>NC_084672.1:12451607-14851607 GCF_028389875.1 Rhea pennata
CCCAGGCAGGCTGGCGGTGCGGCGCCGTCCTGCACGGGAGAGCCCGACGCGCGTGGGAGAAGTGAGCAAGGTCACTTCTGTGAGCGGGGCTTTTAATCAGCTGTTTAAAAGATGCTGATCCAATTTCAAGTTCCTAATGCTGCTGGGGGAGCTGGGGCGGGGGGGAGGATCAGCACACTTGCCAGGCAAGAGTTCCACTCCAGTGGTTATCTCATTTCAAACATATGGGCTAAATTACATTATCTTTATAATTTAGACTTATGGTATATTCAGACACTAATAAAAGGTTCGTGTATAAGGGCAGCTTAACCATGCTAAGCTTATTTTATTTTACAAGACTAAATTATTTGATGCTTTAAAAACATTTTTCTATTTTGACTTCTAATTTATTTATCAGAAGTGTGGTATGAAACCTGAGGCTTAATTATTAAAATAGATGTTCGGGTACTTTCCTGACAGGAATTATGTGGATAAAATACATTATTTCTGGAAACAATCTTACTTTTGGATATAGTGCAAAATACTGCCGATAATCAGGGGGAAGTTTTCTCTTCCAGTGAAGTGTCTTAAATTATGAGCTTTCTACTGTTTTATGGGAATTTTTTTAAAGCCACCTGAAAGTTTTCCCACAGCGCTGGTTAGAAGCAGCTGAAACTTTAGATACCGCTCAGAATAGTCTGTCATTCCGTTAGTGTTGCTGTGAGTCGTGCACGTGTGTATCTGTGACCACCTAGATTCCTAAATGTACCCGTTCTATTAAAAATTAAAAGAAAATATTTCCTATATTTTAAACTACAAGTTTAAATTGGCACTGTAATTGCTAAACCCTGCAGTTTAGACAGATGCCAGAGCTCCCACAGAGGAACTTTAAACTATATTATGCTGTAGTCTATATGCTCACCCTTCTTAACCCTTTGCTGTTATCCGGCAGTAGAGCAGAGCTCCATCCCACTGCCCTTCCTCAGCCTCCTGTTATCAGTTAGGGGAACCCTTTGGTGCTGTCGATCTAGTCTCTAAATCCCAAGCAGAAATTGCCTTTTAATATCTAAGGTATCCTCTGTCTCAGCTCTGAATCTTTTTTGGCTTGAGGGGGTTAAGGGTGTTGAACTGGACTGCCAGGTTCCTAACTACTTACTACTAGCAGTTTAATTCAAAGCCCAGTGAAGTTAGAAGAAAAAAGATACTCAAGGATTTCAGTGGTGTGGATTAGGTCCTATATCCAGAAAGGTAAGGTAAGCAATGAGACATTACTCACATACAGATTACCTCATTTCCGTTCCTTTTCTGTTCCGTTCCTGCAGAATCCCGATTTCTTCATAAGAACATCATTTACCTCCGTATGTGCTTTGCACGGTGCTGAATTACAGCAGGGAGACTTGCTGGGTAGATAAAAATGAACAGGATATACTTAGCAGTCTGATATCTGGAAATAGAGCTCTTTCTTTGAAATAATTTGTATCACTAACTACTCGTTTATTTTCTTTTTGAAAGATGGTTTTTAAATCGTTTTTGTCATAGTTTTATTCTGCTCAGTTACTCCATTTTTCTTGCCATGTTAAAGTTACCTTGTAAGACAGCACAAGAATTTACAATCCATTAGAAAGCTGCAATTTTAATTTCTCTTTCTTCAGTGTTCTCCATTCTTTTTCTTTATGATGGATAGATAAGACCTATCTAATTTAATAGATAAGCAGTATGTTATCAGTGCAGCTGGATTAGGCCACTCTTCATGTGGTTTGTAATCCCTTTTTAACTGATACCACCATTTATCACTGGCCTTGTATTTGTTTTTCTTAATTTAAGACCATGACACTGAACTATGCGAATAATACCAGGGTAAATAATTTGTACCGTATCAGCCTGAAAATATCAAGCCAGAAAAAGAATGTGGAAATCAGCTCTACAGGTGGGGAAAAAAAAACCCTTTTGGGAAACAAGAGGTTAATAGCTGTGATGTATGTAGTCATCACTTACTCATATGTGGTCATATGTGCTAGCTAGTACATAGTATTTCAGAGCGCATAGCCAGATGGGATGTTCTAGTCTACCGTATCAGTGATACACTCCTCACATTGCCATAAAATTCTCATGCGTCTTTTTGCTTCACAGAGTGTGAATTTGAGTGCTGCTAATGCCCACCGCCTCCCTGCAAACCGCAGCTTCTGAGGCATCACCCAGCTCCCAGGGTGGGACTGGGACTCGTCCGGCTCAGCTTGATACTCAGATCTGTTTCCTAGATGGTTTTGCTTGGCAGGCTGCGCTCGATTAGCTGGCTCTCCGGACCTCCTTTTTAACTAGTTATTTGGCTGGACTGTCCTGGCAAACCTCCCTCTCCTGGTTGGCTGGCAAAGCGCTCGGCTGGCCGGCCTTTTCCTTCCCTTCCCCGTCCTTCTCTCCCCTTCGCACACGTGGTGTCTGCTCACTCCTGCTGTTTATCTCTCCTTGTCTTCTGTGCCTCCCACTCATTGATTAGATTCACTTTGATCCTTCTCCTCTTTGCTGCCTTCCTGTTTTTCTTCCTTCTGCTCTTTTGCTTTTTGTATCTTTGCATCCTTTTCCCCTCCACACTTGTTCCCTAAACTCCTTCTGCTCTGGCTTTGCCCTGCATCTGGACTGTTGTGCATCTTTTTGACATCTTGCCGTCCCCTTTTTCTTGTGTGCTTGTCGGATCTAGCTACCACTTATTTGAAACAGAGGGTTGATGCAGCTACTGACACAACACTGCAGAGAAATGGGAAGGCTTTAGTTTGGGGAGATGGTTATGTTTATCATTTTTTATTTGTTCCAGGCATTTTTGTAAATTCCTGTGTGAATCTAGTCTACCCTTACATGGAAATGCCTGTGATAAAAACCTATTAGAAGTGTTTTGTGCAGCCTCTGTATTATTTTTCCCATAACTGCCAATTAACAAGTATCTGTGTATTCTCTATAACTCACTATCATCTCCCTTAGGACTCTTAGAAATGCCACAACCCGCTGTTTTCATCCAGACATCACAATTGCAATTGTAGTCTCAAAAATGCTTAATTATATTACTGTGGAATAAGTATTTTTGGGTGATCACAATGATGGGAAAGGAAGTGCATGAGCAAAACTCATGACATTTGAAAATTTGCTTGAAGATGCTGTGAGAGAAGGCATGAAATTCTGTGGCCATTTTTTCCTTACTTGTTTCAGATTTTATTCTGCATTTTTCATTCTAACAGGGTTTCTGCTGATGCTAATTGAAGTTTTGCCTGAGATAGGACTACAGAAACAGAGTTCTGTTGTTAAATGCTATAGTGTACCTCACTTTATGTCAGGTTAAAAGACCCATAAATATCCCTACTTTTTGTTCCTGGTTTGTTCAAACCTATTTTCTAACCACTTCTTCTGCCTTTTCTTTCTGCGTGGCCAATGTAGCCAATATTTTTATTCACTCTGATTATGGATACATAATATCATAAATCATTATAAGTATTGATTAACATGTCAGTCCCTAATGGTAAATACACATTATTGTCAACTGAAAAATACTGTTATTCCTCAGTATGTGTTTTCTCTTTTCATGTCTGAAATACGAATCCCATGTGAGGGGACATCGTTCCCATGTAGCATCCCCTTCCTTTCAAGTAAATCTCATCTGTCTTCTTTATGATTTTAAAAGTTTTTGTATTGCTTTTGCACATGTGTGTTCAGTACATATATATTTCTGCCTAAAAAGTAGTTCATAGAATCTATTGAGTTGGAAAATTAATTAGACTACCTAATTGATTATGCATGAGTTGCTTTGTGGAATGTGTTCTACTGCTGTTACACTTGCCCGGCCCAGCAAATCTCAGGAGCTAATTCCTTGTCTTTTCTAGAAGTTGACAGTTATTTGAACATAAAAATAAAACCCGAAAGATCTCAACATGAAAAATGTTGCTTAAAGGATATTCTGTCACAATAATGCCAAGAGGTCTGAATTCAGCGTGGGGCTGCCTTTATAGAAAACAAACGCACGGATCTCTGTCCCAAGGTCTCTGTAGTCTGAGGAGGAAAAAACCCCAACAGCATCCAGAAGTATTGGCAGCCCATGTTACATGTGGGGAGCTAATATACATGGAGATTAAGTCACTTATGTAAGGACATACAGCGAGTCTGCTGCAGAGTCTGAAACTGAACCCAGGTCATCTCAGTCCCAGCCAAGTGTCTCAACCACAAGACGATCCCTCCTCTTCCGTATGTCAGTGTAGAAAGTAGACCAAAAAGCAGTTTCCATTCTTTTATACACAGTGTTTTGTAAGGCTGTGAACTATTATGTATTAGACAGGCATCTGGATCATCAGCAGTTTCTGCAGATACTTTCATCTGTGAAGAGAAACAAAGCCTCTAAAGGCTCTGCAGATTTTACATAAATTGTAGTTTAATCTATAAATAGCATAGTTAAACCTATAAATAGCATACTTAATTGCAAGGCATTTGAATGAATTTTAAGAATGGAAATATATCTAAAGCACTTCTGTATTATAGGGTGTCTGTAATTCTCATACACTTCAGGTTCTGGTCCTGCTGTTGTATCATGAGGTAGGAATAGTGATGCCTTACATGAGGCTAAGTCGTGTGTTATACCTTGCAGTGCGAGTTGAGAGAGAGAGGCTCAGGTGGCTTAACAGGCTAATGTACTCATGTTAGTCAAAGATAAAGTACTCCTATGTTGGGAGTTAGTGAGGCTTGTAGTTTGGGAGATTCCTATTATTTTGTGAATATTTCTGTATCTTTTTGAGAGTCTCTGTAGCCAGAGTGTAATAAAACTGTTTTAATCACCTGTATCTCAAATGAAAGAGAAAAAAGTATGAGGAGGAGGGCAGACCCATGTGTTTCCATCGTCCTCATTCAACAGGTATCTCCCATTTTTGTATGCAGTTAGAATTACTCTGTTGAAGTATGCAGAGAATGGGCAGAGCTCTTAGTTCCTGGCAGTGCTGCAATTAGCTATCCACAGACAGCCTGGTTCATTTGTTGAACCCTTGTTTCCTTTCTCCTCCATCCTTCCAGTAAAAATTACTTCATTTATCTGTTTGCGTTGATATATATTCTGGAACCTTACTGATCTGAACTCCATTAATCAAATCCATTAATTCCAGATTAATATTATTTTATTTTAGGAAGTACCTTGGTAAAGTGATAAAGAAGAGAGAACACTAGACTTGTTGACTATCTTTAAAATCCAAAGAAAACTAGAAGAATAATAATTGAGAAGTAGGGTGCATAGTAATATCTCCAAGATCGTACAGAAAATTTACAGAGTAGTGACATAAACAAGTATTAGTATCCTGTACACTTGATATTGGTGGGTATAATATGTATGTATTTAATAGAATTATACTTGCTTAGATGAAAATGCTTGTCTGTCAAGATTAGATCATTTGCTTTCATGGAGAAAAGCATTTCTCTACTTCCAGTAATAGGTATTGAGTGCATGAGATAATTTCAGAATTGTGGCATGTTTTCCATAACATTTCAACAAAGATACTATCAGATTTATTCAGAGTTAACTAGTGCATGTTATTACTGCATTTAGTTTTTGGACCACAGTCTTAATGTGAATCCCATATATGTGGTTATGCAAAATGAGCCAGATTCTGGTCCTGATTACATTGGTGTACACACAGAGTGATGCCACAGTTTCATTGGGGATGGAACCTGATCCTCTGAGACAAACGGTTGCATGGTATTTCAATCAAGTAGTTGATTTGTTTCACTGTAGAGTTTTAGAAGTGAAGTAATAGTGTCTGAAGTAATTTTTGTATGTTATCAATTTAAATTTGTAACACTTCCTGAGACTTACGGGGGTTATTTTGTAGTCATGAAATAAAATCATTCTGTAAAAATCTGTAAGTACTGTATCTGAAAATATTGTATGCTATCATTGTTTTCAAATAGCTTTCTGCTTGCAGTTAACAAACTAGTTAAAACGTAAAACTCTGTTACAACCTTACTCAAAAGACCAAGGTTAGATATTCCAAGGCCTTTAGGGTACTAAAAAAGACCATTTTTTTACATTGTATCTAATCTATCATCATTAAAATCATATCACTAAAAATACATACATATGAGAAGTACTGAGAATATATAAATTCAGCCAGGGCAAGTACCTGGCTGAAGAAATTTGACTGGGTAGCTGGCTGCCATCTGAAGAGAGTCTTCACTGAGATGTAATCTACACGTCCCTTCCTTTTGCAGGGTTGAAGCTTTTCCACTGCTATAATTTCTCAGGAGTGCTGATTCTTTCTGGTTATAGAAAGGAGGGAGCTTTCTTAGGACAAGCCAGATAATTCCTGGCAGCTGTTATAATGGAGGAAGAAGAAATTGTTGATTGCTCTAATTACCTTGTTATAAGAGCTGCCAGAACTTTAGAAGTTCTGCATTCTATTAGGACCACAAGGCTTTTGTCCGTATGTCATTATGATAATATATACATACCAACACCTAAAACATCATTATTATATTTACTGCCTTCTTTTCAAGTGATCCATTCTGAAGCAGTGTCGACTTGTCATCATTCCTGCTGTACGTTTGCTCTTCGTGTTTCACTTAGCTTGAACAGTGAGATCGGCTGGCTTCCTTCCTCTCACCTCCCCTTTGTTATTTATAACCCGTTTTCGGTTCTGGACTGAGTTTCGATGTGGTCCTCTGCAATTGTATTTGGTTTCAATATACTGCAGAGGAACATCTATATTAAAAAAATCCCCATTATTTCTAATGTATTATACCTCTCTTGCTCCTTTTTGAATGTGGGCAGTATCTCTTTAAAGCTGTTGCATTGTCTGAAAGCATTTTCCCTTTCTTTGGATGTTGGTCTATTTAATATGCTGTAACTCATTAGGATCTATTTTTCTTACACAGTTTGCACTGCTTTTGGATAGTCTCAGCTATTTTATAGTCAAGGTCTTCTGGAGCCAAATAGAAAAAGAAACTCAAAGAGCTCGTCTACTAGCTTTGTATTTAGCTTGCTATTTAATAGTTAATTCTTTGTGGTATGTTAAGAGAGTTTCTATAACGTGGCACTTCTTAAGAACTCTCTTATTTAAAAAGAAGTAATAAACTTCAGCCAACTTGTTCTTTTTAAGAGAAACTTACAGAATATTTCAGTTGAACCCATTCTCCTTAATAATCATCTGGTCTTGACAATAAATATGTCACCAAAGCTAGTTACTTTTTAGCAAAAAGAGAGTCGGAATCAATTCAGAATTTTATTTTATTGTTGTTAGCCTGTGGAAGAAAATTGGAAATCTACAATCTATTGTTAAAATCTACAAAGAAATGTTCCTTTGTAGCTTATACAGCAAAGTAGGGTAGGATAGAGTTTGTCAGGTATCTGATTATTCAGAAATGAGAAGTTCTTCTGCATTTAGCAGCATTGCTTACTGTTTTCTTCATCATGGAAAAGAATAAAATGTGGTAACAATTTTCTGTATTTGGACTGCTGCCGCACATAATTGGGAAAAACAGAGCTAAAGCCTTGATTTTGGTGAAATGCTTAGTCTGTGTGTTGGATTAAAATGACAACAAATCACTCCAATTCTATAATAATTTTTTGAACTTTTTTAAATTTTATTACTATAATGTTATTACTTCTCAGTTACAGACTTCAAGAACTGGGTCAGTTGCAAGAACAAAATTGGCATGAAAATAGTTGTATATTTGTTCTTGAAAATAGATTGCCAAAATACTTTTTAAAATGGACAACCTGAGTTGTTCTGTACATCAAATGCAACTGATAAAAAGATAGTGTTAGTTTTACTAATGCTAATGGTTAGTAAGCTGTTATTTAAAAGTCCTATTCTTCAACCAGCATCCTAGGAAGACCAGATAATATTTGCTAGATAGACATGTTAAACACATCATCTGTGCAGCAATGGATTTGTGAAGAGACTTACGGCATGGAAAATAAATTTAGGCTGAAGTGTGCCAGCAAGTCAGTATATGAGAACAATTTCCAACAAGCAAAGGTGAGGAAGATGTGCAGAACTAGGGTCATCAGAATCATGAATTAGGGGATAGTATCCCTAGGACAGGAATGTATGAGGCAGTAACTAACTTCTGTGGTTAACTAATACAGAACAAAGGGTTATTATACCAGTGGGAGCTCGGTACTGCAAGTGTGCGCGCCTCCATGGTGGTTTTTTACTCCTGTTAAAATGATGAGAGGCATCTCAGAGCTGATTTGTCTCCTTTGTTGCATAGCTGTGGGATTTTAAGGCAGTTCTGCTGCCAGATTTGCACTCTTGCCTGGTAGGGTCTGAGTGGGTGCTCTTTGAGTCCCCAGTTCCAATGACATCTTGGCACTAACCTGTATTGAATCTCAGCAGTTTAAACTCTGTGTTGGACTGTACCCTGAAGCAGCTGAGACATAGTCTTAATATGTGGAGTTGTCTCTCCAGTAGCATGGACGAGAGCAGACAGGAGTGGGATGGTGATATTTCTTCATCTGCCACAGCTAACCTCACCAAACCTCATTGGTAGGAAGTTTTAGACATTGTAGGAAATAAGGTTTAAAATATTTACAAAGTTTTGTTTTCTTTCCTTCTGAATGCCTTCTGATACCTTTGCCATGTACTTTCCAGTGATGACACACTGGGATCTGACGAGGATGAGTAATGGAGTATGTCTGGGGGAAGGAGAGGATGGGGATGGTTGCCCGGTGAGTAATTGCTTGAGGACATGGCCCACGTGGAAGGAGGAGTGTTGTGATTGGACATGTTTATCAACGGGCATTTCAGCGTCAGCTGTGAACAGGGAATTACTGCATCTGGATTTTTAAATGGTTGGAAGTCAGCGCACTGGGATGACATGGGAATGCTGTGTCCTATATACAGTACTGAATTGGTCTGTGAGGTGAGATGTGTGACATGTCCCCTGTTAGGAAAGTTGGAGGTAAATAATACTTATCCCAAGGGTTCCTAACTATGGTCATTCACTTTTTTGACCAGCACTTCAAAGCCAGAAAGTCCTGTGTCCGTGCAAAACATGTTTTCATGATAGCCTACAAGCAGCTGAGGGGGACACTTTACAAATGAAAGTGGAGCACAAGCATATTGCCTTTTCCCATTTCACCAGTACAGTGACACACACAAATTTGCCATAACCTTCTGGGAGGGATATATGTGTAAAGCATTCTGTTTGTTCTCTCTCTCCTTATCAGGAGAGCTTAGCATGTCTGAAAATACCTAAAATCACTTGGAAGAACGTAAGTGCTTTGGAAATTGAGCATGAAGTGCTGAGTCTTTGTTTTCTGTAACCCTCTGTGCTATGCTGTTGTTCACTGCTACAGTCAATTTGTGGTCGTATCTCACTCTCTGTAATTCCTGAAATTTTACTGCAAAAATTCTCATTGCAGGCGTAACACATACTACCTCCTGAAATGAGGCATGTTAATGCTTTTCTCCATCATCCGTAAATGTATTGCAGCTTTGTCTGAAGAGAGAGCAGTGGTTGGAACACTGCAAAACATGGTGATGGAAACTCTTGTTTTCCCATTAAAACTGTAGTTGTTTGTATAGTGAAAGTGATGTAAAGTATGGATTCCAATCCTATCAAGAAACAAGGCTTTCTCAAAGAACTTCAGTTTTAAGAGTTGATGCTTCTCACCATATCCATGCTGTTGTTGTTTACTTCAGATTTGTTAAGAGTATTTCATACACATTTATTCCATTCCTGGTTCTTAATCATGAAAATTGATAGAAGTTTTGTTTGTGTATGTACAGCTGGATCTGCTTAGAATCTTTGTTGTGTAGGTAAATATGATTATATATGCCTATTTTTAGGATTCATTTAAGATTCTTCATTCATAGCTCAGCGAAGCCTAGCTTTTTTTTTTTTTTAATATTATCTTTACCTACGTGCCAAAAATCACAAAACATAATTTGCTTGATGTGATTCTTGTCATCCTCTTTTATGTTTCTCATCATCCTCATTATTATCAGTGACACTTGAGCTGATATGTTCACATCTCTTTAATGAAGATGTGCTGTTTTCTTATATGTAGCATTCTCCACATCTGCCATTCTAGGTGGGGGAGGAAGAATGGGAAAATGAAGCTAGATTTCTGATGGCGTACTTGTACTTGACTATAGTGTGCTGTATTTTAATTACCCAGTAATTTTTTTTCAGCTTGTAGTTCTCTTGCCATTTAAAATTCTTCTCTGTGCTTAAGGAAAAATCAACTGAAAAACAGTTACTATAAAGTACATTTCCATTAGAAATACACATTATGGATGCTTGAGAGAAAATAAAGTTGAATTTTGCCTTTTAAGTTTCAGCGTTAGCTGAAGACACTCCCTCCAGTTGTTCTTTCCTCTGACACTCTTTGGTTCAGTCTGCTTTATTTCAGAGAGCTTTTGGTGACCCTGTTTACATGGGAGTCTGTAGGTATGCTATCTTGCTTACTGAACTGATAATGATAGAAACTGTTCACAGGCTAGGTTACAAAAGATATTGTTAAATATCTTTTAGACCTTCTTCTTTAGACCTAATTTCCTTCTGACAAGTTTGATTAGGTACTAGTTTTTGGCCAGCCTTAGAAGGAAGGAATCTGCTTCACTTATGCTTCCTTCATTACTTCTCTTCCTTGCAGTTCAAGAGGACGTGGCTTATACCATGGACAGTCTTCTGCTCTCTCTGTCTTGTTCCCCGGTAGATTATAGCAAACCCTTTCTTGCTGTCTACGCATTCTGTTAGGTTGGAGATTCTAGTTTCATATGCTACTACAAAAATGAGGATAATTTTCAAAAAATCATACCTTTGCTTAGAAGCACAAATTCATTCTGTGGAATCCATGGAGCCCTCTGAGGCTGTATTTACCTGTGAAGTTGTGTTGCATTAAAAGAATTCTGTTGCTTGAAAATCAGACTGCCAGCCTTTTAGCTAGTTTTATTCTTTGGCTCTGTGAGACTGATTTCCCAACGAATGTTCTCAAGTACAGGGGGTCCCAATACTCTTGTGTGATCCCTGAACAAGCAGCGACATGGAGTGTCAAATGCAACAGGCCACACGTGAGTAATGCTGAGTAGTAGTAATGCTCTGCTGAGTGGATTGCGTCCTTTGTGTTGTTGCACAGTTCCACTTCTGGGCCAAATGATCGTTCATCCCTAGTGTTAAAAAAACCCTCAGCCAACCAAACAGCAGAAACAAAATTATTATTAGGCAGGGAAGGAAGCTGTAATAAAGATTAGCTTGATGGTATTTCATCTGCCTTAGAGCACTTTTTTTTATTCTCTTTATTCTTTGCATGATAACGGACTATTCTTTCTTTTCCTTTTCCCCTGTGCCGAAGAAAGGGGGAGTTGCCAGTTTGTATTGCTGAGGGTAGTTGCAGTTACACGGCAGTTTTGGCTAAGTTTTGGAGGTCACGCAGCATTTGCCTTGGTGGAACGTGGAACAGCTCGGAGGGATGCACTGGCCGACCAAGCAGTGCTCTGGGCTCGCTGCTTCGCCAGCCTCCTCCCATATGGTCCTAACTAGGAGCTGCAGGAGCTGGGTCAACAGGGTGTCGTGAGCTGAAAAAGCTGCACTTGTTATATTATGGTACCTATCTTTATGATGGCACGCAATGGCATTTTCCTATTTTGAGTAGCGGGGTCTTGATCATGATAACTGCTACCTTGTTGGGGTTCCTGTGAGCTTTGAACCTATTCATCTCCAGTTTATTTTAAGAGGCGGAGTGGGTTGGCCTCCCCAGCAGGTGCCTATCAGTTTGCAAAATCAGACTGTTAATTTGAACTGTCAAGAGCTCTTCATAGAAGATTTGTATGGAACAAATCTTGGAGGGGAAAGCAACCAGAATTTCATCCAGCATCCTTACTGTAGCCTAATTGTTTAATCTGACTTTTATTTATTAAAAATGATTTTTAAGCTCTATCTTTACATTAAAATGTATGTTGTCCTTGAAAAGAAACAGAGGTTAACAGGAACTGAGGGGCGTAAGGGCTCACAGATGTGTATCTGGTGTCGAAAGCCTTGCTGATAACCTAGTGCTCAGAGTCTCGATGGTACTGTCCAGCACTACTTGGAGCAATTCTCAGTATGCATTGCTGTGCTTGGTTTCGATCAAAGCCTCCCAGTGCTACATGTTTCGGCAGCCTCTCTGGTGGCTTTATGAACGTAAAGAGTTTTTCAAGAGGATAATTAAAATTGTTTGATCATTGTGGCTAAACCAGGAATTAGCTATGAAGCAAAAGGCAACGTGATTCTTTCTCTTGGACTTAATAGGCTGGATTCTCGCGTGATGTAAACAAGCTTCATTGCATTGCCCTTCTTACTCTTTTTGACAGTGTACAAACTTAAAGAGATTTTACAGTTTCTTCCCTCTTCTCAGTTGTATGTGGCTCCCTTTGGAGTTACTACTTGTAGAAATAACTAGTAAGTAACTGAAGGAACAGATAAAATTGTTATGTGCACATAATGGCTAATGTGTTATTGAAGGCTGCTTGCACATGCAAAAGTTTTCATCAGAAATGACTTAAAACATTTGAATTTTTTAGTTGCACAGCTTTAAAAAAATCATTATTTAATAAAATCATTTCAAGTCTCAGCACTTTCCAAAATTAAAAGGAAGTCACCCGTGAAAAAATGTAAAAAGCTGTGTAACAGCTTTTCTGGCTGTATTTTACCCCCTCCTCTCTTTTCCACTCCTGACTGATCGTTTGCAACCTTTCATTTGAGCTTTAGCCATGAGGTGGGTTGAATCATTTCAAATGTCATAAACCTGTAAGGAATTTCATCATTATAAAACATAGGTTGGGGTTTTAAAGCTTATATTCCAAGTCAGTGCCTAGTAACATAGACCCTAGGCGTCACTGCCTCTTTTGAGATCAGCGTAATTCATCTCTTTACCTGTTATACTGTTAGTCTTCCATTTTCCAGTGTTTAGTGGAATCCTTTCCATTTCTTAGGCTTTCATCTTGTAACATATCAGAAAGGCTTTAACTTAATATAAAGAGTATTCTAATTTTAGACCTCTTTCAATTAATCCTCTGTATAAGAAATTTGAGCTTGAAACCTGTGGATTTCTCTGTGGCCACAGGTGTAAGTGTGTACATCTCAAAGATCTTTTGTTCATGCATTTTCTGGCCTTGCGAATTTTCCAGTAAAAAGCCAAAGGAACATCTTTGTTAAAAGGTGGAAGTCTATATTTGAGAAAACAGAAGGAAAGTGGTATTTGGCATAAAACTGAGTATCAAGAATAAAATTTATGAAGGCAAAGGTCTAGATGAAGAGAAATTCTGTAATTCTCCATACTAAAGTCTGCGAATTCAAATAATAACAAAGAGGAGTAGGATTTGCTTGGTTTTGAACACATATTTGACCTACTTTTTGTTACTGAAACCTCGTGAAAGAATTTGCATGATTATGAAGTTAACTTCACTGGATTCGCAATATTTCTAAGTCATATTAGCCATTGCTAGATCATTTTGTAGTTTGAAAGCAAGTGATCCTAAATGCTGATTCATTCATATTCTAAAATAAAATATAAGATGGGGCATTCAATACCGTGTGATGCATGCTTCTCATTGCAACAGGGAACAAGATAACTCATTATTTAACCGCTATGTATGAACTGTATATGGACAATCTGGCATGAGGGATTTCATTCTGAGGAGGTATGCTGGAGGTTTCATGTCTGAGCACAAAATTGCAGAGTTCCTGAAGAATTTGTCATCTATGGTTTTAATGTTAGAAACTTTACCTACCATAAGGTGGAAATCTCTTTTAGACCTCATTTTTGTCAAGCATGAGAAATTGATCTTGGAACTAAAATTTTTCGATGCATTAGATACAAGTGATTGTGACTCATATATGTTTATTGTGCACAGACAGAAGATAGTAACACTTACTTTTGTACTACATGCTTCCAAAGTAACAACAAAAATACTTAAAAATGGGAAAAGAAAAACTTTGTAGAAGTTGCAGTTTAGGAAGTTAATATGGGAAGTGAAGGGACGTGATGAGAAATATGATGCCAGAAAAATCAAGGCAATAAAAAGGAATTAAATAACCAAGAATATGAGAAATGTTTTCCAGAATTTTGACCCATTTCAAGATGAGCCTGACAGACTTTCCAGTGATAAGGAGGTGATAAGGAAGAGTAGGGAATGGTGTTCAGTAAATGCAGTTGCACTGTTTGGAGGGGACAGGTCAGAACAAACTGTTTGAAAACTGGTAACATCTGAGGATAATATTAAATAAAAGTAATTGCACTGAGATATTTTTTGTACAGCTAGTCCAGGTATCAGGCATCAGGGAGACTTAAAAGAGCTAGCCAAAGGGTTCTCAGAATCATGCAGGTTAATTTTCCATGTATCTTGAAGCAGAGGGCAAAATTCCAGAAAGTGGAAGAAAATTATGTTTTTCCAGTAATTTTAAAGGAAAAAAAGGAGATGATCTGGGAAATTATAGGTCTGTTAAACAGATGAAGGATAGAATAGCAATTCAGGACTTTCTGTATAGAGTTAGTGAAGAGTAGGTGATAAGTAGGATCATTTAGTACAAGTTTATCAGAAATAGATCTTTCAATTTGATTTACTATTCTTTTTGAACAGGGTTTTTTTGATAAATATAATGACAGCAGTATAGGATATTATAACTACTGGATATCTTAGAGAACTTAATTTTACTTACTATATGAAAGAGTGGCTTGATTAGTTAGCAGAATTATAATATATTGACATAGCATCCCTAGACTTGATTAAAGATTAGTTAAATAATAGGTTTCAAGGTACACTTGATTTGGGAGCAATCTGGGAGTGTTTGTCCCACAAGAGTCCTATGGAGCAGGTGGGGAAGGGATTAGTTCGTTCTTCTGCCCTGTTGAACAGATTTTATCAATGGTCTAGTGGAAACATATAATTGTTAACAAAGTTTGGAAGTGGCATGGAAACTGGAGGAATTCATGATGTCATCAGTACAAGGCAGTGTGGATTGCATAGTGACCTTGACTTGGGTAGCTGGTAACTATTTCAGTACAGATGAACATCAGGTTCATAATCTGCTGGCTCTGTTTTCGGGATGCTGGACTCTGTTTTGGTGCACTGCAATGGGAAAACATTTTAGGGTTACTTGTGAAGAATTAGCTGGAGTGTGCACCCCGGATGTGTAGGAGACAGCAGGAGTTGGCAGTACTGCTGTTTGGTTGTTGCCCTTGGAGAATGGAACAAAATAAAGCCTACTAGTATTTTATTAACATCTTAGTTTAATTCTGTCTGTTGGATGAGTGGCCTGTCCTACCATAAACAAATCAAAGCAGATGTGTTCCACATGCCCTCCGTTCAGCTGTAGGCAGAGCTTACCCATATATCTGGTACGGCATATGGCTGAATAACAGTGCAAACTGTCCTCAAAAAACTTCCTGTAGTCTGGATTTCCATCCCTTGAGACTAATTCGAGAACAACACTTGTGGAAATAAACATATCCTAGCTCTTTTATCAGTATTATTTTAATTGATGTACTGAATATTTAAAACAACCTGGATTCAATCTGGTGAAAAGACCTCCCAAATTGTAGTACTGGAGATTAAACTAAGCTGTAAAGGGGACCTGGAGAATCTTAAGTATCTAGTATTCCTGGTTCACAGAGCTGCTTATTCTCAATAGATTTGAATGACAAATAAACTTGAGAAGAATCCTCAGTACAACACTGGCAAGTGGGATTGTTGAGTAAGGTGGGGAATTTATGAGCAGAAGACTTGCCCAAGTCTGTTGCTATTATGCTTTATTACAAGTTTTGTCATATATTTGTATTGTGATGCTGATTAGGTTTCCTGTCTTTGGCACAGATTATAGGACTGGCCCGTGCTTCACTTTGGTGACCAACCAGATGTGCCAAGGACAGCTCAGTGGAATCGTCTGCACAAAAACCCTGTGCTGTGCGACTGTTGGGAGAGCCTGGGGCCACCCCTGCGAAATGTGTCCTGCCCAGCCGCATCCCTGCCGCCGAGGTTTCATTCCAAACATTCGAACCGGAGCCTGTCAAGGTAAGTTAGCAGCAAAGCTTCCCCAAAAGCTGCTGAAATTGTTACTGGATTAATGTTAATTGAGTTACACTGCTGTGAATAACCTGTTCTAAGCCATTCTCTGCTATATGTGTGAAGAATGGAAAAACATTGTCAGATACATTACTTCATGATTCAGTGAGTGCCCGATGTTCAAGCGAGTACGTTAGTAACTTAGGTCATGTGAGAACAGCCAGCATCTTAATGAATTTCTTACTGCCAGCAGCCCTTTCATTTGGTTCTGTAAGGGTGTTTTTCTGTGGGTACCACTGGACCATTCCTTGGAGGAATTTATTCAGTTTTAAACAGCACTCAAAACATGCAGAAATCAGTCTATGATGATATTGTTCCATTTATTTGTTGTGGATTTTTTAGCTCAAAATTGTTGGGTTTGGATTCGTCTTGAGTCTTATCTCCTGAGCTACACTGCTTCGACCTGGAAAAAAGAGCATGTTGTGCCATTTGAAATGCCGTATTATATATTTTATACAATTTTGGAAATGCAGTTTGCATTTGTTTCAAATCGTAAAATCCACCCAGATGTTGCCTGCTTCTTTCTGAGCATGCCTTACCATAGAAAGTCCTTACACTGCTTTTGGCTTTTATTCTAATACTTCCAGCTGTATAAATTCTTTTATTGTCTGGATGTCTGGCAGGAAACAGGAGAAAGTTAACAGGGGCAGCTATGTATTAAACTGATGTAGATTATAAATTCCCAGGACCATATCTTTGGGACTAGCTTACTTCAATCTGTCTAACATTTTCAAATAAGATACAGCATTTTTTGAAAATGGGAGAGATAAAGATTATAAGTTTATTAGTAATTTCATTTAATCATGACATTCCTGTGAAGAACTTCAAGGCATTCCATTGCAATAAAAATGTAGTTATCCTCTATCACAGGCCAAGTCCTGTTTGGTGCCTGCAGACAGGCACGATGAACTGTGAGATGGGCATGTTTGCTTATGCTACGTGATGTACTCGTATTTTAGCCTCAGCCGTTGTGTGGCAATGGTGCCCCCCTCACTGTTAAAGGTCAGGGCTAAACCGTGCAGAAATCTGTGAACCGGCATTCTGGACAGCTCTGAGATTCTGTGTGCATAAATATGTGGCCCACACCCCTGACCTCACGCCACACCTACTCATATCCCTCATATGTCTGTGTCCCAGAAAAGCTGCGGTGACCTCTCCGATGGTTTTGCACAGGCTGTCTCTGCTTGCTGCACATTTCTTAGCATGCAGCTACATTTATGCTAATCTGTACACAGTGCCAACAGAGTTTTGGCCCTGCATGTTTGACTTGTACTTTCCAGTTGATCTGCTCTCCTGTAATGTGTTCGTAATTTCAACAGATTTGCTATGGAACCACATATTAGCTTTATTTTTCATGCAATTGTACTAAATCCAGTCCTTTTGAAATCAGATAACATTCATTCAGACTGAAGACATTTCAGGGATTTCACATCCATATTCAATCTAAATAAAGGAAAGCAGGTTAAATAAAATCCAGGTTCTCTGAAGAGAAGAAGAAACCGCTATAATTGTGTGGATAAATCGGAAAAAAATAAAACAGAGGGGGTGGGGGCAAGCTTGTTTTAAAAAGTAAATATTGCTGCCCACAGTTTGACTTTGTCTTTCTGGCCGAAAGTTAAGTTAATATCACAGCTGAGATTTTAAAGATACAAAGTACGAAAATGAAAGCCAAAAGGTGGGATTTTGAAACAGACGTTGTGACTCAGGAGCATGAGTTCTAGGTTTTTTTTTTTTTTTTTTTCAAGTTAATACTGAGCCATGAAATTTGGCATGATGATTATTATTAAAACACTGCATATTGCTTTAGGGAGAGACCAGCCTGAGTCGCAGCAGCAGCGCGGCTTTGTCAGCGGGTGCGGCGGCTCCGCGAGCTCCCTGTGCTTCCCAGCACGAGCGTTAGCTTGGGCACCGCGCTGGTCTGACATGGCTCTGCTGCTTCCACTTCCCGACCTGATTTCGTCGGCTCAGGGATCTTTACATAACGCTCTGCTATGTGGCACAAATATGCCCCTTGGCATTGGTGAAACTCCCTGCTCCCAGGGAAATTGCCTCTTGGCCTTTTGTACAGACATAGTATTGTGCTTCTCAGACTACAAGACACGTTACAGCTGGCTCTCTGGGATTTATAAAGGGAGGTTTGAAGGCATCATCTCCTTCAACTTGTGTCTCTATAGAGAAACCAATCCCAATGAGAAGCTCAACAATTCAAGAAATTAAGTTTTACCAGCAGCAGCTGGTACCCCTAGGGGAAAAGGGTGACGGGAAGGATTTTTCTTGTGCTTCCTTCCTAGCTTGTGATATCGTCTTTGTCATTTGATTTTCCTGAGTGAGAAATTAAAAGCAAAGAGGGAGACTTAAAGGGAAAAATGCAAAACAAAGTTATGAAAGTCTAAGCAGGTCATTAATAATGCCTCTTGAGACATTAATTATGGCTGTGAAGCTCCTTGAGTCAAATCCTAACTGCGACTTACGGTCGTTGGTGCCTCATCTTATTGGAGTGAAGAGTTAATCACTTCTATCAATAACGACTGTGCGGTTCCCTCCAGGAGGCCCCAGGAGCTGAGGAGCTGTGCATGATACGTGTGGACGGGTATCGTGCACAGCTCCTCAGCTCACCCAGGCCCTGGGAGCTCTGCTCATGCGAGCTCTGTACTGAATGGAGTTGCCAAGATTTTCCAAGTGGCAAATGATTTTGGGTGCCTGACTTCCGATACTTTAAGGGCCCTGGGTTTTGGCAGGCTGTGTTCTCTGTGCCATGATTCCCCAGATGTTTTGGAAAAACAATGCAATAGCAGTTAGATGTTTAATGTCTGTAACAATAACAACAATGTGATTTCTTGCAGAAAATATTTAGAGAACTGTACTTAATCATACTTCGCGTAGGGTGGTTTCAGAATTAGTGTCTTTCTTTACAAGCAAGTATAATATTATGGGTGAAGAATGGATTTAAGCATATTTACTTAGTTTGTGCATAGGCAAATTATTATGGCTGTTCTTGAGAAATGAATTAAAAGTTGATGTTTTTTCCTTTTTTATATGATAGATGTGGATGAATGCCAAGCCATCCCTGGGATCTGTCAAGGGGGAAATTGTATTAATACTGTTGGATCTTTTGAGTGCAAATGCCCAGCTGGACACAAGTTTAATGAAGTGACACAAAAATGCGATGGTAAGAACTTACAGAACTTTCTTCTGCAAGTAAAGGGGGGAAATATTTTGGGAGCCAACTTTATTTAGAAGTTTTGTCACAGACTTTGGAATCTCTCTTTTTGTCTTGAATATGCAAATAACTTTTCGTAACAAATATAAATAATGGTCCTTTCTCCTTCTAAACGAGAGAACCTTAAATATTGGCCCTGCAGCTTTTTCCAGCCTTTTTTTTCATGTAATATTTTACAGACTAAAAGGTACATCTGAAGCAAATTAAACATTAAAAATATGTTTAACTGATACATTACTTTACAAATGTTTGAGGCACATGTCTCTGTGAATTTGTTTATCAGAAATTAGGTGGCTGGAAAGTTAAACACATCCCTACCTACTCAGGTAAATGGTATTTGATATTAATGAGAGTTTGATGCTGAGATGAACACTTCACAGCTAAGCTATAAACTCATCCTTATAGTCGCAGATATTAAGAAAAACAAAACATTTTATCTCTCTTCATTAGTGATCCTAGTTTGGAAGGATGGCAGGTGCTAGCTATTAATGTGGAACTCTGTAATGTGCGCTTATGGAATCTTGCTAATTCTTAACTCTAATTTGATTTTTTCCTCTCTATAATGTAATAATAAATACTGCAATCTTGATTTTAGAGGGGGAAATTTGAGTGTAAATCACTGGCTTTGTCAGCTGTCACAGTGACTTTGACAGTAGAGGACCTGGCCCCAACTGTTTTCTGAATAGCTTCCTGAGTGCTTGACAAGCATTTAATGTCATGCAGATCAAGTGCTTAGGAAAGCTAAAATGACGAACAGAATAGAAGGAATTTAAGATTCCTTTTTGTTGGCAGAAGAGTAGTGCAGCACTGGAACAGGTCACTAGATGAGTGGTGGAATCACCATCTTCAGAGGCTTTGAAGATTGGTGTAGACCGTGGCTGATCCAGTCTTATGTCGATGATAGTCCTGTGCCAAGTGGGAGATTGGACTAGAGACCTCCAAAGGTCCCTCCCAACCAGCATTCCTGTGGTTTTATGATTTGACTAACTACAAAAATCTCTTTTAACCAATATGTCTTCATTAGGTGGGGGCCAGATCAAATATCATATCAAATATCATACTGTGTAAATATTTACTCCCGAATTGACTTCTCTGATTTGCCATTTATAAAACATTTCAGAATGTGAGGGCTATCATCTTAAACTATTCCTGTATAATGGCTGATTCTCCATTTTTTATTTATCTGACCTGTCCTTCATTTTAGCAAATTTTGGATACATAAGGAACGTAGTATTAAACTGTGACAATTGCACAATTTGATCTGACTGTGCTACTGAATAGTCCTGATACTTTTTAAACTCTGAAAATTGATCCTCCTTTCAGAAATTATACAAAAACTAAATTCATATGAGCAGATGAATTTCAAAAGTGGTTAATGGTTTTTGAGTGCCAGCTTCCAACATCATAAAGTGTGATTGTAAAAGTAAGGAGTGCATTCACCCTTTCTGAGTAAGATGCCTTTAAGGAGATACTCAACATTTTAAAATCATTTTGGAAGAATTATGACTTACTCTTTCAAAAGAAAAATCCCTATTTCAAGCAAAATCTTCTCATTTAATTGGAAGCTAAGGAAAGCAGTATCAGAGGAGTGTGTACACAGGGTTTTCAAATTTCCTACCAGTAGTTTTGGCAGAGAGTAGCCCAGCTTTAGGGTAGTAACATTGCAAATGTTTCCCTCTGTGGATGAAGTACCACAAAGATGGTGAATAGGGAAGACTGAACTTGTGGCTTGTTAAGCGTTAGTACTTGGAAAACTGAAAACGGTAGGTTTAAATAAGCTGGATTGTATAAACATTGCTACAGCAATTTTTAGGCTTTTGACTGCTTAATCATAGAGAGAAAACCCACTTTCAGAGCCTGTACTTGGTAACAGTCAAGGCCCTGGACCCAAGGACCTGGGATACCTTGGTGCACTTCCAAACCCTGACATGAATTTCCTGTACCAAGTTGCGAAAACTCTTTGGAGTGATTGCCTGGCTCCAAAGAGCGAATGAAGCTTCCTTTCTTCTGTGTTATACTTGTGCAATGCTGAAGTTTGGTAGACAGAGACATACTTCCACTACATCTGTATACTGCATCTACCATAGCAATTTTAGTTAAAGCCTGTTGGTATTGATACAATGCAAGGAATTAAAAGTGGCAGCCTTACACCACATGCAGCAAGTATAACAGTGATTTAGGAGTTGAGAGCATAATCACACAACTATTGAATATCCATTCTACTTTCCTGAATTATCCCTTTGAATTTTACTCAAATTGAAATCTCCATTATAATACAAAGGACTTGGCTTATTGTAAGTGACATAATTAAATCTAACACATAATAATTGACATATATATGATCATGTGCTTGGCTTAACATCCTATCCAGCAAATGCATCTGCTGGCAGCTAGAGTGTGTCCTTGGTCACCGGTCTAACAGAACTGGGAGCTACCTGTTGGATTATCAGTACTGTTTTTCAGCAGCTCTCCAATCAACTACACATCACAACAGAAATCATGAGATATAATGAGACAGCACAAGAAGAAAAATGAGACCTGTAGTTCAATGGTCTGTGTGTTAGCACAGGTGGTGGAAAACTAGATTTTAAGTGATACATTATTTCAATGCTTCATATCACCATTCCTGTCCTAGTTGCATTAATACTGAAGTAAGTATGTTTTTGTGGTGATGTGGGAGTAATTTTTCCTAGAGTGACATTCATGACTGTGAGTATATCAAGTGTACTTACCTGTATAAAACTCTCATGCTTAACACTGACAATATTGCTTATATTGATGTCAACACTAATATAAATAATGAAATACTGTTTGGGTTAGGCTCAACCCTAAAATAAAGAGTGGTGATTTTGCTTTTAAAAAGGTCATACTCTATATAAACAGTGGCAACACTGACTTTAAGATAACACTAGTGAATTTGAGTCAGAAGATACTTGAATCTGATCCACTAAAAACTGCATTTTTTTCTATTAATTAAGGACTCTATTCAGTTTTCACATTTTTTGTCACTGAGACTTCTGGGACTCCTGCAGAGTATAATCCTGGAGCAGAAGCCAAAAGTCTTTTAGCAGCGCTCCCAGGGCGCTCGGACTGGAGGCTTTGGCAACACCCTCTAAGTAGCACTGAACAAGAAGTCACACCCCTCTGCTACGCCCAAGCGAGGAATGTGACCCACATCACGACAGCCAGCATCGATGCTGGGGGAGAGCGTGTGCACAAGGGGTCCTGGGGCCCAGCACTGCTCCCAGCATCTGTGCGCTCGCTCCCCCTATCTGCAGGCCAGCCCTGGTCCCTCCACTCCTCTCCCGCAAAGGCAAGTCCCACAGCAGTACTAGACCATCCATTTCTTTACCTAGGGGAAGAGGAATTGATCATTTTTATATTATTCTCTAAGATCCTCTCTGCTTGCTACAAAGCTCATCAGTGGTCCTGTGGGACTTCGGGTGTTTCCCCCATCTGTTGGGGCCAAATTCCAGTTTAGGCGTTACATTTAAATTCCTCCAATCATTTTAAAATGGCTAAAATATTATTCACTTCTTGTTTTGGCGTGTTGGGTGGTGTTGCAGTGTTTCATCTCAGAAATTTTTGTGGTTGGTGAAATCATTATTACAGCCATGTGTCTATCTGTTCGCCACTGGAGAGCAACCAACGGTCCTGTGGTGCCGTTTTTTCTCACTTGGTTCTCACAGTCAGGAGAGCTACTTGGTGACGGTGGATGGCTGTGACCACCAGTTATCACTGGTCGCTCTTTAGAGAGTAAAGTCTGCTTTGCTGGTTCTTCTTGTGGGTACTGTGGAAAAAGTGAGCTGTCTTTAAGCTCATCTGATCTCCAGGTTCCTAGAAGATGAGAGCAGTGCTAAGTAGATGTAGCTGAGTTGTAACACAGGTCATGGGAAACCAGGGGGAAAGCAGCTGCACATCACAGCTGGCTACTGAGGGTAATTAAGGAGCACTTGGGCTGGCACAGGTTTATTGTTTGCATGTCTGTAGATACCATAAGCTTCTAGCTGTAGAAGAAACAGTGCAAATTCCCACTGTTAGTGTATGCAGGTGTGATCAGATATAAGAAAGTATTTGTTATTTTTTATGCAGATTTTGAAAATTTCTATGCATTAGATCTATGATGATGGCTTAATATATGGATCAAAAATTTTTTAATGATTGCACTTACAATATGAATTTTATTTTAAAACTTCATGCTTTCTGTGGTAGATGATTCAGTTTCTGGCTAGAAAATTGTTGAAACCAGAACATTCACTTAAAAGAGAAAGCAGGAAAGGTAATCTTTGTTGCCTGCAGTCATCCTACTTTGAATATAATCCTGTCAGATTATTTGACGGGTCAATACTTCTGTATAGTGGGATTCCAAGAAAGAAACCAAAAATGCACTGAGAGGTGGCATGGGCAATTTGATAGGTGCTATACATTCTTTAAATCCATATTGAATCATTGAATAGGAGATATTACACTGCTGGAGTTAATGTGAGACATAAACATAAAGCTCTTGATCATTTGGTCATTACAGGTATCACAACAATTTCTTAGAACAGATTTTATAATTCTAGTGTGCAGAATTCAATTTGAAAGGTCATGGTTTACTAACAGCTAGTAAATCCCCAGTGCAGTTTTAGATTTTTGGCCATCATTATCAAGCAGTAAAACAAACTCTCTGACATTTTGCAATTTACAGATAAAATATTTTTTTAGATTCTGTTTCACTTGTGTTTATAAAATACCTAACAAAATAAGATCCTCATCCATATTTGAAACTGCTGTTTGTGCTCTTAGTACTTAAGGGACCATGGAGAACACTGTTATTAATAATTATTATAAAATGTATATTCTGATACCAGAACTTACCTGCCTCTGCTCCTCTCTCTCTCTTTTTTTTTTTTTTTCTTGAAGATATTGATGAATGCAGCACCATTCCTGGAATCTGTGATGGAGGAGAGTGTTCAAACACAGTTAGCAGTTACTTTTGCAAGTGTCCACCAGGATTTTATACAGCTCCTGATGGCTTAAAATGCATAGGTGAGCAGAATACTGTGAATGACAAAGCAGTAGGTGCCACGAGCATTCATGCACCTCTGAAATGGATAACACTGTACCAGAAATGTATTTCAACACCAGATACTCCTGAAATCCTTTGTTTATGTAAATTACATCATGCGTCTAACTGTTTTCTGAAGTGAGTTTTCCATTTGCAGGATATGTTTTGTCTTTCCCTCTTCCTTCATTGTGACGTTCTCTCTCACTTTTCTTATTAGGATTTTTCTGTTATGGCATACTTTTTGCCATAAAATAGATAGAATTTGTTTAACAGATCTCCTTGATATTCTTACTCTCTCTCATGTTAGTTTCTGATTTAGTCCATGTTATATTCAGCAGTCATTTAGAAAAACAAACATAATTGAGTAAGAAGATAATTCACCTCCCTCCTTTTTTTTCATTCCAGCTGTTATGACTTTAATTCAGATATTTTTCATTAAAGGAAGTAGTGTGATAAGCTGGATCTGAGACATTTGTAGCTGCTTCTGTGATGGTGATGATTTAGCATTGCTGTTCTTTCTAGCTTTTGCTGTGATAGAGCAGAACTAGTCTTTTAAGCTTGGGTGCCAAAGGACTATGTGAATTAAATGACTGCCACTTTAGCAGAATTAGGCCAAGTATATAGCCTGCTGTGAAGCAGGTCAAATATTTCATTCTATGTGCTTTTTCTCATTTTTAAGCAGTAATTACTTCTTCTACTGTCAATGCTGAACTGTGAGCATTCATTGTCATTTAAGGAAGAGTTTCATTTCCACAGTTTTGCCTTGTTTGTTTAGAAGCTTATACACATTGACTGCATAGGAGTTCAAAACAGCTTCCTGTATTAGCATATTTTGTAGAAAAGCATTTGGGAAAAGATTGAACAAAAATGACTTCACAGAGAAAAGTACCAAAATATGCTAATACTAATAATTCCAGATACTGGAAATCTGGAAGTAGTTCAAAATACAATTCATTTTGAATGGTACCATTCTACTTCTTTAGGTTATAAGAAATGAACTTTATTTCTTCCATTATCAAGAACAGCATTTTGGTAGATAGGATACATTCTGTACACTTAAAGTGCCAATGGAGTATTGTTTTCATTGCTTCAGATTAGTAGCTCCTAAATGACTGTGTGAAGCATTGATTACTGCATGTACTTAATTTTATGGAAAAGATGTTCCTTTCTATAGTAATGAACTTGTACAGAAATGCAGTATTTTTGTCTGCTTTCTACTTTTTATACTCATTACTCAGTTAGAATTGCCCAACATTCATACCCATGTTACATTTCTGCCATTTTCTAACCTTTTTTACCTGCTGTATTTCCAGGCTGAAAACATTTAGTGAAAGAATTGGGTATTTAAATAATGACAGGCTGTATTAAATAACATGCCAGACCATAAGCCATCATTAAAGTTTTGGCTTCATGTCCAAGGCAAATCGTGCTAAATGGGAAGCACTATTAATTATCTGCAAATATTTTGGATTTATGTCTAATATACAGACTACATACTTGCCATATTAACAAGGATAGAACCTAAATCTGTAGTAGAGCTAGGCAAAATATGTAGTCTTAATTTAATTGCCACATGCGTGTCTTAAGTGAAAAATGTTAGCTGAACGTGTCTATTCTGTTAGAGATGAAGTGCTTCTGAGGAATGTATCCCTTATGGGACTCAAACTAAGCAGCACTGGAGCCGAACATCCAAAGGAAGAACCAGGAATTCCATTATTACAAACCTTAAAAATTAGAGTAGACAAATCACTAGATAATATCTCCTAGAGCTGTAGAGGAGAAATGAAAGCAGGACGTCTCAACCCAGGTACATAGAGAACACGATGAAGAGAGCTGTTGGCCCACACTTCTAGATGGCATAAATTAATTTGCTCATAATGTTACTGTGTGATTTCCTCTTCTATTCAAAAAAGAAAAGAAAAAAGGATTCATTTTTCTTGAAACAGTTATGTTCATGGTGATTTTTTACCATTTCAAAATACCCTGTTATTTTTTTAAATGAAAAATAATAAAATTTTAAAAGCTGAAAATGATTTTGTGTTTCTGGAACAGAAAGAAGCTTTTTCCTGTTATTCTTACCCACCCTTTTTTGTGTATGCTTTCCTTTTTGCAACTAAAAATGAAAGAGAAAAAAAAACAAGAAATAGGGAAAAAGTCACCTCTGATTAAGAGTATGAAAAGATTTGGCATTATTCACACAAATTTCTGGGTTTTTTTAATGATACAGGTTTTGATTAGCTCTTGAAATTGTGGGTAGACAAAGATGTTTCCTCTGTGTTTACTTTTCTATGGCCCATCGTGCACTTGGGAAAATAAAAATAAATACATAGAATCATAAGACTTAGGCATTAGGGCCAGGGAAGTCCAGAAATAATACAGAGCTGCTGAATTTCTTTATTTCTCTTTTCAGTCTGTGGTCTGTCTTCTTTCTCTGGTCTGGCCTTTTGCAGAACCTTTCCCTACCTTTTGCCCATTATGCTTTCAGAGGTTTCAAAACTTGATCATTACCAAATTTGAGAAGGATGAATTAGAGAGGATGATGGTAGAGTCGGTTATAGGACTCCCTTCCTTACCATGCACCCCCTCATCACCCTAAGCATCTGCATAGCTCTCCACAGCATATGAAGAAGAAAACTATAACAAATGCAGTGTGGAGCAGTCTACCTCAAAGCTTTGTTTCATTTTAAAATGGTAGATTAAGGAGCACATGTGTTTAGGTACCAGGAGGAAATGGAGGACCAGTAACACAACTGAAAAGATCTTCTCCATTCCAGATTTCCATTATAAGAAAGACCTAACTCTGGAAGCAAATGCCAACTGACTCCCTCAGCTGTACTGCCAGTAATAACCATGTTCAGGGTTCCAGTTAGTAAAAGGCAGAACCATCAAAGACTCTCCCAACATATCACTATATTTCAGTTTCCTCAAAATAATAAGAAATGTCCCTGCTTTTTTATATCCACTAGAATAGCTAGTAACCTCTGAAAACCACAGTTATTAGACAGATAACTCCACTATGCTCTGGATAACTGAGATGCTGTTTCTTTAGAGAATGGTGACTTGTGTTGTAATGTTATGTCTGCAACTTTTTCCTCTGCATTTTGACAGCAAATGTTCTTGTTCTCTAGAAACAAACATAGTCTAGTTTATCATCCAGCATCAAATCACACCACAACTTACGTGGAACTTGACATGATGTGACATTTATTGTGAAAGTTACTCAAAGCTTCAGATTATTCTATTTATTTATTTGCTGCCATCCACATTTTCTGCCCTTTCTCTGAGCTAGGAGATCTCTGTAAAATGTTATTTGAGCTGAGTGTATGAAATTTGGGTATGGGATTTTTTTTTACAGCACATTCTTGCCCTTTTCAGACAGCAAGCCAACCCATCTCCATAAACAATGTGATGGCACCATTTAGAGTGCATTCCTCTTTCTTGCGTGCAAGACTGTATCTTGTCAAATCACTACATACTTCAGCTGAGGAAGTTGAGACTAATGAAAAATTAAGTATAGTTTGGGGAGCTGTGATGCCATAAGTGACTATATATCAGTTGCTTTCAAACCACAGCTTGAACAGAATTGATCTGGTACTACTTTTAGTAGAGATGATACTAGAATTTTTCTTTGAAGGCACTGAAACATATTTTATTATCTACTAAATACACATTTCCCACTGTAATATATTGCTGTCACATATTCCACTTCAGCTTTCACATAGGAGGTGTTACACCTGCAGTGAATCCCAATTTGCCCAAATATTTTCTAGATCTTTCAGATTTTCTGCCTCCTACTTTCTGATTGTTTTAATATTAGAAGTGCTATTTTTCCGATAATGTAAGAAAAACACTCTCTCTTGTAAAAGTCACATACTTCATTGGACTAGTGATGACATATCCTTTTCTTTCTCTTGCTAGACATACGTCCTGGATACTGCTTCTCTTCTCTGACTAATGGGCGCTGTGGCAACCAGCTTCCACAGCCTTTATCCAAAATGCAGTGTTGCTGTGACAGCGGCCGATGCTGGTCTTCTGGTGCAGTGAGCGCTCCTGAAATGTGTCCGATCAGATCTACTGGTATGAATCCACCTATATTCCTACAAGGGTGATTGAACACTGACTTAGGCAGTGATTTTCCTTTATCTGTAATATTTTCATTACAAAAAGGGTCGCATGGAATGGTTGAGGTTGGAAAGCACCTCTGGAGATTGTGTAGTCCAACCAGAGCTGGATAAGAGGAGGTTGCTCAGGCTTGCACACAGACATAGAATCATAGAATTGATAAGACTGGAAGGGACCTCTGGAGGTCATCTAGTCCAACCCTCAAACGAGTTGCCCATACAGGGATCGAACTCGTGACCTTGGCATTATTAGCACCATACTTTAAACAACTGAGCTAAATCTATCATAATCAAAGGAATTTATCTGTTGTTAGTGAACATTTTGTAGCCTAAATGTGACCTTGTTTGATTCAGGTTTTATTTTCAAAATGCTCTGTAGCTTCAGGTTCCTCCAGATCCTTCTAATAGATTCTTGTTCCCCCTGGAATTTTTTCCCACCAGGAAATGGGGTTTTCTTCTCTCTCATGCTCAGTTTCCTGAGGTGCCATTTATTTCCTTAAATTTCCTGAGATGCCATTTATTTCCTTAAATTTATCAGTAAACATGATTTTATTTAAATTATGTTACTCCATTTACTGTCTCCAAAATGTGTTCTGTGCTTTGTTGCCTCGCTATGTATTGAGATCCACAGGTAATGTGAAATTTGAATTTAGAGAAGATGGTGAGCAGATTGTGAAGCTTGCATATATGCAAGATACTGCTGTCCTTATTCAATCAAGTTCAGTCATTCTTCACTATATCCCAGAGAGCAAGATGAGAAATTTAGAGCTCTAAGTGAAGGATACCAGTGAGTCAGAGTCTCTCCAAATCTAAGGTGGAAATTTACTGTAGTATAGTTACACATTTTAACCAAGTGGTTGCATATCTAATGTGGGCAGCAGATCCAGATGCTACTGTAAATTGGGCTGTTTATTGCTAGAAATTACACATGGAGATTAGAGTTGCAATAAAAAGGCCTTGCACTGTATTTCATTGCATAACACAGCTATAATCATTTATAAGGAATGACAGGGTTCACCACTGACACTATAAATGCTTTAAAACTGGTATCTCAGGGATATAGTAGTGTGTATTCTCACCTGAACAGCTCCTTCATGTGTGCTAACTCTGTTCAATGGATGGCCACCTACAGAGCCATGACTTCTTTTTATGTGGAAGGCCTAGGCTCTTGGTGGATTGACTTTGGATAATTGGACATTACCAATCTAGAGGAAAAAAATATATTGTTTCTTTCAAAATGAGTAACCAGTGTTTTGTAGAGAGTGGTCGGCTAGAGAATTGACTGTTAGAAACACTATCGTTTATCAATTCCACTGTGATTTAGGAAAAGTGTCTAGTATGTTTTACAGGTGGAAGTAGGATATAAAAGTGCTGAAGGCTGAAATACCTAACTAATACCTCATAGTTCTCCAAACACTGAATTTATTTTCATGCATCTCCTCAGCGTTTTGTTTTCATTATAGAATTCCTTTCCCCTGTTGTGCCATAAACATTAAAGTTTTGAAATTCAAAGATATTGACTGCACAAATAGTTGTTTGTATACCCATGAATTGTGGACATGAATTAGGTCAGCTGGAAATGTGGTCTTTAATTGCGATACTCTGTGTGCATTCTTTGGATTGTACATTCCAAACCCACACTTCCCAAAGACAAAAGAATCGGGTGCAGGAGGAAAAATGGGGCAGTAGGGCAGATGCCACTTATAGAGAGGAACAATAGAAGAATGTATAACACTCAGCACAGACTGCTTAGAGCAAAAGATTATTTTCCCATCCACTGGGGAAGCATGAATTCGGTGTGGGTTGGACTCAGTTTCTCTTTGTTTAGACTCCTTTGATTGTACCTAATTTGGTTTATGCTTTTATTGACAAATCTTACTTTCACAATAAGATAGTGTTAGTATATTCATTCTCTAATTGGTTTTGCCTCATTGCTTATACATATATTTCTTTGTTAAGGAAGCTAAGTTTTAAGAGACTAGTTGAAACCAGGGTTTTTCCTTGTTCGTTATTTTTCTAACTCTGTGGCAAGTTTTATATTAAATTAACTTGGGATCAAGTCCAAAAGTCCTTCTTTTGGTAAACTTGCCACTGAGTTCATCAAAGATTTTGCCTGAAAGTAGACTAAATAGATTAGGATCAGGACCCTCCCTCCCTACTATGTTTCAAAATACAGAATATCAGTGATGTTATCTTTTTATTAGCGGCCTTCTGACAGACCACATGACTTCCTTCTTTGGATGAATGATTTGATTTACAGAACAAAGCTTGTTACTCTGAAGAAAACTGACATAGCCCCAGATTTTCCAGATTATTTAAGATCTGCTGTTGCTAGTCTGAAAAGGGGGGAAATTTCACTGTGTGAAAAGAGGGATGGTTGGATTAAATGGAATGGCTGTATGAGTCTAAAACGGTGTTTGTGTTTTCTTGTTTCAGATGAGTATCGCAAATTGTGCTCAGTAGTTGCTATGCTGCCAGCAAGACCTGACCTTCCTCCGGGCCGTCCTGACATCATCCCTCCTGATACAGTTATTCCTGGTGTTTACCCTCCTCTGGTCCCTCCACCAGAAATTGTTTATCCATCTCATGCTCCACCACCTCATGGTAAGCAGAAATATTAACCATTTTCTGTGCTGTTTACATTTAGCTTCTTTGAAAACATGCATCTTTAGGAGCAATTTGCTCCTTGCAGCTGCTGGTATCTCTTGCTTGCTTTTTGTATCTCTCTCTAGTCTCTGTGTATTCTCCTAATCATAGCTTGGTTACCAGGTATCTTACAGTAAGTGTACGTCATTGGTAATGCTTTTCCTATTGAGTTAGGATTCCAACGTTGCTTTCTCACTGTATTTACGAAGGCCCGTGTGTTGTAATAGCTGCATTACTTTAAGAATGTTGTTAGCTTTGCTGCAGCTCTTCAGCTCGGTTATGGTGGCTACTTATGTTGCAGAATTTAGTTGAGAGAAAGCAGCTGCTGTCAGGTTGCTTTCCTCGCTATTGCTTGGTTAGGTAGAAAATGGAGAGATAGAAGTATTAGTTGGCTGGACACTGAGGCTGAGCCAATGTGAAGAATGAATGTTTTTAGGGAAAAAGATGGATAGGTTAGCTCTCCCTAGAGCATGGAGGAAGCCAGAGCAGGATAGCAGTATGTTCCTTATTCTGTCCTTTGTTCAGAGAATTTACTAGGTCCCCATATAGTCCACAGTAGGCATCTGAAATCATTTGGCATAGCCACAAATCCTTTTCAAGTAAACACAAGCTCATGTCATCCATGTTCTGTGCAGGCTCTGCTTGCATGGGCACCAATTGAAGCTATTTAGCCATAGTTCAGCACCAAGCTGAGCTAATAAGCCCAAGAGGCAAACTTTATTAACTCAGGCCTAATACTGCACTGAGGTAGCTGCAGTATTTGGTGAGCTGGGAGCATGGACAGAGCCAGCTCACGTCGGCCTGCCAAAGACTGTATATAAGCTTACTTTCTGGGGTTATCCCTCTGTCTTCTCTCTCTGCTATCAATAAACAGTGAGATAATTGAACCGCTGCCTGGCTGCCGCTTGCTACTGTTAGCTTCTTATAGAGTCTCTACAGTGCCCTGCATCCCCTTTGTTCCTAAATGTGGGCAGAGTCAGTCCTCTTTTGTCCTGCGGAAGAGGAAAACAGATTTGTCACAGTGAAAAGTCAGTGATTACTAGCTGTTTTCAGATACAACCCTCTCAATGCTGATTTGCTATGTGATTTGCATTGAGATAGAAGGTAACTCTTGACTTTTGCTGGAAAATGCTGCACAAGTTGCAGATTACATAAAATGATTATGATGGACTATTAAAATATTTTTCCAAATCTCTTATTTCAGTGATCTTGCCGGTGAATTTCACTGACTATTGCCAGCTATTCCGACATCTCTGTCTTAATGGACGCTGTATTCCTACTCCTGGGAGCTACCGCTGCGAGTGCAACAAAGGATTCCAACTAGATGTTAGAGGGGAATGCATTGGTATGCGTGGTTTTTTTTTGCTATAAATCAGAGAGTGGAATTATATATGTGTGTATATATATATATATAGACACACACACACACACATATATATAAAAGTTTTCCACACAATGTAATGACTCTAATTGATTTCTCTTAAAAAAAGCCAGCAGTAAATAGACTAGACTTCATATTTACAAAGATGGCAAAAAGTAATTACTTTCCAATGCAAACTCATTTTTACTGCAGTTTTGCCTTTAAGAGAATGTTTAATATCTTGTAACTTGTTACAAAATTATATAGAGGTAAGGATTCCTTATTTTACTAATGTGTGATTATAATGTGTTTATTAGTGATTTAAAATGACCTGTTTAAAAATCTGCCAGCTGTTTGAGCATACAAATGAACTTACTGAGGGAAAAAAGAAAAAACAAAAAGCAATAAGGAGCATGACTTCAGCCTTAGTGAGATCTGCAAGTCCTTTTTCCAGTGATAAGAAGTATTGTGTACTGGGCTCTTGAGTCCTTTGATTTTGGAACTCTTCAAGAACACGATGACAGGAGCAAGGATTAGCTGCCCCTTTCTTTCCAAACTACAGAATGCTACTTTTCTGCAAAACAATAAAATAACCATATAGACACGACTACCTTTCAACCAATGTCTTAGTAAAATACTAAGTTGGCAAAATACTGTCTGTAATTTACAGATGTTGATGAATGTGAGAAGAATCCATGCATCAGTGGAGACTGTGTAAACACCCAAGGATCCTACATATGCCAGTGTCGTATAGGATATCAGAGTACACCAACTAGAACAGAGTGCCGAGGTAAAGTAGTTTCATAGATGTATCTGTACTATTGTATACATACCAAGAGAGAAAATATTTTAAAGCAAAATTTAATACATGTTAAATAAGGTTTTTTTTTTTAATAAATCATATATGGCAGTAAAAAATGCTCTTTCAAAATGATTAACCTACCTGAGCTGGCTGTTTGCAGACTGAGTTGAGAAAAAAGACACTTTGTCCTGCGCAGAAACTTTTTTGACTTTGAGGTGGAAGAGAGATTTTGGTTTGGGGGTGTTTTTTGTTTTGTTTTGTATTCTTTAACTGTTCACACATTTTTTTTATTTTGCTCCTTGGGCATCTCAAGGACAACTAAACACCCCTTCTCTGGAGTAGCCCTTTACCTATAGAAGGCTGTTAAAAGACTAATAGAGGTGGGAGGAAACCCATGGGTAAATATAAGAGTACAGTGCTCTGTGTTCTCCCTGCCTGCAGTCCAGAGTGGAAATCAATGTAAATTACAGCAACGAAAGCTTAAATAAGATGGAAAAGTAGTGAAGCAGTGGAAGAGACTACCTGGAGAACCTGTGAAATCCCCATTATGGGCACTTTTAGAGAACAGGCTAGACAATAGTCCTGCTGGTCTTCATCTTATCTTGTTATGGGAATGGGGACCGCTTAACCCATCATTGTTCAGCCCTCTAGCAGGCACAGACTCCCAAACTGTTCCAGGTGTGAATTTGACTGCAGCTGCAAAGGTAGATACACTCCATTATGTTTAAGTGATATGAGAGACTTCTGTCAGGGGGTGATTGACTACCTTAATATTCCAGAAGAAATGAAGCATCTAGATGAAATAGGATAAGTTTGAGTGCTCAAATTCACAACTTACCTTCATTATATTTTCCCTTCTGCTTTAAAAGGAGGGTTCCTTTGGCATACACTTATTCTGAAGTAGAGAATAGTAGTGGAAATGCTTGAAACTGTGAAGAAAAATGGGATAATTTGACAATTCTGGCCTTCTATAAGGAGTTTTTAACTCTTACTATGACATTCTCACTTCAAGTTGGAGATTTTTTTTTTTCATGCTAAGTCAGAATGATTAGCATAGCTAAGGGCTTGTTTTATCCATGTAGTTACAACGTGTGCTTTTTGAGGCGCTTATTTAGCAAACAGGTGGGATACGCGGTAGGGTGTATCACTGCACAAGAGGAAGTAAAGTGAGCAGCAGTGGCCACAAAAGCAGGACAGTAGCATGTGCTCCTTAGAGGAAACAAGTGAGGGGAAGAACTGAATATTCTCATGTAGTCAACAATCTGGCAGATATGAGCTAAAAGAAAAAACTGTTCATGATCTTTTAGCTTTAATGAGATACTACATAAAATACAGGAAAGGGTCAGAGATGGAAGGGCAGAATAACCATGTATTAGCAAATGAAGGGAAGAGAGTTCTTCTCAATCATTATTCATATTTCTAAAAAGCTAGAGAAGAAAACTCCCTGTATTAGCCTGTGAGTTTTCTTCTTTGTGAATCAGAAATGGGTATTTGTGGCACAGAAACTTCGTCCAGTCCAGGAAGACTTGAGCCAGCACCACTGCGGCTTGTCACTGGGAATATTTGACCTAATAGCCTGCCAAACAGCCATGTTGCAGAAGCATCTTCATAGTTCATCTGAGTAGTGGTGAAGGAGTGCTGAAGTGGAGCCTCACTGGTGATGAATTTACTCATGAGTCATTTTTGTCACACGCTTTTAATTTGACTGATTCATTAAATAAACACTCGATCATCAGAAGCCCAGTAGCTTAATGGCATTAAAGTGTGGTCACTTAACAGTTCTATTGCTGTCTATTGGAACTCTGCTTACTTGACAGGCAGTTCACAATGTGCTAAGATATGCAGAACCTTTGTTTTCTGAACAATTTTTTAGGACCAGGAAAAAAGAAAAAGTCTGGTGGGGGACAGTTGGCAAAATGTGCATATAGCAGTGATGCCTGCCAAAATCAACATTTGCAGTAAAATTACTTTGGATGACTACTTTGTATATTGAGGTTTTTTTGTTTTGTTTTGTTTTGTTTTTTTTTTCTTGCACAACAAATATGTCTGCGTTGATACACTTTTACAAATGTCAGGTGTTCTTTATGTCCCTTCCTGGAAAACAAAATGTCCATAATGACAAGATGTTTATCTGTTCCTTCCTCTGAGGTTCCATGGGTGGTATTCTTCCACAGGATAAGTCTGATAGATAACTGACTAAAAATTGCAGATTATATTGCAAGCTACTGATTCAACTGTAATTTGGATTTCCTAAAACTTTAGTAGAGTTCTGGCTGAACGAGCTTGTTAATTAAGTTCTTAGATGAGTAAGGCTGTCAGTGCTATGATTAGTTATCAGCTTCCAGCAGCTTAGCAGCTTCCACAAGTACCATGCTGATGAGAAAGCACGTGTATATTCACAACTTCAAGAGGTGTCAGTTCTCCCTCAGATACCTGTCTAGGTAGCAGGGGCTCAGTTCAGGAGGATGATCTGTCCTCTCCTATTTCCTGAATACAGCAATGCCCTTCTGCAGAGAGTGCTTGGGGAAGGGCATCTTCAGGGTGTTTGGGAAAACAGTGTGGTTGTGCTATAGAGGGTGCATCTTCATGGGCTTGTTGAGGTCTTTGTGAGCAGAGTCCCCTCTGTGCAGGAATCTCTGGGAGATGGTCCAGGCCTTGATGAAGAACACTGAGCAATCTAAAAAATGTCTAGACAGTCTGTCTCAGCATCTCCTCTCCCCTCGTTTAGGGGAGAGGGAGAACTGCCAGCCTTGTGTGATATCACTGTTCAGGTCCTCCAAAGAACTTGCCAAGCACCTCCTGCAGAGAGAGGGAAATGAGGAGCTGATGTTTCAAATATAAAACAAGCAGGAGAAATCTTTTGAGGTGGAAAATCTCAAACTTTCCTCTTACTTTTTTGCGTCGTAAAGCAACAGCAAAAGACAAGTTTACCCCTTCTTTTCTTCAATAGTTAGCTTTTGTTAAGGTAAATTTTAGTTAAAACATTTTTATGAGGAACAAAATGCAAAAAGTCAATTAAAAGGAACTGAATCTTGATTTAGCAGGGTAATGTTCACTGAAATTCTTTAACAGCAGCTTGAAATTCAAACTGAAGAGCATTCTCCACCTCTGTAACATTCAGTTACAGAAATCAGAGCGAGTTATTTTCAGGTAAATACAGTTTCTGTGTAGCGTTAAAGAGCTGGTGAAAGAGGGAATGGGTGAATGTTTTTCACGAGTATGAAAAAACCTCAAAATGTTACTTTTCTTTTTGGTTGGCTTTCAGACATTGATGAATGTTTACAGAACGGTCGTATCTGTAATAATGGACGATGCATAAACACAGATGGCAGTTTTCACTGTGTTTGCAATGCTGGCTTTCAAGTGGCAGCTGATGGGAAAAACTGTGAAGGTAAGACTTTTCTGAAATCACTCTATATGAATAATTACACTTCCAAGAGATTATTCACTTCAATGAAAAATAAAAAGACCTCTTGGGGGTGGGGAGTGGGGGGAAGGAGCAAGGAATCAAATTTCTAAATACCATTTGCTGTATCTGGGAGGGCAAGTAAACTGTCTTTTGCAGCCAGTTCTGGAGCCTTGGCTTGGCAATTCTCAACAGGATGTCTGTCCAACAGGAGAAATAGCACATACCACTATCGCAAAATGTAGTTTCTTTGATGGGAGTGGTACATTATAAAACGGAGCACAAGTCACATGCTGCCTGATTTTTACTGTGTGTTTAACAGCATGCTTTATGGGATCTTACTGGGTGACTAGCAATGTGCTTTATGTAGATGCAGTCTGATCTGACCCATAAAAACTGTTTTAAGAAAAATTTGTAAACATAATTGATGTGTTCCTACCTCCCAGACCTTTAGCAAAGGGGGGGAAAAAGAAGAATGTTCTTTATCATGCTTCCCAAGGTCCTTGGGAGAGTTCCCAATGATCTATTCATACGTTAAAGGAATTTCAAGCACTGTTCTTAGAAACATTTTTGGCAGAATACTATCTCAGTGATTCAGCTTGAAGACTTAATGCCAAAATTCCTGGTTGGGATAGATACACGATTTTTTTTAAAGTCATAAATTATTTTTGTCTGACTTAGCCTGTAAGTAAAAAGAAAACACACCATGTCTAGAAGTGTAATTTCTGTCCAAGACAGCTGCAATATTAAGGAAAATAGCACGATTCTGAATATATTGTAATGTCATTATGATCCAGTGATTTTATGTGCTAGTAGTGATTCTGTTAATCCTTGGTAGAGACAGACATTTTAAGACTGTTCTTCCTGACTCTTTTTTAGATACGGTTTAGCACTATAAGCTCCTTTTTAAATATATAATTATGAAACTATATTGACTAAGTGTATTTGGAAATGAATATATTATGGAAAAAGCTTGATTCCTGATTTCTTTGTTTCCCACCAAATACCATGTGCTAATAGTAATAAGAACCAGGACATCGGCAGTCTGGTAAAACATTTTTAATTCCATTGCATATGTTGCCAGAATGTCTGTTGCATCCACTTATGAAACAGTTTCATCTCTGGCATTGTAATGCAATGAGTTTTGTTCTTAGGAATACATGTGCACACACACTAATAAGTAAAGACCATAGGATTGTGCCATACTTTAATGCAGCTGTGTGTAGTCCTTTAGATGAAACGAGTAGATAGTGCTGATTTTTTGGGACATAATGTCCAAAATTGGCTTCATTAGCAGTAGTACAAAAAAAAGACCAAGGAGATATAATGTCTTACCAAAACCAAAAGCAAATTTTTCTGTACTCTCTTTTCTTTTGGTGTGAGTGGCTGATTGTACGGTGTTCAGAAAAGCAGTGTTTGGGTCCTCCATTTTTCCTACATGAATCCTTCATGCTATGGCATTAGGTCAGTGTATGAATAATGTCAGTATAAAGCTATGAATAGTCAGTAAGTACCCTCATATGCAGCCTGTTGTGTTGAATATAGGGAAGGGTTAGTGGTTTTTTTTTTTTTTTTTTTTTTCATTGAAGTTGATGAAAAAATGCTAACAGAATGCAGTGCGCTACTGCATAATTCAGTGCTGCAGTGGGAAGTCTGGTGCATCACAAATCTTAGATTCGCCAAACAGAGCTAACAGAAATTTGTACTCATAACACAAATGCCTCTTCCTGCCCTTTTGGGTGTTCTTAGTAACACAAAATTGCATTTACCATTCCAAATGGAGGCTGCTACCAATCTGCCTTTTATTTACATCAAGACTGCAGATCATCTTCAATTCACTCTTCAACCTTTCTCACTTTTTTTAAGGTTTTTACCAACTGGCAGTTCTTAAGCTGTCCAGTCTCTCATCTGTTTTTCATTCTCTTTACTGTGTTTATATGCATACCTTTGTATGTTCTTGATTCATTGGTAAAAAAACCTGAGTCATTGCTTTGATGAATCCTCTGGGATAGTGCAGTATGTCCCATCATATGGTGACACTTACCATGTACACTGACAACCAAAAAAAGGAGTTAAGATTTATCTTTTGGAATAATCCACAGGAGTTCTGCTTTATCAGTGTGACCATTATCTGTTATGTGTGCTTTCAGATATGGATGAATGCAGCATAAGGAACATGTGCCTGAATGGGATGTGCATTAATGAAGATGGCAGTTTTAAATGCATTTGTAAACCAGGGTTCCAGCTAGCATCTGATGGACGTTATTGCCGAGGTGAGCATGATAAATTACTAGCCTGCAAAGCTTGTGAGTCATATGCCCTGGTAGCTTCAAGAATCATCTTGTTTCCTTACGATGATCCTTGGGGACAAGAAGTACTGGGCAGAGTTCTGGTCAGATATGCTCTTTTAATCAGCTGGAGGGATTTGTCATTGTGCAAGACAGTATTCTGTCCTCTCCACAGTGTTGAGCAACAGCCCTAACCGCCCAGTGGGAAATACTCTTTGATCAAAGTCTCTGTGATCTGACCTAGTTAAACCCCTGTTTTTTGTCTATGAGGTCTTTTGCAGTTTGGCTGCAGTATATCTTGCTCTTTGTCTTTTGCCTTTTAATGTTTTCTCTGTTTGGCCACCCAAACATCCTGGCTTATTGTCTTTCTTGAGTATTTCTCCTATTCCTACCTTGGTGTTCCTAGCCAATACAGCATCTCCAAGGAGAGCCTAGCACCCTGTGTGACCAAGACACAGACATGAGCGCCACTGCAAAATCTCCTTTCCCATTTGCTGCACTAGCTCAGCAATCCTCACTGTGGGAGACACTGCAGTAGTTCAGTTGCTAGTTGTGTCATCATAGTTTCCGCTCAGTCCCGTCAGGAACTGGAAGTTTTGTGTATATAAATCTTCATGTTTCGGCAAGTTTTATAGGCACAGAGATGAAGTTGAAATAAGGAGTAAACAGTGCTGTGCCAAGTTACCTACAGTTTTTCTTTTGAAAAATTTAACATCTTTTAACTCTCGAAATCAAGGCCACAAAAGTGTTTATTAACACTTTAGTAAGTTAAAAAAAAAATAAGTCACAGTGGATCATGCAGCAGCAGCTTGTTCTGAGGAGCAGTAGCAAAAGTACTTGTTTGAATTAATAATATATTTTAAGAGTTGCTGACATGAAAGGTAAATTAGTTTGAATCCTTTGCTTCTTGAACACTGTACCAGTCTTAGATCTGAACTGCACAATGTCTAGACATAGGCTTTAGATCCAAACCAGTCCAATAAATTGGTAAAACTTCCAGAACCTCTCTTGCATTTGATACCTTTTGGACTAAATGTGTAAGCCAGTGTTATCCAACTTTCTGGACACAGCAGGGGAATCATACTTTGTATGAGAGAAGACCCTATTCTTGTTTTGTAACAGTGTTGTTTCAATCAGAAGAAAGAATTGTCCTTTAATTTCTCAAACAAATAAGCATGTGGTTTCTTGCAAGTGTCTCTTCAGCTTAGATCTACTCTCTGTTTTGGTCACAGCCTACATATACTTAGAGCAATCAGCTTTATTTCTACCCCCACCAGATTTCCAAATGATTGGTGTATGCCTGTATTTTGTTGAGGCTTGTTTTCCAGCTGGCCTGTGTGGGGAAGGGAAGTGAGACTTGGTCTCAGACTTGGCAGAGGAAGAGCTCGATGCCCACCAGGCCTTGGTATATCACCCAGTTGTGTTCCCAAAGACTACTGGCTGGTCTGTGTGTTGGTAGCAGTGATGTGACTCACTCATTCAGCTCAACGCAAAAGTTTATACTGATTTTTGCTTTGAGCATCTTTTGGTATTTTTTTTAAATCAGTCTGTGCAGCGAAATACCATCCAAGAAGGTGGTACATAAATTACTTAACAGTCTTTAAAACCCAAACTTGGGATTCTCGACTTCACGGCCTCTGTTGCATACCTCCTGGCTAAACAGGAGAATGGATACAGCCAAAAAGGGGTTTCTGGCCCTAGAGAAATGTTACTTCTGTGCATCAAAGGGAAAATACTTGAAAATTATCCAAAATTGCAGGCAACTCAACTGATTCCTACTGAAAGTTGGAACAGATCTTATAGTAAAATGAAGGCTTTCTCCCACTGCTTTTCAACACTCGCAGTAAGCCTTGTTCTCTATGAATGAACATGCAAACATTCATTATGTGTGAAATTGCTATTGGGTCAAAATCAAACCAGATTTAGAGACCTTGACACCCAAAGTATACTTATTTCCAACTTCTTATTTATCTTCTTTATTCCACTCCCCCAATGTATCATGAAATAATTCCCTGGAATATAGTGGCTAGAAAGAGCACAACTCGGGTAAATGTCTTTGGTCACATTAATAATTCACCAAAAGTTTAGAAGATTCATCTTTAGTAATATCTTTTCCTCTGCATTGTAATATTTATCCTTATTGAGTCCTCTCTGTACACACCAAATTTACAGAGTAAATAATTTCTGCCTACAGAGCAGTTAGGATTTGAAATACTGATCTTTCACACTACACACCCTAAATTTGTTTGTGATATGTTTGTGTATGTGATATTTTTATATCTTACATGAGCTGTGACTCTAAACTGGTTCTTGCACATGCATTTAGTGTTCTTGCATACTAGGAATGTATGTGCGCAAACTGAGATTCTGCAGCAAATTGGCTACCTGCCTGAGCAGTTTTGATATGGAATTGAACGTATATTTTTGCCCAAATTCTTTAGGGAGTCAGCAAAGGAACATAAGAATTGCAATGTGCAACATATTACTCTTATAAAAATCTCATTTGATGCACTGTAAGCTGAATTTTGAAATAGTAACAGGAATTTTAACCCAAAGTTAGGGATACTGTAATTGACACTTAGTTCCATAAAATTGGAATTTAAGTATAAATACAGGGCATAAGCTTGGCTGCCTGGTAAAAATTCCACTCAGGCTTTATGAACTAACATGCCAAAAAAGAATGTTACACCAGTCTTGTGTATTCCCTGTAATACAAGACACATTAAGCTTATTCACCATTAGCTTCTTTCATTGATGATGTGCTGATGATTTTTCAAAAATACTTACATCAGGCAGGAGCAGGTTTAAAGCATCATTTGTTTCATCTTTAGACCAAGCAGTAATTCCCCAGATTTAAAGCTATGGCAAGGCAACTGAAAGTGGCAGTTTACTAGTCTGAGTAAATTTTTCCTGGTCAGAATTAGAGAACTTACTGTACCCAGCTGGCACAGCTGAGCAAGCTCAGCACAAAAGGCAAGGATGAATTGGACATGGAGAATGAATCCACTGGATGGTTTTCCAGAATTGGGTTGAGAATCAGGTATTCTGGCGAAAAACAGCTAGTATTTGTTGAAGTTGTCACAATGGCAACTTCTGCCACAGAGCCTTGTCAGGGTTAGAAATTTGGATTTTGTGCCTGCATATGCAGTTGATTTACAAGATGTAATCTTGGCCCCATTAACATCAGAGGGATTTTTGCCTCTGTCTTCACTGGAGCCAGGATTTCTGTGTGATTTTAAGTGACCCACTTCACCTTTCTGTAAAATGTTGATGACAATATTTTCAACACATTTGTAAATCAGATTTCATCCTTTACTAGACTACAAAATGCTGTTTAAAAATACTACAATAAAGGGAAAAAATGTAATTTTACTTGTCTGTTTCTGTAAGTAATTTTTAAAAGGAATGTCGATTTTTTTTTTTTAATACAACATGTTTCTGTCAAAGGAATTCAATGTTGTCTAGCTAAAAACCTATCTCTGCTCTTGAGCAGCAGGAGCACAATTTGAAGTCACAACTTAGTTTTTACTCACACTGAGTAAGGACTAAATTTAAAGTGGGAAAAGAATTTAAGACTTGTCTGAAATGGAACAAAAGATTGCAGGATAAAGTTGAAATTAATTGAGCCCATGTACTTAAGTATAACTTCTATTTTAAAATGCAGTTTGAAAAGGAATCTTGGATCATATAAGCCATCTTTTATGCCAAACAACACAAACTAAGTAAAACATAGAGGTGTTTCACTCTCAATTTGCCCTTTTAAGGTCAGAAAAAAGGAAATTGTCACACGTGCTGTCTGTTGTATATATTATGGAGAGTTGTTATGAAGTGATTATTTTATAAACGTTATACATACTTCCAAACAATATTTTAAACACTCCTTTTCTTAATCACTTATAAAATAATGGCATGTTCTCTATGTCTAGAGAACGCTCTTACTATTAACAGGATACACAGGCTATAAAATTTTTGACTTACTTGACATCCCCTTGTAACAGTCTAATACTATGAGGTTTTATTCTTGTATTTCATTGCTAAGAGCCTTATTGTTCCGTGTCCTATTGTTGGGCGAGGACGGTATCTCATGCTCAGCAATTGCTCAGAGCTCAAATCATTAACAAATTCCTTTCAAGGCTGGAGTGCAATCTGTCCACTGGAAGTTAACAGAAAGGGCTGTAATGAGCATCGATATGAAAACCCAATTGTCGTGCAGATAATCAGGGAGACACTACATGCAGGCAGGGTCTGACCTGTGTCCAAAAACTAATCCGCAGCAGAAGGGAGGAAAATTCTTTGATAGCCTTGGGAAGGCACCTCATAAGAGGGTTCAAACATTTAATTTGCCATCCAGACTGGTTTCTTACAGCACAAACTAACTGTTAACCCAGAAGGGGATGTCATGTTAAACACTACACAACTTCTTCGTCTTAGCAACCACAGTTTCCTCCTCCTTCCAATTACATTTTTGCCTTCGTGACCCTTATTTTGGAGGATGTACCTCTGGGGAGCAAACCAGGAAAATGTAGCCGCTTGAGCAGGAGGAAAATCCAAGGAGAGCAAAATTGTTTTTTATTTATTTCTCCTGAACTTTGCATTCTCTTTTTCCGTGTTACTGGTCGAGGTAACGTTATTCTTAACAAAACCTTTATTTGAACCAATTTTCATTTGCATTTCTTATTTTTTAGAGGATAGATTGAAAAAAAGCTGCAAATACAGGTTTCAGCTGAAAATAAGCTACACAAATGCACGTTTCAGCCAGGCATTGAACATGGTGTCATTTGATTTCTAATAAAGCTCATTCTGTTCTCCAACAGACATCGATGAGTGTGAGACAGCTGGAATATGCATGAATGGGCGCTGTGTGAACACTGATGGCTCTTTCAGATGTGAATGCTTCCCTGGCCTTGCAGTAGGACTGGACGGACGTGTGTGTGTCGGTAAGACGAGCTCAACAGGAGGCGAATCGCATTTAGCCAATGTCAAGGCATTAATGCTAGAGTGATGGATCGATGCGAGTTAGACTGAGTTTCATTGGTGGGTCTTAGTGTAATGGGTTACTGCACTAGTGGATACTAACAGCTCTGGGATATTTATTGTAATAGTTAATTTTGCTCTTCCTTCTTTTTTCTTTCCCTTTGTGTTTCAAGGAAAAAAAATATGTGGGCCATGTAAGCAGATGAGGAAAACTAGCATAGTTCTGTTGTAGGTCAGTGTTACTGTATTGGTTTTGAGGAGGTGAGAATCTGCCCCATTTCTGCCCACGTGAAATTCTCGATTTGTCATTAACCTCCAAAATGTAGTTTTCCTTATCCTTTTAAAAATAGGATGTATCATTTTTTCCACCTCTCTGTATTTGTCCATAACCAAAAGAAGTTTGAGATATTTCTAATGTGTTTCATAGTCATTATGGGGCAGTTTTTAAAAAGTAACAAATATCAGCCCTAGTCCTGAAAAGATAGGTGTTTTAAATCTCATGCACTGGAATAGCATTACTGACTTTTTCCTTATTTTTGCAGAAGAAAGATCAGAGGTCAGCAATTCTCCTCCCCCCCAAACTTTTTGTGAACTTTTCTTTGTGAGTCTTTTCCTCTCCTATTCTTTCTTTTATCAGGTATAAATTTAAAACAGAAGCTCTAGTGTCCCTTTAGTGGGCCTACTGTAGGATGTCCACTATGAGTGATTTTAACCGTGATGTATCAGAGGACAGTTAACAAGTTTGAGAAGGGGAAAGACAATAATGTTAAAATCAAGTTAATCCTCTACCAGTGAGAATAAAATAAACTGTATTGAGGTTTTCCAGAAGTTTTGAGATAGACCCAGCTCCAGCTCTGGGATGCAGCCACCAAGCCCCTGTTGAGTTGTAGGAGATTAATATCCCTGTGATATGACAGAGGAATAGCCCCTTATTCCCATGTCTGCTTGCTAGCTCAAGGTTGAAGCAGTATTTGCCCTGCTCCCTGGAAGATATTTTTGCTATGATACAAAGTAGTAGTCATAGAAGATAACTATATATAGATGCATATGCACTCATGGCACCCACAGAAAATGTAAGCCTTCATTCCTGAGTGTTTTGAGATGAAGTTTTCTCATATCTTAAGGTTTGCCCCGAATGTTCAGTTTACAAGTTGTTTTTAATATGCCATCTTAATAATGTGCCATAACTATCGCCATTAAGGAAACGGTCATTAATGTTCAGTGGTCATGAAAAATGTTTTTTTTTCATATACTTTTGAGCCCAGATGTGTGTGTGATTTATTGCAGTTGACAGTTGCCATAGTCAGCAGAGCTATGGTAATCATTTCTGTACTTTGTTGCAAAATAAATAGGAATTTAAAAGGCATTACAGGGTCAATGAAACAGGTTTAAGCTAATGCATTATGCATTGTGTTTGCTGTGGATTAAAGCCCACAGAGATTTTTTTTTTGTAGTTTGCTAGTGCATGTTAAATCATTAAATATAGTAAGTAGCTTGTGTGTCTGAACTCTTAAGGGCCCGAAGAAGAAAAATTTCTCACTCTGAGGATATAGGTAGGTGAGAAGCACAGGAAATGGTGAACAATGTTTTGTTTTGACAGCTATTTTGCAGTGTTTATGACTCCTGAGCTAGACTTAATAGATGTTGAAATTTATGGCCCTACAATTGGTTATGGAATGATTAAGAGAGATTTCTTTCCTCAGATACTCATATGCGAAGCACATGCTATGGTGGCTACAAGAGAGGACAATGCGTGAGACCGTTAACTGGTGCGGTTACAAAATCAGAGTGCTGTTGTGCCAGCACTGACTATGCCTTTGGAGAGCCCTGTCAGCCCTGCCCAGCGCAAAATTCAGGTATGGCATATTTATGGGTATGTATTCTAACCTAAGTTTTGTGTTGTCAAATTATTTTTAGAATGGTAAAATGCGGTTTTGTATTAACAATACTTCTTAAAGCTTGATGATTAAATTGTCATACAACATGTTATATATATTTTGAGAAATCTGCTATTTTGCATGTTGGAAGAGTACAGGAGACAGTTTCATGAGAGGCATAAGTAAATGCCAAGATCTGGTGCAGAGTCATTACATCAAACCAGATTTTCATACAGTCATCTCTATTTTAATAGATGTCAGTTACTCACATCTCATGGGAGTATCTTGAGTAATTCACATATTCAAATTCTTATGTACACCTGTCAGTCAGATGTTTGCTGTCTGAACTTCAGATCATTCAGATGATCTGAAATCTTTTTTTTATGGTAACTAACCTTTGAATAGTCAGCATGAAAATAGAAACCCAGTTAAGACTTCAGAAAACTTGAGTCTCTCACCAAAATCCCCACCAAGCATTGTTGTCTGAACAGGACTGTGCTCTGGCAGGATAGCAATCTTAATCATTCATACGGACAAGATCTGCTTTTAAGAAAGCACTGCTTACAGGAACAGCATGCTGGCATGGTCCTTCTCCTGAAGCCAGTAAATGAGACACCCTGGTTTCATGGAGGAAGCTCATTTAAAGGCCAACTTTACCAAATGATTCTTTTCACTTATCAAATATATTGTTGCCTATAAACAAAATACACCATTTGATATGTAGCTCAGGAGCCATTAGCATCTCGTGCTAATTTGTTACCTGCTTTGTAGGCAAAGGTATTTTGCCTACAGACTTATTTTTTAAATCTCAGTTTAACTGACAGCTTTATAAAGAGCATTAGGGAGACAAAACCAATTGGAACAAATTAGACTAGTTGAACTGATGTGAACTCTGCAGAGGGAACTTGCTAGCCACCATTTTGCATGTGCCGTGTCATTCTGAATAGCAAAATGCTACAGAAATGTTGCCAGAATAGGAAGGAGCTTTTCCAGCAGCTGCTGCTGCTATCACTAGGACCTTCTTAGTGTATAATACAGTTAGAACGTTCTGTGAATGTCAAAATCGGTATCATTAACTTGTGTTTTATATTTGAATTAATTTAGCAGAACATTTGCACATGTGGAAGCTGTTTTTCCCAAGTTGTTTTGCCATCTCTTGTACTGTTAAAAAATGCCATCTTGTGAAGGATGAAGCATATTACTTCTTTGGACTTTGAGTAGGGCAGGAAAGGAGAGGATTTCTTAGAGAGAAGTATCGTGTCAGAAACGTAAAAAAATTCCTGAAAGGAATCCTTTCCTTAAGGATAATCCTTAAGGATAAAGGAGTCTTGGTTTGGTATGAATTCTTGCAAACTGTCCTGCTAAGTGGAATTACATGCACAATATTATGTTCTAGATTTGTAGGAAAGCATTTTCTGTTTCTTGGTCACTTTGAGTGTGTACTTTGAGCAAGGACTTGGACTTTGACATGAGTTCTAGAAAATCTTGCTGTAAAGGTGTTACAGTTCATATGTGTTCAAGGCCAGCATGAATTTTACATCATTCCTCAATACGTCAGTTCACCATATGAAATTTTTACTCAACCATGTTCATCAGCAGATGCAGATCCCTGATTTTGCTAAAATATTTCAAAGATAGTGAGGGTACACATACAGCTCAATTTTAGAATTATTGGAAGGCATGTTATTTCTGTGAAATAATTAATTTATATATTGAAATCAATGAGCTAAAAAAGAATTTTCCAGTAAGTATTTTAATATTTTTCCAGCTGAATATCAGGCTTTGTGCAGCAGTGGAACTGGCATGACTGCAGGAGGAAATGGTAAGATCACCTAATGTAACTGGAACTGTGGAAGTTCTGGCTAAAAGTGTGACCTTCAATATCCTTGATATATTAGACGTAGTGAAGGGAGTGGTGGTGAGAAAGAGTGGGAGGAAGGCTTATCCAAATGGGTGTTTGCAATACATTGATGAATTTAAGATCAAATGAATGGAGAACGCTATTTCACCAGTGTGCTCTCTCTGTTCTATACCACTGAATGTGTGAGTGCTGTTATAAAACAACAGCAAGTTTGTGAGCATTGTCATTACCTATATGACTTAGAAATTGTATATAAGAGTCATTGAATATTTCCCTGCTAAAAGAAATGAACCTAAAGAATAAAGCCATGCTGGGCATTGAGCTTCTTTGCATGTTTTTACCTCAGTCACAGAAGCCAGGCCAACAGAGAAAATAAATACAAAGAAAAAACAAATGATAACTGCAAAAGCTTTGTAGTCTTCGGACTGTGAAATAGCAACCCCGAAGTCAGGCAATGCTCACTGATAAGCTTGTTGGCAGTAGAGAGGGAAAAGCGTTCAGAAAGAAGGGCTGTTCATGCTCTGTGGGCTGATGCCACCTGGAAATGTTATGGATCAGGGAATACAGGGAGTATTAGTACCTGTGCGTCTAAAAATGTAAGACCTCAGTTTAACATCCCAGTTCTTATCTACAAGTGTCTTAAATGTTTGTGCATTAGAGATGGTCTTAAGTCAGTCTGAAAGGGATGCTTTTTTGTTATTGAGTGTGAATATTTAAGTTGCAGTTCCCTACTCAGAAATACATAATTATAAATGTGGAGCAGCCAGTGGTAGTGATATTGAAAATATATCTTTTTTCTATTTTGGAGAAGTTATTCTAAAAGAGGGAAGCTGCACACACAACTGACCTTTTCCTTTTCTCTCTCTTTTTTTTTTTTTTTTAATAAACCCCTTTTTGTAGATATTAATGAGTGCTTACTGGATACTGATCTCTGTCCAAACGGAAGATGTGAGAATCTACATGGAACATACAAATGTATTTGTAACCCAGGGTATGAAGTGGATTCAACTGGGAAAAACTGCATTGGTATGAAAAGTGTCATTTTTTCTTTTGAAGAATGATGCTAGCATTTATCCTTCTTTAGGTTTTATGAGTTTCATCAGATTTGCTGACTGCTTTACTGATGTTTCTAGATGTTTCTGCTAAATTCTCTGAATTTAATTTCAGTGCTTTCTGATGTTCATAGAATCCTCCAGCGTAGGACAGTAAGGGACTGTTGTCATGAGTGACTTGAGTCACTAGCAACCAGGCAATAAAGACCTAGTTCAGATAAGTTCACTGAACGTGTGCTCCAATAGCACCAACGTTTCTTGACATCAGAAGAAACCTGATACTGCAACTAAAATGAACCACAGGAGAGATCCAGTATCATCAGTGTGCTAGGTCCTTTCAATAGCAGGATATTTAAGTAAAACTCCCAACTGATCCTAGGAAGATAAGCACCCCACATGCTAGAAGTGGCTTCCTTGGTTTCTACCAAATCTGACACTGGGGAAAATTACCTCTCAACTTTCAGGCATGGCTGTTGATTTAACTGAGTTGAACTGTACCGGCCAGACACAGATAAATACAATATTGACAGAAGCACCAGCAGACTCTGCCTACATACCATCTCTAGCTAGGGCTGATATCCTGTGCTGTACAAGTGAAAAAAATCTGAAGCCAAGTCATTCATCACAGAACAATGCATCTTAGTGGTGACTGACAGAAGCCCTGTGGCATGGGACAAAGAGACTGCAAATAGGTAGCAGTCCGGTTTCTTCTGGGATATAAAAAGAAAAAACTCTCAGATGCCTTGGACTGCTGTTGCAAATTTTATTTCTAGCAATTCACTTGTTCCATTACACAGTCTCATTGGAAGCTCTCTACTGAAAACCCTTCAGTTTTCTTTCTTCCACCCCTGCATTGGCGCATCATTCCAGACCTCTTTGTACAAATGATAAGAAATTTCTTCTAGTTTTCTGTTAAAACTTATCTGTGACCAATTTATGACCAGTCAGTGTTGTGATAGTATTATCCTTTTATTTAGCACTATGATATTTATCGCCAAAGTATTCATAAAGAATCATCATATCCTTTCTCACACTTTGTTGGCCCTAACCCTAACCCTAACTCATTTTCAGTCGTTTCGTAGAAGAGGCCGTAGGCTTCTCCTGAACACAAGCTGTATGACCAGTAAACAGTAGTCTAATGAGATCCTACCAATGCCTTTTACCATGCTACCAATACTTTGCCATCTCTCGCAAGAGTATCCTTCAAAAATGATCTAGAGTGCATTAGTCTTTTCTTAAATATGTGTTATACTTGTGGATCAGTGTCAACATCTGATTGGGAGTTACACTCAGAGCTCTCTCTTCTCTCTTGCCTTCGACTGATATGTACCTGGTTTATAACCTGTTCTTGCTATTATTCACTAATTGCAGGGTTTTCCACTTTGACAATGGTATTTTATCCTATTTCTCTCACTCCCATTGTCTAGATTATTTTAATCTTCTTGCATTCAGTCCTTCTATGCATTGGCAATAACTTCCCATGTAGTAGTGTCCACACTTTTTGATCTCATTCATTTGTTATTTCTACATTGCAATGAATATATTATAGGACTAGTCCCAGGACTGATCTTTGAACGACATTGCTAATATCCTTTATCCATCATGATGACTCCCCTTTTTAATATACCCTATCATAGTCTGTCCTTCAGCCAGCTCTGTATCTTCCTTAAAGTTGTTAAATTCCTTTCTGTTATCTCCAGCTTATATAATAATTTTATTTGGATTCTCTATTTAGATTTAAATAGCTTAAATCATATGTGTAATCTTAGTCTAACATATCAATTATTGTATTTTAAAAAGCAATACCCAGATAATCTGACTTGATCTATTTTAGATAAACGTTATGCTATAATTCATCCCATTTTCCCTTTGCTTTTCTGTCTTTGATTATTCATGTCCTGTTTCAGCGACTGCCCTTAACTTATGGCATCCCTTCTTTTCTCCCTGTCTGTCTGTGACTTTTCCAGATGCTCCCCAGCCCACCCTGTTGCGGCCCACATCCATGCTCCATCACAGCTGTTTCCCATTCTTCCATAATGTTCCACCTGGCCCACTTTCAATTTTTGTGAACTCCTGTGAAGCGTCCCACACGGTTTATTTTATTCTGCAAATCTCCCTGCTTTTGCTAGCACTTTTGCTTTTCCCAGCTGCTGCTGCTCTGACCCTCTCAGTCTTCCCAGCTTCTCTCAACACTTTCTGAGGCCTCTCTGACTTAGACATTTGTTCTGTCTGTTCTCTGGTCTCTCCTGATCTTCACCTGCCACTCATGGCCCATTGCCACCTTCTTGCAACTTCTCTCTAATGATCACAGTGCTTCCAAAGATTTCCTACGAGCTCTTGAAACTTAACTTCTCTAAGATTTATATCTACATCAGCATTTTTATTCAAATTTTTCACCTATAAAGCAAGTGTAGACTCACATTAGCCTTGTTGACCATAACATCTAAGATAGTCGAGAGCAGACCTGGAAAATACAGTGATGAAAAGAGCAGGATGACCAGCAAACCTTTCCAAACAAATTCTGTCCTCATTTCTTTTGTCAAGATAGGGCCTGGTGTGCAGGGAATCATAGAGAGCACACAGATCTGTTTTAGAGTATAAGCAAGATGAAAAGATGATTCCCAACTTCATTTTAAGCAATGTTTCAGTTGTCACGTATTATGAATAGGTATAGAAGGCAAGTACTAGCTCTTACAAAAGCAAAATAGCCTGATGAAGAATAAAGCATAGAAAAGCTCAACAAAAATATATAGGGAAGATATTTATTTATTTATTTATTTACAAAATAAAAATGTTTTCTCTGGGTGGTATTTGTGTGGTTTGAATCCATAAATTTGCTATTGTTGCCAATATTTTAATATGAATTTTCATTAAGAAGGAAGATGTAATAAGTGAAATTTTTCACATTAGGTTTTGGGTTTTTTTTTTTTAAATGTTACTATAGTTTTTGTGGAGGGATCTTTTCCATTTGAAATATGTCCAAGCCTATTACCTACTCTAAAAATCTAGAAATCTTTTTAGCATCTTTGAAAAACAATACAAAGCATGTGTATGTATTCTTTCTCCCTCCTCCTTGTCTCCTTCCTTTCTTCACATACAAAAAAAATCTAATGAGATGCAGCTACTGGGAGAGGAATCTTGTCATGGCTTCTAGTCCAGGAATATTTGCTTTCTTTAAAAGTTCTTAATTTTCATTGTAGACATCGATGAATGTGCACTCAACATGCTGCTTTGTGACAATGGACAATGCAGAAATACCCCTGGAAGTTTCACCTGTACCTGTCCCAAAGGATTTGTATACACTCCTGACCTAAAAACATGTGAAGGTAATCGATAACACTCCGTTCCATCCTAGTTTTGTTCATTGGGATCATTCACAGGTTGTGTCAGAAATATTTTAAACCTTGATGAGGATATAATGCGTAGACTAGAAACACAGAGAGAAATGATAGGGAGGGATAGGGGAAAGAGGAGATACAAGGCTGAAACATGCGAATGTTAGATAACCTAGTAGAATAGACTATATCAGGCCTGTAGGAGCTCTCTCCTTATGGACTCTCTCTGGTGAGCCTGCACTCTGCCAAGAGAGAGAAAAATGTGAGAAGAAGCAGCTTTTGCTAACCTGTTTTCTTATGTGAAGAACAAAGAGCCAGAGCCAGACAGGCTTGTTTGAAATCCTTTCTGAGCCCCAGACAGGATGCGTATTAAATCACTTAATCATCACAGTCCATCACCACAAAGCAGGGTGATAGCTGGACCTCACAGAGAAATTAGATGCTGCCTGCTGAGTTCAGTGTTTTAATGTTCTAACATGCTAGCATGTCTTTTAAGTCACGTATGTCAGTCTGTTGTGAAGAACTTCAAAACTGAGAAACAGAATATCAGGGAAACTTACCGTGAAGAGAGATTCCTCGATCTTTACCTAAGGTGAAAAAGGCCTTATGTATTCTTGTTAATACTTCCTAGCACTAATGGCAGTATGTCTCCCTTCTAGATATTGACGAGTGTGAATCTAACCCCTGTGTTAATGGGGTGTGCAAAAACACACCTGGCTCTTTTGCTTGTGAATGTGCTCCTGAAAGTACATTGGATACAACAAGAACCATCTGCATAGGTATTTATTCCTCTGAAGTTTTGTTTGCTGGTTGAAAATGTCCAGTGACATGCAAATATTATACACCAAGTTCAGAAAATATTTAAAAATATCTTGAGTAGATAAGTCTAGTGGAAAATGTTACAGAAACAACGTTAAGAAAGTGTTTGTTTTCACCATTTCTGTGGGTACGTAAAATGTGTGTCTAAGCATTTGAGAACACAGTGTGCTTCCATGTCATATTTGAGAGAGAGATGAAAGGTTTTTGTAACAATTGCATGAACGCTCAGGCCAGTTCTTCAGTTGTGCTTGCCTGTATAGATCCTCCTGCAAGCAAGGTGAACATGTGCTCCTTAAGGTCTGGTCTGTGGAAAGGCCAGCTTTTGATTTGAGAGGGAGCCTGTGCAAGTTGCAGCATATAGTCTGGAACAGCCATGGGACAACATTGTGACTCAGATGCTCTGCGAGCTCATAATTTCTTCCTTCAGATGTTCTAGAGGGACAGTAATTTATAGCTGGTAGTTCCCTAGTCAGTGATCCTCTATATGGGAGGATCAGATATCCAGACTCAAGGATATAGTAGACTAATGGAAGAGCTAGGGGAGGTTCATACCCATTCCATTCTTCAGCGTGTGCCTCTGATCTGTATCCCAGGAAATACAGATCTTGAATGGTGCTGAAGTACTCCCTATTAAGCTTAATAGGCATAAACTGGGTCCTGCAAGGGCTCTGTGCTGGGATGCATTTCACGCTGTAGCCCAGCATAGAGAAGGATAGATTGAGAGCTTTTAAAATAAACTCAAATCTGATGTGGCAATTTACAATGAAAGGACATTTTTTGTCACGGTTAAATTCAAGTATGTTGGTAAATATGTTAATGGGTAATGCTAAGTAGTTTGCTTGACAATATGTTGTTTTTTTTTTCCTGACAGAAACTGTTAAAGGTACCTGTTGGCAGAACATAGTGGATGGAAGATGTGAAATAAATATCAATGGAGCAACTCTGAAGTCCCAGTGCTGTTCTTCACTAGGTGCTGCTTGGGGTAGCCCGTGTACACCATGTGAACGAGGTAACACTGCTCATTTATTCTCTTAAAATTCTTGTTCACAGCTCCTGTATCTCTTGACTGTGACATTGCTATTGTCAGTAATGTATGTGCCCTCTCCTTTCCCTCCTGTTTTGCAGGAATATGTGAATAATCTAATGTTCAGGCAAAAAAAATAAGCTTGTTAAAGGGATAGCTGGTTAAAGCTGTCTAACTGTGTAACCCTGGTGTACTCCTTCAGTGCATAGAAGAGGATAATGGTCATCTAGGCACCCATGCCATATAAAAATGGCATAGGAATGGCTTTATTCTCATATAATCCTTACTGTTTTGGAGGCCTTGTGAGCTGTTCTATGTCTTGTTTAGCTTTGCTTTATCAGGATGAATGTGGCATTGTGTTAAAATGGATATATATGTATAGATAGACAGATAGATATACCCAGATTTTTTCCTGTTTTGAGGCTGACCCACATTACTGTCGTAGTTGTTTCACCACAGGCTGGTAAAATCATTTTTCTTGTTCACTTATCAAATACTCTTTACTTATTCAGTCTGAAAAAGAGATATCTTGATACTTTATAGTGGCACATAGCTACAGAAAGTTCTAAAATTGGCTTTTATAGGGAACATCTTACAAGATTAAATTTGAAGGGAAGTGGCCACACCTACAGTCTGTAACTTGCAGTATTACTTTAGCATGTTTTCTCATAATTAGTGTTCCTAATGATGTAGAGTAGATGCATATTCCCCAGAGCTCCCAAGAAAACATTTGCAACAAATGGATCTTGGTGTGGTAACGGAGGGAGGAGAGGGAGTAGCCTTTGTTATTATACTCTGTAGATTTACTGATGACCTAAAGAATGGTATGGTTGATCAAGAAATGGGTTGAGGTCTCTGCATGTTTCCTTGACAACTTGATTGAACTGTGGGATGAGCTGGAAACCCATTCTTGAGCTGATGTACCCAAAAGTCTATGTGAGTTGTTATTGCAGTTGTAAGCTGCTAATTTCCTCAAGTCTTTAATTAAATTTATCCTTCACATCTTAGTAGAATTCATCCTCTTCGGTCAGTGGTAAATGTGACTGTAATGTCCTGCAATCAAATGAATTAATTGATTTAAATGAAGCAGGAATGATACAACCACTTTTGGGTTAGCTAGTTAAGACACAATGGAAGCAGAAGATCGTAATGGCTAACACTTTCCTAGTTATAGAGTTGCCCCATCTTGTCTTAGAAAGATTGTTCCAGAAAATACTGAGAGTTTGTTTAAGCACTTAGACTTCTCACAGCAATAAACTCTAAATAGTATTTTGCATGATTGTGTTTTCACAGTAAGTTAACAGCAAGCTTTGGACTGTAGCATTCTAAAAGTTCAGTTTTGTTTGTTTTACAGACCCAATATGCCAAAAAGGATATTCAAGAATAAGAGGAACGTTGTGTGAAGGTATTTATTGTTGCCCTAACGTAAATCAGAACTTGAATGAAAAAAATGCCAGTGTTTTGATTTAAGTGGTTAATTTAGCATGGAAGGATGCTATGCCGAATTCTTACCTCTTGTAATTCCATTGACTTCATTAGAGTTATGTCAGTGATGAATTTAGTTTCATTTTGTTTAACATTCCTACATACTCACAGTTTATCTCGAAGTACACACTTACAAATAGTGTCTATGTGTATAAGATCTTTTTTTCTTTTCAGATACTTCTAACTGAGTAAGCTATTGGGGAAAAAGTATGCTTCTTACATGTATAACAAAATATAGCATTATTGATACAATAATATGACAAGCCATTAGTATGCTTTGGAAGAAGAATGTTTAAAGAATATATATCACATGAAAGTTTTTTCTTAACATTGGCTTTCATCCATGTAACATTACATTAAATCAGGCATGTTCCAAAGCATAGTTTTAATTCTTTATTAAAAAAAAGGGCATCAAGACACAGTTAAACTTTGATTAAAGAAAACGTTGAATATTTTTAAAATGTGTAGCTTTTTGCTCAGTGTGAGATGGCTATATATTACTCTGTGAGAATTGAAGGTTCCACCCTATTTCATCTTCATTTGAATTGATTTGAACCCCTGGCAAAGTACTGCATATTTCCATAATATGCAGAAGCTCAGAGAGTCTCGAACTGCTGTGGGTCATCCTGACTGACAACATCTGACATGACACTGCAGTTAAAATATTTTTAAAAAATTACTCCCATATGTAGCTTCCATAAAGAAACATTGTTTTTTTTTTTCTTAACAAAAAATAAAATAAAACAACAACAAAAAAAGAGGAACACCCTCACACATATTCTTTGCTATCCAAACGATGACTGAATACCTTGGCACATCCGTGCTGCAGACCCACTGTACATAACTTATCTGACCTCAGCAACACTTTCTGGAGTGTGTAAGTGAAAGAGAAGAAAAGAAGGGAAAAAAAAGTGACCCCACCTATCTCTATTCACAAGGAAAGTCTTAGAACATTTTCAACACTGCTGGGATGGAAAGTTTATCCTTCCAAGATGTAGACATAACTGTTTTCAGCATTTCCTTTACCAGCACTTCAGATTACATCTATTACATGCTTTAATCTTTCTCGTTTCAGTGGGACCTGGATAGCCCCAGATTTTTCAGAGTAGTTTCCCCTGCTCTAAGCATATTAAAGCAGTATTTGGGTTTCAACCAATGTAAGCATTTTTCAAGACGGGGGAAGAGCTCTAGGAAATTTACTGGCGAGCGAGAAACAGGACAAGGGAGTGAGCTTAGTTCCCAAAAGGTGATACTCAGTTCTCCCATACACAGCCCGTGTAAAATGAGTAATGGACCTTGTACAGGGAAAAAAGCAAACTGGATTGTCATTGTCTACTTCACGGGTGAGCCCTGGAGTTGTCAGCTGCCATATTGTTCACCAGCTATGAACTTTTCAGATAGTCCATAGGCTTCCTGCCCCATACTGGATATGGGGCTTTTATTAATAATTTCTGTTCAAGTGCAGAGGCCACTGATGTCCACCCTACTTTTGCTGTCCACCCTGCTCTGTGCAATTTGAGAATTCCAAAGAGTCTGTTCACATTAGGGGTTTTGCGTAGAAGCCTAGCGAATCTAAGCTACCAACTTCTTGATAACTGCCTAAAAAATGAGTGTTCAGTTTTGATCACCACAGTCATTTCCTTCTAATTTCTTTTTATTATTTTCTTCTGACTTTCATTTTTCATCTTTGGCCTTAATTTAATGCTGGAGGCTTTTTTCTGAAAGTAGTTGTGAAGCGTAGGCCTTTCATAAAAGACTCTGGTAGGAGGACCCTGTACTTATATTAATAACTGTTTGTTTATGTTCAGACCAAGATAATACAGCTGGTTAGATAATCCTTTCCTGTTTGCCATACCAGAAGGTGCCGAATTTACCACTAAAATACAGAAAGATAATGTACTTAATGAAGTTAAACTCTGAGTAGTGATAAGGTGTTTATTTTAATCTGTAATCTGTAATCTGGCTGACAAAATTTAGAGCCAGATTTCAAAGGTGATGTTAGTGTCCAGAAATGCAAAGGTGTGATAATATTTTCAAAAACATTTTAAAACAGCATAATTTAGTTTCATGGGAATAATGCATAATTTCATTATATACCTACCTTCATCTTTCTTTGCCCATATACTTTAAAATTCTGGCCCACAATGAAATTGAAATTATTTTTCGGTGCCTCTCCTTTTTTGTTACTTTTGAATTGAATTTCAATCCACGTAAGAATGGCAAATAGCAACACTTAATATTTCTAATTGTCAGTAGTTTTAATTAATTTGTTCTGGCTGACTCCCAAATATTTGAATTTTGTCAGCTCATGTAAACTGCCGTGGTTTTATATTTTGTCCTAAAACACAAACATTAGAATGTTCACATTTTTTCTAATTTGTTGGTGTTTAGCATGCTAGTGATTACTTTTATTCACGTTTTGTTTGGAAATAGATGTAAATGAATGTGAGGTGTTCCCAGGAGTTTGTACAAACGGGCAGTGTGTCAATACCTTGGGATCATTTGTTTGTCAGTGCCCCAGTGGAATGACTTTGGATGCTTCTGGACGGACATGTCTTGGTAGGTATTAATTCCATTTACAAGTCTACTAGGGAAGAGCAAAGCTATATGACAAGCAACATTTAAACTGTATGTTTTCTTACCAATAAGGAAAATGATTTTTTTTCCCCCTCGGAAATCATTTTCAAATGGAGTCAGTCAAGGACATGAATTTAGTTCAACTTTAACATGAGCAAATTCCAATGGTAGTGGCTAAAATCCATCACCATCTGCTAGCTGGTGAACAGCACTAGTTTAGTTCCAAACTGTTCATCTTACTAAACCCTGCAGCTCCTCCATGCTCTTAGCAGTCTTTATTGGCAGTCCCAGCAAAGTGTGGTGACTTTGTCCCACCAAAGTCTGGTTGGAAGGCAGGTGGGCCAGGACCAAGGCTTGTAGATGTGAGGAAGCCTGTAACGTTTCTGGCCACAGTGTATTTCTTGATTAGGGAGCACATCAGAAATATATGAATTTTGTATGCTGTTTTTGTAAGGTCCAAACCATGTTTGTCCTTTTGTAACAGTAAATGCACAACATTTTTCTCAGGACACTACATAGCTTGTAGTAATTAAGGGGCCTTACAAAGGTACGATAAGTTGATAATGCTTAAGCCCTCTCCTAATCCAAAATTTACTTCAGATGTTCAACCCCCTTTAACGGAAAACTTTAAAATGACTTCATTTGTAAATACTAAATTCAGGGTTTAGTGTTAATATTTTGCTGTTAAGATCTATGCAATGTTGTTGGTATGTTCCTCTGAGTCCACAAAGATATGTAGCAAACTGCCCTGGGAAGGGATTCTGGGAAGGGATTCCTCTGCAGTGAACTAAATTCTCTCTTTCTCTCTCAACATATTGTTCAATTGTCCAACAGACATTCGCTTGGAGAGTTGTTACCTGCAGCACGAAGATGAGCAGTGCACCTCACAAATACCAGGCCGACATCGAATGGATGCTTGCTGCTGTTCAGTGGGTGCAGCGTGGGGCTTTGAGTGTGAAGAGTGTCCTCTGAAAGGATCACCTGAGTATGAAGCTCTTTGTCCAAGAGGCCCTGGGTTCTCTACTAAAATAGAGATAACTGGAAAACCTTTCTCTAAAGGTATGTAATGTTTTTGTGGTTTTTTGACACCAAATGCTCCTGGCTTTTTCTTTTACTGCTCTTGGAAAATCCCCGTGGGTTTGAAGATTTCATTGATAGTTAGACACTTTGGTAACCTTTAAGCACACTTGAAAATCCTGTCAGATTTCGTGGAAATTAATGCCAGAATGAAACACAAGCTCATCTAGTTCGTATCACAGGCTATTAAAAACCATACAATATTGCAGCCTCAAAATACTAAATTTGTGTCTCTGCTAGAGAGATTAAAGTGCACCACTTCCCTGACTTTGCATCCCATGATGCATGTGATGGCATATTTGGCCAATGAAATAGCTTTGAAAACCTGGCACTTCATAATCCATAAGCTGGAACAAACTGAGCAGTCAAATTTGGACCTATCAAAAGAGCACTCCTCCTTACCAGTGCAGGGTACACTAACTTCGATTCTGTTGTGGAACAAGCTAGGAAGGGTGAATAATTTGGGAATTTCTTGTGGAGGTAGTAGGTTAGTAGAGAAAAATGTTTCTAGGGTGATAGCTCAAATTAGCAGAATTAGACTTACTGTAAACTAAGACTTGTTAGGACTATGCTTGGTAAATTTCCAGCATTAACAGATTTTTCTTTTTTCTGTCAGTATAAGAGAAAAAGGTGTATATTCAAATAAAAGTTGAATACCCTGTTACATTTGTTTCCCCACATGTGACCTTGTCAGATAAGGTTAAAGATTTTTACTTCCCTGTAAAGTTCCTCTGAAATCCTTAGTTAAAGATAATAATGTAGTTGCTTAATAATGGTTGTCACTATGCTTGCTCGATGGCTGAATGCCTAATATATATCTGTTTCATTTTTAGATATCAATGAATGTAAAATGGTCCCCAGTCTTTGTACCCATGGAAAATGCAGGAACACCATTGGCAGTTTTAAGTGTAGATGTGATAATGGATTTGCCCTTGATTCTGAGGAAAGGAATTGCACAGGTAAACTGTATAGATGTGTCTCTCAGAACTTTGATTTGGAAAAGGAAAAACTGAACTGATTTGAAAATACTGCAAATGTTTTGTGTTACAGATATTGATGAGTGTCGCATCTCTCCTGATCTTTGTGGCCAAGGCATCTGTGTCAATACTCCTGGGGACTTCAGATGTGACTGTTTTGAAGGCTATGAAAGTGGATTTATGATGATGAAAAACTGCATGGGTATGTTTTTTATAGACCAGAGATGTGCAATAGTGACTCTATGTATGATTTAGTTTTGTGAAGGGTTATTTTAAAAGGTTCGTTGAAACTGATCTGGGCAGACAGTGCCATGATGGGGAGCAGGCTTTGAGGAGAGAAAGGCTTGGTCAAGACAGAGAAAATTTGTATACAAATCAGAGCCTCAGAGATACGCTGTGACTGGGAGCTACAATGTGAATTTTTTTTGGAAAGTTGACAGTTGCAAAAGCCATCCAGAAAGTTCTTAGCACTTAAAAAAACAATCAAAAAAGCAAACAAAAGAAACACCTTCCAGTGAAGACCTTTCAGTGAACAGTTTTAGGTTGTATAAGAAAAGAAGGGGGTCTCAGCAGGAACAGAGGAGGAGGCAAGCGATGGTCCTTACCTAGAGTAGACGTGAGCGGGACCCGACTCTACGCACTCAGAAACCACCTTGTTCTCCTGGGGTCTGTGTTATTCAGCTAACCCATCCCACTTCTCTGTCTGAAGTGAGCGTCTGCCTGGAGGTTACTTGCCCTGGAGTGTGTCCATGTGGGGTTGGAGCGGGGTAGAGAAGCAGAGAGGGGTCACCAGGGGCCATGCACAGGGCACTGTAGAGCAATCCTGCGCCTTTTGTCAGTGTAGTCAGGTTTATGGGAGAGCTTGTCTTGCGAGGTCTGGAAGAGGGAGCAGGGCCAGCAGCTGGATAAGGGCTTGGATAAGGAGAAGCTGCATGGATGTCTTCACAAGAGGTCAGATGCCCGGATGTCCTTGGGTCTGCTGTTGTGCGAAAGTTCTCACCACTGGTGACCTGTGTTCCCTTCTCCTCATAGACATCGACGAGTGTCAGCGCAATCCCCTTCTCTGCCGAGGTGGCACCTGCATCAACACGGAGGGAAGCTTTCGGTGCGATTGTCCTCCAGGTCATCACATCTCGCCAAATATCTCTGCGTGTATAGGTATGACATGCAGGCAAAATGGGTATTGTGCACACCTTTATACACTCGGCTTGTGCTGGCATGAACTTACGATGTTTGCTTTAGCATTGTTTCCCTGTAGACCCAAAATATGTACTTCTTTCTTTTGAAACAGACATTAACGAATGCGACCTAAGCACCAGCCTGTGCCGAAATGGACATTGCGTCAACCTGATCGGAAAATACCAATGTGCTTGCAACCCTGGGTATCAGTCCACACCTGACAAATTATACTGTATTGGTAAGGACAAAATCTACACATGATCTGTTGTGAATGGGGAGGATACAATGCAAATAATTATATTGTTTTTAATAGCTGTGTAAAGACGTTTTTAGTTCTAATAAAATAACTGTGATTCAAAAATCTAGTACAGTCTGTCAGAGCAGTATGCGCAAAAACAAAGTATGCATGTCCATTACTTGAGAAGAATGAAGTTATAGCAATGCTTTGGTTAGCTGTGTGCTAGCTTACTTTCACTATAAATCAATCATGACATGTAAAATAGCATACTATTTTAGATAACCTGAGACTTTGACACTGAAGAGGGAATAGCTTGTTAAATTTTGAGTTTTATATTTTATTAAATATCAGTATTCCTGACAAACTGTGTAATCGGATCACGTGGCTCAATTGAATTTTTCTTAATTACATCTATAATTGTCTCAAATATAGGGCCTTTCTATTAACTTTTTCCTTAAAGCCACATATTCTTAAATAACCAGTTTGAATTATTTGTTCACTGTTTTCTTTCATTTGCGTATAAGGTTTTGTATCTCAAAAACGCATGCAAAAATCTGCCAGCTTTAATAATTGTGTTACCTGATCCATACAAGTAATTTTGTTGCCTCTGTGATAGAGTGTTAAGCAGCAGTGGTACTATTTTATGTAGAAAGAGAACTGTAGATAATCTCATCTCTTTCCCTCTCTGATTTGCCTGGCATCCATCCTAGTGCCTCTATTTGTAAACACCGGAATGTTCAAGGGGGGTATAAAAATCCATGTGCTAGTGTGGAGGCTGGATTGATGCCCTTTTGGAAAGTTGACTCAGAGTGTGTCTTTGAAATGTGCTTTACAGAAAGAGGTATTACGGATTTTAACTCCAATTTTCTCTATTTTAGATATTGATGAGTGCAGTATAATGAATGGTGGCTGTGAGAACTTCTGTACAAACTCAGAGGGCAGCTATGAATGCAGCTGTAAACAAGGCTTTGCACTCATGCCAGACCACAGGACATGCACTGGTAAGAGTGATTTGGGAAACTTTTCTACTGAAATGTATTTATTTCAATATTTTGAAAATGGCTGTCTTTAAGATTAAAGCTGTTATAACAAATGCCCTGTAAAAATAAAAAATATGTAATTAATGTATGGGAGGACAGATAGATTGTTTCTAAAATAAACATCTCCAAAGTATGGAGTATCACAGCTGCAGGCTGAGTTGCACTGAAGGAAATAGATTATCCTTCCTGGTGATAATTTTACCTTCATTGTTTCAGAAGAGATGCCAGTCTGTTCTGAGTTTAGTAACAAAAGGCAATGATTTGGTATCAGGAGAGAAATTTTTTCCCTTAAGGTACTGTGTTAAGTCCAGATCCAAAATATTTTGAAGTCAACAGAAAGAATCATCATCATTATAATCCAGGGTGTAATCTTCTTAGAAAAAGGGCAGATTGTCCTCCTCTGTGGTCATGTGGCATCTGCTCTTAAGCAAGGAAGAAGATTCCTATTTTTAATTGTTTGTTTAGCCAAATGCAAATATTCTGTGTTACTTCAAAACTGAATGACTTTCGCACAAAACTGAATCTGAATCTTTCTTAGGAAGCAGCTCTCTTGCGCTCTAAATAAGGTTTGTGAGAAAATTCTCAGAACTGTTTAATTGCTGAGTGTTCTCCTTTGGGAGTCTGGGGCTTATAAACTGAGTAAGTCATTGTACTCGGTGATTTCCACATAGGTTACTGGAAAGATAATTCTGCTGTCCTTTTCTCTTACTTCTTGCTACGCAACCACTGGTCCGTTGAGGCATGTGAATATTTGCCAGCTGTTTGCCAATTCCGTCTAAGGGCTCCTTGAAGAGCATGAGAAATCTAATAGGGTTAATCCCTTGAAATAGAGTTGCCTTTATAGTTTAACAAATGGAGAGTTTTCTATACTGAGTTAATAGAGAAAGCTCACATTTAGAATTTGTAAATATTTATAGACCTCTGACCAGGGTCTCATTTACCCTGAGGCCACTCACTACCATTCCACAGGATGAAAGAGCCTTAAAGCATGGTTGAATTCAGTTTGCCCTGCATTGCAGATTTAGAGAATGCTATAAAGTAGCCAATCTCCAGCAAGCATCTGACCCTCTTTCAAAGGAAGAAATCAACTAGAAAAGTGCACATTTGACTGATCTTGATAATAAGTATATCAAAACCTAAAATATTTAGATTAGAAATAGTTTGCTTAGCAACAGGAATAGGTCAAGTTTCTAGCAAAGACAAGTTCATACAAAAGCTTGCCAACACTGGTATTTTGGGTACTTTTCCAATGCGAGAAAACCCCATTTGATCCAAGTTGTTCAGTGATCAAAATCTGAATCCGAATGACAGCACTGTGAGATTATGTACATGAGAGGGAAGAGAGGTGAGGCTGAGAAGGGGGCCTCTGAGCCACTTTTCTGTTTGCATCTTCTTGGCTTGACTGGGAATCAAATGAGCCAAGTGTATATTTGGGCAGGCTTATGGTCACAGGTCTACTGGCTAGAAATGTTCCTCTTCAGCTTTACCCTGACTTGCCCTTAGCTACCCTGAGGCAACCCGAAACCCAAGAACAAAGTGAATCTGTTAGAGCACCCTCCCACCTACTAAGCTAAAAGCTTTGGAACTAGAATACTAGTATCTTTCCCTGTTCAGGGAAGGCAAAAAGTCAGTTACATTCTCTGGCAAGGAATGGAATTGCCACCTGTGGCAAAGGGATGGGCTGTCAGTGTTTTTAAGCACATGTTAACTTAACCATAAACATGTCCGTAGAAGTCTGTAGTCAGATCTTACTTGAGTGAGTGACATGAAAGCATTATGATATTTTGCACATTTGTATCCAACCTTGACTCTGAAAAACAGAATTTCTTTCATACGCCAGCTATCAATTGTTATTACTATTGACTTCCATACTCTCTCATTAGAAAGACTTGGATGCAATAGTCAATGCATAAGCATGTTTAAATAAGTTTGCTGACTTCAACAAACTGTGTTTAATGCCAAACACAAATTACAGTCCAACACAGTGCTGAAAGCTCAGCAGTGTAAACCACACTATTGCATCTGTGGGGAGCTACTAGTGTGATAGGTTGACAGGTTGCTATCACAAATCTAAAAGCTGAATTTTACCCACTTTTCACAAGCCTTTTGATAGTATTATAATTCTGTACTTACAGAGAAACTATAGTGTTTCTTGTTTACCATATTTCAATTGGATTTTTTTTAGTAAAATACAAGAATGAATGAATTTTTTAAGAAGAAATATTGTAAATATTTGAGATTTGCAGGATGAAATACCTGATTTTCAGTATTACTACAGGTATATCTAAGTATATACAGAAAACACTGTAGCTATAATGAATTATGAGTATAAATAATAGTCATTAAATCCTAGTCAGATGTTTTTTTTCTACAGTTTGCATAGCCCGATATCAACTATATATTTACACATCTGTCATTGAGACATTCTGCATTGAGAGCAGAAAATACCAGACATCTTTGAATGTCAAGTCAAAATCTACCTAAGAATGTATCCAGATATGTGACGATATGTGATATGTAACCTTCACCACCCTGTTAGTACCTAAAAATGTTGTCTCCTTCTCTTGAAGAGATGTTAACTGCATATATAAATACATGATGAATATTCAAAATCTGCATGCCAAAATTTTGTCCTATACCCAAATTTAGTGAAAAATAGGGGGGAAAAAGTATTTAGCAACATTTCCTAGTCATCAGGCTATTCTATGTCTGGTTTTATTGTGCTGTATGTTTGAACATTGTACATGATTTAGTAGCACTATGACCTGAGTATGTGAAACACATATTTCACATTTTCACCTTTTTCTCTATGTGAACATGTCTTTTATCTTTAACATCACACACTCCTAGAAGCCATTATGGAATATATTTCTTGATAATTGAACTGGTAAGAATTCTGTTCAGTTCAGTAGGTCAGGTTTGAATTGGTGAGGTTATGCATAAATAATCAGCTCAATTAGGAGAAACAACAGGTTCCTTGTCAACTGGTTTTCCTCTAGCTGTGAAATCAGTACAGTGGCAAGTTAGTAAATAAAGTTCTTTATTTTTGTGGTTATTATCCCATTTCTAGAGCTTAATTTTGCATGTTAATTTAAAATTCCATTGTAAATTAACATTTCCAGGCTCATGTCCTTGCCAACTTATTTGCTCGTTAAAATGAACAGGGATTGGTCAGCCCTCTTACTTGCAGAAGGTTTATAGCCACAAAACCACTAGCTGCTAGAAATACAGAAGAATAATGAACATAAGATTTTAACTTAAAGCGAGTTCATTTTCTGCAGCTGCGTAATTACTGCAATCCACAATAGACCAGTCTGATAATGAGTTACACCCTTTCTCTCGGAGGGTATTCTTGAATATTGTCCTTTTTGTGATGATTTTTTCCCATGGAATCACTAAGTAGAGGTTTTGATGTTTGTTCTTGCTGGTGTGTGTTGGTGCCGACACAGGAAGATTCTGGGAGTTTTATGAAAGTTAAGAAACACTAACATAACCCCAGGAACTAAGAAAGGCATGGCTACATCAATATAATAGTGTCCGTTTCTGCAGCTCAGTCTCAATTAGTGATGGCCAATTTCATGAACTGACAAAACATTTTACATGCTAGAGTTTTTAAGTGTATGTCGGGGCCAGCCAGTAAGCTGAAATGCTAAGAAAACACAAAATCTCATAGTGAAATAAATGTTTGTATTGTCATCATTCCCATCATGAGCTCAACTCTGTGTTTCAAGTTCACAACAAGGCTCATAGAGGTATTCTGCATGTAAAATGGCATTCTTAGCCTCTGTAAAGTCTGATATTTTGTCACTAAATATAACTTCAGAACTTGCACTGGCATCAACAACGGTGAGTTGTATCCAAGGATCTCCAATGTGTGTGATTACGTGATGTGACAAACGTTCTGTATTGTTTTCTGTCAGTGAGTTTTATACCTACATTGTTGGTTCCTGCTCCCATTGGAGTCAGAGAGTAATGTTTGCCAGTGCCTGTCCCAGGAGATGGGAGCCTACCCATCAAGATGATTTTGCAGTGTACTGTTCAGTTATTTGCAAGGATTTCATCTTCATCATGCTTATCAGAGCAAATAGTTGTTTGCATCTCGTGAAGTTAACATGTCGAAAACATATATTTATCTGACTTTTCCCTGTAGATATTGATGAGTGTGAAGACAATCCTAACATCTGTGATGGAGGCCAGTGCACAAACATCCCAGGAGAATACAGGTGTCTTTGCTATGATGGATTCATGGCGTCTGAAGACATGAAAACTTGTATAGGCAAGTGAAAGTACATCTTTCTTAATCTGACTTAACTAAGGAAAAAGATTCATTAAGGGACTATCTCCAAGTAGGCAAACAATATTTCAAAAGCATTGCTCTTGCACCTTATCTTGGTTACCAGACCACAGGAGCAGCCCCATTGCACAGCCTGTACTTATCAAATGCAGATGTAATCTCTGTAGAGCCCCAGGCCGGACTGGGATGCAAACAAGGTGATCTGTAGCGTCATTTCTTTGGGTCCTCTCCTAGCAAGCTTTTATGCAGCTTAGATCACAGAGTGTTTGCAAAAGGGAACTGCTAGTGGGTGACACTGTGGAAAATTTCTAGCAAGATAAATCACCAGTTCTGATTTAAACTTCTCAGTAAGACAAAACTATATATGAATGCTATACATCGGTAGGACAAAATATGGGAGTCAAGGAGCAGTGTGATTTCGAAAATAAATATTCACACTCAAACTAAAAATCTGAAGTGTCTGTGAGGAGAAAGGACTGTGCAAGACTACATAATGTGTGTGTGTATGCATATATAAATGTACACATGCATACATATACATAGAAAGCAGGAATAAATAAGTATATTCATTTTTTGGATAATACCATTGGATTTGAGTCTCTGTATTTTAAGGAAAGTTGGAATTAAAGATGTGTTAATGAAGATAAGATAATATGGCAGTGTTAAATCCTATTTAGTTTTCTGCTTGTGTATGTAGACCAATTTTTGTACCAAAACATCATACATCAAGACACTCTGCTAGTTACTTCTAAGAATTTTACTAAACAAATGTCAAATTTTGTTTTCTTAGATGTTAATGAGTGTGATCTACATCCAAACATCTGTCTGAGCGGAACCTGTGAGAATACAAAAGGCTCTTTTATTTGTCATTGTGATATGGGATATTCAGGCAAGAAAGGCACAACTGGTTGCACAGGTATGTTTTAAAGTTAATAGTCAACCTTTAGTTAAACTTATGATTCTGCATGCCCTTTTCTCTAGCTTTTAAAACTTCCTCTCACTGTGCTTCTTTTGACTTACTTGTTTTAAATGTTGTATTTCTTGCCCAAATTTGCCGAGCTTGTGTTCTGCTGAACTTTTGTGGTATGGTGTTCAGTCTACTGCTGCTCCTATTGAAACAAGTGACAAAATGTTAACTAGAAGCAAGATTGAGCTTAGTATCATATTGCTGTTGGTTAAAGGGAACAGAACAAGCTATTTGCTGTAACTTGACAGACTAATGAGGATCACAGAGGATTTGGATTGGTTAATGGTGTACTATGCATGCAAATAACAGGTATGTATTCCAGCTGCTGTTTTGGCAAATACAAATGGCTGTCCTAAAGTATATTTTCAATTTTTGCGAAGTCGCAAGAGTACAGCTACCCAACTAGATTATATTGACATATTTCAGCAAAATCAGAGTTTACATTATTTCATGTATTGCCAGTTAACAGAATGAGGTTCAAATATACAGGCTCAGAGGGCATGGCGTTACTAATCCTAGTGCTGGTGTCTTGAGCCAAGGTGATGAGAGTCTTAGGCTTTGCCCAAAATACAAATGCAAACATATGTTTAATATAATTTTTAATGTAGACTTAGGGTAAGCACATTTTTAGCAATGTTTCTGAGACAAACTTTGATTCTTAGTCTGCCCTTATTGTACAGAGTTAATAATATACTTCTGTAAGTGCCCCAAATATATGAAACTTTTTTTTTTTTTTTTTTTTTTTTTTACGGCTCTCAGAAACAGTCTGAGAGCTGGAGTTATATTTTGTGTATTGGACCACAACCATTGGGCGAATGGTTGTGTGTTAGTAACAGCTGCCTTTGACTTCCATATGAATTGATCTGAATCCAAGAAATCCCTAATAGTACCCTGTAGACCAACATTTCAGTGTTCTTTTTTTCTGTGCTAACTTACGCGAAGATCTTCAGTTCTCTAGACCTGAAAACCCTTGTGCTGATCAGTTACACGCGGCACAGCTGTCGTACTCGGCAGGATGAGTAACAGTCAGGAGCAGACAGGAAACGTGAAGCGACTGTTAGAAGGCAGAAGGGTTAAAAAAGGATCCTGGAGGCAAAAAAGAAATTGTAGGTATGGTTACTGGGAAAGTGTCTGGAAATAGCCACCATTTTGGCAGCGTGTGACAGTGGGTGGTGGCAAATGTCCCTAGCAATACTATTTTGTTTACAGAGAAGAAGGGAAACTTCTCCCTCCTGGTTGTGTTATCGAGCCAAGCCCAGCCCTCTGGATAGATGCTATCTGCCTTGTATGCTCCTCCCACCACCATCTTTACCTTTTCCTCAGCCCAGCTCCTGCTCTTCTTGGCTATATGCAGGGAGGATGGCACTCACCAAAAGCCACAGTCAATCCTAAAACCACTGGAACACCTCTCAGTCATAGCAGATGCTGGAGAGGCACTCACTGTTTGGAAAGGGCTGGTGGTTCAAGGCAAAAAGGTGAAGTATCAGTTGTGCTGAAACAGCTCAGATGGGGCCACGCTCGAAACAAATTAACAGAATCATTTGGATTTAAATAACCCTTCAGGAAAGGAAGGGAGCAGAGCAGGAGCTTTCTAGCTTGATTTCATGCTGAAGAAATCAAGGTGTGTAGGGACCAAAGTACAAGATGCAGTTCCCACTGTGGCTGCAGTTTGCAGATTCTTATACTAGCTTTTAAAAAGCCTGGTGTACTGGTGGGGACCTTTGAATTCTCCGCCTCATTTTTGCTCATCCTTAGTGCCACAGCCAAAGTTCCCAGGCCCAGGTAATGGGAACCCATGAGAGCATCCTTCACCTCTGTTCTTCCAAAGGGACCCTGCCAACAGCACCTTGACTCCAGGGTGCAATTCTTGTCTTACAGATCAAAAGCATCCACATTTTTGAGGAGCTCTTGTTGGAAAAAAAATTACAAAAATGTCTACAACTCATTGAATGGGAGGTTCTCTGTTCCATGAGAACAACTAAATAATGTCCTCTGGGTTCCATTACAGTTTTGTCTAAATATTTCAGCTCCCTTGTCATTACTGATTGTTTCCATTTTAACAAATAAACATGTTTTTTTCCCCAATCATTTAACAGAATTCAGAATCCACCCACTGACTTACATTCCCATCCCACACAGATGTTAGTTCCCCCCTCCGCCTTGGTTCTCAGTAAGAATGTGGACAGAGTTTAGTAACAAAAATAAATTCGAAAAATGTTTTATGCAAAAATACGTGTTGTAGATGCAGATTTTCTAGGCAGTGTGCTGCAAATGGTTTAATTCCTATTCACAGAGCAAACTTCTGCAAGACTGACTTAGGGCAAATCATTTTAGACTTTTGTACACAGGCAACGGTATGTAGCCTCTAGAGAAAAGATTGCAGTGTTTTCCCCTATCCCCATTCCAAATTGCCCAGCTTTATGATAAATGTCTTTCTTCTGCTTTTTCTGTCAATAAAGTATAGATGTGTTAGTGCAGAGACAAAATCCTGTATTGGCACTCGCATTTTGTGATTCATCTCTACTCTGGAGTATTGCCTGTAAATTTGCAATATTTCACTGTTGACGTAGAGCCTTAGCTTTGCTAGTTCTAATGTTCTTGCAGAGGGACAAATTCTACTCTGACCCTCCCCCCCGTCCATCCTAGCCAGTTAGTGCTGTGCACGCAGCCCTCCTGTTTGTTCCTTTTGGAGCTGTGCTTGGACGTGTGGTGAACTTTGGAGCAGAAATTGCCTCATTTTCATCGTAGCAAAAATAGATGTTTTCTAAAAGTCAGCTGGGCTTCTCCCCAGCAGGCTCTGGGAGTTGGAGGGCCGGGGCCAGGCTCTGCCCTGCTGCCGTTGTGAGGGCCCCACTGATGCTGGCCGGAGAACGGCCGGTGCAAGGTGTCCTGCTGGGGCCGTTGTGTGCGATACGGGGTTAAAAAGCGAAACGCTGCTTGTTGTCATCCAGTAGTGGTAGGTGGTGATTACGGAGAGAGGAATAGCGAGTGCACACTGGTAAGTACTTGCATGTCTGAAAGCAAAACAGTAGGGAAAGAAAGCAAAGCTAGCGTGGCAAGAGGAAGAGACGAGCCGTGGCAGCTACGCTCAGAAGCAGGTCCGTCGCGTTTTGTAGCTTGTACGATGTGCTGTGTTTCGAAGCTTGCCTCTCGCTCCCCTGCCTTTGGCTTCTGGCCATTAATAATACACTGTGCCTCAGTCTGATGGCACAAGAGAGTTCTGGTATCAGTGAAACAAATATATTTCCCCTTATGAAATTGGGAGCTGGCTTTGTCAGGCCAAATACCAGGAGATAATAATATTAAGATGCTGCCCGCCAAATGGGGGTATTACAGAAGGAGCGCGTTGTGAGTAGGCATCTATCCAGCAATAACATGCTGCGCCCCAGGCTGATGCCGTAAGCATGGATATCAGGCGAAGAACTTAACTGTCCCACGTGAAACTCTGTGAGGTGCTTACAGTGCAGTATGGCGAATAAGATCCAAGAGTGATTCCGAAAGAGAAAACAATTTTACGGATATAGAGCTCAGAATAGGGGAATTTTTCCACATATTTTTCTACCTGAACTAGTGCTAAGTTGAAATTCACAGTCTCCCTTCTAAAAACCATCTCCTCCTGGTGCCTCCTTTTACTCACCTGATTATGCAGGCAGCGACCCGGGAGGAGGAAAGGCCTTGTGACTTCCACCAAATGACCTGCCTTGTGGGACCTGAACCCGGGCTTGAAATACCAGTGGCTCCTCAGTCTAACAAAATGCACAGATATGGAGAGTGTGCCAGAAAAAATCAGTGAATGCTTAGGGGGGTTGCACAGTGCTTGACAAAGAGTACTGGTATAGAGGCAGACCCTGAATTAAATTCCCACTTTGACTAGTGTCCTCATGGACTATCTAAGCCCTGGTGAAACTTAATAGAAAATATGAGTGTACAGAGAGTTCCTTGAGGCCTCCATGGCATGTGCTGGGTATGTGAATTTTCATGGATTATTGTTCACTCTCATTCTGCTCAAATGCAGAGGAGAGACTTGGATGTTCCCACAGTGTCGGCAAGAATACAGTGACTTATTCCTGTGCTGTTTTCTGGCTGATTTTTAATGATACACTTACAGATCATGTGGAAATTCACTCTGCAGATACTGGTATTTCTTTCTTCCAGTTACTACATTTGCAAGCATAGTGCTAACCTCACAGGTGTACATGAAGTACATATTTTTGCTGCACATCCGCAGCTCTAAAAATGTGCGCCTCTGTGATTAATGTGAAAGACGTTTTATTAATTGCCAGAGACTTGAGAGAAAAAATATTTGTCCAGAGAAGAGAACAGAAGGAGCCAACAAACTGTGGTGACTGACAGTTTTTTTCCCCATAACACTTGGAATTGTTATGATGTCAGATCTGCATGTTATTTATCACGCGTATTCTCATCTGTTGCAGGCAGACAACTCCCTCAGTATTAATGGGAGTTGTGCAATTACACAGTTGAGAACATGTGTGCAGCAGGACTGGGGCACAACGGGACCAGCTGAGGATGCAGTGTCAGTCTCACACTGGAATGTCTTTATTTTCCTTGGCTTATCACAGCCCCATATTTGAGGCAGGAGGGGAAGGTTGATATAAATCAGTGACTCACTCCTTTACTCTTTAGTGAAAATCCCACTGAAGTCAATGGGAACAGGCCATTGTGGTGCGAAGCCCTGGTTTGTACAGTGTCAGCCCGTGTGCTCTGTTGGGTCGCGATACCTTTAACTCAGCCTGAGTAATGCCTTGCTCCTCAAACAATTACGTGGAAACGGATGGAGCTGTTTGAAGAGGGTAGTACTGTTTGTACTGCCATGCAGACAGCACAGTCTGGACTCTTGCTCTTATTAAAGATATTTATGTTGAATTAATTTTCCCCTGCAGAGCTTAGCTTCTCCTTTTTGTTTCATTCTGTGAAGTCATAATTCAATACTTATGGCAGCATAAATCCGTATTAAGCTCCAGTATAAGCAGGCATAAATTCCACTGATTTCACTGCCCCGTTTACACAGGACCATGTTTGGTCTGAGATCTCTTTTGCCTTGGAAATAATTGCAGTGTAATAAATTTGGGCTTATAACTCATCTATATGATGAAAGGAGAGAATAGAGATTATAGCAGAACAAAATCTGAGTTAAGTGCAGATAGCTTTGAAAATACGTGAAGTCTGGGGTGAAGCTGGTGATGGTGTTTAATATGCCTCAATCAGCTTTCATCAAAGTATCTGAAAGCACTTTACATGCATGAGTGAAGTAAGCCTTGCAACATCCCTGTAAGCATAGAAGGTATTAGGAAACACATTTTGCATTCCCTGCTTGATCTTTATCCAGACAAAAAGTATTGTTTTTTTTTTCCTGGGTAAAAGCTGAGAAGGATTTCAGGATTTTGTTCAAAGCAAGTGGAATGGCGTTTCGGTGGATGATATCTGAGAAGGTTGATCCCATTATAAGTACCCCTGCTGTGATACAGATTTGTGCTCACAATTTTCATCCTGCAGAAGTGTCCAGGCTTTCACCTGCGCATGTCACACAGCCACCGGGAGGCACAGCCGGCCGCCGCGGGGGGACACGGTCAGCTCGCGCAGCCGTGCGGCACTTCTGTCGCACCGCTGCTTCTCCCAAAGACGGGAGACGGGCGCGGGGTGTCCGTGGGCAGCATCCCAGGGGCGCTTGTGTAGAGCTAAAAATTGTTTTTAGGATTGCCTTAAAATTTTGTCTGCACGTGACTTCACTGCTGCGTGGTTGTTGCATGCAAGTTTCTGTTTACTTGCTGGTAGTTAAAAAAAAAATCTTGGCAGAAGTCTCTCAGCTGACGATGGCTTTTGTGTTGTTTTGTTGTGCTCCAAAGGGTATAAGGTGATTGTCTGAATGTTTCCAAGCATCAAATAATCAAACCCACTGCAATCTTAATGTTAGCAATGGTTTAACAGTTAGATTTTTAAAAGCATGTAAAGGTTAAAATCTAGAGTGTTTGTCTGGGCGTTTTATGTCAATGTATACTGTAACTGACCTCTAGAAATTCTTTCTAGTCTTTCCCTTCAGCCCAAGCCAAAATGAGTTTTTTTTTCTGACCACCCTTAAGATTTTTCACAGACACTAGTTTCCTGTTTAGGGTGATGTTAATCTTCTTAAGAGTTTCTGCATATGTTAAAGGCAAATATGCTCTAAAATTATCTGCTCATGACCTTTTTTTAAGTTTTAAAAAGTAAGTATCCATTTGTATGTTTTGGGGATTGTTGGTGCAGTCTGCATTGTTAATAGTAGATTCCAGCTGCTGGATTTAGATCTGTATCTAGACTTTAGCATTAAAATGATGCGAATATTCATGTCTGGACTTTTGATTCAGAGTCATGTCTCATTTAGAAAGAAAACCAGAAAAGTAAGATTGGATGCAATTACCCTACGTAGATGTAAAAAAAGGTCCAGTATGCTTGAGCAATTACTGGACTTCAGAATTTAATTGCAGGATGAAAGATGTATGTTTTAGGCTTCTTGGAGTCCCACGTTGCCTTTGCAAAAGGACAAAATATACTGGGCATATACATAACTGGGCATATACGACCTTCTGCCTGAAGAAGGGCCAGCAGGTGACCTAAGAAGGGGTCACAAAGGAAAAGCTAAATTGTTACCTGGACACTTCCCCCGGCTCTTCTCCCTTGCCCTCGTTAAAGAGCTAATTGTTCTTAGACAGCATAGCAGGTGAATTGAGGTCTCTGGGTTTTTCTCTTTCCATCAGTATTGTGCAGAATAGGTTGATCTGGCCTGCTGTAACAGTAAAGGCATCTGGGAGGGCTGAGAAAAAGTGATATTAATGCTGAGTGGTTTGCTGTGAATTCTAGATGGATTGCCTCCTTCATGGAAGTAGAAACAAAACCCATTTTGAGAGAGCTGGGTTACAGAAAGCACTGCAAAATCCACAGCTCAGCTGTGTAAGACAATTCCTGCAGGTTTTATTTTAGTTACCAGTAGTCATTTATGAAAACTTTCTCTGTATATTCTCCAGATGCTCCTGTGAAGCATCGGTACTGTTTTGTGACATGGAAGAATGGCATTCAGGGTTTCTTTTTTCTTTTTTTTCCCCATTCATGCATTTTGACATTGCTTGAGAATCAGAATAAGGTGAAAATTACAAATGTTAAAATAGAATATAGTGGCAGGAATGCATGTGTTGAAGACTGGATGACTTGCTGCTTGTTCTCTGCTAGGCTGATGAGTTTTTTCCACTGTGTTTAGGTTTCCTGAGTTCTTAATAAATTTCATGCCTGGTGAGGTTGGCTTCCATCAGCCATCATGTTAAATAAAGTGGTACAGCCCATCTTCTACCTTCTATACCATCTCTGGCAAAGCAGAGCCTGGCTTTAACTGCTTGGAGATAAACCTAGGAGGAGTTTGCAGGTGTGCCAAGTTGATATTCATCAGCGTCCTTGCTAGCATGGTGGCAGATGTGGAGCACGGCATTCCAGGAGTCTCCAGGGAGCAGAGTTGCCTCCAGGACCTCTTAACAAACCAGACACTGCAGAGCAACCTGAGTCCTCTGTGTGGACTCCAGGGTAGGCAGAAAGGAAAGTTGCCTTCTGTCCCTCGGACATGTTAAGATTTGTTCAGAATACAAGCCAGTAAATAGTAGTGGTGTCTCTCTGTTGTCAGGGCAGCACAGGTCCTCACACCAACTCTTAGTCATCAAATCTGATCCACAGCTGACTGCGAAGCTGCCTGAAAGACATACATCCCAGGATGCTGAACATCTGCTGCAACAATCCTGGTGAATGCTAGTCCCAAAGGCTGTGCCATCATGCTCTTTCTGAGCACACTAGTTAAAAAAAAAAAAAAAAAAAAAAAGAAAGAGAGAGAGAACTCCTAAGTGATTAGTTTCCTCCTTTCATTATAAAAGTTATCAGGGCTTTGGGGTGAACTGCAGCAGAAGTATTGCTTTATGTACATTTCAGAAAAACAGCTAGTAGGCCAGGGCATGTCTGGTATGCCAAATACTTGTTTGCTTTTCTTCATTGTGATTTTGTTTCTCTTCTGCTTCATTTGCAGCTGCTGTGTTGTAAATAAATGCAGACTTGCTTTCATGTTCATAGTGTGTTTGGTGAGAAATTCCTGTATCAGTTACCTGGATAGGAGAAAGTTTGATCTATAAGCTCTTCAAATGTGTCCATACTTTTGCAGATATCAATGAGTGTGAAATTGGAGCCCATAACTGCGATCGACACGCCATATGTACAAACACGGCAGGAAGCTTCAAATGTAGCTGCAGCCCTGGATGGATTGGAAATGGCATCAAGTGCACAGGTGAGGATCATGAACAGTAACACCTATTTCTAAAGTGTAGCCAAAACTGGGTCCTAGCAGTTTTGAAAAAGCAATACTACACCTACAAATTGAGAAGACAAATGATTATCGTGCTTGTCAGGTCAATTTAACATTTGTGCTGGAGCACAAATTCTCTGCCATGCTAACTGTGAAATTAGCATTATCTCCTGTTTGATTTGTGAGATGGTGGAAATGGACTAAACCATGTGAAGAGATGATGTGTGTCCATTATGGGGGCTCCTGGCTCATGGAAGGTGGGGAGAGGTCCCTTGGTACTCCCCATGAAAGCAATTTAGCCCAGTGAGCACCCTGTGGCTTCCTTACTCACAGTTATCTTGTCAGGCGGCTTTGCTGGGTTGCAAGCAAGCTGTGCCCGCTTTTCGAGGCGGATGACCCCACGTACGCTTGGGTTTCATTATGGAAAATTATTTAAAGTAGAGCTTCTGTGTGCCATACACTATTTAAAGCTTGTATTAATGGTGTTTTTTTAAACTAATGTTGTGTTTTTTGTTGTTTTATTTTGTTTTGTTTTAAAGATCTGGATGAGTGCTCCAATGGAACACATATGTGCAGCCCACACGCTGACTGCAAGAATACAATGGGTTCTTATCGTTGTCTGTGTAAAGAAGGTTATACTGGAGATGGCTTCACTTGTACAGGTGAGCTTTCTTAAGAATGAGACAAGTACCATGCCTGAATACCTAGCTGACAGATAAGCTTATTAATTTTACAAATTAAACACAAGTGTCAGTGCATTCATGCCCACAATGTAAATTCTGTGATTTTGTACCCAGAATTGCTTTTGAGCAGGAATATAAAGTGTGGATCAGGAGTGGGTGACAAACATTTAAAAAAACAGTTGATGGTATAATTAGGCCAATTAATAAACTAGCTTATTGGCTGTCCACATTAATATTAGAGTAATAGGGCACCTGTATTAAAATTACTTTGTAAAATTGCATGTTTTTCCCACAAGTGGGTATGTGCTATTTGCCCTCTTCACTACTTCATCCGGAAATGTGGTGTCAGGATGCAGTGCTGACATGTAGAATGGTGGTAGTTGCTTCTGAAACCTAATATTATCAACTGAAAGTGTGATTATAGAACATCACTAGAGAGATGTTTCCCACTCACACTTTGGTCTTCTGCTCTGAAGAACGGATTAGCTGATGTAGGCTTAGCCATCAGGAACTCTGCTATTACACTGAGGATTTTGGTGTTGCTGTTGAGGCTACATGTGGAAGGTAACCCTGTTCAGAGCAAAGCCATGAGATAGGCAGGTACTGGGCCAAGTTTTCAGCTGGTATAAATCAGCAACACACTATCAGGCAGTGCAGTTTTATGGCATCTGGGAATCTGGCTCAGCAGGTTTAAGAATGAATTTGAATTTTTCCAGTTTATAAATGGGCTCTGGGACTCTGGTTAATTCTCTCCGTATAATTTACTCTTGAATCAGACTCAGCTGTTTTAGTGGCCTTCACAAGCAGCAGGCCTTTTTGTTCATTTCCCATATGATGATTTGCAAGAATCTAGGAACTGCATCTTTCTTTTTTTTTTTTTTTTTTCTTTTTTTAATTTTTGGACCACTTACTGCTACTGAATTCAAGAGATAGCTGGAACTCAAACTTGAGCATGCAAGCATTATGTAAGCCTTCTGCCAAAGCATGCAACATTGATCCTGATAGGTACTAGCTTTGCTTTCCAGGCATGGCCTTTTACAGGCTCTCACTGCCAGCCAGACTTTGTTGCAACAAGTAGGGTGTTTTTGTATTGTATAAAATGTTAACTAGAGAATAAGGGCCATAATCTATCTGAAGGGCAGCATAGTCCAGAAGCAAAGCTGTTTTTCTCATCAGCTGTTAACCTTTAATTTAATTTTGATCAAGTTATTTTCACCTTGCTGCCACTTTTCGTCAGTATTTTCTGTATTTGGCGTGGAGACTGCCTATAACCATGTGTTTGCTCATTGCACAGTAAACCCTTATTTCAAATGCTGCCTTAAGGCTTTGCTGTAATAGAAACAATAGCGATAATAAAATTCACATGCTCTGAATCTGAATTTGACCGTAAGTACTACCTTCAGTTGTTACTAACTGTAGCTACATTAGCAGTCTGTACCTCTCACTGATTTTACTTTTGATTAGAAGTTATACTTCCAATGTGCAGAAAATACTCTAAGCTGGTATGTGTGGTGGGCTCTATACATAAGCAGCTTGTAGTTTCTTCTGCAACTGTTCACAGTTAATGGAATAATTATAATCCTTGGAACACTGCATACTTCAGCTGAACTAAACATTGATGAGGAAAACATATTTACTGTAATTAAACTTGTACTTTCTCTTCCTTTTGCAGATCTCGATGAATGCTCAGAAAACTTGAATCTCTGTGAAAATGGGCAGTGCCTCAATGCCCCTGGAGGATATCGCTGTGAATGTGATATGGGGTTTTTGCCAAGTCCGGATGGGAAAGCATGCGAAGGTAATTCTCTGTAAACTTTGAACAACACTCAACAAATTCTGCCCTAATAATATTTTACAGTTGAAAATATTACAGTTGGTTATAGTTGTGGTTGTATTGAAAACTGCATGAAAATTCTCAATAATAGTTACTTTTTTTTGGTTTTATGCATCTAGGCACTAGGATTTATTTTGAACAGCTCACAGAAAGAGGGAAGTTTTTTTACAGAGTATCTTATCACCTCTTATTTGTGGATCTGATTGATGATCCAAATGGCATTTTCAACTACCATTTGATCTTGGCCAGTTTGTTGCCAGTTCCTCATTTTATTCATATCACTTAAATCGGGAAAGTCACAAAATTTTGTGTTGTTCTGTGGAGATTAGCTTGCATGCAGAAAAGCACCTGCACCTCATTCTTTTTTAGTCCATAGAAGGACACCCAGTAACCTCTGCAGGCTTTGACTCTGAGTCCAAACCTGCTGAAAAATACTGCTTTAAAGTCTGTGGTCTGTGAAGTGCAAAATCAGAATTTGAAACAAAAAGTTTATAAAGCCACCCCACAAAAATAAATAAATAATAATTAAAAAAACAGACTATTTGTTTAGTTTTGAAAGCAAATTGTCAGTCAGTGCTGTCCTTCATTACGTATACATATGTATATACAAACATATACCTGCATATACAAAAATCAAATGATAAAGATGCTGTCAACATGATTAAGGTCATAAGTTTGATTGCAACACTTGAAATTCACAGCTTTATAGTACTGATCAGTTAAGTCAGTCTGGAAGAAGCATCCCTGTTAAGTGACATACTGCTAACTCATAGGAATGGCTATTTGATAGAGTTCATAAGTACATCACTATAAATAGGCTTTTGCCCTGGAAAATGTTCTGTGTGGGTTTTTTTAGTAACTCACAAAGAGAAATAAATTATGAGAGTGGATTTTTTGTGTAAACTAAAACAATATTAAGTTTCACAATGTTATGAAACAATTTACTTTCAAACAGTATAACCTTTAAGCTAGCTTTAAATAGCTTATACAGAGCCTAGCTCCTGTTGCTAAAACAGACTTTTCTTGGTATCTCAGATGTGCACACTAAGTGCAGTATTTTAAGGTCCTTGGTAAACATGCACTCTCTTTTATTGTATCAAATCAGTCATTCTTTATGCAGCACATAGAGCAGTCATTACAGGTTGAATCAGACTCAATGGTTCAGACAAAAGGCCCACAGAAGTTAGCTCCGGGTACCAAACTCAAGATCTTCATTTACAAAACTCTGAAGATGGGAGTTAAATTCACCTTTCTGCATGGACTTTTGCTTTGCTTAAGCCCAGCTTTCTGCAGACAGCTACTGGTTTAGCATGATCTTCACTTTTAAAGCGTATCTTCTGCCATGTTTAATTTTGCTACTTAGCAGATTATCCCATTAATAAACTCAAATTGTTTCTGGTATGGCTTCCAGTGGCACTGGAAAGAGCCTTTTGACCAAGTGAAAGGTTACAGATTAGTCCTTTATCCAAGTGTAGATCTCACACATGATTTTTTCTGGTTTTACATGGTATGCAGGAGCAATTGGCTTTCAGATGCAGGTATACTGAACATTTTTGGTAATTCTTCATATATATTAAAAAGATATGGGAGCCTCATGTTTTTCCCCATCTGTTTTTTTTTTCTATCAGATATCGATGAGTGTTCACTTCCTAACATCTGTGTCTATGGTACTTGTCACAACCTCCCTGGTCTTTTCCGATGCGAGTGTGAAGTGGGTTACGAGTTGGACAGAAGTGGTGGTAACTGCACAGGTAAAGATAATTTTGATTAAGATGATTTTAATTTTCTGTTAGTACCATAATCAAGTCCCTAGGGAATTCTTTAACAAAGCTATAAAAATCAGACTACATATAGGAAAATTCATACTTCCCAACTGTACAACACAGAGAGAAGGATCAGCAGGGCTTGAATGCAAATGGAGACTGATGGCCTTCTCTGTATTCCTCTCTCCCCTTCTTTGTGAAACTGTGATATTCCACTTGATTAAGAGAAGGGGAAATATACAGCAGAGAGAACACTTCTTTCTGTCTGTCCCTGTCTCTCAGGCAGAGATAAGTTGTGTCCTGTGGTTTCTGTTCACAGTAATGTGTGATAAACTATGAGCTTGTAATGTATTTTTCTTAAGTTTTTTGAATACTTCTATATGACTTTTAATTCATAGATTGGTTTTCCAATAAGAACAGTTTTTTCCTACATGAAATGATGGATTTGTCTTAGACAAGTGTTGTACTCCTAAAATGCGCACGTGTCTTTTAAAGCTTCCTGGACACCAGTATCTGATAACTAACGGATTTGTGGTGGTCAATACACTATACCTGATATACTGATGGTTTGATATATCACATTATTTGCATACCACCTGCCGTTTTTTCTTGCAGATGTTAATGAATGTGCGGATCCCACAACCTGCATTAGTGGCACATGTGTCAATACTGCTGGTAGTTACACCTGTGAGTGCCCTCCTGATTTTGAGCTGAATCCCACCCGAGTTGGATGTGTTGGTAAGAGATCGTTCCTTGTGCCTTTTACAAGTGAAATTGCACAAAGGAGCTGCAGTGCTAACTGTTTGCAGATAAAGTCGCAGGTCGTGCACAAGGGCTGGAACGGGCTCCCCAACTCCCACCCCACTACACTTGGCTTAGAAATTAGAATGTTGCAGTGAGGATGTGTCCAGAGTAATGTAGTGTTTTGGCAATGCCCAGCTGCCAGAACCAACCCCTTGGGGCTTGTTACAGCCGTCCACAATTTAGAGCAGGCATGAGACAATTTTAAATTTCAACAAGCTTAAACCAAAATCCAGCTGGCCCCAAGATGGCAGGTGAACGAAACTGTGGCATAAGCCACCCATGCTCTTTTTGCATGGAGTGTTGCTTGGCTAGGTACAACTTTCATGACCAGTGGGAATGCTCTTGTAAGTGTTAGGCTCAAACTACTTGGTACTTCTCTAACATTTTTGGCTCTCATTTGTAGGTGTAGAAATGCTGCTCAAATTCAAAAATATTTGAAATTCCTAACATTTAGTAGTGCTTTCATACATAGTGCTTGTTAATATCAAGGAGATAAGAAAGCAGCAGGCTCCTGGAACTGAAAGGAGGTGCAAGCCTGAATGAGAATGTGTATCAAAATGAGATAAGACCTAACTGTACTGCTCTTGGTGATGCTGTGTACATCCAAGGGATCAGACACTTTCCCCATCTGAGGGGGGAAAGATGTGTTCTCTTGGACAAAGCAAGTCTTTTTGTTAGGCTGTTCAATGAGCAATGAAAGCAGTTAGAGGGTATCCCTCATCCTGAGACAATGTGTTGTGATTTGTTTGGAATTGTATGTTTGATGTTGTATGATGTTGGACATTATTTGTGATTTGAATAGATACACGATCCGGCAACTGTTACCTGGATGTTAAAACTCGTGGAGATAATGGTGGCACTTTCTGCAGCAATGAGATCGGAGTGGGTGTTTCCAAGGCCTCTTGTTGTTGCTCCCTCGGTAAAGCTTGGGGGGTTCCTTGTGAACATTGCCCAGCGGTGAACTCAAGTAAGTCGGCTTTACTGCGGTTGGACATGACAATATGATGTGTCTTTTTTTAATTTATCCAGGTAGCTCAAATATTTGTGCGATCATTTACTGTATACTTTCAGGTGACAGGTTTTTGAAGAAACATATAAGTCTTAATCAAACTTTACTGTTTTTTAGCAAGATTGTGTAAGGTATGACTCCTGAGTGTGTTTGCTGTTACACACAAAGCTTTACATTATGATATGCGATAGTGATATTGATATTACAGAATAAAACCTAATGTTGATGCTCTGTTGTTTTGCTACTTTAGATTTAAATTACCTAAAATAATCTGATTCATTTTCAAAAATAATTGTGCTGAAAATTTTTCTACTATTTTAGGTTCATAAATGTATTTTGTTTTCAGCTGAATATAAGGTACTTTGCCCTGGAGGGGAAGGATTCCGACCAAACCCTATTACAGTCATATTAGAGGGTAATGTTTATATTTTTTTTTATTTTTTACATGCCTAGAATTATGAAATTCTTCAGTGAATGTTGCTTTTTCATAGATTGAGATAATATTTTTGGTTATGTTCAAATAGATATTGATGAATGTCAAGAGCTGCCTGGACTTTGCCAAGGAGGAAAATGTATTAATACATTTGGTAGCTTCCAGTGTCAGTGTCCATCAGGGTACTATTTGAATGAAGAGACTCGAGTGTGTGATGGTATGTAGCCTTTACTTGACTAGTTTTTTGCTTTTGTTCTTACAAAGTGATGACAAATCAACATGCAGCAGAATTAATCTGTCTCTTAAAATAAACATAATCAGATGAAGCAGGGTAAGGCTTAAAGGTGGAAGACAGAAAGCTCCTTCTTGACCACATTGAAGTACATGCAGATTTTTGGTTAGAATTATTAGGTTTTCATTGGAAACAGAAGATCTGAAAATTCTTGTAAAAGTTAAATATCATTTCCTAGCCAGCTCTAAAAAATAGCTATTCACTAATGGATAATGAAGAAACAATTAGATAAAAACAAACTTGCTGATTGAGTTTACTGGACTGGTTAATATACTGGTTAATAACTCCTGAGCTCCTAATTCAATTCTTTTTCTTCTCTTTCTTTTTTTTTTATTACAAAGGTTAGAGTCTTTTGGTGAAATAAATCTGTTGTGACTTGTTAAAAAGTCACTCACTTTCTGCAGTCAAACAGATCTGAACCATCTAATCAGTCTGTTTTAGCTCTCTTGCTAGTTAGGTAGGGCACTCTACAAAGAACAGCTTTGTTCAGGATTTGAGAACACAGGACAAGATGCTCAAATACTGTTTTTGTGCAACAGGTACAAAAACCAATTTGCTGACTCCAAGCCATCTAGACAAGCCAGAGTTTCCACCTTCATACCGCAGCTGGGATCTCTGTGGCCATGACCTCCTCTTCTATGCAGGCTTCGATCTGCCATGACCTCACTGAGAGCCCCTCAGTTATCCTTTGCAAGCACATTCTTACTCTGTGCGCTGCTGAGACAGTTTCATTCTTGGAAGCACAATGAGAAACTGCTGTGGCCACTCATTGCCTTTTTGTTCTCCTCTAGATGTAAATGAGTGTGATACCCCTGGCATTTGTGGACCTGGCACATGTTACAACACTGTTGGAAACTACACCTGCATCTGTCCTCCTGACTACATGCAGGTCAATGGAGGGAACAACTGTATGGGTATGTTGTGGGGGTTTTATTAATATTATTATTTATCTTTATGCTTTGGGGCAGGGCTTTAGCTGGTGCAAATCAAAATTATTCCTCTGAGTTCAGTAATATGCAAGAATTAACTAAGTAAAAGCTGTCTTCTTTCATTAATTTATTAAATAAGCCAAGGCAGATCATTTTTAACACAGTTCTTTCCAGAACTTCTCCTTTGATTTGCTGTTTTCTCTGTCACACCTTTCAAGTTTCACTCAGCTTTTCAGCTAAAAAAGCTAAAAGCTTCTGTATGTGAAACACTACTAAAATTACCCAGTCTTCACTGAATAAAGTCACAAACTATGCACAGCTTTTAAGGGGAACCATAAACAAGCTCATGCTTTTACAGCATTGGGCAAAGCGCCAATAGCAATTCCTTTGATGAGTCTGATCAGTGTTAGAACTGTGATGGGGACACTTAAGCATTTGTGTTGCAAACACTTCTTCGTACTTTTATGGTAATGTTATAGGGACAAGCTTTTCTGTAGTATTTTACATTGCTACAGCACCTACTTGAAGGGGATCTGAAAAGTACATATTTAAAGGAGGTAACTTCTAACCCCTTGAGGCTTAATCATCTTTCATACAGTTGCTAGTGCATTGGCCTGGGTTTTTCTTCATTTTTGCAGATATGAGAAGAAGTCTGTGCTACAGAAATTACTATGCTGACAATCAGACCTGTGATGGTGAGCTGCTCTTTAATATGACCAAGAAAATGTGCTGCTGTTCCTACAACATTGGACGCGCATGGAATAAGCCTTGTGAACAGTGCCCTATCCCAAGCACTGGTAAGTTTTTGCATTGCAAAGCTATTTGAAAGCCTTGGTAGCTACCATCAGAAGTTACTACTATCAGACATAACATTGTTAGAAAGAGAGATGTTGCATCCTTTCCTGCTTTTTTGTAGTTGCATAAAATGAAGTGATTAATTACTCTTTTTGGCATGAAAGTGACAGAGAGGGCATATGTTCATGTCCTTTTGGAGTGGTTTGTGCTTATTCTGCTTGGCCATGCCTACTTTGTGACGAAGTTAATCTGTCCCTTTAGCAAAGGTTTGTAGATTGAGCACTAAGGCACGTTCACCAAGCTTTGTTTGGCATAGCTCCAAAATAGGGTATAAAGTAACACTTGAGCTGTGTGTATGGCCTCCTGATTAGGGCTGCCGTGTGCTACCCAGTCCTTGGCCTGAAATAGTTGTGCTGTATGACTTTGATTGCCTCAGAGGACTTTTCTGGGGATTTACAGAGGTATTTCAGTCTCTTCTGAGAATTATCCGTGTCAGGTGGCAAAATATGAGATGTAGGTGTTCCTGAGCTAATTGTATGGACATACGCACTGGGTAAGACTTTGCAGAGTTGAGACCAGAATACTCCACTCAGGTACATGGTGGCTTGTCTCAAGAAGAAACTTCCTAGACAATTATTTGGATAATTTCCTTCTTGTGGCTCAGGTTTTTAAAAGTCATGTCTGGACTTGCACACAGAAATTCTAATGCACAGAGATAAACATACACACAGCAAAACCAGGATGTGAGCTCAAGCCCTCTACATCTTTTTATTTGCCAACTTTGGTGGCCTTTGAATGAGGCCATAGGACTGTGAGTCCATACAAGGCAGGTCACATAGCAAGCCTTTGGGAAGGGTCTGCCTACCTCTACATGTCCTGTAGGTGCTGAAAGAGTAGAAGGAGAATTTTGGGGGGCAGAGGATGTAATGGATTTTTGATTGTTTATTAATTTAAAATACTACAACCGCTACTTTACTTTCCTGCTGCAGATGAATTCTCCACACTTTGTGGAAGTCAGAGGCCTGGCTTTTTCATTGACATTTATACAGGATTACCAGTTGGTGAGTTGTGATTTCTGTTGTGAACTAAATTTTGTGTTGCCTCTGTGAGAGGGAAAGGAAGGGATTGCCTTCCCAGTTATTTTTTCTAGGGGAGGAATAAAAACTAAAGGACACAGTGGAGTTCAACTGTCTTTAAATTTGAGCCTACAGACTTTCTGCCTAGCTCCTCCTAGCTGGCAGCAATGATAATTGCTGCTTGTGATCAAGGCAGCATAAAGCTGTAAAGAAACTGTAATCAAGCCTGTTTGAACAGGCCACAGATAGCAAGAATAAGAGGTCTGGGAGAAAGGCCAATCAGCATCTGCTTTGAGAGGAATTAGGAGTCTTTCCTTCAGACTAAAGCAGAGATTTAATCTGACATTTCACACCAATCCCCCTGTGTTTTGGTTTGACACAAAATTCCTTTTTGCTGTTCAGTTGGAATATTTCTCACATATGTGTTTGTGTGTAATATTTGAATCATGAGTAACAAATTACAAAACAAAAAGAGGGAGAGAATGAGAAATTCAAAGGCAAGGATCTGAATAAATCTCTGCTGGGACTCCCTTTTGTTTTTATTTGCGCAAAAATGTAAATAAGAAGCAGATAGTGTACCCTGTAAAACACAGAGAAGACAGCATGTAGGCAGTAATCAGGTGCTTTAGAAATAAGCTGTTACTGTGATACAGCATTCAGCTAACTAGATGGAAATATTTTTAATGAAGTATAGAATGTTATTTTAAAGAAATGAGAGAAATATGTTGCTTTATTATTTACCAGCTCATTTTAAAGGGGCGAAGTTTCAAAATCTAGCACTTAGCATTTATTAGCCAAAATCTTTGCTGGTCTACTGTAGCAAATTGGGCCACTTATCAACAGAAGGTAGGAAGCACCTACCTTCTGTGACGTGTGACCTAGACCAGAAGGTTTAATGAAGTACTATTTACAAGTATTTAAAATGTCTCTTCTTGCAGATATTGATGAATGCAGAGAGATTCCTGGAGTATGTGACAATGGAATCTGTATAAACATGGTTGGCAGCTTCCGATGCGAGTGTCCAGTGGGTTTCTTTTACAATGACAAGTTATTGATCTGCGAAGGTATGATGCTTAGACCTTTCATTCAGAGAAATGAGATTTCGCCAGATGACAATTCAAACACTGGCATATCTGATATAGTTGCAAGGTATTCTTATCCAGGGAAGAGACTGGTATGATGCTAAATCTTTTTGAGTTCTTTTGCATAGAAAATATCAGATTTTCCATCTGATATCAAAGTTCTTGAAAGAGCATGAGTCAGCAGTCATGGGAGGAAACACTGTTTTTCACCTTTGGCAGTAAAGCCAAGAAGAGAGTAGTCTTCCTCGGTTAGATCATGAGAATAATGTTTTATTATTTCAAAATATTTTTTTTAAAAAACAAAGATTTCTGTAAATACTCTAAACACATGATACTTTTTCTTTGCCAATTTAAACATTTCCTAACATTGTTGGTCAGAGTCATGGAGAAATTAAAGACAGTAGTATGAGTTGCATTCATTCTCTGGTGGGGTATAAGACTTACTGACTAGTAACAAAACAGATACTGCAAAGCAAAGCATTGAAGACATGCACATTAGCCTGTCTTCGGAATAAAATCTCTTCAACACTTGAATTTCATGTCTCGCTTTTGAAATTTCATGGACCAAATTTACTGCTGTTATAATTTGGTGCAGCAGTTACTTCAAATATAAGCATGTTCTATATGCTGCTTCTAAATGAAATATAATTACATTTCTAGGGAAATAAAGGTCTCTGTTTGCAGCAGCTGTGAGAGACTCCAGTAACAATGAGAGTCCCACTGAATTTGGCCCGAGTTTTTTGGGAGGACTCTGTCTCCTCCCTGTGTCCGTGCTGTTGCAGCTCAGTGGAACCTACTTCGGAAGGGAACTTCCCCAAGGCAGCCAAGGCCAGCATAACCACAAAAGCACTTAAACTCCTCTCACTGGAAAGGAAACCTGGGCCTTAGAATATGAGCAGATTGAAAGAAAAACAGCTAATTGATGAGCAAGGTTGTTTAACAACTCATCAGCTGATCCATGAACCAAGTCTAAGTCAGCACCATTTTCAGTAGGTTACAGTGACTGGCCACCTGAGTCACTTCACAGGATGGGCTATGTCTGTTTGGAGATGCTTTTAAATGAGATTAGAAAACTGCATTTAAGAACTCTCTCCTCCTCCTCCTCTCTTTTTTTTTTTTTTTTCTTTTTTAGGATAATGCTGATACACTATAGTCAATATTTATTGTTAGGACATAGTCTTGGGAATCATCTCCTAGACTGTGTGTTTCTCTGAGAGGGATATTTTACAGCTGTCTCCTGGTAACACCGTCTCTCCCGAAAAATACCTCTCCCCTCCTCCCATATGCTTGGCATTGGGGGCTGGCAACAACCCATGCAGAATAAAAGTTTACTTTTGTGAATACATCTTAAAGACTGAGAAAGCAAAATCAAATCCATTTCCCATGTTTTTCTTTTTCAAATACCCTTTTACTTCTGACCATGAATTTGTCTTGCACCATGAGACAAATTCTTACTATTGTACTCTTTGTGAGTAATTGCTACTTGAGGTATTGTCTCTCAGCTGCTGCCTGCTAGTAAAACTTGCTGCGATTGTACAGCTATGCTGAGTGGGTGTGCTGCCTTAAACATAAAGCCATCCACAGGAAATAAACCAGGACTGAGCTTTCCAAATTACAAACACAGACCAGTATCACAAACGGAAAATGTGCCATTCATCCATCTACTTTATACAGCCTTAAGTAAGGAAAATTGGTCAAAATAGAGATTATACCATACCAATCAAGGACATATGCAGAGCTAATAGGTGAGTTTTCTGTTTTTTAAAGCAAAAACCAATTGTTTTGGCATTGGAAATATATTCTTACTAGTTTTCCTCACTTATTGGCATTTGTCCTTTAGGCTGTTAAATGTAAAGGGTATTGCCTGAAATTTGGGGTTACTGTTCATATTGAAAGCTACTAATAACCACCATAGATCTTGATCCTGTGTTATGATCAAGGGAGATCCTCACGGTCTCCAGGAGAGATCTGTTTGGGTCCAACAGCTTGCTTCTACTGAGAATGAAATACACTCAAGTAAAATGCTGTGAAGGACTTTCATGGGCACTCCAGCATCTTCAGAAAACTATTATATAAATCCTCTAAACAGTAATGCATTTTAGGAATGGGACATGTGATCTTGGGATCATTTCAGGGGAATAGTCAAATCTGACTAAATATCTACTTTCTTCAATATATTTATTTTCATGAATTAAACAGACATACTTCTATTTGGATAAGAGAATACTCCTTTAAGTTAAAAACAAAGAGGTTTTGTTCTCTTTCTAATGTCAGCTTACTGTAACAATCAAATGCCTTTTTGTATTAATAGATATTGATGAATGCCAGAATGGACCAGTGTGTCAACAGAATGCAGAGTGTGTCAACACAGCTGGTAGCTACCGTTGTGATTGTAAACCTGGCTACAGGTTCACATCAACTGGTCGCTGTACTGGTGAGTATTTCTGGTTTCTTTGTGTGAAAATCTGCAGAAAATAGTGGCTTTTAAAAGAAACCTAAAAGAGCCTTACTCCTGTTCAGAAAGAAGTATGTTGTAGTATACTCAATGATTTTTCTGAGCTTAACGCCTTTTAGGAGATCCCATAAGCTAATGTCCCAGAACACTAATAGACGCATTCTGCAAAGGCAAAAATGATAGTTACCCAAGTAGGTGTTTATCTTCCACTTTATCCCGTCAACCTCAAAAGTTTTTCTCTAATCCATGTTGTATCTGGGGAGGGAAGTCCAAGACGATTCACTGCCTCTGGACTAACTATTTTCTGGCACTAAAAACTCAGTTGCTTCCCAAAAAGGGAGCACATAGTATTTTTCCCTTCCTCTGCCTAAGTCCTTTGATTTTTATTGTAATTTGCTAAACGTGTTCTGAAACTTTATTTGCCACTTGTATTTTCAATTAAAAATCAATGCTTACTGGAGTCCTCTACTGATAAGAAGGGCTTATCTGCTAGGCCATATGCAGTACCTAACTGAAAAAGCTTATTGTTAAACTTCCTAACCTTTCTATATATTTAAACAAGACCCTTAATATTATTTTTGAATACTCATTGAGTGGGCCTGCAGTTCTCTAATCTATTTGCTCTTTCTTCTAATATCATAGCCCAGAGAGACATTCATGTTATCTTGATCATTTAAAGAAACAGAGATTTTAAAGAGTGCTGTGAGCCAAACAGCTATTAATATTATATACATTTCTGAACAAAATAATAATTACAAAGGAAATTGGTAACATTTTCCTTGTTTTTTTTGCTTCTGAGTACTTGAGTTTTAGGAAGTGCACTTTTCCCTGCAATACAGTTTCTCATTGTTTGGTGAGACTCTCGCGGGAAAAGGGTGTAGGGGCAACCAGAACACTACTATGAGAACCAAAACTTTGTTTTGTTAAGCTATGCAGCAGTACATGTAAATATTCAATATATTCCTAATGCAATCGTTGTTATTATGCCTTCATTACAGTAGTACAGGAAAGCCAGGGAACGTTCTGATATGGGTTACAATACCCAATATGAATTGGCGCAAACAGTAATACTTCCCTGTATTTTGCTCTTATTTTATATTTAGTGAAAATAAAGTTAAACAATTAGAGTCAAAACAAAAATAGTTGATAAAGTACTTGAACCTGTAAAGGAAGGAAATTCCCAACCATTCCACTGAGAGTGGAGAGTGCTAAGCACTTGCAGGATTGAATCAGCTTTGCTACTGCATGGAAAATGATTACAACACAATAACTTACATGCAGTTGAAGCAAAGCTGTGATGTATGATAGGCACCAGTATGATGAGTACTGCATTTATCTCATATCAGAATAGCATTCTTCTGGTGCTATCTATTGTGGTATAGTAAGTAACTTTTCCTATAAACTCATTGTGGCACTTAAAAGAATTCAACCTTCCAGTTTTTAAACTATTCTGATATTCATTGTTTATCCCCAAAGAAGCGATTTTTTTTTTCCTGGGATTTTAATTCACTACACATTTGCCCACAAACACCAAAGAAAGTTGTAGCCTTTCTTAGTTCTCCTTCTTTCAAGACGAGAAGATTAGGAGCTCTGAAGATAGTATGCTGTCTCATATTGGTTTTCTTTTTGCCTGCTTCAGATTCTTCCAATCTAATTAACAGCAATGCCTTTAATAGTGTTGGGAGAGCTTGGTCCTCAATGAACAGCCCTCCAAAGTTACTAATAGCCCAAATTCATGGATAGTGATGTTGGGGATAGGGGTATATAGAGATTATCAGCACGCTGAGTGGAATGTAGAGAAGAGACAGTGTAGAGGCAGGAGAAGGAGATACAGTACATGCATTTCTTTGCAGTTAGGAAGAACCTCACTCTTATTCTTGCAGTGAATGCAGGACAGCTTGGTGAAAAAGTGTGTCTGCTTTCCCTGTACATTAAAATCTCACAGATTCTAATAGAAATCTGTAGCAATACCTCAGCTCCTGTATTTTGGAGCTGCAGAAGGCAAAATACCAGGGAGCATATTGAATCAGAGCAGCTCTTGTTGGTGAAGAGGTCAACAAAAAGACCTCATTTGATTCATATTCCTGATTTATGTTGTTTAGAGAAATGTGCTGGACAGCAAATGTTTTGTTCTTTGATATTTTGTTTTACTTGCTATTGATAAAATCCTGAATTCTAGCTGACAGCATTCATAACGAATAGCAGGGAGCAGTCAGCTGTGGAACTAGCGTAGTAGATGCCCTGCTATTATACAGCAGCGTGGTGGTAGGATGGTTTTTCCCACATCTCTCTGCAAAATCACGCAGTTATGTGTTTGCTACTACTGGCAAAATATCTTCTGGCTCCATACAGCGGTAACTCTTTGCTGTTTGAGCTTATCAGGCATTATCTGTTTGTCGGGTTTACAAGGTCATCACCTTACATGAGGCATAGATGCTTCAACATATAAGTATACATGTAGCTATTTTACCTTTGCACAATGAGTAGCTAAATCTGTGATTGGTTTTGTCTGTCTGTGAACTTAGTGAGACAAGTGTGGGATTTATCTCCATTCTGTTTTGCAGAAATTCTGTAAGTTAACCAAGAAGGTTGTTTTATAACCAGGAAGACAATCAAGTATGGCAAAGAGCAAGTAATTGATTTTATTAGAAGGATATAAACTCTAGTATATGTGTAGCTTTCATATCTGCATATCTGCTACAAATTCAGTGTAGAGTACTCAGAGAGCTCCCTACATAATTTCATGTCATTAATTCTACTTTTCAAAGCTATGGTGATATATCTTCCCTCCATCAAGAAACTGTGATTGGTAAACATAATTTTCACACAATGTTATTTTTTTCAGCTCTACAAACCTTGAAAAAATAATTCAGAAGCAAATAGCCCATTTTCTGAGATGTACTTAGTAATGCTCTTTTCATTAATAAACTAAAATGCACTATTTTAAATGAAGACTGAATTCTAACTAGCATGATTGCTACTAATGATCTTTCCAGCTCTGTAGTTTAGGAGGCTTAACTTTCCATTTGTCTTTTTGTTTTCAGATCGAAATGAGTGTCAAGAAATCCCCAATATCTGTAGCCACGGGCAGTGTATTGACACTGTGGGAAGTTTCTACTGCATTTGTCACAATGGATTCAAAACCAATGACGACAGAACAATGTGTATAGGCAAGTATAGCTTGCTGTACTTACATTTAATTAAGCTGTACTTACATTTAATGACTGCCTTATTCTCTCTGTTGTAAGAAGTTGCAATACAAGAACTTACTGTGACCTATCTACCACCAAGCAAAAACACCATAGCTGGCAATTAGAGATAAAGCTGATAATGAATGAAGAACATCATTATCAAGATAATGATTGAAGGAAGGTTTGCTCGTATGAGAAGAGCAAACCTTTAAAATACATATTCTGTGTAATGAACAGCTAATGCTTTTGTTTTTCTGAAAAGTATTCCATTCTTAGAATTCTCCTAAATTGTCTCATTTATTCTTTTGAGCAGGAAATCTAGTAGATTAGTATTGCAGTGCAGTAATTGCACACAGCTTACTTATTAACAGAGTGAGTAAAAGGTAGATTCCCTACAGAGAACTGCCATTTTCAGAAGCAAAGTCATGTTAATAACTGCCATTTTCAGAAGCAAAGTCATGTTAATAAAGATCAAGTTTTTATATTTAACCCTTTGGCAGCTGTTAGTATAGCATGTGTTGTCTGGGTAACATGAGATTTCAGGCCACTCATGACCAAGACTGTGTAGACTTCTCTTGGGAAGAATGAGATTGGAGCTGTAGAAGGATAAATGATTTTTGGACCTTTGATTATTTTTTTCAGATGTTACTATCAAATGTATAAACCTCTCTAAAATCATCTTTTCGGGAGGCATGACAATTAACCTTTTCCCCTTCTGTTTGCTCTGTGTTGTCAGTGGATTATTTCTCTTGCCTGTGGGATAGTTGGTAAGGCCTTGCATTCCCCATCGATGATTAAAATTTTTGTTGCTCTTTCTTCTCTTTTGTAGATATTAATGAGTGTGAAAGAGATGCCTGTGGCAATGGAACCTGCAGAAACACCATTGGCTCTTTCAACTGCCGCTGCAATTTGGGGTTCATCCTCTCACACAACAATGACTGCATAGGTGAGGAGTACTGACAGCAGTTAGTGTTTCTAAGGTTTTCTGTTTCTAGTGGAATTAACAGTAGTGTCATCTCCTCCACTAAAATAGATTCCTATCTTGCATGGTCTGTAGATTAGAGACAAAAAAATGTTCCTCTTCCAAAAAAGGTCTCTCTGATTAGGTAGTCCTCACTTTCTGTAACTTTTTGAATGTTTGTTTGTGAAGTATGCAATTCCTTTTTTTTCCTTTAATCTTGCTTTTTAATGGAAATTTTATAACATAGACAAATAGTGGTATTTTTTCTTCACTTGCTTTTGAAATAGGGAATGACTGTATTATCAGTTTCTGTGCTGATGTAGCGTGAACAGAGCTCTGAGATTCCCAGTTTTACTTGTTGCAGGTGTTTCTCATGTGTCTTTCAATGTTATTTTTCTTAGATGTGGACGAGTGTGCAAGTGGAAACGGCATGCTCTGCAGGAATGGTCAGTGTGTGAACACAATTGGGTCCTTCCAGTGTCTGTGCAATGATGGCTATGAGGTGGCTCTGGATGGAAGGACTTGTGTTGGTAAGTGTTTTGGCTTAGGGTAGAAAAAGTGTTCAACTTTTTCATCAACGACCTGGATGACGAGACAGAGTGCCTCCTCAGCAAGTTTGCTGATGATACCAAGCTGGGAGGAGTGATACACCAGAGGGCCGTGCTGCCATTCAGAGAGACCTGGACAGGCTGGAGAGTTGGGCGGAGAGGAACCTCATGAGGTTCAACAAGGGCAAGTGCAGAGTTCTGCAGCTAGGGAAAAATAACCCTAGGCACCAGTATAAGCTGGGGGCTGACCTGGAGAGCAGCTCTGCAGAGAAGGACCTGGGAGTGCTGGTGGACGACAAGCTGACCATGAGCCAGCAATGTGCCCTTGTGGCCAAGAAAGCCAATGGTATCCTGGGGTGCATTAGGAACAGTGTTGCCAGCAGGTCAAGGGAGGTGATCCTGCCCCTCTACTCAGCCCTGGGGAGGCCCCATCTTGAGTATTGTATCCAGTTCTGGGCTCCCCAGTACGAGAGAGACATGGCGCTACTGGAGAGAGTCTGGTGTAGGGCTACGAAGATGATTAGAGGGCTGGAGCACCTGCCCTATGAGGAACGGCTGCGAGAGCTGGGCCTCTTCAGCCTGGGGAAGAGAAGCCTGAGGGGGGATCTTATCAACATGTACAAGTACCTGAAGGGAGGGTGTCAAGGGGACGGGGCCAAACTATCTTCAGTTGTCCCATGTGACAGGACAAGAGGCAACGGGCAGAAATTGAAGCACAGGAAGTTCCGCCTGACCGTGAGGGGGAATTTCTTCCCTGTGAGAGTGACGGAGCGCTGGCACAGGTTGCCCAGAGAGGTTGTGGAGTCTCCTTCTCTGGAGATCTTCAAGGCCCGCCTGGAAGCAACTCTGTCTAACATGCTCTAGGTGACCCTGCTGAGCAGGGAGATTGGACTGCGTGATCTCCAGATCTTCCAACGTTACTGATTATATGATTCTAAGTGCAGCAAACCTTGAACACCGATTGTTGAGTAAAACAGTGAAGAGGTCAGCAAAAGTTCTCAGGCTCTCATCACTGTATGTAGCAGAAGAAAATGATGGCAATATACTGCAGCATTTTTTTGATAGACCTGGCTATTGAACATATAAGCAAGCAGAAGGCTTTCGGCTCTTTGCACTCCTTGGTTTCTGCCCTCTGTCAGAAGCAGTTACTCTCTAACCCTTTTCTGCTTCGTGGGGGATGAGGAGGTACTGATTGCCTAGCCTGAGAAGTCTTTGCTCTTTCTTTTAACATTATTAGCTAGATCACAGATGAGTCTCTTGCCAAAGACCCAAGAGCCAGAGAACTCCTCCCCTAGTCCTGAGAAGTTCCACTGTTAGTTTTGTGGGAGCAAAATTAAAGCAGCTCGAACAGCAGATTTATTGAGATAATTTATTTGAGATAACTACTTTTGCCTTTCTCTTCTTTCAGATGTCAATGAGTGTGCATTGGAGCCTGGAAAATGCTCACCTGGCACCTGCCAGAACTTGGATGGGTCGTTCAGATGCATCTGTCCTCCTGGATATGTCCTGCAGAATGACAAATGTGAAGGTGTGTTTATATTAATTATTCTTCTGTTTTCCTAGCTACTTATTGCCACTCTCCTTTGCATCTAAACACAGGTAGAGATTCTCTCGTGGTATTGTACAGTTCTGAACTGCAGCATGTGTGTGCATAAATCACTTATTCTCAGAAAAAATCTCACCAAGTTTTTTTTTTGAGCCAAAGCTGCCAGAACTGATCCCAAGAAAGATCTGATCTCAGGCAGTTTGGCTGATGGTATAGTAGTGAGGTGTGCCCACTGCATGAGGTTTTGAAAACTAGCCCTCAGTTTCACACATGGATTTCTTGTCCCTCTGTCTGTCTATTCTTCTCTTGACATATGCAATTTCAAATCTGTTAGGTTTCAGAGATGATGTAATTTTCTTTTATGTTGTACAGCTGCCAGCGTAGACATTTTTATTTCTCATCTCTTGCATTACTTTTCCTATAGACATTGACGAATGTGTAGAACAGCCTGAAATTTGTGCACTGGGCACATGCAGCAACACTCCAGGCAGTTTCAAATGCCTATGTCCAGAAGGCTTTGTGTTATCTTCCACAGGAAGACGATGTCAGGGTAAGTTCAGTCCCATTTTTTGGCATTTTCAGGTTTGTTTTCTGTTTTATAAAAGCCTCATTAGCTGCCAGTTTCTAATACAACAAAGACACTCTAGACTGAAACACTGTTTTTCACAAGGAGAACATGATAATTCTGTACTTGTGGCCAGGTGCTGTCTGGCCCTAACATCTGTTTGTCATTAAAGAAACGATTGCAAAAAAATAGAGGCAAAGATAATGTTAAATGCACCAGGTTAAATGAGGAAACTGTGTTGCCCTGTGTCCCTGTCTTGCACCCCTGGAAGAAACATTGCAGCTACCTGGAACTCTGTATAGACTAAGATGTGTTTGACATTGAGATGGAGCATGAACACAGAGAGGAGACAACTGCAGTGCAGTGCTAAAAGCAGCATTTCCAGGAAAAGGCTGTTCTTAGCACTTATCGAATTCTCTCTAACATGTGCTATATGCTATTTCTCTTCGCAAGTGTGTGGGTGGAAAAAAAAGATTGATGGAAAAAATTTGAAAACAGTGTTGTATGGATGATAACAACCAATCTGCTTAGAAAAGATTGAAATGCTTTTGTGGCCTCCAAAATGTTGCATATACTGTTCAGAGCCTAAGCAGGGGCACTAAGACAGTGATCAAACACTAAAAGCTGAACATCTGCTAATGAAAAGCTGCAGGTTGGTTTATTCTGTGGGTAAAGAATAAGCACAACAAATTAGGGGGAGAGTTATTTTGAAGACTTTGGAAATGATTAAATAGATATATCATTAAATGTCTATACACAGTGTGCTCAGTGGGAACCACTGATGAGTAAGACCTTTATGAGGACCTCTGTAGTTATACTTGGCACAGAACAGTGATGCTTGTTGACACCATAGTGAGTTCTTCACTTCACAGTGGGCTAAATGAAACTGTGGTTTTGGTAAAATGAATCCAACCTGCAGTAAACATTCCTGCAAGTCTCCAAACCACCATGCAGTTTGGCACAGCTATTTCCCTCAGCTCTGTGAAAGTAGCAGTAGTGTTTTAGTTGTGCTTTTGTAGGTTTTATAAATGAGGTTTCTTTATGCTGAGGATATTGTTCTCCTCTGGTGAGGAAAAATCACCCCCTAAAAACTCCAAAAAAATTAAAAAGACATAATCTTATCCTTTATTAAAACAAGAAAGACCCCTGTTTTACACATGATGTCAGAGGAAAGTACATGTTTGTGAACTTAGAGAAATGTGTTTCTCCACATCCCCTGAAGACTGGTTTTTGAATATTTCAAGCCAAATAAACTTTTGTTTAAAATTTCTTGTTACCTAGAACTTTTTATAAAGTCTGGACATTGTCCAGCATTGATGCTGCAGCCAGAAAACTGGATGAGCAGCTGCTTCCACAACTGCCCTGATGCTGTCTGCCTGCCAACCCAAGGAGCTGCCAGCTCTCTGCCTGCTGGATGCTTGTGGTCTGTGATCTCAGCTCTGCTCCAGCCTTTTGGTTATTTGACTTAATGGAGTAAAATGTAGTGCCACAGGGCCAGTTCTCTTAGTTTGTGTGTACCTCAGGAAGAGATGAGGAAGGAAAAGCCTATTGGAAATAGCCTCTGTCACTTTAATTCTGATTCTGCCCAACATTATCTTCACAAGTTGATTCAAAACTTTTCCAATGTTCAGCATTTTTAAAGAGGAGGAAGCAAATGCAGGAGTACAGCCCTTCTGTCTCTGCCAGACGTTGGAGGAAAACTCTTCCTCCTTTTCCTCTGCCTGGTGGCTCTGTAGGTAGCTCTGTCCCAGAGCTTTCCTTCACTGGGGTAGAGAGCTCTTCCCCCTCATATCTCTCCAGTCAGAGCCCATAATGGTCCTTCTTGATGGCCTTAGATGAGAGTTGGGTGTTCTGTTGTTGTCTTTTTTCTCCTGTAACTTTGCAATAATGCCTAAAAGTAAAAACTAACAATGTCAGTCGAACTGTGTGTAACAATAAGTTTTTGTTTATGCAGATCTGAGAGTTAGTTACTGCTTTACCAAATTTGAAGATGGGAAATGTTCTGTGCCAAAGTCCCGAAACCACTCCAAACAAGAGTGTTGTTGTGCCTTGAAGGGACAAGGATGGGGTGATCCGTGTGAACTCTGCCCAGAGGAAGCAGATGGTGCGTTATTAAATTCTTTACCTTGGTGTCATGATAATCTCTCAGAACTGAAAGAAGATTGAGATTCTTAGAAGAAGGAATTAGGGAAAATAATTCTCCAGAGGTGTTTAACCGTAACAGTTGACAGCGGTCTCTGTAGACGCCTTTGCAGTCACAAAAAAGTCTCTCAAGCAATACGTATTCCATGTTTGCTTTGTAGATTTGTCAGTATGATTAGGTGGAGAGTATAATGCTTTGGAGGTGTTAAATACTAAAATCAGAGGAGAGTATTAGGTCCTTGATAGGCTCTGACTGTACAAATCTGCTAGACACAAAGGAATTCATCTGACTGTAAGGAAGTATAGGAAGTGGCACCAGAAACATAAAATCTCGTTAGTTCTTTTAAGAACAGTAGAACTAGAACTAGATCCACATGTCAGTCACCATGTCACATTTTCTGTCCATGTTTATTATAAGAAAAAAAATAATTTCTCCAACTCATCGTTGTGAAGGACTTGCAAAAACAAATGGCATCACTAAGGCCTTGATGAAGGAAAGGGTCCCTACCCTAAATTATGCTAAACACTTTCCTTTTAACTATCCTTTGCGAGACTGTGACTAACAAGGCATCAAAAAAGTCAACAGGGCATTGTACCATCATAGTAGAGTATAATTCATAATGACACATGGGTTGCAGCAATCCATTAATACAGTTCATTTCATTAATAAGTCATGTAGAGGCTTTGCAGACAATCCTCATGAAAGCCAAGGGGGAAAAAAACATTGCAGCCCACAGCTGCAGTATTCCTTCGAGGCTTATTCTTTGTGTGTGTCTCATTCAGTTGCCCCTGGAGTGTTTGAACCAAAGTCAGTTGGAAAAGCATAGTATGCTTCACAGCATTTCCTAGAAGTGTCATTTCATGTATTTTTCCCAGTCCAAACTGCTCTCATATGATGAGATCATGGCCATTTTTCTCATCTTTTAAAAAAGAAAGTCTTTAAGATACCTGAGCCTAGGAAATTTATGTCTTAGCATGTCCAAGGCAGTGGAGTTTTTTTAGGTACTCTTGTTTTTGTCTTTGACGTGTTCTCCACTGTATCCCACCTGAATGCAGGCTAGCAAACTCAAGCACACACACCACAGTCCTGTTCTTAAGGCTAGTGGTTCTGTAGCTCATGGGTAATGTTGATTGCCAAGACAGAACTTAACATATGGTTTGGCTTGGGATTTTTTTTTCTTTGTTTGTTTTTTACAGAGGCATTCCGGCAGATCTGTCCGTTTGGAATTGGCATCCTTGTCGGACCTGGTGATGCAAGGCTGGGTAAGTGACTGAACTGCATGTTACCATTGTAGCATTAGTATGCCATTTTTTACCAATAAGCTACCCTCCCTTTCAACTGAAAAGAACATCTCTGCAACTATTTCCAAAAGCCATGAATCTTAGAAATGTCTGGACATTATTTTCAGTTATTTATAGAGATTTTAAATTCAAGCCTTAATCCCTTGTATATCAGCAATTAATCTTGTTTTAAAGCAGCACATTTAGCTTTCTAATTAATACTGAGCTAATTTTCTAGAAGACTTGTGTATAACTAGCAAATGGACCATATTGTATACTTTCTGTTTCATATAGAATATGTATACCTAATTTACAGTGAAAGCTTTTAATCCTCCAGTAGTGCAAACCATAGTTTCCCGGATCCTCTCAGTGCGTTATATTTTCTCCCAAGACAAACAGCACTTCAGCTGTATTGGCAAAAGTGTTTCATTTAAGGAGAATTAGATGGCTACCGTTTCTGATATCTCCTCTTCTCCCTCTGGCCCTGCTTGGAGAGGTATTTTATGTTGCATTTGGAATCAGTTTCTGTTCTGCTTTCTGAAGGATGACCTGCAAGTTGGATTCTGTGCCCTTATCCTAACAATCAAATTTCAAATAATAACAGTATTTTTGCTGTGAACTGAGGAATATTTTCTGTCAAAACAAAACTTGTTCTTGAGAGGGCTCTAAAACTAAATATATTCTTTGTATTTCTGGTCAAGATGTGGATGAGTGCCTTGATCCAGATAACTGTAAATTTGGGCAGTGTATCAACACAGATGGGTCTTTCCGCTGTGAATGTCCATACGGTTACATCCTTCAAGGAACTCAGTGTGTAGGTAAGTATAGCTGTTTCATCTTCCATTTTAAAGCATCTTCTGAATCACTAAGTATGATAGTAAGGAACAGTGGGGATATATTATTCTAATATTGTGGAAAGTCCATCCTCGTTGTTACTGAAAACCTGAGTGGGCAGGGCCTGAACTACCTGCAGCAAGTTGGTTGTGCTGTGTAGGGGCTTGGCTCAGATAATCTCCACCAGTCCCAGATTTTGCTAAGACTCTATAACTAATTCATTAACCTTGTATTTTAAACTGGCATGTCAATAACCTTAAGTTTTATACTTTCTAGTTTAGCGTAACCATGTATTCCTGTGTTGATTTGACTACACACAGATACAGATGAATGTGCTGTTGGAAATCCGTGTGGAAATGGAACTTGCAGAAATGTGGTAGGAGGCTTTGAATGCACCTGCGTTGAGGGATTTGAGCCTGGACCAATGATGACCTGTGAAGGTGAGACTCCCAAGTGTTCGGGATGGTCATTGCAGTTGTGTGGTGAAATAGTGTCCTGATTTCAGAAACAGCTGAAGAAACTAAAGCAGCTAAAAAAAAATGTAGACACTTTTGGAATGATGCATCTTTATCTGAAACAAAAAAATAATTTCCTCATTCTGTTATTGACCTTGAACCGTGGTACCTTTTTTCTAGAAATTGAGTGAACAGGCTTTGAGGCAGTAACTGCTACTGGACATGAGCATGTTGGGGTATGGTCCCTGCAGAACACTCCCTGGAAATGCTGCTTATTGTGCGTGCAGTTTTAGCATGTCTCCCAAATAACCCTTGAGCAAAGAGGGTCACTGTGAATGATTTCTGAAATGCTAAGCAAAGATCAGAGTAGAATATGGAGCTCTTAGGTTTGTTTGGAAAGAGAGAACGAAATAGAAAACCCAATTACAATACCATAAAGTAACCATGATACCCCAATGTTGAATATTTGGTGTTCTATTTCAAAAGTAAAAATTTGGAAGTGTGCAAAGAATGGATTAGTAGGGAAGATCAGAAATATAGACGAGGTATGGAGAAAATTAATTAGAATAGAATTTTTCACTGTGAAAATGCGGCTGAAGAAATACGCAATTGAAATCTATAAAGCCATGACTGATAAATGTACCAGAGCTGGAGGGAAAATGTAAGACAAACCAAAGCAAACATTTTTTATATGCATAGTAGTTACTTAAGTTGTGGAATTCATTGCTGCAGAATGTTAGTGAGACCACAAGTATAAATAAATCCAAAAAAGATTGTACAAATTTGTGTGGGAATCCATCAGTGGAAGCTAAGCTTGATAGTTTAGATGTGGCTTTTGGCTGTGGAAGCCCTTAAATTGAGGGGCTGTGGCAGGAGAGACATCTCTGCATATATGGTAAGATCTTTTTTTTTTAATACTCTCCTCCAATTACTGCCAGAGAGAGGAAGATGTCCTAGGACATTCTGACACTCTCATCTGACCTGACACAGCTGTTCTTAAATTATCTGCCACATCTAGTTTGCAATCCCTTACAAGAGAATACTTCTACTTTTACATTAGTTTGTTTCAGCTTTATGTGTAGTTAGATCTTCATTCACTTCCTCGTGGAATTTGAGTGAGAGGCTCCAGCTGCAGAGGAGGAATTAGCAGAGGGTGTAAACATTGTTAGCAATAATTTCTGGAGTAGCACAGAGTGTGCATAAATGCACTTCAAAATGATAAAGCTTCCAGTAAGGGTGTTGTTTTGTGAAATTTCACGTACAAAGAAGATGAATTAATGAATCTAGAATTTAAAAATAACTACCCATAAAATCTGAGCCTAGATGCGTAGAAGAGATGTTTTAACTTGGACAGTATTTTGGCAGTATGGATCTGGAAATTACTTCCATTGGCTGTTTGCCATAGAAGATAGTGAAACTTCAGGTAGGTGTGCAAACATCCTGGGAAATGGGATGCCTGCTGGCTGTTCCTAAGCAGAAATCCATAATTAGTAGAACTGTGGGTCTCAAACATTAAAATTTAGCCCATAGCAAATTGGGATTTGTGATATCAAACATAACTAAACACGGTGTATTCTTGCCTGCTGCATCTCGCAAAAGCATGTTTCACTTCCCATATGGTCTTTGTCACTCCGAATCCAGATGTGAATGAGTGCATCCAGAACCCTCTGCTGTGCGCTTTCCGCTGCGTGAACACCTTTGGGTCCTACGAGTGCAAGTGCCCCACTGGCTACGTTCTGCGAGAGGACCGGAGGATGTGCAGAGGTAAAGTTCTGGCCAGACTGCTGCGGTAGTGGGCTGGAGTTTTAATCCCAAGAAGTAACAGAGTCAGAGAGAAGAATTTGGGATGAAAATCAGTGGTTTGCATTATAAAGTTGGCTATATTAGCCTTATTCTGCCTGTGGAATTATACATCTGCATAAAATGAAGTCATATTAGATGATGTGGCTTTATCTTGCCCTGAGAAAAGAGCAAGATTTAGGAGAAATCAATTTTCTCTAGAATAGTAAACCTTATATTTAATATAGCACAGTAAAAGCTTGTGTAGAATTTGATTATGATTAGAATTACGAAGTCAGAACTTACTGTTGTGAATTTCCAGGAGGATCTCTGTCTCTAACGAAGTCTAAACCTGTGTTTTAGATCAGAATGAGTGTGAAGAAGGTATTCATGACTGCGACTCAAAACAAATGGAGTGCAAAAACCTCATAGGTACCTACATGTGTATCTGTGGACCAGGTTATCAGCCCCGACCAGATGCGGAAGGCTGTATGGGTAAGTGACACTGAAGTGGTGAAACTCACAAACGCACAGTTCCACAGCAGATTCAATAATAATTCAAATAAGTTTGAAAAACAGTGAGAAGCACATTGCAGAGAAAACTTACTAACAAAATGTGTAATGTTGAGCTGGACTGTTATCTTTCCTCTGAAAATAAAACAAAAGAGAGTTTTAAGAAAATCATCTTTTATGCAACTTTAACGAGACAGAATGCACAGCTTAAAAACTTCCATAGAAACCTTTCAAACCTGCATTAATCCAGTGAGGGACTTGATTTTTGTCTGTCATTTCAAAAATGCAGATGAGAATGAATGTCAAACCAAACCTGGGATCTGTGAGAATGGCCGTTGCATAAACACCGTGGGAAGTTACAGATGCGAATGCAATGAGGGATTCACTGTCAGTGACAGCCAGAACGAATGCCTTGGTAAGTTCTGCAATAAAACCCCAGCAAACTCTTACTTTAATAGCAGAAATTCTGTTTTCTGGGAGTCTCTGCATCAGGTTTTTTTTGGCAGTGGATGGTGACTCTTGATTGGGATTGCTTTACCACTTAATAACTTACTATATTTTGAAGAAGTCCTCAGGAGCTTAAGCTTAGAGATGTAATAGTGAGTAAACATGCTCTTGAATTAATGTGCTTGAGGAAAGGGCCTTCATAAGCAGGTGCTGCCTGCTTTGGTCTGTTAGATTGCGTTGGCACGCTGTGAAAGCTCACCGTGCAGTGGTGGTAGTCAGCCTGGAATTACTCTGCCTTTCCTTCAGTTCCTATTTTCAGCCAGTCCTTTTTTTCTGGGTACAAACAGAAACATATCTTTTCATAAGCATAATGTAACTTGGTTTCCACCCTTTGCTAAATTTCCTGTCTTCTTTGTTTCCTTTAGACATCGTGTTCTCTTTCTTACTGCTGGTAGTCTTTCATTCTCAGTTCCACAGCCCCAGGGTGAAGTATGCCTTCCTTCCTTTTATATTTCTGTCTAAATTCCTAATATCTCATGACCCTCTGAAGGTCATCACCATTAGGATTCTGTGTGATGCATAATTTGTCTTTCAGACAACAGGGAGGGCTACTGCTTCACTGAAGTGTTACAAAGTATGTGTCAAATCGGATCAAGCAACAGGAACTCTGTCACCAAGTCTGAATGCTGCTGCGATGGTGGCCGAGGCTGGGGGCCAAACTGTGAGGTCTGCCCCTTCCCAGGCACTGTGGCTTTCAAAAAGCTTTGCCCTCATGGCCGAGGATACATGTCTAACGGAGCAGGTACTGACTTAGCTATTAAAGGCCTCGTCACCCAACGCGAGATTTAGTAATAAGTTATGAACTCTTGCTTTTTGCACTTTTAAATGGTGTAAATTGCTTAAATAGAATGCTGTTAAATACTTCAGATGTCAGTCCAAATATTCGGCAGATTTTTGTGTGGACAGTATGCAGGCTGTGGTGGGGGAGGATACGTAGCTGCAGACGCTGGGTGACACAGCACCCACCTAGTCCTGGGCTCCTGACCAGCTGGCTTTGCAGATGCCTATTTTGCATTCTGTGATTGACGCGCACTTGGATTGGTGTCTGCACACTCACATTTGAGTGCATTGTAGATACTGATTAAGAGCTCTTTGTGTATCTGAAAGCAAAGTGGGGTTTATTTATTTATTTATGGAGGCTAATACATGATCAATTCTAGTTGTTCATGTTTTGTTACTTAGTATTTCTCTGTAGTCTGCGAAATACTTCGTGCTTTTATGTTGTTTTTATGTAGGGGGGGGTTTCGTGTCAGGTTACTACTGGAGTTGGATAAAATATATTCTTATTCTTTCTTTTTGAGCTAACCTCTATTTAATTGCAGATATTGATGAGTGCAAAGTTATTCATGATGTCTGTCGTAATGGGGAATGCATCAATGAGAGAGGATCTTATCGTTGTCATTGCAATCTTGGCTATACTACAGATATAACTGGCACTCTTTGCATAGGTAGGTTTTTCATTATGTTGTTTATTTAAGTTTATTACTATAAGAAGGCTTGGAGAAGGAAACACAGAAATTCTGAAAAATGAGAAAAGTAAATGCCATTCATTAGCAGGTTTGGGGGATTTCCTTCTGATATCTTCTGAGTATTTTAAGAAGTATTATCACAAATCTTGTTTGTTTGCACTGAGGTGTCTGCTTTTTCCTTTTTTAGATCTGAATGAATGTAATGAGTCACCGAAACCTTGCAATTTCATCTGCAAAAACATGGAGGGGAGCTACCAGTGTTCGTGTCCAAAAGGGTACATCCTCCAAGAAGATGGGAGAAGCTGCAAAGGTAAAAAGTGAGAAGAAAAGAGTGTACTGCAGGAATTTTGTGTTTCACAGGCAAATACCAATCCAAAAACATTCAGATAATAAAAATCTGTCTGCTTTATTTGTATAAGTATTAAGGACAGTGGAGACTGTGTTGCATGGAATGGAGCTGATGTTTTAATTAACCTGATAATATGGATGAACAATAGATCTCCATGAATGTTTTCAGGCTGATAGCAGCTGGTTTTAAAAGATTTGGGAACCAGCAGTATAAACGGTTCATCTTACAATGGTAAGAATGTTGATTTAAGCCTTATTTTACAATGATAAATGTATCTTAATGGCTGCTAATTATAGTAACTCTAATGATCTGCAACAAAAAAATGAACAGGGTTTGCAGAACCTTGTCCAACTTCAACAAAGTTTTAACCTTCCACCTCTTCAGCATTCTGGGTAAGGGACAGCAGTACAGGAGAGGTCTAAAAATGTTCATTATATTTTTGTTTATTTATGTATCTTGGTAGCAAAGCTCTGACTAAAACCCACACACGTTAGAGCAGCAGTTCTAACCTTGGAACTGGAAATAACGGTTTACTCTGTCATTAGCATATTTCTTCTGGAGTAATAGCATTCTTCAGTGCAATACTATTTTGCAGTCTGCCAGTGTTTCTTGTGAAGATGGAGACTTCCCATTTATAGACTGCAGTGAGAGCAGACATTTATTTTGTAATAGCATCTTTTGGAAAGATGAGAGTGGTTGCTGTAATACTGTGTTAGCACGACTCCAAAGTCCCATTCGCTACGTGTGGGGCTCCATGTGAGAGGAACTGGATGCCAGCATGGAAAATGAGGTGTAGATTCATAAGGCTTCATTTGATATGTCATTTGTTTGCACTCACTTCTGTCTAAATCCAGTGGGACTATTGGATCCTCCAAAGGCAACACAAGTGAAAAATGTCTGCTTCTTTTTTAGATCTTGATGAATGTGCAACAAAGCAGCACAACTGCCAGTTCCTTTGTGTCAACACTATTGGGGGCTTCACCTGTAAATGTCCTCCTGGATTCACTCAGCACCATACGGCCTGCATAGGTAAGACACATGGGAATGTCAACTCAGATTTGGGATTTCTTACTGACTCTTCCTGCAGAAGCAAAGTAACAAGAAGGTGGAATCAGCTTTTTAAGAAACCAAATGGAAAGCTAGGTGAAGTACTGATCCCAGTCCCTCTAGAGCGGAATGTACCAGAAGGCTCTCTCTCCTACCTTCCCGTGTTTGCACAATCTGTGTCTTTGAATTTTCCCACTGCAGGGACCATACAGTTAAAACACTAATGGTAAATCATTTCTAACACTTTATTCACCAGCAAGTGAAAACTTCCTTATGTTTCTGTAGTTCATTGCAAGTCCCTCACTAGAGGTCGTGTCAAGGATCCTTTAAACTAAAAGCACTAAATACATACATTTCTGCAGTTGTCCTTTAAACAAGTACCCGTGAGGTCTATGGAAGTGTCAAATGAAACTACTTCCTGCAAATGCTATGTTTCTGCTCTGCAAGTTGGGTCTGGTTTGCAGCAGTCTGATCCTGTGGTACCAGTATGAGACAGAAACATCAAACTCCAGGTTCTTGGTGAAGAAAGGAAACATTTCTCTTCCCATAGCTGTTGCTAGTGTTTTCTAATGAAAATATAATACCAGCCCTCCTTCTGTAGGATAAAGTGAAAATGGAGAGGACAATAAGACAACTACGTTGCTAATGTTTCTCGATGGCTTGTCACAGTCTGTTTGTTGTCAGCGTTGCTAAATGCTATCTTCACAACAGATAGTAAAAAGTAACACCAAGGCTTTGATTTCCTTCAGATAATAATGAATGTGCTACTGAAATCAATCTCTGTGGGGCAAAAGGTATCTGCCAGAATACACCAGGAAGTTTTGTTTGTGAGTGTCAGCGTGGCTTCTCACTTGATCAAACTGGGCTTAGCTGTGAAGGTAAGTGAAACGTACAGTGCATTTAAATTGGTCTTCTCTTGCTTCCCTGGTCTTTTGTCATCCTGTCATCCAGGGAGGACCTATGGAGTGAGTGCACATAGATCATATGTGGGAATGTGGGTATGGAAAGTTAGCAGCAAGGGGATGTTTCTCTCCACAAGCCTGAATAGATAGATTTAATCCTGGATGGTAAAGAACTGGACAGAAATATTCTGTGGAAAGTGAAATTTAGCCTTTAGCCTGAAATGTTTCGGATTAAGCATCAGAAGTTCGGTGAACTTCTGTAGAATCCTGCCTGATTTTCTGAGGCACTCACTGAGGACAGGAAGTCTTGCAAGTTCAAGGCAATTTGCTAAACAGATAGTACAAGTGCTGCTGACTTTATTCCTCTCAGTTCTTAGACCCTCTAGAGCCTCTGCTGGGACAGAGATTAGTTTGCTTTGAAACAAAATATACTGAGATTTCCTGGTTGGATGCTCAGGTTCCAGCCAAGGAGCTCTTTGCTAGTAGCTGGGAGCAGTGGGAAGGCCTTGGTGGTCCCATGTACAAATGGCTTTCTGCTCTCTGCTCCGTAGCACAGTGCAGAAGCCTTGAATATCGTGGCTGAATTGGAGCTTTCAGTAGTTTTCAGCTGTAGTTACTTGCTGTGGAGCCAGAAATCCAATCTTGAAGTGGTCTCCAAAGGTTAGCCAGTATTTTGGAATATACTGGAATATACAGTTGTATATGATACATGAATATATATGATTATTTGTAATACACTTTTCAAATATAGCATAATTTGAGCTTCTTTCTCAAGATTCAGAGTGTATCTCACCTTTGTAGATGTTGATGAATGTGATGGAAACCACCGGTGTCAGCACGGTTGCCAGAATATAATTGGAGGATATAGGTGTAGCTGCCCACAAGGATATCTCCAGCATTACCAATGGAACCAATGTGTTGGCAAGTCAACTTTTTAAATTTGTACATTAAAATGCTTGTTACCTTTATTAGCAACAAGATATGAAGAACAGTGGGGCAATTTGCCTTTTTTTTTCCTGATGATAATCTAGAAAGCCCAGTGAAGTGTCCTCTGGTGAAAAGCAAAGCTTGATAAGAAACACCCACTAGCCAAGGCCCTGATTCAATGAAGTATTTAAGCACAAGCTCATCCTTGAGGGTTCTAGAAGTTATATCAGCTTGAGGGAACTATTATTACTCATATATTTCATGACCCAGACACAGAATGCCTTGCTCCGCCATGCAAAACACTTTACTCAGACACAGCTCCCATCCGAGACCTGATAGTAGGTAGAATCTGGCAGAGTCAAACCCAAGTCTGAATTGTTAGTGTAAGATTAAACTTCTGGCCTGACACATCTAAGCTTCTCTTAAAATCATACTCAGTCTATGCTTTTTATCAGTTTTAGGACACCTAGAGGAAGGTGGTTGTGCATAAACCTGCCCTCTTTACAAAATTAGCTATTTGTCGTAATTCAGCAAGACTGCTGCAATCTGTCCAGAGATGCTCCCCTACAAGCATTGGAATAGAGTCTATAATACATACTTACAGGACACTTTTTTTTTCGGTTATAAATAGCAAATGGGTAGTACTCCTTTTTGTGCTAGAAAGTAAATACATTGGTCCATTAAAATGCATATTTCTTCCCTGTTTAAACTTTGGTTCTGTCCCTAGTCTCTGAGCCCTCATAGATGAGGCTGCATGTGCAGAATGTTACTGCTGAGTATGACTTGAGCAGAAGGAATTGGATCCTGTGTTTCAGCACATGTTTCAGCAATGTAGTATGAACAGCATATATTCAAAGAAATGAAGAATGAATCCTATTTCTACTAAAGGCAGTTATGTGCATTTTTAGTCACATGTAACGGACTTCATACAAGCTATTCTTGTGAGGATAGTTAGAGATGGGTATGTTGACCTCTTTGAGAATGGAGGGCTTCATAACTCTTTGTTTGTCTGTCTTTGCTTTTGGAAACATAAAAATGCCTTTGCTTGTTATCATTGTAGTGCTCATGCGAGGTCTCTGCTTTTAATTATGCTTACCAAACTTCCTGACATTTTATGCGATCCTTGCTATGACGTTTGTCTGCTTGTGCTGCAGCACTCAAGTCTATTACATGTAAGAGAACAGGAAGGGAGCACAAAAGTGGGATGGTTTTCCAAAATATTAATTGGGCTAGCACAGTTTTGGGTTAAATTCAAATTTAATCTGCATGATAAAAAACAACCAAACAAGCCTGTAAATAAGAATCTGCGTTTTCAGCACTCCCTGGTCTGCTTACTGGAGGATACTGTAGAATGCGAAAAAGTGCAACTGGCTTGGTTTTGCGAAACATCTTTACTTTTTTCCAAGTGAAATCCCTGTCTTCCTAGGTGATACTGTTTTAACTTGCCAGGCCTAGATAAAAACCTATTTTTAGCTCAGTTTCCAAACCACGTAAACATTGTTATTTTGCTTTTGAACCTATTGGCTACTCTGCAAATTTTGTAGAGGGAATATTAGTTAGATTCCACAAGCACTGTTATTTCCCTCATTGAAAGAGAGACTTCAATTTGGGTGCAGCAAATACTGGAGACTTAGTTGACATTCCCACCTTCTTGGACACCAGGTAGTCCAGGCAGAAACCCAAACAGTAGGGAAGGAGTCTTGGTTACCTCCAGCATTGGGGCACCCCTCCTTCCTGCAGAAGCGGAACACGGCAGCGTAGTGGGTGTCAGCAAGCGCAAAGCACCCGAGAGCAAGCTGGCATCTGACAGCACAGTTCATACATTTCCCATGGCTAGTGTGCCTGCTTTTTTCTCTCTCTTCGTATTTTTTTCTTCCAACAATCACCCAAAATATGGGACCTAAGTTCACCAGCGTCCACACTCAAGCTGGTGGGAAACTAGACAAAGGAGCGTATCTCCTCTTGGAGATACGATACTTGTGTTTGTGATGTTGCCATAATTGTCATGAGTTCAGCTGTGTTAGGTTTGATGACTTAATGATGGCAATTGAAATATTGCTCCAAGTTAATGGCAAAACTCCTATAGACCAGGTTTCAATACCTTGTGGTCTCCACATGTTCAAATTGTAACATGTGTAACTGTATATGCTTAGGATAGTTATCTAGATCTCCTGGGTGTACCACAGGGGAAGAATCTATGTAATAGGTTTTTCCAAGACACTTCCTTCATATTACTTGGCAATCCTAACTCTGCAAACAGTTTGTGTCTTTTTTAGTATATTTAATGAAGTGTTCAGGGACTTTTGATGTTGCTGTAACACATATTTAGATAATCACTGAAGAATGCTTTGGTTCCTCCCAAGCCTGTACTGTGTGTGACTGGATCCCCTGCCCAGGCAGTTCTGCAGTGCACCATGCCATAAATCACATTGCAAGAAGTAAAGGGATTGCTTTTAAACAAGAATAGCTACATTGTTCAGAAAAAGACACAAATGTTCTGAAGTAGTACTTATTCCCGTACAATCTAGATGCTCAGGTCAGAGACGCTGCTCTGTGCTGTGTGTTTCATCCTTGCGGTGTCCGAGGCTGGGCATGCGTACGCACACAGACACACACACACATTCAGCTGCGTTATCACAGAAAACAGAGAACAGCGGCACTCAGAACTGTTCAAAGCAATTTGCCTCATCAAAGAAAACATTCATACCTACTATATTTAACAAACCATCCATTTACAGTAAACGAGCCTGAACTGACCTTGAACTTCTACAGAGCCGTTCTTGTGAAGTTTGGAGAAGGGCTGGCCCAGAATGTGGCAGTCTTTCATACCTGCAGCTGCTTTTATTTTTACTTTACTGCTTGCTCCTGTACCTTACCTGTACCTCCTATTTAAATGTTTCTATGCAGAGAGGGACTCTCAGTGCTTGGAAAAGATGCCATACTTTAATTTGTTACTCCTTTTCTTTAATGTTGTATAGCATTATAAACATGAGATTACAAGACCAGGTTCTTGGCTATACAATTTTTTGTTGTTCTCAGCTGTTTCTGGAACAAAAGAAAGTTGCCTCCTCTGCTCCTCTGATCTGCAGAGCATGAGCTGACGTGGCATGAAACATCTTCTGTAGAGTAGCCCAAGTGTTGCTCTGTTGTATAGTGTAGTCACCTCCTAGCGACCGCTGCCCCAGCCAAGGGTGAGGCCAGGCTCTGTTCTCTGTTTCTGGGCGGCTCATGTGGAAGTATGTTTAGCAACAGAGTCACGCGTAGACCTTTCTGAAGGGGTAGGTCAGACTAGACCTGAGAATAAAAGTTAATGTGATGTGTTCTGCTTCCTTTCCAGATGAAAATGAATGTCTCAGTGCACACATTTGTGGAGGAGCATCTTGCCACAATACTTTGGGAAGCTATAAATGTATGTGCCCTACTGGATTTCAGTATGAACAATTTAGTGGAGGTTGCCAAGATATCAATGAATGCGGTTCTGCACAAGCTCCCTGCAGTTATGGTTGTTCAAATACTGAAGGTGGTTATGTCTGTGGATGTCCACCTGGTTACTTCAGAATAGGACAAGGGTAAGGGATTCTCATTTTAAACTAATGGACGTTAAGGGGACATAATCCATTCCTTTCTCTGTAGTGTGGAGCTGCAGAACGACCAGCGATTGTGCCAGTGAAAAAGGGATGGGATTGTGGAGGTGCTCAAGTTTCACACACCTGCCTATTTTTGACCTGAGGCAGGGGAGAGCTAACAGAGCGAAGGGAGTTGCATGGTTTTACTGCTTAAGCAAATTTGGTCCAGGCAGGGCTGCTTGGCTCAATAATCTCTCTTCAGCTTCTCTTTTCAGCTCCCTCCTGCACACCAGAGCTGCTAGCCAAGTTCTCCAAGCCTGCCACTTGGGAGCTCACACCTCTCATTAAGATTTGTAGCACATTGCCTCTCTCAAAAAAAAAGGTGGCGGGGGGGGTGGGGGAGAAAAACACCCCCCACCAGCTCCAGAGTTAAACAATGTTATACGAGTGGTTTCTCCCACTGATTGAAATGACAATTTTGTCTGATTTTGTGTTTCTTTACATTCCATATCCTTATGTCTTCCAAGTGAATCATTTTTGATTAAATAACTACTTTATCAAGAAAGCCAATTTTCATTTGTCCCACTAGGAGTGTTAAGGCATCATGTAGGACTGAGCACTGAAATGGAAGGCATAAAGACTGTGGCTTAAATTTTCAGAAGTGACTAAAAGCTTTGGGTTGCTCACTTGGGACACATTATGAAAGACCTGATTTTCAGATTTTTCAGCACTTTCTGAAAATTGGTCTCTTTCAATGTGTTCCAGGTTAGATGCCAGGAATTAATAACAACTTCTCAGAGCTTAAGCCTGTGTTTTTAGAACTGTTAAATATTGGCAGGTCTCTCTTAGGCAAAACCTTATGGAGCCAGATTCTTGAAATCAAAGAGCTGGTTGCATTGCGATTCAGTGAGAATTTTGCCTGTTGACTTCAATAGAAATTTTTCCTGGGAAAAGAGTGCAATGTAATTGCTTTACAATTATTTCTGTTCACAGTCTCCTAAATTTAGCTTTTGCTGAAATATATGTCTTACTGGAATTAATTGGATTTCTTCTTTCCTCAGACACTGTGTTTCTGGAGTGGGGCTAGGCAGAGGTCAAGGACAAGAGTTATCAGTCAGTGGAGAAGTAGATGACAACTCCCTCTCTCCAGAAGCTTGTTACGAATGTAAAATCAATGGCTATCCCAAGAGAGGAAGAAAGCGCAGAAGCACTAATGAAACTGCAAATGAAGCAGAGGTAATTGACCTTTTGGGGTGAAAGGGTTTGAGGTTGACTTGTGAAAGCCAGTCTCAGAAGAAAGCGTACCAAGAGAGAATTCCACTGGAAAAAAATAGAGACCTAGATTAGACCAAAGAGTGGTTTTGAACATCAAGTTCTGTGGGGACTTTTTAAAGTTGTTCACTGTCATCAGGCAGTGTCTGAAGGCCTTTTATGCTAAATTTCTGTGCTGCATCAAACACAAAAACTAAATGCTCGCCCAGCTATCTAGAAGGCAGTGTGTTCACCAGCAAAGGTCTATTGATGTCAGGGGGCAGCAGGTATGTAAAACACTGATGTGACTTTGTGGGTGGAAAGGCAGAACGTGTTGATCCGAGTTGTGGAGTCCCCCAGCCAAGCTGGGCCATAGTGAGGGTCCTGAGCTGGGAGCCTCCCCAGAGCAAACACAAGTACTGGACCTGGAGTGAGTCCAGAGCATCCTGTTGCTGCAGCCTTTCTTGGGTTTTGTCTGTATGCTTACGGTCACCCAGGCTTCGAGGCTGAGGCAGGCAGTCCAGTGCAGCCAGGCACGTGGTGCTCGCCAGCTGGCCTGGGCAGCAGGGCAGGAGGCCAAGCGCCATGTATCACTGGAAAGAAGTCACTAGGGATTGGGGCAGGTTTCCATTTGTCTCTGAGTGGGGTAATGACATGTCAGTGACATGCTTAAGATCCGTTGCAATGCTCACCAGCTCCACTTCCTCGTAGCTATTGTTGTCGGGTTTTTTTAACCAAATAATACCAATAAGAAGTGATGTCAGCACCGATATTACATGAAAACTAGTCTGCTGTGTTACAAGTTTGGTCTTTACATAAAGAATGCACATCCCTTTTCACTCATCCTGAAGGGGAGATATTTTCCTTTAGTTCTTAAAAAACATTTCTCAAAATAGCATTAAAGAAAAGTAAATCCTTCACCAAACTCCTCCTGATGGAGTTTGTTATGAATTGATCACAACAGTGAGACACTACATTCTTGAGACTGTTGTAATCCTGTTTGTTCTTCAGTTTGGCTTGCAGCAAAATTGTCCAGAAGCTGCCTACTTCCAGCATTGCACCTCAGAGTATGAGTGCAGAAGTCATGGTAGAAGCGTGACCTTGTAATGTATGATGTTACTGTAGTCTCTCCTGAGCAAAATTAAAACTCCTTGTGTTGCCTTAGGGGTGCAAGATTGGCTTATTTTAACTTCTGGTAGTATAACTTCGAAATGCCCAGGCTAATGACACAGTCCAACATGCAGCTCCAGTCACTGGACTTCAACCTTAATGTTTACGTTAATTATATAGAGACTTTAACAAGCTGAACAGCTTGTAGGAAGAGTTTCACCAGTCCACAGTCATTTGACTTCACACTACTTTATCCAGTGTAAGATGATGGTGGTGGTATAGGTGAAAGGATGCACATTCACCTGGCTAGAAGAAGAGGTCATGGCTGGTCTCTAGACTGTTTAAATATTTGTAATTCTGTTGCAAGTATGTATGTATGTCTATATGTGCAAATCCATTTCATTCAAAACACTAAAAGACATCGAACGTTCTTGTGAAATGTCCTTACACTGTCAGTACCCCAAGCCAAATGTCATGTGTTCTCTCTGTTTATATGTATGTGCCAAAGAGCTTTGCTTTACGGGAGCCTGTTAGGGAGTTCCTGTTTGGTGCTCGGTGCATGGCTATCTGCTTAACAGGGAAAGGCAGCAAAATGCTTTTGCTCAGAAAAGTGAAGACCTTTGATTTTGAGCACAGTAACCACGGAGATTGTAAACTGCATTTATTCAAAGTGTTTCAAAGCTCTCTGTGGTAGGTGCTGGATAAGAGCGCTTGTCTCAGAGGTAATATAGACATTCCCTTACTTTCCAAATTAAAATGTTTAGCTGAAATGTTACCATTCTGCCAGTGCAGCATAGCATATTTTTGTTATAAACGTATGCTCCCGAAACAGTCCCATTACATATGGGGCTCATGTAGAAGCCCAGCGACCTTCACTCAGAGGCAAGGGGTGGTGCTGCTTCTCCAGCACCCTCCTGCTGCACCTGGCTGTGCAGAAGCACTGTTTCCCCCACCTAAATGCTGTGCCACCCCATAGTCTGTGTTATGTTCCACCCATCATGGTTCACTTTAGCTTGTTACTCCTCCTGACAGAGAGGAAAAGGGTTTGCCTTTGCTGTGTGTAGGAGACCAGCAACACTCCCAACACACACAGCTGCCGTTTGTGAGGCAGCAGGACTCCCGCACAGAAACTTGCAGCAGGTCTCATGCTCCTCTTACCCACGCAGAGACAGCGATAGGCTCGGGTTTTTTTGACAAGTCTTTATGCAGCTAGACTCCCAAGAGTGCGTTTTGACAGGTGATATTACAGAATCTCCTTTAAAAAGTATTTTATTAATAACATAAGAACTAGCTAAGAAATACATATGCCTTTGTGCATCTGGCGCGTTCTCTGACAAAGCCAGCTAACATCATTTGTTCTTGTGCAGGATCAGCAAGAGCTGGAACCACCAATCAGTCTCGCCAGCTGGGACATTGAGAAAGCAGCAGTTTTTTCCATCAACATCTCAGAGCTCAGTAATAAAGATCGCATCCTGGAACTGCTTCCAGCCCTCACAACACTGACAAACCATAACCGATATTTAATTGACTCCGGAAATGAAGATGGTTTCTTTAGAATCAATAAGAAGGACGGGATAAGTTACCTTCATTTCACAAAGAAGAAGCCAGTGCCTGGAAATTATTCATTACAAATCAGTAGTATTCCACTCTATAAAAAGAAGGAACTTAACCAGCTTGAAGAGAAACATGACAAAGACTACCTCAGTGGTGAGCTGGGAGATAACCTGAAAATGAAAATTCAGATATTGCTTCATTAATTCATCAACCAAAGACCAAATAATTAAACCAAAGATAGATAGGTAGGACTTGCATATTCCTCCCAATCAGATTCTCCATATCATAGGTACAGTCTTACATGAGTACATTGGTATGAACAAGCACTATTATATTATTACATAAACAAGGTACAGGATGAATACCCTAGCTCAAACAACCACTTTCTCAGGCTTTTAAGTGTAGCTGAGCTACCCTGATATGCTGAATCTTGAAAACTGGGACTTTTATCATTGGAAGTTGGCCACTGATGCTGAGATACGTCATCATTTCAGCAGAAGTACCAGAATGTGCTTTCAACTGATGGACAGCTCTATTTTTGTAATTCTTAAACTTTGCTTCTCCAACTACAACTTACTAGGTCAGCCATTTATGATATCCATTTGGTGCTAGTAAATTTTCAACCTAGATTTATAAATGCACTGTAATATTTACACAACTTAGAAGCCAAAATTGCCATTATTCAGTCTAAATACTTCAATCAACCAAAGTTAGCTCAGTAGTTTATCTCAGTTATGCCTATAATACATTACATGTAAATTAAGTGTGTGTATACTGTAATCATGCTATTTTTATCAATGAAGCATTTGTAAACTAGATTAATAATACCCTTAATGTGAGGGTTTGTAATGGTGCTTATAAGACCAACTACTTGTTAACTGTATACACAAACCTGATGATAAAGTTTCTGTGACTTACCAAAATGCACTGAGGTCAGTAGGGACCATTAAACATTCTCAAAAGTCAGATGACAATCAGTGCCATCCTACACCATGACATTATGTAATGTGTCAAGAGTACCCATAATCATTCATATCAAGAAGGGTTCAATGTCATAAATGTCACAATAAAACAGTTTTTTTTTTAGTTTATTCTGTGGCCTTGTGTTCTTGCATGATAGCATAAAAGCATGATAGACTGAATTCTTAAGCTTCATGTGTTTCTGGTAGGAAAGGTGGTGTATATCTGTATGTACAGCTGATTTCTTTTTGAAGGTATGCTGCATTCTTCATGCAAAGACAGGAAGAAATACAGAAACTTTCACAAATCTAAGCAGCAGTGGAATTTTATAAAATTATTTGCTCCAAAAAAGCAAGTTAGAACATTTCCAATGACTTGACCTAAATAATCCTGTCAATCAGTAACTTTGATAGCCAAAACAGGCAAAACTGAATGTTAAATCATGATTCAGAAAACACGTGTAATTCATTTGAGAAGCCTTTTTTTGCACTTGAGCAGCTACTGTTGAATCATCTAAGACTGCTTGCAACGCAATAATCCAATACTGAAAGTAATCACAAGTTATAGCTGGGTTTAATATAAAAGGAATTGTATGAAGATGCCAGTGTTCTTTTATATAAGTGCCTTGGTATATCTTTCAGCAGAAGAGCATCCTACTGAAATGTGATGCTGTAAAACCTAAAAGAAAAGGGAGCAACTTGTGTCACTGAAACTACAGATTGGATAGCATTGTAGTTGATGGAGGGAACATACACTGAGCTATAATATCTTTTGAAGGGAAATGTACTGTAATAATTCACCCCAAATTGTGTTTTTTTCTGTAATTATATTTCAGCTGATGGATTTCTTCTGCACAAATCTAACTGTATACAAAGGAGCTGGTGCACAGGGTCACTTTGATATTTTTAATAGACCATGTCTGAATTTTATTAGTATGCCAGAATCTTGAGCAGTGTATTTTCCCCACATGTTGGATAACTATAACAAAATATAATCAGCACTTTTCTGTTGTAAATGCCACTCTAATTTCAACGAGTTGGGAATGTTTTTAATGCCAAGTGGCAGTATGTAAGATTGTATTGTTTAAGTGTATGGTTTGGGTATTTTTTCTCCAGCCTGTAAGCATCAAGAGGAGCTGAGAAGAATGATTTCAGAATCAGCTATCAGGATACTGCCAAGTATAGTTGGTTTAAGATTTAAGCCTCTGTATAACACCTTGTCATCCTTATCATACCAAAACCTGCTTGGTTGTGTTCCAGCAGCTCCAGTGTTTGCGCATCTCTGCAAATCATCTTTGTTAAGCTGCAGAGACAAGAAAGATAGGTTGGAGTGTTGTTATTTTTTAAATTCTGCAGAGGGAAGACCATTTAAAAGTAGTTCTATGCCTTCCATCAACCAAAGACAATTTTGGAATAATTCCAGTATCGCGCTAGAAAATCTTGACAATATCTTTAGTGCTTTAAGAATAGAAGGCCCAATCTTGATGTATGGATCTGCACATTAAAAAAAAAACAAGTTTTCTTACACAACTATTCATCTGTCTCTTTGCAGTGAGCCTTAACTGGGATGTCATTTATGCCTGCCAGTTTTAATTATCATATATATGTATATATGTGTGTGTATAATTATTTGTATTAGTTTGAATTTCTGAAGTTTTCCTGGATTCTCTGTGGAGAATGGAGGTGCATGATAACATTGCATGAAACCAGCAGTTTAAAAGTGGTTTGTTACCTACAAGTGTGATTTAAACGAAATGATTTCCTGTATTTAGTTTGACAGTGGGATTCAAAAGAGACTCTAAGCCCTAGGTAGACTCTTTTTGAATGTGTATGCTTTTGCAATTTTAGGCTGTTTTTCAAATTCAAGGAAGTAGTGAAAACTTCAGTTATTTGAAATAACCACGTGCCTTCCTTCAGCTGTGATTGTGCATATGATTTGGCACATATGCCTGTATGTAGTAAGTATAATTTTTGGTTAACATGGAGTTTAACAAAGATTACTTGTTACTATACATATGAAATCATTTTCTTGTTGTGTGTTACAACAGCATCTTGTAAACTTGACAGCTGATGTGTATTCTGGCAGAACTTGACTGTTTCCACAGTCTCCCTTTTAAGCTGACTTTCAAAGAACCTGAATGTTTGCTTTCTTAGAACAGGTCCCAGGCTAACCTCTAGGGTCACACTCAGGTTTTCTGTCAGATAAATATTCTACACTGTGAGTTATGTTCAACTTTGTGCTTGGAAGATCTAATCTCAGCAAGATTCCTCAGCACAGACGGGCCTGAAGTGCTTTGGGAACAAGACGTCTTGACCTTTGCCTAGCAGCTGGCTATACCTTCCTGTGACCAAGTTTGGGGCTGCTGGTCTCTGTTGGTAGAACCGTGACAGGTAAGTGTGATGCAAGGCAGTCCAAATCAAACTAGTTGCTCTCGACCAGGCTAGGTAGTGAGAGCACTGACATTTCGAAAGCATTCTTACATCTTTTAAAAATTAGTATTTGCTGCAAAGGAATTTTTAGGTTCTCACTTTAAAGCTATGCAGTTCTAGAATCATTCCAACCTCACAGTATGCTACAGATCTGATTGCTTCTCCCATGAGGGGTATGCTCAGAGCAAGGTTAACAGCCTCATACTGTGGCGCAGTGCTGCTACTTTCTAACTAGGTAAGAGATGAGAAAGATAAAGCTATTCTTTTTCTCAACTTTTGTGACAAGAAAAGCCTGTATTCTGAATTACGGGGTAGAAGTCAGAGCTCAGCAGCTAACCAGGACAGAGCTGCCTGCATGGCTGCAAAAGCTGGTTACCAGTGTCCACGGCTACGTGCTCAGTAACATGAGATCACAGAGCATGTTCAGAAACCTGGAGAGTCTGATTTAGCCTACCTCACCCTCTCTCTGTAGCAAGACTTCAACCTTTGTCTCCTTCGACTGGCTTCAGGCTTTCAGAAGCGGCCAGCACTTAAAGCCAGAATACGATGGACAGAACATAGTAAATCCAGGATGGCAGTTTCCTACCAGAGTATTCTCCCAGAGTCACCCTCGTATCGCAATCATAGAATAATGCTCAATTAAAACTCTATACTCAGAAAATCCCAGGGCTTCTAGTTGTTGACTGTGAATGGAGCATGTTAGATACCTGGAGAAGCCAGTACAGCCCCTGGCTGAGCTACAGCATCTGTCGTGGTGGAGCTGTTTTGGACATTCATGTCTCAGCCTCATAGATCCTGGGCATCACATACTAACATAGAAAATCACATTGGATTGGGATGCTGCTAAAACTCAAGAGGAAAGAATGGTTTCAAAGAGAATGAGCAGCCAGCGGTGGCTGGGGCCAAAATATGACATTTACACTCGTGTGAATCCAGCATAATTCCACTGATTGCTTTAGTAGCAGAAGAAGTGAGAATGCTGCAGTCGTTCAGTGGCCCAAAATACCACCAAGCATGTGGCTTTTGTTTCACTTGCAGACACTTGCCCCAAGTGCCAGGCAAAGCTCATTGCTTTCTTCCACATGTTCCACCAGCGGGAAAACATCCCCAAGGACACGGCCACATGGTAGTGGCTTTTACGCAGGTGGCAGTTACTGAAGGTGCCAGAAAGGACATGTGCAGCCAGGTCCAGATCTCTGCACAAGCTCCTTTGGCCTCTTTGCTGCTGCAGGTGTTCAGCTGGCTTCTCTCAAAGTCTCTTTGCACAGTTCAGGCATGTTGCTCACCATGTTTATGGCCCAGGGTGAAGCCAAGTGCCCAGAGATGGGTGTGAGCAGAAATGACAGGGAGTGTTGTGGCATATCAGTTAAGCAATGACAACACTTTATGGTCTAATGGAGCTAGAGGGGTTACTGGCATCCTCTGCCACTGCCTTCTTGTCCCAAACAACTCAGAGCACCCTGGACAGCCGTTGCTCTCGGAAGCTAGTAGCCAGGCCTGGTTTCTTGAGCAGGTCACTTGCTTTGGCTTGGGTGTAGATGAGGACCATCTTCCCTGGCAGACAAGGTAGTGATAATGCTCATGATTTCAGCACTGACAAATTCTAATGATCTACTTTTGCTGTCTTCAAACCTTGCCAAATTTTCTATACCCTGGTAATAAGTGCTGTTGAGGAACATGGCACGCAAGCCAATTCCTCAGTAATGAGCTTCCCAATGATTTCAGTAGAGCAACAGAGGCCAGAAAGGTCACTTGAATGGTTTTGTATTTCACATTCTCTCCTCCATTTCTGAAATATTTTTCTGTGGTGCTGCTTGGGCTCGAAGCAACTGCAGAGGCATCCAGCTGACCTGAACAGCAAAAGGTGTCTGGCAAGGGAGGTTTGAGCCCTGAGTTAGCACTGGCTTGTCCAGTCTGTGCTCTCACAGCTCTTGTTGTGGTTGCAGGATGTGGTTGCTGTGGTTGCACGGCTGCAACATCCTGCGCCGGGTAGCACCATGCCCTACCAGAAGGCAGAGGAGCTGGGCTGGGCTTTGCCTTGAATTTACAGAGAAGAAAATTAATTCCTGAAAAGTCACAAGTGACTTCTGTTAGTATACAACTAAGTCCTAAACCTGCTTGGATACACACTTGTGTATACAGCAGTGTGTATTTTAAATTTTATAAGGTCAAGAAGGTAAGTATTCCCCACTGCTTCCTGATTAAAGTAATACTGTGTTAAACCTTTGCTAAGTACCAAGAAAGTCTATTCCTCCTTCACTCCTGCACGCTGGATTCTTTTATGCTGCCCAGAAGCAAGTGGAGTCCAGCACTCACATCTGTCTCAGCACCCAAGTTAACATCTGCTTAGTGTGTTTGTTTATGAGCTTCTCTATGGCTCCCAGGACTGTAGGATGTGAACGCCTTGCAGACATGAGCGTTCATCCTCGCTACACCCTTGTGAGGCAGGGATGTGTTTGTTATCCTCATTTTACAGAGCAGGAGCTGAGAAACAGATGTTTCGATTCTGGAGAGCACGTATACAAGTGCTTTCCTGCCTGGAGCAGGACTGAATTGTCGAAGAGTTTCCTAAGCAGAGGGCAAAGAGATGCCTGGTCCCATCTGCCAGGAAGGCTCTCAGACTTGGCCCTTGGCACTGGCCACCTGTCAGCCACCCCAGGGACCTGTCCCTCTCAAACAAAAGCCGTTCTATCCCGAGCCCGACAGCCTCAGCAGCAAGCCGCTTCCTGTGCTCGTCTGCTGCGATCACTGCAGCTCGGGTTAAAAAAGTAAAATAACAAAATTGACTGTGGCAGTACCTGGTAGTATCCTGCTGGAAGAAGCTGCTGGGTAAGTATGCAGGTCAGCAAACTGCACGGAGGTAATCAAAAGCGACAGCGCTGATGAGCAGGACCTTGGCTCAGCCAGCTTCCCAGCTTGTCTCAGACTGCTTCATGAGTGCAGCCAGGAAAACAGTGCTACCATGCAGTTTTCTTTGGAGGTGGACTCTTTATTCCTATCATTCCATTACAAGGTTTTTCAGGGTGATTATGTTTTTTCTGTGACAACCTAGGAGATTTTTATTTTTTTAAATACGCCATGTGGGACTGAGGTTTGGTTGTAGATATATTTCAGTGTATTATGCAGATCGTAAGTGCGGACGGGTAGGAAAGTTATCTGGAATTTTTCACTTTGTAATCTTGTGTGTGTGCTTATAGCTCTGTATAAATGCGTTGTTGCAGTAATCATAATAAATGCTAGAGCTGTGAGAAACATTTATAACCAAACCCAAACCAGGTGAAACTCCCCTGGTTTTGGATTTCATTACAAAGTCAAGGCTCAGGCCAGGTTTGTCGAGGTTCATGAACCTCTCACTGAAGCTGGGCTCAGTTTCAAGCAAACCTGAGCCAACTTTCAGGCAAATCTGGGCCAAGTTTTGAATAAAATTTGGAATAAATTTTAGGTGAATAAGAGATGATTTATGGTTTTAGGTTGAAACCATGCAAATCTTGGAGGCTTTACTTCGTTTCAACCTGAAACCAGGAAATCTTGGCATTTTGGTTGAGTTTTACTTTGGTTTTAAATTTTGATCTTAAAAGTAAAATAAGAGGCAAAGAGGTGAATCTCATGAATAAATGAAATAATAGAAATGAGAAATGAAGTGAGAGCCTCAGCCCTGCCCCACACGGAGCACAACCATGATGCTCCAAGAGGGAGCAAGGTGTACTCCCTACACTTCAGCTGATGCTGTGCTTGTCTGACCAGCAATCAGAGTCCTGTATGGTTTGTGCTGCACCAGTAAATCCCCCAAATAATTAAGTCTTCATCAGGCTCTTAATCTGAAGTTTCATGTGCAATTTGCAAGCCTGATCCTGGAGTGCACTGGCTTTAGGTTTCCCTTATGCGAGAAGGATCCCGTTCATATTACATGTTTTCATTTTGAGGGGTGAGCTCAGCTAAGAAATCTGCACACTGATAACAAGACCCATGGTCCTCATCCCCACATTGCATTAAAACATGGGTTGCATCCAAGAGCATGATGGAGAAATGGACTGTTTACCTGTCCCTTTACTCCAATTCAGAGCAATGTGACACCAGTTCTTGTCCCGTCTGCTGTCTCCAGGCTAGAAATGCCCAACAGTATTGTAAGTCTTGATTTGCCAATGCTGCCAGCTTAAGATGAAAAAGAGCTGAAAAGAATTTCTTTTCTTTAGATTCCTTCAGGCACTTTACAATGATCTGGAGACATAAACTTGTCTTTTTAAATGAAAAAAATGTATACCATCATTTAACTCCTTGATCATAAGTTTCTTTTTGCACCAAATGTAAACTGTAGATGGAAAATATTTGAGCAGGAGCTGGCTTCAAGTATCAGGCAAAATATGAACAGCAGAACTGGGAATATAAATGTTGAGTCCAGAGAAGAAGGTGACAGCGCAAGTTACTGCTGCTTTGAGAAACATGTGATACAGGGGTGGACAGGAAATGAGAAGCAAGGTGCCAATGCAAAGCAGACTAGGAATATGAAGAGAACCGCACTGTCAATCTATATTCACATCAGTGCGAAGCTAAAACAACAGGAAACTAGGATAAAGAAATAAAGGAATGAGCCATTAGGCAGTGCTGGCTCTGCCGGCAGAGTTTGACATGAATCAACAGTCATCTGCCCTCACAAGTAGCCAGCTTCATGAGGCTGTGAGGTTTAATGTGAAGCCTTCCCCCATCATCCAACACTCCTGAGCCAACAAGCACTTGAAGCATGATTGTAAGGCTGTACACAGGATTTTTTTTTTTGTACCATGTCTGCCCTAATAAAGATGGGAATGAGGAGAGAGGATAGGCCAGCCCAGTTGGTGGTTGGAACGTGGAGCTGAGCATGGATTTCACTTCCTGCCTGGTTTCATGCCCTGGCAACAGCACAAATGTCACTGGCCTAGTTTCTCCACTGGTAAAAGGGAGATGAGGATACTTCCCTGGCTTTGTACTCCTTAGGCAAAGAGCACGGTCAGGATTGTGGTTAAAGCTTCCAGACACTTGATGAATAAGGAGCATGGGTTCTCAAGCCTTGGTAGAGGGATAATTTTCACACACTTGCTATATGAGTCCAGGTTTCTTTTTATGCTCAGTCATGCAAGTTCTGCCTTTTTCCCCTTGGCTACAATCCTGCTGTGTTGAGTCCTTTACAGATGAGAAAAGTCCTGGTCAGCCTCACCCCGTTCTACTGAAGCCTGAGGTAGGTGTCACTGCAAGAGATGCGGCTATATCGCAGTTACCTACCAGCTCCAATCCTTTCACTATCAAAGAGATCAGAGAAGACAGAATAAAAAAGATGATAGTCTCTTACTCAGACAGAATAGCAACAGTTCTTTTAGCTGGTCCAAACACATGGATGTAATCTAGGCACAGTTGTTTAGTGGGATGAATGTGGAAGACAAGGTCCTTAACAAGAGCCAAACCTGGCATAGGGCTCATCATTGCAAAATTTGCCCTTATGTGGGTATAGTTACACTTGTAAAACTGAGCAGAAGTGGGAAAATTCTAGAAATATTTCCAGTTTATGTTTTCAGTTTCATATGAAGAATGCTTATGTGCAAATAATTGGCAGGAAAAAGATGTTTTTGGACAAAAGTTACATCAGCCTGTTGATGTGTTTTTTGGGCTGTGAAACTGGCTCCCCTTTGGAGAATCCAGCGCTTTTGCAGAGCTGGTAAGAAGTTAACCAATGAAATGAAAAATCCCCTAGGCTTGTCAGAACGAGATCATTATGAAACCTTGGTAGGTATCAAGAGTGGATTAATAGTAAGTCCTCAAAGACAATTTCTCATTTACTGAATTCAAATGAAGAGTAACCAAGCAAGAAAGACTTTAACAGACTTCCATTCCACAGGTTTAAATTGTACTTGCCAAAGGCATAAATTCCCTTAACTTGAAGGCTTTTTGCTATAATTTTTTGCCTCCCGTTTTCAAATCAGCTACTGTAAAAGATGTCTCAATACTTTTTCAGGATCTCAAGGTCCTCATGACACCAGGAAGAAGCAGCCATAAGATATCCTGTATCTGTGAGCTCTTTTGTCTAACCACCATGGAGCTGGTTTTTACTCCTGATGTGCAAATATGGCATAATGTGAGGCCTGAGCTGGAGAATCCTGAGTGGAGACTCAGTCTGTGAGGGTTCCTGTGAGACACGGAAAAGCTTGGGGGAGGGACAGGCGGGAAATTTAGAAAAGCCTCCCAAGGAGATTTGGTCTTTATTTTTAAGCAGTGTTATTATCCTTGTAACATGGATTAACACTGAAAGCAGTGAAAGGGAAGGGAGGAAAAAAAGCTGAAAACTATTTGCTATGCATTTTCTCAGAGCAAAGACAAGATGCTTCATATCAATAAAAACAGAACTGTATTTCAAAACTAAACCAGCTCCATTTGAACTTGCACATTATTAGTTTCCCTAGTAATTTGATTAAGCCATTTGAGAGACTGAATTTACTAGAGAGCATGTTATCATCCATACACATGCCTCTACGTACTCCTCTATACCATGGTATACTGGGAACAGGAGCGTTTTCTTCTCCACAGTGACAGCACAGGTAAAATCATGAAGGAAATAACTGCAGGTCCCAGGCTGAGCCCAAGTCAGGCAGGAGTTGCTTAGTCCATTGGCCAACACGACTAGTTATTTGTTTTTTAGGATTATTTCTGCTAGAGAACCATTATGGATATTCCCCACAGACCAACCTGACATCGTTAACACTTTTTTAAAAAGGAGAATTGGTAAAGGATTTAAGTAGGAGAATGTATCCTCCAAACTTTAAATACTCCTATCCAGCACCCTCTCTAACCCAGATCAGTCATGAAAGAAGCAGCTGAACATTGTGCCATAAGCACTAACGAGAAAGGCTGAGTGAAAGAGAAAGAAATTCTGGATTTGACTTCAACAGGGCCAGCCTCTCATCCTTTGTAAAAGCTGGAACTTGCTACCTTAGCGAGAGGAAAGTAAATGGACTCTCCATTTACTGTGGGTTTCAGTGGTGTAATTAGTGAGTGCCCAACCAGCCAGTAGGACTCTCTTCAGCTCTACCACAAGAACAAAGTCCCGAAATAATAAATAGTTCTTGTGCCATGGCTGACTTGCTGCAATCAATCTATGCTAAACCTGCTGCTTTATAGTCCATGCTGGTTCAGTACAGTCACGTGTGCGCAATGATACTTGTCCACCACTTGTGTAGCAGCAATAACTTATCACAAGGCATTTGTAGGTCTGCTCCAGAGACAGAGCTCATACTTGAGTGAAATTCGCTGAGGACCTAAATCCATTCATTTTAGTAATGCAGAAATGGCATTTCAAGGCATCATTAGTGTAAACGCAAGTGAGACACCCCTGCCTGTTATAAAGAAAATGCATATTAACACATTAAATTACATTTTGTGCAGGTGTGGATCAAATCCCGATGTTAGCCTTTTTCACTTGCCTTGGAAATTATGAAAAAGTGAATGCCAATAGTTCTTCTCTGTTCTGTTAGTCCAGATTTGTCTAGATCTACCTTTCTGGGTAGCTTTGTTTAGTGGCGGGTAGGTTGGATAAAGGATTACTGTATATGCTTCACTGCTCCAAAAAATGTGTAAGCAAAGCTGATCTCTTGTAACCCAGGGCCCTGCTGAGAATGACCCTGATTATGTTAATAAAAAGTGATATAAGTAAAATGATGGCTGATCAGTGTAATATAAGCTATGGCATGGAAAATGAATTTTGAATGAAATGGACAGATAAATAACTTTTTTATCCTCACAGAAACCCTCTCTATGTTCTTTACCCCAGTAATTGAGACCATGTGTTATGCTGCAAACAATAACTATGGGAAATTACTCATGATTCTTCCTTCATAAACTTGGGAAATGAAAGTGATGGGAAGTATGATCATTTTATTTTTTTTATGTTAAAACAGCTCTAAATTATTAGGGTGGGAAGAAAATGTCAATAGAACATAAAAGTGCTCTGTATAATGTTCACATTTGCTCATACTTTCAAATCCACTGTGGCTTATTAGTTCATGGGAAAAATGACAAAAAAGAATAAAACCCAGAAAATGAATCCAGTATCAACAGCTTGCCTCTATAGTAACAGAGAAATTGTAACTTGCGGGTAAAAAGTGACAATATTAGGAAATGTTTATTGGGCAATTGTGGTGATTAACCTCTTCCATCCCTGGCATCCTCAGCTGCCCACCAGCCTGACACATTCCTATGGATTGAACAGTGCACATTACTGTATGCTGCTCCTTGTGTTAGATGCCTGGAGCTAGTGAGGCCCTTAACCTTTGTGTCAAGAGTTTATTGCTCAGCTGTAAAAATTCTCTCAGGGCTGAAACTTGACAGAAAAAATGGCCCCGCCTGGGAGGAGTTTCTTTTCTGAGTTTGGTTTGAATTAGTTCAGCTCTTTTCCACTTGCAGAAGGACAATGGAGTAGGATTCCCTCTCCCTCCCTTTTTTTTTTCTTTTTTCTTTTTAAATAAAGTGAGCTTCCTGACGGGAAGTATACATGACAGGCAGCACTCAGCCTGCAGCTAGCTCGAGCTGCAGCACAGGGTCAGCACAGCCACCACTGCAGCACAACTTCCCCTGTCCTGCTAACAGGCCAGACCATCCCTTTCTAGCACAGATGCTGGCTGGCTCAAACAGCAGCTTGTGCCTCTCCGTGCCGAGGCTGCTGATGGCCAGCTTGGCTGCAGTGCAAACTGGGGAAGTCCGCCCTTGCTGCTATTGCTCGAGGGAACAGCACGCTGGGATGCAGAACCAGCCGGCCACACCTCCGTGCGGCTTTTGGCTTCTCCCAGCACCGGCCTGTGTGCCAGACGGAGCCTGTCCTCTCACAGTGAAGGCACAAGCCTGACCCAGTCAGCTCTGGCCTTGCTGTGGAGTAAAAGGTTTCCCGGATAAAGGGTTTTGTGCTGCCTTGGCCCTGGGAAGCTGTGCTCCATAGCCCTCTGTTTGAGCCAGGATTCATTTCTAGAAGCAAGAGTGTGAGAGCTATTACACTTTTGCATGGGCTGCCTGCAGGGGCTGGTAAATCCGTTATATCAGTCAATGCTTTATGAATGAAGTCTGGCCCCCACCAAAGTCAAGGGCAAAATCCCATTGACATAGCTGGAACAAGGTTTTACCCCACATGGTCTGTGTGCCCCTGGGAGCTCACCCATGCTCATCGCAGCCGGCTCTGGGAGGGAGACCACCGTCCACACCCCTGGCTGGGAAAATGGAAATGGTGAGCAGAAAAGGGCCCTGATGTGGCCATGGCTCAGCGTGAGTCCTGCTTGGACAGACATGTTGAGACTATCGCTTTGGGAATACTGATGGGGTTGGGTGTGAGATGATAGGTGTCTTGCTGCTGACGTGTCTGACTGAGGTACACAGAAGCAGACCTTTATAGGCCACAGGAGTTTTACCCTTGAGCTTCAGAAAGCCACAGCATAAGCAATAAACACAAATTTCTATAGATGGAGAGATGCAGCCAAAGAAACAGCCACCCTCTTACCCATCCACCCAGGACTTCATCGACACCAGACCAATAATTCAGCCTCCATAGTGACTTCTCTGTGTGCTTTTAAGTGACTGAGTAGCTACTTAGTATCATCCAGAACAGCTTATAAAATTTAATGATGTTATTACATATAAGGGCAAACCATTAATATTTGCCAACACTTACTTATTTCAATAATGATGTTATACTTGCTACTTCGTAACTCTGACCTGCCACTTGAGAACTCAAATGACCTGGTTTTTAAGCTGTTTTAGCCATCTATAAATTAATGCAACTCTGTTAGCTGGACCTGATACATTATATCGTATCATGTCCAACTTCTTTTTTACAACCAAATAATATCTTCCTCCCATCACTCCAATACATATGACCCCTGGTAGCAATGCTTTATCATCTACCTGAGTGAGTGAACAAGATCTACATCTTATGCCAGAAAACAGAGCTAAGGAAGTTAATTGCTGCTATTTAACAACTATCATCTCCTTTTCACTGGTTTCTTATTTTGACAATTTTCCCATACCTTTCCATTTCCTAAGATGACTAAAATTTGTATCTGTTTTTGATTCAAGCGTTTTTTCTCTTTGATAGATATTTTACAGTAGCTCTCCTCCCACTGATCACAGGTGAGCTCATATGAAGACTATGCTATGGGATTTCTTATCAATGGAGCTCTTTAAACACTTGTGCTATTGGCATTAAACAGGTACTAGGGTTGGAATTCAAATCTGAAATAAGAGCAGTCTGTTATCCTACAGGCCATGCCTATACTTGGATTCTCTCATGTCTAGCAAGACCTAAGGTTCAGTACCCATATCAACAGAGCAGTGATGATAACTCCTTCCCACTCTTTGAGGTCTAATAAAGATCAAGCTCTTACTGATCCTTTCATCAACTGGCAACTAACTGAGCCTCATTCAGTGCCTGATTTCAGAAAAGATACATATGAGCTTAGCAGCTGTTAAACATTTGCCACTTCGTTCAGTTTGGCTGAAGCTGACTTCTGGTTTTGAACTTTTACTAGGAGACATCTAGGCACACATACAGAGAAAGCAACTGTGAGTCTTAAAGTTCACTCAAGGCTTAAGTCACCATGAAAAAGTTCAGTCTCACAGCACTTGACACAGATTCAGCTAGTGCAGCACAAGGGATTCCTTTCCACTCCTCCCTCCCATTATAGAGGCTATTTGGGAATGGGTTTCTCTTTTTTTTTTTTTTTTTTTTTCTTTTTTCTTTTTAATCTAAGGTCTGTAAATGTCTCCGTCTTTTTAAAGGTGCCTATCAACTACCTTGTGCTGAGATACCATAGAGATTTTCACTTACAGCCAAACACGTATCAGGGGTTGGACTCTGAAACTTCACGTATTATTTTCATATCCTCTTTTGCTCCTTTGAATGCACGGAGTTTCTTTCTGCTTTTTATGGTCATTTCACAGGTTGCTTCCTAGTGTTTCACGGCTTTAGAAACTTTGATCTGGGAAATGAAAGAGTCTCCAAAAGTATAGCACCTAGCCTAATAGCATGAGCTCCTTCCTCCTTTTCCAGTAAACTTAGTACCTGTGGGGCAGGAGAAGAAGGCAGCATAAAGTTAGCTTTTTTTCCAGGAGAGAGAGAATCAGAAATACAAACTGATCAGTAAGGGGTCTATAGTATCTTTCAGTAACTCTTAGCATGGTATGATTTAACATAAGCACCAAACAAGCTGTATTTGTTCCTCATCCTTTGCAAAGCTCACAGGACGAGACCTTGGGTCTGCAATGTACTCTGGGACCTTATTTGACTTCTAAATCCCACCTGATCTTAAGGCTCTTATTAAGACAGAAAAACAATCAATATCTATGGAAACTACATATATGGATGGGAAAGGGTGAGCTGTGTTTATTGCAGTTAGAGCTTAAGGAGCCCAAATAAATGAACAATATATGTTGAGCGAACTGAATCTTGCTGGTAGCTCTGAAGTCTAGAGATAACTGGGAAGTGGGAACGAGTGAGGGGAATAAGTTGAAGGAAACATACTTTAGGAAATACACGCAATTTTTATGGCCCTATGATCTCTGCCTGATTTGGGACACTGAACATGTTTATTAGCTCGTCACGAATAATTAAATACCCTTTGTCCCACAGAGTGGCAGTCTAGTGGCTTTTTGAAAATTAATTCATTTTCTTACAAATACCACACAGATGAGTTGCAGTTGTGGATTGAATAAAGTCAGTCTAGAAGGAAGTAAGGTAATCATTTTCAGATCACTAAAAACAAAATAATTAGTGAATACATGAGCTAACTGGGAATATAACCATGTTAGGATTAAATCCTTTATTGATTAGTATGCAAATCAAACACAAAGAAAGGCTTGCTGGTATTGCAATATCCAGAGAAGGATGATCTCCTGCAAAATTCTTATCTTAGATTTTATGGTTTAACATTTGGAAATCAATTTCAGAAAGCAGATAGTTACAGAGAAGATTAGTAACCCTGACAGAGGGTAGGTGGACTTTAGGTGAACTCTTCCTGCCAATTTCCAATCAATTAATTCAGAAGGTCCTTTATTTTGCAGTAGTTTCTTTTGTATATTCAATGTGATACTTTAATGTTGTGGGTTTTTTAGATTTTGTGGTGCAAATCTTGCTTGCCTTGTACAAAAAAAAAATCTTTCTATAACCTTAAGAAGTTGCATAAGCAAGATAGCTGTTAACAGCTGCAAATATTTATGTTGCTCTCCTGTGCTGGAGGATATGGGTAATCAAAGGTACCTAGCAATAAACTGGCTGGTATAAACATTTGTAGCCAGTAGTTATAGCTTGTTCTTATTCTCTAAACTTTTGAAGAAATTTAGTGTTGTTACTAAGTTATTTGACTTTTTATGGTATCCTTTGAGCCCTTCTGTATGTTTCTAAACCAAAGCTGGAAAAAAAGACTTACAGAAAAACAACAGGTGGGAATTTGTTATCATCAGGTGATGATGAGGATGTTCTGCAGAGTCTGTTTGGTGAAGAAAGCCCTACCAACATGCTCAGAATTTTGAACTAGTGAAAAAAATGTAAGTAGTCCTGTTTTCTTCAAGTCTCAGCTGTTGCTACAGTGGAACAAATCCTATTCTTGTAGGTTATGAACCAGTTTGGTTGCTGAAAGACTATGAGAAATTAGTTGAAGCCCAGGTTCAGCAAGCAATTAGAAAGACTCAGTTCATAAAAAGATTTATCTCATGTTCTAACAGTGAAATTCTGTCTTAGGAAAAGAATTTCCTCTTAACAGTCTGACATGTGAGGAAAAAGAGCTGCTCTTGTTGTTGCTGTTTTTTTACTTTTGTGCTGAAAACACAAAATGAGGGGGAATAACATCTAACCTCAGGATGATATTCTTTGATTACAGTAAGGTGAGCAAGGCGTGCTACTCCTAATCACAGCTGCTTTCCTTACCTTGAACTATTTTTCGCAGCTAGGGCAGCACATGCAGTGCAGAATCTCACTAACAGATTTCAGAGGAGCTTAATGTCTAGGTATGTTGCAGCAAATTAAAGATCTTACAATGCCTTTCAGTGTGGATTCTCTTTTATTTCATATTGTGCATGGCTGCCAGATGGAGATTTAGTATTTATCTGTGTGTTGATGATTAAGGGATCTATGACACTAAAGAACAAATCACTCTCCCCTGGAAACTAAACACTCATACCACAGCCTCCTGATTCTCAGTGAGTATGACATTAGTCAATTTGTGGCTAGCCCTGTAATTTGATAGTAGTGAATTATGTAGTTATGTGGGAACTCTGGGTTTTGGAAGAGGCTGAGGTTCCCAAGCTCCAGCCCAGCACTGCTGGGTGTGTCATCTATGTGAGGAACTTAGTAGAAAGAAAAAGCTGTGATGCTACAGTCTCTAGTGCTTTCTAGAGGACAAAATATAGCAGCAATATTGCATTAAGGTAAGAACTGGAACAAATAGAACCATTTCTCCACTATGAGCTTCTTTCCTCCATAATGAGGAACCACTATAGAGTTTAACAGTTGGTTGTACTGTTTTTCAGTTCATAGTATGTTCAATTACCTGTTTTGCTGATGGCTATATTAGGTTTAGAGACAATGAGGCTCAGAGTGGATCTGTGCTGACCAAATATACTGTCTATACCTTCAATACACTTTGGTTAGAAGTTTTATAGTACTCTCTGTATAGATCACTAGAAAATATCATTTCACTGTTGTGAGATAATGAGCAAAGAAATTAATCTTAACTTGTGGCAGAAGCAAGTCTATTGGATTTAGTCTACAGGTGAATTAAGAGTAACTATGAGACTTTTTTTTAAAGCCATGTAAAATCCACTGAAGTCATAAGATTCAAAGAAGCCCTGCATTTTGACAGTAGTTGGTGGGGGGGGAGGGAACGACAGTAACTTGTTACTAGATGTCAGATTCTGCTCTGCCTCACACCCCTGTGCTATTTGTGTCACTACGTATCAGGGATGCTGGCCTGTGTAGATCTCCCTACAGTCAGCTTGCAGCTCTGCAGAAAGCTTCTCAATACAATCATTTTGCAGCATTAGAGAGGCTTGGAATCTAAGATACCTTTCCAAATCACAGTGTTGTGGGTTTCCCCCCAACCCTGAATTCCAAAAGATAAAGCAGAGATGGACCATAAAAGGTATACCATAAAATTATTCCAGAAGTTAGAGAAGTGTGGTGATATACTCCAAAGCTTCACTTCCCACAATTTCTTATTGGAGAACGTATTTTTAAAATGCTTACCCTTTCCACCTTTCCTTGCATTGCCTTTTGATTTTTATATAGTAGTAAGATAAATGTATTTAGTGCTCATTGATGTGCAAAAATATATACTGTTTCAAACATTTCTGGCATAAGAATAGCATGGTTGTGTCCAAAATTATCATACCAAATGATAATTTTTAGAGCCAAGATTCTTACCTCCAAAAATCCCCCGAATTTTATTGGATGAAATATGAAGCAATAATGGGATCCACTGACTCATCTGATTAAGCCAGGAGTGCCCAGTGTTGCCCAACAGGAGGTTATGTAGGGTGCTAATGAAGTATTTCTCTTGCATAAAAGAGAACAGATGTAGACAAACTCATGAGAAACAAAGCTGACTTGCTGTGAATAGAATTCCCATTGAGCAAAGCTTCTTTCAGATCTAAGTTGTTCCAGCTCAGTCACAGTATTCCTCTGGTATCATCACGCCCTCACAAGCTAGATTTCTAGCTTCAGATATGGGTTGCTGTGGGCTACATTCTACCATTTTTGCTTTAGACATTGTACTGGCAAAGCAGCTTTCTATTTTTGTGAAATGCTGGAAAGTTAACTCCTAGTTGGCAGCTCTGCTCTGAGGACCAAGAGAAATGCTACATGGAGTGATTGTGTCCGATAGGCTGTAGTGTATCTCACAGGGAGAATCAAGCCTTGCCACCTTGTCCAAGTTCTGGGTGACAAGAGAGATTGCAAATCTTACTTCCGGGGCCAAAAATTACTGTTATGCCTCAAAGTACAGCAGGAACTCCTGTGGAAGCAGAGTTACTTCTAGGGCCTGATCTTTGGACTGAGGAATAAATTTGACAAATTGGCTCTTGTGAGCTCATACCAATCTTCATGTAAGGATGTGCTGGAGCTAAGAGGAAATAGGGCTTCTGATCAGAAACTTAGATTGTGGAGAATAAGGAAGAAATACTGATACTGTTTGTTGCTGACTGAGAATATCTAGATGAATTCCCTCATAGAATCATAGAATTTATCCCCTAATGAACTAAGAAAGTCTTCAGGCCAAGGCCAGACATGGGAGCTTATAAATCCAAATAATATCTTGGGTAAACAACACATTAAATGGTTATGCATTGCATATCTTCTGCCTTGAAGTAAGCAGCACACTGAGATCCATTGCAGTTACTATATGCTGATGCAAGCGTTTCAGGGAATCCTGGTGTTAAGGGACTAGATAAGCCCAACCAGCAGGATGGACCATGCTCCCATCAGCAGTCTTGTTGCCTGTGACCTCATACTAGAGCTGTTTGCTCAGTGATGTTACTTCTGAGTTCAAAAGCTGACCTTCATTAAAGTTTCCAGGAAAGCAACAGCACTGTGGATGTTAACAGGGCCTTCAGCAACAAAGCCACAGAATAAAATTATGGAAAGAGATGGAAAAGACCTGTTAGGTCATCTGCTCAACCCATCTGCCAATGCAGAGTTGTTCTCTGCAGTATGCTTTTTCCCTTTGCCTGGATCAAGCCAAAGGGATTTCCATGACCTCCCTGGGGAGACTATGATGTAACTGACTAGTTCTTGCTCTTGGGAATAACTGTAGTTTGATTCAGTTATGTACTGAAAGCATTCTAAGTTTCATTTTGATGGAGAAGAGGAACTCAGACTGAAGGACCCTGAGCCTTATGATTATAATGCATCTCAGATGTAATTCTATATTAATCATCTTTTGTATACAGATCATATGAGGCTGTGTCCCACCCCACAGCTGTCTCTTTCAGTAATTATTCCTTAGACAGATTTTGTCATCTTTCAGTAGTAAGTAGTGCACAAACCTTGAACGAATGCATTTCATTTGACAAAAATTCAGAATTTGCCCTAAACTAGTGTTTGAAGTGTTCTGTCTGACTCTCACTCCTTTTAATTGTGCCAGAGTTCTTTGGAAATTAATGATCTAATGTCCCAGAAACCCATAGAAAAATAATTCCCACTTATATTCTTTAGGCGAATTAAAAACACTTGACAGATGTTTACTAATGCCAACTACTAAGGCAACTACATTTACAGGTAGAGGACTCCTGATAGCTATTGATTTAAGGCTTACAAATGTTTTCTTTCAAATCCCAGGACACCTCCTATCAAGATGTCAGAAAATTATGACTGATTAATATCTTGCATGCAAATGCTTCTGGCCAAATACATGAAAGAGCTTTTTGACCCTGGGTATTGGGCATTAACAAATAAGAATCTTTTTTTTGAAGGCAATAAAAAATATTTCCACAGTTATTAAAACATACAAACATCTAATTTTTTTGTTGAAGATCTGTGTGTCTATAAACTATTGACTATGGAGATAGTTTTAAAGGAATGCTAGTATCCTTAGCATTCTGATGAGGCAGTCCTCAACCACCGACAATCATATATAGTGTGCAGGGCACTTAAATACTTTTAAAATCCAGTTGTACAGCAATGGAGGGCTATGATTAATATCCCTGTGTGATTGTGTGAGTTGCACTCCACAGAATGAACAAGGCAGGATTCAGAAGAAGCCTTCATCTGACTGCCACTTCGGCCATGTGGGAGATGAAAAAAAGATCTGAATGTCTAGCATGTCTTTGTTAGCAATTGGATGTAATTTTTCTTTGATCAGCATTTGCACAGGGCTCTGTGTGATGTAGTAATATAATAAAAAAGATTTACTAGCAACAGCACTGGACATTAGGAACATACATAGCCCAGTAAGACTATGTAATGTACCTTATTGTAAGGTGGCACTAGAAGAGGCAACTTAATAGACCTATGATAAAGTTGTAAGAAAGGAATTTCCCACAGGCTATTGGCAGGTGCTTTAGAGTACTAAACCAGAAGTTCTGATCTTAGGTCTAATATTTTTTCTGATACCCAGTTTGTGAGCACTTTTCCTTTCTACCAGTTAAATAGAGCTGAAACTATTTCTAGTAAACTATGCAATAGAAGTGAGTGAGCATCACAGAAATCTTTCAAGTAGGTACTCAAATATTCCCATCATTGCTTGCTAACTGATGGCTCACCCAGAAAAAGCAAGTTCAGCAAACAAAGAACACAGAGATCGTTGAGCGAAGACATGAGGGAAAAGATGCTATCTAGGGAGACCGTAAGGGATCATAAGATACGAGTTAACCCTCAGCTTTCTCCATGTCTACTCGATTTGCACAGTCACCATATATATATATATATAAAATACTATACTAATATAATATACTAATTATAATACTATAAATATATATATAAATATATATATTTTTAAATAGTATTATTCCTAACTTAGGTTAAGACCAATTTACTACCATGATAACAACCCTACCACAGCCAAACAGTCCTGGTTTCAACATTAGGTTGGTTTCACTGTTCTGTGGCTCTAGAGGCACTTATTATTCTCAGCTCAAATATAATGGAAGCTAGAGGAATAATCCCTGTGGTGGACAGGATGTTGCCAACACACAGCTTTATTACTGCATGTTGCTGTGCACCAGCCCAACAGTGGCATGAAAGTGACTCATTGAGACAACTAAGGCTGTGGTTTTGCATGAGTTTCCTTATTCTTGGTGCCAGCTTAAGTGGACTCTATCCCTCTCCTCATCCAGCTGTGCTACTATTTTGGCAGCTACTCAAAATTTCTTGGAATAATTGCAAATGCGTAATGAATTTTTATTTAGCTGACACTGCAATTTTGGCATCATTGATCATATGCATGCTTTCTTAATATATACATAGCCATTCCTTTAACACATGTTCTGAACCTCTGAATGCCAGACTTTAGGAGTCAAAAGTTACAAGCAAAGTCCGATTTGTTGTTATTGTTGTTATCAATGTAGCCCACAATACTTTAAAAACAACTTTATTAGCAGAAAAGTAATTATATAAAAATAAATAGGTATATCTGGTTGTCAACCATGTGCCCAGGGAGTCACAGGACTGAAAAATCCAGTCCTGTGGTAGGCACTGAACTGTTCCGAAGTGCAAGGCTTTCCTGCTGAATCTAGGCTGTCCCATAAATGGTAAACATCTAGAAAGCCTTCCAAATATCAACTAAACGCAAATGGAAACTACCTCTCCTATATGGAAGACTCCCAGCCTGCTCAAGCTACAATAGTCTAAACTTGTCCAGGCTTGCTCATTTTGACCTTAAGTCTTACTCAGCTGGCATTTGGGAAAGTTATGTGCAGCAGTCTGGAGGCTCTGTGCAGGTGGCTGGGGAAGGACAGAATGTATGCCATGCTTCCAAAAGTAATGGAAATGTAAGGCCCCCTTTAAAGCATCAGTTTCTCTTAGCTAGAAACTGATAAAAAGATACAGAGTGCTGCACTTGGGTGAGGAATGATACCTTGGCAAAAATACCATTACCTTGCTGCCTCCCTGGAGCAGCAGTTCAGCTCTCATTTGGTAGTAGTCCTACAGGCTGGGTTTATTCAGTTTTTCCAAGAGAACTTATACTAGTGAAAATGATGTGACTGATGTTTTTTAAAAAAGAAAAACCCTAAAATCTCACCAAGATGATGAAGTTAGAGTCCTCAGTCCATTCTGATTCAGCTATCTCCTCCTCTTCATGTCAAGGGAGGGCAATGAATTCTCTGTTGCTGGATCCATGGCTTCCTGGCTTTGTCACAACTCCTTCCTTTTTCATTTTTCACATTGCTAATGCCTAAGCCAAGTTGAGAAGAAAGGTGAGAATGAGATTGAAATTCTTTTTTTCTTTTTTTTTAATTCTCTCCCACCTCCTCCTCTTGGTCTGCCAACAGCCTGTGCATTGCTATGATGCCCTGTCATAGGACAGGATGGGGAGGAGGAAGCCACCTTCTTGCAGAATTTTAATGGCCTGAATGCCTGTAATGTTCTTGACAGACTGGCTCACTGCCAGCAGTAGCTTCTACATGGAAGTGGAGGGGAAGGAAAGTGAGATTGGGCTTTCACAGTAGGAAACACAAAACACCAACCAGGGGTTTTCCTGACATCACCCTGTACCCTAAGGGAGGGCAGTTGTAACCCAGCACTGATTTCAGCGTGAGCTGGCACAAGTAGTAAGGTTGTAACCTTACTTAAAAGGCTTACAGCTTGTAAGGTTACGGTCAGTCTGGATTAAGGTGTGTTAGCAAAGCAGCGTTGGATACTATATGCTGCCTTGCTCTGTAGACACAGCACAGAGGAACAGCTTACTTGCAAAGGAAAGGGAGAAATTTTCATCCAACTAGGACACGCAGTTATTTTGCCTTGGACATTTGGAGACAACCTTTCGGACTGGTTAGGAATCCATAAACCACAAAATACTCATGTTAAAAGAATCTGGCCAAAGATACTGCTTTCATGACTGCTTGCTTTTCCTTTTACAAAACAAAAACAAATTCCTTTGCTGTAATCATCAATAGTAATCAAAAGAAAACTTTCTTCAGTTCAAGGACATTAGCTTTAAACATTAAGACTACAAGCAATATTAACTTACATAAACTTCCTATTTCTGTTACAAAATCTGCTATATAGATTTTTTTTAAGAAAACAATGATTAATATTATATTGCAACATAACTGAAAAAAAAGAACAAAAAGTCCATAGGAAACAAGCAGGTGTGCATACACAGCTCACACTTAGAGCATATTTTACATATTAAAATTTAGTAGATACTTACCAAGTGAGGGCTCTCAAATTATAAAATTAAATTATCAGGTTTTTGGACTTGGCAGGGAAAAAGGTTTTCTTGTTGTGTTCTAACAGAGAAGGGAAAAAAGCGTAACCTTTGTGAAGAGCTGAATAACCACATACTTAATGAAAGGAAAGTTTAGGAAAACTTTACCTTATCATGCAACCTTTAAAAATGCAATCATATTCTCTGTCCAGCAGCAGCTCCAAGCTTACGCTTTCCGGAATCGGATTCTTACTAAGGTAGGGATTGCCAAATAGCTGTCAGTGAGGCAAGTGCCATGTGTGCCAATTCTAGAAATCAATAAGGCAGTACAGTCTGCCCTATATTTTCAGACAGTTCGTACCTTACATAACTAGGTACAAAATACTCATTTTTATTTCTGATTATTTTCTCTGGAAGTGCAGTCATGTGCAATCAGGTGGAATAAGTGTGCTGATAATTTTTCTTCAGAAACTGTAATGATTAGCAATGTGGACACTTTTCTTTTTAGGCAGAAACCATGAGGCACTGTAGCAAGCATTCACTTTTCTTGCACTTGAGGTCACAAATTTATGCAAGTCAAAAATGCTGGGCCTGCCAAAAACATCATGCTACACTCCACCAAATAAAAGGACACTGTTATTCTTACAAGGAAAGGTTTGACAGGACAGGAAATAGGCAGGGTCATAGAAGTTTACTTAATACTGAAACTTAGTTAACTATCTTTAAGCCAAAATACAATGATAGTTAAAAAAGTAAATAAATAAAGGGGGGTGGGGAAAGAAAAAAAAAAAGACAAATACAAGAGTACCTGGCTAAGCAGATACTGGAGAGACACCCAATATAGACACTGGAGAACCTTAACAAAAGCTTGCATAATTCTCCTGTTACCACATGCCATCTGCCTTTACTGGGTTAACATGTATTAATTAAAATTTAACTTATGTCCAGAACTTGCAGCAAGAAGCAACTGATTTGGAGAACCCAATGGAGAGTTTACCAAACTATATGCTAGTTTCATTACAATGCAATCCTTAAGTAAACTGCATTCCACTAAAAGGAAGGAAGAAGAGAGTGAATGTGAAAGATAGGAAAAATGTTGCTGTTCATTACAATTTTCCATTTTTGTTGAAACACAGCAGGAGAGCTAAGCCACAGGCTTCTCTACCGCTCTTGCATGCCAGGAGGGATTATGCAAACACTGCAACCACCCAAATCTTATTTAAATTATAGTCATTGTTCCCCTTTTAATGGTTATACTTTTGCCTGCTTTCACTCAAACATTGCTGCATCTTGTTTTCTGCCAACATAGTCCCAATGGGAGTCATCAACTCTTAATTATAGATGAACAGATCCTTGAAAAATATCTTGGGGGGGGGGGGGGGGGGGAAGTGGAGTAGAAAGCAAACTTTAAGTGCCATCTAGTGGCTAATCTATTAAAAAAACATTTGATAGATCCAAAAAAATACAGTTGTAGCTGAACTGAGGAAGCTGTGCTTGGATTTGTAACTGCCAAAGATCAGGTATATACTTTGGGAAACCCACAGAATACCTAAAGATCAATTGTATCATAATTGTATCACTATTTATGTTATTTTTTCCTTTAAGATTTTTGACCTTAAGTGAAGAGCTCAAGTGGTAGGAATCTCACAGTAATCACCTGTTCCTTCAAAAGCTTATCATAATGTGTAGCCTTTCAACCTGTCATATGTATCACACCAGACAAGAAAACAGAATCCTTTCAGATGCCCAAATCACAGGGTGACTTTGTATTCATTAGCTTTCTCTAGCTTTATCTGGGGTTGGAGGTCAGATTTTATCCAACTTTACTTTTAACAAGTCAAATCCATTTCTAGAAGAAAGCAGCGAGATCACTGGTTAGTAATGTCTTATTCCTTTCCCTGCAGGAAAAAGCCACCTTCTGCTATAGATGAGAATTCCCAATGAATTATTTCTCTTTATCGAAGTACCACGTTCAATTTATGCTAAGGAGATTCAGCAAGATCATCAGCTGTAGCTTACTCCTCCTTGGAGGTTAATATGCTCCTTCTGGGATAACCAGAAGATAAGTCTAGATTAAAACAGCTTTATCTGAACCTGTTCAGTGATAATGGAGAGAAGCCCAGCATCATTTTTATTTAAAGTAAATACTCAGTATTTTGCAAATAACATTACACTTTAGATTTGTTTCACAGATCTAAATATCTTTCACATCATACATACACTGATCCATGGGTGACTCCTCAATGATGGATTCTGGAGACATCAATCTGTCTAGCTACAAATAAGAGCTATGCACGTTAGTTCCAGGTTTCTGATGAGGTGATTTGAACAAGCACATGCAGCCTGTGACAAACCAGATAGTTTTCCATTAATTAAAAAACTAATTTACAAGCATTTAATTTAGACTGAAGGATGCATCTCAGGTAACATAAAAAACGAGAATGTGTTTCACAGTCCTCTTTCTTTTGCAAGTGTTAAAAATTTTAACATGCTGTGTAATTTCTGTAGGTGACTTAAGTACAGAAATATCTCCTGTAGGTATTTATGACGCTTGTCTCCTCTTATGAGATTGTTTTTGATTTAAACAGGATCAAATGACCTAATATAAACTCCCCTCTATATAATGACGCATTTTAAGTTTTAACCTTGCTGAAAGAGTTCTAGTCTATCTCATTTTCCTTGTTTATAGGGTGATGGTAAACTATACGAACAAAAAACAGGCAAAGGTAAAAGCTAGTCCCTCCACTATGCACTATTCTGTGTCTTCCATGTCAGCTACCAAAATAGGAGACTTTCAAAGTAAATGTAATATTAATGGAAAAGGGGAATGTTATAATAATGTTCATGTTCAGGAAGTTCTGTGGGTCTCTTATGTCTCTTAAAAATAGGGAGAATAGATGCAGGCATCATAGTTTGAACTAGATAGAAAGTAGTAAAGACTGTTTTAAGAATGTTTTTCTCCACTACCAATACAAAAAAGATTCTATAGGTTTTGCTATAGCTTGTGATCTTCAGTAACAAATATCAACTTAAGAACTTTCAATAAATTGTTTTGTAATTCTCATGTTCCCTTGTAAGAAGTATTTAACTTCTATAGCTGTGCTACTCATAATGAAGCACCATTCCAATGCTACTAAAGGAATTATCAGAATTTGTTAATGTAGTGCAGTGGTTGGATGTAAATAGGAAAATTTCAGTGAAGTAATCTTGAATGCATTTGCATTGTTTTCAGATAGACTTTTCCAAGAACCTCCTGGAAAGAGTCTTGCAGTTATCTTCAACTTCCTACATGCTTTTCTAAACAAGTATTGAGAAATGACGCAAAGGAATGTGGCCATACTAAACTTTAAAACAAGTGAGCACTTTTTGGTAAAGGCACTATATGTTGGTAACTTAAGCAGGCACACCTCCATTAACTTACTGTCATGTTTCTTCCTCACGCAGTCTAACTTCTGAGAACATGCTTTTTCTATCAACTATTACTCCTCCTTACCTCAGAACCCTCAGATTATTAGGTATTCTTTAAAACAGAAATTAGATCTTTTCCCAACGGGTACAACAAATTATGTGTATCATCAACAAAACATGTTAGTCTACAAACACCTCCTAGCTTTCCACTGTTGGGACACTGTACATAAAGCATAGTATTTTTTTTTTTTATCTGTGACATTTCAGCTAAAAACAGAGACCTGCAAGAAGAATTTCTGTATTTGAGAGCCTCACAGCATTTTGTAATTCTTCTCTGTGAAGCGGCAGAATATTTAAGAATCTTTCCTTTTTGTCGTCCCCTCACCCCCCCCCCAAGTTCTTTCACCTGCAAGTTTATAGGTCATGTGACAGATTCCCACAGTTTAAGATCACAAAACAGATTTTTGTTAACTGGTCAGAATGGAACAAATACTCCTGCTGAAAAAATGGCTTGTACACTGCTTCAGTAAGAATCCTCCTTCCCTATATTAATTTATTCATAGATTTGTCAACAAGCAGCATATCTCATAGCATAAATGTACTATACAGAAGTTGCTTCCAGATGAGTTGTGTTATTTAACTCATAAAACTGGTTACATTGTCTGCTTTTTAATAAAGCTGAAAAACGGCTGTTTAAGGATCAGAGATAATACAGTAGCTTTGAAAAGATACACAAGGATTTTTAAAGGTTGTCGAAGACAATGTTAAATATCTTTGGCTTATTCTGATTTAGGGGTTACAGAGTAGAAAGTCATATCGATAGCCTGTTTCATATAGAATCAGTGGTAATAGTTACGTATGAAATACTGAAATATGGGAAAGCATGCTTTCAGAAGGTTAATACAAAGGGGCAAGGGAACATATTTATTCTTAGTTTAGATGAGTCACATCAAATCATGAAGTCATTTTTAAATTTATTATAGTAAAATCGTCACAAACAACAATATTTGTTACTGAGGACCAAACATCTAACAAAAACCAAAAAATCCAGGAACTGATCTGTCAAGTTATTCATGTACTTTTCCTCATAATGCAAACGAATTCACTGCCTCCAAGAATAGAGGGAAGAGAAATGCAGATGTCTGTACAAAACCTTGAAACTATTTTTATCTACGCTTGATTAAAACAAAAACTTAGGTAATATAACCATAAAAAATTACAGAAAGTATAGTCAAAGCATCTTCAGTTCTGTCCAGTAGAACCAAAGCCACCTGCACCACGTTCCGTATCATCTAGAGCCTGAAAGACATCAATTATGATAAGCTGTTTTAGTGTCTTAACTTGTATTAACTTAACACTTATCTACAATGGTCAAAAAGATAAGTTTACTCTTCTTGCAGCAACAGCTATAATTCTTAAAGGAAAACAAAAAGTTTAGGAGCCAGACACGTACATTATAGGCATTTACAAACCTTCTGTCCATAACTGATCATTTGAGAAATACTGTTTCCTTATATTACTTTAAAACCTTTGTCTCTATAGAAGTTTTTTTTTTTAAGAAAGCTAACACATACCCCAAATTAAACAGAGAGCGCTGCATCTAATTTCTGCTCTCACATGGAAGTATAAGGAATTATATCAGCCAGTGCACCTTATATTAACAGTGAAGAGCTGCTTTACAGAAGCATGTACAAATTAAAACAAATGACGTTGTGAAACAAGCGTCTAGTAAACACTGAAGTGTTTTTCACATACATGCTGCCTCTTAAAACTTGAAAAAAAAATCCAGGTAAATGTATGTAAGCATAAACATTTTTTATTCAGATAACAATGCTACTGTGTTGTTACAACACTAAGGGTGGTTGTAAGGCAAAGTATTTATCTATACCATAAATTTCAGCATATATACATACTTCTTTAACTCTTAATCCTTGAAAATATGACAAATACTTCCTTTTAGCAACTTACTTGAACTTCTTCCAGCTCAGGATAGAAAATACGTTCACAGATCAGCTGAGCAATCCTATCTCCCTTTTTAACTGAAAAAAAGGGAAGTATAGTATTTCCTTTAAAAAATTCAACAATCAATGCAGAGTTTAGATAACCCCTTCTCAAGAGTATCAGAAAGTATTAAAGAGTAAGTACCGAAACTTAGTTAAATAAACATTAGACAGTAGTAGCCCACAAAAATATAGGATTTAATAAACTTGTACTTAGACTTTTAGAATGAAGTTCCAGCAGCAATACCAGTTTACCAGTTCAAGGCGTCTCCTCTCACTTATACTTCCGTATTGTGGCATGTCATGTGTCATTATGCCCAAATATCGCACAGGTTGTGAGATAGCTGTATATAGGTTGGAGCACCCTTGTGAACTAGACGCAGGAATTATTTTCCTTTCATCATTTTTTCTCCCTCCCCTCTGAGAAATCAATGTAAGTCTGATCAGTACCCAATTTGGTTCACAGAACTTGCATAGTAAGTTTGTGCTGTAAAGTTGCAGAAAAGGCTGCAAAAATGCTGTCAATACTGTATGCTGTCCTAAAGCTTAACCCGTGTGTTTGCAGAGAGAACACCGTTAAAGGCAAACTACATCTTTATTACTAATATTTCCTGAGATCCTGAAGAAGTTTATCTCAAACATTGTTCAACTAAAACATCTATTCTGCTGAGCAACAAAGAAAACCACCAAATTGCACTTCACTACAGCTCATGAATCTAAAGCTTAGCTAATTTTTTCCATGCCACTGAATTTACCAAGAATGGAAACTTTTCACGTTGCCTTAACAGGACATTAAGTTTCCATGTCTTTATTAATTGTAAGAAGAAAACTGTTCTCAACAACAAAAAAACTCCTCTCATTTCTAGTTAGAAAACTGAAAACAGTCTTTGCCAAGCTTAACACTTACCTTCAAAAGTTTCCTTGCCAAAGTTGAAGAGTACTACACCAACGTTTCCCCTGTAATCCTCATCAATAACGCCAGCTGTCATAAAACGGAATTAATGAGGATATTCAGTTTACTAAATGTTGCCAGTATATTAAAAAATGTTGGTTTAGATTAGATGATTATTTCAGTATCTCATCCTGACATCCTTTAAGTATATGCATATTCAAACAATATAAATACTGAAATATCTAAAAATGTAAATCTATTTTGCAAAATATCTAACTGAAAAACACTGTCATATATCAAGAAGTGTTTTACCGCTTTACATGAATTTTAATTATAATAGTCTATCTGAAATCAAGACAGCTGTAGCAAACACATGGTCCATTTGTTCTGCTAACTTCAGCTCTTTCACCATGAAGCAGAAGTTTGTGTTACATTTTTCTTTTTTTTTAAAAAAAAAAAAAAGGTAGCTGAGGAGATTATTTACCAATACATACTGAAGTGATCAGATTCAGCCCTCCCTGTTCTTGGGAGGGAGAGAGGAGAGGGAGGGAGAGAGGAGATGAAAGAAAGGGTGTGGGTTAATTTCTTCTTTTTTTTCCTTCTTTTCCTCTCAGATACAGTAGCACTTTTCCAGTAGAAAAAGTGGAGTTTGGGCTTCCTTGTGGACAGAAGTATGGATTTTGAAGTCCACTCAGGAATAACTCAAGTACTGAAATTACATTTGGATTGAAAACATTCTAGGAATTCCAAATAAAATACCGGCTTTAAAGATTTTAAATGACAGAGAAAGGTGTAGTATAAAAAAATAAGCCTACACCCTGAGTTTTAATGTTAAAGCACAATATGCATGCTTTAGAAAATGCAGTTTTTCTTAATTTGTTCAGCTGTGTTAAAATATTACAGCATATACTCTACATAGTTATTCCCACAACCTCTGCGTTATATGTAGGCATAGTACAGAAAATGTATTTATCTAACCCCTTTCCCTTGTAATAGTATGGGTTAATCTAATCATTTTTGAGCAGCTTCCTAATTAAGGTGCTAATAACACTGGGAGTATCCCCCTGAGTTCTGACAAATCAAAAAAACATACAATTCTCCATAAATTCACTAGTTACTATATTATTCCATGTGTAATAGCTTAAAGAGATCCTAATTACGAAGCACTGTCAAAAACAGCAGTGAACAAAACTTAGGGGTTGCTGTGCATTAACATTTTCCAGAATCAAAAGAAAAAATTAATTAAAAAATTCCCAAATGTAGCATTCAGTTCAGCTGATTGAGACAGATCATAATGTACAGAAGGTTTCTGCATGTTCTCTTCTGCTTTTGTTTTAGATTAGATCAGATCAGCTTTTAGAAACTCAACTGTGCTTCAGTCACAGTACATCAATTACATGTCACTGCATCTAGCAGATTTTTTGCATCATCCTTCCTTTAACACCCACTTGAGTATTTAAAAGTAACAGTAAGCAAACCATGTGCACCTGTCAGCGTACGACCAGAAAATGCTGAACTACTGGAGGAAAAAAGTTTGCCTCCTTGCTTCTAGCAAAGAACTCTTACTTCCTTACTTTTTTAAATATTAAACAATCTAGAGCTCTCACACAACTGCTAAGCCAGAGGTGACATAAAATGTTAGGTAAGTGCTATACAAATAATTTATTTTGCTTTATATATTAGTGGATGTTCAATCCATACAACACGGCAAAGAGTGATGGAACAATCTGGTAATAATAAAAATAATTCAGCTTCATTCAAGTTCTATAGTTAGCTGTCAATTAATTTGGTGTCTTTAACCAGAGTCAATCAACTGGAGAGCCCAAAGAAATGAAATGAGGTGAAGAGAAAGAGCGTAAGTGAGCTCTCTAGGATTTGAAAATTGTCTTATAACTCAAGATGGAAAAGATTAATAAACACATCTTGGCTGAACTGAGGTCAGCAATATTTAAAATACAAGTCACCTGTATTACTCATTAAGAGAAAAAATCCTCATTAAAACATTCTAATTTTGGAAGCTTAGCTATAAAGTAAATAGCACTTGCAATGATTCCACAGATTGTTTCAGACACGGTTTCTAGTAGGCAGGAATTGCACTTTCCATATGCTTCTAAGGATGAAGCCTTTCTAGAAGATGGGGAAAGGAAAGGCAGACCTCTCTCTCAAATACATACACGGACCTGTGTTTGGAATTGAAGTTATATACTAAGAAACAGTATTTTTGAAGCATTTTGTGGCAAAAACGATTAGTCTACTGCTATGTTGAATGACCAAAATACTGTCGAAGCCTTAATTTCAAATTCCATTAAAGACACAGCAGTGTAAAGATTTTGCCAAATTAATTCCCTCACAATCATTTTCTCTTTAAGTGTGTTTATACCTCTGCTGAAATAGTCTTACTGAATTTGACCACCGTCTGGATTTTGAGGATTTTGAGTTCAGAGTACACTATTTGTACTAGAGAATACATGATCCTTGGGATAGAGACCGAACAGCCTCCCTTCTCCTTCTGCAGGGTCAGAACCTCAGTTTATGTAATTGGGTGTACTGGCAAAATACATGTGTTATTAAAAAAAAAAAAAAATCTCCCTTGGCATTCTATTATTCCAGAATAGCAAATTGCAGTAATTACACACACTGTTGAGCACAAAGGCACTTTTCTAAATGACATATGTTGGGTGGAAATCATCTAAGCCATTTTTGGAAAAATCATGCATTGGAACTGGCAGACTGACATACTGTCTTAGTCTGTCAGAAGTTTGGCATGTCACTTCTTGGGAAGGCATCCACACCTAGCAGATGTGAATTCTGAACAGATTCTTGAATGCTCACACGTCTTTTTTTTTTTTTTTTTTTTTTTCCTCCAACCCCTTATTTACTGTCTAGGACTTCTAACAATATATTTTTACTGAAATATATGTCTTCGTTATGACCAAAATATAAATGCAGGACCAATTAAAATGATGGAGAGGTTTTGTTTTTGTGGTTTGTTTGCTTGTTTTTTTTCTTAAATAAGAGGCCCCTTACTAATCGTGATAAATAATTTCTATTCATGGTTTGTAAACCAACAGCTTTTCAAAAAAAACTGAACACAGGTTACCCTACTAAGCACTTCTGGTTGCACTCTAGTTTTCCTAATATAATTTTAGAATTGAAACGATTATTACAGAACATACATAGGTTTTTATATAACTGAAATTTTGTTGGTTTTCCTCTTTTTTAGGCATGTGATACACAGAAACTACGCTCTAGTGTACCACATAGATTACGGGGATAAAGGGTCATAAGAGAATCTTGGATTACCATGTTAGTCCTCTTCTTTTTAGCAACAACCAAAAAATCCTAGTGCAACAGACCTGCAAAAACCCTGCCTGGTTTAAGATGAAGGACATAAAGCTGGTAGAGATGCTCCCCTTAACCTCTAATACTGGAACTGTATCAAGAGATACATCCAGACTTTGATATGCCATGAAGTAGACAGAATAAAGCACCTGAGTGGCAGCTCTCAAATATACTGGAAAGCATTTTGCTTTTTGGCTGGCTTGGCATCAGAAGGAGAGGTATACCCTGGGTCACTCTTCCTCTCCTGTAGAGCCAAGCCTATAAGTAAGTAAAGGCTGAATAACAGTGTTTAAGTAGTCTCTCTTTTTATCACTGGAAAAATTTTGATTAAGGCCTAACAAAGAGGAAAAGGCCTCATTTTTTAATCATACTTTTCTTATGAACTTCTATTATGATGCAAATTATCACTTACTTGCTAGAAACGTGCTCCCAGCCATCCAGCACTTTTTTCAAAACATTCATTAGACGCACCTTCTTTGTATCCTTATATCAGAAATCTAGGTTTTGGTTCTTTATTACAATCTATGATCAAAAATACCTGCCCCACTACAAAGACTACTTATTACTTAAGATTTTAGGATGCAGAAAGCATTTTATTTAACTGAGAACTGTATTCTTGTATAACTAAACAATATACATTTTTGTGCTAGATAAATTGCTGGGATTACAGCTGTGCTCAGAATAACTCCACAGTAATCTTTAGCCCCACTGCAAAACTGCAGTTGAACCTTCAACATCATTTACTTTATGCCAAAGGATAGTGATGCTCTTCTGAAGGCTTCAGATTGTAAGTATGTAATTGTTTTCGGAGAGATAGGTAGGAACTTCTAAAACAATCTGTTGTTCAAAGCGAGTCTGTTGCTAGCTGATCAAAAAAGACAGTATAGACTTGTACAAAGTGGGATTTAAGTTCTACTTCTTTCAAAAGACTTTCAGAGTTTAAGTCAATGTGCAAGTTACACAGAAGTTTAAACTTCACATGTGCTATATCGTCTGTCACATTTTGATCAGTCAGACTAAATTAAAGCTGTCTTCGTCCTAATAAACCATTTTCTCTAGGTGAAGAATTATCTATAGTAGTGATGTATGTGAGTGCTTCTTGTCATTCCTTTTGAATATCATGACTATAAATGCTCAATAGCATACAGATATTTTAATACAGATTTAAGGAATTAAGATCCTAAACTAGACTGAAGAGGACTGGAGATATGTAGTCAAAATGGAGAAAATAGACTGGAAAAAAGGAATCTTTAGAGTGTTAGACAAAAAGTAATTTCTATGCTAGACATTACTCATAAAAATACTATATGGTTATTATAAGAAAATCAGTAATATTGCTTTTAATAATTCACCAGATTTTAAAATAATTGTGACCTACAGGGTCTTTAAAGGATTACACCATTACCTCCTTTTGCCTGTCTGCTAATGAATCTAGTGTTATTTACTTGCACATTACAAAGTGAAATTAATGCACTTCTTCAATCAAGATTTACAAAGTGAAATTAATGCACTTCCTCAATCAAGATTTACAAAAAAATATTAATAAGAATAAAAGTCTTACCACCAACATCAATGAAGTGCTTTGCAGCTAAACCAGAACGTGGTGCTAGAAAACAAGAACTTTTGTAAGTGGAAAAAAAAAATATATATATATTTCAACTCTTAAACAATAATTACAGGTTAGATAGTTTGCACAAAGTCTCATCAAAAGAACTCTTCCTAGTCTCTTTCTAAAACAAAGGTGATTCTACAAGAAACCTTACAAGAATTTCTTACAAGAAATTTTATTCTAAGTGCTTTTGTATACATAAAACAAAATATCAACTGCTATGGGCTTCAATGGAATTCCAGTCTTTAAGTGTTCTAAGAATGTCCATGTTTAGACCACCAACTGCAGTATAGGTTTCTCCATAGAAGGCTGGAGCAGACAAAGGCTATCTAATCTTGGTTTATTTTGGCTGTTAACCACTCTTCTAGAATAATCTCAAAAGGCAATTAGGTCAACTCATTCAAGTTGCAACAGAAAATAGTATTTGGTAAACAGTTTAAGAACATTAAACTAACAGTAACAGATATATCGAGTGACATTTGGGTTTTTACCTACCTTGGCCTACTTTGATAGGGCTACTTAAATGTCACTCTTTTGAAAATTTTCATTCTGGGATAAGAAGAAATTCATGCACACTCTCCCTTTACATTTGCATTGCAAGCTCTTAACTGTATTAAGAATTTATAAATAATCTGGATTAGAATATACAAAATATCCCAAAATACCTTGCACAGGTTCTCTAAGAAATTAGTCAAATTCTATTGTACTAGTACTTTTACTTCAGGATTAGTTTTTAAACAGCTGGGAGTGAATTTTCCATGTGCTTATTACCTGTTGGAAGTGTATACAGTCTAGCCTATAAGCATGTTAGGGCTTGGGGTGCAACCCCTTTCCATTAGTTTAGCTGGCTAAATTAGAAAGTTTAGCTGGCTGAGTCCAAGGTCAGCTCCTTCGCTGGTAAGTGTTGTTACGAAAGTTAAAGCAAGGGTCTGTCCCTCCTTGCCTGCAGGAACTGCTCTTAAGCTGAGGCTTTACTGCTGGCCCCTGCCTGTGCTACATCACAGCCATGCAGCAGACAGGTCTCCTACATCTGTGACTCTGACCCTGAGCTGGACCCACTGGGCCTCCTTCTCCACTACAGACTTCCCAGGTGACCACTGGACTGTCTGATCCTGACCACTGTCTCTAACTTTGATCCTGGCCTATCCTTGCTGCTCTGCATCCTGGCTCTTTGCTAGAAAGGTCCTAGAAAGTCCTAGAAGAGGGATGCACTCCAGACCCTGACACTGTGATTCTAATACTGGAACTGCAGCAAAATAATGAATGACTGAATAGCCTATAAAGTTGTATGCAGGTTATGAAAACTTTTACTAGCTAATCACTCCTTTGTCATTTGATATACACCAAACTTCAAGTGTTTTTGACAATAACTGTCTAGTACCAGGCTTAATAAATCACACAGCCATTTTTTTTTGTATAGAAAAATCCAGACATTTGGTTTTTTCTGTGTAGAAGAATCCAGAAAGTTTTAGATCCCATCTAAATGAAAGGATTGTGTCATACCTCATCTACAATGAGAAGTACATGAGTACAATTGCATGCAGCTGCTCAAACCAACACACAAAGGAATAAATCTGTACGACTATATCGAAGTGTAAAGAGGTGACTAAGCCAGGCCACATGAAATTGCACTACATTGAGCGCAGTCTGCAGTTACAAAAGTTGTTCCACTAAAGCCTTTTCACAAGCTTACTTACCTACTCGGCCATAGCATCCAGGTGGAAGTGCAATTTGAATATCTGTTTTCACTACAGCCTTCTCCATAGGTGGTATCACACAATCATAGGCACTAAATTAAAGAAAGTAACACTAGTTTATAATATATACGTTTGTCTTTCTTCTCTGTAATCTAGAAACAAAATAACAAAGTTACCCATAATTACTCCTGTTGGAATGGGGGAGACGACCTACCACAGTATTTACACAAGAAATACTTAGGATCTGCATCAAGTTTTGTGAATCTGTAAAACGCAGGATATCCTTATTTTGATAGTGTTGTCTTAAGATTTCAGGAATGTTATTTGAACAGCATAATCTTGAGATTATTATTTCTACACATTTTTAATTTGCAAATGAGACAGAAATACCAGTTTAACTTGAAATTACCATAAGATCAATAGCAATGTGCAGTTCGCTGTGCAAAAGCAGAAATTAAGAATACTATTCCTATTAAGCTTTCTACAGCAAGTGAAATGGTTGTAATCAAAAATAATAATCTAAAATAATATCAGATAATAATGTTTTTTTCTGAGCAAGTTAGAAGTTCATGATTCACAGGACTTGATTGTGGATCCTGGAGCTACAGAGCTTATGAGAACTGTTTGCAGCTATTCAGTTGGAGGCTTAAAGAAAGGGAGTGATGACAGTACCACGGCAAGACCATTCTACTGTTTTAGGCCAGCATATCTTGGCCTTGACTTCTGAACACTGGAAAATACCTAAAGTTTTTCTGTGCACTATCAGACTTTTTTCCCAAGAGTGCAGGGCAACACTGAAAGTACAAAAACAAACCTGAGGAGAGAAAAAAAGGACAGAAAAAAAGCACCACACATGGTGAAACAAAGAGATGTGTAAAGCTTCAGGAAGGTGTTCAGAAAAGATATGTGCAATGTCAGGAGCAGCCATTACAAGCGACATATTCTAAGTAATACTTTTTTTAAAAAAAAAAGCCAAAATAGAGTGCGCCACAGGTGTGATTAATGCCTGCCTGGGATCACAAAAGCACTACGCAAACAGGCACAAGTCTAGCTGCAGCTGCTTCTTGTTACGGTGCAAACCCTTGAAGAGTTTTACGACCGGCCGAAGCGAACCAAAAACCGAATCCGCGCAGGAACGCGCGCCCGCCCGCCGGGAGCCCAGGCTGAGGCCGGTCCTGCCTGCTGGGCTCCATCCCGCCCGCTGGGTGACCAGGGACCTCCGCACATGGCGGGAGCGGCACGGGGGAGCTGGAGGGGGGCAGGCCGGGCCTCCCCCGCGCAGGGCGGCCGCTCGCCGGGGCGCTGCGCTCGGGGCGGCGGCGGCGCCTCCCTGTGAGGAGAAGGGTCGGGATGGGGGGGGCAGTGCCTCACCTGTACAGGTCGTAGCCCGCGGCGCGCGTGGAGCCCCGGGACGGCGTGCGGGCGTTCTCGGAGAGCTTCGCGAAGCGGAGCCGCATGGCGGGCTCCGGGGGCGCCGCGGCCCTGGGCCGCTTGCTGGGGGACGCCTGCGGGGCGGCCTCGGAGCAGGGCATGGCTGCGGCGACAGGGCCCGCTGCGAGGGGGCAGGGAAAGCGCGCCAAGAGCCCGCGCGCGGCACAGCCCACTGCGGGCCGCGCGCAGGGGGAGCCTGGCTCGCGCCGGCCCCGTCCGCGCCCGGCGCCAGCCCCCCTCCCCCCCCGCCGCTGCGAATGGCCTCTGCCGGCTCCTCTCAGCGCCGACCCCCGCGGCCGACCCTCAGTCGCGGCTCCGGGCGCCCCCGTGGGCGGCAGCGCAGCCCCCCCCCCCCCCGCGCCTCCAGTGGGGCGCTCCGTCCCCGCCCGCCTCCAGCAGGGCCGGCCGGGCCCTCGCTTCACCTCCCATCCCCTCAGCGCGCCCGCCCGCGCCCTACCGCGCCCGCGGGGGAGCAGGAGCTGCCGGAGGCGCCGGGCCAGCATCGTGGCCGCCGGCGGGGGCGGCCCTCCCCGGGCCGGGCCGGCTGTTAACGGCCCTCTCGTGCCGCCCTGCGTGCGCCAGGCTTCCCCGCGCCGCCCAGAGGCCGAGGCCGGCTGCAGCCAGGCCGCTGGCGGCCGGGAGCGCGCGCGGCCCCTCGGCCGGGAGTGTTTTTCTGCGCGGAGAACAACCTCCGTTGGGGCTGCTGCACTTTGTCTAGCAGCCGTTCCTCACGGCTTTCCCTTTTACCGAGTGATCCAAGGAGATGTGGTTGTCTCCTTGCTTTGACGCGTTTTTTCCTCAGTGAAAGCCGTGCCGCACGCTGCAGCGCGGCTGCGGAAAGTGGTGTTTCGAGATCCTCCCTGTTGCGAGTTCATGTTACCGCTTTCTGTCTTAAGAGTGTGCGCTGTTTAAATGAGAAGTTATACGCATCATAGTCCTGCTTTTAAAGAAAAAGATGCTGGAAGTATTTTATGAGCTTTGTTACAAGTCATTTACAAACCAAAGTTGATTAGAATTTTTCTGTTATATTAATATCTAACTAAATTATTTTTTACACAGACCTTTATAGAGATGGCAACTGCACCCTGTTGTGGAAAAGAACTAATCTTCTAAATGGTGTGAGCTCTGTTTCAAATTTATTCTTCACCAGCAACATGCCAGCTTGCAGTGTGTATATACATATATATATATATGCCAGGTTATATATAAAAAAAAAATGCTGGTTGAAATAACAGGGAGGATAAAAAGAGCAGAAGAATGAAAGCAAGTGAATGTAGACAATTAATAATAATGTACTGGAAATAGAGAAACTCCCTTTAAAACTTGAAATTGCAAATTGGATAGCCAATAAATTTTCATTGGAAATTTTTCGTTACAAGTGCATATTCATTCTCCCGTCTTAAATGGGAAGAAAGCAAATTACTTTCCTTGTTTTTTCTCAACAGTGTCCTGCGCTGTTCAGCTACCGAATTCGTGACTTTCTGTAAATAGTTATTTTGGCTTTTTATGTTAGATACTAGATTTTCAAGAAAACACAGAAATAGCTATTTTTATTACGCATTGTAACTACAGTTTGGTGTCTTAAAAATGGAAGTTGAACTGTTTAAATGAAATGCATTTTCAAACATTGGAAAGTGATTGAAAAAGCTTACTTTTATTAACAGCATTGTGTTGCTCTCCTGAATTTATTTAGTTTTTTGAGAGAGGTTAGTATAAGTCCTCAGTAGCATGAGGCAAGCTTGGTTCAAGGCCCCATCTTGAGGTAGCTGTGCAAGTCTCCATATAACAAGTAAAAGGACTCACCCAAACCTACATACTGTCATCAAGGAGAAAGGTCCCAACTGATTGACATTTTCTTTCCCCGGATGTGTTTAAAAAAAAAAAAAAGAGAGAGAGAGAACTGTGCTTGAAAAGCTTAGGCACGTTTGTGTTGGTTACTGAGCATGTTCTGTTTGCTCTGTAGATAAACAGTTATTTGGTTCACTTTCCTGTACTGTTGATTATTGATTAGTGCTGCTATCTGTTCGGCATTTACAGCTTTGACAAATAAAAGTGAGATAAACTGAAATTATTCACCTGCTACCAAGGTTCAGAGTAAGAGTGGAAACAGCTTTAAGCAGAAAGAAACAGATTGAGTTGCTTTGTGGGTACTAATCTGAGAAATTCTCCCTACTGAAGTTTTGGTATTAGAATGAGCATTTTTATTACAAGAAAATTGTGTCTTTAAAAGGGAGGATTTTTTTTCCCCTTCACAGTCTCACTTAGAACAGCTGTCTCTGTCTTTCAGATTAATTTTGTAGTTTGAAAGGCTGCTGTAGGGATGTTTCTTTGCAATTAAGCTTTATTTTTGCTCTGGTGTTTTGCTGTTCAGCTTGGGAGAGCTGTGGAACTTTGTCACTGCTTTTTGCTCTATTCCAAAACAACCTTAATGCTTTATTTTGTTTGGAACTAAATTTCCTCTGATGAAATTTCAGTGATGATGCACATAGCTGTGGAATATTGCTCTTGTTATTTGTGGAGAATATGAGTTAAAACTTGCCACATTTGATTGGTGGTTACACTGGCACAGTTAAGTTTTTCATTCTAACTGTCAAGGCTAGTGCAAGGTGTCCCCTCAGCAGAATGGGCTAGACCTACAGTATGCTACACACCTGTCAAGTAGCTGTGCCACATAACCATATGCCAGAATTAACAGAATTAAACAATGGTCTGATAAATACCAGATATCTGCAGAGCTGCACACTAGAAAACCCTTGATTTTTTTTTTCCTGACCTGTAACACTTGCAGGAGGGCTGGGTCATACTCTTGTTTAGCAAACAGCTGCAACAGTTTAAGGAATCACTGCCCTCTGACAAAGATAGCAATCATGTGGCAAGGGAGATGGAGCAGGACCACTGAGTAATCCTCAGTGCTCCATCAAAGTCCAATGATGTAGTCAAATGACCAGCTGTAACAGTTTAAGGAAATCCACTGAGCCTGAAGTGACTGAGAATTGCTCATGTTCTGTTCTCTCAGCTTTACTGGTAAGTTAGGGACCCCTTACAGAGGGGAGGCAGCAAACAGGAGGAGAGTAATAAGTAAGATTGTGCAGCTGTTTTCCTCATATCTGTAGTTTCAGTGCTAATTACTTTGTCACCTGCAGACTACCAATCAGTTGCTGGAACAGCTCTTGCCTTAAAGAAGATCTTGAAATACCATATGAGACAGACTGTAGGAAGGGAGAAAAAAGGAGAAATGTTGAGATTTTTCTAAATGAAGGGTAGCTGTCATGTTTTGCCTCGCCAGGAAGGCTTTTACTAGGACTTTCCAAAGATGTAATAGAAGTTGCACATTAAAATTCCTCAGCCTCTGCAGTAGGTGGAACTTTGTGCTTTGGGATTGTAATAGTTTATGGATGGTGAAGAAGCCTTTTGGGTGTAAAGTGTGGTAGTAGCATATTCTTTGCAGTGTGGCTTGAGCAGTTGCAGCTGTTTTATCTTAAGAATGTGATGCCTTTTTGGTTAGGTAGATCTTCTATTCACTGTGCTAGGTTGCTGATAGAGTAAACCTCTGCTCCACTGGAGCATGGAAGGCTGGTGAATGGCACGTTGGAAGAATGCTGTTTTGGAGCACTAGATGGGGACAACCGGTACCATTACTAAGCACTATACCTTAGGGGTATGCAATCAAGATGACCAACTTGCCTGTGCTTTTTTTTTTTTTTTTTTTTTTTTTTTTAAAAAAAAAAAGTTTAGGCAAATAGAATCCCTGAATTGTACTGAGATGCTTTCTTTGAGCTCCTCTAGCATTAGGAAGGAAAGGTAAGATTCACTAGTAAGACAAGCAGTAATGGATCATTTTAACAGGCTCTTAGGCACAAGCTTAGCAATACAAAGTGTGAGATGCTTAGACTTTTGAAGAACATGCAAAATATTCTTTGTCCCCACTTCATATCAGCAGTATTTTCTCACTTTAATGACTCTTGATCACCTGATCTATGCTTACTTTTGTTGTGGCTGATTAAATCAACCCTCAGTTACATAAACCTGCAGAGTTAATAGTGGCAGATATGCTCAAAAGGTGCTAGACAGTTTTAGAGCTATGCTTTTTCTGAAGATGTCAAACTTCTAATTAGAATTCAGTTTACTAACCCTGATTAAAATTCAGCAGTTGTTTTATGCATAATGTTTGTAAAAGAAGACATGTCTGTTATGTAGTGGAAAAGGAGATAAGTGGACTAATGAAATTTTGTCTCTGAACTTAAAAATTGAGGGTTCATAATTTGCATGCTCTCCAGATTAGTCATGCACACACTTTATTTCCTATTCCTTACTATGATTTCTAAAAGCTCTAAGGAAACTGCTGTGTTCAAATTAGTGTTGAACTTGAGGAAATACTGCTTTGTTTTCAGATGTTAGGCGCTATTTTGTCTAGAGTTTGTGGTGCTGGTTGTAAAACCTATACATAGATTCCATATAAGTTTCAATAACTGTTCATTTTGAAATGTGCCTTTCATGAGGATTCATTGTAGCAATGCCCACAGTGTGCTTGCAAGAGAGAAGTGTGAATAGCATTGAAAGTGCCATTGCTAGTTAATATTGTGCATCTTCCCTTTTTAGGTCAGTTTAGGTCCCCAAAATAAGTCTGGGGCAGTCATTCTTGTAGACCAAGAATTAGAGTAGCTGGGGAGTATGGGGAAAATTTTCTGTCATATTTAATTTTCTTATGAGGTACATAATTGGAGAGCTTAATGAAGATTTATAATACCCCAGCTCCTTCCATAACTTGTGATAAAAGAGACACCTACGGAGAGCCTATTTAGAGCCTCCCTGGAGGCTCTTTTGTTCCACTGACTAGGTAGCACTTATGCATTATACTTGTTTACTGTCTCAGGTGAGGTGGAAAGAGTCATGACTATTGCAGTTTTACAGAGGCAGAAGGATTTGACGGCATGTACTGTGTCACTGCTTACATCACTGTTAGAGATTAGAATAATCTCCATTCTGCAGATGCAGGATTTGAGGTTTTCTTTGCTCAGAGTAGTGTAGGAGTTCTAGTATATCTAGAAAACTCATGTATCTGTGTCTTGCAGTTAAACTTCAAAGTGATCCTTCAAGCTGGTTGTAAATGTGTAAGAAGGAGCGAAGGAAGAACATTATGAGAAAATATCAGTATTTCGTATCCTACCTTTAATAGATGAGGAAAATGAAAAATAGGTCATTGGGCTACATTATTGTGTTCTGCTGAATTGCTGCTGTTGAAGTTGGAAAAACATGAATATCAAATATTCTGCATTTTTGGAGAAGAGCAATTCTTATAATTTAAGCAAAGAGGGAATATGAGATCTGCTTTAAAGATTTGGTGAAATTTGGGGTCCCCTGCTAATCTTTACTAGGGCTTAGATTTCAGTTAGTCTCTCCCATTGCAGAATTTCAGAGATTAAGCTAGATAAGCTCCTTAATGTTCTTTAATTTAAATTAAAGGATAAAGTTTTTCCATTTAAAAGAGAAGTTGTTTTTATTGACAGCTGAAATAATATAGTACTATAGCATTGCAGAATAGAAAATAGAAAAATTGCACATCTTAGTGAATTTCCTTTATTTCAGATTAGTGTATAATATTAGTCTAAAAATAAAAGAAATATTCTATATAAATCAGAAAAAAATAGGTGTTCAACTTGACTAAACATCAAGTCTATTGTGTTTTATAATCGCTTATGTAAATCATTGTATATATGATCCCTAAATTGTAAACTCAGGTTACATTAACGTACAACATTCATAGCAAAAATTGTCAGAATATTTAGTATTTCACTAATTTCTCCTTGAAATTTACTTATGCCTTTAATAATTGCAATCATATGTTTAATTCCACTGCATATATCAGAGCTTGAAAATTCATTAACAGCTCTTGTCATATAGAATCCTTATTTTTGTATACATAACTTTTTATTGGTCAGATTGGAAAGCATTTGAATTAACATAAATTAGGAAAACAATTTTGGTAAAAGCATGTGCTTTTGATATAGGTAATAATTTGTCATTGCTACAATTAAACAGCAAGTATTCTACTTGTGTTATGTTTATGGTTTTGACTTGATGGCTACCATGCAGGTTTTTCTCTACCTCTCAAGTGGATGCATTGTATCTTAATCCTCTTCTGTGTGTATTAGCGACTATGACAATGCAATATGAAAGAAATATTTATAGATTTAATGCTTTTTGTATTGTAACTGTTACTTTTGGCTTTTCTAAGATATTTATCTTATCTTAGAATTTCTAAGATATTCTCTGTTTTCTAAGATAAATATCAAAAGGATTTTAGATTGCATAAAAGGTAATGCATTTTTTTAGATTGTATAAAATGAATGTGAGTTTGTGTTTTTAAAATGTCAGGCTTGCAATACATAGGTAGGTGTTCCTTATTTTGACCGTACTTGAGTGTAAAACCAGTAGGGACCAGTCACATTTTCTTGTCTAACTCCTCATCGTGTTCTGTCTTGAATTTTTGAAAAATTTGCTGTTAGTGGGTCAAATTCTAGATCTGTTTTGGATAAGTGTGTCTTTAATAAAGCACTACTGTTAAAAATGCATGTGTTGAAATCTAGCATGGGATATTCTATTTCTAAGAATAGAAAGTCAGTACATTTTTGTGATTGCCCCTAACCATTAAGACTGGAGGGAGGTTCTTCGAGAGAATTTCTAGCCAAGCCATATAAAGATAATCAGACACTATTCCTTTTCTTGCCACTGGCAGGCTCCTGTTCCAATAGAAAGAGAAAGGAAATTACTGTTACAATGACATGCATCTCACTAAATATTAAGTAGAAAACATCAACTGTTTGTATACCAGGCTTAATATTTTTGATCAGGCTACATGACTGCATTAATCTTATAAAGCAAAAAGATACCATTAGGCCTTAAAAGTTGCAAACTCTTCGTCACCTGGCTAATGCCAATTACATGATTAGTTGTACTGTAGTACATGGAGTCCTTGAGATATTAACCTTAAATATGTAAAGAAGCATTTTCAGGTTCAGGACTGTAAACCCCATGGAAAATATGAAAAAAACATAAGAAAAATATAGTATTTAGGCAGTCCATCAGCTCATTTCCTCATATATAATTACTATGAGATGAGTTTTACAGTATGCCTCAATTTGCTGTAAACATTATGTGATAACATCCTTTTTGGAGACTGAGTTAATAGAGCTGAAGAGATTTATCTGTGCAACGTAAATGCTAATTTATTCAACTTGTGCATGGGAAATGTGGCTCTACTGAGAAATTGATTCTGAAAATAGTTTCATAGGGTTTTGTATTTGTTTCTTGGTGACTGATTTTTCTTTATGCAATTGCATCATGCTTTTTCCTAATTTCAAGTCCATTTGGCTAACCACTCAATTTATGATGGGCAAACAAAGAATCCTTTCTTTAACTTTGAAATTTTAATAGTTGGGGAAAATGAAAGGAAAATGTGTGATTTTGGCAGGTGAATAACAAGAGATAACAAAATTTAGAGCTGAGTGTGTAAATAATGATTGCAACACATTTTCATGGGTAGAACTTTGCTTTGAGCTATAAGGAACTATTAAGTAAGGTTCCTCTTCAGCACAGTCCAGAGAACCATCAGTCCAGATTTAAATCCTTCAAAAGATGCTTAAATTAGGTTATTTTTGCTTTCAAGCCTGAACAAAAAGCTTTCTGCTGGTCTAGTCCAGAAATCTCTATACAGAGTAGATTATTCTCTGAATTAAAATCAAAATTGTATAACTTACAGGACAATGAGGTTAGCTGCCCTAGAATGTTCTTGTAAGAGTTCATTCAAACGGACTTGGCGGTAACTCTGTTTTAAAATCAAAAAATGATTCAGTTAGATCAGTGCCCCTCAGTCCTACTTAGACTGCCTCTTAACTCAAGACTTGCTGTTGCTTTAGCACCACTGGAAGTCAGGATGGCTCTGTGGTCCAAAGTGATAGAGATGGCAAAATATGAGGCTGACTCTGGAGTATGTTGCTTGTTTAGTATTGCTACCTGGGGACCAGAATTGTTGGCAACTCTCTAAGAGTTCCTAGGGGTAGAGACATTTTTATACTGGCACAGGGCCAGAACTGGATCAGACATTTTTTTTCAGTGTTCAATTGGCTATAGAGTATAGCTGCATGCAGACTCTTGTGCTATCCGTTGATGGCGGTTAATGCTAATCTAATTTGTTGGTGTCCAGCTTTCATGCCACTGGGGCTATACAGCTGTGTGTAAATAGCTGCCTTGCCACCCAGCAGAAACTCTTCCCTTAATCAAAAGAGGAGGAGGCCTCCATATTTTATAGAGTAAAAGAATTAGCTGCTTTATATATAATGTATTTGTGTGGACTTTTGTGATTTGCATAAATGTCTGTTTTCTTCGAGATTCAGTCAAGATTACAGTCATGCTCAGGCTCTCAAAGCTTTTAAAAGAAAACACAAGTCACAGAACAAAAGAATAGGGCAGAGTCGCATACAGTTTGCAGCACGGGAGACAGATGTGTCTTAAGTGAGCCAACCAGATTATTGTGTCCATTTACCAGAGAAGATAAACAGCTGTCTTTTTCCCAGTCAGACCTTAAATTTTTCTTCTGTACAAAAATTCTGCTTTCATTTTAACCCTGTGTTATATAAGTAAGAATCCTCATAATTTATTCAGTTATCTCATGAGAGTCACCTTATAACATCACCCTTTATCTCTGATGGTGCCACCTATTTTCTCCTGAATTTTAAGTGTGTTCTGATATAGTTCGTAAAGTTTCCAGAAATTACTTGCACTGAAGATGAGGGACACGCATTTTCAGGCATGTATTTGAAACTGTTTTTTGCTTGTCTTCTTTTCTAGAAAGATTTGGCATTTGCATTTTGCTGACTGCTTTCAATGTAGTTTTTGTTGTTTTGTTTGTTTGTTCTCCTCCTCCTGCTTTTTCAGTTATTGATGTGGACAAGACACAGCTTAATGATTTTCTTTTTTTGCTATTGCATCCTCACTGTTTTTGTATGTGGGTATGTATATCTGGGAGTATATTCCCATCTTTTTTGCTGGGATATTATAAGGGCTCTGATTCTCAGATTTTGATTATTTATACTGAAACTGCTTTAAAAGTTGTCTGCCTTCAGCTGTTTGTCTTAACTTTGTTGGTTATCAAATCTATAGAAAGGGTAATACAGTGAGCAGTCAGTCTGCTTTGCTGCTGCTGCAGTCTGTGGTATCGTTTGTTATCTCAAATCACCATTGATTTTTTAGCTTATGTTAATATGGCAAGCTGTGACCTCCAGCAGCTCCAAGCTCTGACTCACAATCCTTGCAGTGCTGAGGTTACCAGCACCATTAAGTGGAGATAACTACACTCTCAGTACATTCAGGTTAATCCAACAGGAACCATGAATTAGATCTCTAGATTAGTTCTCTGTGAGCTGCAGGACAAGTTCTCTTCAGGATGGCAATGCGAGAATAGTTCTTGGTATTCTGTCAGTACAGGTGTGATGAAGCCTTTGCAGCTCTGCTGAAAAGGTACATTCCAACAAAATTAAAGGGAAACACAGGCTCTAATTTGCCATGTTGATCAGGCAACATCAACCTCAAAGTGCCTCTGAAATGCAGGTAGAGCTTTTACATTGTAGGCAGGTTTAGACTTAGCTCTGCCTTTGAAGCAAGAATATGTTAAATCTCTGCTTTGGGCAAATTCAGAGAGCCAGTCATAGGGTCTGTATTCAGTTCTAAATTTCCCAAAGTAGTGAATGCTGGAATTGTACTTGCACTTTTAGATAACAATATTAGATTTTTATCTTGAAATATACACGCAGACTCTTGAGCTTGCCACTACAGCTAAAATCCTTCATTATTTTGCTCCATTTAGCAATCCTTTAGTGTTTTCCTAGAGTGTGTGTATTATTGCATAAGAAATTGTTTAGAGCTGCATGGATGGATATGTCTACCCTGCCCTTTTAGAAGTTTCAAGCTCTAAAACAACAAAGCAATTTAATAAAGCAGAGCAGAGCTCACTAGCTGAAGCTCAGCACAGTACTCTATGGCTTCTGGTTTAGAGCTGGCTTTAATCTGGCAAACTTCAGGTGTGGGCTGACCTTGTTCTCATCAGTCTGGAAGATGCCATGTAGAAATACCTATAGAGTGCTCCAAGTGCGGTCTTATGCAGTGCTGAATAATGCAATCGTACTATACCTCTGAAGTGTTTACAATAAAAATCCAATTTCTGAATATCAAAGGCAGGTTCATGCATGTCATGTGTTTCTAATTCTGTATCTGTTTTTTCCACATTTTCTTACTAATTACTTCAAACATTTAGTCTATGTTGTAAGAAAAGGTGTGAGTATAAAAAGGTAGGCAAGGCTTTACCTTCTCCTTGAATGCTTCCAGCTCTGCATCTGTAATTTTCCATGGAGTCTCTTGCTTTAATTTCTCAGCAGTTGTTATATCTTTGCAGCTTTCATGGAGGCGATATGGTTCAATCATCTCTTCAAAGAATTTCCAGCTGAAACAGGAATTACAAAGGAGGTCTTACTGCAGGATACTAATATACTATTTCATGTGTATGGCAGGCCTTGTTGACTACAGAACTGTAACTGAAAAACATGCAAAATATTTGACTGTTTTGAACTACATTGTTCTGTCTGTACTAGTTTAATATGTTGAGGTTATATGAGGATAAAGACAGCATTTGGCCTATTGCAGCAAATTCCCTGCAACTATATTTTCCTGGTTGTAGCATAGATACTGAAATAAGTACTATAGTAACTCAAAAACGCAGTATATTGGTTACTAGTCAATATGGGACTCCTTATAAATACTGAGTTGTCATTCAGATTGCTCAAGTTAACGCTAAAACAAAGACTTGACCGATATGACTGTCACAGTGAAACTGTATCTCCCGTAGCAAGGGTTTGAAAGAAATGCTGTAGGGTTTTTTGGTTTTTGTTTTTATTTCTTTTTCCTAGTTGAGGCTCAGATCTGTGTTCATTCTTCATACATATTTTCTCTGTAAATTTTGGGTTGTTTTTTAAAGCTTTGACTGACATCATCCAGATAAGTTTATTGTCCTTCCATGCTTCCCTGCTTGTCCCTTTGCTGGAGACTTCCACCATGCCACAGTGACCTTAATTTAAGGCTTCCCTTTCATATTAATGCATGTCTGTTTTTTGTAGCTCTTCGTATGGCTAGGCCTCATTGTGAAGGGACATGCGAGGCCTAGGCACTGGTCTGACTTTGCTGTGTGGCCAACAAGCCCAGAGCAGGGATAAAGCCTGGGTCATACAGCCTTTTACATTGCCATTGCTAAGTTGACAGCTTTTCCACATCCTCAGTGCCTATTTCCATATGTAAAATAGTGATAGTCCCCTTAGTGAAATAAATGGATGCCAGCTGGGAGGGAAACACAGTGGTCTAGCAAATGTCTAGTCACAATATTCACTTGTTACGTTCTGCAGGTGCTGATGTAGCAAATGCTTTTTATGTTAATGTCAAATACGAATTGTGTTCTAATTTTTAAGGCGTGCACATTTCTTTCAGCTTTTTGCATTGTGAAATAATTGCTTAGTATTGGAAAAAAGAGGAAGAAATCATATTCTTCACAACTGTTTGTATAGTTAAAATATTGGGGTATCAAAAGCGGACTAATAAAAAGTGGACTTTAGCTATTTGTAAGTACCTGGTAATAAAATATTTATATGGTTTAAATTTTATCTCCTAGCTAAAAATCTCCGATACATTGTGGAAACACTAGTGAATATGCTACTAGTTTTACAAAGTTGCAGGGGAGGGAATAGAGTGCCAGTGGGATTGAAAGAATAGCCTGAGGCTGCACTGACATGCGGAAGAAGGGCTGGGAGGAGCCTTTGACTACCATATCTGCAAGTATTGAATATGGGGGAGTAGGGGATGGGATGGAAGAATATATGGCAAAGCAAGACTGTTTTCAGTGGATTTTTAAGACCAAGAGTGATACTGTGAGCTGTATGGGGATTCAGTTGCTCCCTGATCAAAGTACTATATGCTTTTCTGTGAACAAGGCAGAAGAAATAGTCTATTTCTGTAAAACTGTGCTTTTGAAAGCAGGTAGTCTTGAAGAATTTGAATGACCTGCAGTGCCTACATTGCGCAGAAACAGAAATTCAGAGGTAAGGGAATGCTCCTCACTCATTAGCAAAAGAGAAGGTGTATTTGCCTGCCACACTGGGTTTCTCTACAATGGATTATGAAACAAGGGCCTTCTCTACTATGTGAGCAGGGAGGTTGGACTAGGTGATCTCCAGAGGTCCCTTCCAACCTTAGTGATTCTATGATTCTATGTGGAAGGATATCATTATCTAGATTGTCAAAATACAAACCTAAAAAACAAGGGGGAAAACTTCTTAATATGCTGTGAAGACTAAAATGTTTAATAGTGGCATGGATCTGAACATATCTAACACACTTGGAGATGAAGCTGAGTACTGTTTCTAACTCCCTCACCTAAGAGCATTTATTCTGTACATGAGTTAACTTTTAAAGATATGCAGTTGAACCTTCATTATTTTTGAGTGATGGGAGAGTGCTGTATTGTCCTCATGGGAAGGAGGAGCATGCATGTGTTTGGCCTGAAAAATGTTAAGTTTCTGAATGCCTAACATGATAAAACGCAGAAGACCAAGTCAGCTGCGAAAGTAGGTCTATGAAGGAACTGTGGCTGAACAGTACAATGAAATGAAGGCTACTGCAACTTAGACATTAAAAGCCATCATAAAATGATGCTCATAAAATTTAGTGACTCCTGTCTATGATGTCTAATTAGTTTTTGGATGAAAATTAAGTCTTATCATCACAACACAAAGAAAAAGGCTGCCTATAGTTCTGACCCTTTGAACTGTGATTAAAAAAAATTTTTTTCCCCTCTGCTCGAGATTCTTGGAAAATAATTGCCGTAAAATCGCTGTGTTATTATCCTTTGATTCTTTTATGATCGGTATAAAGAAACAAACTCCTGATAAAGGGCTACTGCTAAATAATGGATTTTGGTAATGTTTCTTACCTCTCTTTGCTGGGCTTCATGTTGATATCACAAACAATATTAATGTCAGCAAATTTTATTCTGAATTTACTTAGAAGTGAAGCCATCCTGAAAACGAGAGAACATTTCATCACTATGTTTTTGAGTGCCTAGAATCAAAGAGTACTCATTTGTGAGTTAAGATATCAAATGCAATTGTGTCATTAACTATATGACAAATTACTTCATATGCTTTAGTGTTTCGGTTTCCAATTACACAACCAGATTGGTATGATTGCTGCAGTATAACTCATTTAACTGAAGATCAGTGAAAATCACAAAAAAGAAAATGAAAATGTGAAAATCACAAAAATTGACAGAGGGAAAAGTGTTTACATTTTAGGAAGAAAGGGTACTTTGATCAAATATTTGCAAAGGCTTGAAATATAAAGGAATGTATTAAAGCACTGTAGGACAGAAATCCCCAATACTTTGCGAAGGTTTCTGTTACTCTATTACTACACAAATTCTGTGCACAGAGTACATACAACACCAGCAGTGTATACATTGGTGAAAATTTGATCCAGAAAGTTCATGTATAATATACAACTATTTTTTTTCGTGTATGAATTTATACTGTTTTTGTTCTTACCCAGTTATCGGGAGGAATGCTTTAGAGTTTTGTTTGTGAGTTTGTGCTCAGATTGCAGGGTGTTAGGTCAGTTCTACATTTGGTTCAAGTATGGTTGGGAACTTTTTTTGTATGCAAACTTTGGAATTTGAAAAGCTCAAAGTTCCTAAGAGCAGACCATAATAGAAATTCATTTTTGCTTATGATTTGAATTTATATTTAATTTTATTTTATAATAAGAATGCAGTATTTATGTAAATCTTGAAGTCTTTGGGACAATAGCTATTCTGAACTCCAAGAAGAGCCATGTCTCAGCTGCTATGGAAAGGTTTTAGTATTGGGGAATTACACATTAGCAAAAGTCTAGATTAATTTTATTTCTGAATTGACAAATACAATGGATGGAATTGTGCTTGGATGTTCTGGTAGATCTGTCTAGGGAACAGAATAGCTAACTGCCCTCTGGATTTGTCTTTCTGAGGCTGTTGTGTATGATGAATATTCTGCTGAGGAAGACTAATGTTTAGATTAAAATATATGTGTTTGTTTTTCTTGGTGACAAACTAGGTCATTGTCAATTATACTGACAACACTGTTCACGCAGGATTAGATTTTGGCTTTTGTAGAAAAAGCAGTGATTAGGGATACTGGAACTACATGTATAAAGGCCTGTGTTTTAACAAATCCCATTTGATGTCAGATTCTCTTGCTTTCTCTCTAGGTGAAATTCAGTGCCTTATGTTCAAATCCCAGATCCAGAAGCCAGTTGCTGCCCTGAACAGCCAAGCTTGGGCAGATTCCTGACTGTGGGAATAGAGAGCACTTCTATTCAGCCCCTGGAGGAGCTGCACAGCTGTTTTTAATCATAAGAATGGTTTGTACAAACACTTGTAAATCTCTTCTACCTAAGTGTGGCAACATCTGGGTAATCCTTATACAGTCCACAACAGAGTATGGAGAGACCTGTAAAACTTTATGCCTTATGTGAAAGCACAAGCTTATGAAAGCTTCCCTGTGGAAAGCTGCCTTTGTGAGGCACCGTATTGTAATTCTGTTGATACTGGCTAAATTCTAATTCCTGTCCTTGCGCCCATCTTGGCTATTTTCCACTGAAGTTTAATTAGATATGTTGTTTTTAACTTGGTGCATATTTAAGCAGCTACCATTCCAAGCTACCTGTGGTGATGAAATGACTATTCCTCTAGTGTGTAAAGTGCTTTGGAAGAAAAAGTCCTATATATAGTGATGATGATGAACTTGTGGTTAGCACCTTTGTTTTGCTTGAAGGCAAACATTGATTAAGAAATATAAACTTTTTAGAAAAGATAAATAAAATCAGCTTGGTCTTAAGTTCTTTACAGTTTACCAAGATTAATTGTATTTATATGGGCTGTCTGTCTATGGTATGTGCATCTGAGAAGCAGTTTTACTTACTGTTAACTGGATAGTCTTGTGTAAATCCCATAAAGCTAATGATATTTTCATTTAAGACTGCAGAACATTCTTCTCAGAGAAGGGAGTATGAGCTGTTAATGAGACAACTTGTTGGCTATGAACTTCCTATGCTAATTACTATTTACACTGATCCTTAGGGCCATGCCATGAGTTCGACACCTTCATGTGATGTACATCTTTTTTTAAAAAAATCATCCACAGTGCAACAAGCCAGTTGTAGTGAGAATTCCAAGCTTTCTGCTATACATGTCTTATATTCAACATCAATTCAAGTTCTTTAAACAGTGATTAAAAATAGTTATATTTACACCAGTTTTTCTTCTTCGATTCTATTGACTTTTCCTCCAGTAAAGATCCTTAATTTGCAACTTCTCCACTTCTTTCTGATAGTTAGAATGTAAGGAATTAGGATTGTTAGACCTGGAAGAATATACAAAATGTATGGAGATCAAATTAGTGCATTGTATGGTAAAAACAAAACAAAAACTCCATCCTTCACATTGGCCATGTTGGACATACCTTTTTGTCTGGCTTAAATATTTTAAGATAAATTTAACTACATAATCTGAATGCCAGCAGTTTTGTGCAGGTTACCAAGTACATTTTTGTGCTTGGTAGCACAGAAATCTCTCGTATTTGAATTCCTTACCTCCATCATCAAACAGCCACCAAACGTCAATTGTACCTTTTCCTTGCTTCTTTTTAAACTGAATGCTGGCTTCTAGCAGCTTCTGATTGAATTCACCCACGTGCATTGACTGTATTGTGTTAATGGTGCTCTCTACAGTGAGAAATAAAAATGCGAAAGTTAACTGAAAAGTGAAGCAACAGGGAGACAGGTGAATAATAAAGCTTTAAGAGAATTCCCCCCAATCCCCTGTTCATTCATCTTGAGTGGGGAAAAACACATTATTTGATACAAAACAATGGAGTGAAGATTAGTAAAATTTTATCTGCTCTTACTATAATTTGCCTCTTACTTATGAACAAACAATATGTTTATGACTTTATCTATATAATATTCAAAAACAATGGATAATTCTCATAATTTGGCATGTTTGTATGATATTCACCATTGTTAATTGTATTGAACTAATTGAAACCTCAATTTGTGAACAGTTCTGTATATTTGGTAAATTGACTTACAGGAATCAAATTGGCTGCTATCTTCATAAACAACAAGAAAACACCTCCCAGAAATATATCATAGTATTTTGTGTATCACTTGGCTCCCGATGAGGAACTAGGAAGCAACCTCTTTGATTGCTATCACATGCATCTGCTCTCTTTCATTTGACCATCGTGTTAAAAAAATTCAGCAGGTGTATAAATGTTTGCTTTAAGGCCAATATTTTGGATACTTTTAAACAAGATATTGAAGGTGCAGTGCCCAATTTGTTTCTGATATATTTTCTATACACTAAATCTGCAAAAAATTAACTGTACAGATACTGTGAGCTTCTAGTATACTGGTACACACAATTTCAACAGGAACTAAAGCTTCTGAGCTTAAATAGTACTGTGTCATTAAATTGTAATATTAAGAGTTACCTCATTTTCTATTCTCTGGATCTTATTAACTAACCTAAAATTCACCGAAACATAAGAAAACAATTAGGAAATGTCTGATAGATCTTTTTTTAAGTAATGACAATTTATGTTTGTGTGCTTTACAAGCTTATCTATCTATTGTAAAATACAGACATCCCTAAAATGTATGGTTATGGAGGGCAAAGCTAATGAGGTACAGTGAGAACACAAGCGGAACTAAGGCTAGAAGGCAGAAAACATAAGCATATATGGCAGCTGCCCTGTGCTTGAGAGGGTGTTTGTGTTAATTGAAAATACACTTTGCTGCTTGCTATTTGCTTGGCTGGCTTTAAAATGTACCTTCTTGCCTGTGTGCTAACAATATCACCTTCCATTCCGTCTTCTAAAGCCTGTGGCTTTATTACTGCTTTTCTTTCAATGATTTCAAAGAGATGGTGTCAGAGCAGCATTTAAAATGGAGCAGACAGGCTTCTCTAGAGGTTTTGCTCTAATCTACGAGGTTCTGAAAACGCTTTGTTCAGTTTTCCAGTATTCCTACAGTGTGGGCAAGATAGTTGTAGCACACTTATTGACTATCCTCTGCAGTTCTAGCATCTGTGCTGGACGATGTGACAGCTCTGGGGAGGATGAATGTATAAGCAAAATGGAGAGGCAGGGATATTTATTAATATCATCTGTCTCATATATAGAGCCAAAATGTGCAATATGCATTTCCTTTATGCCTTTCTGAACTAAATTGAAAAGGGTAGTTGAAGCAAGGGTGTATGTTTTTGTTGTATTTGTTATAAAAATATATTCTACTGCAAAAATGAACTGAGGTCTACCAAGTAAAGAAGAATGACATTTATGTTTCCAGTCTGTAGATCATTTTGATACCCATGAGAGTTGCATGCACAGCTAGATGTAATAGTCTCTGCAAGTGAAAATTCTGAAAATACTTGTCTGCGTACAAACACAGCTTCAGGTGGGTCGTTATCATTACAGCCTAGCAATTGTGAAATGAAACCTTTAATTCTATCTATACTTCTGTGTCATTTTACTATATGGAATGTGTAATTTTGATGCCATCACCTATATGTTTAGGTTATGCATTAATTAGTTATTTTACAGCTTGCTGTATGTGTATTTTAGTGCTTTTACTACCTTCATTTGTGTTTTTTTAAAATGAAATCATGTTTAGAATCTAGAGCTGTATTACCACTTTTACCTGATTTCCAGCAGGATACTGTTTTTGTGTGTGAATGTTAAGTGAGATTGCTTGTTCCCTGAATGTTGTGTATACATCCTGATTTCTTATTTTAAAGGTGAAAAAGAGGCCTCTGTTTAAAAATGAAAAATAGCTTATTTTTTTAAAAAGACTTTTTCTGTGTCCATCTAACATTAATAACCACAAGCTATTTTTGACAAATAGATTTTGAATAAGCAGGATTATGAGCCTCATCTAACTTTTGTCATACCAGGTAGAGTCTCTGACCAGCAGAGGACGCTCACTCTATGCCCCATGACAAAGTCATGGTCAACTAAGGCAGGTGTGCATAGGGTTAGCTCTCTTGTTCCAGAGGCTTCTGGGTGGCTCTTGTTCTTTGGCTTTAGAGTTAAAATCCAGTTTGTATATCAGTGAAAGTACAATGAGTTGAAGGATCGGGGCGGGGGGGGAGAGAGAGTGCTCGTTGCAGGACTTACCCTTTTTTGTTTCATGTTTTGAGATACTGAATTTGCTGGCTTTTCTGAAGAATCCACGGATACCATGTTTTCCTTCTTCAAATTCATTATCTCTAATGGTAGCTTCTAGTGCCAATCTCTCCTGCTCCAGCTTCTCTAATTCCTCTGTATATGGGGAATAAAGTAAGGGAACTGGTGACACATCACTTGCTATTTTAAACTAAATCACTTATTGAAATAATGGTGATGTTGTAATTGCTGTTGTGGCACTTAGTATATAATGTGAAGCTGCCAGGAGAAGAGCTCTTAAATGCTTTTCCATTGCAAACTGGTAGGTAGCAGGAAGCTGAATTCTTCTCTCAGCTCTAATTTAGGGTGCTCAGGCTGTCACGGCAATGGCATGTACTACTGTGCTGGTCAGCTGCTCTTAGACTTCCTTTTTTTTTTTTAATCAGATCAGATATGGGAGAATTACTGTATTTTATAGTTACATCAGATTTTACCTGTCTAATTTTTTTTGTTTGTTTTTTTTGTCCCCCCCCCCCCCCCCCCCCCCCCGCCAAAGAGTATGAAATTTGCTTTCTTAAAGCGAGAAGCTGATATATCAAGTCCTTTCTTTAGGGCACCTACTGCTGCCTTTGAAATTTGTGAAGTGTGCTCTTTGACATCCACTGGCAGAGTACAAGACATTAATTTATGAACAGAGGACATGATTTTCTTGATAGTTGTTTCTTGATCTTTGGACTTTGAAATTCTCAGAAATATATAAGGACACTGAATACATGATCAGTGTCTATGCTGAAATATTTCAGTATGTTTTAATATGTTTTTTTCAGTGTATGCTGCAAAGATGTAAGATTTAGCTAAACAATTCTGTAAATTCAGTAATACAAATGAACAGATCTATCTTGGCAATATTAGCTGCCTCCTGAGAAAAAGGTACCATATACTGCTAGGAAATATGTTATGGTGAGGTGTCAATTAGTGTGATATAGTCATTTGCCTTCATTCATAAGGAAACCTTTATTCAAAAGGAAAAATTTTATTTGAGTGAGGCATGGACTAAGAGCGAAATAAATTCATTTAGTTTTTTTTTTTTTTTTTTTTTTAAAAAACCCTCTCATCTGCTATAATTAACTCTTGGCACTCTCAATTACTATAATTTCTTTTACTTAGAATTCAGATTGACAACCAGGTGCTTCTGATTATTAGAGATGATGATAGCCACTAACTTAATAGCTGTTCAGAACTAAAATTTCAGTTTCTCTCATAAGCAAGAGTAATAGAATACAATGATCTTTTCCCGATTTTAATCAGTTTCTGACTTATATAGCATGCAAAGAGGTAGGCAATTCTCCCTGAGGTACTGGAGGGGGGAGAGAGGGGAAGGAGAGATTAGTTTGGATTTTTTTCTCAAATCCCTTTAGTATTGCACTATAGTTCTCCATGCAAATAAAGCTACCAGGGAGTCTGCCAGATAAATATTCATCTATCCTTATTTTTTAAAGGAGTTGCTGAAGCCTTTTAATCCTTAAAGGTGATTTGCTCTGGGGGGTTGCCCAATCCTATAATCTATCTTATTTTTAATGGGGAGTTAATTTTTATTTTAACTGAGTAAGAGGGTTACATTCTTCTAGGTTTTCTTCCTAATAGTCCTGAGAGCAGCCTGTGTCTCGGGGATGCTGCAGAGAGAATTGGGAGGCAAATTTACAGCAGGCGGCAGCAAAGAGTCACCGTTCTTCTTTCTTACTGCTGCGTATGTTCCTTGTCTATAGATTTTATCCAATTCATTTAAAACATACAAAGCCTCTCTGGAAAGGAGGACATGGGACACTAGGTAAAATTTCCAGGTTTAGGTTGAATCTGTCTCAAGTGCTCAAACTTAATGAGAAGTGGGAAAATTATCCTACTGAAAATCTTGAGAATTGTTCGGATGGAGTTTTATGTGGAGTCATTCCCTTCCTAGGGTCCCTGAGAAAGTGGCAAGACACTTGTGCCCTAAAAGGGAAAAGGAAAAACAAAGGCAACAGTTGTATGTAGATCTCGGAAGCCCTTTGTTTAGATGCAGTCACCTGCATGCTTTCCTCTTACCTTTTTACCAGGATAGCACATCTCCCTGAACTGTCATGGTATGGTGGAAGATTTTTTTTTCCTCCCTGCTAATATACTCACCACTAATCTGAGGAAAAATTAACAAAAAGATGAAAAGGAGAACTCAACGTTTTCTGTGGTTTCAACATGTTTGCATAGGTGGGAACTTACTGGGCTACAGCATTTCAAAGAGGCTATACAGAAAGTGGCGATTTCCCAATTCCCACTTGTCCAAGAGATCTCACGTAAGTGGAATGAGAAAGATAGTCCAAGGACAGGGAGGAAACATGCTCCAGAGTGACTGGTTACAGTGCCTCTGCAAGATTTTACTGCTTTAGCCCATGCCTGTGCTGGAAGTGCTTTGGGACTTGTGTTCTTTGGAGTGCAGAGCTTCTTACTCTGTGAGGTTTGGCCACCTTCAGCCCCTGTCAGCGAGCATCCTGCTTCAGCAAGGATTTTGGGCAGGGCTGAAATTTACAGGGCAGATGCAATGTGTTCTTGTAGAAGTTACAGGTCTTGGAACTATGCTAGGTACCAGATTGTGATTCTAAGAGATTATTCAGAGTCTTCCTCCTGAAAGGGAAGTAGTCTGTGCTAGCCATTTCACAATTATGTCTCACTTATACCTTTCAGTTGGTAGCTGAAATTTTTGATATCCCTTTCATTAATTGTGAAAAATAGTTGCATATTATCTTCTAGCTTCTGGACACTTTACGTTTAATTTCCTTGATCATGGAATCTCTAAGGAATACTTGGCTAAATTAATGTGTTTGGAAACAAGGATGGAAAAACAGTTTGTTAACTAAGCATGTAACCAGTATGGATATTAAATAGAATTCTATTAGTTGGTTGCTACATACCTTGGACCTGGAGGACTTGAGATATATCAAATCCTTGGCTAATTCTGACGATAATCATGCCAAGCTCAAAATCAAATGCATCACTGAAAAAGGAGGGGGGAAAAAAAAGATATGAAAGGATACCCCTTTTACCAATGAATGCTGACCTGAGAAGATCAATAGAAGTGTTAGTGCTCACTGGCAGGTGTTATTGCTGTGTACAGGACTGCTCTGGGTAAAATTTTAGGAGGATTAAGCAAAGTCCTACAAACTTTATTTTGCCATAGAAGAGGTGCCATTGGGCATGGGAATAGATAGACTATTGGTGAAATAGGTGGTCTTTCTATGAAAACACTTTTAAGTAGTAGGTTGCCATTAGGTAATTATTTTTATAGTCTATGAGGAAATAAAAACTGAGTGGGTTTGATCATCTTTAGCTTGTTGCGGCTTTACAGGCAGATTTTCAGCAAGAATCTGTGAAGCCTGTTTTTGAATTACTGTTTCATAGCTAAATCTCAACCTACGGAGCTGCTGAGCATTAGGTGCACATGAGATCTGAAGCAAGATTCTTCCTCTATCGCATTGGCTTAAAAGAAGAATTCCGTGATGTTCTCATATTCCCTAAGTGTGTACATTAAAGTTGTTTTTCTCTGTGCTTCTGCCTGCAAAAAATGGGGAAACAGTTCTGCAAAAGCACTGCTGACAGCAGTGCAACTTCTTTCTGTATCAAGCCACCTCAACTCTGACAATGCCGGATGTTTACTGAGAGCATCTTACTAGGAGTGTGAAGCCAAGGAGTCTTTTTTAATGTGCAGAAACCTCTGCACTTGTGAATCCAGATCTCTAGGTGATTTCTTACATAGTTTCTACATATTCTGTAGGGAAATGCTATAATCTAGTCTAAAGGAAGTGGGGAAAAAAAAACATGCTGAACTGTGACTTACTGTATAACGCCCACATAGTTCTCAACTTGTGTATCTGTAGCATTTCTCCAGTCCTTCTTGAATCCAATCACCAAGGTATTTGGTTTCATTCTCCCCAAGCCTGAGGCCTATCAATATTAAAACACTGCTTTTGATAAAGTACACACACATGTTCTTACTGTAAATGAGAAATAATGGCAAAAGATAACCGAAGTAATGTTCTGGAGACGCTTACAATGGGATTGCATTTCATGAATGTCCTTCATGCCCATACCCAGGCAGAAAGTGGAAAGATTAGCTCTAAATCATCCCAACTATAAATGATTTTTAGATGACAGAAATGTAATTTTGCTAAATTAACATTCATTTGCATTTCTTCTGACATGCTCTCATTAAAATGGTTCAATAACTTGGAATCAAGAGAGAATTCAAGCATTGTTTGTATGCTTATACTAACATAATAACATAAAGCTTTTATCAGATTTGGAATACTCAATAGTGTCTGAGGTGTCTCTTAAAACAGATAGGCAGAGAATGAGGAATGGATACCCTCCTAAGAATAACTGTTTTGCCTTATTTTAGAAATGGTTGTTTTATTTGTATTATTCTTTCCAGAAGATTATCCAAAAGTAGCTGAGCATAGTTTAAAGATAAATTACAGTTTATTAGAATTTAGAAAGAATAAATGGTTTTTTTGTATACTAGATTGCAGCCAAAACTGGATGTGGGTGCTAAAACTTTAACTAAAAGGTAAGAGATACCAGATCTGAATTCAGCAAACCTAATTTTCATATAAACCTTAATATTCAATGTATTAGGAATCATGGGGAGGAGACCCACAAGTACATAGCTTGTCAAGTTATTACACATCTTTTTTTTTAATACTAGCAAAAAGAAAATGGATAACAACTATTGGAATCTTGTTTTATTCATTTTTTTTCCTAGTTGGGCTGATCCTCTCATCTGCTGGAAGTGAACTATCTGTGGTCCAGTGATAGTGTTTAAGTAGTAATGGAAAAGAAGAGATCGTCAGACTATTATAGTTCTCCAGAATGTCAGAAGGAACTCCTACTGAGACAATTGGTAAACTCAAGGTAAAATATCCATGCCAGGCTTTGATTAAAACAAAGGGATCTTTTTTATTATTTCATCTTGCTCAAGTGTACCATCTGTTCAGCAAGCATACTAGGAGCCCTAGTATGCTACCAGTAGGTGACTATTACCCAGAGTGTTTAGTTGATTCTCTGCTGTCTCAGCTTGCATGAATGTCTTTTCAACGCTGTATTTTGTGCAAAGGATGGGAGTTCTCTCCACATTTTGCCTCAGCACATGTACATTTAAGTATTCATGTATTTGTGAGAGGGAAATGGGAAATATGAAAACAGTGCCTCTGTATGACCTTCATTAAGGCCATTTTAAATGGACTGTTGGAAACTGCTGTATCTTTAGAGTAATAGAAAAATACAAATGACTTTCTTTGGATGGCCTTCTCTCTGCAAAACCATAGGCTTATAAATTTTCAGTTTTTAGTGATTGCAAAATTTTTCTCAATTATTTAATATCAAGCAATAGATTAAAGTGCACCAAGTATTGGCTGCACAGACATTCATATGTTGCCCTACAGGTGCCTCTCTTTATATAATAGCCTGTATTTTTTATTTAGGAGAGAATCAGTCTGCTTGATAATTCTGTAGACCAGAACCAGATCTGTTTATGAAATAACCTGTAATATAAATGTATGTACCCAAAGCATGCCCCTCTCTATTTATAACATTTTCTATTTATACGTAGGACTTCTTAACGAGTGAGCAATAATGCTTTACATAGAAGAGTGTTACATCAAAGAATCCCTCTGTGTTCTGTAAACAAAAAGCTTACTTGAAGGAGACTTTTGACTCCATCTCTGAAGCTGTCAGCTGCCACTGCGGCATAAAAGGCTTTTCTTTTGTTCTTTGTAAGCCAGGCCTGCTTTTCTGCCATGCCAGTGTTCATCTCCTTAACACACAGCTTGCGTGGTCCCTGCATGATATGGTAAAATACTATTAAGAAGGCTTTGTATTATACATCACACTGTGACTTTGAAGGAGTTACCTTGTCTGCTGTGGGAGCAAAGGGAGAGAGTCAGAAAAATACTTTTCCAAAAAGAGTCCACAGAGATTCAACCCTTTGAAAAGAACCGTGCTGCTAACATAATTCACATTCTGTTCGAGAGGGCTGAGGCTGTTAATGCTACTTAAATATGGTGGTTCTGACAAGAAAGAAGGACTACTCTGGATTGTAACATCTTAGAAAAATATCTAAGGTATGATGAAGCATCTCAGAGTGAATAAACTCCCCCACCCCCGACTTGACTATGTAAGTAAGGCTCAGCAGGTCTAAATATACATTACATATATACATAAATACACATTAAGCTACTATCTACTAGTAATAAGAAAAAAGGATTGTTGCCATGCAATTAAAGATGCAAATGTTTTTGTCAGCAGGACTTTCCAGTGGTCATTTGATTACCTCACAATTTCGTTAGCCAGAATCCATCATCTGTATATCCAAGACACAAGACAGATGATACGCTGACATTATAGTGGGGAATGGGTTAGCTTTGGGTCCCCAAAAGACCTGCCCTGGGGAACATCGCTAATTACTACAAATACAATCTAATGCTGATGCCTATGAGCATTTTGAAAATTCACATGCAGCAGACTGTGCTTCTCTGACAAAGCAGTAAATGACAAAATGACAAAAGCATTCCCTGTGTCAGGGCAAAATGGAGTTTAGACACATGTTCAACACACCAAACTTATTGAAAGCAATCATACTGAGTTCCTCTCCAGGCAGCTGGCCTGCCCTGGAAATGTATGTGCTGGGCATGTTGTTGGAAAGCTGTTAGTGAGAAGACATGAAGGCTGCAAGCCAAGCCTTGGAAAGACTGAGACAAGTTTGGGGAGCACGCATCTGGAATTTGATTGATTTCAAAGATCCATGCTCCTCAGTTTATGAGGTTAAGGTTTGCTAAGCCTGGTTTATTTCCTTTCACGTTGTCTTTTATGAAGCAGAATTAGTAGTCCAGATCTTTTGTAGCCAAGGTGAATCTCAGATAGGGGCACTCAGGAGGTTTCAGACCCTGTTTATAGAGTGATACTGGGCTGGACAAGTAGTTTTTGCTTTCCAAGGAAGAGTAGAAGACAGAAGTGTAAACGCTGGGAGCATGTCCAACATTATCAGGGACTGGATGTGTCAGAAGGAGGCAGTTGGCTTGGCAGCACTTGGAGTCCAACAAGTTAGTTTCCATGTGCCTGGCTGTACAAGTGGTACCAGTCTGGTTTGTTGCAAGGAAGTGGTTTAGTTTGCTGTAAAGTTTAATTTTGTGCAGAAGTCATTTCTTGTTTGCTCTCTCCTTTTTTTTTTTTCTCTGATGTTTTTGAGGATGCTGAAAAGCGATTGTTTTAGTTCCAAAGGAACAGATAACTAGAGGAATCAGTAAACATTTACTATAGTATAAAATCTGGAAGGCTTGGGGGACTTATACTCAGGAGATTGTATTTCAAAATTCATATTTAAAAATTTTCACTTTTGAAGTTAGTATGTAGTAGCTTCTGCTAAGCTAAGAAACTGGTTAAAAGAGCTGAAGGAGCATTGGATATTTTCCATAGCAAATAGTTTTGAATCTATTTCCTTTTCAAGAACATTGTTAAAAACACAAACTTAAAGAAATTCTCTCCAAAATGAAATATGTAAGGAAGAATTGCTTAATTCAAAATCGATTTTGGAAAGATTATTTTCCATATAAAACCAAAATATCCTTCTCTCAGAATTTTTCAGCCTTACGGACACTCTTTTTCCTTCTTGGAAGAAAATGTGATGCAGTATAAATTTATATAGACAAAGAAATAACTACAATATGTTTAGTTTCAGTAAATTAGCATTGGCTGATAGAAAAAGCCTTAAATAAAATTTCTGACTAGTTCCATCTAAAAAACAGAAAACAGCATTGAGAAAAGCTGTGAAATCATCTGGCAGATTTTACATGTCAGGTTGAAGTTTTTTGTGGGTATGTCCTGTTTAAAAAGCAAAAAAAGTCTAACCCTTTTCTTCTCTCCAAGGAGAGTTGTTAAGGATACAGTTTCACAGATAGGTTGTTCTGTGTAAGGTGGTTTGCGTAGCCATACTTCCCTATTCATCCTTTTGTAATCAGTTAATGTTAGTGCAGCTGTGCAGTGAGTCCAGTGAATTTGCAGACTGGATAAAAAAACAGCCTTGCAAAAAATATTTTATGTGAAGGCAGAGAGTAAAAGCAGATTCGCCCTTCCCAGAAAGTTTCTTGCTCCCCTTTGGGAAAAGGAAATGAAAGATGCTCTCTTTGGCACATTGTCCCAAAACTTCACGCATGGCTTGTGGCACGTCAGCCTTTGAGGCAAAACATGTTGGATGTTGCATTTATGGCTAAGCAGTACTGCTGTATTTGTTATGACATACATTGTAGGCTGTTCTTTGACATGATGCCTGGGTTCCTAGTCAAGGTACTGTGTACAGAAATGTGCATTAGCTCACCAGCTTATACTGTGACAGCAAACTAGTTATAAGTGTCCTCTGTTGACATTATGACATTCCTACTAACCACATGTAGCCATTTTATCATCAGCTTGTTGCCACAGTTTTAGAAATCACAAAGGTTCGTTTTTGTTGCACATTTATTACCAACTAAATTAAATTTAGCTTAAACTACTGGAGAAATAAAAACAATAATGAAAATGCTTACCCTAGCACAATAGATTTAGGCTTTTATAGACTGAAATGAAATTTCAAATAGTAAACTGAAAGTGGTAATATTAGAGAAACATGCCTAATAATTCAGAAAACTTGCTGAAATTTAACTTTATGAAGCTACCTAGTCTCAATCTTGTAGGGATTGATTCTGTGCTTACTGAATGCAACAGCAAAGCTCCTATTAATTGCAGTAGAGAGGATTAGAGCCATTCACTCTTTATAGATTCATTTGATTTGAAAGGATCGCATGTAGATCTCTTATATTCCCTTTCTGCAGTGTGGCAGCAAGAAGTGAATTACTCCTACGCTCATGTAGAGGAACACGTTATCCTGACTGGACTGACTCTAATAGTTAGATTCTGCAGCCTCTTTTAGCGACATGAGCCCCCCCCCCCCCCCCCAAAAAAAAAAAAATTTAAAGGTTGTTGAACATTTAAACTACATTTTTTCTTCTATGGCACACACTTGTGTGTTTTACAAAAGACTGTCTTCATCCCTTAAAGCACATCATCTCCTGTATATTTATAACTAAAAATACACTTTGCTCCTCTCTTTAGAAAATCTCAGATGACCAGGTCTTATCCTCAAAACAAGCATTGCTACGATTTTGGAGAAACCACTGCCCACACAGCTGAAATATCTGTCAACCCCAAAACTGCAAATCAGTGACAATACTGAAAATAGAGCTTAGGTAATTTGATTCTTGTGGTGTCCTTTTGAAAGTACTCCACCGCCTCAATTTTTTCAGCCTTACTGTATCTGTTTTTTTAATCTTTACTTTTAATGATTTAGTTTTTCAAATCTTTATCATTTGTCTGTCCATCTGTATTATGACCTCTGAAATGCATCTCAATGAGGTGCTTACCAGCAGGCCGTGAATCAGCTGATAGCTTTCCTGTCAAGACTTAGGACAAATTTATTCTTAGTGCACATCTCTTTCATGGTCTGCACAGAAGCTGGTCAGCATCAGTGGGGACATAGTGTGGAGGTGAGAGTGGAATGTATAATGGAGATCTGCAGCACCCACTGATGCTGAGTTTTTAGATTTATAGGAGTTGATCTTACCATATACACTTCACAACAGATGCAGAGTCCGTTATTCTTTGTGAAAGTATGTGCGATGTCTAGCAGAGCAGGTCTGATCATGGGAGCTCCTGTTAATACGATGCACTGAGGTCTGTTAGGAGGAAACAGAAGATTACATTTAATTGGATAGTATTTTTATTCTGAATAAGCTTTTCTATTGTTCATTGGAAATCTTACCTGAAGTTTTTCACATGATCTTCCACTGTAGTTAATGCCAGAGCACTGTCTAAGGCATTAATATAGTAAAGAGCCTGCGTAGAAGAGCCCCAGTTTACTTCTGCATGTAATAAAGATAAATAATGCACATTAAACCACAGGCTTTTCCCTATGTTCTATTACAAAGGTCAGTAATCAAGTTGCCTATGAGCCAAAGCACAGTATAATCTCTCATGCTTTATAGATGCAGATTTATCGTTATTCATGCTTCGTAAGAATAGAATACGTTTGGTTTGTGTAATGCAAATGCAAACATACAAAAGTCTTGTCTCATTCTTCATATAAAGAGCATAGGGAATATGCTGCTTCTACTTAAGAAGCGTTTTCCTCCCTATTTCATTACCTTTTTACCCTTATCCCACATATAAAGTAGACACCTTGAGTGAGTACTGCATTTTAATACGAAACTTCAGCAGGATCAAATTAAATCATTAAGAAGGAACATTGCTAGTGCCAATGAATGGAATAATACTTTTTTTTTTTTTTTTTTTTTTTTTTAATAACTATTTGATGTTAAAGTACATGGCCAACTAGGGCATTGAAATCAGCTTCCTGTTGGTTAGTTTGGCTGTTGAATCCTTACTATGCCAGTCCCTTCACTTCAGAGGACTAACGTTTTTGAAATGAAGAACAGCTTTTGTAGAAGAATTCCTGTGCAATGTTAAAATGTGCTTATATTATTCTGACTACTTATGCCAGCCTTTCATACAGATCTCATTTTAATAAAAACTCAAAGATATTCAGTCCATAACAGAACTGGTATTAAAGGTGGCTTCCAGGGGGCAGTTATGTATCCAATAGAAAGGGTTTTGCTGTTACATTCTTAATGTGTACAAGACTTTGGGAAATAAGATGAGGCAAAAAAGGCTACGTCCACCCAACTGGAAGAAGAGAACCATTAGTTTGCCATAACAGCAAGAGTAGTCACTAGTGCTCTTTCAGGACTTGGAGAGGGCAGAAGCCATACTGGAAGAGTTCCTGAGAAGCCTTTTGGAAGGTAGCCTGTCAGTCTTGCTCTGAAGAATCCTACAGTAAATCTGGAAGGGAGAAGCATATCCTTTAAATCTAGAGAAGGTCAGTTCATTGTGGTTACAGCAGACTCAGATCTACCATTCCCAGGACAGTAAAAGTACAACAAGATCTGGTTCCTAAGTTATCTCAGATAACTTAATTTTGGATTTAATCTAGCAATGAAAATTGCTAATATAAAAATCTAGATACTCAGATTTATTTTAAAAAGCTCTTGTGTTGATATGGTGGAATTTGATCGTTCTACAATGTGAATCAAAACTTGTTCTCCAAAAACAATTTTGGCATTTATCTTTTCTTCTCTATTGTACAAGTTCTTGGTGGAGGGAGACAGATAAGAAACAGCTTTCCACATTTTACTTTGAGATCTACATGAGTGCAGATCAGGTCTGGTTATGCCAGAATACAGAACTACTCAGTGCAACTGAGCAGAGCTTTTGTGAAGGTGTCCTTTCTAAATAATGTTACGCTTTTGATAACCCTTCAGTTATTGGTAAGTAAGTGCTGAACAGAGGTCACTGTTTTGGAGAGTGGGGGAGAGCTTTCAAACAGCGTCGTCTGTGAATTTAACCTGGTCTTATGCTGCTGCTTTGCAGTAATGATGTTGGCAGTATATTAAGCAAAGGCTCACAGACTTCAAATGCATTTCTGACAACTTTGTTTTGAAAGACAGGCACATTCTCCTGCAACTGACAGTGTTAGCAGAGATAAAACCACTGAATATCCTGGTGCTTGTGAGAAATATGGAGGACATGCAATAGTGCTATAATGTACATAGAAGAGAATTAAAGGCTTAGAACAGATGCTGCTATCCCAAGCCAGCTGCAATAAAATGACATCATATGCTGAGAAGTCTGTCTTTTTGCAGTGGAAAGAAAATACAAACAGAAGAAGTAACTGAAATGATTAGCAGTAAAGTCTTGACCTGAGTTAATTTTGTCCCAGGTATGAATAACCAGACTGCAAAGTCTTATATTGGTAATGTATTGTATTAGGGCACAGATTTCTAAAGACAGCTCATGGGGATTTCTAGAAACAGCTCCTGTGGTTTGCTGAGCTTCTGAGCTATTCTTTTCAATAGTAAAATGTGCCTGCTCTTCTTGATTTACTAAGGAATTGTAGGGAGGTGCTGGAGGATGATCAGTTCACAAGTAAATTAGCTTGCATTTTTCTTGTACAGTAGGAAGCACGTTGCCGTTTTGAGTGAACACCCTAAATGAGCCAGGTAAGAGCATGCCAAAATTCAGGTAAAGTTTTATGTGTTGGTGAAAAAACATTACAAGTGATCTCCAAGTAAAAGTCCAAATTAATCTGTAGTAAAGATGTGGTGAGAATAAACTGATGTGCTAACAGCTGTAATTAAAATCCTGGACTCTGCTTGAAGTGCTTGTTAAACAGGCAAAAATACACCAGCCTGTTGCCTTAATCTGTATATAAAGTGAGATTTAATGGGATTCTGTGATCTTCTAGGCTTCTCTTTAGAGAAAATCATTGCAGAAAAAGGAATGTCTAGTTCTGTAAGCAGCAGATATAGGAACACTACTGTAAAGTCCACGTTGGCTCTGTATCATACACACAAACTAATAGTGTCTACTGGCCTTACCTGGTTTCTTGTATGTTACATAAATGTATAAGAAGAGCTCAATGGCATAAGTGATGAGAGCTGCCCACCAGTTGATGACAAACATGACACCGCAGCACAACAGGGCTCCAAAAAGCGACAGCCACATGTTATAGTAGCTGAATGCAGGTCTCCAGCCTGTTTAAATAAGAATTGAGAAAGTTGGAGAGCAGAAAATCTGTTGAGCAAATAGCAGTTCACTGATTTTGCATATACAGATCCATGTGCAATTTGCTTCAGGCTCTGTCAAAGTGGTGGGAGGTGTATGTGCAAACTCTGAGGCACTGTGGGTATCAACATGGCTCATGAGTCATGGCTCATGACTCAGATGGCTTCTGAGTATCGGCTAATGCAGACTTCTATGTGTATGGAGTACTGGGTCTTACAAGCCTTTTGCTATGATCATTTTCCTATTGTTTTGTCCAGCCTAGCTTTGAATAGCCGGTCTGTTTATATGTATTTTTGCCAAATCAGAGCTCACTAGTTCAGAACTGAAAATAAGTTTTCTTTTAGCTTCAGATGATAGGCCATTACATCCTTTTGATACATATGTGTAGAACTTGTTAGCAGGAGCTAAGCACTTGTTGAGGGGACAGTATATGCTAAAGTGCAGCTGTCTTTTAAACTTTGCCTGGCCTCATTGCAGAAAAATAAAAAATAAAAACATTTGCAATTGACTTTAAAAAGACATTATTCCTGCTGTTCTTCAGCTGTAGTATTGAATCCTTCCCCTGCTAGCAATTAAAATGATGAGGCAAGCAGTCAGCCTCCATGGTTTGCAGGTCTCTGCCAGGTGTTCTTCAGAACAGACTCTTTTGAGAGGTAAAACCATTGAAGATACAAGGACAGGCTAAGAAATACTATCTTGGATGATCTTTATAATGAGGGAAAGGGAACATCCTGCTGTGAAGAAATTTGCCGTCTTGCAATGACGATAATCTGTCACTGTGAACTAGCAGGAATTAACTGGAGGAAATGAGAAAAGGAAAAAAGTGGGCTGCAGTTTTGTCTGAAATGTTAAGTAGTGACAGAGTTGAGCCTGATGCACACACAATGTCTGTAGAGGTAATTTTTACTCGGCTCCAAGGCAGTGCAGAGAAGATCTACATTTGTTCAGCTGTGCAAGTAATTTGCAGAAGTGCTCATCTCTTCCACCCTCTGAACAACTGGCACCATACAGATCTATAGGAAAGGAGCTGATGTGGGCATTTATGCGACCACTGCAAATTTCTTCTTATTGGAAAACAAAAATGTGTTTGTTGCTGCTTGGGTTGAATAATTGATTCACAGCAGTAGGAAATTGCCTTTTGTGTTGGCCCAGAGGGTGTTGCTCAGCTGATTGATTTCAGGTGTTTGGGTGTCAACCCTTCATTTATGATGATGAGGAGGATAATTCTACTGTGATGATGCACAAGCCTGTAGGCCTGTACAATCCCTTGCTGCACGGATGTAGAGAGGGGGGCACCTCTCTCAAGTTACCTTGTACAGGGCCTCATTGCGCTCCACCCTACAGTTCTGCTGTTAGCTCTTGCAGAGCTGTGCTGATATTGTTTTGTGGACCAGTTGTTGATCTGCGTGTTCCCTTACAGGGAACACGTATGGGGAAAGTATCACTTTGAGCACAATTACTGTTCTTATTAATTTCCTACAAATTTCAGTACAGATTTGGGTGTAAGGGGCGCAATAGCTCTGCCACCACACGTTGCTTACTTTATATGGCCAGAGATGAGAGTTGTTTTTTCACCCGCCTGTGCTGAGGGATAGTGAGGAAAAAACATCCTAGGGAGGCGCTTTCTTGCTCCAGTGTGATCTACTGAGGTCTTTTTCGACTTATACAGCTGAGCAGAAGGAATACAAGAACTAGAGCCATTATTTTTATCTTTTGGAGATAAACAAAATGTGTCATCATATTCAATGGGAGCAGTAAAGCCTCAGATCACATAGCTTAGATATTTTGCAGGTATTGTAGCTTTCTCTGACAGACGGTCAAAAACTTGCTGAGATCAGGCTGTGAAGCCCATATTTAAATCACTGGAAAATGCGGACTCACCTGGAGATTTTGCATATGATGCATGAAAGCAGGAGAAATTAATCAAAGCATATGAAGCCAGGAAGAAATTGGAGATGATGGGAGCAATGGTGTTGAGTTCAGCTGCAAGACACGCAAATCAGATGTTTGTACAAATATGTGCAAATGCAAGGTTATATTTGATACTGTGATTCTACAGATTGGCTATTAATGATGCAAATCCACTGTAAATTTCAGAATTCTGAATGTATAATTGAGAGGACAGATTTCTTGGAAGACTTACTGTTAAATTTCATTTTTTTGCTTTTTAAATGGCAATCCAAATTCTCTCCACTATACTACTCATTTATTTATAGTATTATACAGTTTGAACTTGAAATCTTGGAAAAACTAATTTAAAAATCCTAACAGTCCCAAGCTACTGCCAATGATGCTGCACTAAATATGGATTTTCTACCATCAGTGCTAGCAATTTGGGAATTGCTTTGAAATTGGCTGTGGGAAAGGCTTGGCAGATAATGCGTCCTAATCATCTCAGAATTACATCAGAACTACATGTCATATAAACTGGAAAAACATTTTCAGAGTAGGTGACTGATCTGGTTCTAAGCACTGCTCTATCTCAGTGAAGTGAACAGCAATTGCACCTACTTACATCTTTGAAAATCAGGCTATCACAGCATTAAGACGTTACTAGGGGCTTGTGCTCTCTCTCTCTCTCTTTTTTCTTTTTTTTTTCTTTTTTCTTTTTTTTTTTTCCTCCTTGCTTTGCTTTCTTTGGAAATAATGGAATTGCTGCCAAGACTTTGAGCGTATTTGGGCTCAGACTCATACCGTAGTTGACCTGAATGGAGATTTTTCTTACCATAAGCAAAGAATTGTATAAACATACAAGATTATGTAATTTAAGAAGTTTAGATTATAGCAGGTGTATAAGTTATATACAAACCAATCAAAATGAATGCCATAGCAATCACGAAAGTGAGAACATATCCTCTGATGGGCTCATTGTTTTTCCCATATCCCTTGGCAAAGAAGTAGAGCGCTTTGTAGACATTATCCTTGCATAGAGCCTGGTAGACAAATCAGAATTTAATCTTGTTAACCAGTGCTTTTTGCATCCGAAGTTCACTATCCATGAGTGGCAGCATGCTAAGCTTTTGCTAAACCAAAATTAAATCTTAGTATACCTCAAGCATGTCTACTGCTACAATATGTAAGCATTCCAATAGCTAATTGATAGCTAATATCCTACTATATTCTTAGAGTAGGCACCAAAGCAAAACCACAGGCATTTAATTCAGGGCTTAAAATACTTTAAGAAGAATCTAAATTGGAGGAAACTGAAGCACAAATCAGTAGCTTGTATAAATTGTACGAGTTATCTTTCTGTCCTATGCACTTTGTCCCACTGCTGTGGCCTAGAGCTCTTTGAGCACATCTGCCAGTGCATGAATGTGATGGGCTCCTTACTCATGAGGGTGCCTGCATACTCCTGACGTTCTTGGGCTTGCAGGCCACCTTTCTGTAAGGAGATACAAGTGGTTTTAAGAGAAACCTTCAGGCTGTCTATGACAAGCACACACAAATATCCCCTGCTCCTGCAGCAGAGCTGAGCTCTGAGCAAAGGCACATTATGATCATAAGTGTTTAGTTCTGTATAAGGCTGATAAGACCTGCCTGTATCTGCAAAGAAATATTCTATGTACTGCTTTCCCTACCTCTTCATCCCGTATATGTAAGTGCTGTTTGAATACATGTCACATTTGGCACATGGAGTTCAACCAAATTACATGTCTTTGAAGTAAAATATAAGGAAATTAAGATTCTCATTTTACCTGGAAAACTTTGGGTGCACTGACGAGAGATGCCAGAGCTGATGAGAGGGTAGCAGAAAAGATGCCTGCTGTGATGAGAGGACCAAAGCCGGACACCATGCTCATCACCTTTAGAAAGAAGAAGGAAAAATGAGTAGTAGACTTGCACTTGGATACACTTTTTGATTACAGACTCGTTTAAGTCTCTTGTTACTGTAGTGTCTTAGCTTTTCGCAGTCCTAAGTTCAGTTGTCCACAAGCCAACTGTGAGGTAGGGAAATAATAGTATCCTGCTTTAGTGGGAAGCAACTGATGCCTTGCCAAATTTTTATGCATATATATAGCTGAGACAAATAAGTATTCAACTTGTAACAATAAGAGAAAATAGCTAAATGTGGTTGGAGGCACCTCTTTTTTGTTGTTATTAATATGTCTGAAAAAGATTGAGAATGTCTGATTGTGCTGGCACAACAGCAGTACCATGAACAGTAAAATCAGGCCCGTGCAGCCACTGAAAAGAAAGCACTGGTAAGTTAGGAAGCACCAGATAAGGAAGTTAAAAGATGAAGTGGATGGATGTAGTTGTCAGATGATTGGTATACAAGAAGTACTCCAGGAGCGAGCCCAGTTAATCCTGGAGATTTATCAACTGAAGAGGTATTTTTTTTCTGACTTTAGTTTGTCAAGGATAAATGTTACAAATGAAACTGTATTGACAGCCTTCATGAGGTCATTGATTTTAAGAGTTGCCCTGGGTCTGGACAGCATGACTGAGGTGGGAGCGAGGATGGCAGACAATCAAGAAAGGATAGAAAAGAAGTCTGTGACAGGGGCAGCTTATCCTTTAAAGGCCTTGAGCCAGCCGTGTCATTCAAAAGAGTCAGCTGAGGGGGGAGGGGAAGCAGGAGATATTGAAAGCTCCAATTGGCTAGTTAAAAAGAAATTGCAGGTAGATGGTGAGCTCCTCTAACAGGCTCTGAAGCAGAGGAACTGAAAAGACACCTGGGAGCTCTGGTCACGAGGCTGTGAAAGATGACTATACTTTGATGCTTTGCCTAAGCTTTATGCTGAAGAATAGAAGTGGTAGATAGTCTCTCTCTGGCCTAAGAGAAAGATCTCCTCACTTTTTTGCTTGATTTTAAGTTGACTATTCTTGGATAGTTTTTTCAAGGAGAATTACTCTGCTTTTGGTACTATGGCACAAACCCTTAAGAGCGACTGCAGTACCCTTAAGGTAAAATCACATCCTTGTGTAAGGAACAGCCAGATGAGTTGCATATATGGCCGGAGTTCCTCTGTTAAGTCTACATTATGAATTTGAAGTTGCTGCAGCATATGCTGCTGCATGATACTTGTTGAAAGAGGAAGTAAAGACCTTAATAGAAGGCAGGGAGGGTTACCGATCAGCGGTGTGAAAGTAATGTGGAATGCAGGGGAGTTTTCCCTTTGATTATTGCTATAGTTTTTGACTCTTCTAGATAACAGTGGACATTCTGTTGTAGTTAGTTGTCAGCAAACAATATTTTTGCTTGTTTAGATTTATGCATTCATGCGTTGCTTATGATTATACATGTTATCGCATAAAACCTGGAAATTATTCATCAGCCCATAATCACATGGCTGATTTCTGCATCTGGAAAAATCATAGCCTAGGGTGCAGGCAGATGATCCATTACAGCTCATTCCAGGTACAACTGTGTCGTTGATGTTCCCAGTAGCATCTCGTACAACACAGGAAGCTGTGGAAACAACAATGTATTACCATTTTTATTCCTTGTGACACCAGGAGAATGTTCTTACCATACTTAGAATCTTTATACATTGACATTTTCTACAATTGCAGCCTTAGTTTCATCCCAAAGTGAAATGCTTCATATTAGATGGAGATTACCTCCCCGTATAGTATCTTAGTTTCTCTAAGAAAACATCTATTTCTGCTACTCTTAAAATAATCAACTAGCTGACTAATGGGGACTAGCACATTTATGAAAGTAGGAAACCAGATACTTTGGAAATCAACCGAAAATTAACTGACTGACTCAGTGGTGTATTGTCCACCTGTGACCACTTTTACAAGTGCCAGCATTCGAAAATGTGTTCTCAGTGAGATCTCAGGTTGGCTTATATATATATATGTATATATACACATACCTATATATATAAATATATATATATATAAAAACAAGGAAACACAGTTACTTTAGAGATGTAGATCCTTGCTAGTGAAATTGCATAGCCTTACTGATAGCAACAAAGAAAGAAAAACTTTCAACAGGAGAAATTGATGCTAGTCTTTCTGTTGTTTTATTAATAATACTTACGCTGTTTTTTTGGTTTGTCACCAGAAATGAGAAGAAACATATGGAGTGAACTTGCAAAGTGCTGATCTCAACATCTTTAGTGGCCAAAATGTAAGTTTATATGGTGTTTTCAAATGTGTCAAAAACATTATTGAGAATCCCAAAGTAATCATTATCTGCTTAGCAAACCAATATGCAAACAGAAGACAAAGTTACTGCACTGAAAAGCAGCCAGCTCTGAGGCTGAAATATAGCTATTGCTCATGAGAACAGGACAAGACATTAACATAGGTTTAGAAAAGGAAGTGAAGAATGACTATTTCAACAGAAACTGCAGGGGAAATTTAGATCCAAATAATGCAATAACCTGAGCTGAAATTTGACTTGAGCAGTCTGCCTTTTGCATGAAGTACAGAGACCACAGAAGTCAAGAAGGCTTGAGATCCATTCCCTATAAAGGGAGTACCCTGAGGACATAGTGTGGTGAGGTGTTTGCTCATAAGGTAGAGTGCCATTTGCAGCACTATTTCTTGTAATATTAATATGGAAAAAAAATCTTTATTTCTTGGACAGAGATTTATTGTACTCTTGTAATGAGAATTTAATCGCATGTTCTTCCAACAGAGATATGGCTTCAGCACCAGTCTTTTTATGGTTGTGTCCATTATGTTACCTCACATCCTAATATTGTAGAGCAACTTGTAACCTAGTGCACATTCTTCCAGAGGTAATTGACTTCTGTCTTTGACATATGACATACTCTGTATGTGTGTTACTCCATCACTCACAAGTGCTCCGTAAGACTAGTGAAGAGGAAGTAGAAGCCATCTGAAATTTCAGTGTGAGTCAAGAATTAAAAGCGAATTGATCTGAGGTTCCTTTAATATTTACTCTGCTCATGGATACTGCAAGTTAGTCGTCTTTGTCACTGAATCAAATGCAAAGGTAACCATACAAGGTGGTGTGACAAAAACCTTTCTTCTATTCGTATGTAGGCTCAAACAGGGAAAATTGCAAATAGACACTTTTTTCCCTGCTGATCTGTTTATCTTTTTTCTTTTTTTAAAAACACAATAAATTTAAGACAACTATCTCACTATGTAGTAAATCCACAGGGTGAAAAAGTGATGAGTTTAATCATTCATCTGTGTACCAGCCTTTAAAACATTTTTACTGTATTATGACATGAAACATGTTCACTACTTACCTGCACATATTGCAACTCCTATGTAAGTAATAGTTGTAATCAGAATGGCCAGCATTGTTCCTTTGGGTATCGCACTTTGTGGATCCTTAAAGCAAAGCAGTGAACGAAAAACACTGTGAGTTCCCAAGCTGCATTCTGCTTGCATTTGCATACCAGTGAGTGCTGCCACACTGTGATAGGAAGATATCTTTAGAGGGTAGATTTTTATTACTCAGATCTGCACCAGTATCTCCTGTTCCCAGCATGTAGATGGGACTGAGGCAGTTCTGTGGTGCAATGCTCCTATCCTGGACACAGCAAAAGATGTTCTGCAGGTCCAGAGCTCATGTATTGTAGCAGTATGAGGGTCCTGAACTGGGCATTTTTGTGAGCACCAAGTTCTCTTTACCTTGCAGTGGGCTTTATTTTAAAGTCTCAATGATTTAACGCGTAAGCATTTACTGAAATAACCATCTCGTTGCTTGTTTCAGTAGAGTGGGTCCAGATGGTTGCCTGCTCATCACTTCCAGGCCATGGGACTTTCCCATTCAGCACGCTGCCTGTTCCTCAGCAGCAGCTAATAGTTGTGCAGGCAGCAGCTTTAAGACCTAAGATTACAGCTAATGCTTTCCTGTTAGCTCAACACTAATTCTTCTGTGTCTTCATAAAGACCAGGGCTTCGGTATAAGCCAATCCTCTGTAAAGCATTTCTACATTAATGCAGTTTATGAGGCTAAGCCATCACGCTCCTGTGGATGACAAGACTAGATCATTCTGTGTTAATGAGTGAGATAGCTGCAAATAATCACCCTAAACAGAACACAACACTCTTGTGATTAGCAACTAGTAATTGTTAGCTGTATCTTAACTTTAAGCTGCTCCCTTTCACTGTTTTGACTTTTAATTTAGATATTTCAGTAAGGCTGTGTTATGGATTCTTAGACTGGCTTAACACAATATCAGTATCATTCGTGGAACAGTAGGTAAGAGAGTTCAAATAGCTGCGTTATGCATTTTAATTTTAAAGGGAATTTTAATATCAACTTAGTGCATGTTTGTTTAGGCAAGAAAGTAATTTTTATGAATTTTCTTCTTAAATTGATTTAGTGAAAGTTTTTTAGTCAAAGATATATGGAATAAACAACTTTACTTTTATAACTTCTTTACTTTTATAACTACTGTGCTTATTTCATGGAAGAAAAAACAAAATACGTATTTGAAGAGTCATTGTGTGAAGCGTGGATGAACGACTTAACTGCGTTAATAGTTAATATCATTTTTAAATGAGATAAAGATTTATTGAGCTGAAAAATAGTTGCAAAGTCACTTCAGCTGCAAAGACCTTTTGACCTCAGATCATGGTAACTTTCGTTTATACAGTTCTGGTGTGCATGTCTTCAGTTGCTGTTCTCATAGAGCCTTATGGTGCAATGTTAAACACTGTACCTTTAATTTATAAGGTTAAAGCTTCTTGCAGTTTTACCATTTTAAAATTATATTAATAACTAAACACTTATGTGTTGCTACCATTTTATGTCCTGCTCCAAAACCTGCTAAAGTCATTGGTGAGACTAGTTCTTAGTGTCAGTGAGCTTTGGAGTAGGCCACTACTGCAGGAGTACAGCAGTTACAGAAACAAATACATAGCTGTTTGCCACAAATTCGAAAGAAATTTTGGTTTGCCTATTTTACACCTTTTTAATACTTCTGAGCTTGTGGTTTATTTTTCTAGAGAGACTGATTAATTCCATTAAACCTCTCTAACACACCTGAGCATGGTCAATGGGGAATCTGCAGCCTAGAGGAGTTGGCCATAAGGTTACTTACTGGCACAGCAAAACAACTGTAGGGGGTCAATGGGAGAATGGGTTCCCATGATCTGCTCAGACTCTTTCAAATAGCTTATGAAAGAAGCAGTGGTGCTGTGGGAGCTTGCCATTTGTGTAGACCCCCTGTGTATATGGCAAAAGAAATTTTTTTTCTGTTTGATAAAAGTATAGAGGTCATGTGAGTGATTCAGTCTCAGTGGGTGTAAGAACAATGATTTTTCTTTTTTTAATTAAAAATGGAATCTAGCATAAATTCTATTAGTGGCCCAGTTTCTCCAGTTTTTCTCTGTGCTTGAATTCAAAAGCAGTCCTCTGAAAACAAGAGAGACAAGTCATACAACTAAGAGTGAGGAAGGGAGATGAAACTGGCTGTTAGAGCTGGCAGGATCCTGATAAACTGGTGACTACTATGCCAGTATGAAAATATAAGATCTTTAGTTAAATTCTTAAGATATATTTCTATACAATGAGCCTGTATGATAAAGCCAGATAACTTCATTTGACCGACTAGGGATGTCAGTGTGAGACACTTCTTTTTGGTAGCGTATTTGGTTTTTAGTACTAGATTCTAAACTAAACTCTTGTCTATAATTTACTGGTTTGTTTAGATACTGGAAATATGTCATGAAACTGCTATACTGCAGGATGGGCACTTGACAGCATGGCAACAGCCAGACATTTGGGAACCCCTTTCTTTCTCCTCAGACTCTTCTTTTGTTACAGCTGCACACCTGCAGCTTTTCCTTTGAGCAGCAGCAGCAGTGACAGGGTATTAGAACATATTTGCTTTCATTAAATGCTCTGTTTACTCTGCCCTTGCTATGACCCTGTGCAGAAAAAAAGCTGGTTTCCACTGATTCTTCCATAAACTCTTTTGTGAGTACAAACCTGAGTTTCAGAAGTATCCTTTGGGGGATGATGCAGGAGATTTAGCAAAAGAGCATCAGGAGTTAAACAGGTGATTTCTCTAAATTACAGCCTGCTAATAGACCATTAATATATTAGTGTAGGCTACTGAAACATCCTTTTAAATGATACGGCAACCCAAATCTGAATGCAGAAATTTGTGTAAATAGTCATAATGCATTAAGAGAGAAAATGTCAACTGATCTTTTTTAATAATAAAGCAGGTACTTAAAATTGAGTTTTGCATTCCAAAATCAGCCATGATTTAATATTGAATACAGCGTTGATTCATAATTTGTTTTCTTGTTCTTTCTCACCCTGTAGCTAGTATTACAAAATTAAAGAAATACATACTTCCAGATCTCCTGAGATATTCGCTCCTGCGAGAATGCCAGTGGCAGCTGGGAAGAAAATGGCAAACACCGAGAAAAATCCTTCACCATCTCTGAATTCTGGTCCAAAGTTTTCTGCAAATATTGATGCTGAAAATATAGATGAAAATGGAACAGATGACCAGGATTTGATTCCAAAGACACTTAATGAAGGAGGTAAATAAGCTAGTCTTTTGCACCTGGATGACTGGGTTTGAATCTGTCTTTTATCATAAGCAAAGTGAATTTGATTTCCTCAGTCTGGTCCCCTGTAGTGTATGCTTGTCTGCATATCAGAGCAACAGATCCATCCTGAAGTGACAGGAATGCCACTATAGCACTTACACATAGCTCTGTGCAAAAGTTTGCCTGTGTTCTGCCAGTATGTAAATGACTGAAGCTGCCACTATCCATGCTGTCAGCTTCAGCAGTGGAGACACACACTCAAAGACAGATAAATTCAGTCTCTCAAACAAATGTTAAAAAAGACTTTGGTTCCTGTAATTTACATGGTTATTTAAACTTGAGCAGAAGATCCTGATCTTGCGACCTTTTTCAGTGAGATCTTCAACTCAGTATAAGGTCAAGAAGCATGTAAGCTTATTACTCTGTGATAGACAGCAGTACTTGCCTTGGTAATTAAAAAAGCCTCTTGCCTTCTTTTCATTGTTGGTAGGAATGACTGTCCCAATAAAGAAGTTTGCAATGGCAACAAGGAGAACAATTAGAAGTATAACTTGAGCCTGTTAATAGAAACAGAAGGATTTTACTGATTGTTTTATTTTACAATGATTGTGGAGATGGTTATATAGTGATTCGTATGTTTTCCTTACTCCTTAAGACAGATGACAAACTTCTACAGTTCTAGAAAGCAGCAGAAATCAAGATAGCTGAAAAGACGTACTGCCATCAGCTCATGACAACAGCAAATAGTTTTTACTAAGACGATTTACAAAATACATAGTTACTGTTTATGTTAGTTTCCTTTGCAGGAAAAAAGAAAATGAAACAACTAATGCTTAAAGTATGAGACATTTTATATTGTTATATAATGTTTAGTCGCAGTGGTTTGTCACTTAGGATTATAATATCTAGTTGGCTTTATGACCTCTTTTACAAATAGTTCTAAGTTTCTATCATAGCAGAATATAAAAATCAGTTTGCTACTCTGGACTTGATTTTGACAGCTGTATCCCATTCTCCAAAGTATTTCCGGTCCTTCATTTTGCAAGAATTTTCTCCAAAAGAATAACAAGAGTTTTGAGCTTTTTGTACAGGTGAAGGAATAGCAGAAATCATTAGAGATCAAGGAATTAATAGTAAACAGAGCTATCCTTTTGTTAGGCTGGGTTTGAGAGAGTACAGTGGTAAGACTAGTTTTTACTACTGCTTATTCTGCCAAACTCCATGAAAAATAAAGGCAAAAGGGGCATTTACCCAAGGCTGTAAATGAATTATAAATATCAGTATGCTCAAACTGTCTGTAGAATACAGACTTCCTCGTATCCAATATATGTTCAAGGAGGCCCATGAAATTATTTTGATTTCATTGAATATAATGATTAAACTGCTATTGCTTTTAAGAAGATCAAGCATAACCTGAAGCTGAGTGTTTTTGAAAATCCCACCTGCTGTATAGCATTCCTCACACACAAACCTTGTAAAGTAGTTCTACGTAGTGCTTGCTTATATATTCTTTTAAAGGTTTACCTTTGCTTCCCATTCCATGCCGGCGACAGAGATGCCAAGAAGACATACAACAGTTATGGTTCCTATTATTCTGATGTCATTAGACTCATCTACCATGATTGTATCACTCTCCTGAAAAGGGTAAGAAATGTTATTGGGACCAGTCTTTCTAGACCAAGCTGGAGGGATCAGATAACAAGGTGAAATAGAAAGGAGTGAGTTGTCAGAAATTACTCAGTTTTAGGGGCATATGAGCCCAACTGTTTGTATTTCGTGTTAGCCCTTTGTGGCTGGGGTTGTTTGGCCGACTAAATAGGGATTTATTTCCTTTTATAATTTTGAGGCTGTTGTTGAAATATTTGAAAAATTGCCATGAGGTAAAAATGGAGAAGCACTCTATGGCATGTTTAGAAAGGCCTACTTCCCTGCTAAAGATGTCCCTTAAGCCTCAGCTAAAAATATCATCATTTAAACAGAAACAAAAATAATCCCCAGTTTAAACATAAACAACAAATATCTACATTTACCTTAAGAAGCTCTACAACTGTTTCAGCAAATCCAACTACATACATAGCAACTGCCACTGCATTTGCAAAGGCAAAGATAAGTCCTATAGATCCACCAAACTCTGGGCCTAGACTTCTTGAGATAAGATAGTAAGCTCCACCTGCAGACAGAAATGATTTTGATTCAGCACAATTTAAGATGCTCAGTTGCTGCTTATTTTACTTACATAATAATACCACAGGAATCTCTGCTTTTTGCCTAATAAATACAATCCAGATTTTTCTTATTAATACAAAAGAACAAATACAGCAAACTCTGATAAACAAGGAACATGATTTGCACTGATTCTGCTTTCAGAACCTTTTCTAAACATCTTTCTGTTACAGGAGTCTTTTTACTGGATGCTAGTGTTCAAAACTGGACCTTTAAACAAATATTCATGATACAGTAGCAGAGAAAAACTCACCCCTAGACAGGCTCTACCTTATTTGGATCCATCGCAAAGTTAGCATGAAAAATCACGTTCTATGATATAAAGAGGTACTATATATCGTTAAAGCTTCCACAGAGTGATACAATGAATCTTTAATCATGTTTTGCATGTCCCCATAAATGGAGCATATTACTTTGTCAATTATTATTTCATCCTATCTCACTGGGGTGAAATACTTATTGTCAGGAAGCATTTAAGATAATATACATTTAAATTTGTAGTGGACCCAGTGAGAGAGATCACCCCAAATATTTTCTATTTATTTTTGCTTTGTTTATAACACGGATCTCCCAGTTCCCTCCTCCCCTTTTTTCCTAATTCAGCTCTGCAGATTTTTGTACTTTTTGTGAACTCATGCTCACTTACCTCCTCTTACTACTCCATTAGTGCAAATGGCAGACATGGAGATACCTGTTAATGTTGTTACTACTACACTCAGACCAATAACTACGACTCCGAGACCTGAAAGATCCGAAAAAGAAAGTGTATTCAAGTGTATTCAAATACCTGCTCTGCTTAAATGATGTAGTAAGAACTTGCTGTTTTCCACAGAGGCTAGAATAGACCAGTTACACTTTCAAGGCTCTGAAATGCACTAAAGTTTTTCTTCATAAAATACCTGACACATGCTTCGGTTTTCTAGCAAAAATATTTACTCATCTTCCAAGGAGCAGCTGAAATGTAAAAGATTTTAAAGAGGGTTATACAGGACGGTATTTGATGTGTATCAGTGGATATCGCCTGTCTTTAAAATAAGAGGAAGAGATGCCTCACGTTCAGTTTGTCCAAGGACATCCAACCTGAAATGCTCTGAGTAAGAATGACCTGCTGAAAGGTAAGAGCAGAAGAACTCTGTGAAAAGCCAGAAGCTGTTCCTCAATCAGCATTAGGCAGGAACACCTGAAATGTACTTTACAGACTGAGCTGAAATCTGGGAGTTATTAAAAGTGACAATTCAAGTAGGCTGTAAATTTTGATTAGGGTTGGCTAGAATCGTTACCTTCTAGTTCCTTTAGATGTACCATTTGGTTTATCGTCCTTCTTGCTGTTTTAGAGATCAAGAGCTCTGGGTTGCCTTATATGAAAATAGTATATAAAAATCTTTTGGGACTTGAAAGCATTAGTATCCCTAAAGATTTTACCTCCGCGGACAAACCCATTAGTTGCTATTGCAGAAGTTGACAACCCAGTAATTGAGGTTACCATCGTGGCGAGAAGAATTATGATTACTCCAAGACCTGTCAGTAATAAGAAGATAAAATATTTTACTTATGTTCCATTATTCCTACAAATCATTCTCTCTAAATTAAATGTTCAAGCCAGAATCAGAACTGTAAACTGAAAGATGGTTTGTTGACCACTTGCAGTTTGCAGAATGTTTCCAATGAGTTCATGTCACAGTAGTAAGTTATTTTCATCAGTCTTCAAGCAGTGCTGTTTCCTGATAGAAGTAGCCCAGCCAGAAGCTCTGTTATGTTTTTCAAAGGCTTTCCATTAGCTGAATGAAATGAGCAAACAAGTTTTGCTTGTCATGGATACTTATGCCTACCTTAGCCATACATCCTGGCTGTTTAAGAGAAAAGAGATTGACCATATTAACCAAATCTCTTGTTTGTAAGATGCTTTTATCTTTCCTCAGTTGACTAAGTATTGAATTGGAAAGTGAAAGACTGACTACATAGTTTCATGGTGCATTAGGACAAAGACTTTACCCTATCAGGTAGAAAGACGAGACTTGATGTGAGTCTTCTTATGTCCTTACTTGCCAGGCTGTTGACTGCAGCCTTCTCACCTGCTCCCTCCTCCTCTCCCTCTTTCCCTGTAAAAAGCAGTTTCACTCTAGCACGGGACAAATATTCCAAAATAGAAATTTTGCTTTTCAGATACAGTTTACTTCAACAAGTGACCTGTAATGTATAATCTTAGGAAATTGTCTCTTTTTAGGTGATACCACAAAACTGTATAATTAAATGTAAGTAATCAAGCATCTGAAGATCAATATTGCTAGGTGAACTGCATTTCTGTTTATATGAGACTCTGAAACTTGTAATCTTTGGTCAGATAGTCAGGCTTCTTTTAACTCTGTGAAACTTGCTAGAAATGTAGGACTGTGTGTTTTCTTGTAAGGCAGTCAGAAATATTAGTTGAAAATGACTTCTGAGGGACTGTGGCTCAACCTCCCCACTTGACTGTCACCAGCACTAGATCAACTCAGGGGTAGATTTAGCTAGTTAAATCTTGAAAACCTCTATAGTGAGAGCTGCCATAGCCTCTGTGGTTAATAACCTGTTCCAGTGCTACACTACCCTCCCAGTGAAACGTCTTTCTCTTCGTGTTCAACTCAGACCTTCTGAACTGGAATTTTGGCCATTGTTTGGCTCTGTAGTTCCCGAATACTTTCTTGCTTCAAGTCAAATGAAGAAAAAATATGGTATTTTCTCTCAGCTTTATTGTTTCTATTTCCTTTTATGGCTATGAGAAGGGAATAAAAAAAAAAAAAGCATACAGTATGACAGTTGCACTTTGATGCCAAACATTGAATCAGTTCATAGCTTTATCTGAACTTACTAACACTTACTCAGTTCAGTGTTTTTCACTCCAATAGCTCTTTTGTTCTCATAAGGTAAGTAGGTCTTCAATATGAAACAGAAGATTATATATTGCCTGTAGCAATATTTATTGATCAGGGCTCATCCAAACTGAAACTTGGATCCTACAACTGACAACTGGCTAGGGGTACTACAAATATATTGATTTATCTGCTCTATTTCTACCTTCTGGCTCTCAGATCAGATTCCCGACTTCATTTCATACTGGATGATTAGAGGCATCCAATCTCTGAATGAATGTTCTTTGCTGCATAAGTTATAGCCATGTTATCACAATCCTTTAAGACAGAGCAATGTAATACAGGAGATATAAATGATATATAACACTGTGTAGGATATTTAAAGTGATTGGAGCCTCTAATAAATTACATTGATCCTATTGATTTCTGAGCTTTTATTATAGGAAGTCATGCACCTATTTCATTTGCAGTTCCATATAAAAAGTCAGAAAGGTCGTTCCTTTTCGTCGGGTACCATTACATGCCTCATAGAAAGATCTTGTTAAACTCTATGCAGATTCTGTGCCCAAAAAATGGCTGAGCGTGACTTTTAATCATTTGTTAACTTTTAAATTAAGTAGATCAGGCACATTGTTTTTGAAGTGGTTTTGAAATAATTGGGCAAATATGTGTACCTTTTGAAGAGCACTTTTCCTGTGGATTTTCTATTATATTTGACGATTCATTTTGTCAAAGTGCATGTGCTAAATAGGGTCAGATATTTTGCTAATGCTTGGAAAAGCTTTATTGTTATTATTAAAAAGATGATAATGTTCAATAAGAAAAGTGAATAAATGAAGCAACCCAAATGAAACATTATTGTAATGTAACATAATTGTAATATTTGGGTCCAGGTTTTCAGTTAGCAAAAACTTGTTTTTTTCCCCTGCTTTTGGGTAAGCATTCTAGATATAGGTACATCTACAGGCTTTGGAAAATCCCCAAATGTTGAGGGGATATACCAGACTGGTTTTGGACCTGAAACTTTGTCAGGGGCAGACTGTCCCTTATTTTTGCAGCTGATGATGAATAGAGGACTTTGTTGGAATGTTATTTTTCCCCTTTAATAGCTTGTACCCAAGACAGCCTATCAGGAAATGGAAATAACTGGGTTTTCTCTCTTTGGCCTTCTAATGATGGGAATATAAATGGTGCCCAGATGGTGGTTTAACTGACTGATTTTATTTCCATGTTAGTAGCAGTACCCAGTGAAATCTCCAAGCCTTGGTGATGATGAGCTTCCATTAGTGTTTTCCTTAAGCAGCTTGACTAGGGACATAAAGCTCATTGCTTGCTTACAAGACATTCAGAAAACACATTTAGAGATTATTCAAACTGAATTTGATTTCTCATTTCAGAAGTAAAACTAACCTGCATACATAAGACATGCAATTTTAAAAAGCCAGCAGCAGAGCAATAAGCCCTAAGATAGGAGGGTCTGTTTATCAATGAATTAAAATGGTAGAATTAAATGTGAAAGCAGAATGGCTGTAACTGATGTTAGTGCAAATTAATGTTAGAATCTGATTAAAGTTTAGATTGAAGCCCAGGCATATGGCTGCTAAGTAAGTTGTGCTAAAATGAATTACTTTTGCCTATGGCTGTTCTCACACCTCAAAACAAAGTAATACTTCTTGATGATCTCAATAAGTTACTAAACTGCCCTTAAAAACTAATTTTGCATGAAACCCCAGAGCAAAGTCTTGGCAATATTAAGATGCAGAATTTTCATGGCAAGGCATATACTTATGTGTGCCCTGGGCTGTATGTTCTCATTTGGTATGCATCATAAAATCAGCAAGTACCCCTTTGTCAGGCACAGCGCTAAAGCCGTGCACGGAGCACTGCAAAAGCAGGCAAAGTTCTTCCGTTTAGTTCAGGAACTTTTTCGTTTTTTCCACCTCTGTCTCTAAGTTTATGGGTGGGTTTTTTTGTTAATGAGCATTTTCTTTTTCTTTCTTAAGGCCTAGTCTCACCCAAACAAAACTTCTATGAAGTTGCCACATTTTGCTGGAAATGAGACTTAAAGCACAAAAGCATTTTGGAGATATTTCCATTCAGTGTTTCTTTCCAGCCAGTAACAAGGAAATGAATGATACTTGTATTCACTCCAATTCTGAGCACTGAGTTTTATCCACAGTCAGGTGTGTTGAGGTGCAGAGGCACCTCATTTTATGGGAAGATGACGCTAACATGTCCAGGTGTCAGTGGAAGATCAGGGCCCTCTCATTCTAGGCATTTACAAATGTGTAATACAGGGTGACATTGTCGCCATGTGTTAAATTTCTGTTTCCCCAAAGCATAGTTGCACCACAGCAACTGTTGAAATCCTATGTGTTACTTCTAGTAGTGTTTCTGTCTTGCAGTGTTGTGAGCACTTTCCGCTCTCACTGTTTTCACTGAGCACTCAACAACAGGCCAGGCAGTGCCCTTGGGGCCCAGTCCAGCTGCCAGGGTGGCTTGAGTTTTTACACTGATTTCATTGAGAGCCGGATAAATTAATAGTCACAGTGAAAGAGCAAAGATACAGTGCTATGTAGGTACTTAGTTTATGTGAAAGCTGTAACAGGGTTTTAATAACTTGATGTTTCATAGTGTGCTAGTAGCTAGTGCTGGACTCTAGTTAAAAATAACAAAGGCCTGATGAGATGAGACCTCCCTCCAGTTCTGTTTTCATTTTTGCAGAGAAGTGTGAAGAAGCGTTGTTTTCAATATGTGGATTGCAGGGTTTGGAATTCACAGATAAGCAAAGTGTGAACTCTTAAAGGTTAACTCTGTACACCCGTATTAGAAATTGGCCCGAATCACAAAGTTTACATCTGTTACAGAATCTACATACAAATTTCACCAAAGCTTAGAAATATTCAAATGTGATGATTATATGCATAGTTAACAGATCTATGTCTCTAAGCAGTAATTTGGCTGGGAGTCTGGAAAATTCCAGGAGTTTGGAGGATTAACATCTTTTACCCTGGCAAACATTCGAAAAACATAATTTAGTTCAACATGCAAGTGTGCATCTCAGATTATATATTAATCGTGGTCGTGTATAGTTTATCCTCTTCATCCCTTTCACTGTTGAAAATTATATTAAGAAAGACACATACCAATTCCTGCTTGGCCTATGATCCAGGAAAGTCGAATAAAAAGCATCACGCCCCAGATATTGAGCATGCATCTTACCTAAGTTTTAAATAAACAATACTGTATTAGTATAACATTGAAAACAGCATTAACAGTCAGAACGATGATAATGTGCATTGCAGGCTCTTTTAAAAAGCTCCCCAAACATCCCTTAAGTCCTCTTTCCTCTCTTGCGTCTTAAAAGACCTTAGTATTACAAAACTATTCTTAATTTTTATTTTAGTTTAGTTTCTTTTAAATGCAGATAATTTTCTCACCAGCACACCCTTCACCCATCCGAACTTGACAAATCCTGTTTTGTTTTCTTCTTCCTTGCTGGCTGCAGTGTCATCTCCAGGAGCGCCCTCTCCATTAACCACTCTCTCAACTGAGCTGGTGTTCACGGCTATGTTCTGAAGGATCACACAGAAAACAAACATTATTGTCTCTGGACTAGAGTGTAATATTGTGCTCACAGCAGGTATCAGCAGGTGGCCTTGCTAACTGCAAGAAAACATGAAAGAATAACTTAAGCTGGGGAAATGTATCCTTATCTGATGCTAGATTGTTTTAGTGTAAACTATATACAATATACATGTTGTGTTGATACGTTAGAAGAGCAGCTAACCTATTGAGGATCTCCATGGCCTCTTCATGCTGCTGCAACAGTATGTAAGTAATAGTAAATAAGTGTAGAAGCAGAGATGATTTCTGACTAGCAAAAACAAACCTAGCTGAATGCTTCATGGCAAATGAGTTATGTGAAGAACTCTGCTATTTTCTATTGGATAAAGTGCAAACATAATTGTAGCAGCAAATGTGTAACATTCTTGAGAGCAGTCAGAGAAATACTGGGAAAATGTGGTAAATAATGCATTAAATGGATAATCATTTCTATGGTTTAGCCAGCTCTAATATAATTATAGCATATAGGATTAAGTATTGACATGGTAGTGATGTAATATTATGCCAAAGGCAAAGATAGTGAGTGCCTGTATTCTATCATAAGGAACCCATTCCTACACACAGGTTATTCACACTGCACCTAGAGAACAGCCAGAATTAATATCTGAGAATTTTGGAAAATCCACATATAGTTATTTTCTTCTGTTCTACCCCAGAGTCTTTGAAGTAATTTATCTCCACCATGTGTTCCTTGCGGCTTGAATAGGAATTAACTATGGTTCCAAGGGCTATACTTATTGTCCTTGCTGCACCATTTCTTCTAAATTTTGTTAAACAAAGTTCTTCCTGGTTTGGGGAGGAGTCATAGTTAGGCGATCCCTTGCCAAGTAGTGTCTGGGCCCAGTGCAAAGAACTCCAGGTGAGATTCTGTACCCTCCCAAAGTCTAGAAGAGAGGGTCAGAGTGTGTGTGTGGTGTTTATATTAATGTTTAGACTCCCGGCTCATAAATAGGAGCTCTAATCACTACAATGCACAGTTGTGGAATACCTTTGACACAATAAATATTGGATTCTGCTAACAAATGGAGAATAGGTAGTATGAATTTTTGAGATGAGGGTCCAAATTCCCCTTAAGTTACACTTGGTGCATATTCCCTTTTTGAATTTTTGGTCCAAGTTAAATGGTAACATAAGATCTTTTGAAGGTCTGTGACTTTAAGCTCCTGAATTACTTGCGTACTTCCGACAGTTCTCACCCTAAAATAACAATGCTGTGTTTGTTCAAAATACAGTAAATGATTAAAGTAGAATTAAGGAGGATTAGCAACTAGAATAATATGACTTTTTGCTTATTTGTATATGTAGTAGTTAGAGTTTCAAAGACAAAAAAAATACTTAGACTTTGTACTTGAAACAAGTTGTTTCCTATGTACTTTGAATTAATTTGTGCTCTCCCATGCCATTATCATAAATTATGGCCTTAAACCTTCCATAAATGCATTTCAAATTGTCATTTGCATTAGCAAATGATTGGTTATTTACCAAGCAGCTGTACTTGTGCACTAAGGATGCATTTTGAAAACCTACCAAAATTGGAAGTTATCTGCCTTTTTTTTTTTTTTTTTTTTTTTTTTTGGCTTAAAAAAAAAGTTCGTTCTTTGTTTCAGAACAGTTTAGCCTTCATCTCACTTTGGTCTAAAGATAAGCTCATTAAGTCTCCGTAACAAGCGTGGAGAATAGCCAAGGTGAAGAAAGGTTAGATGATTTCTTACATAGGGCAAATATTAAGCCTAAGTGATCATTACCAGCCATCAGCTGTGAAATAGCATTTAGACTATTTTTTAGATGTTTAATTGGCATTTTATGACTTATTAGGTGCAAAAAGTGGAACATCTTACTAAAAGATAACACATTTGACTCAAGCGGTGTAGGAACTGAATTTTTGAAATTCCTTTCAGCCTGCTTTACATTCTGACATTTGAAAATTTACGTATTAAAATATGTATTAAATATTTATTTTCAGATGCCAAGCCTAGCATCAAAGCATAATGGGAACACTTACATGATGCTTAGAAATCTGGAGTCAAGATGAAGATATGACATGAAGATTGTCATGACAAAGGGCATGTATGTTTTGGTATTTCATTATTCACTTATAAAGTGCCCCTGTATTAAAAAAGGAGCAAACAAGAAGAGTCTGCTGAGGGGAACAGTAAAACGTTTAATCAGTAGTAAACCACTACATTGTGTTAACCAATAGTAGATCCATATTTCCCTCAGAAAGGGAGATGAAAAACTGAGCCCTAGGAAATCTTTCAAAGGCAGTTTAGGCAACTGTATCCTATTCTCATTCTCACTATAAATTTATTTTGCGTGGATATAGTCCCATCTATTATATGAGCAAAGTCTGAACAGCTCTTCTAGATGATGGATTAAAAGGAGTTTGACCAAATTATTCCTCAATAAATGCTTTATATGTAGCTATTCAAATGGCTCTTCAGATTCTCTCCAAAATCATTGGTATAACAAGCAGGGAGGACTAAATCCATCCACTGAATCAGTACCTGAAAATTGTTGTCTACTGTTCTTCTTCAGGGCAAATATTTTCTACCTAAACCCCCTTGTTCTGGATTCTTTCTTGCTCTTTTAATGCTTTTGTTACTGCAATAAACAGGTAATACTCTGGAATTCTGACTAGTTGAAATTGCATCTATTACGTATTATAACACTTTTTTAATAGCTGTGGATATATATTTCAATGAATACAACAGAGGAATCTCTGAAACTTAGTTAAGAATTGATGTTAGATTCAAATTTAGAAAAATATGAATTGCGTAATTTGGTTAAATTATGAATTGATATTAATCATCTGCTCTCCTAACTGTAAGTGAAATAGAAATTTAGTAGTTTTATACTTTCAGACAAGATTAAGCCATATTTCTGTGCTGATCAAGTACATTCCTATTAGCTTTTAATAATAATCTTTGCTTAAGGAGAGTTCAGGGCAGAAAACGTACTGCAGCTAGCAAAGGAAATACGGTAAGTGGTTAGCTGTACTTTTTCTCTTGAGCAAGGTCTGAATTTAAGGACTTTCTCGTATTAATAAGCAGAATTAACAGTGTGGAAATGAAGCAGAGAAAACTTGTATCTTTCCTTTTCACTTACCTTTGCCAGTTGTTCATGAATTTCTAATAGGCTTGGTCTGTTGAGCTTGTTCCCACTGACGCTGCCGGTGTTTCTATAATAATCAATTTTAGGAACTGGGTCCATGGTGTTATGCCCAAAAGTTTGTAGATAATACATCTTACTGTGAGTATCATAGGGATGTAAACTAGCTTCTGTTTTCTCCCCACTTTGAAGGAAATTGTCATATAATTCTCTTTTTCCTGGCTTGTAGCTGATTTTCAGTCTGTTATGTGCTTCATCAGTAAAAGATGTTTCTTCGTAATTTGGTGGGTCAGAGCCCACATCCTCTTGGGATGTTTCATTGTTGTCATGGTTTTCATTAATTATGTTAACTTGAAACCGATTTGCATTTGGATCCAAGAATACATTTGAAGAATTATTCATTGACATCTTCAGGGATGTTATGGGCTTAGGTTACTGATCCTTCTACTCTTCTGTGGCTGCAACTAGTGCTACTCTAGCTACAGTGAAGGGTCTAATGCTGTTGCATCTGAAGTTTTTGCTCAACAAAGTTCTCAATTTTTTTCGTGAAACCCTTAAGCAGTCTTCCTACTGCTGTCCTCTGTGGTTCTGCTATCAAAAATATAAATAAAACATTTCTATTAAATTGCACAGTTAGGTAAATATTCTGCTGTAAACCCTGTTACCAAATCACCACAAGATAGTCATCTTATGATTCCTTGAATAGACAGTAGATTCAATGGATTTTTCCATCCATTGAAAATGGGCTTTGGATCAGATTCCAAGCACCTAAAATTATATATCAAATGTGGTATTTCTCTCAATTATGTAATGTTTAATTGAAGCTAGTTAAAGTGTAGGCAATACAGTACAAAGGATGCAGCACAGACTCCACGAAGACAACTTACTGTTTATGTTCCATGGAAGTATAATGATACATAATGATACTATGTATATTTCTCTCATTGTCTAGTGCAAATTGATGTGAAAAAAGTTTGACTCAAACGTATTTTGGGAAGTTAACTGCAGAAGTTAAAGTTTTCAATAGTTTGTGATGGTAGGCGATTTATGAGCAGACAAAGTGTAGCAAATCATTTGTTTTAGATGAAAATACAATTAACAACATAAGAAGGAATAAATAGGGAACTGAAACATATTTAAAGATAGCATTGTGTTTGTTGAACTGTAACGGGTAAAATAAATGAATGTGTCCAAATGACTGTGGCAAAGTAGTAATTATTGAGACATATTAACAATAGTCTTAGGCATCAGAAGGTTCATAGAATTTGATGCCCGGTTACACTTTTGCACTCAAAACGTCCTTCAAGACTATTTGAAAGAAACAGAAGCAAGTCATAGAATCAGTCAGGTTGGAAGGGACCTTGGGAGCTCATCTAGTCCAACCTTCTCCTCCCAAGTAGGTTCAACATTGAATGCAAACCAGGTCACTTAAGGCTTTTACCAGTTAGGGCTTGCAATCCTCCAAGGACAGATTCCACAACCTGCCTGGGCAGCCTATTCCAATTAAGCCTATTAGGACTTAATTGTCCTAATACTGTGTTTTCCCCTTTATATCTAGTTGGAACCTCCTCTATTTCTCTCTTTGACCATCATCTCTGATTCTCTTGCTGTGCCCCACAGTAAATAATCTGACTCCATCTTGTGTAAGATAACCTCCGTGTATGTAATGGAAGATTGCTTAGGTCTCCCAAAGCATTTTTTTTTTCTCCTAGCTAAACAAGCCCAGTTCCCTCAGCCTCAAAGGGCAAGTGTTCCAGCCCTGACCATCCTGGTGGCCCTTCAGAAACTTACTGAAGTTTATTAGCATCTTTCCTATATGGATAGAGGATAAAATTAGAAGTTGATGCAGTTTAATGAGTGCTGAGTAAAGGCCAGTAATCACTTTGCTTGACCTACTGGCTGTACTCCTGTTAACACAGCCTGGGACACTGCTCACCTTCACTCCCAGGATATGTTACTGTCTCCTCTTTAGCCTGTTGCCTACCAGGACCCTTCCAGCAGAGCTGCTCCCAAGCAGTGAAGCCCCACCTGTGTGGGTGCAGGAGACTGGTCTGTCCTAGGTGCCAGATTTGCATTTGTCCTTGCTAGAGTTAGCAGGTTGATATTGACCCATTCCTTTAGCCTGTCTAGCTCTCTAAATGGCAGCCCATGCAGAGGTGAACACAATAGCTGTACAGTCTGCTTCTCACCTCCACTTCCCCACACAGACCCCTCAAAAAACAGACAACAAAAAACCCCAAGAGCAAGAGGATTGTTTACGTTTAAGGCCTTAATGGGTTAAGTACTATGCAGCAACTTGCACGATGTCCCAGAGAGCTCTGAAACGGAGAGCACTGCATATTATTTGATCTATTGGAGTGGTATAGGTAGTGCCATTCTATACATCTTGAAAGTTTTTTCTAGGGAGTTAAAGGATTGTGAGTCTATAGACCTGTGTATTTCAGTGGAAGCTCAGGCCTGTTTTAACTGGCTAAAACAGAGCATATCTAGACATTGAGACTTCACAAGTGTATATAATAGAAAGTTTTGGAAACACAATATATCTATATAAAGGAATGTAAGAACTGAAAATGTGGTAAATAAGCCTATTAGAAGAAATTTTTCAGAGTCTTGTGCTTTCAATAGGTTAGACTAGATGACCTCCAGAGATTCTTCAATTTTTCAGTGATTCTGTGAAATACATTTGGCTCCTTAGCAGTAAAAGATAAATACTATATCCATATTTATATCTTAGCAATATGAATATTGCCTAAAATTACATTTCAAAATTATAATTTGAAGAGCTGATAATCGGATGCCTTCCAATCAGTATGAGATGTAGCTAAAGCATATTTACTGACTTACTCCATCAGCTGTAGATGATACTCTGCTGTGACCGCTCTGTAATGATACCACTTTATAGCTCCCTCATATTGATAACCTATGCTGTTGTTTTTCCTGCTTAATGTTTTATAACTTAACAGCAATGTGTTCCTTTTTTTAAGTTTCTTTTACTTTGTACTGTTTTGCATGATTCATGTGATTGTTATTATTACACATTTCTGATCATATATAACATTCTACTTCCCTCAGCCTTTTAAAATTGTCAAGAAGTGTTTCATCTCCAGACATGAAGGAGCAACACTAAATCTTTTGTCACTAAGATCAGTGAAACTAGGTTTGTTTCCATCTCTGTGACTTTCCAAGACTGAATGAAATTCCGATTCTCTGATAACAATGTGACCTTTACTACCAAGTAAAATGATTCCATAATTTCACTGTCGTCTTTTATTTCCATAGTATTACTACTTTGCTAAGAAAATAAAAGTCTCTTACCTTGCTGCTGTTCTTGAAAATAGTATTTTTCACAGTATTTTTCCAGAGGTCTCTCAACTGTTATTTGCCATCAATTTTTCATTTTGTATTCTAGCATTATGCATGAATTAGCAGGTTCACCTTATTCAGGATAGTTCAACTTACCACTCAATCCTGTGTTTTTAGGGAAGGACAATCTGCCTCTTTCTTTTATTCATGTATGTAATATGTCCCTCTTTTTGAGGCATTACAGATTCAGTCTTATTGGCCAGATCTTTCTCCTGTTTAGTATACTGAATAAACCATCCAATCCCTCTCTTTGAAACACATTTTAAAACATTTCTAGGTGGTGATTGAGAAAAACATTCTAGCTTGTTAATTGTTAACCGGGAAATGTACCTACTGATTCTTAGAAAAAATAAAGCTGTTCTTTCATAGATTTTTTTTTTCTTTAGAGTCATAAAATGTGTTTGTAGGCACCTCTGCGCTAGCATAACAGATCTAGCCAGCAATTGTGGATCTGTTCATGTGCACCAAAGTATCAATGTTTCCTTTATTTCTTCTAAAATCAGAGACAGTATCATTTTAAATCTTTTTTCTTTTTATTTTCTTTTGCTTTCACTTTATTAAAAAAACATTTACACAAAAGGACTTCCAGAAAGGTGGGGTGGTAGAAGAAAAGGAAGGAGTGGCTGGATTCTCTCTTGCTTGAACTGAAGCATCTGCAAATCTAGTATTAGAAATTTGCTTTTAGAAAGTCATACTTGAATACAGTTTACTCTCTTCTATTCTACATGCTCAAGATGAATATTACACTACTTGGTGAGCACTTCCATGAAAATCAATGAAAAAATTAAGTTTCTGTCCATCACAGTTACAGGATTTTGTGGTATTGCGAAATTTCTAAGGGAGCTCAAAAATACTTTATATACCTCCATTTCCCTCTCAGCTATTCTGATTCTGTGCACAGATCATAATCTATTTTCAGTTTTTCATATTTAATAATGGACATAATGAGTTTATTTCTGTGCAGGTTTCCACTTTGCATGGTTTATGCAGAAGAGATTCCAGTGAAGTTAGTGGGATGCCTTGTGTGCTCTCTAAGACCCACTGGTGGATGGATGGGTTCTCTTTAAGAGCCAAGGTAGACCCCCTTGTTCCATATGTCTCTGAACCATTTGCTGCTAACACTATTCGAAGTTTTACTGTGTATTTGTGGAAAATCTTTGAAAAAATGTGTTTTGTGCATTCCTCCTAGGGCTCCTTTGTCTTTTGGAAGTTCAGAGAGGGGCAGGTGGAAAATAAGGAAACTTTGTAATCAAAAGGAAATTTGATAATTACTTCCATTAATAGTTTAGGTCAAGAATGAAAGAAATACTACAGTGTTTGGGTTTCCTTGGATATGTCTACCTTGTTTGCAGTGTAGTTCAGAGATACCTGAACTATATTTTACTGAGATAAATTTTATGTACCTTCAGCACTCTATCCTGGCAGCAGAGAGCTCAGCACAAGCTGCAAAATCTGGGAGAGTAACTGGGGAAGTGACTTAGGTGCCAAGAGATTCTTGTAGTGTGTACACCATTAGGTATACATTAAAAACAAACAAACAAACAAAAAAAGTGTCAGACTTGTGCAGTGGATGGTCCTGTCCAGCAATAATGGATCGGATTGTGAAACAGTGAATGAAAATCTTCCTTTGATTTTATGGTTAAATTTGACTAGTCTATTTGCAATAGACTAAGTGTAACAGGGTCTGGCAATTTTTCTTATACAGAATATGAAGCACTGAAAAGTTCTTATATTCAAGCAATTATTTGTTACAAATCTTAGAGTAGTGTAATTGCTGTTGGCTGTTCCTCTCTCACAGTCTTCTGGCAGGAGATTCGTGCACATCCCTGTACGCTCCAGTATTTCATGTTCCAAGTGGCTTTTGAGGTCCAGCGTTCCATTGGCTGCCCCTCTCTAGCAGATAACGTAAAAGGGGCAGTGTGTATTTTTCAGAATATGTGCAAAAGCAACCAACTGCTGTAAGTGATCTCCTTGTTTGCACCTAGTCGCAGAGCTGTTTAGCAAAAGTGACGGTGCTTAAAATTCTGATGTCAATATTCTCAGAAACTGAATTGAATTTCCATCAAGTTCTGTCACACTTGCTAAAGAGTTGTGTATATGAAGGTGACCTTGAACAACTATTTTTTTAATCTCTACTTTCACTGTTAGTTCTTTTGTCCTGGTAGGATCTCCTGTTATTAGTTCGTCAGAGTGATAGTCTGGACCATACAGTGTGCAAAGATGCAGGAGCACAAGGAGAAGGACCTGGAAGGCACAGAGATCTCTAGCCAGCTCTGGACCCCAGTCCTTTAAGGGGCTGGGCTCAAACGAGTATGTAGCGTGACTGCCTCTGCTTTGATTGACCATGCCAAGCTGGTGTAATTTCTGCTGGGAGCTGTTAACCACTCAGAATATGCTGCGGCTAAAACTGCAACAGTTTAAGTAATTTAAACTGAATTATCTCCTGAAGCCATGAGGAGTAAGAAGGTGGCATGCCTTGCTCAGTTCAGTTTGGCTGGAAGACCGGTTACTTCATGGGACTGTGGAGTTCTTTGTTCAGACTGCAGTTTTGAGCAGGTAATATGGTCTATATTGCAGAATATTTATAGAATTTAAAATATCTGAAATTAAATTTGTTTCCCTTACACTATTTCTACCTGACTTTCTGATGCTCTAGAGCAGGAGAGGGGAGAGCTCTTCTATATATTAACAAAATAAACTAAACTAAAAAAAAATAATCAGACCAGCAGTAAGGAATAGTACTATTCATTATTTGCAGAGGACCGCAGAAATGTTTCATGTTGGTGAAGCAATATACACTATCCTTGCAAATACGGTCAGCACCTGCTGTTCTTGGAAGGTGGGAAGGTAGTGATTGATGAGTTGATGTGATTTGTTGACTTTCTCTTCAGTTGCTTGGTTCTGATAGTCTGTGAACCTACCTTTATCCCTGCTATCTGAGTAACATGGACACACAAACAGACTACTTCTTGCAGCCACTTTCCCTGGGCCATGACCATTTGTTGTCCTATGGTCTGGTATTTTCATTTTCCAAGCCCAGCTTCTGAGCTTCAAAAAATACTGTCAGGTAAAAAGGAAGGAGTGACTATTTATGCGTTTACCATCCCTGTCTTGTGTCTTTCACCTTTCTCTTTTCTGTCCTGCCCATTGTGAGACAAGGTAGAAAAAGGATGCTCCTATGAAGAGACAAATATGCTCAGATTCTTTCTACCATGTTAACTCACTAGTGAATTGTTTATTGAACTATTTCTTTACCATTATCTGTTTCTTATCAAATATTCTGCTGTTCCTCAAAGAAAAGCAACATCAAGTGCCTTTTGAGTTTGCAACAAATATTTATTTAACAAAATGGATGCCACTAGCATATCTGCAAAATGTAGGTATGTATTACAAATGTACCAACAGTTGGTTTCCAAAATGAAATCAACATCAAATTTAAGGCAGGATATTCTGTTGAGTTTTCATGCAAGAGCATATTCAAATGTCCCTTTATCCAACCCCTCAACTTCATCTTCCCAGGTAGAAGAAGGCATGCTACTGTAAGGGTCTAGCAAGATTTTGAAGCATCTGATAATTAGAAGTCCCAAGAAAACACATAAAATCCCCACAAAGGCAAAGCCAGTTTTTTGCTCTAAAGTCAGAGGGAAGGCAGACATTTCGTTGACACTCATGCTGGCTGAAGAGTTGCTGCAGTAATTACTGCTCATCATTGGGCATCACATCCTGGTGACTCTGTGGGATTTTCACCTCTATTGCTTCTTTGCCTGTATAGAAAAGGAATTAGTTTGGTTAGGTCTAAGTAGGCTGTGTAAGTCTGAGTTGTGGCACATGTACATTTGGAAATGAAAACAGCTTGGATTTCAGTAGCATCCGGGGTTTTGGGGGGTTGTTTGTTTTGATTTGAGTTTTGCACATTTAAATTAATCTGATAAAATTATACCTTCTAGCCCACTATGCACCATTTGCTTACTGGCCCCTATAATGAGATGGCAAACTCACAATTTTCTGTCTTTCACCCTTCTCAATATAGAGCAAGTTCAATTCATGGTTGTTGCAAACAGCATTTTGTCAGAGCTGACACAAGCCTGCAGGTTTTGATTAGGCAAAACTTGCAAGGTCTTCACCTGGAGAAAGAAGTATGTTTTCTCTAACGGCTTTGCACCTCAGTCCTTAAACCTGTTAAACTCACATTTGACCTCAAAGGGAGTTTAAGCCAAGTAATGTGGATTTTGCTCATGTAGTTTAGCTTAGAAATTTAAATAAATAGATCCAACTTGTTAAAAAAAATACATATGTCATTCTAATAGGATCTTGGGCTCCATTTTCAGAAAAGTGCTGTGTGCACGTGATCAGATGGTTTGAGCTTGCATTAACTAGAAATGAACAAATTAGTACAATTGCCCCTTCACTTTCCTGTATGCTTGCCCATGAAGGAAGCACCATTCACTAGTGCATAAAATCAGAAGCTGCATAGGAACACAGACTCTTGAAAGATATATTCAGATTGGCAGGTTGAGCCATTGGGATGATGTTCCAGCCATGGAGCAGCTGCCAAGGGCACATGCTGTGTATGTCTTTATGCTAAAAAATTAGAAATCCCTATATATTCTCATGTATGAGGGAAGGTTAGTGGGAGAAGATATAACACAAGTAAATTCCCTTACCCTAAATTTTTCTCTTATTGTTACTTTCCTTGATCTTCTCTATTAAATACATACATACATATGTAAGTATATATAAATATATAGATATAAACCCAAGTATTCAGGAAGCTTGAAACAGATTTCTTATTCAAAAAGTTTACCGAGTGCGAATCTTTCATTCTCACACACTCCATTCTGCCATTTTTACAGGCATCGCAAACATCGTATCTAAACCTACTGCTCCTGGAGCTCAGTGGACCGACCCAAACCTCCATCCTGTGCAGGCACTGAGTATCAGTCTTTCCACTGAGTGTCTCCATCCTACCATCACCACCATTAGAGCTCTCTGCATTTCCAACCAAGAGACTTTTATTTTTGTCTTTATACTGAGATCTTATGTATAGGTTTTAGTGGGGAGGGGGGTTGTTTTTGCTTTATTTTAGGTTTCTCATCAAGTACTAAAATCCTATTTCTCTTATCTCTCTACAGACAGCAGGAGAGTTGGAAAGGCTGGGACATCAGAAAAGGCAAAGGACAAAGGTATTTTATTCTAATACTGGAGTTCAGGATTTTTGGCTCTTGCTAACACCTATTAAACTAATGTGCCTCAGGGAAAAACTCTTTTGTTAACAATTCAACCATCTTCCCCTAGGAAATTTCCAGTATCCATTTATTTCTTGGCAGAGTAATTAGGCCACTCAGATCTCTACGCTGCCATGATTGCACTGTTACAGGTACCTGTGCTAGCCAGTTTAGAGAGCTCCAGCATCTCTACTCTATACTGCAGTCACAGCTGATGCTGCACTGTCGCCATATCCTGAGACAGCTTAGAATTAACAACAACAAAAAAGTAAAAACACGATTTCATATTCCTGAGAAGACAGAAACAATCTGATTTTTTTTTTATCTTGTTCGATGTCTCTTTTCCCATGTTAAAAATCTGTGGGATTTTAAACATTATTCAAAGAATGAAAATTTTAAAAGTAAGATTAAAAGGGCAGGACACAAGCCTTCTTTATTTTTGCACTTAATATAGTACATATTAAGTAGTACATTTTCTTATTACATTCGTTAGACATTTGGCAGAGCATAATATCCCAACAGTTTATAATAGAGCTGTGTATGAGATTCTTACTTGTTTTGAATGATATTTTGCTACTTGAGTTATACTGTTTTAATTTTTGTTCAGTTAGAGAAAAGATCCAGATACAATCTGTGGGAATTAAAAGATCAACAATAATCAGTAGTTATTTTCTGAGATCTATCATTATCTATCACCTACTGTACAGACTTTCAATAGGCATACTTCCAGTTTTCCTGCAAGTTTGACCTTATGTAGAAATCACAGAAATTTCCGTGGTGTCACAAATCAATTGATTTGAACAACAGCCAGTCGAGAAGAAAGTTATCTTTCCAGAAGTCCTAAGACACTACGATATAAAAATTAAAATGAAAGGGTTATACAGGGAAATGATACATAGACACAACCTTGGAAAAGCTAGATCCAAAATAAAAATACTGTTCTCCTGAAAGATGTGCACAAATCTCAAATAGTATGGCCTGGAGAATCCTGCATCCCAGCTGCATCCAGAGAAACACGTACATCTTCTAGGTGATAGTTCTTCCAAAGTCAAATTCCAAAGACAGCTTAAACCTAGTCTTACTGATACTGCAGGTTGCACACTGAAATCAGTGTGCAACATGTTTGTGCATTACATGTTTGTTGATGGTGGGAATAATGTGACAGATCTCTGCAAATCCTGGCTGGCACTGAAACATGAAGTAGTAAGAAATAGATACCTCAATCTCAGTCGGCAGGAGTTTGACTGCAATAACCTACTAGGCACAGCTGGCTGCATGAGAAAATAGTGGGTATTCCCTATGTGTGGGAATTGGTTCTGGAAATCTATAATAAGCAGTTTTGTCCTCTTCCTTCCCCTTTCCTGAATTGCAGAAATTGTAATTGAGGCCTTAATGTGCACAGAACAGCTTACTCTAATTATATATCACAAAAATTGTGATACCAAGATTGAGCTTGAATACATTTTTATTGTTTTCACATTTCAGTGCTGTGTACAGGTTAAAATTCCTCTCCCAGCTAGTCAGATACTCTTTCACTTGCTCTAGAGTACGTGTAAAATTATGGATCAGAAGACCATGAGTACTATCACGGTCTAGACCCAAAAATCCTTGAAGATGACCTCTATGGCAGTATGATGGGGACAGGCTATCAGGTAGAATCTGCAGAGTCATTTTGTAGGAGTTGGCCTCAGACTGATCTGTGACTCTTTTTATAGGTCAGGATTTTAGTCATCTGTTGATTCTTTCCCCACATAAAAACACTGGCATGAAGAAAGGCTCCCTAGCATCCTGCTGTGAAAGTAAAGACCTTGGAGGCCCTTGTGAGACCCAAAGAAACATTCAGAGTCCAAGAGAAAATACAAATTAGGAAAATAACTCAGCTTGTAGACCACTGAGGTAAGGAGTGCGGAGGTTTGTGCTGGGGAGGCTGGCTGCACCTGTGGAGGATGAGGGGAAGAGCCATAGTCATTGAGAGGAAGCCTGAAGAAAGATTTTGAAATTCTTAATAATATTCTAATATAATCCCCAGCCCAGTTCTGCCAATGCTTGATACGGACTGTGGATCCTAATCTCAGCTCTTGGATGGTTTGGGTGTCTTTTTTTCAGATTTAGCTTTCATTCTTATGTTTTCAGAAATACTGAGATTACATAATTCCAGGCTTTCCTGGGAAAGTAGTCAGTAAGTGTTAAATAAAGACTTCATCAAGAATCTTCCTTATATTCTGGGTTTCAGCCCATCTCTCACAACCTCCCCCCCCCCCCCCAACACCCACACATGTACACATAAAGAAGCTTTTTCTGTAATGGCTCAGTACTGGAAATGAGCACCTTTAACATCTGCTGCAGTTGTGAGCATTCATCCCCTTGGCATGATTAAGCCTCAGGTGCCTAAAAACTCACTTCATGAACTACAACGTGTAACGAAATAAACTACACCAGTTGCCATCTGTTCCCCCCTTGGATGTGCCGTAGGTCCAGCTGCTAGTTAGTGTGTGTGGTCATCCTGAAGGTACTTCAAACAGCCTCAGTCCCCAGCATGTGTTTCTGAGTGGCAGCAAACCTAACTTTAAAAGGTGTTTATGTGTTTAGGGACAATAAACAGGCATCCCCTGGAATTTTGAGAAGCATCTCATTTGCACTTAGCTAGCTGGTCAGGGAAACAGAACTGTGTTTCAAGAGTGCTATTACAAGAATTGGTGGTAGGGTGAAAGGATTAACAATGGAGAAGACCTAAATAAACAAAAACCACCATGAATTTGAAATTCTCCAAAGGGTCTGAGTCATTTGAGTTAACAACACCTATCCAGAAATGCTACAAAGCCAGCTTTGGGACTGCGCAGCCAAGCTCTCATCAGCTTGTTTGTGCACCGAATGCCCGTGTTCCCTAAATTGCAGCGGGAGGAAGGCTCGTTCTTCAGAGTAAGGTCTCCAAGACAGCATGGAGGGGGTGCATGCATGGATGTCCAGCAAACGAGGGGCATGATGCAATGTTTTTGCAGCATGATAACTCAGGGTGCAGGCTGCTCTTTTTCACATAACCTGCATTCCTCTGCAAAGAAGCAGCAGCAGAGCAGTGACATTTCCAGCCTTCAGACTAGTAATGAATTGCAGAAACAAGATTTTATCCTCAGTAAATGCACTAGCGTGGAGTCTTCACTGAACAAGAAATTGTGCGCTGTGCTTTGAATTTGTGTACATATGATCTAGATTTGGATAACAAAGGCAGAAAGATAAAATAGTGTTGCCACCCTCAACTTGTGAACGTGGAGAAGCGGTGCCTGCCTCCCCGGCCACGCAGGCTCCCGGAGCCGCCCTGAGGGTCCCCGGCCTCTGCAGAGCAGTTGTTGCTCTGCGACCGCCTGTAGTCTCGCCGGCCGCTGCCGCGGAGGGCCGCTCCGCGCCTCGACCGCCCCGCTGCCCCGCGGCGGCGCCTTCCAAGGACGCTGCGTGCGGCCCCGGCCCCGGCCCCGGCCCCGGCCCCGCCGCGCCGTACGCACCCGGCTCCTGCGCGCCCGCGCTGCCCATGGTGGCGGCTCCCGGCGCCGCTCGCCAGCTGTTGAAACCCGGGCTGGCGCCCCGACGGCTCCGGCCCCGGGCGGCGAGGGCGCCTCTCCCCCCGCCGGGGCGGCTCGCCCGGGCTCCCCTGGCCGCCGGCGATGCGGCCCCGCCGGGAGATGCTCAAGTCGCCCTAATTAAAAAATTAAACACGGCCTTCTCCTCCTCCTCCTCCTGCTGCTTCCTGCCCGCCCCCTTTCATCGCTATTCAGCCGCGCTCCTCTCCAGCCCCCCTTTGTACGGATTAAACTGAGGAGCGTGGAAACTTCCTGCAAAACACTACGTGCGGCGCATCGGTAAGCGCGCTGCCCCGCCGCCGCCGCCGCCGCCGCCGCCGCCGCCGCTCTCTGGGGCCGCTCGGGACGGCGGCGGGAGCGCGGTGGGGGCGCCCCGCGCCGCGGCGGCCGCGCGGGACCTGTGGAGCCGCGTTCACCCCGCGGGGCCGCCCTGCCGCCCGCGGGGCCGCCCCGAGACGCGCGGGGCGCCGCCGCCTGCAGCGCTGCTCGGGGGCCTCGGCTCCTGCCGGCGGCTTTGATGCGAGTAACGAGCAAGGCGCGGCGCGTGTGGCCGCGTACGGCCGGAGCCGCTGCTCGCGCCGAGGCGCCGCTCGCGCTCTGCCCTTTCCTCGGCTGTGGTTTGCCGATGCTGGCCTTCCATTTGCCACGACAGCAGGTGTTTAAGGTGGATAAGGGAACAGGATTTCTTTTCCCAAAGCTGGACCTGTATGTTGCACTAATAAACAGCAAATCTATTTCAAATGATAGTGATTCCCTGCTTGTATGCTACCACGGTGAATACGCCCTGGAAACATGCACGGGGCTCAGTGAAACAGGAGTGTGTCATAGTGCCACGCGTGATGAGATTTTTGAAAGCTGCTGTGGAGCTACTAGTAGAATTTATTCATTGGAAAATATTTTTAAAACCCGGCAACCGTTTCTTGTTACATGCAATAACACTATGGTAGGCTAAACCTTCTTCTTAACACGAGCTGGGGGAAGGATTTTGTACTGCTTGCCTTGATAATGCCTGATCCCTCTGCTCTGTCTGCAGTGGGCTCCTAAGCACTTAGTATTATCATTAAAAAAGGGGTTCTCTACTGCTAGTAGAACTAATGGTTAATGCCTATGCTATTAAGCACTAATGGTTATTAGTTCGATCTTCTAATGGTGCAGTGTTAGTCACATGATAAACAATGTTATTGCTGAAATTATAACTCAAGCTAATTTTTGAAGTGCCTCTCATGTTTAAGGATCCATGAAGACTTTATAAATAGATTGTTTTAAATAGTGTAAGACCATGCTTTTGGAAAACGTATATGAAAGGAGCCTTGTAAGGGGGGCTAGTTTTCTTTCTCAATCTTGCCTGTGATTGAATAGGGGCCCTCGAAGGTCTCTCGTTAAAGGGGAACAGCTATGGACTGGGATTAGCAAAAAAACAAGGGCTGAGATTTTCTTGGTGTCCCCTGGTGAATCTGGGACAATATTTTTGGAGAGAGTGATGTAAATCTAGCCTTTTCTGGTAATTGTTGAGTGTCACTACACTTTTTGTTAAGTAGGTCTTGGGAGTCTTGGGAGTAGCCAGGATTGCTTCATCTGCCTTGCCTGGGGATGGAGGGCAATGCTGGGAGTGGAAGTACGTAACCTCTGAGAGCGTAGGTCTCGTCTCTTGACATGTTTTGGGCATGGACGCTGGGTCTTTAATTATCACTTACCTTGGGAAAGGCGTATGTGTGGGATCTTCCTGTCCAAAGATATGATATGATATTATTTTTTTTTCTTTTACTCTTGTAGGAATTAATATTGAGATTAAAAAAACCCATGAATTAATTGCCCCTCTTGTATTGTTGTGGAATAGAGGATGCTGAAGTCATCTGACTATTTTTATGAACCTAACACTCACTGTTCAATTTTAAAGACTCTTCTTTATGGTGTTTTTATGTGTTGGAGAGCCACTTTTCATGGAAATGAAGCTGGAAAGAAACTGACAGCCAGCAGCTGGGAATGAGACTCCTACTCCCTCTGCAGCCGCTGGTTGTCAACACACAAGTAATACTGCTGAAGGTGTTAAATTTAAAAATGGAAAAGCAATGGAATTAATTTATTCCTATATTTCATTGCTTTTTCATTTTAAAAGTCACTAGTTTTGTCCTTGCACCAGAACAGAGATTTTTTTTGTAAGGTAAGTGGAATAACAGTGTATGTGTAGCCACACACTTTTAAGTTCTTTATCTGGGACCATCCTCTTTTATGTTGAATAGAAAAATATTGCTATAGTTATATAGAATAGAACAATATAGTTAGCACTTCCATATGACTTCAATCACTTTTGCCATTGATTTGATCTTTATATTTTGGGGGAGTTAAGTGTGGCCTCAAAGGAGAGCCTGTGAACAGAAGTAGAAAATTTATAGTCATGTAGTAATTTGGTATGTTGACCGCAGCAAATTGAACTGGCCTAATTTACGGTTTGGCTGGACACTTGCAGCAAGTGGATGCCAGTGAATGAACGGCAATAGGGATCTCTTAGAGCTATTAGCTCTTTGACGTTTTTTAATATTTGAGGATAATTTGAATAGCAGAAATGTCAAGAAAATGTAACTATTTTGAGTGATAACTGACTCCATTGTAACTTGCTTTTAAATTTAGCTTAAAGCAGCATGTTGGCTTTTCCTCCTTCAGAAACAAACCAACCAACTCATCCTTTAGTTGCTAGAAGTTTTAAATGAGCTGATGAGGGTAGAGTCCGCAAAGAAGATTGTGCTCAGAAGCATCTTAGGAAACATATCAAGTCGAGATTCCCCTCTTACAAGGCTAAGCAAATTTATGAGAACAGGCACCAAAAGAAGGCAAGTAATATATGGGTGAGATGCAAGGAGTAATAGAGTCTGGGGGAGTATAATGAAAGATGGAGGATTGTATATAAAGGGACGTATGTACTGATCTGAGTTGTAAATGGGAATTGTTTTGTGTATTTTAATTAAGTATATTTAAGGTTTTAACAAGGATAAATAGTTCTGTTTTATCATGTGTATTTCCATAATTCTTAAGAAAATGAGACCTCTCTGGGCTCTTCCAAAGACTGTGCTTTTAGCAGTATCAACTTCACCAGTGATTTAAACGTGTAGCCTGTAGAGTCCTGGAGATCCATAGTGGACTTCCCACATGACTGCCAAGAATGAGTCAGAAATGCAAGTTCTGCACAGCAATCTGTATATGTTAAATACCTGAATAGCCTCACACTTCTGATAGGAAATATTTAGAGATTCAGAAACTGAAAATGGTTGCAAATCACTGCTTTAAGTCTAGCACAAGCCAGCATTACTATTTGAGAAGGTGGAAGGATGTGTGCAGGTAGTGAAAACCACCAGTGCCACCTGGTTTTAAGGGGAGTGGGTGGGCTGGCCTAAGGAGAGGTGGTGGGAAGTGTTCCCAGGTGTATCCCCCGCTCTCCATGATGGGAGCCCAGGAAGGCCTCTGGGTAGCAGAGGAAGGGCAAAGGGCTTCTGGCAGGCTGAATTTAGACCTGCAGGAGGTACATGCTGCCTCAGGGTAAAAAGAGAAGGTGGTGATTGTGTTAGGCACACCCTCTAAGCCCACCAGAAGAGGCCATGGGCATTGTGGAAGGAAGGACCAAACTGCAAGTGGGTTGCTCAAGTTTTTTCCTTGGTGACTTTATCAGTTATGGTGATGATATGGGGGAAGAGAGGGTGATGTAAATTTTCTCAATATATGAGTAGTAGAAATTCTGGCAGGCAAAGTCTAGTGCTGTTACTCGGCCTTTTACTCGTAGGGGTGAAAAATTGGACATTATATTGTAGGCCCTTAAACTGTGTTTAAGGGTTGCATAACACTGCTACCCTTAAAGAAGGTTTTGATGAGGATTAGGGAGATTTAAGCCTCAGGGGAAGGGGGTGGGGAAGGATGGAAGAGGTTAGATCATTGCAGATCGAGTAGAGCTGATCTCCTGTATGGCTCATACCACTTTGTGACTATAGGATGCTGCACAGTTTTTCTGGTTATAAATATATGATGCACAGAACAATCCTGTACTAGACATCTGCATAATCTTTTATCTGGGAGTGAGTCTGAGCCAGTCCGTGCTGTCGATGACTTATTCCAGCTGGGGGAAGGAGAAAAAGCAAGAGAAGGCAAGCTGGGAAGATGCTGAAGGGGTGGGGGAGGGAGAGGGAGAAGCAATCAGCACTACAGCTGCAGGTGTGAAGGTCTGTGCAGGAGGTGGGCTCTAGTTGTGAAACGGCTGTGCTACCACTGCAGTGTGTCTGGGAGATGTCTGCAGGCAGACAGTCTGTTGCATTTGATAGTTAGTCCCTCTGAAGTGTAAAATGTTCTGTTTTCCAAAGTTAAAACACAACAACTTACTTTTTCAGGCTGGGGTGATGATCTTTAATTGCAAAGAGAGGGTTTGGGGAAGATATATTTGCCTTACTTCAGGTTCGTTAAGGCTATGCAAAAAAGGGTGTCTACTTGCAGCGTAGAATTATTATCCTTTTTCAAAAAATGCATAGAGTAAAACAGTGTAGGTTAGATGCAGCCTTAGGCAAGGCAGACTGGTTTTGCAATCTTTGTGGCAGTGCAGAAAGGAATCCTTAAATAAGCTGCAAAAGTCAAGTGATTTACTAAGCAAATCTGTTGTTAAAGCAAGTCCTTTTCAGCTGTAAACAGGGCTCCCTAGAGAAGGGACAGTTTAGAAAATGCTAGGCATGTCTAGGTGCCATAGCGAATGAATGAGAAAAGTAATGATACATGCCACACACATTCACCAGGCAGGCATTATATAGGTGGAAACAGTGCCTGACTGAAAACAATCTACAGGAAAAAATGCCAGTGGATTGAAAAAGTATGAAGCTCAGAAGTCCCATGCTCAAAAGTGACTTACAAACTAGTTGACTTTCAGTAAGATGGAACATTTTCACAAGTGTCACCTGATGTGGACTGCATTTGATCAAGACTTAACTGAAAACAAAATTACAAAGTATTGAAGTGAACTGAAAACCCATTAAAATGATCCTTTTTAGAAGGGTGGTAATTGGTATTTGGTCGTTGGCAAGCTGAGAGCAGTGACTTGTTTGTCAATTAAGACTTGAGGTTATTGGAGAGTTACTGTATTAAAAGAATGCTGATACTTAGAATATGTGATATAATTATTTTATCCATAAGTAATTCCTGTGCAAGAAACTTCAAAGAATACTTCATTTACAGATGCTTCTATGTACATATACATGTCAGACTACTACTAATACTCCATTATCCTTGATTCTTTCTGTAAATTAGTACTGTCAGCTGCCTGCTTGCAGAGAATACATACCCATAATGCCATACGCCCTACCCATAACTAATAAACACTATTTACATTAGAGAAAAGTGGAAGGAATTTGTTAAGTCAGTAGATGAAGAATACTTAGCAGTTTTGTACCATATGATGGATCTCTTTGTAATAAGAGCATTCCTCAGAGACCGCATCTGTCTCCTGAAAGGACATAAACACAGGTAGAAGAGATGCTGGCAGTCTGCGTATCAAAATACAATTTAAAAATATTCTCAGGAGGGATTGGTAGACTGCAATGATTAAGATGTTCTCAGAACAAATACAGTGCACGGGAAGATACCCTTTTTCCTTTTTCACTTACTATGTCAAGGAGATTTATTATTTTTATTTCAATCATTTTATTTGTAGAAACTTTTCTAGGGCAAAACTTTGACTTTTTTCAACACGGTTTTGTAGACCAAGGAAATCTCACATTTTAATCTTAATTCAGCTCTGTCTCTGACAGCTCCTTGTGGCATTGTTCTCTCATTTTTGTTATTGTCCTTTGGAGCCAGAAATACTGAGTGATTATTTGTGACACTTCTAGAAAAGGACATAAAAGGCCTGAAACTGGCATTTGAAGTAAATAGAATGCTGTTAAGTAGGAGTTGTAGTGTAAGAGATGGGGCAAAGTTAATAGCAGTCTTCCAGACTTTAGACTAAGCTATGTCCTATGCAATTCTAGTACAAAACATTTCTACATTTGTAAGTGTGTATCAGTGTAGAGATTGATACTTTTTTTTTTTTTTTTTTTTTTTTTTTTTTTTTTAAGACATCGGGTAACCAAACTAATTTTCTTCTTTTTTTTTCCCCCAACACTTAATCCTCTGTGCAAAGCATGATTAAGCAGCTGACTCAGTAATAGGGTGCACTAACCTGAATGTGTGAATTGCTTCCTGTCGTCATGTAGAAGTGAGAGCTGTAAAACGTAATGACAGCAATTCAAAGTAAACATTAACTATTTCAATGATGATTATCACAAATACCAAATTGTTTATCTAATTGTGGTTAATGTGTGAACATAAACCATCACTCCTCTCACCTGACCTCTGTACATGTCTTTCTAATTCTAACCTTCACCTGGGATGTAGGTTATTAGAGTATTTCATAGCATTTAGTTTCCTCCAAAATATGGGGCCTTACCAACACTGCTTAGTGGGACAGTCATGAAGACAGAGGAACAAGAGAGAGTTCCAGCAGCTCAAATGTAGCTTAGCTCAAAAATCCATTTGTTTCCAGATTAATGATTCTTTCCTGTCTCTTGGTAGAAGCAAATTCCAATAAAGGTGTGGAGCCTCTGTATTACTTAGCTTTTCTTACCTTTATGGATTTCTTAAAAAGAAATATATGTGTTCCTATGGGTCAACCACCAGAAACCACTATCTGAATTCAGTATAGTGAACAGAATGATTTTCCTTACATCATAGATGTTGATACACCATTTGTTGACTCATTTAGACTATTTATGTAACTATGATTAGTGGAATAATTTAATTTTGTCCAAGTGATATGAATTTTTTCCTTTAAAAATTGCTGAAAAACATTTTCCCCAAAATGATGCAGAGAAAATGGCATTTAGTAAGCCAAAGGAAGATGGGAGGAAAATGTCTCAGAATATATTTTGTAAGTAAATGAACATCTTCCAGAACAAGTAATAGAAAATCCAGAATATTTAATACTATCTATGAGGCATGGACTTTGTGATTTTATATTTTTATAGAAGAATTATATCTATTTGTATTTAATTTTGTTATTTACATTTAACAAGAAAATAAATGCCCTTATAGGAGCTTCTAATGCCTTAACTATAATTGAACTTGCACTTAAATCTACCTACTGGGTTTATGTGTTTGTATTTATTATGTTTACATATATGTGTGTGTGTTATCTTAAGTCTGATAGTATTTTATGGCAATGCATAATTGTTAAATTATCATTGTGAGGAAGTGAGGCAAAGATTTCAAACTCATGGATTAAGATAACATCATTGTGACAATCTTCCTAAGAAAGCAGGTTGTGAGAGGATATACACAAATGTCCTGAAGGTGTCGGCTGAGGTAATCTCTTCTCAAATAAGAGAAGAAATGCATGGCTTGTTTGGTGGTACAGATAAAGGAATTCATTAGGACACTGAAATTTATTCTCACTCCAGCATATACCTGCAGCCAGGTAGGTCTCACCTCAGCAGGTGTCAGGAAGTGGCCAGGATGTTTCTGTGCCATAGCTCCTAAATGACCCACACATAGACAAATATCTGCAGCGGATGAAGGTTTTAGGTGTAAGCTGTCTTTTAAGCCAGTGCTAGAAGAGTGGCACAGCATCCCTAAGTAGATTAGGTATATGGGTTGCTCCTGTATGTGGTCTATGAGCTGCTTCAGCACAGGCTGGGAAACGACACGGGTCCGTGATGTTCAGGCATCTCCATTTCCTCGTGAATGTGGGGATTGCCTTAATGTTGGAGGTACTGAAATGTTCATGGAAAAAGACCATACGTCATCTTATAGGCAGGACGAGTACTTTAATTTTGACTACATTTGAAGGAATGAGTAGACTACAAACACAGGAAAAATGCAAGGCAAATTTTATTTTAAGAGATCATGACTTTGTGCTATAAATAATGAATGAATCAAAGTTTGTATAATGAATTACAGTCTATTTTCTGGAAAACAGAAAAAAGCAGTGACGGGCACAACGCGCTTCAGTTAAACCACGGCTCAAGCAGCCAGCTGCTGGAGTGGGTATTACTAGAAATGTACAGGTGAAAATGCGCAGTAGCGGGTCTGCTTTGAGCACGGGACAGCTCTGCGGGCGTTCCTAAGCCCGAGGAAACGGCAGCGCCCTTTCGGCGCTGGGTCCGCGCGCTGCTTGGAGCGGTGCTCTGGGGCGCCCGGCGGCGGGCTGAACGGACTGTCGTGCCGGGCTCGGATAGCCTGGCGCCGTTCAGGGCGGGCGCCCCGGCGGCCCCAGAGCGAGCTGTTTCAGGAAGGGGGCACTTGGCGGGTGACGGCGGCCGTGCAGAGCGGCGCCCTCGATGGGAACTGCTAGCACGAGCAGGGCCGAGCCTCGGCGAGGAGCCGCTCGGCGGCAGCGGCCCTTGGCGGAGGCCGCGGCCCTTGCTGCACCACAGGCGCCGCAGCGGCGGCCGGCGACCCTGCGGAAGCCGGCAGCTCCGAGCCCTTCCTGCCGGGGGGGCATAACCGCCGGGCTCCCGGCGGCTGCGGGAGGCGGGCCGCGGCTCCCCCGCCCCCGGGGAGGCGGGCCGAGGCGGCGGCCATGGGCACGGCGGCCATGGGCACCGCGGCCCAGCGCCGTCGCCATGGTAACCGGTAACCCGGGCGGCGCCTCCCCCCCGCCGCCGCCGCGCAGCCCGTTCTCGCGAGACTTGGCCGGGCCGGCGCGGTGGGGCCGAGGCGCTCCGGGCCCTTTTCAAACCCGGCGGCAGCGGGGGCCGCAGCCCGGCGAGGAAATGGCGGAGAACGACAAGCCCGAGGCTGCGGCGGCCGCGCCGCCGCCGCGGGGCGCCGAGGAGGCCGCCGCCAGCCAGCCGCCGCCGCAGCAGCAACAACCGGCGCCGCCACTACAGCAGCCGCCACAACAACCGCCGCAGGACGAGGCGGCGGCGACGACGACGACGACAGCCACCGAGAGCGGCGGGGGCAGCGCTAATGGCGTCAAAATGTGTGTGCGGGGCCGGGCCGGGGGCGGCGGGGGGCGCGGGGGCCGGGGCCGGGGGCGGCGGGGGGCGCGGGGGCCGCGGCCGGGGCAGGCGGCCCGCCGGCCTCCGCCGCCGCGGCCGGGCTCCGCCCCCGCCGGCAGCCGGCGTGCCCGGGGCAGGCGCCTCCCGCCCGTTAGGCGCTGCCGGGGGCGCGGGGGAGGCGGCGGGCCGGGCCGGGAAGCGGCGCCGGGGGCGGCTGCTGCTGCTCGGGACCGCAGACTGCCGGGGCTCCTGCCAGGTCAGTTCTGCAGGTGCTGTGATGTGCTCTGGGTAGGCCGGTTCCCACAGGGTCTGTTTCTAGGAAGTGTTCTGGGTTGTTTATTTTTTTCCCCCCACTGTTTACATTTCTGCTTTTTTACTAGTATGATTTGTAAAGCCTTTGCATTAATCGTTATTTACATGAGAACGGTAAGAAAGCTCTTCAGTGACTTACTAAAAACATCACACAAACTTTTTCTCTAAATAGCACAGCTGTCTCGTGTGGAGTATGTAAGCTATGTCTCGTTTATGAGGAGTTTAGTGTAAGGGAGTCTGAAATACTATCTCTTGGAATAATTCAGTGAATGGCCTCCTGAAGTTTTTGTTAGTTTTGATGTCAGGCTTCCAGGATTATCATTCTCTGGCTGAACTAGTTTTTGGCCTCACATCACTGGAATTTCAGCTTCTCATATTATCTAATTCATATATTGGAGGGAAAATGCATTTTGTGGCAGAGCTGCTATGGCAGTACATCAAGGCTATTGAGATCTGTAGTGTTTTGACATGTTACAAGCAGCTGAAGCCTGATACTGTTGTGTTAAAAATACATACGGGATCAAGTTCTATATAAAGCTGAAGGAATAAAGGCATATTTCATGCCTTTACTTGATGCACTATAAAATTCATGTAGTTCATATGTTATAAATCTCGCATTACTACAAGACAACATTTTATTTTCTTCAGGGCTGAGCCCACAAGTTCCAATCTGCGCAAATTATAGTTTGCATTTTTGCAGGAAGACTGTTACTTTTTCACATCTTCAAGGAATGCAATATTTCATTGCCTTTTCAGGTTGTTACTGTTAAAACAATTACTTTATTTCTCTGTATCCTTACCTCTGTCACTACTTTTTTTTTTTCCCTCCAAACACAAGCAAATGAAAAATCCTAGCTGTTCTGTGTGATAGAAATCACAACCTTAAGTTTGAAAATAACGCAAAGTTTCTAGTGGCAGGGTTTCAAATCTTATTCTTTCATTACAGTTGCCAGTCTGCCCAAAACACATATGCAAAGGATTAAGCTGTCAGTGTGGAGGTGAAACATAGTACCTAATTTTAGTAACCAGGTTTGTTTAGCACTCGGATTAAATTGGATAGGAATCTCGGTCTCAGCTTGCACTTCTGTAAGTTTGTCGTATTGAGCAATAGAACTGTTCAGCACAACGTAGCTAAATTGATGTACGTGCTTTAGAACCACTCGTGCAACTGTGGAATTTCTGCAATTCGCCATTCACTGATCTTACACTTTATAGGGCCATTTGTGAGCCGAGAAATAGAAGTTTGTGGGGAAAAAAATAAGCACCCAGGGTTTTTCAGAGTGATTTATCTTGTGCTGAATGTTTTGGGGGCTTCTATCTTTGTATTTATATATGTGGAAGGCTTACCTTTGATTTCCGGAACACCTTTATAAGGTGAAGTCATTATTCAAAAGGTTAACATTCTTTGTTTTAACCAATGAGGAAAACCTATTTTTGTAAGAAATCACTTTTTCTAAGAAATGGACTTTTCAACCCTAGAAATCTGCTACAGGCAAATGTTAAGACAAATCCATATATAAAATGATTAATTCATTAAAAAGATTAAGAGTAGAAGTAGTGTAGAAAAGTAGAAATTACAGTTATTTTGAGAGAGGGTAATTCATAGTTTCTGAGGCTCTTCTCAGTGGTGTACAAGTGACTAAGGCAACATTGCTTTGAGTGTATTCTTCAGTTGCAAGTGTTCTTAATATCCAGATGCGAGAGTAAGGGCTAGATCCACAAAAGGATTTTGACACTAGACAGTTTTAATTCCTGAGACTCTAACTGAAATTTCTTAAGAAATAGTACATCTTAAACACAACTAGTTGAAAGAGATCCCAGCCTCTAGAATGGTCACTGGCCTGATGGTTTTGGCAGGTGAGCTTTGTGAAAAGGATTGGTGGCTTTTATTTTATTTATTTATTTTTATTCCCTAACTTCACGGAAGTGTGGCTATGAAGCTTGGACCAAGTGAAGTGTCTTGTTGTTTCCCAGATATGAGAGTCTAATTTTTTTTCAAAAATCAGTTTATGTCGGATTCATCACCTCTGTGTTTTCCACTGGCTAGTACAGCCAAGTCCTGTAGATCCTGTGGATTCTGTATTTGGAGAACTAGCTTTTCCTGTGCATTACACTGAGTACCTAGGTGCTGTTTCATAATCCTTTAAGCAGGAAAGAACTTAATCTAATCCTGAAACTTAAGGAAGAACTCAGATTTTAATAGGTACATCAGTGGGCAGAAGTTCTGCATTCATAGATGGAACTGGATTCAGAGGAACTGATCTGACTGGAAAACTGATATTCTACCCTTTCTATTCCCTACTCTCCTGCAGTTTGCATCCAGTTACTTTGCACCTGCATATTTCCCCTCCCCCCCCACCTTTTCACTTCATTACGCAGTCACACAAGAACTGTACTGCCACAGCAGACAGGAGGGTATGGAGGAGGAATGATGCAGAGGGAGTTTGGAGGACACTTGAACTTGATAATATGTTGTTGATTTTGAATGTTTTAAATTTTACAAATACTTAACCCAAAGCAGTGTCTATGCGTATCTTGGTAGATAGTCCTACATTAATGCAATTGTAAACGTAGGGCCATGAAGTTCGTATCATATGAATGCTTTATAACTGGGGAAAAATCATGGGAGAAGAGTGATTTATTTCAAATTATGCCTCCTGAAAAGTGCCCAAGCCTGAGTAGATAACAAATTTAGCTTCATGGAAGGTAATTTGCACGTGCTCTGAGTATAAGTGTTTTTTTTTTTTTTTTTTTTAAAAAACTTTGCAAAGAGAACTGGAAATACTCATTTAAATAAAATAAAAATCAGTGACCTAGTCAGATACTGTAGTTGTAAAACTGAAATACTTATTTTGACTTTTTTTTTCCACCTAGATACATCCTGAAGTGTCAAAACTGGACAAAAGCTTTAGGTTCACTTGGCCTTCTGAAATGTGGGAAAAATTTTGAATAGAGTAATGTAATTCAAGAAAAAGAGCTCATGATTAGTCCTGTAGGACGCTTAAGTAATTGCTGCAACTCAAGTGGCTAACACTGACTTTTTAAAATGAAAGTTTGTGCAAAAGTCCTTTTTTTTTTTTTTTTTTTTAAAGTTTCCCTTTACGTTGCAGTGAGATTTGAATGAGACATCTATATCTAAGTGGCATGTGTTTAATAGATCGCATTTATGTGTCTTTATCATTGGAGCCTTTCAATTCAGTGGTTCAACTCCCTTGAAAGTAACAAGTCAGGTGCCTTGATTCCCCATTAGCATACTAAATTACCTTTTGATAGTAACACTTCCAAGAGTGCTGAAGAGATTTGGCTTCTGTCTTGGATATTTCATCTAATTCTGTTCAAAGAATATAATTTTATTGAAGTTGAGAAATGGACTGCTTTAACAAATTTTCTTGCATTTTTCATCGTTTAAAATGTCTTTATTTTTAGAAAAAAATATTATTCTTTCTAAATTTTTGAAGGGCCAGATCTTTTTTGCATGTTTTTAATGGATAATACCTGATGACTTAATTAGTCTTAGATGCAGAGCATGTCTTCCTACACCTATTTCCTATGCATTTGACATATTTTCAAATTTTAATTTTATTAACTTTAATAAAATTAAATGTACATTTGTGCTTCTTAATTGAATTTTAGTTTTAATTTCTGTCTAAATGTGATCTGGCACAAGTTATGAATAAAAATTATTGATGTGGTAAACAATGTAATTTGCCTATCAGAGTTAATTTTTATATATTTATTATTCCATTGAATGAAATATACCAAGCTCTTCCATGGATTAAATTGTTTGAGGTGTCGCTTCTGTGGTGAACACTGTGCAAACTTAGCCAAGTCTAATGTGAAAGCTGTTGAAGTACCAGAGTATGGATGCCATGGGTTATTTTTGTTCAGCTGAGATACTGCCAGTTGTATTTTAATGTTTGTAGTACTTTCATAATATTGTCTTGCTGAATCTAGAAAGGCATAATGGAAGTGGAATGTAACTGAAGTAGTGAGATATGATTTCTGCAGTTACAATATTGAATAAATTTTTCATGTCATCCATTTTTATTTTAAATAAGCCCCATGTTTTGAAGTAAGACTGGTAAAATGAAATGATTTTTTTCTAGTTTGAAAAGCACAATTTGGCATTGTGGGAGTTCTAATAGCATAGGAAGTATAGAACCTAGTGTAATAGTATAATTATTCAGTGCAAAACTTTTTTTTTTTTTAATGTAGGGATAATGATGAGACAGCAAAAGAAGAGAAAGCACTTGTGAAAGAGAAGTATGTTCCAAAACCAAAGGCAATCCCTTCTCTTGGAAACAAGAATAGATTCCATCCCTATTCAAAAGACAAGAATGTGGGCACTGGAGAGAAGAAAACTATCAATCGTAATAGAGTTTTCATTAGCAACATCCCGTATGACATGAAATGGCAAGCTATTAAAGATCTTATGAGAGAGAAAGGTAACTTATTCCTGATAATGCACTTCATTATAGAAAGGGGAAGAACTTACATACAATATATATGTCCTTTGAGCCACACAGATTTGATTTTTATTTATTTATTTATTTGGGCCTTTACTTGATACATCTATCTTCCTTCCCCCTCTTCCATCTGAGACAATTGCATTGCAGGATAGGATGAGTAAATGAAGTGTTTATGATCTTGTGCCATTCTAGTGTGACAATAGAGAGTATATGCATGACGACTTAAAGAGATTGTGTTTCGTCTAGTTGTAGTCTTTGTAGATTTTTTTTTTAAGGGCTATTGTATTTAAGCAACACGTATAGTGTGTTAACATATGAATAATAAAGGATGTCTTTCAAAAGTTGTTTTGTATTTCTTTGGTAGAATCTGGCTGTGGAATAACTTTTGTCTGCATTGTCACTATTGCCATGACTGTTTGTCTGGAGATTTATATTAAAAGCTTGTTATTATTGTTGCAGTTTTGATAGAGTAATCTTAATACCCCCAAATCCTTATTTTTAAGTTTGAGGAAAATAATTCCAATATATGAATTACATAAAAAGTTAGTCCTGTATTTTTCTTGAAAATACTGATTCTTCAAAAGTAATGCAAAGCACACTTGGATTCTAGGCTGTGAAAAATGCCAAAAAACCTGTTGTCACTGCTGGTGTATCTGTTGTAAGGTGACGTGACTATTTGATTTTTTTTTTTTTAACTGAAACTTCCTCCTTTAGAAAGTGAGTGGCTTGCTGTGAAATATTTGATGTGTAAATTTGGTTATTATTGAAGGCAAACTTATGATTGAAGACATTCAGGTAGAAAGTCACCTTAAAACAGGTGTTGTGAGTAGGATATAAATGTAACACTTTTTAGTGAATGTTGACGTTTCATTTGTTAGGTTAAGGGACTGTGTATTTCTGAATTTGTTCACCAACTATATCATACTGGCCAAACTATGATCTGTAGTATGAATTAGGTTAAATATAGTTGTTCGTTTTTAGCTTTTGAGAATGTGGCTGCTGAATATTTCTGAAAATTAGCTAAATTACATAGCCATTGACAGGAGGTATGTTGGTCTGGTTTTGATTGTTGGTGAATAATAGGTGCTTCTCTGTAGAGTTGTGCACAGGGGCACAGTAAAGAAAGATACTGGTGTTTAAATGCATTGTCTCTTGGTATTTTCCCTTTGTATGTCTTATGTAGTTGGTGAGGTTACATACGTGGAGCTGTTTAAGGATGCTGAAGGAAAATCAAGGGTAAGTGCCGTGGGCAACAATCTGCTAGAGGTTTAAAGTTCCTCAGCAGTTTTATTTTTGTATAATACCTGTACCAGTTATTGGAAAGTAAGTTTCATTTTTTACAACAATTTTCATCAGGGTTCTCTATTAGAAATAGTTGGACACTTCCATGCAACTCAAACTAGCTGGCTGTAAAGGACAATACTTTGTAAACATTAACAAATGGCATTGACTTAATTCTTCTTTTTAGCCAACATGTTTGTTTTGTTACAAATCTGTTTCATATAAAGGATGTTCAATAAACCACTGATTAGACTTAAAATTTTGTTAGTGCAGTATTCTCTTCTTGAGGCCAATAACTATAAAAATGTTAAGAATATACTGTTTGAAGTTCCTGATTTGACAGCTTTGCAGGGTTGCTACTCTGAACACTGGATTAACGTATTTGCTTTTTTAAAAAACTAAATGGATGGAGATGGTTGGTAGCCAACGGTGTGCCAGCAATGAGGCACTGAGAGTGAAGATTGGTTAAAGCTCCTTTGTCGTCTTAAAAATAGTCAAAAGTGTGGCTGATAGCAGCTCGAACCTGCAGTGGGAGCAAGAGAAATGCAGGTTTGAGTCTTAACTGAAGTTGTAACAATTGTTGTAAATGACTTTCTTCAATGCTTGTTAAAACTAAAACATACTTTCAGCTTTGTTTTAGTTAGAGCAATTCTAAACTCTTTGCTTTATTAGGATTTTGGTGCAGTCAATAAGGTTATTTTCTTACAAAGTAATCTTACAAAGTCAAATATGCTAGCAATACTGAAGATGTTTGCAGACTCCTTGTTCATCGTACTGGTGTATTTGATTATGTGGATTTGAATTTCGTAGTCAGTTGTCAGCTTTTAATGACACAATGAGTGTCTTGATCTTTATTTTTTTTTTCTTGTTCCCTTCCCCTCCCCACCCCAGTTATCCTTACATGGATCTGTGTGGCACTTTTCTGTTGTCCAATTCTGGTTTGGCTCAAAGAGAATAAAATACAATATAATGTATTCTCTTGCATTTCCATGGTACGTATGTTAAAAGAATAGGAGAAATTCAGCTTGACTACATGCAGAGAATGTGTTATGATTTCTGAAGCTGAAAATAGCTTGGTGAATAGTTATTTAACAGTGAGCTGGGATCTTTAACTGGAAAATTAAATACTCTATTATATGTGCTGACTGACTTTTTTTTTCTCTTTACATATGATGACAAATCATCATGGATATAGGGTTGTGGGTAAGTTTCTTTTTTCTGTGTGTGTAGAGACACATTGCTATCCAAAATTTTGTTAATTTTAACATCTTAAACTTTGTTTTAATGCTCCAAATATTTTGTTCCCTCTAAGTGTGGTTGAATTCAAAGATGAAGAATTTGTTAAGAAAGCATTAGAAACTATGAACAAATATGATCTTAGTGGAAGACCCCTGAATATTAAAGAGGTATGAATATTGCTGCTGCTGTTAATTTGAAATAGTGAGGACACTCTAAATACTAGAATGACATTGTATTGTTTCTGAGTGTCTTATTTGTGTACTTTTTAGTTTAATTGTATTTATGATGTTTTCTTAATGGGCTAAAATGTCTTCTGGCTTGCAGAAAATCTTGATACTATATGATGTGAACTGACAAACAGACTGTGTCCTAAAGTCAAAATAATCAAATGCTATCTTTCTTTAAAGCAATATTGTCTTTAACCTCATACTTTTATCTGAGTGTTGTCCGCTGCTGTTAGGTTCAGATTATTTGCTTGTTTCAGAATTCGATTTTGGGCAGAACAAGCTTAGTATCAGACTACTAAATACTTTCCAAAAAAAAAAAAAAAAAAAGAGAGAGAGGAGGGAAGGGTTGGGAATAGGGTACTAGTGCGGATTGGGAAGTGAAATTAATGTCAACATTCTTATTGTAGTGTTGTAGCATATAATGGTGTCTGATGCAGTTCTTTATGTCCATTTATAACTTTAATAATGGTATTAACACATCAAAGAAAACTAATTAAATTAATTCAGTTCTTGGAAGAAGGTACTAGACTGTCAGTCCTTTAGATTGAAATCTTTTCTACTTGTCCATAGGCTAGGTACAGCATGTGAAGTGGCAGTGCACGCTTCCTCAACAAGTGCTTTGCCAATATGCCTCAACCCTCATCTGAAAGGACCCACCTCTAGAGGTGAGGGAATTAGGTCTCCATGCTAATACAGTTCTTGATCCCTCTGACATGGACAAGGATACTAGTTGATAATTTTGATGGGTTTATGTAGAATTTCAAATAGTACCTTTTTTTTATTACTAGTCCTGCTATTGATGATTAAGCTAGCTTTATTTTTGCACATGTTGCAGGATCCTGATGGTGAACATGCTCGTAGGGCACTACAGCGTGTAGGAGGACAGTTTCCGGGAGGACATGGACCTGATATGACACCTGGATTAATGAATTTACCACCCTCTATTCTCAATAATCCAAACATTCCTCCTGAGGTTATCAGTAACTTGCAGGCAGGCAGGCTTGGGTCCACTATTTTTGTTGCTAATGTAAGTTTGAGTATCAATTTTAAAACTGTAGTGTTTGATCTTCCCGAAACACATTATATTTCTGCATAATTCAGTTTTAATATAAAGAAGAATTGAGAAATCTTAGTTCATAGTTAGTGTATTTGGCTAAAAAGCAGAATCTATAGCCAGATTTTGGACATGAAAGATATGTTAAGCTCTTAAAATTGACATATACTTTTAATAATTATATAAAGTATTTATTCTGATCAACAGGTGATTGCACATCTTTTCACTGTTTACTTACAATGGTGTTTTTTCATTATATTTTTTAAAAATTCAATATACATGTCAGATTATTTTGCTAATTACTTTAGATTAATTTAGTTACATTTGGTGGGAATGCTTACTTCATTGGGTTTTTTATATGCACAAATTTAAGAAATAGACTATAATATTTCTAAAGGGAAACATATAGGGTACCGCTGCTCTTAAAAAGAACCCGTCCTCTCAATTTTGATATGTTAATTCAAAAAGAAAAATAGGTATACATAGTATAAGCTGTTGCTTTTAAGTTAAACTTTTTGTTAGGCTTGGTTATAGTGTGTATATTACAAAATCATAGTAAGTTATGAATATCAAGTGTTTTGAGAACCTGAAGAAAACCTATTACAATATAAAAAATCTCTTCCAAGCTTAATGGCAGAACAGAAATGTGCACTGAAATTAATTGTATGTTCTATATATAAGCTTGACTTCAAAGTTGGCTGGAAGAAACTGAAGGAGGTGTTCAGCATTGCTGGAACTGTAAAACGTGCAGACATCAAAGAAGACAAAGATGGCAAGAGTCGAGGAATGGGAACAGTTACATTTGAACAAGCAATTGAAGCTGTTCAAGCAATATGTATCCTTGGTTTTGAAAAATAATTGGTCATATATGGATTAATCTTTGGTTAATGGCTTCTAATAGTGTAGTTTTGCAGATGATGCTTATTTGCATTGCAGCTAATGTATTGGGAACTAGAGTATATTATTCAGTTTTTTTTAATTAATCACTGAATTTACTTCTAAAATTTAATAAGGTGTCCCTGATAATGTTAAAGAAGCTTAATATGTAGAGCATAACATGTACAAAAACAATTTTCATGTTCCTAATAGTTTATATAGTCTCTTTACCACAGCTTTAAGTCATTGCTAAGAGTAAGCTTTTAAAGTGAAATGTAGTGATTTTTGATTTGACATTTTACAGATTATACAAGGAAAGATAGGGCTGCTAAAAATGGTGGGACAAGTAAATTTTTACAATGATTTTTCTAAAATGAATTGTCTTTTGTAGTTAAATTCCTTGACTTGCATTTCCTCAGCTATGTTCAATGGACAGTTCTTGTTTGATAGACCCATGCATGTAAAAATGGTAAGTTGTTTACTTATTTCTGTCTTGCATATCTCTGCTAAAACATTAAAAGGATTTTAAGGATTTTAGCATAATATCCGTGCCTTTTTTTTTTTTTTTTTTTTTTTTTTTTTTAAATCAGGATGACAAATCAATTCCTCATGAGGACTTCCGTGTTGCAGACAGCAAGACTCCACAGTTACCTCGTGAGTACAGACTCTTGTCTTTTGGGTAGGATAGGGCAAGAGGTATTTCTCCCCCCCACCCCTCCTGAGCTTCAGATACAGATATAGTCTTGGAACAGTTTTGCTTTGTGCTTACTTGTACAGATAGTTGTGTGTTCTTATGATACAGGAGTTCTTTTTTTCTTATAGCGCTTACTCTGATTTTTTTTCAAGGTGGTCTTGGTGGCATTGGTATGGGACTTGGACCAGGTGGACAGCCCATCAGTGCGACACAATTGAGCATGGGCGGTGCAATGGGCAATATAGGTCCAGGAGGTAAATTTGTGCTCTTAGTTTCTAAGTTAGACAAATTTAAGTTGATAACAGTAGCTTCTGTTTTTGGAGGAATTATATACTCCTATCAAAGCAAGCCTTGTGTAGTATGCCTTTGAAATGTTAACTGTCTCTGCATGTACGAAATCTAGTAGGAGCTAAACTGTCTTCCTAAGTGGCGTTTGTCTTTTTGGCTTAAAGGTATAGGAATGGATGGTCCAGGATTTGGTGGAATGAACCGAATAGGAGGCGGTATGTTTAGTGAAGTTCTTTGTATTAAGTAATTTTAAAAAATACTGTATAGAAAGCACTTTGCCTTATTACGCAGGGCTTGCTGGCTTTCGTGGAATGGAAGGGATGGCTAATATGGGAGGATTTGGAGTCAGCCGAATGGGAGGTAGGTGAATATTGTTCCTTTCCACTTCTTACTGCTAACTTGTGAGCCGTATCAAAACCTCTCCCTTTTTTTTTATAGGGATGGATAAGGTAGATGACTTCAGAGGAGATATGGCCGGTGGCATGAGTGGAGGCATGACAGCTGGCATGGGAAACAATTAGTAAAATGCCTCTGACTTGTGCTTTAAATTCATTTCTCTTTCAGTAAGCAACTGTGAAACAAGACTCTTCTGAACATCAGATTTGATATATGTAACGGAATATTACCATTTTGCGCTTTGTTCCCGACAGAAATGTTTCGTGGTGGAATAGGAGGAAATATGGACAGAGATTTTGGGCGTAGTGACATGGCACTGAACCGTGGCTTTGGAGATTCTTTTGGAAGAATGGGTACGATAACTATTAAATTTTCTGTGGCAAATCAAAACATAATATTGGAAGACCTTTACTAATAGACAAACCAAGAAAACGCCTGATTTCATTTGATCATCTTTCCCTGTCCCCTTACTGTAAGAGTGTGATCTAAGTGTTTATTAAAGCCATCTCTGAAGATGGGTGTTAGTGTGGAGTGTTTTTCCTCTGTAAAATAGTGATTTGAATACAGTATTTAGCTTCATATAGTTAACTGTCAGATATTGTGTAGTTTGAATACTAAAACATACTTTCGGGAATCCTGGACAAGCTGTCAGTGTGCTAACTTTGTAACTTGTGGGAACCTGCTTTCGCAAAGACATATTGGAAAAGTTGTTCTTATTGCAAATCAGGTAGTATTGGATAGGAATGGTAAATTCTGGTGCCCTGTAGGTGTTTCTCCCTGTCCTTTTTATTCTGCAGATGCTAGTTTCTTCCAGCTTTTTCTCATGCAGCTTAGAACAGGATTTACTGACCTCTTCTGAATCTGGGCTAGCTTTGTTTAGTTTACAGATGCTGAGTTGTTGACTAAGTTTCATTTTGCTACTTTTGGCTTCCTTCAGATGAAACACTCTTCTGTCTGAATAGAGCATATGAGGCCTGGAAGTGCCCTGGCATAGAATCTTCTTGCAGTTTGTTACTGTACTCTTACCAGGTTAAATACATTAGAGCAGAAAGGTGGGTTTTTTGGGTGGTGGTGGTGGTGTGTTGTTGTATTTCTATTCCCCGTTTCTGCTCCTTCAGTTTCTCACTCCAAAGGCAGAGAGCTGTGATTAGAGCATAAGGTTTGTGTGCTTTAAGAAAAGTTGAACTTTTTTTCTGCCCCCTCATAAAAAAGAGTGACTCTTGTGTGCTTCTTTTCAAGCACTTGTAATCGTGTAGAAGTGGTAAAATGTAGTAAAGTTGCTAGTTGAGTTAGTATTAATGTCTTGGCATTAATGTCTTAGAAATCAAGCATATGCTTTCACTGCACTTGCAACATGGGATAAACATCTCATCTGTTTCTTGAGTGAAATCCAAAGTCACTTTAGTTAGAAATGCTTGTAGAAGTACAAGACTTGTAAGTCTTCTAGTAACAACAGTGATCATACTGAGACTGAAAAACATTGAAAAACAAACAGTCACTGTGGAGAAACTGGATATGGGAGTCATTCATTCTATGGGTCTGAGCAAGTATTTTTTTTTTTTTTTTAAGGAAAAAAGAAGACCATTTGAAGAAAGTGATAGGGAGAGGGTGTTTCTAAGGTCAGGAACTACTGAATGCTTGCTTAGTAGGTATGCCTAAGGTTTTTATTGCATCTTAATTGATTTCATTACAGAGATTTCTTTTTCCTTTTAAAAGGGAGTGGGTGTAGCTAGGGTGCACTTACAAACAAACAGAGTTTTTGGTTTGTGAGTTTTCTTTTTTCTTTCTTTTTTTTTTTTAATCTTTGGAAAAGTGAGATTTCCACCCCCAGTTCCATTTAGGGTGGGGAAATAGTCCTGTTAGCAGCAAGCTCAAAATTTGGCTTGGTGTTTCAGTGCAATATGCTAATGAATAAGTATTAAATTTTCCTTGTAATAAACTGTTGGCTGAAGTACTGGAATAATAGTGCTCGTGCTGAACAACCGTAGCCTTTTAAGCAGGTTAGTCTATTTTTTTGAGATCTGGATATTGCTATGACAGCATCTTGTCTGAAGGAAACAGATGTTTTTTCAAGAGACGGCAGAGAATAATTGTTGTTCTGAACTGTATGGAGAAGATGAATGTGATGGAAGTCTGGTTATGTGGAAAATACATTTCTATCAGAAGTGATCCTTTTTAGATATTGAGAGTGGTGTATAGACTAAAGAAGCCAGTTATTAATCTATTTTTCTGTAAGTAAAAACTGAGCTGTTTCTCTTGGGGATGAAAATCAAGCAAGGTGTATGTAGCAGTTCCAGAATTATCTGCAAATTACCACTTCCTTTGATACAGGTTAATAGCAGGGATTATATTATCTATATTCTGAAATTTTTGCCCATTATTTTAAGAACCTTTCTTTTGTCAGTGCAGTATTGCTGTTAGGCCTCTTCTGTCTTCAGAGTGCTTTTTTCTTTTTTTTAATAGAATCTAGGTTTATTGGAATTAATTTTGCCTAGTTTGTTCTACAGAACAAATAGAAGTACTTGTTACAGAATTTGAACAGACATTATTTTATTCTTCCATCAAAGAAATTTAATTTCTACAATTCTAGAAGCTCCCTTGGGATTACTTTTCTGAATCTTAATGCTTCAGTGAAAGGGTTACTTTTTTTAATCCATACTAGAATCATCGTCTGTGATACCATTCTGAAGATTACATGTTCCTGTCAGGCAGCCTTTAAAAAGTGTCTCCTCTACCTTTTTCCTTCTCCCTTTTCCTCACCAAACTCTATTGACTCTTTCTGTATATACTGTAATGAGGGAAATCCAGAGAGTTACTCCTAGATTTTGCATTGGTCTCTCTAAAATGAGGGAAACTAGGGCATTTCTACCTGATGAAGTACAAGTAAGGTGAATCCCTTCAGCCTTGAGAATGAGGTTGTTCTTTCCAAAGTGCGAAATGCTTCTTTAATTTACTTGTGCTGCTGGTAGATGGTCAGAGAGAAAATTGTTGTTAGAAATTGTAGTAGCTTAAGACCTGTAATAGAGAAGAGGGAACTCTTCCCCCCCCCCCCTCGTTTCCTACCTCATTTGCATAATAAAGTAAGGCACAGGTGAAAATGTTCCATAGAAAATGATTGCCAGGTGACATTGAGATCAGGGCTCTTCATCAGTGTGTGCTTTGTTGTCACTAATTAATAGCTTCAGCATATGTCCCTTTATTTTTTTTTCTGTTTAGGTGGTACAATGGTTGGTGTTTTTGCAGGAGAAGTAGGAGCATCTAGGATGGGCCCAGTAGAACCTGTATTGAGTAGGTTGACTTGTTTCAATAGAATGCAAATATGTATGCAAGGTAATGATACAGTGTACATGGAGAATTTTTGCTGTGGTGTAGTGCTGTCAGTGATAAAAGAGGTAGAATTCTGTCTCTTGTGACCGCAGATCTAATAGTTTATGAAGCAGTTTTGTTGAGGTAAAAGATCAGAGGAAAATGTACTAATACAGTCTTTCTTTTAATCTTAGCTTTGAAACCATTTGGACTTCTGCTGTTCTTTATGTTGATGGAGAAGTATTTCGAGTAAACTTGTGTTTCAGGAAAAAAGGCAGGGTTATTTGTGTGAACTTCATAAAGCAGAACTTGTTTGTTTTAATGATGAGAAATTATTTTCATACCCAATCAAAGCTTGAGTTTCCAATTATCAGTCAGTTTAATTTTGTGCAAAACTCCAATACTGAGTTTGTATTATGGCAAATGTCTGAGACCTTCAAGCTAGAGCAGGTAAGAAACTAAGATTTTGCTAGTGGTCATCTTGAGAGGCATACCACTTAAAGAAAAGATCCCCATGGATAATCTTGATAGTTCTACTTTATACTAAAAGCTTTCTAGGCTCATAATTAAAAATTAATGGGATATTTGAATACTATTAATCTTTTTAGGTATTAATGTATATTAATACATTGTATGTATTGTAGGAAAGTGCACTCTTCACAGTAGTGCAGTAACATCTGCTCTCTGCAGAGGATGCTTTGTTTAGAAGATTGTTGTTAAGTCTGGGCATAGCTGCATTCAGTAAAGCTGAATATTTATTTTGCTTCCTGCATTTGCAGCGGTTTATATGGTCATTACCTATATCTTAATATTTCCATGGTTATTTAATCTGTTTTTGGTGTGATACATAAGATTTTAATGAAACTAGGCAGCCTTTAAATCTCAGTATCTTGCATAGTAAATGCTGAACAACATGTTAGATGGTATAACTAGCAGCTTGATGCAGTTTGGTTTTTATTTTGAACTAACATGTTGTATCTTCTAACACTTAATATTAGGTATGAATCACTGCATGTATGAAGTTATGCTCTGTATTGCATCAGTTTTATTAAGATTTTTTTTTCTCCTGACAAAAGAATTTTAATTTTTACAAGGTACTTGTGTATTTATTACTGTATTTTTTTGGTTTTTTTTTTTTTTGTTAATTCTCCTTTTCTTTCTCTATGTAGGTGTTGGAATGGGTGGTATGAGCAGTATGCCTGGCGGAATGGGAGTAGGGATGGATCGGATGAGTTCTGGTTTTGATCGAATACGACCAGCTATGGGTGGAGGCCTGGACAGGAACATCGATATGGATCGAGGATTTATGGCTGGCCCAATGGGAGGTGGCATGAGAGAGAGATTAGGCTCTAAAGGCAACCAGATATTTGTCAGAAATGTAAGCATTTGGATACACAGAAAGCATTAGCTTATTTTGAGTGCATGTTTGATTAAATATTACATAGAGAGGAACAGCACGTAATGTTGTTAATACCCTTCTTATTCTAGCTTCCTTTTGACTTGACTTGGCAGAAGCTAAAGGAGAAATTCAGTCAATGTGGTATGTATGTGAATCTCATTTGTACTAAGCTCCACTGACATCATGGTCTATATGATGTGTCTTAGATGAGCACAGCAGGATGAAGTTGTTGCCTTATCCTAAAGAAGAGTTTGACTAGCCTAATCTTTTTTTTTGCTTTCCTGAGAGTTATATAAATAATTTTTACCCATGTCTTAAACATGATTCTGCAACCTGAAACCAAGGTACAATATGGCCTATGTTGTAACATCTGAGCACTCAGAGCCAAGCTTTAATCCATTTCATTAATAAAATTTCCTTCTGAGGTGTTTTTTGATTGTTTTTTGAAACAGGTGTTATGTATCCTTTGGCTGATACCTAGCCTATAACAATGTGCTTATTTTGAGTCAAATGCCTGAGGGGTTGTGGCCCTCATCCAGGTTATACATCCCTTGCAGAAATGGTACTGCATTGAGGCGGTCAGTAATTTTACCAAAGTGGCAAATATATTTTTATGAAGGTAAGTGATCCTGATTAGTGTATTTGCAGGCTGTAATGCTTCCCTTTTCATTAAAAAATAGTATCTCTTTTTATGTAAGATATAAGATCTTTTGAATATCCAGTAATTCTCTAATTTCTGTAGAAAGACAAGTTTTCTAAATTACAGAAATGAATGCAAAGTGAAGCTGGGATGTAGAAATAAATGACTGTTCTCTTCAAAACTCACTTTCAGAATGGAAAGTTTTAACTGTCTTACAGGACAGCTTTGCTTATTTTGGATAGATAGGAAAGGAAAAACATAGTAGTGGTATCTAATAGTAAAGACAGTCTTCACATAACTATTTGCAAATTTGGTATAAGTGAGAACTTGCAGTTAAACTACACTGACTTTCAGGTGTTCAGATGCTCTGTAGCTGGAGGAACTTAAAGGATGCATGTATTCAAGGACTGAAAGCTTTTGTTGCTGAATTATAGCCAAATCTAGAGTACCATCTTTCCAGAGTGAAATTCCCTCTTTTACTGCCTTCAGGGCTATGTTGCTATTAATGTAATTTCTCAGAGATGCAGGTCTCTATCCTAGTCCCATGCTAAGAATTCCACTCAACTAAAGCTCTACATAAACTCTCAAAACAAACAAACAAACAAAAAAAGGCTGGCCCGTAACTCATGTTCAGTGTTTTAACTCATGCTTGATTAACAAGCTCATCTATGAAACCAGTAAGACACTGTTCATCTTTGATTTTGCTTCAGAAATTTTCAGAAGTTATTCTGCGTGTTTTTTTCCCTGCCCTAACTTAATATGGATAGACACGTGAAAATAACATTCTTCTGTAGAGCTACTAAAAATGGCAGCTCTTTGCCATTTTTAGGTAAAAAGTATTTAAAAACACATTCTTAAAGAAACACAACTTCTTATGCATGTACAGTTGTACTATCAAGTGATATATGTTGAATATCTGCATTTTTGTGAAGCTATGGATATCCTGTTAGCACCAAGCTTTTCATAATATGCTTATTGAGGGGTTATTGTTTTCTAGAAATAGCTAAACAGGCCCTCTTTATTTAAAGTTTTAATTGTATGGACCACCTTTGGAGAGAGTTCAGATATTTTTATAATAATCTCCTCAGCAACGAACAGATGTAGTAATTATGTTAAATGATTTTTAAGAATGATGAGCACAAGAACAAGCAACAGATTGCTTGCATGTCAGTATCATTAGGGGCTATAAAGAATACGTCTCCCGGTGCTCAAATTTTTTTCAGTGAAAGGCCAGTCTTTTATTATATGACACTTAAAAAGTATGTATTCTAGGGAGATTTGCTTGGTCTTACTAGCATTTTGGGGCTCAGGAATGGTGTGCTACAAACTATCTTAATAAAAAATTCATTAGCTCCAACCCTGAATGTTTTCTGTGGTATGAAGGTGTCTGTATAAAAATGTTGCCTTATGAGTAAATAGTGTCCATCTTGGAGAGAACAGAGAAAGGAATTGGGCTTTGCATGCTGCTTTCCCTCCACACTTAAGTGGTAACTACTATTTTTCAGTCTCTATTCTTGGTATGCAACTTCCTGACAAAATTACTTGATTGCTGTGATTACTTGGTATGTTATTGTGATTGTCATGCTGTAGTGAACATGGTGGATTAGATCGAACTATAATTCAGCTAATGGATCTTAATAGTCACATTTTGGCAGAGTGGCTGAATAAATGTGAAACTTAGTCTAATAGGACACTTTATTTTTTTCCCTCCAAACTTGAGGTCAAATATGACCATACTTCATCTTACTAGAAAAGAAAGACTTGAAACAATGGGTCTTGATTTGGATTCTTCACTGCTCTTTTGACCAATGTCACCTTCTCTAAGTGGTCATCAGTCTGAAAGTACTAATTTTGTATGTCTCCATGTATTATATTTGAAAATATAAAAAGCGTTTCCTGATCATTTTTAATTAGTTCTTTAAGTTGTTAGAGTATTGAAGACTTAAAGTAACTGCTGTTTAACTTATTTACTCAGGTCATGTAATGTTTGCAGAAATAAAAATGGAGAACGGAAAATCAAAAGGCTGTGGAACAGTCAGATTTGACTCACCAGAATCTGCTGAAAAAGCCTGTAGAATAATGAATGGCATAAAAATCAGTGGCAGAGAAATTGATGTACGCTTGGATCGCAATGCATAATTTAAAACTATGTATTCAGGAACATTCCTATGTCTGTTTAGCTTCTCTATTCTAGTAAGTCGTTTTTAGTAACATTGTATGCTTACAAAAGCTGTAAAAACGAACTTTTAAATCCCACCAGCCTTTAACAGTATAGTGTTTAATATACTGTGATACTTGTTAACTGAATCTTACTATGTTTGGTTTTTAAAGACAATTTGCCTGATTTATTTTTTCTTTTTTTTTTTTTTTGGTTTTTTTTTTAGAGGCACTGAGCCACCTGCAGGTCCCATTAAGACAGTGGGAGCTTTGGATGCTCAGCGCCTTTGGAAAATTAGGCCAAGTGTCTCTAGTCATTCAGTTTAAATGAATGGTTATACTGTTTTTAATAAAATAAGCCATTTTCTCTGTTAATCTCAAGATTGCATAGTGGGATTTGTTTAGTGTTTCCTAGGTTGTTTTTTTTTATTTTTATTTTTTTCCCCAGCCTGTATCAACATTGTAATGTAAAAATTAGATGTCTTTTTTCAGGATTTTGGTTTTATATATGCATTGTAGTCATACTGTAATTCTTGACTCTAAAAGAAAGGGCTCCAAATAGGCTGTGATGTTTTTGTTCTACTTAATATTACTTTAATGCTATGACATAGTTCTGTAAATAAGATTTAGAGCCCAATGGGAGTTTTGGAATTTTTTTTGACTAAATGAAGAAACTTAACTTTCTCTCTTGCTTTTATTTTTTTTTCAGTATAATCACTGATTAAAACTAGTTACCACAGACCCTTGTAGGATTATTCCCTATGATGCCAAGTTCATATAAAATTGATAGTACAGTAAATAGTAAGTACAGTAGAAGACAAATTGCTCCCAGTTTTTTATCTATTTTCCAGCCATTCAGGTGAACTGCAAGAAAAATAAAAACAACCGAGCAGATAAGAGAAATGGCTGTATATGTCAGACCACTGCTGTTCACTTCTATGGGTCCTGATGTATTTATGAAGGCAGTTTTTATAAACCAGGGTATTCCCAAACACAGCATATCAAATACATTGGATCCTACAATGTTAGACATAGCCATATCTCCATTTCCTGCAAAACAAAAAAGATAAATGAACCTGCTTAGTTGTATCATATGAAATTGCCAAACGTTTTTGGAGGAACAGACTGTCAGCCCTGAATTTCTCGTGGAGCATCCTTTCCAGACTTTTAATTGAAAGAATATGATTATGTAGAACATGGTTTTAGGTACCATGGTCACAGAAAGACTCTCCCTAGATCACCAGCATCTGCACAGTTGCACTTAAAATAAGCTAGTCAAGCAATCCAGTCATGTTTAAAATACCATGACCTACAGTTGTGTTTTGTTGTAAAACTGTAACACTTGATCAACAGCAAATCAAATTAATCTGGAATACTTCTCTGAGATGCTCTAGAGTTTTTAAATGGCTGAACCACAGCTACTTCAGGTAAGCTACTTTAGTATTAGTAAACATAAGCTCTAAAAGCAGTAACAATGATTTAAAATTGCTCCTTGTAGTCTGGAGATATTAACAGGATTCTTTTCCGTAGTTCTTTTTATACGCATTCAATGGAGTGAACCTGAATACCAAAATCTTTACCTTTTTGAGCCACCAGCACACTTGCAACTGTATCTGGTACACTTGTTCCTGCTGCTAGTAATGTGAGGCCCATTATTGACTCTGGAACTCCCAGTGTTTCACCTGCAATCGATTGATAAATAATGGTAGGAAATGCCAGTATGCTTAATTTTCATCCAAAGAAATTGCACTGGACTTTGCTGAAGAAAGGATTAGTAATAATATGGTAATTGCAAAAGGAATCTGCCAGCTAATTTAACTTGACTAAATATAAACTGACTGAACTATAAAGTGGTTAAAAAAAATAAACATCACCCTGTCCTTGTTCTTCAGTTGAATAAAAGAAAAGAGGAAAAAGAGAGAGGAACTGTAGTATAATAACTGGTTTATTTCATAAATTTTTAAAGACTTCAGTACATGGTTTCCAGTGCTCAAGAGAATGCTGATTAGGAACTGGTCTTTCAGATACAGTAAAAATTTAAATATCTTCCCCCCTCCACTTTTGAAACATACAGTAATCTTTTATATTTTGGGGCATCTCATTGTTAGTGCTCAAAAGTCACATGAAGCAATAACTCTTACAATCACCTGCTCTTTAAAAGGGGAGGAAGGTCATTAAGATCATCACTACAATACTTAACTCTATGGCTTTAACATTTCAATTCAATTAGCTGAAATTTTTCAGTTCCTTGTTGGATTCAGAAGAATCAAAAGGAAGAATTGTTAACTCGTAAGTGCAAATAATCCTTTTAGAAGCATTAGTTTCCTTTAAGTAAGTCTTGGTTTAAATTGAGAGAAGTTTTAAATTATTACTAAAAGAGCAGATTTTTTTTTTCCCACTGTATTTAGCCCCTCATGTTCTGAAGGTATATTATTTTCTCACTTAAAACAGGGATTCAGGTCATCTTCAAAGTGGCCATAAGTTCTCTTAATGTAGCATTCATGAGGATCAATTATGCTGAAGTAAAGTTTGAAACTTTAAAATAATTACAGGTTATTCCAAATTTCTGGTGAGTAAAAGTATCTTAAGGTTTGGGGTTTTTTTGTTTTTTGTTTTTTTTTTCAGAAGTCTGAATTCTTACTTATAATGTTTTGATGATAATAATAAGCAAAGCTTTCTTAAAATAAGAAGCAGTGCACCATAAGCCAGGCCAGCAATGATTGCTTAGAATGTGTTGGCTTAGTCTAGATAGGTCTGAAACTGCTAATTAATACTGCTGCCTAATCAAAGGGGCAGAATACGATCCCATGCAGAATTTGTAGTGGTACTCTTCCATCACTCCTAATGCAAGACATTTATAGGTTGAGGGACCAAAAAGATCAGCGTGTAAACCATCCATGCTGGAAAACAATGGTTCATTCCAAGCAAACCAAGTTGAAATACAAATTAACTAACCATATGCACTAAACATTAGTTTATAGCCTCTCTGAAGGTTATAAGATAGAACTGAAACTCAGGTGAACCTGATCTTTCTTTATTAGATTTATCTTCTACTTAGAGGGTATTTTTCTCTGGCAATTGGCCATACAGAGAGAATGGTCTTATTTTTCTAACCTTTAGTTCATTTTGTGTATTAGTAGCAATATCTTGCTCTAGTAATCAAAACTTCTTTGCAAGCAACAAAAGGTTGGTATACTAAATTAGATCCATTCTTGATCAAAATTTAGTCCCAGCTATGGTACCTTTATGGGATTCTGATAGGCAGTTTATGCAACTACAGCACCTTTTCAAATTATTCTTCATGGAAAAAAACTGGATTTGAGAATTTATATATATGTATTTTTTAGAGTTTTAATGTGTAAATAGAACATACTTGATTTAGATGTAGTGGGACAAAGACCCAAATGCTCCTTGTGATGACTTTTTCAAAGTTGACTAACACTAATACACTATTTGAAACTCCAGTGTACCTGCTTCCATATGAATTAGTGCTTTGTCTAGTGGAACAGCAATAACTTTAATTAAATCACGGGAATTCTGTTTCAAATGCTTCTAGCATTCAGACAGTAAACCATTGCTCTTTAGAAACAAATGGAGAATTCTTTGACTGGGGAGTGACCCACCTGGTGGGTGTTACATCCAGCAATCTACTATTAATTTCTCAAAAGTCTACTGAATGTGTGAGTCTTTCTGCACTTAATAAGCAGTTTTTCATTGAACTTACTTGAAAACAAGTTTAAGATGCTGAACCAGCAGAATACTTGAGGAGGATTAGTGAGCTATAATGTGGAAATGGCAGGCTTTGTACTGTTTTATTTTCTTGTTTGGAGATTTCTGGGTTTTGTTCTTAAAATTAAAAATGATTTTTCACAAGCTGGCTGGAGAAATGATGAAATTGGGACACAGGAAGATCTTGAGGTATTAAGAGAATTATTTGCTTTTTTTAAAGCACGTTTGCACCCTTTCTTTTATGGGTGGGGAGACTTAAATGTAATGCTTTTACTGCTTCACTTTATGATGCAAATTTGTAAGAAAGATATAAATACATGCATAACGTGAATGACTAATAAACATATGACACTATTTCAAATAGAATGGTACACAGATATGGGGATTTTTTTTGGCAGTTAATTTATTGCCAAGTTTCTCGTTAAAGTGTTCAAGAAATCTACAGGTCTAGAAGTAATGGATCTTTTATGAAAACTTGAACCATTAATTCCAGTCTTGGTGGATTCTATGCCTGTCTAGCTTTAGCTTGCAAGTTTAACGGTAGATATCTAATTGTTTCACTTCATGAAGCAGTTTAATGAAGCCTTCTGTCTCTTTAAATGTAGGCTATTTTTTTTGGAGCTATGTGAACAAGTTCTCATTCATGTGACGGTAAGCAGTCTGAAGCAGCTAAACTGTGAATGATTTTCATTAGGGGGAAGAAGATAGTAAACTAGGCAGTCTGAAACGTAACTTCTGTAGGTTTTGTTTCTTCGCACAGTGAAATATACACTGTTAAGCTCTGACCATCAATTGTGGGAAAGAAAACTCTTCATAGGGAGAGAACTGCTAATTCTGTATAGCAGCAACAGTTTAAGTACTTACCTGCTATTGTTATCATCCATACAAGAACATAAGTCATTGCCGAAATCCATGCTGCTGAAAATAAAAATGTCACCATGAACCAGTTCCTCCAAAATTGTCTTCTGCAATCTGGTATTGTCAAATAGAGTAGTGTAATAACAGGAAGGGATAACACCCACAAAATTCTCTTCATGTCTGCTTCAGGCATGGTAAAGATGCTTGGATGATCTGTTGAAGAAAAAGTAGCTTGTTTTAAACTGTAGCATTAAGTTTAAAGTATTAGCATACAATCATACAACCTGCCTCTACTTGTGAGAATGCTGGAAAAAGGAAATTCTTCCTCAAGTTATAATTAGCCTAATTACTACCCACATCAGACTGGACTAAACTCTGAATCAAATTTTATTACCATGTCACTAGGAGAACCAAGGTAGATTAAAAACTAACTTCTCTATATAGGTTTACACAAAATACTTATCAAGAATAAGTATGAACTACTCCATATATATTTTTTTAACCTAAATGAAGAGGAAACTGATGATCTGTAGGCATATCATAGCTATTCCTTTATTTCTGCTGTAATGCATATTTTGGGCTATGAACCTGCCATTGTCATAAGATAGCAGTATCCTGTAGCAGATAACAGTAGCAATTTTAGCTGAAGTCACTCATACTTGATTAAGAACATCTTAAAATCTCCTCTTCATTAAAATTGATTTAGACAGGCAGGCAGTGCTTGCATGAGGCACATAGAGGCAACAGTAATAATGCTTATACCTTCAGAGATTTCATCAAGCCCATGCAAACTTGTTGTAAGTTGTGAGTAGTCCAGCTCATCTTGAAAAATTCCACTATCTTTTCTTGACTGTTGACGAATTAGGGGTCTGCTGTCTTCCCTCCATCCAACTAGTGGCTGCTGCTCCGCATTCTCTTCCATAGCTTTTGCAAAACATGTACAGCAGGGACTGAACTTCTTCATGATATATTGACTGATTTTAATGTCAAAACACAGTACCAGAATATAACATCCATATATAAATAATAAGGAAGCACTTTCATACCTAGGATAAGAAAGGGATTTTACATGATGTGTAATTAGGGGGAAAAAAAAGATTAACTCATTAAAATGGCTGTGGTAAGGAGAAAGAACTAATTTGTTCTGGGGGCAAAAGGAGAACACACAAAAGTTTGAGTGTCTCCTTGTATTTCAGCAGTTTGATTAACTTCCCCTACCCTGCTGAGTCTTACTTGTGTGTTGCATAGCTGCATGTGTTACAGGGGAACTTACTGACTCTAAGGGAACAAATTATATTTGCAAAATTGAGTCTTCATGTGATGGTTAAAGGCAGGGATAGTATGTGGTATTTTGAATCAAACTTCAGAGATCTAGTACTGAACCTCTCTGACTTGCTAAGACAACAGGAATTTCAGTGCTGAATGAAAGGAGTTCAGTCAATATCAGCAGCTCATGATCTGTTTCTGGCAGACAAATGTTTCTGGTAACAGTGATGTTCTTCAAGGAGGGGCTTGAAATGAATAAACTAAGAAGACCAAATGCTATGCCAAAACAGTTATGATACAAATTGTGAAGTCTGTAGAGAGAAACCTCTACAAATCATACTCTAAATAGGCAGAGTTTGAATGTATCTGTAATAATTTTCACAAGCATTGTGTCTTTCTACCTTTTAAAGCCAGCAGGATGTTTATTTCTGTTAGTGAATGACAGTTCTGGCTACCTGAAATTTGAAGTGGTTTTGTTTGTTTTTAAATGCTGTCTCAATCTCCAGTCAATGTGAATTCAACACTACTTGTGCTCTTACCAGTAAATTCTGTTGTCCGATATCATCACAAGGACCGCCACTACACTAACTGTATACGCCAGACAGTCTCTAAATAGTGGCCAGCAGGATAGCCTTGAAACCTGCAGAACACATTCATTTAGTTTTTTTTTTTGTCTGTAATACTTTCACTAAGTGCTGTAAATGCTGCATCAATATGTTGTTTCTATATTATGTAAAAACTTAATATTCTTAGGAATGACTTGAGTATGATATTTAACAAGTTAGTGTTTTTAAAACTTTCATAGCAAGTTATCTTAAAACTGATTACATGCTGTTTTTGCTACTAAATAATAAACTTGACAGTAGTCATAAGTCTCTCTTGGCTTTTTTCAGTAAATCAGAAAGGATAATAATTTGGCTGAGGAGTGAAACTATCAAAGATGATACATACCACACTAGAAAACAGCCCACAAGCTGCACAAATACCAAGAAGATTATAGACTGCTGATCCAAGGATGGTGCTAACACCAATATCTCCCTTTGTCACAAAGACTCCTGTAAAGAGAGTCACTCTTTCTGGTTATGTTCCAGTTTAGCATGCAAGGAAAAGAATTTTAGATTCTGAGGAGTAAAAAACGTGCGTCTCTTACCTAGAAAAGCAGTGACAAGCTCTGGTGCAGAGCTTCCAGCAGCCATAAAAGTTGCTCCAGCAACATCCTGGGACAGGCCAAGGCCTGAGGACAGAGAAAAAGAACTGCTAAAAAAAAAATAACCCCATATACTTCAGTAGTCTGTACCCATTACTTACATCAGCCAGTGTATGTTAGAAGCTACTATGTTGTAATAAGTAGAATTAGCTAGTAGATAGGTTTGGGCTGATTTATTTCTAACTTTTTTAATAAATTAGTTTAATAGAAAGGACCTATGGATAATGCAAGAGATTTGGGCATGATCTTAAAATAGATGTACTTATTTAGGCTTTAATGCTACTTTTATGGATAAGAGTTACAGGGAGATTCCTTGGACTCTAGGGTAGTGTGGCTATCTGATCCACATTGAGTTTATCCATCTTTCAGGAAAATCCATGCCACTGTGTCTTCACATACCAGACATGTGAATTAAATTCAAACCAGTGCTGCTTGGATCTTACAGTCAAATAGTCACTTCGTATGGACAGCGCAAGAGCCTGTCTTGCTCGAGTGAGATGAAATTTTTGTTCTGAAGCTGTTTTTGAAATATAACTATCACTTTTTGGATCAAGTTCACGCACTAAGAGCAGTATGGCTCTTAGTATGGTGGAAAACCAGTCTGAAAAAGTGCTTATTTATCATCAATAAAAAGATATATCAGCCCCACAGCAATCTTTAAGCTTGCAGTCCTTGTAAATATTCTGATCCTGGAGAATATTTTACAACGCTGAAGGATATGTTTCTTTAGCTTTGTTTGTCTGACAGTTGCTTAGCCTATCTTTTTAATTCATTCATATTTTAATTCAATCATATTTCAGTATAGCCTACTGAAGCTGGAGAATTATTGCAGGGTAATTAGATTTCATCAAGCTATTGTAATTGTGGAATTTTCTTTTCTACCAGTGTCATACCTCCAATATGCAAGCAGTAGCTCACGATACTTGTTTTCTCCTTCGAGAAAAATACAGAAACTAGCAAGGAAATTATTTCCCTTGTTTCCCAGGAAGAGTTTTGGTTTCTTAGGCTTTTGTAAAGGAGCAGGGGAGGGGGCTTTATTAGCAACCTGTATGTCATGTTGCTCACCCATTATATTGTCAGCCCAGTTAACACTGAGGAAGTGCTAAGGTTTGTTTCTCCAGGCGTAATAAAAGCACGCGTTAAATAAGTGCTTCGCTTGGAATGCAATCAGAGTTTGTTTTCAAATACTGTACTGCTACGTTGTATCAACGTGAACATCGTATCGGGCGTCTGAGCGCGGGGGCGCCGCGCTGCCTCTCGCCGCCCGCGGGCGCCCCGCGCCGCCGCCGCTGCCGCTGCCGCCGCCGCGCAGGGCTCGGCTCGGCTCGGCTCGGCTCGGCTCGGCTGGGCTGGGCTGCCAGCGGGGCCGGGGGAGCAGGACGCGCACTTACACTCGCTGATGATCTCCAGAGAAGGCAGGAAGTAGTCGTCGCACACGATAGACACCGCCAGAAACATGTAAAGTATAATTATGAAATAGATAACGATTCCTCCGTCCTTCCTCTCCTGCGGTGTAAAAAATCCCTCGGGAAACTCCGACGAAGAGGAGAGGACGCAGCTCGTCCCGTTCCCTGGAAATCGAGCACAAGAAGCCGGTTACGCACCGACCGCCCCGCGGGCGCTTCCCAGGCGGAGGGAGGCCGGGGCCAACCGCTGTCAGCGGGGGGCGGATTCACGCTACACAGACTCGGCTCCAGCTCAGGGGCGAGCAGAGCCGCGGCGGGGAAGGGGCCAAGAGCCCCTGCGGGTCGGCCGCAGCCGGCGGGGGCCCGCGCGGGGCCGCTCCGCGGAGACGCCGAGGAGGCGCCGCCACCCGCGCGCCGCGCCGCGCCGCGCCGCGCGCTGCCTACCTGCGTCCGCGCCTGCGCCGAGGCGCTGGGCCCGCGCGGCGCGCGGCGGCGCCTCACAGGCCGCCAGCGCCGCCGCCAGCAGCAGCACCGCCCGCCGCCGCCGCCCGCCGCCGCCCGCCCGCATCGCCGCGGCCCCGAGCAGCACTGAGCGGCGGGGGCGGAGGCGGCAGGGGCTTAGGGGCCGCCAGGGTCATGTGAGGGCCCGGCCCGCCCCCCGCCGGCGGCCCGGGGGAGCCGGGGCGGCCCGGGGGCCGCGGGGAGGGGGCCGCTCGGGCACCGCCTTCGCGCTTCGCCCGTGAGCGGCTCCCTCGCTTCGCGTGCGTGGGGATTGCGGCCGTCACGAGCGTGGACTTGGTGCAGGCTGCCCAGCACGCTACCCCGATACCGTGCAAGTATTTGATGAGGTGAAAGATGGTTTAGGCTTGCTCCCCTGCGAGGAGGGAGGCGGTTTATCTCACTGCTGTGAAAACTTCAGCTTCTTCTCACAGAACAAAGTTCTGCGCCGAGCCCCGTGCCAGGCCAGGCGGGACCGGGCAGGCCTCGCCCGCGGGCGACACGGCCGCCGGCGCCCTTGGGCGAGCGGGACCGGGCAGGCCTCGCCCGCGGGCGACACGGCCGCCGGCGCCCTTGGGTGAGCGGGACCGGGCAGGCCTCGCCCGCGGGCGGCACGGCCGCCGGCGCCCTTGGGCGAGCGGGACCGGGCAGGCCTCGCCCGCGGGCGACGCGGCCGCCGGCGCCCTTGGGCGAGCGGGACCGGGCAGGCCTCGCCCGCGGGCGGCGCGGCCGCCGGCGCCCTTGGGCGAGCGGGACCGGGCAGGCCTCGCCCGCGGGCGGCGCGGCCGCCGGCGCCCTTGGGCGAGCGGGACCGGGCAGGCCTCGCCCGCGGGCGGCGCGGCCGCCGGCGCCCTTGGGCGAGCGGGACCGGGCAGGCCTCGCCCGCGGGCGGCGCGGCCGCCGGCGCCCTTGGGCGAGCGGGACCGGGCAGGCCTCGCCCGCGGGCGGCGCGGCCGCCGGCGCCCTTGGGCGAGCGGGACCGGGCAGGCCTCGCCCGCGGGCGGCGCGGCCGCCGGCGCCCTTGGGCGAGCGGGACCGGGCAGGCCTCGCCCGCGGGCGGCGCGGCCGCCGGCGCCCTTGGGCGAGCGGGACCGGGCAGGCCTCGCCCAAGGGCGGCACGGCCGCCGGCGCCCTTGGGCGAGCGGGACCGGGCAGGCCTCGCCCAAGGGCGGCACGGCCGCCGGCGCCCTTGGGCGAGCGGGACCGGGCAGGCCTCGCCCAAGGGCGGCACGGCCGCCGGCGCCCTTGGGCGAGCGGGACCGGGCAGGCCTCGCCCGCGGGCGGCGCGGCCGCTGGCGCCCTTGGGCGAGCGGGACCGGGCAGGCCTCGCCCGCGGGCGGCGCGGTCGCTGGCACACTTGGGCGAGCGGGACCGGGCAGGCCTCGCCCGCGGGCGGCGCGGCCGCTGGCACCCTTGAGTGAGCCGGTCGAGCTGCCGCTGCGCCCGAGCCCGGCTCCGCTTCTTGTCTGGAGACCTTTCCGCGACGCGGTTGTGCGAGCAAGGCAGGATTAAACGCGAAAATTCAGTCTTCCAGCCCCCTTCCCTGCTGCACTGGTTACTGGGACAGAAACCGAGTTAGGTTTCCAGTGAATTACTTACAAATTTACCTCTGTAAACATTTTCAACACTATTATGCAGAGTGACATTTTGAAGTGCCAGCGTTATTACTAATCATCGACTAGGTATAGGGCTAATGCTCGCATCTTGTGAGAAATGAGCGCAAACTGGAAAATACTGCTTTGCTTCACTGCTTCTAATCCTCCTAAATTCTTCTTGTTCCCTAAATCTGTTGCCTAATATGTTGTCAGCCTCGCTGAAGTATGCGAGAGATGAGATAAGGTGAAAAAGTGGATGAATATTTTTCTTCTATAATAAAATGGATCGAATTGATAAAATATTGTGCAGCCACCATTAGAATACGAACACCAGCCCTCATAAAAAATATTCTGGAACAACAAACTCTGCAGCAATTGCTTTTCCCTTTTCTGATCCTCCTGTGACCTAGAATGCCTTTTACTAGAGTAAGAGTCGTTTTTAGGATCAAGATTTTGGGGGTGACAGCTAGCTCTCAGAGAATGAGTTCTCTGTGCTTTCTGAAAAGCAGATCGGAGCAGAGGTGTGGCAGCTTCTGCTTGTGCTTTCGAGGAGGAAATAAATCGTTTTGCTCTTGAAAGATTTAAGGATTTTCTTGTGAATCGCATTTTGCACCAGAGTAAAACAAGGAATTTCCAGAGTCCTGGCTAAATTACTGGTGTCTGTTTCCCTTACGTAGGCCAACAGAAAGCATTTTATTATCAAAGTAAGCAGCTTCCTTGCCATTGCCTGAATTTCTTCCACGAGGCGTAAGGTTATCATTTGTCCGCTCTTAAAATGTCAGCACAGTTTTCTGATACCTGCTGTTTCATTTCAATTTGGACATTTTTTGATGGCATGCTTGTCTTTTACAGGTTTAGATTACTTACAAGCTGGCTCTTTTGATGAGAATGAGTTCTCTGGAATATCATAATGCTTACTGTGCCGTTAGGAAAGCTTAGTCATGTGGTTTTAGGATTTGGACGTTTCATTATGGTCTGTTTTTGCTCCCTGTTCAAGCTCTAATTCCTTGCTACAGGCACTCCCTCTCTGTTTATAGCTGAAACAAAAACTAGAGTTTTGATATTAGTGAAGACTAAAATCCAGTTATTTTGCTGAGGAGTTGTGTGATTGCTATGCCCATGCTGTCCTTGCAAAGGATACCCCTGGAGAGAGCAACAAATAGAAAAAGACACAGTTTCCCAGCATGAGGAACCGCGCGATACGTAACTGCGTGCCTGACCCAGTGCAAAAGTACTGACAGCCAGATTGTGTTTTGGCCTCAGCATGGCTCCTGGCTGCCTGATCTGGGCTATTTCAGTCTGAGAGGGTACTCTGCAAAGCTAAGGTGAGTCAACTAGTAGAGCAGATTTATTGTGTGCTGCTGTATTTTTGGCTGCTGTTCAGATAAAGTCTAAGTCCTTAATGGTAAAACAAAACAAAAAAGAGAAATTCTTCAGGTCTTCTGAAGGAGAGAGAAGAGCAGCATTTGTTACTCAGGTTGTTAGCACTGATTTTCTGTCACCGACTAGGATGTGCCACAACCTCCAACAGCTGTGGAAGCACACACTTCTTAAAGGAGATGTAGCACTGAACTGCAGTAGCCACAGTTTCTTCCTCAGTGTCCTCATTTGGGTATAAATTGCCTATGGGATATCTGAAAGACCTCACTCAGCAGAGGAGTTAGAATCATCTTTGCTACCACTTAAAGCAAGAGAAAATGGGGCCATCTGGAGGGCTGGCTCCACCTGTGTGCTATACAGGAGGCAGAGCCTGAAGGAAAGGCTGATGGGGCCAGGAAGAGGTGGGAGAAAAAGTGTATTGGGTTCAGCTGTTCTGCCTTCAAACAGCAGGTGCTCATTTTCTTGTTAGTGGAGTAGGACTTCAGTACAAGGCACAGGAAGAGTTTTGCTGTGAGTTTGCTAAGTGTTTTTTGGGGTGTATTCGCTTTGCAATGTCAGGAGGCAAGATGTGGATGTTGTGGGGAAAGAAAAGCAGGTAAGTTTATCAGAATATAAGGCAAATATGAGTCTTTGTTGGTAGGATCCAGGATAGTAGCTTAGCCAGGATCTAGTTCTCAGACTGAAAAAAAAGTATGGGGATGGGATGCCAAGTCCATGACCAGCTCTCAACAACAAAAACAATTTTTGTGAGGACTAGGTTGTAGTCTTAGGGCATGGGAAAAGGAGGTGTAGGCTTGTAGATTCAACTGACTAAGTCCTCTAGTTAGTATCTGTAGCTGATAGGTATAGGTGATAGTATATAGCTGTGCACTGGACACTTAGTATACCTAATTTCCTTGAGTTGTCTATGTACTTGCAGTTTTTCTTTTAACGCAGGCAGTGGCCTGCTGTTTCAGTCTCACATCAGGTCAAGGTTTGGACACAGGTTTTTCCTTTCCTCTCCCTCTCCAGTGCAAGGTGTCCTATAGCCATGTGTATTGTGGTAGGCTGTTTCAGCTGGCAGAAAGCTAGTGGTGATCTTGTTTCCCCCCCTTTTTTTTTCCTTTTTTTTTTATTTTTGCTATGGTCTGTGTAAAAACAGTCCAGTTTGGGTGCTGCTCAGAGGCTAGTAGGAGTGCAGTTGGCTGTTAGCAGTGCCCTAATGTTATGGCTTCTGTCCCAGTATGTGACCCAGTGCACAGACATGCCTTTCTCATGTGATCCTTTGTGCAAGTAATCCTCCAGATATGCTCCCTGTCATGAGGCCTAATGTGCTGGGAAGCAAAATAATTGAAAACATGTTCTTCCTCAAAAAAAAACTATTCTTGTGATAATCTGATGTTATCCCCATTTGGCAGAAATGAAGCCAAGGATGAAAAAGAGAACAACTGGCCTACTGCTGCGTTGGGAGGCTGTGCTAGGACACAGAAGATTCAGCAGGTTGGTTTCCATGCTCCCTTTCTTCTGTTCATGCTATTGGTGGCCGTCTTTTGGAGGAGTGAGTAACTGTAGAGGTAGAAGGGTGGTCACTGAAAGAGCTGATAGAATAAATTCTCTCTCCTACCCTGAGGTGCTTGGATATCATCCTGAGGTGGTGAGGGATGTTTAAGTACATACATAGATACTTTACTGTTCCAGAGTTAAAGTAAGTCTCTTCAATGTAACTCTGTTATTCTTTGTTTAAAAGATAAATATACCATCATTGTCAGGCTAGATATTCCCCTTTGTCCGCGTTTCATGGCTCACTTCCTGGATTTAGATAGATTGATGATAGCTGTTTAATATTCTTTCCTCAATAACCAGCAAATTGAGAGATGCCTGCTCTCATGATGATTGCTGTTTTTCTTAAAGCATCAGCTTCTTGATGTATGTTAGCCACACAAGAATCCTAACTTTCTTTTTCTTTCTTTTAAATTAATAGTTTCAGAAAAAGCTTAGAAATGCATTTATCTTCTTCCAAGCATTAGAACTTCAGGTTCACATGACAAATAAAATACTATTCTCAGGCTAGTCTCATGACTTTGAGTAAGGGCTGATGAGGTTAATTCATGGTTTTAGAACAATGAGAAGGGGAATGATTGGATTTCTGACCTTCAGCTTCCTGAGATACACAAGAGCCAAATGTTCTACTGCTAATACCTCTGAAAGTCACTGTAAGACAATTAAACTGCAATCCCTGGTGACAACCAGAAAAGTTGTTGAGCTGTAAAGGAATAGTATGTGCTAGGTAAAACAAGCCTGTGTGACTTGTATCTCTTCTAGAGCTAATACAAAGTTAACAACTTCTGGCCTTCAGGTTTTGGTCTTGCACATGAGGTAAATATTTCTTTATTGACTCTAAGCTGTGAAGTTGTGAAAAGTGTATGGTTTTTAGGTGGTTCATGATTAGACTTCAGTGTTAATATGTCATTAAGCTAAATGCAGGAAGCCTCCAGTTTTTCAGTTATGCTCTCTGACTTCCTCCAACTGCACTTCAGTCTAGAGTGAAGAGGTAGCTTACTGGCAGACTCTGGAAGGGTGCATGCTACATAGTCAAGGGTGGGTAGCTGTGGTGAGAACTCGTTTGGGACTACTCTCTTCTCTGGGGATTGCAGTTGTGAGATAACTCTCATGTAAACTTTGAAATGGAGTAAAGTCAGTCCCCACGGTAGTCCAGATCTCATTCATCTTGAAGGCCCAACTTGTGTTCTTAGCCTGACGATGCCGTAGTTAAGGCTACCTACAATGTCAAAAAAGCTAGAAGCTGCTTGGTAGGATTTTTGCTTGCTTATTCTCAAATGAATGCCTTCTGAAAGGAGAATGTAGTATAATCAAGTGGAGATGATAGTGCCTGTGGACTTTTATTTTCTCAGTAATTCAGAAAAACAAAATTGTGCCTCCCATTTTCAGGCCCAAAGACCTATCTCACTTAATCTGCCATCTCTTTGGTGAAGTTCTGCTGTAGTTACCATGGTCTTGGCTTGCTCACTGGCTGGTGTCATCATCTGTTAATCCAAAGAATCTTTCAAACTGAATATCAGACATACTCCAGATTGAATGTTCCCAGGATTTAGGTCAATAATAGCTCTTCCAGTATTGTGTCTTCAGCACTCCTCCATGTTAACTGCTTTCCTTTGGTTAAAAGCAGTCATTAGGAGAATTGGAATGCATGATAAATACTGGAGCTTTTGGTACCATGAAATTAAATGTCTGATGCTGATTTACTACCTAGATTGATTATATTGGAAAACCTTATCCCAAAGGCTAGATGATTCTATTTATGTTGTAAATAGATATATTTATATTGTAATCCTCTTTCAGAAGCAGGAAAGCAGGCCTGTAATTACCCAGTAATTATAAGATGCTCTATAGAGGAAACTTCTATATGAAGTTCTTATTTGATATCTTGATAAATCTAGTGCCTTTAGACTGTCTTAAGGTTGTGAAACTCAGAAGGCTACACTTAGTCTGAAAAAAGAAAACTGTTGATGTTCTGCAAATAAAGCCAGCATGCTTGAAGCCTGCAAGACTGGTGTTTGCATACAGGATGGTCAAGAATTGAAGCAAAATGTTGAGGTTTGTGTGGAAGTTGTATGGATAAAAATAAGTGTACTGTGACTGCTTGGGGTGGTTCTGCCCCTGTCACTCCATCAGTGTGTGTATACAACAAATACATGTCCACCTCTTTTATATGCTGGTGTATCAGTAGGGCAAGTAAAAATACCACAAAACACATTGAGAGGAATACTGACAATAGATGAGTTGGCCATTTCTTTGATATAAGCTTGGCGTGTTTTGCTTAAATATGCAAAGTTTTGTTTCCCTGGACACAGGAGAATCAAAGAACAGGAAGCTATTGCCTTGTTTGTAATTTCTAAGTTGTCTTTTCTTGCCAGTTCTGTGCACTGAGTTCTGGCCTCCCTCAAGGGGCTCACTTACAGTTTCTGTGGGGCTTTTTGGTGGTTGTTCTGTGGGGCTTTTGTTTTGTTGTTTTTTTTTCCTCTTCCTGTTCACACAGGTACTTTAACAAAACACTTGTGCTCATACTTACACTGTGGTATATGCTTGTTTTCCTACTTCTGAAGTAGGAAGTACTTCTGAAGTTTTTTTTTTTTTTTTAAACTCTAGCTGTGCACTCGGGCTGTCTTGAGGCTTGGCTTCATCCATCCTGCTTCCCTTGTACTGTTCTGGAGATCAAGAGCTATGTTGTGAAGCTGCTCACAGCCTCTGCAGTTTTGGGGAGTCTGCTTTCTTGATGTGTTTTGTTTTGGATTTTCTGTGTGTGTGTTGCTGATGAAAGTGTAGCTTCTCTGGCAGCTTTCAGCTGACCCTGAGTTCATAAACACTCAAGAACTTACATTTTAAATAACCACAAGAATAATATTTTTGCATTTTATTTCTTGCAAATTCTGTTACCTCAGTGATATCTTTGGAGATGAGACAAACTATAAGTACGTAAGTGTGTATGAACAACATCAAATAGTGTTTTCTTCAGTGCAGTTGTTTCTTTTTATGTATTTATATAACTGAACAAGCCTTAGAATAATAATTACTGGCATGCTAGAGAAGACGCACTTAATTCTGTTTTATAGGCTACCAAGTTGATTCACCAGATAACATTAGCATGTACTAGCATTATTTACAGTGTAATAGATGTTGCTGATCTGAGGGAGTTCCTGTTTCAGAAATTGGTAAAATATAGTGGGCTGCAAAAATACTACTTGTGTATGTTGGTTTATGTTACTGTGTATCAAACTAAAGGAGAGGCCTTGCCTTTTAAAATAGCTTCAGTTTTTGGTGCTAATCTTCATTACTTTAACTGTGCATGTTGTGGTATCCTTGTGGAAATTCTCTTTCTCCCCTCCCACCTGTGCAGCCTCCGGGGTGAGGTAACTGTTTGGTTGCTTTATGGCTCTACTTTTCATTCAGAGAGGAAAGGAGAAGAACAGAGACAGGTTTCTGGGGGGCTGGAGCAGGGAGCTTTGTGGCAGCCTGGCTAGATGATGCAGTGTAAGCCTGTCTCCTCCTCTGCAATGAGGAGGGAGGGCAACAAGTGGAAGAGCAGAAACTTCTGGTGAAATACAGCTGAGTGGCTGCATGCCAAAAAGATGGTCTACCTAGATAGCTCTGTGAGCATGGAGTTTATGAACGCTGGCTGAAATTCAGCTGGAAAGTTTTGAAAAATTTGTTCTGCTGGTTTATTCTTTGTGTAGGGTTCATGTAAATTATATCCAGACTAATGCACAAGCTATACGTGTGTACTGATACCAGTGTTCCCTTTGTAAACACTATAAGCTCTACATGAGGATGACAGAAGCACAGAATTGATTTTATTCCTTCAAGAAGATGACAGCTGTTCAAAGGGAGCTGTGTGGGCAACTGAAGCATAAAATTATTGCTAACTCTGAGAATGTGGGTCTTTGGAGAGCTTTGGTGCAGTCCCCCACTGCTTCCTCATGAGGTATCTTGTCGTCAGACATACAGATTGTATTTTGTCTGAGAGCTTAGTTTCTCCCTAGCTCACATGAACTTGTGGCCAGTTACTACTGATTATTCCTTCCAGTAATTTCTTTCAGTGTTAACTTCTGTTTCACAATGATGCTTTTTAAAGTTGCATACAACCTCACAGATTTCAGAGGAATTCTGTCACTGCTATAAATGCTGGAACAAAAAAGTTTTAATTTTCTAGGGCAACTTCAAAGTTTTTATCATGCCTTAAAATAATGCATATATTGACCACTTATCATTAGTACATGATATATAGATAATACTGTATCTTTCACAAAATGTGCGCTGTGGTTACAGAGCGCGATGTAGTAGGTCTGAAACATTTTGTTTTTCACCGCAGGATAGAACAATAATTATATCACACTGAAATTTATTTGTCACATTTTGAAGTATCATAACCTTTATATAATTTAGGCTCTTCTCATCCATTTTAAAAGCTTCTGGCTTGTGCCTCAGTTCCCTAAACACTGGAAACATCATTTCTTTATGGTGACTTGTCAGTAACAAATATAATCAGCAGCCACAAAGGTGGTGTGCACAGCACATGCAAGTGTACACCGCTTCCTCTGCAGACTGTTCTCCTTGAAGCCAGGTGGCTGGAGTGGCAGCCAGGTCTTCATCTGCTGTCCCATGCTAGCTTTACAGGACTGCTGATGGGCTTACTGATAAGCATTTTTTACAAAAAATTCTCAGCCTACCCTTTCCTGGGTCAATTTTAAAGGTTTCCGTTGCCAAAGATTTCTCGGATAGAGCTTGATTGAATAAGTGGCTGATTCAGCATAGCAGAAGGTCTGGTAGTCCTCAGGAAGGGATTGAAAGAATTGTTGGGGAAATAAAGAAGCACATCAGCGACAACAGAATGGATGCTTTGATGATGGCAACTGTTGAAGCGAGTGGATGTGCTTTAGGAAACTTTTCCTCCAGTCTGTTATGTCCACCCCAACCCTCTGTACTCTCAGCTGCATTGAATGACAAATCATCTGTTTGTGCTGGAGGAGACAAAGCTTTCTGACAGGGAAAGGAAAAATCCTAATAATTCCTCCTTACCCTATCCACTGCTGATACTGGTTCTGCTTACCAAGCAAAGCTTAAATAAACCTGATCTGGAGCAGGTGCTGAGCTTGCTTTTCTCTGTGGCCCAAGTGCTTGACAGAGGCAAAGAGCTAGACAGCAGTCAGCCTTGTGCAGCAGCTGACACTGTGTGATGAGGCCATACACAGCAGAGAAAGCAGTTCCAGCAGGTTGTGGGTTAACATTTTCATCTTGAAATCCTATGTCCTTTTAGATGTTTTTACAGATGCTTTGTTAACACAAGAACAGATTTAATGGATCAGATTATAGCTCCATTTAGTGCAGTTCTGTTTCTGGAAACAGCAATAGTGGATTTCTAATGAAGAGTATAAGCAGGGGGCAAGCACATTTGGAAATTTTACGAGCTTATTCTTTCAGTCTTCAACTGCGGCCTGGGATTGGTATCTAAGAGTTTAGTAGATCTTTTTTCTTTTTTGGATAGATTTTTTTTTCTTATTTTAACTTGCGTATTTGCTTTTGAACACTTGAAAACTTTTACCTGTAACACCCTGAGGCAGCGAGTTCCACAGGCTGACTACACGTAGCAAGAAGCAACAACTTCCTTTGCTGTTTTTTAGCCTGCCCTTTCATCATTTTCTTTGTCCCTTCTCTTCCCTTATTACAAGACATATTGAGCAGTTGTTCCCTGCTCTCCTTCTCCACATCATTCTGCTTCTATCATATTTTCCCCTCAGCCATCTGTTTTGCAGAGTGCATGTAATCAGTTCTGGTATAGAAATCATTTCATTCCTTTAGATGTCCTTATTGGCCTTTATACCTTTTCTGATTCTACTGTGTCCTCTGGGAAAAGGAGCTCAGAATTGAACTTGAAGGGAGCTCAGAACTGAACATGAAGTACCTACACCTTGAATATCAGGGAATAACGTAAAGATATCTTCTGTTCTATTCTCTTTCTAGTAATTCCCAATATTTGATTTGCTTCTTCAGCTGCTATGCATTCAGCTGATAGTTTTCCACTGAGTTACCTTTTATATCTTCAAAATCTTTCTTGAGTGAGAATAGCTCATTTGGAGGTCATTGTAAACATAGAGGTCATCGTAAATGTAGAGCTAGAACTTTCTCAGGTACATTGCTGCTGAATTTCATCTGTCACTTTGAGAAAGTTTTAGTCAAAGTGTCAAACTTTCATGATCATTTCCCATCTGTTTGAGGAGAAGCAGTGGTGACAGCCTGAACTTTGTGATGAAGTATCTCCGTACTTTTCCCCCAACTCTTCCATTAGCTGGGACTACATTACATTTGATCAGCAGCTGAAGCTCTTTCCAAGACTGTATGGAGCCTCTTGTGCTTTTATGGTGCTTACACTTACTGGAGCCAATGCAAAATCACTCAGAATCAAGAAATGGCTTTAGGTGTGTTCTTGTGTTCTTATGAAATGTCTGAGAGACCAAATACAACCAACAACATGGTCAACATGAAGGATGAGACGGTGTCTCCTAGTTAAATGAAGTGTTGAATATGTACATCTGTGCTCTGCAGGGTTTTAGGAGCACTGGCCTGAATTCTGCTGATGAATCAAATGTGGAAAAATATTTGGCACTATGCTGGCAGTAATGCAACTCTTTTGTCATCTTCTCCTTCCCTACTATGTTTATTTTGATTCCCTTGGGATGTGATATATTTACTTCACTTCTTTATTTACATAAAATGTTTAGTCTTTTCTTCTTTTCCCTTGAAGTGACCATGAAGTGAATATGCCTGCTCTAATTCTTCCATTCTGTTCAACAGTTCCTAGTTTTAAAGATTGCTCTAAGGTGAGGGAAACAGTCCTCACAGCATCTATTGTGTATTAATCAGTTCCTTTCTGGGATCTTTTTAAAGCTGCCTTCTTGTGAAGGTCTTCCTTGGATTCTTTCTGGATTCATCTCCAGCCTGTCCAGTGAGCTCATACTTTTGCTGAGAGAGATTGCACAGACTGTAATCTTCAAAATAAGACAAGCAATTAGAAAAATTAGACTCAAGGCTTTAAAAACCCTGCTTGTAAATGTTTTTCTCATTTGTTTTCTGGTTTAAACATTTATTTCAAATTTATAGAAATGATAGAGAAATTATGCAAATTTAAACAGACTTAAAAAAAATCTATTGTCCTTGAGATGGTGATTTAGTAATCTTAGATGGTGATTTAATAAAGCTCTGCTTAATGGAGATATAGAATATCTCCGTTAATGGAGCAGAATACCATGGAATGGAATTGCTTTTCTCTGTGGCACTTGGGCCACAGAGAAATGGAATACCTGCTGTCCTGGAGTTTGAATGTGTTATAGGCTCCTGTTGCTTAATTATATGTGTTTGCCCTTTAGATACTTGAGGGTATCTTACTTGACTTCCAGCTACTGCACTGGAACAAATCCTCCTATGTCAGCTAGTCTCACATGAATGTCATAAATGCTCTAAAGATCCAGCACGAATCAAGATAACTAAAGTTTAGGCATCTGAATTGAGCACTTACATTATTGTCAGTATTCATGAGCTTAATAAATAAATAAGGATAATCTGTTCCCACTTTCCTGCCTCTTCTGATGAGCAGGAGAACATTATGTATCGTACTCTGTTTGCAGCATAAGACTGTCCCTATGAATTGCTATAGTCTATTGGAGTCATGAGCCCACTTCTGTGCAAATTGGCTCATTGCGATGAACTTGTGCCAGCTCAGGCCAAACCACAAAGGGATTGTTACGTATTTAAAAATGTTTTGGTAAATTCCTGTGTCCCTCTTTACCCAGGCTCTCTACACTGAGGACCAGTCACAGGCCTCATCCAGTAGCTCTGAAGTTCTCTGTCAGTTCCCTTGTACCAGATGCAGAGCAGTGATACTCAAGGAGGAGAGAGTAATATTGTGAATGCACACAAACAAACTGTAAACCAGTATTTTTCTGCTTGTGCTTTTGACTTTCATCACATTTGAAAATCTTTTTCTTTGACAAAGTTCTGCATTCGGTAAGGTTACACATTTTTCTAATTGAAATAGAAAATAGAAATGTGGTTGTGCCTGCATCCAGATCTGGGCCCAGACAATCTGTGGCTCTTCGCTGATTGAAATCTAAATCTGAGTGTCTGGAGGTCCATACAGAAATACAGTTTGAAAGACCTAATAGTGCAGGATTCAAAATACTGGAGTGCTCTGGAGGAAAAGTTAAAAAAAAAAAAATCATTTTTTTTCCTTGACTGACTACTAAAAACTCATGGAAAACATATGGGAAGACTTAAAAAAAATGCAGAGAACCCTATTACTACTATACTATTACTACTATACTCTATTACTCTATACTGCTTACTGAAACTAGATAAATAGTTTAAAGCTTTGTCAGTCTACCTTGCACTGGCAGGACAATAAAGGCTACAAAGTAAATCCATATACTTAGTATTTGTAATGAACAAGCAGCCAAAAATGATATGGTGACCACTCACCAACTTGCTGTCTTGCATAAATCTGGTTGAGCTTTGATTTTTTTTTCTTTTTTCATAACAGCACGGTTGCCTGTTACTGTGTTTGTTGCACATCCAGAGGATACTTTAAAGTATTTGTATAACCTGTTGTGTCAAGAGACCATGCTCTATTTGCATGTACAGCTCATGTTAGTGCTAGTGTCATAATATAAGTGCATTTGTTGTATATTGAAACTCAATGCATGTGTTTTAGATATGTGGGTATATACGTTGCTTGGGCAGTATGTTTAGAAAATTGTATAATCAATTGATTATGTTAGAATGAATGGTTGATATCTAGTATACAAATTATGCCACTAAACTTACTATGTTTGAGCTGGAGCCATAGCTGATTTCAGTGACAGATGGAAAACTCCATGAACCTTTTATTGGCCATATGCCATTTCTGAGTGTTGGCCAACAACAAGATTTGTTGCTAATATATAATGATTTAAATGGTAAAAAGAGCAGCTGCACTTTGATTTTTTTGGTGCCTTTGCACCAGGTTTTTCTGGAACTTTTAAATATCTACTGCCACTTTTTAATGCAAAGCTGTCACTCCTAGTTTCTGAGTAGAGACTTTATCTTTCCAGTACTATCTATGGTGAAATTTTATATTTTGATGCCTACATCTAAAGCTGTCCTCTGCCTTTTATTGGGTTATTAATTTGATAGTGTAAAAACTTCCCTGCAACATGGGGCTAGGAATGGCTTGTAAGAAGTTAGACCTGTTGCATTGTACTGTGACAGGACTTTTTTTAGGCTGCTAGTAGTTCTTAAATTTTATGGCCTGCCTGAGAACTAGGAGATCAGCATTCATCCAGCTGCTCAGAGAAGACAACTTTCAAAGCATACCTCATTGAGAGGAGCTGCATGTGGTGTTCATCATGTTACCAGAATAGTGTTTGTAACTGTGAGTATGTGAATATAAACTGAAATCTATCATCTATGCTGAACAGGTCATAGTACTGTTCCTACTGCTGGCAGTGCAGGAAACTTGCTGCCACACAGTAAATACTGTGACCTTCATCCCTCCTAAAGAGAGTTTCCCTGTGTTGGCTTTTGTTGATGTACTCACTTCCATATTCATCTGGAGAAAAGGAAGATTGGAAAGCAGAAATGTTCTGGCCTTGGGCCCAGCAACAAAGAGCACAGTAACGGAAGTACATGACAAAGAATGTAGGCTTCAGTAAAACTTCATATATGATTTGGGTTTTTTTTTTTTTTTTAAGAAGTTGTGTTATGTAAGTTTGTACACACATACAGCTGGCCAAACACTGGACTGTCCTGGGCAGAATCAATCTGTACTGCACTAAGAGGCACTCTGGGGGTTTTAAGGATATGTTTAACTGATACTATTGGTCAGATCGAAACCATCACATTGCTTCTGTGGCAACCGAGGCATAAATGGTCCTTGCATAAAGTGCTTAATATCAGTATGGTTCTCACACCTCTGTGGAGGTGGATAAGAAATGGGATGAATGTTGCTCTTCCCCTACTTTGCCAGCTGGTATGGAGAGAGAGACTCGAGGACTGAACTGGATGCCTAGGGTCAGTTTGCTTCCTGATTGGGTTGTGGGACATGCTCTGATTTGGACCAGCATTTGCAGTCTAACCTTGGAGCAGAGGAGGGCAGTATTTCTAAGTAGTGTTAGCTGGCTCTGGCTGAGCACTGTCCCACAGGTGGGACTGCCTCTAGGTCGCAAGTCTGGTTGCTAATGCTTCCTTATGATGCTGTCTGTAGTGCTGATGTGCTGATAAAGTATATCAAAGGCTACCCTTCTCATCTCCCTAGCTGAAGTGCTATTTCGTGTTCTCCTGCTAGAGCGCTTCCCAGTTGGGGGTGAGACAAGTTATTTCTCTATGAAAAGCTCAAAGCATTTGTTTGTTCTTTCAGTCAAACAAAACAAAACAAAGCAAAAAAAAAAATCTTTCTCTGTGTTTCCATGCCACTTGACTCTGGCTCTTGCAGAGCTGACTGCAGTATGCTTTGAAAGTGTCAGTGCATTGGCCATGCTCATCCTTTCCTTTAACAGGCCAATGCTTTGTTATGCTTTTTATTTATTTATTCTTTATCTCTCCCTTTAGCTTTGTAAAAGCAGCCATGTAAGTTTTCTGGCTGCAGGCAGGTTGTTTCTTCACAGCTAATAGCCTGTCTGTTGTAGTTGGAATGTTTGCTGGGGTGCTCCTCATCTAAACCTTCGATTTTTCTTTCCTGCCTGTTTCTTCTAACACCTCTCTTTGATCTTGTCTTATGGCAAGTTGTCTGTCTCAAACAATCAAATGGAGCTATGCAAAATATTTGTAAAGTGATAGAGATATTTGCCACTTTGTTGCATCTCGCAGAACATTGGACCCATGTGAAATCCATATTGGCAACAGTGAGAGTAAACAGTGTAATTTTTTTATTTGTATTGGAACTGAGAACTAAAAGATGGATCTAGTTTTGAGAGAGGTTTATAACTATGTTGTCAATCTGAAACAGAACCTACTGGGCAATTAATTCTCCCAGTAACGCTGATGCCCTTACTGTACTGTCTGTGAGCTGGGTGCTTTTTCAAAATGTCTTGTGTTTATTTTCATCTTCCATAGCTAGTGTCTGACACCTCATGCAACTGTGCAACACAGGCCAACCACCTTCCTTTTCTGACTACACTTTTAGGCATTTTTGATGCCATCTTGGTGTCTTGTGATAAGAAAAGTTGAGCTGTCTAATACGTATGTGGAACAGCTGTCCTGTTTTATGCTGCTGTTTTTTGGTGGTGGTCTGTTTTTCCAGGGTTGAGCAAATCTCTTACCCAGGTGTTCTTGATTGGGTGCAAACTGGTGCCCCTAGGGTGGGCAAGTATGCTTTTCTTATGTTTTAGTATGATTCCCTAATTCCTATTAATGTCACTGATTGCTTCATCAGACCTCTTTATGATGATTGCAGTTATCAACACATGTTGGTCTAAGAACCAGTTAAATGATGTTGGAAGGTGTTGTTAAGTGGCAGAGGCCTGTGAGGTTCAGATCAATAAATTTAAACAATGTATTTGGGTACCTGCCTGCTAGAAGGAAGCTTAAAAGGCTACAGCTGTTTTTGGATAGAAACCGATAATTCAAAATGTTTATGAAAGCAATATAGTGGTACAGTTTCCTTTTTTCCCAATAAATTTATTCCTGCTTCATGTACAGATTTGAAATGTCCTTCCTGTGTGACAGGTGTAATGCAGGTAGTGCTCAGCCATGGGTAGCGGTGTCTCTCCATGTTGTTATTGTGTAACAAGACCCCAGTGATTTACAACTTCAAGATAAGGGTCTTGAGCACTACCAGTATACAGTGTATGAAGCAATTGAAAATGTGATGATAGGAATAGAGTGGTGACTCTCCAGATGACACACGTGAAAATGAAATTACTATACTAGAAAACAAAACTTGCTGGTGTCATATGTTGATTAGTATTTGTTGCCTTTAAAGGCCCAACGTTATTGCAGTCTTGTCTTTTTCAACCAAGCAAGGTCTCAGTGTGATGGGCAAGATCTGTGCTTGGCCGAGTGCTCTGGCTGAAGTTTCTGGTCAGCTGGTGCTCATGCAGAATGAGTGTGTTAAGACCTACAGTCTAATTTTGTTGAACAGTCATACGAAGAATGTCTTTAAAATCCAGTGGTGGGAATAGGGACTTGTAACAGATAAAGCAACAGCATATAGTGAATGTTTTTGTAACTGTATTTAACGCACTGTGGGTTTTGTAAGAGTGAAAGAGTTTACGATATTGAAGATCCATGATGCACTGCTGGATGAGTTTAGCAAATCTTTCCTGTTTTTGTGCCCTTTAAAGAGGGGAGAGTAATGGTGCCCTGTGCAAGGGCAGAAAAATTGTAAGGCCTAAAGATAGGCTTTACTTGAAGTCATCCTCTTAATTATGCTGTACATGACAGACAAAGCAGGAAAAAATGATCAAGTGTTTTAATAGCTTTGACAGAGAGATGGCATCTGTTGAAGTCCAGATGGGTTTATCAGTGACATAACCCTAACTCCGTAGAGCTTGCTGCCATCACATGCTGCCTCATTTTGTGTTCCCTGCTGGGGTATATACAATTGTGATGTGCAACTGATATTTTATTAATGTTAATGATTTTACAGATAAAGTTATTTCTTAGTTTCATATCAATATTGATGTTGGATAGGCCTATATACTTAAGTGTGTGCACATAGACACATGCACATGCATATATTTGATAGAAATAAAATAGTATATCAGAAAGATGGTCAGATTCAGGCAGTCAAGAACCATACTTTTGGTTTCCTTCTCCAGCACTGAGTTTGAAATGCTATAATTAAAATACTTCCTAGGAGAAAATTTTACTAAGTTCTGGCAACCTTCTGCTCCTAATCTCAAAGCTGCCAATACAGATCCAGATGCTTGGTAGCAGTATCCAACTGCAGATGAATCTCAGGTGCAAACAGGGTAATTATTCATCAACGGCTATGCTCATGAAGACTTGTAGATATTTTATTTTTTACTGAAGTAGTACAAAAAATAGGCTGTTTAGCCACACTGGATTAGCACAGGTAGCAAAGCTGACCGGTGTGGGAATGAATACTGCTATACTCTATTACATGGAATCTTATACTGCTTTTATATATCAAACTCTGCGAGTGAGACCATTTACTTTTAACTGAAGCGATAGGTCATGTGCATCTGCAGCAGAGGGAACCGTGCTCTGATGTTGTGTGAAGTTTTGGAGGGACGTAATAAAATATAAAATACTTGAGTCTAAGTCATTGTGGATCTAGAAATCTGTGTTTATAAATGATGCTAATTGCCATTATACTCTGAAAATGAAATAAACACAGCCAGATACTCTAATTTGTTTCTTGTCAGGTAGTTAGCTTGTATGAATAGCCAGTATGATTGTGCATGTAAAACAGTTAATGTTTTTCTGAGATTTTTGTTTATTCCAGATTAGTATATATCTACCATTATATACCCAAATATGCAGTTAAGATAGCCAAGAAATTCAAGAGTTTCTGGAAAGCAAACGTTCCATCAGAACTAATGTTCTCTTCTTGCTGGTGATAGTACCTCAAGATATCAAAATGAATGGCAAAATGAATGTTGAGCATCATTGTGAAATAAATGAGAGCTAGTATGTACTTAAGACTTTTTAAATATATTTTTGTTTGTGTAATTTTTAGATACTTTTCCTCTGTTGACCTTGAAAGAACTGGTTATTTATTAGCATAATATGATTACATACGTATCTGCAGGGTTTAAGATGGAAATTGGAACCTTGCAATAATTTGGCTAAAAACTACTAGGGCATTCAGCCAGCTGTCAAAATTTCAAGAGAAGCTATATTAAGCAAAAGCAAGCTGTAGGTGTTTAACTGATATCTAAACACAGTCAGCATAGCTACCTGGGTAGGCGGCAATTTGGCTGACTTAATTTGTTGACTACAGATACGAATTATTAGTAAAATGCAGTTTGTTGACAACTTGCACACTGTGGGCCATAGACTCTTCTCAGTCCACATGTGTGGCTTGTATCATAGCCAAATTAGATGCATTTATAATTCATTCTCTTTCTTTCTCGCTTTCTCTTGCTTTCCTTCTCTCACTTTCTTTCTTTTTATTTTACAAATACAGATTGTAGAGGATCTTAGATGGACTAACAGCAGGGCTTTATTAGTTACAAGTCCAGGAGTGCATGACTTGCTATCTCATTATGGATTTCTTTAGGTGCAAGTGAGTAAGAACTAGTGATAACTCATGGCAAAAATAGCAGCAGCAGTACTGTTACCTAGAATATGGTTGTAGTTCATTTAAATGGTAGGTTTTACCTTTGGAAAAAATATTGACTCTTGACGTAAATGTTAAAGTATTGATAATTCCTAGTCAGTGCAGTGGAACACATGCCAGAACTCATCTGATACCCTTCTTGGGTCCAACGGTCATGCATTTTTAAGGCAGAAGCAGTCAGTAGTACTGGTAAGTAATTCTTTTGCTTTATTTGCATTCCATTTCCTTTGTAATATAGATTGTAATAGTTGAATGACTGCTGGTTTCTTTAAATCTAGCAAAAACATTGTATGCTCTGTAGAATACTGCTCTGAAAATATATGCAGACTTGGCAAGTTGTGTTTCAGAGAATTATCTTTCTTGGTTTCTGTTGCTTGTAGATGTGTCTTATGTAAATGTTTGTGTTAGGCATATGGACAAATTTCTTTCTTTTGTGAAGGTGAACAACAGAGCCAAGTGGTACTAGTGCATTTAATTATCTAAATAGTAGGTGCATGTGTTTGGGAAATAGTCTGGCTCTGTTTCAAGGTCTTACCTAAGTTTAAAAACCCCTAAATTGGTCTGTGGTGAGGGAGACTTGAGTGCCCAAGCAGAGGAAACCAACTGTAAAGCTTTTGTGCTGTTTTTATGCTGAAAACCTTAGCCTGCTTGGCAGTGAGCTTAATAACAAGCAATGTAAATGTTTCTTGTATATTTGAAATTGTCTCTCTGAAATGCTGCATATGGAGCAGTATAATCACATGGTAATTTACTTAGAAGCATGTTACAGTATTTTCGTGTTATTCACCAGCTAAATCTACGATGTTTTATAAATAGTTTTGGATTTTTGGTGAATAATCTCTAATGCTGTATCAATAAATAAAATATTTGGTGGATAATACTTCTGAACTAGACAGAAAGACCTGATTATCCAACAGATGTTTTTCTATTCACTCTTTCTTATAAAAGAACATGTAGCAATAAAGCATAAACATCCTTTTTCTATTGTACAACACTTCTTTTTAACTTCTTGACACTATTATTTTAATGTGATGTGGAAAGAATAGCACTGAAGCCTGTTAAATGACTCATTTGTGTCCTCTGAAGTCCATCCAAATTTGAGAGAACGAGGGGGGAAAAAAGGAAGGAAATAGGGATTAGCTATTGGTGCCCAAGCAGTCTAGGGAACTATTTGTTCTCACTGTTGGTGTGCGTCTCCAGAACGATCTAAAGTGGCTTTATCTCTCCCAACACTGTGTAATTGGAAGTGGCTTCAAACCAGAAATACAGATTCAGATGTTAACTGAGAGGTTAAAATTCTAGAGTTTAGGAGTGATGCATATCACATTTTCCTTCATTAATGTGTAGTGATGTATCTTGTGTCTGGATCAGTAACTGAGTCTTGTCTTTTTCTCTGCCTAGAAAAGTATTAAAAGCATTTAAATCTAGATTTGGTTTGGTCTTGCTTCTGACTGAAACTGTTGCAGGCTATTTTGCTTAGGAATCTTAAAATAGGCTTTAATCTTGCAATGTGAGGCAGACAAGTCAGTGGTTGTGCTCATGCAAAGCCTTGTAAGGAACTCTCAAGTTATATGTTGCATCATCAGTTCTATATTTGGGCCTCCCGTAACCACTCTAAGGTGCCCTTTGTATTAGAATTTCTTGCCTCTATTTCTGCTTCTGACTTTCCTATTTCTAAATTATCCAACGTGAGACAGAAATTTGCCTGACTCTCTCTCTCTATATATATATATGAATACACACCCTTCCCACCCCCTTCACACACTTGTATACACGCTTATATAAAAACTTTAAAAGCTTTTTATTTGATGGTGATTTCTGAGTATCAAGACTTGACTTGTTTTTAAAAAGAATCTTCTAAAACAGATTTGGATAATCCCATATCTTTACCTTATTTTAGAACTGTTGTCCTCTGTGGTCTCTTTACTGCATTTCTTTGACAATCTTCATCTTGTCTGAGGCTGAAAGTTCAAGAATCTTAGTTGCTTCTGGAGCTTCAACTTACGATCAGTCAAAGTGGGCTCCTTGTGTGGTGGGTTGATGCCGAATATTGCAGTTATTGCTCGTGGTGTACTGTGTTGATAGTAGTTGCATCTGGCTGTTGTAAGGGTTGATGTTGAGCCATCTTGCTTAGCTTGGCCTCTCTATTATGGTAGTGATTTTGTCTTCTGTGGGATTTTTTCCTTATTTTTGAACTTTCTTGTATGATTGTTTTTTCTCCCCTTTTTTTTCCCAGAGAAGATCTGTATTTGGCAATATTGCTACTTGCACAGATTTTTCCCAACCTTTACTCAAGTTCTGAGATGGAAGAGAGCTATATAAACTCAAGTCCTCACACATGAGAGTCACTGCAGTCTGTTTTCTGGTGATTCTCCCTGACAACTTACAACTTTGTTACCCTTTCAGGAAGGCTGTAGGGACTTTCTCTACATTAGTATTTTATTAAGTAAGATTTCCAGGAGGGTGTTTCTGGCATGAGAGAGAACTTTTTTTGTTGTTGTTTTTTAAAAATCTTTTCCTAGGAAGTTTGTATTTGTCTCACAAAACCAGCTCCTGACCTCACATAGTACTTAGCTAGGAGACCACTACTGCCATTTTTATATATAAAGCCCCTTCTTCCACCTGGGTTTGAGCTTCCTTTCTGGCAGCAGATATTGCTTAGTTTGTAACAAGTAAGTTTTAAATTCACAGGCATAGTTACCAGCAGTGAGAAAAGCATTGCAAGCATTGATTTAAAGTTTCATTCACTGGCTTGCTGCAAATGGTTGCTTACTGAGATAACTTCCTGCAGAATTTATATGAATACTATGCTATCTATTGCTGAGGTGTTGTATAATTAACAGTAACTAAACAAAGTATATCAGGCTTATGTCAGGCTGCTAGCTACTTTGTGAAAATAAATCCAGATAGACAAAGGAAAAACATTCCAGAAAGCTGTGGAAAGCACAGACTGGAAGTAGTCCAAGTAACTCTGATTGCAATATTTTCCATGTCTAAGAAGGGAACCTTGGAAGATGCTTAAGGCCTTTTGTTATGCAGGCTTGCAGGTTACTGCCTTGGACTACATCTCTTGCTCTCATCTAAGCTGCTCCTTAGACCCTAAATTCCCCTGGTTTTGTTTAATACTTACCTTTCTCAGGGTGGCTGGATTCAGTCTCCCACTGTGGCCTGAGTGCCTGCTACCATGTTGTCAGCCCCACTGCTGTTTGTTCAGGGAAGGCTAACTGCTCTGACTGCTTGCGCTGAAGACAGCCACAGCATTTAAGTTGTCATTGCCCTGCAGTGATCTGCTACTGTCCCTCTGTTAGAGGTTGCTTTCCCTGCAGCAGAGCTAGCGTAAGGGAACACCTCCCCTTTTTCGCATCGCCTCTTTCACCTAGAACAAATCCCTACTTAGATTAAGCTAATCTGTGTTAGAGTGTTTCAGGCAAGGGTGTGTGTGCTTTTCTGTGAACTATACTGTAAGAACAGAGGGTGGGAGCAGTCCATCTTAAAGCAGCTCCAACGCATACCAGTTCGGATGGCACGTATAGCCAGTGTGGCTGTAGAGATGTAGTATCACTGCAGTAGTATGGCACTCAGCAGGCCCTACCAGCACAGCTGTGCTACTTTGAATGCTTGTGAGGTCATTTAGCACTTCAGGTACCCGAAGAAAGCATGACTTTGCAGTTAAATTGCAGTTCTTTCTGCATGAAACTCGAAGGCTGGTTCCTGAAACAAATGTTGAAGTGTGTGACTGACAAAAGCCTGGCTGTGCCACAGTCTGGTATGTTGGTAGCAATCTCGGCCCCTGCCTAGTGTGTGTTGTGTAGTCCCTTGGCTTCTCTTACCTGGCAGGATCTGAGATTCACGAGAGTCGTGTGTTTCTGGACCTTGTGAAAACAGGATTCTTGTTGGCTTTGATACCTTGCTCATTCATATAAAGTGAATCAGGGAGGTTTGGAGAACAGTGGGAAGTACATGCATGTGTCTGATTAAAACAGACTTGGTGTTCTGGAAGTCTTCCAGCTGACAGGCTAGAATCTGTTTAGTTCTATAATTCCCCTCCTACTATCCTGCCCTCCCCCTCCAAACAGCAAGCAATCTGCTAACATGGTGAAATAAGCTGAATCCTAAGCCAGAACAATTCAAAACATAGCATCTGAATAAGGGTAGGGTTGGGTAGCATTATTTTTCAAACCTGGCATGTTTGACAGTGCTTTTAAGAGACAGTTTCATAATTCAAGTCAGTTCTTCAAGGCAAAAGCTGTTTACCCATGGGCTGTGTGTGGTCCACCTGGGTAATTAATCTGGCCAGCTTCCTAGGATAAATTGGAAAAAGTCTGTAGGCAAAAGAAATGGTTCTTTAGCTGGGATAGCTTGCTCCTACCTATCTCCTTTTTTCTGTCCTTTCTCCTTATGTCATTACTGTGTGTGAGCAGTATATCTGAAGAGAAGTGGGGGAAGGCCAGCCATAGCATGTGGCTTGCACTTACTAAGGATTTGTAATGGCTGGCAAAAGTGGACTGGGTTAGGCAGGAAACTTTTGAAGTTTTTCTGACTACTTATGAGCAATGTGCCTTAAGTATTATGTTAAAAATCCTTAGTGCTCTTCCAAAATTGCAGGAATACAAAGGAAATATAATTAGGAGTAAACACATTTTTGTCCATCAATGAGAAGTAGGAAATTTATTAGGATGAGTGTGGTTGACTTGCACTGAATGTTTTCTCTAACAACATAAATCTCCGTAGAGCTGCAGAAACACCTTCTAGGCGAGGGCAGGATTTCAGCCTGACCCAGCAGTCTCTTCCCAAGTTCTCTGTGTTGCTGCTTATAGATTTCCTTAGATGTGGCAGTTTTCAGACCAACCAAGTTTTACTTTTTCTCTTAACTTTCTAGAAATGGGTTCAGGACTCTTCAGACAATGTGGACTATCACCCTCATGCTTGGAAAAGGTGCTGAGCTACCCAGTTCTCAGGAGTCAGGAAGGTGAGCTGGGCTAGGAGTGTAGGTGATGTATTGGTGCTGCAGTAGTGGGAGTCGTGGGAAAGTGTCTTCTCTCTTCTCTCTCCTGTTCTTGATACAATACATATTCAGTGTGGTTTCGTCTTGCAAACGAGTGCAGGTTCTCCGCTTTGATATTGCAGACACTTCATGCTTCCTCATAGTGTGCTGTCCTCTGCAGATTCTGGAAAATAGCCCTTTTGGCCCTTGAGTTGGGCAAAAACTTCAGTAAAGGAATTGTACCTGCTGTATCATAAGATAAAGAGGAGACTGTCCAGCTGAGGAAGGGATCACACTTAATCAGAGATCTAGTTTTAAAGTACTAGGTCATGACTTGTCATGAAGTTCTCCAAATTCCTACTGTCTTCCTTAATCACCTTAGGTGATTTGAAAAATCACCTATACAGAGGATATGGTCAGCTGGCATGCCCTGAAGAGTGGGTCACAGTTGGGTAGTGTTGGCTGGCTTAAACAACCCATCTGGATCCTTTTCTTTCACACCTGTATAAGGTGATGTCTGCTTATGGTTTCAGCCAAAGTCATTGGATACCAGAGACTTAGGGGACAGCTAGCAGTCAGCATGGGCTCTATTCTCTCTGTTGCCTAGGTCTGTTGCCTAGAGGAATCTAGCAACTCTAGGACCCCAGCAAACTGAGTGGTACGGGGTCCTAGTAGTACAGACTTCTTCCATGGAGAGCAGGAATGTGACAGTCTCCCTCCCTGCATCAGTAAACAAGCCTCCCCCACTTCATCTGGATGCCCTTTTGCCACCTTGCTGGCTGCTAGTTGTGTGTTGTTCAGCTCACACAGATCTAGTCACTTATTCAGAATTAAAGGGTTAAAATGTGATTGAGTTCGCTTTCCAAGTAAATTAATGCTATGTTAATTTTCATTGAAAGTATTTGCAGAGGGGCTCTGTTTAATGATTCCATTTTGAAAGCTAATTCAGGTTAATATTTTTCAGCGCATGTCATCTGTCCCTTCTTGTCTTGTGCTCAGGATTTAAATTCTTGCAATACTGGAAAACCCTGAAATCATGAACCTTAGCCTGGGATAGCAAAAGCAAGAAAAGCTTAAGAGAGTACTGAGAAAATAGTTTTGCTAACCCCATGTTCACCTACTGTTATCGGATAAATTGCATGTCCCTGGACCCATCTGACACTGTAGGGGAGTAATATCCTTTATGACAAAGACATTTTACTTAAGGTTTTCTTGCAGCTCCAGTCCAGAAAGGGAAATTGGTTTAGCCTGTGATGTTAGAAACCAAAATCAAGGACCATTGAGACTGAGGGCAAGCTGCACTGTGACACCTTCTGAGCATTCAGACTAGAAACAGGACTGTTCCCATTTTGCAGTGATCTCCCCCTCATGTCTGTTGCTCTCTTCTTACTCGAGACACATGCAAGGTCACATGTGCCATACTAACAGCGTTGCAACTGTTCTCCTGTAATCAAAGAACTCCTCATATGAACTCCTTTTGGTCTTGCTCTAAATGCCAGCTCACTGGGGACAAAGCACTGGACTTGTTCCATCCCAAGAGGAGGCCTTCAGTAGAAAAAGGCTTTTGGTGGGAGTGCTTGAGAACAGTATCCTAAGGGAGAATATTTTTCTTCTGTTGGTGCCAATCTGATGTGCTTTCATACTTGGCAGCAGCTTCTAGAAAGCTGGTATTTGTGAGCTAAAGGGCAGGGACCTTTACGAAGCGGCAGTTTGATTAAACCCTGTGCCTCACGTGGTGAAGCAGGAAACAGTAACTAGATTGTGCCTGTTGTATATCTGATGGGAAAAATGGCAGCAGCTTGTTCATACTGTATCAGAGGCTGTAGTCCATCTCTGAGTAAAAGATCAGGGCCAAAAAATTTTAGGTTGAAGAGCTACAGTAAGTTTTCGTTCTTCTGAGAAATACCCTTGTGTTACAGAATTCTTGAATATTGCATTGCTCCTGGGCCAGCAAGGTCTCTTTACTGACTTGATTGGAAGCTTCCTTGTGGGAAGGCAGGGCTACGCAGCCAGTGATCATGTCTGAACTGAACTTCTAGATGTTTTGTTTTATCTTCTTTTTGTTCATTCAGATTATGTGCCTCACATGGTTTCTACTATCTGGTAACCAATAGCCACGCTATTTGGCAGCATAGTGTATCAGCCACTTCTGAGGAGTGACAGACCTGCTAAAGCTAGTCTGAAACTCTGACAGAGGCAAGTTTTTCTGGGATAAGAAAACATTTTGGTTCCTGTGAATGAAAATGTTATGCCAAATCAGGTTGATTTAGCTAGGACATTGTTTTGAAGAAAATTGGAAAAAAAAAATCCCATTTTACCTCTTGAAACTGGAAGAATTTTTAAATTTGATAGCAGCTTTTCATTTTAAAGCTTTAATTTTTGTCTTATGTATAGCATGTAACTGAAGTGAAAAAACAGACATTTTGTTTGAATTGTAGTAATTTTACAGGAAGCTCTCTTTCATGAATTTAGACTTGGAACAAAGCTGAAGATTTGAAAGCTCAGAGCCTTTTATGAAACCAAACCTCTGTTCTTCACACAGCTTTCATGCCTGTCCCTTTAGTCACTTCCACCTAGATCATTGCAGCATACTGCACTGAGGAATACATGTGAAGATCAGCAAAGGACTTCAGGCTAGTGTGAGGTGTCTGGTCCTCTCCATATGAACACCTGTATTTTCATTCATGTGATGCTGAAGTTTGGCAGTACCAATTAGCAGGCATATGATGCTGTTTCTTGCTGATAACACTGTCAAAATTATTGACTGTCATGCTTGGAGTATGAGTGAAGTATTTAGTGATTATTTGGAGGATTCGTATGGAATGAAGCTTGAGAAATCCCTAATCCCCGCAATATAGCGCATTCAAGTCATCTGTCAGTGCACCATAGGAGAACTCATCTAAAAGAGAAACTGAACTTGACTTTCTGTGCTATTAAAATTTGAAATTTTGTCTTCTGAAGCTTGGATTTAGCTTGTGAAAAGTTATTTCACATAGTATACAAGTGGAACTCATTCCATGACTATTACAAAGGCTACATTGATGGATAACTGCTCATAATACTTTGATTTCTTTCTTATAAAAAGAAGAGATGTTGCATCTTTTTCTTCATGCGTTGTAGCTTCTTCCAAAATTATGAGAGCAAAATACATGCAAAATCAGAGGTGATTCTTCATGCCTGCTGTCAAAAATACTCACCTGAAAAATCAGAATGGTAAGGATCCTGGTGCATTCATTACAAGAAGTTTGCTAGCAGCAAAATATAATGTGGAATCTCCTCCTTCCTGAGGCTGATAGTTCACATGCAATTGCAAATATATATTCTCTCAGGGATTAAAAAGGGCCTCTTGAAAGGCCAAGATACCCATTATAAAGCTATCAGGCTGGAAAGTTGCCATTTACTAGGTTAATATGAGCCTGGCCAATTTTTCAAAACATACATCATAAAAAGAACAATACTTAGTGCATTATGTTTTCATGGTGCTTTTCAACCATTCATAAAATCGTCTTCGGATATACAAAAGATGTGCCTAAGCAGAGTTTTTGGAAAGAGAATTTTGGTGACTATAGAAGCCAATATTCAAATACTTTTAACTTTCTTCCTTTCTCCCCAGCGCTCCTCTCATCCGTACTTGAGACTTGTAAACACAGTGGGAGATGTCCAGTTGACCCACTGCTGCAGAGCTGCAGGGAGAAGGCAGTAGGTTCTGTGGCTCATAGGACTCCAGTGGGGGGAGAGGGTGCCCTGCAGAAAGGGAAGGTTGCTCACTTATACTGGGCCTGATCCCCTGCCTTAGGGGGAAGGGGAGGGTCTGAAGTGCCCCACAGGCTTGCCCATGCCAGAGGAACACCGATGTCACTGCTTGCTTCAGACTTGCTTTCTTTCTTCACCTTCCCATTTCTCTTCACCTAGCACTAAGGAGCAGGGAGAGGTGGCAGAGCAGGCAGCTGCTGTCACAGGAGGTCAGGAGTGATGCATGGGGCCACCAAGCTGGGAGGTGCATGAGTGGAGGGGCTTGAGGTGGTGCCTTCTCCTTTCTGCTGTCAGTGTTCCTGCTGCCTTTCGCCTTCCCAGCTGCTTCCTCCCCTGACGCGGCTCTGCCGCCTCCTTCCAGGTATCGCCAGTCCTCCTGCTTGCATTGCTTCAGCTTGATGACTTGTGCTGAAAGCAGGAATCGCTTTTCACTTGCGCTTTGTCCGTAGCTATGTGAGTACAGGAGTGTCCAGCAGAGAGCAGAGCCGTAGGAGACAGATTAACCCTGCAGCACCTTCCATTTCAGTGCAGAGGAGAACATAAGAGAACTGAACTGTGTCAAATGATGGCTGTTGCAAAACACACTTTAACAGTTTTCTTTTCTTTTCTTTTCTTTTTTTTTTTTTTTAAAAGCATTAATGAATTGGGAGAAATGCTGCCAGTACACTGGATCAGAAAATTAAATACCTGAAGTGTAGAAGATGTCTCAGGTGACACTGAGTAAAGGCATTTAGAGCCTTAGCAGAACTTTTAGATCGACTAATGAGTTGCTTTTTTCTTTGTATTTTTTTTTTAGGTTATAAAATAATATGAAAATTAAAGATTATTACACTCCTTTCTTACAGTTTTAGCCTTTTAATATAAACACTTTACAGATAAATCAGGAGTTTTGCTTTGCCTGAGATAGCTGATGACATGAAAAATTTTTTTAATCAAATTTTCCTTACATATTTATAATAAGCATGCAATATTTCATTCTGTTGTAATCATCTGGATGTAACAGGCTGGAAAAACTTCCCCCTGGGAAAATATAACACTGTTAAATGTGTTTTCATTCTATATTAGACCCTTCCTCTCTCTGATATGCCTCTTCTCCCCCTCCATTCTAAGATCTTTTTTCATTGAATGGAAAGCAATTTTTTGACATGCTCAGTATGAGAATTTTACTAATGTAAAATCATAATCTTACCCTTTTGGTACAAATGAAAATCAAATTATTGGAAGAAAATAGCATCAAAATTTCTTGCTTTAGTACTTGTCAAGGGAATTACGTTGTTGAAATATTCCTGCAAAATATTGATTTTTGACAGAACTATGTTTCCTGCAGAGTAGTAGTTCTGGCCTGATTTGGCTTTCTAAGACTGGTGTTTGCCAGTAGTAATTCAGTTGACTTGGCCTAAAATCTGGGCCACAGTTTAAAGCAAAAAGTACAGTGTGTTTGCATGTTTGTGTTTTTAAGCAGTGATGGTTTATGTAACTTCAGAGGCCTTATCAGCAAGAAAGAATAGAGAAACTGAAACAACTTCTTGCTGCTAAGTAAGGTGATATGTGGAACAAGAACACAATCACATATTGATAGCATTGGCAAGTATGATTTTTGTTGAAGTGTTGTAGTAGCTTAAATTCATGTTTTCATGCATCCTAGTAGTTGAAACCAGTTACTAATTTGGCATGCTGAGTGATAAGGAGAAAGAAATTCAATCTGTAACGGCAAAAATAAGCAGTCTTAGATCTTAGCTGATGATAGTAGATTTTAACCATGGTGCAGGTTACAGATTATAGTCCACTTATTTTGTAAACTTATTTTTCATTGTTAGCATATCTTTATACTACCTTTTTCTTTTTAATTAAAAGACTTAACAGCAATATTTTTCACTATCTATAAATGATCATTTCTTTCAAATATGCCGTAATGTAAAATGCTGAGAGGGTTAGCTTTAGCTTTTTTTCTTTACCTATTGTATACTTTTTCTGACATGTTAGATTAACTTTCAGCCCCAGGCCAATCTGTCAAAGAAACAGGGAATGTCTTCTGCTATGACGGATTTGCCAGAGGCTGAGGTTTGAAACAAGTTGGGTATTGCTTCTTACACAAAAGTAATTTCTCCCTACTGAAGAGAGCTATCACTGAATCAGCTGAACAGAAGCCTCTGACTTGCATTACCAGGTTCTGATCAGAAAATCTGCAACAGTCATTTTTTTAATAAACTTATATGCCACAAAGGAGCTCTGGCAGTATAACTCTGGGAGAACTTTCAGCAATATAAGGTCAAAATAATTTCCTCAAGGATTTCAGGAATCTAATATATTTTTTTTTTAAAAAAAACTTTCCCTGGTTGACTTTAGTATTGTTAACGTGGTGGATGAATATACTGCTGCAAATGTAGACCCATAGGTCAGGCTTCAATGTGCATGCAGGACCTATGCTATAATTCTAGCATCTGTTCTAAGAGTAGCCACCCCCGTTCCTTAAACCCGACTCAGTTTACAGTGCAAGCTGGAAGAAGCCGTGTGTTCCACACCCCAACTGTCCTGCCTTCGATCTGGTGCTGAAGGGAGAGAAGGAGCTGTGCATCCTGAGCTTTCCATGCTGTACAGCTCTCTCCAAAGGGATATCAGTAACCGGCTCTCAAAGCAAATCCAACTGTGTAACAAAGCTTGGGGTTTCTGCACAAATGGCTAAACAAGTTATCTATTACAGGCCTCCCTGAAGAAGCATTCTGAACAATTGCACAGCAGTTACACTGCTACTAGGCAACTTGTGGGATGAAACAGTCATGGTTCGTTCAGTCAGGGCTCCTTTTGCAGTGGACCACTTTGTCTTGTAAAGAGCAATGTGTGTGAGTATCACGGGGAACATGGAAAGAAAAGAGAGGATTAAGCTGGGAACCCTCAGTGCCTCTTTTGCCTTCCGTGATGTCAGCGTTCAACACCTTGGGCAGCACACTATATAGACTGCGAACAGGCACCAGCTGCTTGCGTTACCGGATTTTAGTACTCTTATATGTGAGCCAGGTTAGTTTAAGAAGTAGTTTTTGTTGGGCTTGATGAAGGAATTAATAGGTATCTTCCTTGGGCCTGTGTCATTAAAAAAGAACTAACTTAGATGCACATAATGGGCCCTTCTGACATGGGAATGCTGAAGCCATGCCCATTTCTGGTGATTTAAGTAATTATAGCTGTAGTAAGCTATGCCAGCCAAGGATCTGGCCCAATTAAATTGGAATGATAAACCATAATTTTATTCTTTCTCTGGAAATGTATTTCTTTGCCATTTTAACTAGCAATGACAAAGTTCATAAGCTTCTGCCTATAACTTAAGCTCTGCTTTGTGAAGTGCCTATTTATGCCTATTTAGATTTTTGCTTTTAAAAAAAGAGGATCTTCGTAAGTGTTGTGAACAGCAAATAGATGATGAGTATTAATTTATGTTATCATAGCTCTCAGATTCCAGTTTCTTCTTACAGTTGCACAAAAAAAGACTTCAGTAGTTCAAAGGGCTGTGAAGAGGTAGGAAGTGTAGCCCAGAACTGCTTCTTTAGTAAATTCCTTGCTGCCAGTTAGCTGCTTTGGGTGCATTCTGAGAAGAAAGCGCTGTTCATCTTTTGGACACACAGTGGGCTTATGGGGAAGAAGAAAGCCCAGAAGCTTACAGATTTAAAAGTTCAAGGAACACGAATAATGGACTTCATGTTATACCTGAAGTTGCAGAACATGAACCTGTCGTGAGGCCCTCTGATCCCGTTCTGCAGGGTCTCCCCATGTGGTCCCCTGCAGCATGACTGCGTGCTGGAAAAGAGGAAGTTTCTTGGCTTTTCTTTTTGAGATGACCAAAACAAACAGAAAGAAATAAGCAACAGAATGTGTTCACCCTTACATTGGATTTAGCTTTAGTACCTTGTGATATTGCTTGATAATGTAAAAATAGTGAATTGCAGGGCAAAAAAAGGAAGGGGGGAAAGAACTGTTTTGAACCTAGAGGCAGCAGAACTGCAGGAAGATCTTAGAAAGAGACTTTCTTTGACACAATTATGTATAGCTGTTTTGTTTTGAAAGCTTGCAGGGATTTAGTGACAATTATATGGGAATGTGTTGGTAAAGGAGATGTCATAGGGAATATGTTAAGTTTATTCCCTCAGGTACTGCACATGGAGTGTACACTAGAATGGCTTTGAGAACAGATGACTTTGGGCACAGAAAGCCCCAAAGCAGGTTTAGGAGGTGCAGAGCTTGCCCTTTGCATTTTTTTAGAATTATTTTTCAGATTCTGAGAAAGAAAACTGAAATTTAAAGCCTGTTAAGGACTACCTAATTTTATTTTAAAGCTAAACAATAAGGAAAAATCTATAAGCACATAAACAGTGAGGACCTGCTCCAGAATCCTTTGGGAAAGATGCTGAGGTTCTAGATTTGATAAAACCGTGAGAGTTTTTCATCCAAAGTAACACTAATATTTGATACTTCTTGGCATTTGTCCAATTCTGCTTTAGTGTAAGTTATTTCACAGTAGAGAAAAGTAATCAAATTTAATGGATAATGAGATTAGGGAAGAGCTTTTCCACTGCAAACAGCCCACTCTGATCCAGCAGAAAAGTTACATTAGACCAGGGCCCAAAGGAGAAAATAAATAAAACTGGGATTGCAGTTTTGCTTGGGAGTTCTAGTGCTATATCAGTTGCATCCTAGCCACACTATTAGTTTGGAAGAGAGGAAGATTATTTTATTAGTCCATGGGGCTGGATTGATGTAGAGAGTAACACCCCCCCCCCATTTCGTTCGTTTACGACAATATAATACTGCTTTGTGGACCTCCATCTGAGTCCTACAAACTCCAGAGTTATTTGCTCTGTGAACATGGGATGGGAAGCTACAGGTGGTGGTGGTGTTTTTTTTTTTTTTTTTTTTTTTTTTTTGCCGAGGTAGTGGAAGTGGTGGAAATCAGTGTTGAAATGCTTTGATTCTTACTCAATGCTGTGTACTCCAAAGGGAGTGGGGCCTCCAAGGAGGAAGTAAAGGGAGACCTAACAGAAAGTGGTTATTATATGAATGTTTTTCTAAAAGTATGTGTTTAAAAAAGAAAAAAAGGCACACTTAAAACCTAATGCAGTAGGCTATGTAGAGAATTGCAGCATGAGTCAGGAAGGATCAAGAGAATCTTCTGGATTTTTTTAGCTTAAAAAAACCTGAGCAAAACAGTAGGCCATTGGTTAAGAGTAAGGTGAATTGTCTGTCCTGATAGAGAACAGCAGGCAAGGCTGGGTCACCTGGGTGCTGTGAAGACTTTAAGATGGAAGAATAAATCTTTTTTTTTTTTTTTTTTTTTTTTTTTTTTTTTTTTTAAGATTGGGAAGGTCAAAAGAGGGGAGCATGTTGAGCAAAAAATGCACCTTGGGAATACGGTGAGGCAAAAAACAAGAGAAGCAGGAAAGAATGAAGCAAAACTTGGCTTCAGTTATTTTTGCTCCTTTTCCTTAAGCTGGAACACAGAAGAGAGAGAGCCTCAGCTGCCTAGGAGGGGCTAAGAAAGTATGAACTAGTCAGAGGCATGGTCTAGACCCTGGAAACGAAGAGAGTAATGGAGAGGTGTGTGAAAGGGAAAGGCTCAATTGCAGGATTTCTTTGAGTGAGGTTTCTTTGAGTATTCCTTGCTGAAAATGGAGCAAAACAGAAAGGTTAACATGGTTCTTTTGCAAGGAAGACGTGCAGAATAGTAACTCACTGTAAATTGAATTGACTGCAAATGGTAAAGCAGAGGAGAGGTTGAACCCTGTGCTCTAATGTACATGTTGAGAGAGGTGCTTCTAAAGAGCCGGGTCTCAGCTTGCAATTCAGAGGGCCTCAACACAAAGCACCTTTTTGCTGCTTGCCAGCTGATCCATACCAGGCTGGTTTCCAGGGTCCAAGTGTTCAGAACAGACATTTGAAAGGACTGTTACAGCAGTGAGGGATTACTGAAAGAGAGTCTTTCTTCCTTTGCCCAAACCCTTCTGTTATCTGTAGGAAAGCTGGTTAAAGAATCTTTGGGGCACCTTTGTCTCAGAGTAGTATGGAAGTGCCTTTTACCACTAAAATTTTAGTCCCCTTCCAGTAGGTCTGTGCCTGCATTTGGAGCTGAGCAGTAGATGCTTTTTTACCACCCAGGAAGTTTTACCATATATCATAGATTCCTACTATTAAAAAAAAAAAAAAAATCCATCAGAGACCTGGGAGGAATAATGAGAACAAAGCGGTCAGAATTAAATGTACAGAAATAAATTCTTGAGGCAAAATGCATACTATGAAAATGTCTCTCGCCCAGTTTGCAGAACTACAAACTTAGCTCTCAACTCCGTTGTGTTGCCCTACTTTCTGAAGTATTGAGAACTGAATGCAGCAGAGCTCTCGGTTACCATAGTTAACTGCGGTACCTTGGCAGTAAGAACAGGAACATGTAACTAGCCATCAATACTGTGAATCTGCCCCCTTCATCCTGCTGCAGAATACCTGCAAATGGCGTTTTCTTACAGGCTCGGTCTCCATCAGAATTGATAGGTTATGCTAACATGGTTTAGCTTAAACTCTTTGTGGTGACTTCTGCTGTACATGTAATCGCAGAACGGTTGATGTTGCAAGGGGTCTCTGCAGATGATCTAGTCCAACCCCCGAGTCAAGCAGGATCACCTAGAGCACATTGCCCAGGATTGTGTCCAGACAGCTTTTGAATATCTTCAGGGAAGGAGACTCTACAGCCTCTCTGTGCAGCCTGTTCCAGTGCTCAGTCACCCTGAATGAATTGCTGGTGGCAAATCCCAACTGTTGTTGGTAAAATAGGGCACCTCATGTCTGCTTGTGGAAGGCTCCTAATGCATCTGCAAACGTTCAGTGAGGCTGCATCAATGTACGTGCGGATTCTCTTGGATAGCACTACTGCCATCACAATTTTATTTTCCTGAATGTCTTTAGGACCGCAGCCTGGGCTTTTCAAACAGGTTGAATAGAAGTGATTGTGAAAGCCAAAAAAGAGGAACATTTGTGGTAGGGGGGCTTGTGCTTGTTTTGCCCGCTTTTCTTACTGGTATGCTATGGAGCATTATAAGACTGAATTACACTTTCGAAAAATAAATGAACAATGTAAATGATGTGCTGTGATATCCTTGACTGGTTTTTTTAATAGCATTTGTTTGCTTACTTGCTAATTTGCAAGGTCTGGTAATTTGCAATCGGCCTCCTAGTCATTAGTGTGAATTAGTGAGGTTCTGTTGTATCAGGGAGACAAGCAAGTCAATAAGAAAAAAGATGTCCTGCATTAGTGAAGCTATAGGGAAATGGTTTGAATGTCTTTCCACTGTTTGGTGGTGTTATCTCAAAAGTTAAACTGTTTCATACCACTTTAGTTCGTAGTTTATTTCCTTGCATGTAAATAACTGTCCAAAAAAGAAAAGTCTTTCCTAGTCTTCAGTGAAGGTGATCACTTGTTTGTTTGAATACCTCCGTTGTGGGCCTTTTATCATTTTTACAATGTTATAAGAAATATGTCATCTGTGTAGCATCTGCACAGTGTTTGCTGAAAATTAAGCTGGTTTAGAGCATTATATTTCAGATCTGTCATAGAGATTTCAGTGGTGATGTTCTTTCATTTTAACAGAATTATTGTGAGGTTTTTATGTTTATTTTGGAGAGGGAGGAGATGGGAAAGACTGTTTGTCAAAGTCCTAAAGCATCCAGTTGGAAGCTCAGTCATGTTACTCTCTTGCCAAACCTATTTGGCTTTTTAAAAACATTAGTGGCAGTACTTCACGTGACCCGTTGTCAAGCCATTCCTACTTGGTGCTTTGCGTGGAAGGATGATCTTTCAGTCATAAACAGTGCTGGGAGTTGTCGGAGAAATATCTTTTCTAGTCCTTCGCAGTTTTTCTTGGAGATCCTGGAAAAGTCCTCATCTATTCTTATGACAGAAGAAGAAAGGTTTGTTAAAGGTTGTTAAAGCAATTATTCTGTGATATTTAACTGACTTAAGATTTTCAGAGTTTCAGTCCATGAACACTTACTAAATAAACTGACTTCTTACATATTCCAGGCACTTGAAGTCAAGAGAATACTTGCTACTTGCTTGTTCTCTTAGAAAAAAAAGCATAATTTATGGGGTATTCTCTGGACTCTGTTTATTCTGTAAGAAAAGAGGAAGAAGGAACAGAATAATTGCAACCAATAAGCAGAACTGGAACATTAGACTTGTCCTTTTCTTGGACTTACTGATGCTAATGCAACTGCATTTGTGCAGTTTCTTTGCTGTTCAGAACCCTCTAATTGCAGGTTGTGCTTCTGAGACTAGTGACAGACAGATTATCTGGTGTTTGGAGATGATTTCCCTTTTCCATTAGTCATTTGATTTTCTATTATAGATGCCAGATGAATATTTCTTCCTCATTTTCTGGCTTCATTTATTCTATAATACGTTGTTTCATTTTTAAAAAAATTCCGAGTATGATACAAAGCAGCTCAAATGTAGAATACATCGTATTTAGGAACAGCCTTGTTTTCTTTTATTGCTTAGATGACTAGGAAAGAAGATGGTAAAGTGAATTTCTCCAGAGACGCACAAATATTAGCTGGAAATGTGGGTTCCTTCTGCTTTCCTCTAAGGTGTGGAGTGTCTGTGTCTCTGTGTGTGTTTTGCTTTCCTGTTTAAGGTACCTCTTTACTTATGGTTCACTGGCAGAACTAGATTGGGCTATACTGATATAGGTGCTTTTGTGCCATTTTAAAACTGAACACTTGAGAATGGAATGGGATGTGTTGTAACATGCTGTTATGATTGCTCCAGAAAATGTTTTGGTTTTAGTGAAAGATACCAGATATGCTTAGTTGTGAGATTTTTCTCCAGTTTTGAATGAGGTAGACAGTTTAATTGCTGCAATATGTCTTAGCCTCTCTTTACCTTAGCTTTACTGTAAGGCCTCCATTATCATAGGATCTAAGTGATGCATGTTTATTAATGGACTTTTTTCCTCATTTGTCTGTGAGACCATTATAAAGATGGAAAACTGGAGCACTTGACTGGTCAAGGGCCACATTCAGATTACTTACTAGCTGTGCCTAGTTTAGGTATGCCAATTACTGCTGAATTTAAATTGAGGAGAGCAGTTAGTGATTGAAACCCATACAATCTAGGCTGCCAGCCATAAGCTCTCCACGGACAAGTAACAAATTAGGGAGCCAAGGGCTGGTGATTCTAAGCAGAAGGTTGCTTTAACTGCTCAAAGCTTTCTCTGGTGGTACTTGAGTGAGGCACCTTCAGTACGTAGTCTGGACAGTAACTCGACCTCTTTTTCTGTGATGGAGTGTAGACTTGGCCTGAGAACGCACTGCCAGTGCCTGTTAGAACATCTGTCTTGTCTTGTAAAGACCCTTCGTGTCTGGCTTTGTTCTGTAATATTGAACAAGAGAACAGAGTTGTCTGGTTCTGTTACCCTAACAAAGTGCGAAGTGTTTTTCCTGCTGCAGTGGCATGGATATATTGTTTTGGCTTTCCATGTCATGACTGAAACACTGTGTTGAGGCTTTTCTTTGAGTGTTGCTGAGATTGCAGATTGCTCTATTAAGGTGTTGAGGAATCAGCAATATTATTATTATTTTTATTATGGGAAAAGTCAACACAGCCTGTCCTAGTCAGAAAAGATGCTTCACCAGAGCTTGCCAGAAAAGATCAGGCTTTCACTGTGCTAAGGGCGAAACTGGACTAGGTTACAGTGGATGTCACTGAGCTTTTGGTTCCTCGCTGCAAAAGGCAATCAGGCAGCCTAGGGCGTTGGTAAACAGGAACACTCAGTATAGATTTCTAAATTCAGCTGCTCTGAGTGTGTCATCATGAAGAAGATAAGTGAAAATTCCCTTGCAAAATGATAGTTTGACAAGTAGAGCGAGGCATGGTGGACTGCTGGACTACTCATTGCCATTGCAGCATATCTTTGGGGAATCATCTTTTGTGTGCTTTTTTGTTTTTGGTGAGGAAAAACTTGTCAGATTCAGTCAGCCCTTAGCCTAACTAAACTGGACAAGAAAATGCATGCTTAGAAATCATGTGTTTGGGAAATTAGGATTATTCTTCCAGTTCTGTTTCTAGACATTTATGCCATTTCCTGCTGCACCACTTCAGTAGGGCTACCCTGGTGCTTACCTAGCTCTGTATTTTATCTGTTTTATTCTTCTCCTTGTGTGGCTTCCCTATAAACTTTCTAAGTCTGCATTTTGTTTCTTTGTTCCACTAGCCTACACTCAGCTTAACACTTTCTTGGTCCTTTAAAAGAAAATTTAGACCTTATTCTGTGAAAATGTAATCCTATTCAGCCTGTACATGTCCCATCTGTCCTAAAAGTCCTGGTATCTCACGGGCTGATGACCTTCTTGAACTGGCTTTCTGGGCAACACTTCTGCTGCTGCTTACTGGGTCTGAGCATGTGGCTGCTTCAATGGAAGTGCAGCCAGGCTTGGCCTCTTTTCTCTGGTCAGGACAAAGATTAACATCTGAAATACTATTCTGTATCACTAACCTAAAAATGAAATAGATGCTTTGACAGGGAAATATTTTTTTTCTTCTTTCCCCAACTGTATACACACACTTTTTAAACTTTACATTATTCCTGGTCATTTCAGTGATATTTTAATTATTCAAAAAGCTATTTTGACTATTAAAGGACTATGCTGCTGACTCTTGTGATATGTTATACCAGCCATGTCACCTGTAGCCACTGAATTGCTGATGTGCTTCTAAGGTATATCTGACAGTGGCCTCACTCCCAAGATGTTGCAAGACCTAGTTAATGTTTGCAGAGTACTTTCAGGTCCTGATCATCAGAGTGGCAGCGTTAATGCCTACTGACCAGCACATCTGTGATTCTTAACTCACTGGACTGTATTAGAAAGATTTGAAAAGTTTTTTCGTTTGTCCAGAGCTTGTGAACCACTATATGTGTTAAACTATGAAGACTGAGGAAGCTGTTGTGCATGAATAAATCAAACTAAAATTTTGCTCCCCAACAAGAGCAGTTTAACATTCCTATTAGCATGTTTTAGACAATAGGATAGCTTGATGTAATAAGTCTTTTTTTTTTTTTTTAAGTAGCCATAATGCATTTCATTTCTCTTTTGATCTGCACCTAAATTTCCATTTACTTTTATAAGTTGCTGGCTGAAGGCCACTAGTTTTCTATCAAGTGAAGTGGTTGTTGAATTAGATTTGGTGTTTTTTTTTTTTTTTTTTTTCCCCTAGCTCTGAGGAGATGCACGTTATCAAAGCAGGTGTTTGGCTCAGAATGAGAGAGGTGATGGTTCTGTAGGGAATACGCTTAGCAAAGCAATGTCATAAATAGGTCTTGTGTCAGTGTTTGGTGTAATGTCTTGATATGTGTCATCATAAATTATATATTATTTCAGATTTATCACTTCTTCCACCGATAAGAGACATTGCTGCTTTGAGTGAGTTTTCTTCGTGGCTTAAAAGATTTACTGATATGTTGAAACTCCCTGTATTGGAGATTCAGATGAACTTTGGAAACTTGAGATAAGAACTATAAATCTGCTATAAACTAGGAAGCTATTTTTCAAGATGTGTACTTGTTGACAGTTTGTACTAGTTTATTCTTCTGCTTCTCACTTGTGTGCATCAGAAGAGGTTCTCTTCATGACAGTATGAACAAATTGTGAAAACTATATTGTGGGTTGTACAGTATATAGGTAACTTATGCACAAAGAAGTAGTCTTCATCAGAGCATCGTGAGGATTACCTCAGAGGGGTGAGTGGGGAAAGGATTTCCTCCTGTAAATGTCTTGAGTACTGCTTTCAGGTTTTGTTCTTCTGAAATGTTATGCCTAGGGTGCTACTTTTAAACAGATGTCTAGATCTAAGTCTTTATTTTGGACCCTTCAGGTAATGTTGTTAAAAATTCTGGGCTAGACAGGTTCATTTAATTTAAGACTTTTATGGAGAGTTGGCTTCAGTCAGTTAGATTTGAAAATGAGATCCCTTAGTGCATGGTGTAAGAGCAGAGAAGCCACTGTTTAAATTTCATCAAAAAACCCTAAGTCTGCCTCTTAGATGAAGGGAGATATAGCATATGCTTATCTAATCTGCTAAGATGATTGCATGGGAGAACACCAGGGATGGTGTTAGATCACGTGGCTTGGCAGTGGGTCCCAAACAGTAAGAGTATATCTAAAGAGATAAACACATAAACAAGATCCTGAACTCCAGACCTTGAGCAGGTACATGCAAGGATATAATGAAAGCTGTGTAAAATGACTTTTCTTTGTTAGAATTAGTAGACTTACTTTCATCAGTATAAAGCTACAGATAATGACATACCTGAACTTGATTTTAATCTTAAACTTTTCAAAAATTCTTAAGATTGTGCTGTGGAAATTAATGAGTGAAGATTATCACATTTCTAGCAGTTGTTCTTTGTTGCTTCTAGCCGAGTTGCAGTATTTTCCCCTCTCTTTCCATCTTCTTTTGTTTTGTAAAATATTGACACATTAAAATTTTGTGAAGGAATTTCATAATGAGCAACTCAGATGCAGAATCTACTTCGTGTTCAGATCTGCTTTTATCCAGCTTTATGGATCGACTGAGCCAAAGAGAAGGCTTTCTCTGGGGGCTGAACCTAGAAACTTCTCAGTCTTTTCCCTGCGCTTTACACGATGGTAGATTACAGACTAATTTATCCTATTTTACTGGTATAACCGTATGAACGGAATAATACAGTTTCTCATTCAGCACTGCATAGGTGCTTTGTATTGATTTGCTGTATTAGTTTTGGTCCCTACAAAATGTGGAAGTGGTAGTGTTTTAACTTTGTATTGCCAAAATGAAAGATCTTTTAGATGAAACAAGTCCCAAGACACAATCCCAGCATTAAAGCAGTAAGTTTCCATCTTTGTGTCACTCTGTCTTGCCCAAGCATTCAGTGATTTGTCACATGACATGGACATTATGGACAAACTTATTGAAACCTGGAGTCACATTGCAAAATTCATGTAGTGAACAAGGAGATCCATCATGACACTTGAGAAAAGAAAATTCAAAAAAAAAAAAATCTTTGGTTGAGTTGTACAGTGGAGAAGGCTGAGTAGAGACATTGCACGTGGGTGGCTGGTAATATGAAGAAAAGCCCCAGAAATACATTTTTCATCCACAGCCTAAAATCCAAAGCTTGATTCAGATTCTGAGAATTTGTCTGTGAGACTTCTGAGGCCAACAGAATTGATAAATGTTGAAACAATCTAAATCAAGATAGTACTGATTCCTGTACTTTGTGATTCCTAAAGACCTGACTCTTCAGCAACGGAAGATTCCTTGACGTCTGTGCAGACTGACCGACAATGTGCACAGGAACTCAAGGTTACTGCTGCTTAAGTGAGGTGCCATCTACCTTAACACATCTGCAGTTTTTGGAGCAGACCTGGCTCCTGTCTGTCGAGTTCAACATGTAGGCAGAGGAGCTGTCCCGCATGTGTGTCTCCCTGCAGATGTTAATGCTGTGTGCTGGTGTGCATTGCTGTGGGCTGTTGGAGTGCTTGTGAAGTCCAAAGATGCCTCTGTGTGTATATTAGGAAGAGTGTTGCCAGCAGGTCGAGGGAGGTGATTCTGCCCCTCTACTCGGCCCTGGGGAGGCCTCATCTTGAGTACTGTGTCCCTGTTCTGGCCTCCCCAGGACAAGAGAGACATGGAGCTACTGCAGAGAGTCCAGCGTAGGGCTACGAAGATGATCAGAGGGCTGGAGCACCTGATATACAGCAATGAGTTGGGCCAGGAATTAATTCTTATATCTGTTTGAACATGGGACTTGTATAAAAATGGGAGGAAAAGGAAATCTCTTTGAAGAATTGGGGAGGGGTTGTGTTTTGGGTTTTTTTTTTTTTTTTTTTTTTTTTTTTTGCTGCAGAGGTAATCTTAGGAGAATTTACAGGGACGTCTTTGAGATGGTCTTCTGCTGGACACCCCAGTTTAGACTGAGAATGAGGTGAAGCTATTTTTACTCTCTTTGACCATAATTCTGCCAGGAGACTCATGCAGATACAGTGGTCTGTCTGCACAGAGCTGCTTGCAGTATCAGGATATGCATTTTCTCATTTTGTCTTCTATAATTGGAAATAAATCCTCTAAATTGAAAATAGAATATATTGCTCATTGCATATATGGGAAAATGTGACCAATGTAATAGTGTTGTATTTTTATATTTGCTGTGATGAATTCATTCACTTTCTTGTATTCCACTTGCAGAACTACTTTCCAGCTCTGCTCAGCTGGACAAGATGAGGAGATAGGCATCGAAGTAGGAGTTTTCTAACCCAGATCTGTCAGCTGTTTTCAGCATTGTTGATGTGCAAGCTGCTGCTGTTTAGTTCTAACACAGTGTAGGTGAGTTTAAATTAAGAAAATTATCACTGAATTTTTAAATGCAGAATTTGTTATCCTAAATTTTAGCATATTGTACTTTTATGCATGAAGCTTGAGTCGTCTTTACTTTTTGCCAATGTAACTGGCAGCTTTGCTTGATCTAGGGTTGACTGACTAGTAATAAGTGCAAAGAAGGTCAGCAAAGTGTCTATTTTTCCCCCTCCTAGAGCACATATATTCAGTTAGCTAATGTATTGATAGCAATGACAAATTTGTCTAGATCTTGATAAATGCAGTGGCATACAGAATGGAAATAAGTATAACCCCCCCAACTGCTGTAGGCTTAATCTCTCTGCCTGACAAAGTGCAATTTGCGTGTGTAATCCACTGGCATGAGTGTGTTTCAGGTGGTCTTCTGTGCCTGTTACAGAAGGTGTGAATTATTACAGCCATTAGAAACAAAGCCTTAGTGCTTTATTCAAGTCGGTGCCTAACGTACTTCTAGCTTTGGAGGTCCCCAGTGTGTTGCAAGTGGATGGCAGTTGTCTGTTGGTGTCAGGTATTTTTATAAGTCTTGAATGGGCTGATGTGTATGCGTCTTTAGAGGAGTAGGTTGAAGTGTAGGCAATAAATGTATTAATTTTGTACAATGTTACTTCAGCTTTTGCATTAGAGATCATACACAAAACATGAGTTTGTTGCAATGTGATGAATGGCTGATGTCTTGGCATCTGTGCAGACTGTCTTCAGAGTGCACCAAAGGGGAGCAGCTCTAAGCATCTACAGGATTCAGGGTAGAGCTGACTCCTGGTTGCCCAGCTCAGCTTGCAGGCAGAGGAGCTAGCTGTCTCACGTGTGTCACCCTGCAGGCATCCTATACTGCTGCTTGCCATTATAGCGCATGTGAAATCCAGGGTGCCTTGGTGGGTAGATCCGATTTAACCCTACAAGCCTCTCTGCCTCCATAAAAGTTAAGGTTGGATTGGGTTATTTCCTGCTCAGAAAAAAAAAAAAAAAAAAAAAAAAAAAAAAAAAAACTCATATTCCAGGGGACAAGATGTGGCAGTTTTAGCAGACTGAGCTTCAGTGTCTCTCCTAACTTAGTCACTATTTACACAGTATGAAGCAATCTGGCTGCGTGAGTGTAGGACAGGGAATGCGGGAAGGAGGTGCCCCCTGCGTCTGTGAGTTACTTGTTTTATTTTCTTCACAACCGTGATGGTCACTAGAGTTACGTAGAACATCAGTTAATCAGACAGAAGCCACAACAGTTGGGGAGGTTCAATCCTCAGCTATGTTCATGAAACCCCTTAACATCTTCTGGGAATAAAGTTTGGCAGATGTTGTAGTTTGCTGTGTTTCTAGTCAAAAAGCTGTGCAGGTTGGCATGCTGATGGGAGCATTATGGAATAAAAATGATATGGTATTTGCACTCCAAACTGGTTTAGTAATCAAACACGCTCTTCAGGAGAAGATGCCCTTACAAAAGGAGCTGTTTTTTCCCTAAAACTTAGTTTTTTGCAAGCTTTTTTTGCTTGTTTTTATGTTTATCACTAATATTGCATGACTATGGGAACATGAACTTATAAACTGGACCCAAGAGATGAGACTTCTCATGTTTCATTCAGAGTTTTGCTTCCCAAGTAACTGTAAAATGGAGACTTTGCAAATATGTTCACTGAGTATAGTAACTACATGTCAAGCTCCGATTCTTTGAGAACTACGGTAGTGGACAACTTTCTACTTATGCTGTGCCAAGGTTTCGGATCATTTCAGCCTCTTCTGAAAAGTTTCTTGGGCTCCTGCTGTAAAGAACACATACAAAGTGTACATATAAATTCTCTGTGAAACTAAAAATAAACATCTCTAAGCTAGAAATTCAAATTGACACAACTTCAAAGCCAAAGCACAACCTTATGAAGTGTTTTGACCTCTCTGAATGCTAATATGATGGAACATTAGATCGGGTTCTTCAGATTTGTTTACAAGGATGACTAACTTAATTTTTGCATCATCGGAGTAGGAGCACTGTACTTCGAGGATTGAAAAAGGTCTTGTACTTCCTGGAGTGACTCTTAGCACTCTAAAAACTACAAAACAAGGATTTTTATTTTTTTCTGTCTAAAGTCCTGTCTTATTCACAGGCATTGTTCTCTGAAGACTATGAATAAAGAGCGAGCATTAAGAAATAGGATGAAATTTCATTGTTGTGGGTAGCATGTAATTATGGATTTCTGGCTTTGCTTAATGTACTTTTTCACATTTAGTGGAGATCCAGTTATGGTTTAGTGCCTTCGTGATGTTCACACCTGTAGGTGGCAGCATCTTCCTGCTCTATGTACAGTGGCTAACCAATTTCCGGGTCTCCAACGTGATTAGGAAACTGAAAATTAGAAGCAAGATCTTCCCACTCCTTCTTAGAGTTAACGCTCTTTGCTGTGATGTAAATGTACTGAAGTGCTCATCTGACACTTCTAGATTAGCTGGCTTTTTCTTCATTCACTCTATACATGGCTTCTCCTTCTGGTTCTAGGTCTGTTTCCCCCTTTGATTTTAATTAATTCCACTTGACTTCCAAGGCTTAAGGTCTGTTTGAAGATGGAATCAGGGAGGTAGGGAATGATTCTGTGGCATGCCTTGCTGGGAGCTGGTGAGGCAGAACAGTTAATGGTATTGGGAAAACTATGCATCTTTTCTACTCCTGTTCAAATACATTTTATTGTTGTTGAATTCTGGCAAAATCCAAAACAACTGGAACCAAATGGAAGTAATGTTTTGATTTTTACTTATGTGATTCTGATTTCTTTAGGATCATCCTCTCAATTAAGGCCATTAAAAATAGAAAAAAAAAACGTTATCAACTTTATATATTTGTGTTATGTATATTTGTGTTATGTTACTGTGTAAATATCCAAATAAAAACAGCATTAGGTTTTCTCTAGGAAGATTAAAAAACAAAAAGCCAACAAAATAATAGCAAAGTGGGAAAAGTAAGAACAGTAAGAGAAATAGTTCTAGAATATACTAAGACAAGTATAAAGGGCTTTGTTTTTCTTTTTTTTTTTTTTTTTTTTTTGAGGGGAGGAGGGGGATTGTTTTACGTGACTATATTGACTGTTATTAGGCTCAGACTTTCTTTCATTAAAGCATCAAATCAGATCTTTAGCTTCTCTCATGGGAAAATCCTTAAAAATTACATCATGAGAGCTCTCTCTCGTAAGGACTGTTTTCCCGCGAAGACACTGGGCAGCTGCTGCCGTGCCTCGTTGCTGGGTGTTTAAATCAAAGTCCGCAACAGAACGGAGCAGGGGCCATGGCCAGAGGCAGAGGAGACTGCATAGTGCCTACATGACCGCTTAAAATAAGCCCAGGAAAAGATGGAAGCAAACATCCAATGTCTCTTGTGCTAGTTTTCTCTACCCCGAGATTTCCTTTTCATGGGGAATTCACAGCTACATAATTAGAGCAGCTTTCCAGTGCATGAAGTAGCTAGAGAGGTATTCAATCTACTATATTTCTCTACTGGTGGTAGTTAAAGTCACTGTTCCAGAAGGACACTACCAATATTGCTTCTGATAATACTGTAGCTTTATCTGCCTGGCTGCTGTCCAGTAACTACTGCTTATCTCGGCAATGTTATCAGACTTCGTCTTTAAATTTGCCCTTCGCATTGGAAAATGAGGCCCCTCTGTGTTTTCTATAGCTGTATCAGGGACTGTATCATACATACTAAACCTTTTCTAAGAAGGAGAGTGAACAGTGCCTTTTTCTTGTGCAGAGGACCCGTAATGCTCCTGTATAGCTTGTCTTCTCTTAGAAAATGCTGACAAATGTGAGTTTTGGATACCTAACTTATCCTCCTTCCTAATAGAACAGCAGATCAAAATTCAAAATACATTGTTCATACTATCAGGAAGTGGCAGTATGTTTATGATGGCAATGTAGGGTCAGTCTGCAAAATTCCAGTGCCATCATTTTCTAAGATACAAGTATTCCAAATATAGGCTTTTAGTACCATTTTAGTGTTGCATTTGGTTTTTTGAAACTCTTAGTTATTTCCCATCCCTTGAGGGTAATGAACAGAATCTAGATCTGGCAAAGGGACAGACAGTTAAATACTGTTGGTCAGCAGTCATCCCATTCTAAATATTGACTGGCTGCTAGCTAGTTGGATACAGATTTCAGGGCTATCTGTTACTTTCACCTGAATCTAGATTTTTAGATAGGCCTTAAATGCTTTGCAGTAACCTTGCTTCCCTCCAACGTTATGGATGGCCATTACGGCCATGTTTCAAAATCAGCTCTCAGGATGCATTGCTGCTATGATGGAAAGATTTGGTGATTTTTTTTTTCTCTTTTTTTCCTCCAAGTTTTGTGTTCTGGGACTTCTTCTGTAATTTAATGGGAATCTGGGGTTGGGGCCCAACAGAATCCTTGTGACTCATGTTTTGGGATTTAGCTATCAGTCTTCTCTCTTTCTGAATACCAGTGCTGTCTCTATAGTGCCCTTAGGGGAGACAGTGGAAAAAATGTGTGGTGACTTTCACAGCCATATAGATTGTCTGTGGGTATAATGTTTAAAGTTTTGTATTAGTTCTTGGACCAGGAGAATGAGGATCCGGAAAGGGGCGGAGATGGTTGAGAGCAATACTATATGCTTTTATATGTGTGTGTGTGTGTATGCATATTTTTTTTAAAAAAAAAACACCAATTAATTTGATGGATGCTGCTTCTAGACCCTTTGATAGCAGTGAGAGGCTAGTGCTCAAGAACTGCTATGACCAGGATTGGCAGTAACATTTCAGGATACCGGAAGCTGCTCTGACTGATATCTTGTCTGTACAATGAGGCTGTCTTTCTTTCATAAGAAAAATAATTTATTTGAATTCAACAAAATGTCCAATCTAGAGCACCAGCCGTCGAGCTGGGACACAATGAAAGACAACTTGCCTGGAGAATGGGAGTGCTTCCACACACAGTACAGTGGGTACAGCCATCTGGTATCTCTGTAAACTTGCTTCTAAAGCAGACTCAGTAATGCGTGCTAGGAAGCTGGATGGAATGCAACAAAACACTAATTGTGGATCGAAGGTATTTTTGTGCAATGCAACTCAGTCTGGGCTGCAGCAGATTTGAAGTTTGGCTTCATAGACTGTAGAATCCGTGGGAGGATGATTTTGAAATACGAACTTCCTCACCATCCATGTATTTAAAGCCTCTTACTCTAATATCTTCAAACACACTATGAAAAGGTACTGCTGTAGTCTTCATGTTCAATTACTGTCATCTACTTAGTTCCACATCTCTCGCATATATATATATATATAGCGTTGATGTGAATTACCAGAATTATCCTGTGTGTGCACATACCCTTGTTACAATATGTGGATCAGTGCTACCATTTCCTCTGCTAACAGCACTGACTCTCATCTGCATCAGCTGCCCTTTCTAGAAATTGAAATAATACCCCTGGCCAGTTTTGATGTTGTGCCTAGAAAGTACACTATGCGCAGGGATGTGTCCTGCCACAAAGAATTGATATCAAAGATAACACAATACTGCATGCAGCATTTGTACTTTGCTCTGAGTTTCCAAGGCTCCTACCACTACCTTCCTGGTACATGGGGACTGATCTTTTCCAGAATAAAAAAGAAACTGAGAGGTACTAGTTTCCCTGCTTGGTGGTGGGATGAGTGTGAGAGTGCTTGACAGGATGAGACTCTTTACTGTTGTGTTAGTACTGTTGTCAAAAGCTGAACACCCTTCAGGTATCCTGATGGCTCCCTAATGAAAATGGAGTGGGAGACTCTGGTCTGTTCTTTAGTTTTATAGTAATACTGCAGTGATGCAGGTACATCTTTAGTAATTATACTTAATACTTTTTTTTAATATATGATGCAATGTAATAACCTATTCGATGACTTATTGATCATCTATTGTGTGAATTACTGCTGAATTATGATTGATTTCTTGGTTAAAATCCATATGAATATGTGAGTCTTCTTCATTTACATACAGGTATATGACTCGTGAAACTCATTTTTCCATCTGTCTACAGAACTAGTACAACAAAAGCCTCACTTGGTACCTCTGCAGTTTGCTGCAAAGAGCAGAACTGGGATGGGGTGGCCCATTTCTTGTAAATTGGTTTCTTCCAGCAAGTAGAGTCTCAAAGTGGTTCTAACTGAAGAGGCTTTTCACCAGAAAATGCCAAACTGGCAGCAGCAACCATGGAACCGTGATGGTTCTATCAGTATGTAACAGGAAATCATTCTGCATTTGTATGGAAATATTTAGTGTCTGTTGTCACTTAGAGTGTAACTAACATTAAACTCGCACTAAAATATTTCACAGTAAGACCCAGATTTCTGACTTTTTGGAATTGGAATTGTGGCAGCTTCTTCAACAGTTTCTACTAAATGATTCTACTCAATGTGAAGTGGGTGCAAACTGACACTTGATTTTTTTTTTAGGTTGTATATGGTTTTACACATGTGTATTCAGTTGGAAGTGAGTCCAAGATTGTGCCGATTGGTTTTTTTGGATCATTCTGGCTTTTATGATTAGTGAATTTAACACAGCATCTCTTGATTTTAGGTCCTTAATATTTCTAATAGAGATACAAAAATATTGTTCCTACAGAGCATTCCTCAAAGTTCTTGAAGGCCCATGATGTTAATCACAAAGACTGGGATTTTTCAAAGAACTAAAATATATATCCCACACCACTGATCTTTCATGGAAGACGGAAACTAGGAGGTTGTTTCCGCAGATTAAATAAGACTACCTTACAATCTGTGCTAGAGACACATTGAATGCTGTTGTTTTTCTTTGGTGAATTATTCTGATTTCAGGAAGTTGATGGCTTTATCTAAGTGATAGGATCTCACATTCAAAGCTGCATGAGAAAGAATGAACGATACGTGTCTTTGTATTCAGCCAACTTTTCTGATTGAAATTGCAATAAAGTGAAATATTGCTGCTAAGACAGTTCAAAACAGTGTCACTGAGATTATTTGGTGATCTGCTGTTTTAACAATATGCTGTGAGAGTAAGAAGAATTTTTGAGAGCTAAATATTTAAACAACATTTAACTAAACAAAGGTTGCAAAAGTTACAGTAGGAGTTTCTGCATCTACTGTAGCTGTTCTTAAGACACTTGTTTTCTCAGTAGTAAAATGGGGATGATATTGCAAAGGCCTGTGTAGTGGTGATTCATCTCTATAAAGTTCTACAGAAATGGTAGGTGTTATTAGTATCCCATATGACTACAGTGACGGGGTGATATGATAGTTTGTCTGAATTCGTACTAAGTAGTACTGAAGTCTGTCAAAAACCTGCTCCTTCTGGATTTCCAGATATCAGAGGTTTAGAATGGTTTAGATGAACCTCTGGACTGGACTGAACTCTGTGCCTTTTAAAGGTTACCTTAAATGACAGATGAAGAAACCTTATACTGTGATAACCTTATATCTGAAGGATCTCAAAGTACTACACAAATCGATATGTAAACTATATATAGATTATAGCAGTTCTGTCGTTCTTTGGCAGAACACAGTGAAACAAAACAACATGTGACAGAAATGGAAATGGAAAAACACAGTGTTAAGCTCAAAGTACAGGGAGAGCGTAGTGAGACAGTGTAATTGTCAGCTGAGACCCGGCAGGAAATTGGGAGGTGTTGCTGCTTTTCCCACACAATGTACCATGTGAATTGGGGTCTGAACTCAGAGGTCCACAAATGCCTTTACTGCTTGTGTGAAAAATTGCAACTCCAGTGACAAGCAGTTTGCTGGGATGCAGGTTAAATAATGTTTTGTACAGAGGAAGCACAACTGCCTGTTTGTGCTTAACCTCACAAAAAAGCATGCATTTTGAACTGCTGCATTGCTCTCTCTCTCTCATACACACACACACACACACACACACACACACGGGTGGGGGGAATTGCTCACCAAACTCTGTGTGGAGCACTTAGAGCAGCAGTGTCTTTAGAAAGTCTCCCTTCTCTAATACTTACTCAGCTTGAAAGTGTTCAGACTGCAGTACAGGGCTGATATGTCTTGCATTAAAAAAAAAGAAGAAAAGAAAAAGAAAAGAAAAAAGGGAAAAAAGAAAAAAGTGTATATGCTCTACAAGTATAGTTTTGTTTTTAAAAAGCAAGCATGGAGAAATACTGGCTAGTTGTTAAGAAGTTGCCCTTTTTACTTTTGACCTTGTGCGACTGCCTGTTTTTGAATCTCTTTCTGCTCCCTGCGGTAGAGAATTGATGGAGCTGATCTGATCCAGCAAAAGCTGCTTCTTATCTTGCCTCGTTGCTTTGATAAAGATGCTGGTAAGAGCAGTCTTAACCAGGCTGCTGCTCCTAATTTTCTCATCTTCCAGTAAAACAACGAAGCTTGAGAAATCATGCATTCTGCTCTTCAACCAAAGGAACATGTTAGTGCTCAACAATTTGTCAGAGGATTTACTGTAAATCTTAACCATCTAAAATAAATGTCTACTGCTCAGTATTTTAGCAACAGTAGGGCTGATTGTAGAGATAGAAATGATAGAAGTTCTGTGTTCATTTCCATGATTTTATCTAATTATCATAGCTAGGCTGTCACTAGGCTGTTTGCATTTTAGCCCTCTGTCTGGTATGCAGGGTGCTTGACTGACTAGTGATTTACATGGTGCCATGCTAAAATTTCTGCAAGTGGCAATTTAGAAATAGCAATTTAGAAGCTGATCGGTGAAAGCTGATTGTGCTGAATCAGTTAAAACGGTACGCTGGTTCCCATTTAATGGATTTGCTGAAATTAATTATTTAAATATCCAATGATTTCTCTTTCAGTTTTTGAAGTAACCTGTTTTTGAGTTGTCCTAAATGAACATAAACACAGGTTTTTCCTTCCTCTCCCTTTTAAATATTTCACCAACTTTTGCTGTCACTGTGATAATTAAGGAAATTGATAACATGTCTTTAGAGGAAGAACAAGGGCCCTAAAAAGGCAGTACTTGTTCTTTTCAATCACTGCTTAGCATTTGCCAATAAATGAGAAATGCTTCTTAAAGTCAGGACTGAGATTAATCTACAGATAGTTGCCAGTGTGCGAGTGCCTGTTAGTCTGAGGTAGGAGATGGTGCTTAGCCTTTCTTAAGGCCATATTCTGTGGCCCACTTCCAGAAGTAAAGTCCTTTTGATGTATAACTTGGGTCCTAAATAACTTTATGAATCCAAGATTTTGTTAATGAGCTAAGAAGTCATCCTCAGAGAAGTGGTTAATGAATTTAAGTAATTAAAGAATGCTCAGTAGTCTGAGTTCGTGATGGTAAGTGAATGCAAATGTGGGAACACCCCCAGAACTCTAAAGGCAGTTCTTAAGCCCTGTAATGCTCAGGGAAGTTAAACCAAGGATATTTCTAAAACTAATAAGTTGAATTTGCAAGCCTGACCCCCTTTTTTTGTATGCCTCCTCTAGAACAGAGGTGAGCGATGTTGTCTGATAGTAATCAACTCTGGAGAGACAAAGTGAGACTTGTCTGATGGCTTGAGAACAAACTTAAGGTTTGAACAGAAGGATTTCTTGTTTTATTGGTGTCAGGGTCAATGAGCCCCCAAGGGGACTGAACACTGCTTTTTTTGGGTAGGTCACAAGTAGAAATCACCTGATTTCACAGGAACTTTAAGTATGCCTGCCTCTGAGATGGCTGCTTCTCTGATGCTTTGAAGATCACTGGAAGCCTTTGATATGAGCACCATAATGGATTGTGAATCATTTTACATTAGATGAACAAAATTAATCGGCACACTCACAAGTCAGAGTGAGTTCTTGTTGCTGCAGCATAAATTCAAAACAGTATTTGATATGCCAGTTTTCTCCAGGGGTATTACCAAAATGATGAACTTCAGAGAACTCTGTGCTTGAAGGGTACAACACTGAACTAAATAAGTATTTGTATGCAGCCAATACCCAAGGAGATGAGCATAGCCTCCTAATCCTGTCTTCACAATAGTAAAGCAAACAACAGCATTGCTAAAAATATCCAGGAACACATTTCATTATAACAAATCTTGTCTATTAACATCAGCTATAGTGATTGTGTCCTCCCCCGTACTCCCCTGTAGATTACTTGAACTCAAAACTGACAGTGTTAAATTTAATTCCAAAAAGTTAAACTTTTGATTTCTCTCCCCTCTCCCGCTTGCTTCTAGTAAATTAATGCTTTAAGGTACAAAGGTTATTTGACCAATTTTCTAAATTTTTTCAAGACAAGCTTCACAGGAGCTTTGAAATTTTGACTTTTAGAAGATGCTCAGTTTTGTTACTACCTGGGATATGTTACAGATGAGATTTAGTCTGATCAATTTGACATGAATTACAGCACCAGTGGCTGCGCCGGGTTCTTCAAAAAACGTCTAAAAGTTTCGTGCCCTGCTACGTTGCCTCCTTGTTCACTGTGTTCAGGCTGCCCCGTGTGGCCAGTCTGACTTAAAGCAGCAAGTCAGTTCTCCTTCCAGATCATCTGTTTGGATCAGGCTTCCGTGGCATGTTGCGTGATTTAGGTGGATGAACCAGGACTCCTTAAAATTAGATGAAGTGAGGTGAATTTATAGGAAAAATCTCACTTACGGGGCCTTAGGAGTTTTAATAGAAAACAACTAAAACTGGCCGTATGTTCAGTTAATTTTTGGAATTCAATTTCAAGTAGACATTTATATTCACAAAAAATTTTGTTCTGTTACGTGTTTTTCTTCAGAGTCTATCTCATTCAAACAACCCTGAGTACCTCTCACTACAACCATCTTTAACTGTAAAGATTTTCCTAAGAACTACAGAGCCATTTACTGAGCTGGATCATGCCAGCCCTTCATTTCTGTGCTTAGTTTGCAAGGTCCAGATGGTGGCAAGCTGCAAATGGATATTTCTGCAGCTGAAATATCTGTCCGCTTGGCAGACTCAAGAGACACTGGTTCTGGCAGTTTTAGACTTGTCTCTGGCTATTTAGCACAGTTGTACAGTTAATGGGCTGTTGGACAATTTTGTCAAACTTGCTATTTTCTGGTGACTCATTTATAATTCTGGGAAGGGAGCGCACGGTTAGCCATTTGTGAATAATTGGAAATCCTCTTGAGATCTCAAGAAAACACTTTTATTGTTAAATAGGGCCGATTTGCGTGTTTGTTTAGTTATCCTATATAGAATCTCAATACTGATCTTTGAATGCCCCATGCATTTCTCCAAATTGGATTTTGCCTTCATGTGTGTGAGTCTGATGTGTTTTAAAAGGCCAAGGCCTTAATTACTGTTGCTGTGCCTAGCTTACTGTACAATTATAGTTGTTCTTAATTAAAATGGGGATTTGGCAAATGCAAAAGGCAGATCTGCAGGTTTAATGTGCTCACATGTATGTTTTTGCATGCATCCACAGGTATGAACATAAGAAATTCTTGTCTTCAGCTGCATTTATGTTATACTTTTGATTATTCACTGATGCTGTGCTCTCTGATCTCCTGACCTTAAAATTCTTGAGCAGCTGAAAACAGCCTTGAACTAAAGAAAACCCCCATGTACCAGGCAGAGGGCTAAAATGCAAAATGCCAGTGTGTGGTATTTTCCTCTTTCAATACAGCTTCGTCAGTATTACAGCATTGTGCTGTCACTACTTTTATAAATTATTAGACAGGCAGCCAATAGAAATTACATAAATACTGCAAATACAATCGTCTGTTCTTAGCAGAAAATCTTAAAGGACTTTTAAAATAGTTACAACAGAAAGTGGTAATCCTTCTATTAAAACTTTCTTCACAGGTTATAAGTTTGCTCTTATGCAACATTTTTCACTTTGTCAGCTGAAAACTGTTTTTCCAAAAGTAATCTAGACCTTGCTTTGCTGAGATGGAAATGGAGGGAAGTTGGTCTTGACTAAATGCTCTGTTTTCCTGCGACTCTGAGCAAGTAGTAGTTAGAATGAAACATGGGAAACAACAGTAATTTACTAATCAGGAGAAAAATGGTTGTTACTGAAACAGAGCCCATACTTACTGCAAAATTGATTTAAAGTACATCTTAAAATAACAGCTCAAGAAGAACAGGCTCACAATAGGCCCCAAATTGTAAATAAGACATTTACATATATATGATTAAGTGACACAGAATGGACTGTGCTTGCTGAGGTCTCTTAAGAGCAGAGGAGATAGCAGGAAATACATTGTTGCATTAAGCTGCCTGCAGAAGTCTGAGAAGGAACAGAGCTCCTAATCAGGTTTTTCATTGCCCTTATGGAAGACGTTGAAGAAAAGAAAATGCAGAAAGTAAGCTCAATTTCTGTGATACTGCCATCCATATCCTAGATTATCCCTTTATTATTAATGACTACAGTAACTAAAAAGTTACGAGCTTAAATTAGTGCCTGCACCCTCACAAAATAAAGATGAGAAGGGAAGAATTATCCCAGTGACTAATGTTTTTCTCAGAACAAAGAAGGTGAAGCATAGACGTTAATTTAGAACTGAACTGAAACATGCAGTTTACTGTCCAAGAGAATGCGTAGCTGGAGAAAAGAGACCAAACAACAATTTGATGGGGGGGGGGGGGGAGGAGAGATCAGTGTGCTCCCCTCTGAAAGGCTCCTAAAGAAGGGGGTAGGGGCAGCTTTAAACAGCAGCGGGCAGAGCGGAGCCCGAAGCGAGTAGTGTGCTCTGCTGGATATGGCAATGCTGCAGCAGGGGCTTTGGGGAGAGGCAAGGAGAGCATGGTTAATCCATAAACTGAAACAGTCAACCTCAGGTGACTGGATTTGAGTATGAGAATAACATAGAAAGGGGAGATATGTTAATTTTGTCACCTATGAAATAAGCTATATATGCTGCTGCGTGGGGATGAATTTCACTCTGACAGACCTGGTGCTGGAGAAAAAAGAACCGCAACTCGTTGCCAGGAGCTGCTTTCTGAAGAGGAATGAATATCAAAAGCTTGTATTGCAAACAACAAAAAATTTACTGAGTGGTGGTCTTCCTTTTTGCATTTATGCACATTTTGCTTATACCTGTATACTTCACATACTAGTAAATATTCAAGGTTGCTTTACAGTGGTTGCAGCCAAGCTAAGGCTGGTTATTCCAGATGGAAAGATGATTGCATCTCAAGGTACTATAACAAAAGACTTGGCAGTTCATAAGTAGTGTTCCTGCTGGGAGCAGGTGTCTTCAGCTTGACAAGATTGCACTTTATCCATGGGTGCTTGAAATGCACTATAGCTGGTAGCAGGTCAAACAGGTCTGAATTTTTAAAGGGAGTGTTGTAAGACTTTGGTAATGAGCTTGAGGTGGTGAACAATGACATGCAAAACTAATTACCTGTTTACTAACGTCATAATAATCCAGCCATTTGTCATTACTGGAGCCATGCTGAGCTGAGGCTCCGTCTGCCAAACCTGCTCTCCAGCCATTGAGCGATTGTATGTGAACCGTTTTGCTAGAAAGTGCCAAAAAAGAAAAAAGCGGGGGGGGGGGGGGGGAGGAAGGAAAAGAGAATTCATTTAACTGTTACAACCTAGATTTTAATTTACTGACCACATAAGAGATTTAGGGATTAGATGTGTTTATATACAAGGCATGTCTCTGTGGGAGCAGCGTGTTTTCATTCAACAGCGTAAACTGGACACCCAGCAGAATTAATTATCTGAGTGCTAATGTTCTCAAGCAAATACGTAATGCATCGTAAGTATTAGCAATGAAGTGCTGGCTGGCAGTGTAAAATCAAATCATCTCTAGAAGTTTTATTGTTGAAATGTGATTACTATACTTTGCAAAGTTCTGTGTTACAAACAGACACCCGAGAGCGAGGGGCCTGGCATGCTGGTGATGAATTCCTCGTCAGGAGTTGCATGCAGCCTGCATTTAGTTGCTGAAATAATGTAATTGTGACCGTGGGCCATAGTAGTTAGGATTAGATTGGCAACTTCATAAGGTTTTCAGACCTGGTGAACTCAATAGTTATTCCACTATAAAACAACAAAAATTATTTTAAAGAAGCTAAAGGAGAATGTAAAAGTTGACGCTGTTGCCTTCGCTCAGCAAGGTTTTTGGCTGCACAAGTTTATAGTTCATAAATCAAAACCTCCTGTGATTCAGTTGATATGCTGCTTTGCTTTGATTGTATCAAAGGATGAACCTTTCATATTTCAGTGTAAAATTAACCCACAAAGTAAACGGTGTTTATTTCAAACTGCTAGGATTTAGTCAATGGCAAATAGCTGCACAGTACTCTTCTATCTGCTTGGTTCCCTGCCCCACTGAAACTGGAGGATCTTTCTTCTGCCTTAAGTGGGCTTTAGATTGGTCCTTAATTTTACTATACCTGGGAATGCTGTGTTCTGACTCCTAAAAATAAAATGATGGGTTAGACATAGGCCTAGCAATTGTGTAAAAATTGACAAATAAAGGCAAGGAAAGTGTTTCATCAGCAGAGAAATGGGGTTTGTTTATCTAATGGTGTGCTGAGCTGTGCGTGTGTGTGTGTCCAAAGAGTGTGTTCTGAAAGATTAGTACATGTCTCAAATGAAAATCCCTCTGTTCCTTGAATATTAAGAGGCTTAATAGCAGAACAGTTGAGGACTCAGATGTTTCCCATGAATTCTGTTTGTAGCCGTTTTAGTTTGAAAGGACTCCACCTTCTACAAATCAGTCTCCTGAATTATTTAACATGTATTTTATGCAAATGGCTTAAGCAAGTAAGCATTCTCTTCATGTTATCCAAGTATAGCAGATAAGATGTGTAGTTTGGAACTAGATTTTATGAAAAGTGTAGATCCCTAAGATTGGATTTTAGTGTGTAAAATTAATAAAAATAAATAAATAAAAACCCAGTTGTGTTCCAGGTTAGTTTCCACCTGGTCCTGGAGCTACCTGAGTTCCACTGATCCTATGTTTTTAGCACTAACATTTTTGAGCTGCTTGAACTTGTGCACCAGCATCTAGAAGGCTCCACTATCTGGGAGTGACCTGAAGTTGCTGGGGAGTGGGATTCTTCCGTGCATCTCTTCCGAGGAGCCCGGTTTCCCAATGTTGTTGTAGTGCACCCACAGTGCTGGGCACCCTGTGGAGCCAGTGGCCTTTTAGGTGTCTGGGCACTTGAGAAGGCAGCAGAGCTCTTGCTCAGGCTGCAAAGAGCTGTTTTCTGTGAGCTTTCTGTAATTGGTGTCGGCTGTTGTTGGCAGCCTCAGCTGAGTCAAGGCAGTGATGATGAGGAGGGCTGGAGCAGCAGCTGTGAACAGTAACCTCAGCCCAGGCGCAGCTGGATCCAGAAGAGGATGTCTGTGTGTGCTCTAATTTGTTAGGCGAAGTGACGCAGTAGGGGGGATTAGATACTGTCTTGGTACTGGGATTAAGGAGACTTGGGTTGTGGCTCCTACCTTGGGGATTTTATGTAATGACTTAAAAAAAAAAAAAAAAAACAAAAAAAAACAAAAAAACACCACAACAACAAAAAAAAAAAAAACCCACCCCACAACTTTTTAAAGGTGTGTCACTCCTGGATTTCTTCTTGCTTGCTTGCTTGCTTTCTTATGAGTTTTGCTGAGATAGAAGATGTTGTTGCAAGAGTATTCTGAGCTTTGGCTCACAAGTGGACAGAGATGCTTAACTTCAGCCTCAGTAAGTCTTCTGAGGCCTCCATTTCTACCCATAGAAAGTGGTAGCAGAGATGCCTACTGCCTGGCACAGGTTTTCTGGAGCTGATTAGGTCGACAGAGTTGCTGAAAAAGTGTTTGTGGAACCATAACCTTGGGCCCAAGCAGAAAAATTGGTTTCTGCTAGACCAGCAAACACCTGGGTCTTATACATGAGAAAATAAGGGAAGGAGGAAAGGTAAAGGCTTTTCTTCCTCTACTTTTATTTTATTCTAAGCAAGCTCTCTGCAGCCATACGTAGAACTCGAAACAAACTCATTATTTTAGATTAACTTTGGGTTATGACTGTGCTGCTTAGACTGGAAATTACATTTTTACATCCAACCAGGGTCTGACAAATGAGACCATTAGCAATTTTCAGGAAGTGATCACTGTTGCTGTTGGAGATATCGCAGGTATTGTCTCCCAGACTTGGAGAAATTTACTTATGTCTTGAGTCTGCAGAATTTTCCTGGAAATAAACCAACAACAGACTTCCTCGTGCGATTTCTCTTATATCCTGGCAAGCTTCTTTCCTGGAGTGTGTTTGCAGGCCCCACAGGAAGAAGCTGATGAGAAGTTAGAAAATCTCAGACATGTAAACTCTGAGACTAATTCTAGGGGAAGACATAGGTTGAGCTTAGTTTTAAAAACCAATTCAGTCATTCATATGCTTATAATTCTATCCAGAAAAATGCCAGATAGGAAATGTAACACTGCAGAAGGTGTTCTGTCCAGACTTTGAATCTATCTTAGTCTGCAGAATCACAGCTTACCTGATAAACTTTTTACAAAATCTAAATGGTTTGCCTGTAGCACCTGTACTCCATGACCTGGGCTTTGCAAAGACATTTGAAATGTTCAATGTGCTGCAAACTGAATGGTACTGAATGGCTAAGACACAATACTACATTTTAATCAGTGAAAATTAGAATTGAAAGCAGTGAGTCCTTCAGTTCTAGTGGATTCCAGTTAAAGAGGAGGTCTAAGGAAGTGAGATATATGTGTATCTGGAATGTGTAACTAAATAAGTATTCGTGTCAGTATGATGTGAAGTGCATGCGTGGTTCTTATTTATTGTATGCTTACAGACATGCAAAGCACAAATTTCCTTGGGTTCTGAATGAAAATGTTTCAAAGGAAACAAAACATTATAGGAGGTGAAAGTATAACATTTAGGAAAGACAAGAAAGGCAGGGAAACAGGACAGAGAAAGATGTCCTCAAAGAAGATTAGCAGCTATTAAAAGAGGCTAGAGCTGGGGAAGAGACGGGGAGAAAGGAAACATGAATGATGCCATTAATACCTGAGCACCTGTGGCAGGTATCCCAAAGGCAAAGGTAGAGAGACCGGGTTGGAAAGAGCTGTGGTATTTAGCATTAAGCTCGCTGACAGCGAGCCGAGCACTGCCTATCCGACAGGCCTGGCAGTGGCCAGTGTTTTACTGGTGACTTGGCTGAGAGCACCGTGGCTGAAACCCCAGTGACGGGGACCCCGTCTTGAACAGGGAGCAGTGTAACCTGGTGCCGACCGCGTGAGAGAAAAGAACTGTTACAGTAATGATGCTCGGTTCGATTACTTGGAATTTACGTGGGGCTAAGCCATGCCAGCAAAGTATTAATCGAGAGCAAATGCAGGGGTGCTGGAAATCCTGTAATCATGTACAGTACAGGATTTCAGGAAAGCCAGCGTGGATGCAGACTGATGGATGTGGTTTACAAATGTTTGGGAATTGCAGAATATCAAGCTGAGAGGCAAGGATACAGTAATCTTGCCCTATGAACCTGGCTCCTGCAGAACTGCTAGCAAAGAGTCAAGAGAACGAGGGCTTACCTGAAATCATAGAAACTCGGTGTGATGTTTCTTATAAGCAGAATGTCAAGTTAGGAGGGTAAAGTGTTCATAGAGAGGATGTTATGGCGTGATGTTGTCATGATTCAGAAGCATTTGCAGTACTTTTGCAATACAGTTTGGAGATGAGATGTGTTGTGGATTGTACCAGAAGAAATGGCTGCTGTTACAGGAAAACACTGGCCTGCCTGAAGAAAGGCTCAGCTCCGAGGCAGTGTAGCTGTACATCTTCTTGGTGGTATGGCAGGCAGTAATACTGTCTGCTTCACAGCTGTGGGAACACGAGGCGCTCGGTTTGCATGCGGAAGTATTGCCTGAAACCTTCTCCTAAGTCACCTACACAAAGGCTTGGGTATTACGCAGAGGAAAAATACTAGATCTTGACACTGATCTGGAGCCAGTTTAAGTCAAAATTGAGTCTTTTCATTGTTATACTTTTGGTTTTGGATCAGGAAGATGAGGGCATGAAACAGAGCCTGACATTGTGGATCACGTTTTGCAGATCACTTCAAGTTAAAGAAAATTCAACTCAGAGTCCTTACAAGTGTAAATTCTTACTCAAGAGAATTACTTAAGGCAAATATGTTTTCTTTAAGAGAAAAAGATATTAGTTTAGCTGCATTTTAAGTGGGTCCAGTTAAACCAAACTCAAGGCTTGGCTTTGGTAGCTGAAGATGTTTGTAACTTGATCTTCAGTGTTAGCTGTGAAAATTGTCCTCTCTTGTTTCAGTGCACGAAGTCTAAAAGTAAATCCTTTTCTCTGAGGTGCTCAAAACATGGAGTAGGTTCAAGTTGAGTGTAGCTCCATCATCAGGTTGAGGCTGGAGGCCACAGTTTTGGCTGCCAAGTGTTAGATACACTGTAAATGTGCTTAGTGTTTACAGAGTGGGTGGGGGGTGAGGTACAGTCGCAGGGTTCATGTGGATTTGGTAGAAGAATACGGAGGTTTGACCACTATCTCTTGTGTGTTGAAGGAAGCGCTATGAGGCGATAGGCAAATCACTTTTAGCAGCTGCTCTAGTTTTTTTTTTTTTTTATTTCTTTTTTCCTTCTCTGGTCTTATTCCTAATGTATATTAAAATTATATCAGATCTGAGGGATGGAAATGGTAGAGTACAATTTGAATGTTAATAGAATTTTAGTTTTCTCTGCACTTTCCTTGCATAAATGTTCTTGCGAGGATTGCAAATGAGGGAAGTGTGACCCTGCCATTTGTTTTGTGTGTGTGTTTTAAGACTTCCAACACACAAAACAAAAGAAGGTAGCTTTACTTTAGGTGTGAACATGAAATGTATTTACTAAATATTCTGAAGAGACAAGTTCAAACAGGAGGAGAAGGTGTAAGGACACCAGAGACATTCTGATCAAAAAAAGATAGGCTTAAACATAGATCTATCCCTGTTCTCAGAGAACAGTGAGAAAGCAGTCTTGATTTTTCCTTACCACCACAATATGTCAAGGACAGTGAGACCACTTTGCCTCTTGATTTTTACAGGCAATGCTGACTTGAACAGAATATTATGAGGGAGGGCTGGAATATTATTAGCATGCATATATTTTTTTCAAACCTCGTGTATGACTTCTGTTTGGAAATCCAGCCCAGAAAAGCTACGTGTTTATTAGCAGCACCAGCTGATTGTGAGCCACAAGGTAATGGACAGATCCTGCTTATTGGAAGCTTTGCATGCTAGAGGCAGAGACAATCCTTCACCAAGAGGAAAGATGATGCAAAGCTGTCAACTGTACATAAAAATTACCCCCAAATTGCAGAGAGCAGATGGCTGTTAATGGCAAGTGTTTTTAACATAGCTTTATTGTACCATATTGGGGCATTAACTTGTCTCTCTGTTTTTTTTAAAAAGTCACTTTGTAAAAATGACACCTTGGCATGACTTGTATTTTTCCTGTTCAGTTTCAATATCATGTTTTGCTCAGATATGCTTGCCCAATTTTCTGGTGTTAATGCGCTCAGCAAGCCATTAGTGTATACTCTTTCTGTTTCATACATTCTCAGTGATTAATAACAAAAACCCACCTTTTGAAGAAATGGGATGAGTAATTGTTTTGCTTTATTGGACTGATTCTGATAACTGCAAAGTAAGAATAAATGCTCTTGTTTCTGCATGCTGAGCTGATATTTACAGGGCTAAGTACACAGCACCAAACTTGCTTGGACTAGCAAACGTGATAACAGAAGAAATGGAGAGAAAAATGCGTGTGGAACACCCCTAGCTTTTCTGTTTTGTTAACTGCAGGTTGAAAGCTAGCTTTTGGGTGATTAAACTTTTCATTTGGTTATTAAGTGATAGACATCTTGCTGAACCCAGGCATGCTGCTACAAGCACAGGAAGAGTGTTTGTTTAAAGTAGACACAAAGGATTTCACAAAGAGACCCTTAAACAAAACACGAATGTCAGCAAAATAAAACAAAGTAATCACACACAATTTAAGACAGATTGAGGGAGGCAGTAAACTGATGACAGATCTTGAATAATCCCTTAGGAAGGAGTCACTGTGGTAAGTTGGGAAATCTGTTTGTTGAAGTTTCTTACCTTTTCCCTATTGAAAATCTTGGCAGCCTGCATGTTACAGCCCCTGCGTTCAGCAAGACAGGCTTTAAACTAGCCAGTTTAGTTGTGGGTAACTACATCGCTGCAGTAGTGCAGGGTTGAGGTTTGCCTTTGCTGCGGGTTAGGGTGTGAGCAGATGCAGCGTAGCTTGGGTACCGGCGCTGGTGCGCTTGCAGCGTAGAGCCTGCCTAGTTTAGCCTTCTGCACAGCGTGGTTTGTGCCGCCAGCGTCGGAGTTAGCTTACGCCTTTCAGTGCTGTTTCACAGGCTGCCCTTTGGGAAGGGCTGCCAGTCCCACCAAGGAGTGGAAGCGAGTGCTTTGGTGCTCAATGCAACCGTGGGTATTCTGCTGAGGTTTACTTTGAGCAGAGGAACCTTGGAGTGACCTGGTGGGGTCATTCTGAGAGTCAGAAGATTTTAGCCAGGGTCTCCCCTTCTACTGCTAATGTGGAAAAATCATCTAACTTTTCTGCAGCTTGATTATGATCATTTTTACTTATGCGGGGGGAAAAAAATAATGGTATGTGCTATGAGACAGGTGGATAAGAGACACTATGCAAATATTCTGGTCTATTTTTTGTGCGAGCTTTTGGAACTGGTAAAAGGCCCATAGCTGGTGATTATTCTGTAATTGGTTCTTCTGTTATGAATAAAATAGTAGTCAGCTTCTTGCAAATCATCCAGCTTCCTGCCAGTCTCAACTTCTGTTCTTCTCCCCAGCACCGTTGGTTCAGCCATTAACTGCACTGGGGTTCTACCAGTTGTAACTTGCAGCTGTTCTTGGATCACGGGGGAGGAAGGCTCTGAGGAGATGAAAAGTCTCAGCAGATTAATGACAAACTAAGCCTCAGCTTTCTTTTTTCCCTAAATTCTCAAAAAAAAAAACAAAGAGCAAAAACAAAAACAAAAACAAAAAAAAAAAAAAAAAAAAAACCCAGAAGAGACTGGAGGAGAGAAGGTGCAGAGGAGTGTGAGATTGATTGATAGTGCAAAGCCATTCTTGGGGTGTAGGAAATAAAGATGTTTCTTAGTCAAATGGTCTCTGAGGAGCATTACTGGTAAAGAGCTGGGAATCAGAAAATTAATCAACTTTAAGACCACTGAGAAGTCTCATGGACTGAGGTCATGGCAGTCTCATTTCCAGGAAAGTAGCTCATCTTGGTCTCATTCTGCCTGGATGGAAAAAAGCCTTTGAGATAATTAGCGAGTTATTTTACTTATTTATTTTTTCCCTGCCTTAACGTAAGGCCCATTGAGTCTTGTGTTTCAATTGCCGAATTTCAATTCTAGCAAGTAGCCGATGTGGGTAGTAGCTATGTTGTATCATATTGATACTAAATTTCATAAAGGAAGGTGAAGGCAATAATTGGTGCATTTGCTTGTTCTGCACTAGAAATAATTGCACAGCTGTCAAATTCTCAGTCGGGAAAACAGACCCAGGACACTGCAGCAGTGCGTATGTATTGGCCAGAGTAACAGCTGTCAAATTCTCAGAAAATAAACCCATACAATACAGGAATAGCTTTCTGTTGGTTAGCATAACTCAATTTATATATGCATCTTTGTGTTTTCTGTTGCTTTGAAAACATCTGCTCTTATTTCATTGATCAAAACACGTGGTTGATGTGTGATTTCCATATGTGGCCATGAAGTTGCTCCACGCAACCTAAGTAACAACGGGAGAGTCTCTATAATGGCACCAGTGACCCCAAAAATGTGACTTTTAATGGACTGTTCTTGGACTGCTTTAATATTGTCATTTTTAATTAAATGTCGTCTTTTTACAAGTAAGTAACTGAATTGCAATTATGAAGTAGGCACTGTTGAAACAAGTGCTGAAAACTGATCAAAATAAAAGGCTGGAAATTGTTGCACACACAAATGCTTTGGTTCCAGAACTTTAAATGAAATTAAATGGAGGATCAAATTTTCCAGTCACTAAATCGAGTGGAAAGCTCTATGTGACCTATGCTGCTATGTAGGTTTTAGAATCATTAGGAAACCTAATTCTTCTAACAAACTATAATCTTTTCCTTTCATTATGCTGCACCAAAGCTAGCAGCACTTCTCTTTTCTGATTTCTCCTGCAATGATTAGTTTTATTTATTCTTCCAGCAGCATTGTAGCTGTACGTTCTGTCTTTTTGGAACACCTGGTCCATTTAAGTAATTGAAAAGTATGTTTTTGAGTCAGTGAAAGTTTGCTTACATAAGAACCACAGTCATAGTATATTTTACAAATAGTATTTTGATACAGCTCAGGATATGCCCAGTTTGTGTGTGTGTGTGTGTATATGTATGATACGCATCATACATATACATACATACGTGTGTGTGTGTGTATATGTAGATGCATAGGTAAGATTTGAAGGATCTGCATATTTATGTTCTTTAAAGTATTCTTTTCACACCAAATTGGGATTCTGTCATTTTTAGTGAGTAATGAATTCAGCATTTAATTGACCTGTTGCTTCCTAATAAGACTGTAATATACAAAGTTTTTACCATGATAAAAGGAAAATAGCAACAAACTGTAAATCCCCCTCCCCCCTTTTTTTTCCATAGAAACAAGCTAGTGCATCAGCCTGGTATCTTGCTTTGAGTGTATCTGTAGTCTAGCAGTACCAAAGAGCCCCTGTTCTTGACCATAACCTATGGTATCAGGCGCTGTACAAGCTCCAGAGATGATACGACAAGCGGCGGCCACTAGGCAGTATGCGGTGATGGCAGCTCATCAGCTGTTTAACCGTGGTTGAAGTCATGAATCTCTTAATATTAAGGCTGTAAGGACAAGAGCTAGACAGTGCTTAAAACATTGGTAATGTAATACCATTCTTCACAGTGTACGAGTACTGCTTATCTTTCAAATATATATAAATCAAGGTTTGAAATGTAAAGGAGCAACAAAGTCCATTATCCAGTTGGAAAAGGGGGGAAAAAAGATAAAGATGGTACCTTTCTGCAGTTGCTGATTGCCAGTCATTTACGATGAGCTGCAAAGCAGCTTTTGCTGCCTGTGGGAAAGCCTGCCGTGCGTGTCATTTAAAGGTTCTGTTAGTATGTTGTCAGTTCTTTACTGTAAATAATATCGAGCATATGCTGAACTGTAAAACAAGGAACAACACTGGTAGGGATACACTAAGCTGGAAGCTTCTGTCAAGTGGTGGCAAGAATGTGGCTGTTCTTGGAAGCTCTAGTAAAAGTTAAGTCGGAGAGTATCCAAAATTGTTGGGATCCTGATCTGCCAGAGCCCCTTAAATTCCCTGTTCTCTTTTGTGTCCAAATGGATTGAAAGAGATCTTATTGAGATAAACCTCAGATAACCCTATCCACCTGCTAATGGGAAGTTTAAAAGATTATGAGGTTATGATTATGTATCAGTATCTTTAGTAGGTCATTTTCTGAGCCCAAATCTGAAACCATGGGAGTCGAAGGAATTTCTTTCAACTGGTTTCAATGACTTTTAGCTCAGACCCTGCAATACACTTCAAATTGCATCTGCTTGTATTAGCTCAAGCTTCCTGCCCATTAAGTAATTGTCTTAAGGATGTGACTGAGGATATAAAATACTAACTAATCTCATCCTTTGAACCAGTAATATTTTAGCATAGCGAATGTTGCTATTCCAGATTAATTCAACTTTAAGTTGAAAACAGAAATCAAATTTCAGGTAGTGTGCATGGGTAGGTTAAATTATATGCACATACAGGCGCACAGATTTTTTTTTAATGTGTGTGTGTGTGTGTATATATATATATATATAGGTTTATTTTATATATTTATGCGTGTGCGCACACACACACACACATATATATATATATAAATAAAAATCGGTAATTATGTGCATGGATTTGAGTCCATGGCAAGCATTTATGTGCAATTTAGGTGAGGAGTATTGCTCCAGTGCTAGATAAGGTAGGCCAAATCAAATGTATTTGTGCTAAGTACTGTGTGTTGGATCACCTGAGACAAAAATGATACATTAGTGAAATTCCTATTCTCTCAAAGGAATAATCTCAAAACACCTTTGAGTTGTAACACCTGAGTGTGCTTGATCAGCTTAAGTATCTCTTTAGACAAATTAAAAGCTTTACTGCTAGTTTATGTAGCTTGGGCTCACTGGGGAAGTCTTACAATAACGCTTTGTGCTGTTGCCTAAGGAAGTAATAGCTTTGCCTGGAAGAATCAGGGCTTTGAAAATACCGCTTAAACCTTTTTATGAGGCTGTCATTGGAACAAAAAGCTAATGTCTTCCCCGCCTCATACCAAAACATTTTTGGGGGGAGTTTTCCTGCCTGGTCTCACTTGGATGTTTGTGCTGTTCCTAGAAACATACAAAATGAAGGCAGTGACAGTGCAGTGGTGACACCGGGGAAGCACTCGTGTTGTGTTTAAAGGGAACACCTTACTTTAGACTGAAATAGCGTTGGTAGAATTCATTTTATGAAAACACTTGCTTTTAACTGGTGTTCTCAATGTACCTTAAGAGAGCCTACAACCTTACAAGAGAGATCTTTTTTTCATGTAAAATACTCCTAAGTTTATAGGCAGCTTTGTTTTCTTGCAACTGCTTAGTGCTGGATGAGAAAGTCACTGCAAAAACGTGTTGCTGAGGTCGCTCCTCTGAAACAGAAAATGCTGAGGTTGTAACTGATATGAACTTGTTGCTTGCATGACTGCAAAAGCATCTCATCAGGAAAAAAAGTAGGAAAAGGCTTCAGAGCACTTGTAGCCAGGACAAAGAAAAGGGGAACGTTAAAGCATAGCAGGGCTGCAGAGAGCACAAGAGTGTAATAGGGAAGCCGAGAATAAAACACAGGTCCAGTCCAGCACATCATTTACAGGGCTGATTTTTCTTTTGAAGGTTTCAGCAGAAGTCTGACTCTTCCAATGATGATTTAAATTAATTAGTGTTTAGATAATTTTATACAAAAACTTTGGACATGGGCATAGCAGCTCTACTGATGTTTAACCTGCCTAAGGCATCTACAGATTGAAGCTAGCTGGGAACTTTCAGACAAAACAGTTTTCCATCAGAACGGGCAGATTCATTGATACTAAAATATTCTGCAAAGACATCAGCCTTGGTGATTTTCTGCAGGGACTTGAGATGGATTCGGACAGGCTTATTGCCTGAGTACATGGCTCCTGGCGGCCTGTGAGGTCTGTGGCTCTAGGATAGCCTGGGCGTGCTGACTGCCTCTGGAGATCCCCCAAGGCCTGGCATATGTAGTGGGTGCTCCGCGGGCAGCGCGCCGCGCGGCCTCGGTTCCTGACCTCGCGGTTTCTTTCTCTCCTGCGGTTACCAAGGCTTCCAGCTCCTTGTCAGTTCAGAGGGGCCGACCTGGCACGAGGAGCCTGGCAGCACTCAGCATCATTGCTGAGCCAAGAGTTTTGGAGCTGGGGAGCTGGTGCTTTTGGGCTCAACTGTGTTTTGAAATTATGTAAATGAAGCAGTGATTATTTCCAAGGGATTGCTTTAAGGTTTCCCTCTGTGGGAAATGCCAGCATTGGTCCTGCAGAGGAGCATGCACCTCTGTCCTCGCCGGTGGGAGCGGATAGAACAGCCCCGACTTGCGACTCCCAGACCTTTGGCTGTGTCGGAGGAAGGACCGCAGCTACCCGGAGCGGCAGCCTGCTGCTCGGGGGCCCTGGGGCAGAGGAACAGGTTGCGCCTCGGATTTGGCTCAGCGTACGATCCATGGTGGGGAAGCACTCCTACCCTGCTGACACTGAAACGCAAGTCATGGCAATTATGTTCTTACGTTTAGTCCCAAAAGGAGGACTTTGCGTGGGAGTACTGTGCATATATTACCTGTGTGTGCGCAAACAGGTGGAATGTAACAACAGAGATGGAGCTGTCTAAGTGTTGCTTTCAGCACAGTGGAGGTTTCCTGGATCCTTTAGGCAGATGTCAACATCAGCAGAGCTGTGATGGTTTTTTTTGTATGTATTGCGTGTATTTCTGATATACTGATGTTTTTACAACAAGTGGCTACGGGGCAGATTCTGAAGTGGTCTTCACTAAACTGCAGTATTGCATTTTAAGCCCTTTATGTTTTAACAGATCAGGATAGTGACGTTGTCTTAGATGTGGAGCACTCTTAAAACTACCAGTTTGAACATGCTGAAGGCTGAGGGGTTAACTTCAGTAGCTGAAAGCCTCTGAGGCTCCTGGAGGAAAAAATAGTAATTTGATCTATGCTGTGAGTCTATGTAACATGTGCCTTTGTATGGGTGTATGTTTTAGAATGGCGTTTGATTTCACAATGCAAAATTGCAGACATGTATAACTGGCCACAGGGAGATCTTTTCAAAGATAAAATTTCCAGCTGAGTTATCCCATGCTTAATGACTTCATCTATATCATGGGTCATTAGTGAAAGTTGAATTTCTGGCTGCCATTTTGTGCCTTTGACAGTATCTCCATAGGTTTTGAGCAGTTTACATTTGATGTTTGCTGAGAGTGCTCAAGGCTTTGCCTATGTCTGCTGATGTGAAATCACTGGAGTCAGAGATGCAGAGGTAAAACAGGAGAAGAGTCAAATGAATGCAGATTGCTTCTGAGCATTAATTCCACACTGCCTTTCTGTAGGTTCAGTGCATCTTAGCTGCAGTGCAGTGCCGTGACGGACTGCTAAATATCACTTACTGAGCCCATCAGTCACTGCAGAAGAGGACTTGGACCATGCAAATTGGATGATGCTGTGTTTGAAAACCAGGCAGCCCATAATTTTAATCTCTTAAAAAGGATTACGAGTGACATCGATGAAATACAGTGTCAATTCTTTGCACAGCTCCTTTTCTCTGCAATGGCAGCTGGAAGCATAGTGCACCAGTAGGGACTGAATACCTCTGCTGAGGCTCTTACCAACTTTGATCTCCTTTTAGGACTGAGCCATAAAACAGTGTCCCATTGGAAACTAGAAAGGCAGAACTATTTTACCATGCAGAGAACTGAACCTTCCCACGCATGTGTGTTGATTAATGTGAATAATCTAATACAGCTGTATTGACATCATAAGGTTTAGGAGCATTTCAGCTGCCAACAAACTACTTTGAAGACACTCCACTACTCACTGGACACACTTGCCTCACTGTTCCTTTTTTCAGCAAAGTCACTATTATGATGTTAGAACAAGATATTCAGTAGTTTCTAGTTTAACTGATAGGCATTTTAAAATAACTACAAATACTATTTCATGTAAACCAGTAGGGAGACAATTCAGTTCAAAGCCACTACTTTTTCCTTACCCAAGTCTGCTTCTCCTTGTCCACTGAACAGGACTGTGGAGAGATCGCTTACTTTTCCTAACAAGCAGGCTTAATAAGATACATTAAAGAATGCCTGCGAGCTGTACTGTTAGATTTACTTCCTTCTGGAAAAAGCTGAATCTAAGTTATGGGTGTGTGACCAGTTTAATCAAAATCTGTTTTGCAGAATTGGAGGAAATATGTGAAGTATAAGCATTGAGTGCGTATAGCAATAATGCCTCTTTCTAGGTTTCCTGTTATCTGTTTCTTTAAAAATATCAAATAGTTATGTCTGAAGTCAGATTTTTATAAAAGTGCCTAGATAAGAGGCAAAGAGTCCCAGTTCCCTAGATTTCCCTTAATTAATGTTAGGTTCCCTGAACTGTACTCTAGGCTTGTAGGCAGTACCATCTGAAAGAGGAGCGTTTCTAATGCCAGCAGTACCCAAGTCAGTGTCATAGGAACTGATGTGAGCTCTGTATCACTCTGGTACTCTCCTGTCCCTAGCAGGGATTTTGGGGTAGACAGTTATTAAGTGTGACTGGGAAATGAAATTTAAGGAGTGATCAGTTCAATGGCTACTCTTTGCTAGAGGCATGGTATGTAGTTGGTTGACCTAGGCAAAGAAAAAGCAAAAACCACCCTGACGGCATGTGATATATCAAAGTATGGAATTTCTACAGTTACTAAATCCTATCTGAAAGTGCCTTCTATAATTAAAATAGATTGGCAATGAAAGCTGATCTGCTGTATTAATAATAGTGTAATCTTATTCATCAGTATACCTTTTCAAAGTCATTTCGTTAGGCATGGAAATACTGACTTCTCCATCACCACGTTTAAGATCATTTCTTGCAAACTTAAACTCATGTAAATATGCCACTCAAATACAACTGAGCATGAGTAAGCTTATGTGCATGAGGAAAATTTGTCTGTGTAAGACCTGTAACTGAATTTGATTAGGAGATATTGCGAAGATTTCTAAATGTGGAGTAGTAGTAGGACACCAAATACATGCAGATAACTTGTTTCCAAAAATAACTGTTGTGGGTGTTTTATTTGAAGTGGGAACACTAGTAAACATGACCTGAGGTAACTTACATCTATTTTTATGTGGGCTACTTTAGCAGAAATCAGGCACTTGTGTTATAGTACATGGAAACCTTTTCAGTCACCTGCTTTTATGATGCATACTGTCTATTCATGTACAGATCTAAGGTTTTTCATGTGTTTTACAATTGCAACATTTTTGACTTTTCTTCTTAGTAACTTTTGGGTCATGCAATTTTAACCATGCTAAGGCTGAGAAACCCTCATTCAGTGTCTTCTGCCCCAAGTGCTCTAGGGATCCTGGCTGACTGATACAGTTTAGTTTGTCCAGCTGGTGGTCCCAAGGCTGGCACCTGGCATGATGAAGCTGACCAGCAGCCCTTGATTGAAGGCCCAGAGGACTTAAGCAAGCAGGGCAGAGTGAGAAAGCAGGAAGATCTGTTTGACCAGTTTAGGTGGAACAGGGAGTGGGACAGCAATGTTGCACAACACTTGTGAAGCCTCATTAGCCGTGCCCAGGCAGGAGTGCCATGCTGATGTGACTGTTGTTTGTGGGATCTGAGGTAGCTCTGAGTGAGCTGTGCAGAGACTGAGTCATGTTTCTCTGCCTGGCTCCACCTTGTACTGTGTTAATGCAGCTGGTGTTGCAGGGAAGAGCTGCTTCCTCTGCAGTGGCAGCTGATCTGCTGCTGCCTAGGAGAGGACTTGGGTCTCCCAAGCCACCCAACTGCTCGTTACCATCAGTGCCTCACACTGCAATTTATCATAATCAACTTGGGATGAGCGCTCCACTGAACTTCTTGCCTCCATTCAGAATTCCGAATGGTATTTAAATGTGCTAATATTCTTTACAGTGTGGACAAGTTCTTAAAACAGCTTGCAAAGGGCATTTTCCAGCTTTTATCTGTCCCTATAGTTCTCCATACCAAACAATTTGGAGTGGCTCAGGTTTTAATATTATTGCACAACTTCCAAGATTAAAAAAAAAAAAGAAAAAAGAAAAAGGAAAAAAAAAAAAAAAAACCGAAATGCATCTTCAAACACAAATTACATTCTTCCTGGATTTGGCAAATCCCCTCTGTCCACACAGGATTCCCACAATCAGTGGTAAGACTAACTCAACATACAAAATTAGGAGCAGAGAACAAAATAGGCATTGTGGCAAATATCTCAGCAAGAAACATAAAAGTTCAAGTATTATCAGCACTTGCTTATCTGCAGTACAGCATGTAAGCATCCAGTTGCTTCTGACTGATATGTGTCATGTATTGCATCATTTTAATTGCTAACACTTGGCATTTGCTTCCTAAGAGGCAAGCAGCAGAGCCGGCTTGGGGCCTCAGGAGCCCGGGAGGCTGCTGCCTGCGGTGTCCGCCGGCGGCGGTGGGTTGCCCCTGCGCAGGCAGGGGGACGTAGCAGTGGGCAGCAGCGTTCTGCAGCCGGTGCTGTTCCTCTCTGTCGCTGCTGCCGTTGTCTTCCAGTCCCCTGGCCCTTCCTCTGCCTCTTCTCTTCCCTTGCAACATCTGGGGCCAGTTAAACCTGCTGCTGCAAGGAGAGCAAAACCTTGACCAGTTGAGAATACTTCACTTTTGCTCAGAAAGCAGGCTTTCTAGATAAGATATGATTTTTTTGCAGCTATGTTATTCCTGTAAATGGTATTTTCTGCCTCCTTGTCTCTAACAGTTAAATTTGGCTTATAATTGTAAGTTGATCTCCTTTGTCCAAGTGGTGGAGGCTCTGCTAGCGAAATGGCTTACTGGGGGCATCTGCTCCTCGGTGAAACCAAGGTTGAGATTTTATTTGAAACATCTGGAGTAACTGGTGCAAAAATATAGTATTTAAGTTATTTCAAAATAAGAAATTATGCACAATTATGATAGGACAAGCGTTTAAGAAAACAGATCTTGAGGGAGCTTTGGCTAACTGGTAATCCTGTATTAGCTACAGATAAGATTTTATTTTTTTTGTGTGTTTTGTTTTAACTGAAGGAGACTGGGTTGATGGTTTTGTATTATAATTAATTCTCATATTCAGTGAGCTGGTGTGTTGATTTTAGAGCATATACATCTAGGTAAATTCTGTTCTAGTGTCATCTGCTGTTGGTGTTGAAATGAACATTTAATCTATTTTAGGTCCCTTAATATCAGTGCCAGAGTTTTCCTTGCACCATTTATCCTCCCAGCGTTTTTAGTTGAATTCTATACTTAGGAGCTCTATTAGTTTTCTTTCAGCTTTATCTGATTTTTAATTTTTATTCAGAAATACACAAAAGCAGGGAGTTTGCATGTATTTGCTGTAACACCACTGACTGGACTGGGTTTTCCAGGGATAATCGATCCGAATTAATTTTATTTTCCAGAGGAAATAATGACACCTTCACATTCTTCTCTTGATATTATTGAAACTATTTCCCCTGGATCTACTAAATGTGAGTAGTGGAGAAACATGTCCAAAATTACTGAATGTGCTGATTGCCAAAATAAAGAAGTATTTGGTCACTAACTGAGTCATATTGGTTTTGAGATTCCTACTTTTATCTGTGAAAATCTGGTCTTCATAACCATCCTCCAGAACATCTATCTGTAAATAGCTAAATACAGTATGGGTGGAGTACTGGAAAGAAGGATTGAAGAGTCACTTGTCGGAGAGCTCCAGGCCCCTTGGGAACTGTTCTTTTGGTGGAGAGGAATTTACCTTGTAGGCTCTCTGCAGCTCCTCCTTGTCTTGGTGAGCATGAACACGTTGACATACAGCGTGTGTGTGATCTAGCTCTTTAGTCTGACTAAAGGCTTTTAAGAACACCCTGTAGAAAATGAGGTAGCCCAGTGTCAGTGACCTTCACGCTGAAGACAGAATTTCCCAATTTTGAGGTAATTACCCTGTCCTAGAAGCTCTTGAGAGCCCCGTTGCGTGGCTGTGTTCACCACCCCCACTCCAAGACAGTGGCACTCAGTTGAATTTTAACTTAATTTTCAGGTTCCTTTTTTCTGTCATTTTCCAGCTTTCTCACTCTCTGATAACTAAATGTTGAATTGGAGCGCGAGGCAGGAGAGCTTCTGCACCTGCACAGTTGTCAGTTCCCTTGGGACTCCTGCAATGGTCTGAACTCTCACTTCACTGTGGTCGGTAGCTCCTTTCACATAAATACCCACACCTCATCCCAGGGCGTGCAGCCCTGGGTCCAAGCTGTGCGTCGTCTTTTGGCATTTTCATCCCCACTGCTGCCGATGAGCAGCTCGCAGCAGATCTTTTACCTTCCCTGTGAACTCCCTTGCTGCTTAGAGACCCGCCGCTGACAACCTGTGCGGGGGCGACGCAGGGTGGGCCGGGGGCTGTGCGCCTGTTCACAGCCTGCAGCTTTGGAGGCTGCTGAGTCCCGTCACAAGCCGAGAGGGCCGGAGCGAGTGGCAGACCGGTGGGCAGCACAGCTGTCAGATGCATGCGGTTAGGCCAGCAATCAGATGTCACTGTTGACACGGGTAGAAGAGCGCCCTCGGCACCAAGTCCAGCTTGACTTCGTTGAACTTGTGAGTGGAGGCTCTAACCACTGGCAAGGTCAGCAGTAAATGTGTCAGTAGGCATAGCGCTTACCATGGGTGGAGTGATGGTCACTCCTTCGCTGGAGCTCTGCGGCTGACGTGCGCCCGTTGCCCGGCGCTGTTTGCCGTTTTGCAGTTGTCTTTCACACAGTGATGGAGTGTGTGTCACTACAAAGTGGTTATAAACTTGCTGAGTGCAATGACAGCGAAGAATCATTTGATATGTTGCTTTCTGCTCTGCTTATGTTTCTGATACGCTGGCTGAGCAAGCCAGGGTGGAGAGAGTTGCGGGGGAAAGTGAGGGTGCAATGCAGCCACGGTGTGTTTTCCCTTCTGTTGCTGTGGCTGATCCTTGTCTGACTTTTCCTGCGCAGCATTTATCCACAACCTATTTTCATCAAATGCAAGAAGGGACATAAAGGTCTTTGTGAACAGAGGGGAGGTCAGTAGGAAAGTGCACGTGCGCAGATGAGGGAATCTGATGTATAGCACTGAATATACCAAACGCAGCATAAAGCGTATAGAGAGTATTTGAATGCCAGGGTAGCTGTGGATGATTGCTTACATGTATGGATATTTATTGTTTCTTTTTCATCTCTTTCTTCTCAGCCCTTATCTCTTACTCATTCAGTCTTAATTTTCCAGTGTCATTTTTTCACTACCTCCTACCTCTCTTTCCCACCTCTGAATATATCATGTATTTTATTTTCTATAAACTAAACTGTTACTCTCACCTAAATTTCCAAGCCCTTGCTTGATATTTTTGGACTTGAAAGATGAACTTGTTCTGTAGCATTGCCATATATCCTGCAGAGGCAAAACGTTTGGATATTACAACTATTATTGCTGTTCCCTAGCTTGCCCGAGTACCAGGTCCCGTCTGAATGGTGGTCCTTTCGTTGCTGCGGATGTGTGGTCAGCTCCAGTTCTGATACGGATGTCTATGAAACCAAGTCATTGACAGCCACGTTGTTGGAAGAACTCTCTGCTTTTCCCTTAGCCACTTAATATAGCAGGTGGTTGTAGCCAGCAACCACAATAGGAACTTTGAATGCTTTTGCAAATTCTCTTTTTAATACTTCTCTGTTTCATGGAGGCGTTATTCAGAAGTGACAGCTACAATAATTGTGGACTAATATAAATGATGGCATCTTCAAAGTCCTGAAAGAAATTCATGAAGTTCAACAAGGCTCCCTCTCATAGCCATTTGTTGTGAGAGTATTAAAGCTTAAATGACTTAACAGCCTGTTATGAAGGCAGAGTAAAATGCAACATTTTTCAAAACGAGAAGTAGAGCAGAACAATTACTATTTAATGGTACTGGAATTGGAAAATGTATGATGAAGCAGGAGTGTCAAGTTTACTGTGCAGATTGCTACCAGGACAGGGTGCTTTTTGGCAGAGTTTACCCAATTTCTGTTTTTCTGCTTATACATCTATCCTGGTGATATGAAAGAATTCCAGTAAAAGCTAATCCAATTCTTGGAATCCCCCATTTCTCCCTTCCTCTGCCAGTCTAAGCCTTGTTCATGGCACTGCTTCAGTTTTTCTGCCTCAAGGCCAGCAAGATGGTTCTCTTAACATCAGTTTGCTGCAACCCTTCTTTCACAGACTCATTACTGTTAGGGGATAGTCCTCATTAGGGGAAATAACCCAGAGGTTGTCGCTTCATTGCAGCATATCCTCTGGCAATGTTGCCTTTACTTAAGCAGCCTTGGTTAAGGATTGTTTTTTCCTGCTTTGAAGATCATTATGTCAAATATCAGTCAAGCCAATATCAAAATTTCTTAGCACAATTAGTGATTGGAAAGACAGCACAGGACCCTAACTTTCACAAGATTAAAATATCTTTGTATATTTGCCAATAACTTCATCCAAATTGACATCAAGAGTAGCTTCATCTGACCCATACATAATCTCTTATTTTTCTTTTATTTTCTCTCCCTGTAACCTAATAACCTGTTTTAAAATTTTGCCTTCAGTGAGGTATGTTTTTCCAAGCACTTTATTAAAAGATTGCTTATTTCCCAGGGTACTTTTGAAAAACAAATTTATTTTGAAATCCTTCTGCATGTACTAGCTTATGTGATCTGCTGCTCTCAGTGCTTATTGCCCATTTTCTTGGAACATTTACATGCATAGAGACGTTGTGTTGCTTAAAAGCACATTTGTACCATCTCTCAGTCTCCCTCCTAAAGTTATAGTCCTTTGCATATGATATCGTAGGTGCACAAGTGATGATAACATCTTCAGCAGAGGACTGACTTCAATCAGGACCATAAGCAAAAGCGTATTCATTTAGTTTGAATGGGAATTTTTACAGTAGAAGTTGACAGAAGAGAAAATATGTGTTCCATGGTTATTCATTCTGTTTTTAAGCCTTCTATAGATTAAAATATGCTCTCAATTCAAAGGGAAATAGATTTTGAATATGTAAAGTATGCTAAGTTGTTCAGGTAGGCACTCAACAGTGTTTGCATTCACTTCTGCACTGACACTGCCCTACCTAATTAACAGCGGAAGCAATATGACCACTGTTTTTATCCCTGTAGGACAGCTGGTGCTTCTGGGTCTTTTGCTGCTTTCTTGTTGCTTTTTTGTACTGGATCTTCTTCCTTTTGCACTTCAATTTCAGTTACAGCTTGGTGTTATAGCTCTGTAGTTTTTCTGAACAATATTTTGTAGTCCACATTTTTAGTAAGTGTTTCTAGAAGTTCAGTTTGCTCCTTAAAAATCATAGCCTGCTTAGATCTGGCAGGAGCATTGAGGGGGGGAAAAAAAAGAAAGTGATGTTTCTTTGTCAGGTTTATTTCAAGAGAGCAAAAACTTGCAGTGAATATTGTTGTGGGATTGAAATATAAATGCCCATTTCTTCTCCGTCATCTCTTGCTAGAAACTGTACTGTCCTTTATATTATCTTTTGCCTGGGTATCCAGTACTTGGGAATTTACCTGCTTTCTGGAGAGAATTGCCTTTAGCTTAAATCACAGCACCTCACTGATAACGGGTCTCCTATAACTCTGCCAGCAAAACCCACCCACCTCCATGAAGGAGCAGATTTTTCTTCATTGTCACTAAGCTCAGTTACCATCTCTTGTTTACTTAGGAGAGAAGCCAGACTTGCTGAAAAAGTTGTGATGTTTAGCAACATTAGTTACAGTCACTGTAGCACCCTGCTGCTTTGCTTTCTGCATTTGCTTGCTGACAAGTGACAAGAGTAGTACAAGCAACGTGTTACTTGGCCCCTTTTGTTTTGATACGGGTAGAATCTAAGTGTAAAAGTCTTCTCAATACAATACAAACAGATTCATTGATTAAGAAAAGGAGGATCAATACAGTCGGATAGTCTGGTGCAAGCTCACTGCCTCATTTCTGAACCGAGTTTCAAATGTATTTGAGCTGTTTCGTATCTTGAACAAAGAGGTGCAGCCTTGATTTGAAGACCAAGTGCTGAGGATTTGCCACTTCTGTAATGATACGTATCATGTTGGCCCTTACCAAAGGCTAAGTTGGGACTTGCTGTGCTGGAATGGACATCTCTGTAGTTCTAGCCCATGTCAGTCTCTATGACACTACATATCATGTGCCACCCTTATTAAAAGCTGTGTGAAACACAGACTGGTTTACTGTTACAGCGCTGCCTACTGTAATATGTACTCTACCATCTGTATAAGGTGGCCATGCAGTGGCCTTCTCCTTTAGAGTAGCAAATTTGACTGGGATTTGTGTTGCTGATTTGTAGTTATCTTGAGCATAATAGATGGGTTTGTCTTTATGCATCTGCAGATCTGCTTTTGCTGAAATGTATAATACCACATTAATTATTCTGGCTGAAGGGGTCTCTAGCAGATGCCTCATGATCTGTACAGAATTGCAGCAATTTTGGCCAACCAAAGTTTATTTTCTAAGTTTATTCAGTAGAACAAAATAATTTACCACCAGGCTTCTGTGTTTCATTTTCCATTTCTGATGGCTCTGTTATGGTTTTAGAACCATGTTGTTGAATTATGACTTAGTTTTTTTAACATTTGCTCTTCTACCAGTGTTCTATAGTGCTACATCTCTGCAGGTAGCTTGGAGGTTTTGGGCTGTGAGGGCAGCCAGATAGGTAGGTAGCACTGATGATAAGTTAGTCTGTCATGGTGCTCTAGATCCCTGGGGCAGGTAAGGAGGAGAGGTGGAGAAGTGTGATGCTTCCTAGTCTTCTGTGGCTTGCAAAATAACGCCATCTTACCTACTCCTGCTTTACAGACAAGTGTGATAACGGAAGATGCTCACTGGCCTTGTCCTTTTGGTGTAGTGTGTGTGTATGGTGCCCTGTGAAACTGGCTGACTAGATATGAATTTGCAGCAAATTCCTGTGCAAGGTGTGAGGGAATATGTTCTTCCTGTGCTCTGCCTACCTCCCTGTCAATCAGGGCTCATCATAGTCTGCAGTCGTAAGGTTTAGGAAATCTCCTCTTTCCACTAAAATTGGGTAACAATACTGTTATCCTCAACGTTTTTTCCTTAAATTGTTTAGATTTTCATCAGTAAACCAGCAGCATCAGAATTGAAAACTGTTGTGGTTTTAAGTATGGCTTTTGAGTCAGAGATGGTTTTGTTTTGGTGAAAATATTAATTATAAAATTATGGTTTCTTTTCTGCACAGAAGTTGTTTTCTGGCTGAGATTCTGGGCCTTAAATTATTCTAGGTTAAAACAGCTGAGAGTATTATAGCTAGTGTCTGGCTTATGCCACACTGGTCTGCTCTCATTCTGGGAGCTTGTGCTACTTGGGAAAACAGATGGGGTTGCTGTTGTCAGGGAATGACTCAGGTTTTCGGGTACTTGTTTTCTGGGTCAGGGAATAAAAGAGTTTAAGGGGTAAAGTGTATTACTAGATTTTGTAAACTGTCCAAAGCTACTGTCAAGTGACTGATGTTGAGAGAACAATGAAAAAAAATGCTATCTTTCACTGAGGGACCAACTCCGTGGTTGTGTTTAAAGTGAGGGTAGGCTTAGGTTTGGGATGGGGTGGGGCACAGGATTTGGCAACCAGAAGCTGCAAGAAGCAGGGCCGATCTATTTAAGAAAGCAGATGTCAGTAGGGACCAATACTTGATAAGTCTTTCACAGAGGGGGCCCTGGTGACAAGGGATGCAGAGAAGGCAGAATTACTGAATGCCTTCTTTGCTTCAGTCTTCACTGCTAAGGGCAGCCCCCATGAATCCTGCAGCCTGGACATGAGGGAGAAAGTCTGGAGAAGGGAAGACTTTCCTTTGGTTGAGGATGATAGGATTAGAGACCTTCTGGGCAGGTCAGACATAGACATCCACAAATCTATGGGCTTGGATGGGATGCACCCACGGGTACTGAGGGAGCTGGCGGATGTTGTTGCCAGGCCGCTCTCCATCATCTTTGAAAAGTCATGGAGAACTGGAAAGGTACCTGAGCACTGGAAGAAGCCAATGTCACTCCAGTCTTCAAGAAGGGCAAGAAGGAAGACCCAGGAAACTATAGGCCGGTCAGCCTCACCTCCATCCCTGGAAAGGTGATGGAACAGCTCATTCATGGATGTCATCTCCAGGCATATGGAGGAAAAGAAGGTGATCAGGAGTAACCAGTATGGATTCACAGAGGGGAAATCCTGCTTAACCAACCTGATAGCCTTCTCTGATGGAATGACCAGCTGGGTAGATAAGGGAAGAGCAGTGAACGTTGTGTACCTTGACTTCAGCAAGGCTTTGGACACTATTTCCCATAACATCCTCCCAGATAAGCTCAGGAAGTGTGGGTTAGACGAATGGACAGTGAGGTGGATTGAGAACTGGCTGAAAGGCAGAGCTCAGAGGGTTGTCATCAGTGGCGTGGAGTCTAGCTGGAGGCCTGTGGCTAGTGGCATCCCCCAGGGCTCAGTACGGGGTCCCATCCTGTTCAGCTTGTTCATCAATGACCTGGATGAGGGGACAGAGTGCCTCCTCAGCAAGTTTGCTGAAGATACCAAGCTGGGAGGAGTTACTGATTCACCAGAGGGCTGTGCTGCCATTCAAGGACCTGGACAGGCTGGAGAGCTGGGTGGAGAGGAACCTCATGAGGTTCAACAAGGGCAAGTGCAGAGTCCTGTACCTAGGGAAAAGTAACCCTAGGCACCAGTACAAGCTGGGGGCTGACCTTGTGGAGAGCAGCTCTGCAGAGAAGGACCTGGGAGTGCTGGTGGGTGACCATGAGCCAGCAATGTGCCCTTGTGGCCAAGAAAGCCAATGGTATCCTGGGGTGCATTAGGAAGAGTGTTGCCAGCAGGTCGAGGGAGGTGATCCTGCTCCTCTACTCAGCCCTGGGGAGGCCTCATCTCGAGTACTGCGTCTGGTTCTGGGCTCCCCAGTACAAGAGACACACGGAGCTACTGGAGAGAGTCTAGCATAGGGCTACGAGGATGATCAGAGGGCTGGAGCATCTGCCCCATGAGGAACGACTGCGAGAGCTGGGCCTCTTCAGCCTGGGGAAGAGAAGCCTGAGGGGGGATCTCATCAACGTGTACAAGTACCTGAAGGGAGGGTGGCAAGGGGACGGGGCCAAACTCTCTTCAGTTGTCCCATGTGACAGGACAAGAGGCAACGGGCAGAAATTGAAGCACAGGAAGTTCCGCCTGACCGTGAGGGGGAATTTCTTCCCTGTGAGAGTGACGGAGCGCTGGCACAGGTTGCCCAGAGAGGTTGTGGAGTCTCCTTCTCTGGAGATTTTCAAGGCCCGCCTGGATGCAGCCCTGTCTAACATGCTCTAGATGACCCTGCTTGAGCAGGGAGGTTGGACTAGGTGATCTCCAGAGGTCCCTTCCAACCTTACTGATTCTGTGATTCTATGCGAAGCAATAGATCCCTCGTTTATATGAGGAGACGTGAGGTTTAGTGTTAGGGTGGCAGAGCTCAGCTTATTCTTCAGAGCACACATCACATAATTCATAAGAGGTGATATTAGTAGAGACCATGTCTCATATTGACTTTTGTTGTCTGGTCAATCGCTCTTCTGAATTTAAGCTTTCGGATTTTTTTCTTAGCCTTAGCGTTAGGATTTAGATATTGCAAAGGTCAAAAATCTGGTTTATTGCTAGGGGTCTAGATCTGTGTTCCGCTTTCTGTAGCAGTAGGTTGTCTTGATATTGTTAGGGTTCAATTTAGGATTAAGGTTTGGGATTGTGGTGCTGAAGGTGTCTCAATAAGGAGCAGGGAAGAGTGCCTTGTATTTCCCACCAAAGATTGATTTTTCTGGACTGAATTAATGTTTGCTTTGTTGTTGGATTTTGGGTCAAGACTTTGGAATATTAAGGTTCAGGAGTCTGGTTTATTGCTGGATTTTGGTGAGTAAACAGATGTGGGGGGTGCAGCTAAGGGCTGATGTCAGCACTCTGGCTTTGGGGAGTGCTTCTGCAGGTCTGCCTGAGATTAGAGCTAAGGGTACCAGAGGTGGGGGCGGGGGGGGGGAAGGGAAGGACTATTTAGCTATGCCAGCTGACTAGGTAAAAAATACTGGCTTCTCTACTTCCAATCTAAGAATTCTACTGTGCTCATTCCTATCTCATCGGATGATCTTTACCCTGAGGAAAGAGTGAGGAAGCAGATGACAGCTGCGGCTTTTCAAAGTCATAAAAAAGGGAAATACGTGTGTATGTACTTATTTATTTATTTTTTCTCCCTATCCTTTATTTTATGCCGAGGCTATTGAACTTTTTTTTGAGCCCTTAAGGTATATCCAATGTCAGTCAGACATCAAAGCTCCAGAGCTGAAATGGAAAGAGAACAACCAAATTGCGTTTAAAGGTTAATAAAATAATGCTTGTGTTTTCTGTTATCACAGAATACTAAAAAGAAAAACATTACCTTCATGTTTACAAAGGCAAAAAGAAAATAGAGAAATGTGAAGTCAGCGGCGATTAGCTTAGCCTTTGTTCTCAAAATGATGCATCCTTGTGTTGTATCAGTGACAAGATGGGCTCCTGAAACTCTACTTTTTTGTTTTGCCAGATATTAGATGATCTCAGTGGCCACAGGTAATTCTATTGTAGTTTATGGAAGTTTATTACTTCTAATTTAAAAAGAAAAGTTTAACCTAATACGAGAAATTTCTGTCTTTATTCTATGAGAATACGTCTGGCTTTTGTGTCAGCAAGGCTGAATGCTATGATCCTTGCACTTCATATATCGTCTGTGCTTACAGTAGGCACAAAGAATAAGATCAGTGAGGCTGCATGTATGCAACAGAGCAGCCTGAATATAACCAGCCCCTTTGCTTCGTATGCCTGAGGTTACCTCTGGGAAGCGGCTGTCAGTGGTCCTGTTCTGGTCTCAACGTCCAGATGCAGTCCGTGGAGTGGAAGTGAGGAGAGAGCTCAGCCTGCTCCTTGCGAGCTGCACAGTGTGTGAAAATAAGTTTAAACCCTGAAAGACTCACCAGTTCTTTTAAAGTTTTGTCTTTCTCTGATATCTACTGAACTTGGTACAGCAGCTAAACGTTTCTTTTCTATGGCTTGTCATTTTGCAGTCCCCAATCACTCAGTGCAGTCAAAATCCCCTGGGACTTTTCTTTCACTACTGTCAGTCACATTATTCATGAAGCAAGAGGTCACTGAAATCTTAAGAGAACAGAAAATATTAGGAGAATGATCAAAGAATGTGAGGTCTCTGATTTTTTTTTTTTTTTTTTTAATTCTTCCTGTGGTGGGGTCCAAGTACCAATCTGACTCACCAAGTCTTGAGCTCTCTGTAAAGAAAAATAAAAAAATAAAAAATCCCACATGTTACAGTAGCTTGGAGGCCCAGTTGAATCCAGTAAGAAGGATACTGGCAAAATTTGCCATGTGTTTAATAATGACTCTTTTCCCCAGGAGTATTACGCAGTGATTTGTTCTGTGTATCTGCTTGTTCTATTTCTGTTTCTTAGCCCGTGATTCCTAGCACAGGAGGCAGTAACTTTGCATCGTGTTGGATCGCATCATGTCATGCTGAATGTTGACCTTGGCTGACCTAACGTGACATGCTACGATGTAACGTGAACCAACGTATCATGTGCTTAATGTTAATCTGGAGTTATCATCTGTGAATATAGCAAAAGGTTTGGAAAGTTTGTTGTATGGATTTGCCCTCTGTTCCGCAGGCAGTCTGAGCTGTATGTGTTCAAGCTAACAACCAAGAGCAGCAGAGGGAAAGGAAAGGGGTAGAAACAAGACAAGTGTTTCTGTAAGAGTCGGTTATAAAGATCCTGATCAGTTTAATGTGGATCTGACGATAATCTACTAAAGAGACTCCATCCCCCTTGGCACCGTGATAAACCAGGGCAGGAGTGCAAGCACGGCAGTGCATTGAACTGTTGGGGGCGGTTGGTATAGAAAGCTGCATTTATACATTTCTGAGTATATTTGTTGTTGAATATACTGCTCAATATATTTATTACTATTATTCTAGTTAAAATGGTTAATACTTATGTTGGGTCTTATGAAGTTAATCATTTTCATAATATTTAGTTTGCTTGTGCTTGCTCAGCCTTTTGACCCTCTATGAAATCATGCCTAATACTACAAGGGCTGATGTCTTTTTTATTTTTATTTTTATCTTTTTTTTTTTCCTAGAGAGACCTCCAGAGAATTCTGTTTTGGAAGATAATTTGTAAATTGAATGTCAGATTAAAGTATGCCTGTGAAGTACTTGCTTGAATTTAAAATTTTTAAAAAGTAATAGAGAGTGCTAGAATTGTCTGTTGTTGTTTTTGCGGTGATTTAGCAGTGCTCAGAGTCTGTTTTTGTTTCTTCTGTCATGTGCTCCTATAACAGGATCACATTCTTTAATGTGATCACTGGCTAGCTGACTTCATTGTGCCACCTTCATTCTCATTCAGCTAGCTCTAAATGACAGGGAATATTGTTCTTGACTTGTTGTTAGGCCAATATTTTCAGTCTCTGGTGCTTAAAAATTAGCCTTCTAAAGCCATAACTGTGCATCTGGTTTGGTGAAAGTGCTAGTGCTTCCAGCCTTAGCTTGGAAGCATTTTTAAAATGAGCTAACAGTGGACCTAGTGGCCTCATTTGATGAATGCTGCCATGTAAATTTGCCTCAGACAATAATTTAACATCAGTTTTATTTCAAGTAGGGGAAAAGGGCCTCTATGTTTATTTAAAAAAAGAAAACAGAAAAAAAGAAAGCTCCTATATGCATAGGATTTTTGAATGCTGTAAATCTTGAATGCTATAAATGAGCACCTAGTAAGAAAAATGGGAAGAACTTTTATATTCCTAAGAAGTAAATATCTTTCCTTACTGGGAATGGTCCTTTCGATCTTGGGTCACTGCTGCATTCTCAGGTATCTTGAGCTTCATTGTGTTCCCATTGAAGGGAACTAAAAATTCCTGTTTTCCGTAGGAGCACAGGTCTAGACCACAGCTAATAGAATAGCAGTATTTGTGGGTCAAACTTGCTCCTACATAATCTGCAAATCCTCAAAGAATTTCTGATCAAAATTATTTAATGAAATTTATTTTGGGTCTTACGTCCTTTTAGTTCTCTTTGTTTCTGTTCATCCTTATAACTGTATGCTGATGATAGAGGTATTTTGAAAATTTTATAGCAGAAAGAGCAGTATGGCCATTATCAAATAAAGGTATGATAAAGCCAAAGATGATAATTGGTCCTTATCACTGACAATATCCTAAATGAGTAATTAAAAAAAAGAAAACTTCATTTGGTTTCTGTGGCTCTCAACTGGACTCAGCTCTGTTGCAGTTTTCCTATCCACCCATGTTTAAGCTGAGTCTGATGGTTTGAGTGGTTTACTGTAGGTTATCATGGGAATCGATTAAGAACCAGAAGAAAGACAAGCAAATTCTTATATATACAAATGATAGGAAATGAGACTGCTGATAATATATGCTCGTTACCCAACAGGAGATTGGATGAAGCAGCATAGCAACAGACTGTTGCAAAGAAAGTAGTAAAGGCTTTTTTCCTCATACAGAATTTTCTGCCCTCTGTTTAAAACAACACCAGAAACACAGGAAAATTTGTTTATTTTCCCAGGATAAAGATGACTTTGAGATTGTCCGTTGCCAGGCTCAAGTGGGTCATCAAGGCACTGAACTCAAAAGCCTAATGCAAAATCGTAAAGGTATTTAATGTAACTTGAAATTGAAAAACTAAGGAGAAAACAAGTAATTTTGAACACTGATTTCTAGAGAGGAGCATCGTTCCAGACGTGAATGCAGTCAGAAATAAAAAGACATTTTCTTCAAATGTCAAGCTGAGGCAACATACAGATCTCAATGCAAGAACAGAACTATAGCGAATGACTTTTCAACTCTAGTGCATAAATCGGCAGTTACACTAATTATATATATAGAGAGAGAAAAGAGCTCTGGACCTTTCTAAGCAATGTTGCTCAGCAAAAGGGACATCAATTGAATGAAATACTGGAGGAAAGGCCATAAAATGGCATGCAGCAGATTGTTGATGACACCTGGAGTTACCAAAGAAGGATAGAGGGAGTGTGGGGAAGAAATTGCATTTCTGTGTACAGTAACCTCTGACCAGCCAGATAAATCATGGCTAGTCAGAAGTTATTCCAGGGCTGCATGCTGGGGCAGCACATGAGACAGAGCCACTGGAGCTGATGTGCTATGTTTTTTGTTTGGGGAAACCGTACAAAAACGGAAAAAGAAGCTTCCAGAGAAAAATAGGGCATGGATGCTAGAGTTAAGGGAGCTTAAATAAAAGCTCAGGCAGGTTCAGGGAAATGTAACTTGTGCTCTATTCTCTCATTGCTTTGCTCCCTCCTGTTTGAAACTACCATCAGCAGACCGTAAGATCAGGAGTAATAAGTATTGGGAGAACTCAAGAAATAGTCTTTTTTACAAGGACAGTGTTAAAGATCTGAGGAAATCTGTGCCTTTGCAGTTGCAAATCCTTTTTGGAGCAGACTAACTGCAAGTATGTATAGTCTCAATAGAGCAAATAATTCACTAATGTCTTCATCCCAGAGCAAGGTCCTTCTACCCTTGCTGTGAACCACTGTAGTCAGTGCTACATCAGACAGGGTACTGAGTCTACAGCAGTAATAAATGCAACTCTCTCAAGGAAGAGTGCTCCAGAGATAACTTAGGGCTCCATTTGGAAGAGGCTGTGGAAAACAAGAGGATTTGTTGTACTTCCAGAAAGGATTGGACAGATATTCTCTCTCTTCCCCAAATTAAAAAAGTCATAAATTAACCATTAAAAACCTTCTCCCCAAATACTTTAGTCTGGTGGTGTTTTCTTATTTCCCTCCGTTCATTTGCTTTCTTAAATTCCTAGCATTAAAAGGTAGTTCAGGTACCTCCAAGGTAGATGCTAGGGCAGCCCATAGCTTACGCAGGCGTGCTGATGTGTGGTGGCCTGTGTCTGATCCATCAGAACTACACTGTGGCCTTTCACTGTGCTACCAAGCAGGGAGGGAAGGTTGCACTCCGCTGGTGGTCTTCTCTTTGCAAGACATCAAAAGATGCCTCCTTTTCTTTTGCTGTTAACTCTCTTGATCACTAGCATAATTAAAGAAAAAACATGGTACTTCCTTGCAGAAAGAGACTGAAAGCTAAGCTTGTACCCCTAAGATGAGCTTTTGGTGCTCTGTTAGATGATGGTAGGGTGTGCTGGGGAGCTGCGCTAGAAGGATGCTGCTGCAAGAACCTGGGCTTGGTAAGTGGAAAGTGCCCTGATTTACAGGGGGATCTTTTCTGTCTTTTTTTTTTGTGTGTGTGTGTGTATGTATTGTGGCAATGATAAATATTGTCCATTTGCAGAGCATCTTTTTGTGCTGAAGGATCCCCAAGCTCTTCACAAAACACTTCACATGTAGGACTGAGGAATTCAGTTAAACTGTTCCTGAGAAGCTCTGAAATCACTCTTATAAAACCTACATAAAAACAGATCCTCAGTTTTTCAAGTCTACCTTGAAGATGAAAGTGGAATTAAAAGTCCACAGGCGTTGTATTCCCTTTGCAAAGAAGGGAAAAAGCAGATGAAGGTGCTTTTTGTATGTGCCTAAAAGCAGTGAAAAACTTGTCGATATTTTTAATTTGTATTTTTCACGAACAGCTAAGAAACATCTGCTGATGGCAGAGCCTGAGGAGGCAGGAAAATGTTGAAACTTTCACTGGCAGACAAAGATTTGAGCGGCTATTGACAAAGAGCAGAGTGCAAGGAATGTACTTTGGCTAAGCAGAGTGAAGATGTTTGACATATTGGCAATATAGTGCAGGGTCAGAAGGTGACAGATTAATGTTGTGTTTCACCATCCAAGTTAATACTCACTCCATGCCTTTGTATGCTTGTTGTTATTGTACACGTTTGGAAGGACAAACCGGCTCTGCGTTAGTTAAACCTGTGCATTGATTTGAGTTTGAAGGTCGCCTATTTGGGTTTAGTCAATTAAGCACAAATGAAAAGTAAATCTAAATAAGCTATTCTTAGACTAAATTGAGAGCATCATGCAGGAATTGCACTATTTTCATTAAAATCAATTAAAATTCTTAACTGAATTCATGGCAGCTGTGTGTGTGGGAAGGCCAGTGTCATTCCCTGCTCCGGTGGTTTGCAGCAGTGGTGGTGTGTGGGGCAGTTACCTGGGGCTCTGGGGACCAGCCAGGAGCATGAGTCACAGGCAGGCACAGTGGCTGTGGGCATGTTTGGAAAATCTCAAGGCAGGCTGCAAAAATTTTAAGAAAAAACATGAACCGCACGAAACCCTAACTCTTGGCTTGACCCTCTCTACGACTGGCTGCTTCTGGCCAGCTTTCTGGAACAAGTAACAAAACCAAATCTGCTTCCAGCAGCAGAGACCAGGAGACCAGTGGATACTTTTCCACCCTACGAATAGTTTTTAAAGAATGAGAGGTAAAGGAACGAGATGGAAAACAGATGATAGGCAAAGGCTGGAGAGATCAAAAGGAATGCAGCGCAGGCAGCCTGTTTGTCTTTGAATAGCTGACAGGCATGCCAGGAGAAGTGGCCAAGCCTGTTGGCAACGGTGCTTTAAAATAATAGAATAGTACTGTCTCTCATCTAGAAGGTGCCAAGTGCTTTGGCTTCATAACATCTCTGCACCTTGTAGGCCTGAGACCCCAGTAATACGTATTTGACATAGCTGGGCAGCCAGGGAGAAGTTATTCCAAGGCAGAAGTTTGCATGAATGGAGTCTGCAGAAGGCAGAATTGCTGCCTGCAGTGCCCAAGGAGGAGGAGGTGCGTGAGAACCAGCTCTGCGGGCTCAGGAAAGCACAAATCAATCGGGAAAGTCTAGTTGCAGAGCTCTGGTTTCCAAATCTCTCTAACACCTCATTGAAGGGTAGCTAAAATTTGATTTCTTCTGATGTGCTGAACTATATACAGAGCCTTCTGCACATTTATGTGTTTTGTATCCAAAGTTGTTGGTTTTGAATCAGAGAGCCCTTCTCCAGTCCGGTACCGTGTGTTATTCAGTGGATGAAGAGCTGACAATAGGAGATTTACAGTGAGAGCGTTTCTTCTGCTGGCCCCAGATTGTAACTTGTAACAAGCATCTACAAATACCCATTTAACACGAGCAAAAGGAGAGTCTGTAAAGGGAATGGCTGTGGATTTCAGACATCAGCAGATTCGCTGGCATGTTGGAAGTGATGTGATGCCTCTGACAGAAATAACTGGGTGGGTGCAGACCCCTTTTTGAGGTCCAGGCAAGACGTGAGGCAAGCACAGAGCGGGGTTAATCTGTGCTCTGTTGAAACTGCAAAGCAAAATGAGCAGTATTTGTTTACAGGCATCCTGAGGGTATGGCGTGAAGGGCTGGCTGAGTTAGGAAAGCTTCGCTTGGAAAAGACACCACCTGGTTCTCGTGTAAGAATAGCTGGAGCATATTGCTGCAGCTACATAGCTGTAAGCATGCTCAGAGGCTTGTACCACCTTAATAGCGCTGTGTGTCTGTGTGGTGATACCACTGCTAAAGTGCTCATGTGAGGAGAATGAGCTGCAGTGATGGTTTAAGACCATTTTATCTCAACATAGCACTGTTTCTGTATTGGGAGGCATTGCTACACATTGTTCCAGACTGCAAATCTAACTGAAACAGTTATGCTGTTAAGGAAGCGCCTGCAGGTCAGGCAAACACCTCACATGAAAAGTAGGTCTGCACTGCAGAAGTGGTGAGCACCAGAAGCTGGGACCATGGCCTTTTAGTGGGGCTCGGTCCTGCTGCAGTCAAGCTCTGTGATTGCAGCCCAGGTTTCCACTGAAGTTGAAGAGAGTTTGACAGTGATGTCAGAAAATGTCCTCCATGAATCCCTCAGATGGCCTCACCTACACATCTCTGCCCCATCCCGCTCCCAAGCCCCCTTGCAGAAGGATAAATGGCGTGGGAGCGATGGACTCTCCTTGCCGTACTGGCTCTGCTCTGTGCTATCCGAGCACGTCGTCAGTGCATTCTCTCGTGTGGTACCTTATCTGAGCAGGAACAAATCCAGAAATTGTTGAACAATATAATTTCAGTAGGAGAAAAACAACAGAGTTAGGGAAGAAAATTTTCTATTTACTTTCAAGGTTCTGAGAAATTATTGGCAGACTATGCAATTTAAAGAAAGAAAATGAGCTCCTTCCCAGGATCTTTTATAAAGAGGCCTTGTCCAGCTCAGAATTTAGGAAATGTAGCCTATTTTCTGAGTCCTGCAGTTGAGGTCAGCCTGTCTGTGATTGCTAGTATCACTAGACTTTGGCGCTGTGCTACTTCAAGCCCTAGGGCACGCATTTAAATTGTCACATATAGTATGTCTGATGCTGACATCTTCCTCTGTAGAACTGAAGGATAATACAGTGCTTGTGCTGCAAAATAAGACAGTGCTCTCTCCACAACCACGAAAACTGTCTGCAGATTTCAGTGTTCAGACTTGTTTTCCTTGATTGTGACCGCTAATCAAGGCAAAATACAAAGTTCATCTTACTAGGGGCTGAACAATGCTTGGCACTGTGGAGAATGCTAATGTAGTTAATTATTCCTAATGCTGTGTCAGTCCTCTGAGAGCTGAATGTCTCTAGACAAGGGTTGAACAGTCCAGAGCCACCCTGTGGTTTCACCCAGTGAGTATTCTCTCTTGAGACCAGTTTGTAATAAGCTGTCTCTGAATCTGCCCTCTGCCCTGCTTCGCGGACAGTCACATCGGTTATGGGAAAGTTGGGTGCGTGGCTTTAAATGCACTTTGTTTTGTTAAGAAATTGGTTATTGTATTGTGTTTTCTATTGCCCCTGGTTTATTAAAAATCTACTTTTATAGTAAGCTTTTGACTGCGTTGAGTGGGGAACCTAAAAAGCATGTTGTCTCTGGAGTGTTTCTAGGGCAGAGAGTTGTGATTTACCCATGCAGCAGACTGGACAAAATCCCAAACGTTCACCTGCGTGGAGGGATCGATAATAGCGGCGTAGGCAGTACGAGTGCTCAGTATTTGTGGAGCCCATAGGCATGCGATAGAGAAAAAGCCTTAACTAACTTGTATACTGACAGGAATAAATTATCTTTGGTTTCACCTGTTCACTGATACACTTCCATCGTAACTTAGTAATATCTTTCAGCCCACTGTGGCTTTTAGTAGAGTATTTTAGTCTGGAATGATGTTATTTGTTAGGGTACCTGGGGAAAACTTCATTTTAAAGTTGTGTATCTTTAAAGATAAACTGCTTGCCTGATATTTGAAATGAAAAAGTTATTAAAAATACTATTTTTTTCAAATGCTGTCACAGGAATCAGCCACATAGCTCTATTTCCATCCTGGAAAACAGTACTCGTTCTTGAAGCATGTCAGTTTTGGGACAGGTCCTGTACTTTGAGCAGCCTTGTGCTTTTTAGCCTGAACACTCTCTTTGGTATGGAGATTATCGACAGAACGTATTTCTTCAGCTGAGAGTTTCCAGGACCATGTCCTTGTGTACTAGTCCTGCATGTCCTCACTCTACGCCTGTCATCTGGAAAGAGCCGGTGATTTGGGTTGCCGTTATTTTGCAAGCAGTACCCTGGCGACCGTGAGGTTTGCTCTTAGCCGTGGTCCCTGCCGAGACCCCCGAGGGCGGCTGCGAGGGGAGGGAGCCCGGGCACCGGCAGCAGGGCACGCAGGGGACCCAGGGCACCCGCTGCTACCTGCAGCCTGAGCTGCCTTCTCTGCGCATCTCCCCAAACACCAGTTAGCAAATTGGCGATTTCTTTTGACCGTCATAGGCTGAGGCAGGTATTTGCTGCACTCGTGCAGCTCTAACCGGGAGCCTCGGTGCGGTAGTGACGGGAGGGGGAACCGTCTAGGCACGACCCAACCTCCAGCAGAACGCTCTGACTTGATTGGAATTGCATCCCGCTCCATTTTAAAGAATTTTCAGAAATGTTCTGCTAAAAAGCACTCAACTCTTTTTTTAAAGAAAAATATCTAACGGATCTCTGACATCCTAGAGGAGATTTTATTAAAAGTTCTCGTATGGAACTTTAAAGTAAAAAATATGTTTTCTGCAGCAAGAAGCCATAGTTAAAAATTAGCTTCAAGGAATAGAGAATGATTAATGAAGCTCCTCTTATTAAGTGCAGTAAGCCTTCTTGAGATTTAAATGTCTGCTACGGAAAATGTCCACAATTTGGAGTGAATTATTTATAAAAGAAATTAGGCAACATACAGTACTTGTGGTTTCTGTTCAGAGCAGAAGATAAAAAGGCTTCTAGATTTTTAAATTATTATTATTTCTAAGTCTATTTTTCTTAGTAGATTCTTGACATATGTGCTGTTAATTAGGCAGTAATGATTTTCTTTCATTTGCACTGCAAATTACACCAATAATTATGCTTTTATTCACAGAATATATTTTGTTAACTGACCTTGGGTTTAGTGTGGAATACAAAATGAGAAAGAATTGTTGAGTTCTCGTTGATGCTTTGAGATTTCTTGGGAGTTGTACTTTTGTTAAGTTTTGAATTTTAATTTTGGAGATACCAACAAAGATATACAACAGAAAGATTTTAACTAAGTGTATTACTTTGACAGAAGTCACTGGGTTCTACGATTAATTCTCGCCTGTAGTTCAATGCATTTCATGAGCTGCAAGTCATTCTGACAAGGTGAAACAAATACAATTGTTAGTGAAATTCTGATAATTCGGAACAATGGGCTGTGAAAGTAGGTCAGTTTACATCTTCTTTGAAATATTTTTTCTTTCCTAGTATTATCTTGATAATGCACTTAGCATGTTTGGTGACTGATCATATGCTAATTTGAATCCATAGTGTATGTGTAAGTTCAGAAAAACGGGGAAATACTTCATTATGATGGCAAAAAAAAAATTAACAAGTAAATTTAAGACTGAAATATATTTATTCTAGCCTGAAGAATGTAATGTGGATCTGTTTTCTTTGTTGTTTGAAGATAGGTATTTTGACTTTAATGACTTAGGTTTTTTTTCTTTTTTTCTTTTCTTTTCTTTTTTCCTGTCCCAGTGAAATACTGTATTTGATTTTGCAAGGCAGAGCTACTGGGAAGAATAAGGTCTTCTTTCAGAGCTTCTCATCCAAACCACTGCAGGCAATTGCTGGGAATGCTTCTCTCAGGAGTGTCTGTAGTAATTTATTGGCCCCAGTCCTGCTCCCACGGATGTCAGCGATAAAGCTATTGTTAGCTTCAGTTAGAAAAGCATAGGTCCCAATATCTTCATAAGTTGCTATTTAGATTCTGTGATATTTCTTGGAGCATATGTGCAGCTTCAGGTCTTTTCTCCTCTATTCTGTAGAAGCCCTTGCATTAGGAGACCCTACCGGACTGCCATGCTCTTCTTCAAGTACTGCTTGCCCGTCGTTTAGAATCACTGCTCCTTTGAAGAATGGAAACTTACTGACACTGTTTTTAAGTAAAAAGCAGAAAACGTTAAACCTGTAGGACTTGAACTAGGTTCTTATTTAGGTCCTTGAGTAAATTCTTCAGAGGTGCCAAACATTAACATCTCTCTTTGCCCAGCATCTGAATCCACAAAACATTTGGCTGTTTACGTTTTTTTTTGTTTGTTTGTTTTGTTTTGTTTTGTTTTTTTAAAAAAAAAGCTCCATAGGGAGTAAAGTCAAATTAAGAACCATAGGCTAGATGTTTTATCTGTCGCCTTCTTTTTCAGTGCTTTTTCTTGATGAGTGTTTTTCCATGCGGCGTAAAATGGCACCTAGGAGACATAATAAGGATAAATCTAGGGCAGTGTAACAATATTTCTTGTCCTTTGTAGCACCACAGTAAGAGTTGACGGTTGCTCAGAGACAGGTTTCCAGATCACTCTATTTCTGCTAGGCATATAGTCCAGAGAGACTAGAAACAATCCAGCTTGCTAGATTACGGTCTTTCCAGAGTAATTCCACTCTGTGGAGACTGGATGGTGCAATATTAGCATTCATGAAGGCCTTTGAGAGTACCTTATTAAGCACACAGTACTGTTAGCATACGATCAGAATTGGAAATAATAGTAAATAAGATATTAAATTGTAATTTTCTAGTGTTATGATGATACAGCTGCACCCTGATCATGCTTTTCTTCTTTAGATTTGCTTGATTTCACAGCTGAATTTTCAGTGACTTTTCTGGGACTCTGGGTAGGTAGGAGACCTCTTGCTTGTGACCTGCTTGGAAATCTGACCCTCTAACCAATTAGACGTTCAAAATAGCAGCTGCTTGAGATACCAGCATGTAAATAGTATACATTGTAAGTACATTGTAATTAAATTTCTAAGAAATCAAGAGGAAAGAGCTTGCTTCCATAGTTGAAAACTGGAAGTTTTCTATTTGTTTTTAGAAAAAAAAATGATGCTTTCCTAAGCAGGTATTTTAAGCCTTCTAGATTTTATAGAAATTCCTTTAACTAGTCAGTCTAAAGCACTTGAAAATTTTCCACTGTAGCGTGTTGTCACATACTGACTGAACATCTGCATTTCAGCCAAAGGTGTATGTGAGCACTGGGGCAGTTGAGACATGTTGTGAGCTGTTGTTTTGCACAAGGAGGAAAACACAGATTCCAGCTATAGTTCAAGCAACACGAGCTAAGGAGAAAAGAACGTCTGTGAAATGTGAGCGGGTTTCTTTGGGGATCGTTGTCCTGTCTGCAACTGAACTTCCCCCACAGATGCGAGGGGAGCTGGACTGCAATGCCTTATCATGAGGATTTCTTTCGGCAGACTAAGAAAAATTGAGATGTGGATAAAGGGAACTTGTTTAGTTCAGATGACAACTCTATTAATGAGCCCCATTATGCCTATTTTTGGAGAGTGTTAGAATTTTTTTAAATATATACAATGCTGTATTATTTTTGATTACAGCAGCATTCAGTGGTCACTTTTATCTTTTTGTGTGTGTGAATTTCTAATTATACATGTTAGACACGTGATCTTCACTGTAATTAATAATGTGGGGCTTTTTTTACTTGCTCTGTCTGTGCTGGATTCTGTTTCATTGTTCACATTTTTCATTACAGTATCTTGCTTATTTTATCTTTCAACAGATATTTCTTTAAATCCTCTTGCATGCTTTTCCCCCTTTCCTTCCCCCCCCCCCAAACTTTTTGAAAAGGGCTTTATCTGAGGAGACAGTTTCATTTGTCTTGTGATCTATTTTTTGATGGATGCGTGTACACTTCACTTCTACTAGTAAGCCCAGCACTAAAATCCTGATTCACGGCCAAGTCCTTGCTGTGGGCTTGACTGGGACTTCTGAGCGAGGCTGATCCCAAGGCTTCCTGGGGCTACCAGGGGGTGTCGGGGGCCTGAGATGTTGGTTAGGTAACCAGCTGTGGGTCTTCTCCCGCCACCCTGCAATGTTGCAGCCCACAGCAAGAGCAAAGGGGCACCTGGGGCCTTCTCACAGTCCTGGTAGGCCTTGTAGTTCAATTCTTTCTTCTGTACCTTGTTGAAGCCTTGTTATAGAGTAGAGAAGGGGAATAAACATGGCACAGGCTGGCCTGGAAAAATGGATAAAAAGGTTTGAAAACCCAAGTACGGAGACCAACTTTGGGAGAAGAGAGAAACTCCGAAAGCAAACAGAAGAAACTCTTTCCTATCTGGAGATCATGAATGAGGAAATTACAGCAATCATTCAAACTGAAACCCCCTTTCTGAATGTCTAAACCAGAATAAAACCAATTTTCAGAGATGACCACAGATTGACTGGAATTTCAGGTATTTGTTTTGTTTGGATGATTTTTCTGTAGGTCTCCAATGCAAAATCAAAGCTAGATCCAGCTCTCCAGTACAAATGCGAGTGGCTTTAAGCCCAGCATTTGTATGTTAAACAACTTGTTTAATATAGTATTAGCATTCGGATAGTCACAATGAGGCTTTGAGGTTAACATCCCATTAAGATGAATGGGAGATGTTCATACCTCAGGCTGCAGATTCAACAAGACAGCAGAGCATTGATTTACATAGTGAAGGCTGTATCTTGGCAAAGCAGAAGGGCTGCAGACATCGTTTTTCTAAAGGGGAGCTGAGACTCCACATTACAGTCTGCAAAAGGCCCCATATCAGCAGAGCCGCTGGAGCTGGATAGCCGCTGGCTGTAACTTTAAACGGAAAAAGACATCAAATGGGCCTTTTGCTATAAAAGTTCAGACCCCAGCCAGGTGCTGATGTGCTTCCCACTCCTGCCTCTGGACTCCCTTTGTTTCCCTCACCCCCTTTCTCCCAGAGCAGATTTTCCGATGGGAGATGTAGGACAAAGACATGGTAACCTTTATAGACCTTAACATTATGCAGATTTTCATGGCCCTTTTTAGCCAGTATCTCTCTGTATTTCAGTGTAATCTTCAGATTCTCTGTTTCTTCCATCTGTTTTTTATCTTCTCTTCTGTTGATGTATTATTATGTTATTAATTCCCTTCCTTCCTCAGCTCTGCATTTTTCCCCACAGGACCTCTTCCGCTTCTCTGTTTTCCTGGTTGCTGTCGCTGCTGTCTGGCACACTATCCTTTTCTTACTCACTGTCCTCCTAAATAGCTATCTTTGGGCAGCTGTACGTGTGGATGTGGATTTTCTTTAGATGTCCCCACGTAAGTTCCCCTCTGCAGCAGACTACAGCCCTCCTGCAGATCCCATGCTCTTTCTAATTTGGGTGTACGGAAGTGGAGGAAATGCATTTTGCTTTTTTTTAATTAGGATTTTTGCAGATTTTGCAGTAAGGAAAAACCTCAGCCCCTGAGCCTGTGTGTTTTGCAGCTGAAAGCCTTGGTATTCCTTACTAGCGCACACAAGCTCAGTATGGGCATCAGTCTGGAGTGCGAATGAATGTGGCTGCATTTTAGTTCTGGTTGGTTACATTGCAAAACCAGTGCATTGCCATTTGGCCTGGCTGGGGATATGACATAGAGGGACTGGGAATGGAGTAGCAGGAGTATCTTTGGCAGGGAGGGGGTTTCCGCAGGAGGAGCTGCTTCTACTATACTGCAGATACATTTTTTTTTTATCAAATGTCTTTTGTCACTAAAGTCATTCAACTCTTCTGAGTAATTATTAGAATTACTGTCTTGTACTAAGAGAGCCTTTTTTTCCCCCTGAAGGATATAAACTGCTTGTGAATTTTGTTTTGTGGTAATGCATTCATTTTTGACTAGTCCAGCTTGTGTAGTTAATTAATCAGTCACAGCTGAGATATAGAACTTGAAGCTTTTGTTTGTCTGATGGATATTGCTACATACCTCAATTTTTTTTTTTCTCTTTGTGGTACCTCAGTAGAACTAAACTGAGGGTCAGTCACTTTATTCATGACTCCCTGTTGCAGTGCTTTCAACAGCTCGACTATGGCTGTCAGTGACACAGCCATGCATTTGAAACTTGATCCAGTTACTGCCTAATAAGCTTCGTTTTCTGTACCACTAGCTTATGCTCTATGGTGTTAGTTTCCCAAGCATGATCCTAAGCAATTTTAGGAAATGCTGATACAACTGTAGCAATTTTCCTCAATTTGTTCCTGACAAAGAACTTGCTTCAAAATTGAGTTGGCTTCCTTTTTGTTTGAAACTCTGGTAAACGCAATTAGCCTCATTAACCCTGGTTTCTGTTTCATAACAGAAAATTAGCCTACAATCACTGGTTTGCTGGAAAGCTCTGTTGTAATTAGTCTTCAACAGTCTGATACGAAAATCCATCTAGTTTTTAATTTCTGTGACATCTCAGTATATACAGAAAACATGCCTGGTTTCTCATTCATCTTGGCCATTGAGAGAAAGATCAAGTCCTCAGTTGGCACAGAGCACCACTGAACAGGTTGGACAAACATCTGTCAAGGGTATTGTAGGTGCATTGGTCCTGCCCTGTGGAGGAGAGCGTGGGATTTCCCGATATCCCTGCTACATCTGCAGTTCTGCAGTGTTTTGATCTTTCAAAGAACATTACACCCAAACAAGGGCCACTGAAATCCCAGCCCCACTGAATGTTTTTACTTACTAATCCTCCCCAAATGCCATGTTATTGCAGCTTTATGCCGGTAAAGAGCTCTGCCTTGCTCCAGCTCTAAGCTGATAGTTGCATCGAGTCCAACATCATTTTACCAACATAGAAATGGAGTGACATGGAGGTGAGTCCAGCCTAATTATGTTCAAGTCTCTTCAGATAATCTGCAATTTGTTGATCAGGAGAGATTTATCATCATCTTCAGCACCTGCATCACTCCAGTGAATATATCAAGGATTGTGATTATGTTCTCATGGAATAACCAACTGTTTCAAAACTGTTACTTCAATCAGATAGGTAAACTGGTTTGCTTGGGTTACTAAGCCATTAGTGGGTATGTGTGTGCATTCTGTTCTTGGAGAGTCACAGGATAAGTGCTGCTGCACAGTGGTATGTCCTAGATCAAACTCGTGTGGACTGGTTTCCAAACTGTATTTGACTGTTAGCTGGCCAGTGCTGAGGAGAAGTAGGGGAGATCCATGAGCACCAGTCTGTGTAGAAGGGTACCCAAGAACTCTTTTAGGAATTTGCTCTTATCACTTAGGCCAAATAACATTCATCTGTGGAATCATTGAGATTTAAATAAATACAGACCTCTTTATCTGCATTAGGAATGAAAAGAAGGCCTTAATTATTTTGAATTTGGCATTAAAAACTAGGAGTAACTCCTAATCTAGCTCTATCCTTTCCATACCTCTTGTCATCTGTAAAAGACAGATGATGATTGCCTGGAAGTGTCGTGGCTCCAGTGAAGGGTGTTGTACATCTGCTTAATATTATTTTAGTGAAAAGCAAGAGAAATTATATGGACAGTTACAGTTCCTTGATCCTTCTATACTAGGTACAGGGCAGGTTTAAAAATATTTCTAAGGATGCTTGCTCAATAGGGACCTGCAAACGGAGTCATGCCATTTCTGTGGCCTGTCTATGCAGGAGAGCGAATATTGCACTAGTCTCTCTCATGCCTAGTAAACTCTTTGCCTAAGGGGCATTTTTCTCCTGTATGAAATGTCCCTCTTATTTCCCAATTGATCCTCTCTAACTGTATGTAGCACCCTGGGGGAATCTGTATTTGAATGATCTCAATTGCCTCTGTGTCCATTTGGGTGCCAGGCTTGAAGGCTGTGAAGTGAAGCTGAGCTAGTCTATCTTGATATCTGAACTGCAGATGAGAAATTCTGTAATTCAAAAAGAAACTTGTTCAGGTCACTACATATGTTTGTTATTAAGCTCTTAAATAACCAAACAAAATAAATAGTAATTTAATTTATTAGCTGCCCAAAGCATTTATAGTTGAAATGTTAGTGAAATTAATATTAACTTGCCTGTTTCACAAAGGAACATAAAAGGTTTGACAAAAGGCAAAACCTTCGAACGCCATCTTCATTCATGCGTGAGGCACCCTGCGTGCAAAATGATAGTGTTAGCAAAGTCAGCCAATCAAGCTGTCTAATTGGCTGAACTACTTAAGTGCCTCATCATATAGAGATGTATTTTAACATTTTCTTTGCCACAGTCTAGTTCCTCCAAAGAGTGCCTGGGATTTGTCATGCTTCTTGTAGGTTCTTTTACACTAGAGTTTTCTCAGACCTCTACTTAAAGACCTGCCTGGCACATTGAGCTGTGACCTAGCCAAGAGCTGCAAAGTGCATACCTGCCTCGGACAGTGATTGTGGAGAGCTCTGGAAGTGGTTCCTGGGCAGGACATAGCAGCAGCTCTCACTGCCCTTCGTGTTCCAGTGTGAGATGCAGGCAGGTCAGCCCCAGCCATGTTGCAGGGTACCACCAGTCTTGCTTGGTCCTGCATGAGCAGATGTGGATTGCAGTTCACCCTGTCTGCCAGCACAGCTAACTGGCTGGGTTTGTGAAGTAGCCCCCTGACAGGAGCTGCTCAAATGCCACTGGTTGGCTTCATACACTACCAGTCCCAGCTGGCAAGGCGAGTGGGCAGTGCTTCAGTCCCTGTTATCTAAGACATGTCTATGAGTGCGTGCTCTGAGCAGTGCTCAGGCAGAGCTGCGCTCCCACCCCGCTCTTGGCTGAGGATCTTCCCTACATGCCGTGGCCAGTTTGCACGGCTCCAGGTGAATGCTGCAGATCAGAGCTAACAATCAGCATCCCTCATGGGAGGATTGCCAAGCTGTGCTCCTGGTTTCTTCACTGGTTTCTTGTAGTGACCTGAGATAAACCATCCAGCACATATGAACCAGTTTACCCTTCTGTAAAATGGGTACTAGTAGTTTTGAATTGCCATGGTGTGCTTTATGTGACTCTGAAAGATGCCTTGAGATACTTGCATGAACAGTGCTATGTAAAGGCAAAGCACTATCATCAAGTGGCTGTTTCAGAACAGAATCAGACTCTGTTGGGAAACAGTCTGCTGCACATACACTCGCGTTAATGTTGACTCCATCTCTTAGCTTGTATTTGTCAACATGTGTTTTCCTTCCTTATTTCTCCTGTTTACTTTCTTCGTTTATTCCAGACCAGATTCACCCTAACCTTAAAAAGAAGAGATTAGGTTGGATTATTTCAAACATCTGCAAATGTGGTAGAATGCACAAGGGGCATTTTTGGCATTAATGTTCTGTGTATTTTTTTCGGGTAATTAAGCATGGAAAGGTCACCTTGTGTTCTAATAGCAATCATGGAATGGAGAAATGGCTGAGAAAAAAGCACCAAGTTGAGCAAAAACAATTGAAGGGGAAAGTATCAGCATTTGACAATATTTATTATTTCTTCAATGTTCCCCAAGCTGCTACAATATATTGATTCCATCTCTATGCCCATACATTTTGTTTTCAAAGCTGTATACAGAATAAGATTTAATACAAAGCAAGCAGTTAACGTGGGTGTTTTGGTTGTTGGGCTTTTTTGCCATCCGGCTCTCCTGGCAGGTAGATTCCTTGCTGCCTGGCTCAGAGCTAGGCAGTCCAGAGACGGTACAGTGTTGGTGCAGGCCTTTGGCAATATTTGTGCTCAAGGACAAGCATCCTGATGTGGTTCACTCAAAGCACATCATCTGCCATTTCATTGCTCTCCCAAAGGGAGGATACTTGAGGAAGTCCTTTTCTTGTTAAGTGCTTATATAGCTTGTGAATGTTCTGTCCTTTACTTTAAGAAAAAATGTGTATTTTTTTAAAGAGGAGTGAGAACAGCAGGTAGAGTTTGATCCTGGCATTCCAGTGGTCTTTGCCTGAAGTCTTTCCCACCTCAGAGATGCTCCCTTTTTCACTTTGCTCCTCATGCTTTTCTGTTTGCAGCTTGTTCTGCTCATCATACCTCTGGTGGATGCTTCCAGTACAAGTTATGTATTTGTTTACTTTTTCACTGACTATATTTCACTCAAGGTGAGCCTGGTCCACCTTGGACCACCTGGAAATCCCTTTTTGAATTATGAACCTTGAGAAGGGGTACTGCTGTTGGCTGTTGTTCCCACAGCAGCCGACGGGGAGGACCAGAGCCAGTGCCGGAGGCTGGGAGCAGCTGAGTCTGCACGTACAATCTGTCTTTCCCTCAAAGATCCTTGCAGTGTCAGAGAGAATAAAAAATCGTACGGCTGATTTCTTGCAGATAATCTCTGCTCTCACAGTACCTAAGGTTGGAAGCTTACATAGGTTTCTGCCTCACGTAGAACAAATGAATGTAGTGGATAAATGTAATAGGAACCAGTTTTTCTTCTGCTCCTGATTCTCACAGAATATATTTAAGATGCATTTTTATGAGACCGCCCTGCCTCATCTGTGGCTCTGAGTGGGAGACCAACTGTACCATGCAGAGCTGTAATTTCTTTACTCTTTCTCCCTTGTGACCCGGAGTTCTTTCAGTATTTTTCCCCTCTTGTGGAAAAGGTAATTCTCTCTCCTGCTTCAGTCCTTCATCCTTTCTTATGAACACTTGCTAAGGATTTCATTTCAGTTTTCTGTTATCTTTTTCTTCTGTTACTAAATAACCCTGACACTCTCTTAGATGCCCTGCTGACATTTTGCTTCTTATATACTTGAAAAAATCTTATTTGTCTTTATTTCTTGAGAATCTTGTTTCACTCTTCCTTTCAGCCTTTCCTAGCCAAATTGGGTTCTTCTGGCTTTATTCCTGTACTTCCTTGTCCACCTCTTGTCTCAAATGCCTTTTTCATACCTTTCAGTTATATTGTCATTCATTTATTTTCCTGTGTCCTTTCTTCCAGTGATTTACCACACTGGAATGCCTTTATTCTTTGAAAACTTAATCTACTGAATCACAAAATACTTTTTTCAATTTTTGTTTTTCTTTCCCAAGGCCAAGTAACAAACCTAGGAAAAGAAACAGTGAGGGATCACTGCTTGCTGGGGTATATCTGAAGGGGACAAATTCAGAAGGACTGGCAGTGTTTCAGCAAGCAATAGATCCTTGTTGGTACTTGTCCTCGGTGAAGCTGCTTTCACTTAAAGCTAAACTTCAGCCCTCGTGCTTATGGACACCACTGGACTGAGGGCCTAGCAGCTCCGGGGTAGGCTGCTCTATGAATGAAATAGGATCAGTGTGATTATCTGAGCTGCCCTTCCCCAATTCTTTCTTTGCAAGCCCAGACTTTGCCTTTAGAGATTTGTTTTCTCAAAAGCTGCTTCTTTTCCTTCTGTCTCACATAGATGTTCTGCTTGGTGTTTGAGAGAGCACCTAATGACTGTGTAAGACAGAGCTCCAATTTGGACTCGTGTCTCCACTGTGTTTTAATCAAAGCCTTATCCCTGTGATTTCTGGATTAGCTTCTGCTTGTTATGCAGTTTCTTGCCTGACATGCTGAGCATCCTGTTCCACTGTACTGGGGAGTATTTAGCACCTCCCCTGGTCAGGCCTTTTTGTGTACATGTGCTTGTAGAGCCATCGCTTTTCTGTACCTCCTTACCCTATAGAGAAGCTGGGAATTGTTAAGTCAAAAATGCTCCTGTGTTTTTTTCTGTGACTTTATTCTCCTGACAGCTGTCACAGTAGTCCACAAATACACTTACTAGCAGTGCAGCTAATTAAGGATGGTTCCAGGACTTCAGGATACCCCCTGTTTACCAGCTAGGCAAGAGTAAAGGAGGCTGATAGTTCTCCCACAAGCCCTCTGAAAGCCATTACATGGTCTCAGGTGAGATTACCACCTCTTCTGTTTTTTTGGATTAACTTTTGGTGGCAGCAGCTGTCCTCTTGGAAGAGGACAAGAGCACTGTAGGATGAAAGAGCAGCCTGAAATTACAGGGAAGCAGAAGGAGCCTCCACTAAGACACACTCCTGACTGAAAAAGCATTCGCGTCTAAGCCTCTGACGCTGCAAGTTCAGAGCAGGTTCTGCTGTAAAGACAGAGGAAAAACAGCAAGCTTTGGGTACCAGCTGACAGAATTTAGTTTTACAAGAAGAAAAAGAAAACCTATTGTCTGCATCCACATAATCTTCCTGCACAGTGTGTAATGTTTATAAAGAACAGGGGTCACATATGGCTGGCTGTCAGCAAGAAACAGCAAACTTGAATTAGCATTAAAAAAGCTGAGTACTTAAAAAATAATACAACTACATGTAACAAAAGTAAATGGTTTCAGCTGTGATAAGAGAGCAGTCTTTCCTTCCTTTGGACTTGGCTCTTTCTCTTTCCTTAATTTCTGCTGTCTTGTTAAATTATTTATAAAATATATCCTAGTACTGAAAGTGTAGGACCTAAAAGCTTCCTTATTAGCCTTATGGTGAATGTTTAGAAAAATAACCAGGATAAGCAAATGAAAATATTCTACAGCTCTTTTTAAGTCACCTCTGAGGGAGATGTTCAGGTTGGGAGCACAGAGAGCTGTTGTGCAAGCCACTCATTTTGGGACAACTTTAGAAGTCCCATGGCAGTTTCTTACTAGCCTAAATAGTCCCCATACTGTGGTTGTGTGCTGTTAAGAACAAGAAAAAGAACTGGCTATAGATAACTAGGGCTGGCTTTAACTGTGTGGGGTGCTTGTGTGTAAGAAAGAAAGAGTTAGTTCTCAAAGAAAAAAAAAATGAGGCCAGTAAGAACTGCAGGCTTTCCTCTTCATCTTCTGCTGCTTCCCGGGGGTCAATGTACAATGCTGTATTTTAACACTGACTGCTGATTATTCAAGTGACTATCAAAAAAATTACACTGCTGCAAAGAATATACTGAAGATATAGTGCCCAGAAAATGCCACGCACTTCAATGGGGAGCTTTTGCCAGAGAACAAAAGGCCTGGGGCTGCAAAAAAAAGACAGAAGGAAGTGTGGAGCCTGTGCTTCCCTGGGGGCGGAGGGGGAATCCATTAATTTATATTGATTATATCCCTAAAGCATTTTAAAAGATTTTTTTTTCTCTTGTTCAAATCTTATTGCTTCTAAGGCAGGAGGAAAGGGGGGAAGGAGAAGAGGAGGAGAAAGGCAGTGTTAGTTTCACAAGGAACAGAGCAGAGTAAATACCAGTGCCCTTTTCTGTTCCTCATTCTGCCTCATACTGGTATCTTGGACAATCTTGCCTCAGGGCAATCTGATACCAGAGGCTTGCAAGCTGAAGATGAGCTGGAAGATAAAGATGTGGGTTGGCTGAAAGGTCACTTTTTCATGGCTGAGACTGGGCTGATAAGCCAGTCTGCCAACAGTGGACCTAATCTGCAGTTGCAATGTGAGTTTTGTGTGCTCCTCAGGCACTACCAAAGGGCGGTTGCAATGGCTGAACAGACAGTGCAGTGTGGAATCCCATTTCTGGTGGCCTGCATAGGGCTGGAGAGGGCAGTGTAGTGGGAAGGACCACTGTCTGACTTCCCGTGCTTTCCTACAGGCAGGCCACAGATAGAGGATGTGCCAGGCTTTTGGCAACCACCTTCACCAAGCCACCTCCAGTAAGGAGCTCAGCTGGTGTCTTCCAGGTTATTCCTGTGCACCTGTTTGTCATAGCAGCTGGGATATGCTGGAGCTGAGGGACCATGAGGATCAGAGCTATGAGCTCTGCTCCAGCAGCACTTTCTTCTGAGGAGAGGTCTTCACAGCAGATGATGGGGCCTGGCCTCTTGGGGCTGGGATTTAGCTGCAGAGGCAGAACAAAGAGGGTCTGGACAACCTGCCTTCTGCTCTCACACCTCCTATTTGAGATCTCACTTCACCATAGCTCAGTCAGAGCAGAAGAGGACTTTCTCCTCTCTTCTCCACTATATTTTCTTGATTGTCCATCATTACCTTCATTAATTAGAATAAGCTGCCATTATAGCAGAAGTAATGGAAAACAAAGTTCTGTTGAGATGGTAGCTAGTGAGATTTTTTTTTAAAAAAAAATAGCGCCTGCAAGAGCCTCTAGAAGTAAAAAGGCAATCTGTCCACTGAAGTGAGAAGGTAACTCCAGTGTTGATGGGAAGCACAAAGAAAGGTGTTCCACACCCCTACCTGCAGCCAACCTACAGTTACTCATCCTGTTCTCCCTGCTGCTATTTTCCAACCTCTGAGCTCAGGGCAAGAGACCTGGCTTGATTTCTGCTAACCACCAGACCAGAGTGAGCTAGAGGGGCCTTCAAGAGAGGTCTCTGACAACTTGTACTTCTTTCTGCTGCTTGACCCCGTGATCTTTTCTTCCTAACAGGGCAGAAATGTGAGAAAGAGGGACTGGAGGAGAGAGAGACTCCTGCAGATTGCCCAAGGCTGTGAGATTACAGCTGTCCTTTGCCGTTTCAGAAGCAGGTGATAGGCCTGGTCTGTGCTGTTGGCTTTGCTTGGCAGAGGGGAGCTATGTTACCTTGAACATGGAAATAACCCTTTGTTTAATTTTAACATTTCAAAAGTAGACCTGATCTACGTTAGCATTTGTAGAGAGGTAATGTCTATTAATGCAGAGTCCTTCTTCTTCCAAATGTGGTGATCAGGATTTTTTTTTTTTTTTTAACTTTAAGCAGTTGCAACATTTTGTTATAGAGGGGAGGCAGAAAAAAAATCATCGTTTAAACAAAATTCACTAGAATGTGAAATGGCCAATACTTTAGTCCCGTTTTCTATCAACTTTTTGACAACTTTAGTTATGCACTTCTTCAGAGAAGTAAAAGTTTCCACCCGGTTTATGTACAGACAAGTGAACTGCCCGCTGAGTCTCCTATTCTGGCCCTGCCCAGCAGGGATGGTCTGTAATGGTGTGGTTTGGTCGGGGGCTCCCTGCTCCTCCCACGGAGCGCCTGGCCCCAGCGGCGGCAGGGAGCACGGAGGCTGGTGCGGCGGTGGGAGCCTGCCGAGCCGCCTCTCCTGTCTCTGGGCTCCCCCTTGGCTGTGCTACGCCCTGGCCCACCGCTGAGCTCACCCCCTTGAGACCTGGCCCTGGCATGTGATTTTTAGTCAGCTCTAGCTCTGAGTTTCTTGCTCTCTGCTTCCAGCCTCTTTCTTCGTGGTAGTTTGTATTCTCTGCCCTGCCTGCAGTGGAAGAGGACCGTCCTCTCCTCTCAGTGTGGGTCTGGGCTCACTGACTTCCTCTGCTCAGCAGATTCAGATGGCTTTCTCAGAAGCACTTCTTGCAATTAGGACTGGTGCCTTGCTATTAGGTTGGCCCCAAATCTTTCTCTTTTGCCAGAAGCCTCTTTTCCAGACTGTGCTTCAAAAAATGTCTCTTGAGATGTTTTGTGTTTGCAGCACCGGTGCTATCTCCGTATTACAGCTCACCACTCAGGCTCTGTTACCTAGGTTTGCTGTGAGCTGTGAAGAATGTCAAATTCTTCAGGACTAGCCCTGGCCTTGAGAATACTTCCCTGTTCTGACTGACTGTTGCCCTCCTTTTTTTTTGCCGATATTCTACTCCCTGCACTTTTTAAACTTTCTCAGTTGTATTGCACATTCCCAGAGAAACTGCAGCTCTGATGCCACTCCAAATGGCTTTGGTTTTTCACTCTGTGTCCTGTCTTGTTTTATTCCCTGTACTTTGTGTTGTACTGGAATCACCTCGAGCCAAGGAGCGTGGCGGACATCTGTCTCATTCAGTGTCCAAGTTCCAGCAGCTTGGCATCAGGTAATATGAGAACGGGCATAAATGGAAAACTAGTTTCAAATGGCTCGTGCCAGTGCATGTAGGAGTGTGCTGACTGCAAGCAGCATGTTGTGTGGATTGCACAGATAAGCATATCTTTTGCTGTACCATCATCGAGTGCATAACCTGCCCTAAATGCATGTAATTGCTCCTTTACAAATGGATTAATTCTTAGTTCGTTCTCTTCCCTATAATGACGATCTATAATGTGTTCACTGTCTCTTTGATCTGTCCTTTCCTACCTAAATTTGTCCCACATATGCCATGCCCCACAGCTATATGTGAAAGTCAAATGGCTCTATAAGGGCTCCTTACCAATTAAAAAATATCCCCTGTGGATGAGTATAGTCAAGAGCTCTAGTTTGACCCACCAATAGATTCTTTTCCTACAGCACATCGACTTATCAAAGCTACTGATGGTAAGAGAGGAATGCCTTTCTGTTGAAATTAAACTACTGCTAAAGAAGCCTTTGATGGGGGCATCCCCCTCTCCCCCCCCCAAACAGCCCAGCTGATTGAGGAGGCCTGGAATTTACCTGTGGAAACTAGGAGCAGATTCTCTGTAGGTGTTGTTCCAATTTAGAGGCTGAAATAGTGACCTCTGGCCCCTGCTCTACCTGGAAGAATAATGTGGGAGTTTGGGACCAATGGGTTTGCGTGAGCATGGAACCAGTTTGGAGACATGTAATACAGAGTGATGTAAGTACCTCCCCTTCTTGACTACAGCTGGACAGGCTGGACCTATTTACTTACCATTAGTCCTCAGGACTGTCTGCAGGTTACCATGCTGTGCTATTTTACAAATCCTTTTGCTAGCTCTGAGCAGGCTCATACCTATACATGGATAAACTCCGTACAGGTCTGGAGCGAGCTTGTTTGGTACTAGCTGAACTGGGAACCGCAGCACTACATTGCCTTGCAGGGGAGATACAAGTCTGCTGTGTGCCATGTTCTCTGGGCGTCCCCTGGATGCTCTTCAAATGTCAGGAAATGTCACTGCATGGCAGTGAGACAGTGACAAACAACGCAGCCACTAGTGAACAAGTTAAATTTCATTGAACCAGCAATGAGTTGCATGATCTTCTACCTAGCCCAGAGTGGTTTGCAATGGAAGTGTTCTCCCTTGGCAGTCCTAAAAAAGGACTAATGCCTACTGCTGATTGCAAGTGTTTTCTGATAGTGAAGTGAATCACTTTTTAGAGACAATGACTTGTTTACTTTTCACTGAAACTTGAATTGAAGATATTTCATAATAGAATTTGAACAAATTTACCAGATGTTTCATCCCACTGTGCTTTTTTGGCAGGCTTACAAGACAGAATGCTGACTAAGGCTAATAAATCAGGCTGTGTATGAAAGGCTTGGGGAAGGAACACAATATATGTGCCTGAAAACATAGGAATATCTTACCCCATTGATCCCTGGGAATTCCTGATGTTTCCTGTGCTTTTCTTAGAGACTGATCTCAAATACAGAAGGGGAAGGGGGTCCTGTTCTGTTCTTGTAGGCTATGGTGAGACATAGCTTTGTGTAAAAGTACTCTTTGTGCTGGCGTTGGAGATCATAGACATAAAAATGATGAATATAATTCTATAGTCAGGCAATTACGCATCCAGCTGGGAAAAAATGGGAAATAAGAGTTTAAGGTGCATTCAGAGGCTGTTTGTGACCCAGCAGAGTACTGTGTTGCTCTACAAAATAATATTCCCTTCCTCATCCATCTCTTTCTGTCTCTTCCTCCCTCTTTTGCTTTGCTCAGTCTTTCTGGATCTCTGTGCCCGCTGGCTGCATTACCAAGCAGAGCTCCCTAGCTCCCCTGGAATCTGGAAACAATGTCGCCTCTGGAAAAGTTCTCTTTTCGGGGCCTTGCATCCCATGTGTTAACCACACAAAACTGTTTTAAAGCAGACTTCCACTCCCCTTTCAGTGACTCTTACAGGTCCTGATTCAGTTTACTGACTGGTACCTTTGCAAGTTTATGCCATTTCCTTTTCTCCTGGCCTGAATGTCTGGCTTTTTGCTCTCTTCTTAGTTGGTTTTGCTCCTACCACATTCCTGTCAGCTCTTTAGTTACTCTCTTCCTTGCCTCTCTCCTCCCCACATATCAGGAAAGAGAATCTGAGGTCTCTACGTAATCTCCTAAGGAGAGGAGAGAAAGTGATATAAGAAATACTATTCCTGTTTGTCTGACAGAGTACGAAAACATATATAAAACTACTCACCAGGGTTAGCGATTCCCCAGTCCGATAGGGTGGAAGAGGCTTTGGATGGAGCACAGTGTCATGTCATTCTACCCTCAAGTGGGGTGGCTTAATCATCATGGCCCTGAAAAGTACCTGCAGCTAAAACCTGTATCTGAAATGGAGCTTCAGGTGCTGTCCCTCCTTAGTGCCATTTTGAGGGGTCTCACTCACCCCAGGGTGACACGATACCAGCAGCCCTTCTTGCAATCCAAGAGCTGTGAAATTGGGACACTGAAGCTTAGGCAGGTATTTTTTAAATGAAAATGCAGATACCCACTCACCTACAAAGAACAGATTACCTTTGAATAGTTTGTTCATCTGAATAGTGGTGTCAGGTGAAAAAGAGGTACATTTTTGATCACAATCATTATTTAAGCAAGTTGTATTATTCTGTGCACTGCCTTTACCTGGAGACTGCGGACATTTGTGGTTATTTGTCACTTTACCTTTATACAGCTGTTCTCATCCTGATGGGTCACCGAAATTCACTACATGGCAGTAGCGGCAACCATCTCATCTAGCATATTACAAAGCAGCAGAGGGAGGGGAACTTTTTATCTCTGGACTGTTGTAAGCAAATTGCTACACTTACAGGAATGCTGTAAAGCCAATCCACCCCATTTTTAATGCCCTGTCTGAACAGCCTATGCTCAATGAACTGCATGGTGTTCAAGTTACCTGTCTCTGCAAGATGCAGAGCTGAGCTGGTTGTACTAGGATTAAACCTGCTTCTCCTGGCAGTAGGTATTCCTCAGCCCACGCTTGAGACCATGAAGTAATTGCTAAACCAGGACTCTGAAAGTACAACAGCATCTTGAGGGTTAAAGGGCAGAAGAAGAAACATTGACTACCCTCCAACTCCTCAGGTCTTAAAACCATCAATACTCAAAGCTATTGTGATGTTCAGCCTGTGTCTGCTGAGTGAGTCTGCACCACTGGCACCAGTCCAGCTGCAGCTGCTCTTTAAAGTTGAAAAAACTGCTTGGATTTTTTTTTATTATTATTTTCTTAGCTTTGAGAATAGTTAGCTTTCTCTTTTTCCTTCTAACAGCAGTTTCAATTTAGCTTATGTCCCACCACTCATACTCTCACTGCAGCCTTAAAGGAGCACAGACCAAACCTCAGCAATTTTCAGCAAGGCCACAGAGTCGCTGGAAGGCTTCCCATCGCCTTCTGCAACAAGCTCCTCCAGGCAGGCTCCGGGCTCTCGCTGCCGCTGTAAATAATGCGTGGAAGGGGACAGACAAGGAGTAGGGGGTGCTCGTGGCCTCGCTTCCAGCTCGTCTTTCATTTCCTTTGTCTCTTCTAAGAGAAACAAGGGCCTAATTTTGTATGACTTGGCGTGTCATCTGATCGCTGGGCCCTTCGGAGTCTGTTTGGCGCTGCCATTGATAGAGCCTCAGGCTCCAGGTTTTACTTGGAGGGGCTTGAGAGCCTGTCCCGGGTTTGAGCGGATGCATGCAAAGTGCTGGCTGCAGAAGGAGCGTTAGAAGCGGTGGTGGTTTTCTGGCTTTGATCTGTTGCTTTGCAGCTTCTTGGAAAGAGGCTTGTCTGGGGCTGGCCCTCGGGAAGAGCTTGGGAGAGACTGAGCAAGGTCAGGCTCAGAGCGCAGCCACCAGCGAAGGGGCACCGGGGTCCCCCTTGGAAACGGGAGCTGAAAAATGCAAACACAGGGTGGCCACACTGTGCTGCTTGCAGCCGTGGAGTCCGCGGGGATGACCTTCCCTTCCTTCCCCTCGCTGGGGGCTTCTCAAAAGATGGAGTTAGATTCAGTTATTAACGATGAGAAGTTTTGATGGAGGCATACCTAGGATCTGCTGCTAGAAGGAAAATAGTATTTTTAGTGTGGGGTTAGTAGTTAGGTAAAGTGGTAAATATTTTGGAAACCTGCCTGTACTGTTTCCTCATTTCAACAGAAAACAAGAAAGTGACAAGAAGAATAATTAAATCTAGAAAACAGACGTGACAGAACTCAAAGAACATCTAGTCTCCTGTTCAGTACTGCGATACAGAATGCACAGTTTCATGCAAATCAGATTTCATTTATTTTCTGTTTTGCTTCTTCAGTTAAATATGAGATGCATGAGAACAAGGGCTTTTTCAGCATCTCATACCTAGTAAGTTCATTCTGGGAACGGAGGAAATAGAGTGAATATGAATCTGGACAATGACATCGCCTGTGATCCAAAAATATTTGCACTGGGTGACCTGAATAGTCTCTTGAATATAAATGAACCACAGGGAAAAAATTCTATTAAGAGCAAATGCAATAGCTAAAAGGGTGATATTGCTGAATTGGAAATATGGAAAGGGATTAAAGCTTGCTGAGTTGTACACAGGATTAGGTGAATTGACAAATGTAGAGAAAACTACCCAAATAATAACAGAGTTTTGGGGACAGGGGTGTCTTTCTAGGAAATATAGTCATTATTTTCAGAGAATTTTGAGTGAATTATCATACTATACATAGTAAGTTTCTGTTGTAATCTAGAAGAGATGAAATTTATTTGTGTGTTAGAGTGGTGATCCATGTGGGGGTAGGTGTAGCTCAGTTAGTTAGAGCGTGGTGCTGCTAATGCCAGGGTTGTGGGTTCAGTCCCTGTATGGGCTATGCTAGGGGTTGGACTAGATGACCTCCAGAGGTCCCTTCCAACCCTACCGTTCAATGATTCTATGATTCTTATGCTAGACAGCAAATAAAAGTAAGGATTTGAAATAAATTTAAACTTACTTGTTAGAGGGACATGTTACAGTATGTTTCCTTCTTCAGGACACCTGTAAAGCTCCTGCTTGCCGGCTGGGTTATCACCCTGGGCTTCTTCCTTCTGCATGGCACGTTTTACCAGAGGGGACCTAGAACAAAAGGCCTTTTCCAAGGCCATGCAGGCCCCTGTTCTCTGCTAACTCACTGTGCTGTTCCTCTGTTTAATGGTACTGCTGAAGCTGGGCCAAGCAAAGGGCATAAGCTGGTGATCCCAGGATATTGCTGCCCTTCTGCTACAGGGAGAAGTCTGCAGTCTGGTAGGTCATGAGTGCTCCTGTCAGCTTTTGCAGTGGTTCAGATTGGCTGACTGACTCTAACAAGTTGGGGGGAGATAATAGCTATTAAGCAACGCCAGATAGATCTGCAAGGGCTCGTCCGTCTGCTCACAAAGTTTCAAGCTTATTTTTTTGGCAACAACCTGTATTTCCCATCAGATTACGTTTAACAAAACTGGTGGTTGCTGTTCTCAAATTAGAAGAAAAGAGGTTCTTGAGCAATTGTATTACTAAGTTGGGGAACATCAGGAATGGTCAACAAATGGCCTTGACCTATGGTCCTAATGCTTGCTTTATATCAGCCATTTATTATGATAATTGAAAGTCAAATTACTTGAATTACAAACCATAGTACTGAGACCATGCTAGGAATAGCTCATCTTTACTTGAAAGATGAATCAAATGCAGGTTGGTTGCAGCATGGGTGGAGTGTGGGTGAGTGCCTAAAAGTGCAAGTAACTGCAAAGGTTGGACTGTACCATTTTGAGGGTGGTGAAGCCCTGCTGAAAAGGCCTGCAGCCTTTACCAGGAGTTATGTTCTAACAAGGGATGAGCCTTCAGGCATGCTCTTCTTTGCAGATATTCACTGTCATAGTTTGAGGCATGGGGCTTTGGATCCCCATCTGATATGCTCAACTCTTTCCAGATTTTGAACACTGTGGCTAGATGGGCTTCTTGGGATGACACAGATGCAATGTAAGAATAATTAATGGCATTTCAAAAATTCTGATTTTGTTTTCTAGGGAAATGGGCTAACTACAGTTTGTTCTGTATAAAAGCTCAAAAATGTCATTATAATAAAGCCCATATCATTTGAATACTCTTGTACTCTGTTACCTCTCATCTCTTGCTCCCTGTCAGTAAGCAAGATCTTTCAGTGGTTTTCTCAGTAAGAAAATGATTCTACATTATTTCCTACAGAGATTTCTGCTGAAGTGGGCTGGCTGTAAAGAAGCAATAATTCCTTTACATTCTGTAACCATGCCATTTTATTTATCATCATGGAGCATTAACTCACATGCCCTAGAAAATAACTCCTCAGTCCCACTATGTGCTCATACACTGAGCTGAGATCTAAACCTGACCTGCAGTTCTAGGATGCAAACTCATGATCAAAATCGCTCAATGCAAGAGGTCAGCGTTTCGGTGTCCTGAGTCTCTAGAGTAAGAGACCACTATTTAAGGAGTAGTGTTGTGAATTCAAAACAGGTTAATGCTTTCTAAGGTCTAGTGAAGTGACAAAAACAGTACCGAAGAGCGTGCCTGCCTTAAATAAAAGCTTATTATAGAGCTCAGTCCTGTTTCTATTAAAGTCAATAAGAGGATCATGCTCTTAAATTTCACCCAGTCTGGTAGGGGGTCTTCTACAGGGGGTAAGAAGATTCTCTATGAACAATTGAGACACTTGATTTCCGGTGCAAGCACAGATTCATGCAGTAATGTGATGCAAGCATGCCCTTCAGAGAGATTGTTTCATAGGTAGTACAAAACCAATTTTTCTCTCTGTATCCCTCTTCCCCGCAGAACACCTTGCACTACATGCAACACTGGGCCTCATGAAGCAGATGTCTAACCTTCAACAGGATTTTATGTTCCCCAAAGTCCAGGGACTGCGTTTTCATTACAGCTAATAGGAGACAGGGGTAACTAATATTTTAAGCCAGATCTGGGACTGGGAATGTGTTGCAGAGTTTGGAGTGATTTAATTTTCTTAATTTGATGCTCTCAGAATGTGCACAATCCAGAGACACTTGGTTGTAAAATTTGGAAATAGGCTCACCTCCTTGTTGTAATTATTTAACAGATTTCTGATGTGTCTGCATGCATAGGTTGGATATTATATGTACGTAACCCTCTTGCATGCATCCCCCGAGCAGGAGCCTCTTGAGAATTTTGGCTGCCTGGGTTGGTGACTTTTTGTTTCATGATCCTTACTCAGAATTTCTTCTTTGTTTTTCCTTATTTCCTGTATTTGAAACTGAGTTGCAGAACTGGCATAGTAAAGAAGTGCCTGCTTCTATTTAATCTTCAGGGGAAGATGGTGATGAGCAGGCTGGGATTTGAAAGGACAACACAGAAACCTACTTTTCAAGCCCATGTCTGCCAGTGTCTTGCTCGCGTGGAACAGCACTCTTGTGACTGCAGTGAACTCCCTCAGATTGACTCCCCCGTGCTGGTGCACAACTGTCTTGTGTCCCTGTTGATGGGGCTGCCCATAGATTTGCTAAGTGCTGAGGAGCATATAGTCAGAGTACTCCAGAGAGTTGTTAGCTGTATGACTGCCCCATTAACTTTCATGGTAGTCTTGTGCTAGACTCCTGTATGTTGCTGTGGAAAAAAAGCTCCCTCTGAGTTTTAATTCAGGGCTCATAAAGACCTAATGTTGTCACTTTTCCATAAAGGAGAAAGAAGCTAATGATTCTTCTGTGAATTTTGCTTTTGTTTTGCATTGTACAAAGACAGTGAGGTTTATGAATCTGTTAGGCAAAGTCACTTGATTATTTCTGCAAAACATTGTTTACAGATATTTCACAACTTCTTTGGACATTCTCAGAGAGGGAAACAAATATGATGGTGTGACCATATCAAAAAAGTTCCTTTTTATAGGACTCAACAAGGTATTTTTAGGAATGAATTCCAAATTTGTTAATCTGCTGATGACCTTCACCGTTAACCAGAGATGGACTGAGAGATGTGAAGCACACTAACCCCAAGCCAACAGGGAGAGCTGGAGGGTAGCTGCAGACTGCTCGATTAGTGCTGCTGGTTTCTGCTCTCTTCCCTGCATCTGATGTGGAAAGCTTCTCTTCAGGCATTGACTTTGTTACTTGTCTCCTTCACAGAGCTGGTAAATCCAGAGGGGCTGTGTTCCCATGCCTCAAGGCCCCGATGAGCACATGTGCCCAGCAGTAGCGCAGCTTATAATGTCAGGTACCTACCTTCAGAGGTTGTTTCCCTCCCAGTCAGAGTAGCAGATTTACCAGACTTGGATCTCCTTCAAAGAGACCAGTCTTCATAGTCCTAAGAGGCTTTCAACCATATGGCTTCTCTTTCCCTCCTTCCCTCCCTGTCGCCTGCTCCCCCCCGCCCCGTAGTGCTCTTACTTCCTGACTGTGGCTCTGTGGCTTGCTTGGGTGCATTACTGACTTGGGAGCTCAAGTTCAAAGATGCTTTCAAACCTCTGTCCTAGCCTGTAACTGAGCACGTTCAGAGACTCCTAGCTATTTCTCCGGGGTGCTGGTGCTGTTGCAGGGCACGGGTGCAAGGCAGTGCTCCAGCCATTTTCCAGCTCTCTCGCAATGCTTTCCACCCCATTGGCCAAGCAGACCATATCCCCCTTTCCTCTTCAGGAAAGGAAGATTTCAAAGACTTGCCCCTGTGCCTTCTTTCCTACCAGTAAGCAGGTCCATCTGTGTACATCAAATGCCATTTTTCTTTTGCAGCAAGTCGCCTCTCCTGATTGTGCTCTTTGCTGATCTGGTAGTTATTTTCGTTGCCTCTGTGGAGGTCCACTCTCAGTGCACCCCGAGCCAATGCTCCTGACAGGCAGCACAATTCTGGAGAGCCTTGGCAGGCTGCCTGTGTCTGTCCTGCGAGCCCTGGGGGCTCGTTCTCGCACGTTCTGCTGCTTACTTTCCTCTTTCCTAGAGTTCTAACACAATTTTGCAAGTAGTCACTTGGAGCTATATTTCCCTTTGCCCTGGAATATTTTTTATTTATTTTTAGTAAACGTTTGTCAGTGTTTCTAACATTGAGCCTCCAGCAATGTGGCCTGGACTGAAGCCACGCAGCAGTCTGACAACCTGTTAGGCGAGTCTCCTATCAATTAGGCTGCAGCTGTCATTGTATCTATTCTCAGCCTCCTTGGTGCGTGTTTGCAAATAACATGGGCTGCTGTTTAGCAGCTCTTGTTTTTTTTTTTTCTTCCTATCCAGTCAAGAACATTTTGTCGCTAGAATTCCTCCTGTCTGCTTTGTTCTTGCTTGCTAATCATCTCCGCTCTATTCTCCTAAGAATAAGTGCTTATCAGGGATATTCTTTGGCTTCTCTCAGAAGTAAAGTGTGTGCTCTCTTTCTTTTCATGCACAAAACAAGGAAAACATCCCCAAAGAAAAAAGAAAAAGGAACCTCATATTCAAGGCTAGAGCTTGATCCTTTAAATGTTTTCAGGCTTTCTCCAAAGCATCTAGACTGCTTCCTAGCTGGGGGGAGCTGCCATTTTGAAAGTCCATCACGCATGGAAACTCTCCACAGGGATTGCCTTATTTCTGCTGATGTTTGAGCTCCGAGGTGATTGTGTGTTTTATTATCAGGTTTGCTACAGCTGGAAAGAGAGTCCCTGACAATGTACAATCTGTTAGAATTCCCTTTTATACCTTCTACCATTTGCAGTTTTGTCTCCTATAAAAATCATGAAAATTGCTCTGTAACTTTTTTCCAGATGTTGCACGCTGCATGGTGGTACTTGATGCTAATATTTCATGCAGTAATCTATAGAGCACAGCCCTGCTCGTATTAGCTAGATTGAACAGGCACTCTTAGGCATATCGTTTTCTTGTTTTGCTTCCATGTGAAATGGGAAATCAGAATTGGGGTGTTCAAGCAAGACAGAAGCACCCAGAGCTTCTTCCTTGGACTGACTGAAAGATGTGTTTTGAAATTATGCTGTCGTTTCTATCACAAGCCAGACTCAGTCTTTGCACAAAAGCTGTGGAGATTGTTTGGTTTCCTCTCATTGCATGGATCTGAACAAGGGGTCTCCAGCCAGCTTGCAGTTTTGGAGACAGAACCAGCCCATCATAAACAGATTGAAACAGTCAGGTGTAGATCAGCTTATGCTGAATTGGCAAAAGTCCCTGCACCTGCCTGATGGGAGACTTAGGACAGGGCTTTTTTCTTTCCCTACTGAACAGCACACAATATTGCAAGATGCTGCCTCTGCAGCATCGCTCAACATTTGCTCTGCAAGATGATCTGAAAGGAGCCCAGCTAGTTCTGTAGGTGTGCTGGCATTTAGAGGCATCTTGAAGTTTTGGCTTATAAAATTTCCCCAAACTAGCTGTATGGCCCTGTGGAGCTCTTAGCTGCTGTAACAGTTAATGCAGCAGTGCCTGTTTGCCTTGTATTTTCTGGATAAGATAAATCCTTGATAGGAAGGACCACCTGGGATGTTAGTATAGTGCAGTTCGGTGTTGCAGCGCCCAGGTGTCGGGCAGCTGCCTACTGGAAGAGCTTGTGCTGTGCTCTCTGCAGCCACTGTCTGTACAGTGAAGGCTCCGCTGGGCAGCGGTAGGGCAGCTGGAGCACCCAGGAGGCTCAGGTGGGGCATTTGGGGTGCACAAACCTCTGAAAAAGATTTTAGGACTGCCGTGATTTTCTTCCTGGGTGTCTATTGCCATCTTTGTTGGTCCTAAGTCCCTTAGGAAGCTGCTTTTTAGACTTAGGCTCCTAAGGCACTTCAGATGTTTTGTGAAATACCTTTTTGAGGTATATCCTGTTGAGCTGTGCTGCAGATTTTGGGCAACCTAAGGCTGAGACATTTAAGGTTTTCTCAAATAGTTATTTAACGAAAAACACATTTCACGTGCGTATAACATCCCAATATGTTCCTGCTCAACCACTGAGCTTTCAACTCTTTTAAAGTATAAACACAGAGAACAAGCTGCCATCATGTAGACAATGCTTAGTCGACAAGAAAACATAGTTTATGCAGTATTTATGCTCCTCCAGTAAACAAAGACAAGTAAAATGCTTTACTTGTTAACATCAATTCAAAGAAAAAGCGAACGATGGCATTTTCTTTAATCATGTTGAATGTTCTGAAGGTGTCTGTGCGCTTCACCTTTCTTCTAAGCTGTTGTTTGTAATCTGCTGCTTATGTTTAATAGTACATAACTCTATTCTGAGAACTTGGCACACAACTTTGTTTCAAGCCTGTATTTAAACAAAAAATTCTCTGTAGATTTTATGGTGATAATATGAAGTGCAGCAGGAGGAATGTTTAAATAGGCAGGAGGTGAGTTGATTAGTTTGGTGGTCATTTCTTCATCAGCTGCTGTTGGAATGGTGTTCGGATTAGTAAGATTATTCTTTGCAATGCCTGGAAATTCCCAACCAACTGTGCAGTTGTATAAAGCCATCAGAATGATTTTGGTTGAGGTACCTACCAGAATTATTTATATAAAATGCATTTGAAATCCTATATTGGCAAGTTACACGTGAGGATTTCTATTTCAGGAAACTTTGGAAACAGCAAGGAACTAGACCCTCTCCAAAAGATACAAGATCCTTTTAGCATTTAATGATGACTGAGAAGGTGCTTAAAAATAACTTAGAAGCATGAAGCACATTAGTGTGTTCACTGTCCAGTTACAGGACAGAGCTAATAGTTAAATTTTGGATTCCGTTTGCATTTCTGGTCCTTTCTTGCTTCAAGACTTGAGATGAATTGCCTAGCTCCCCTTGACAAATGAGCTTAATACTTATCTATTGTCCATATTTACATTATTACATTTATGAGATGATAGAATCTGAATTCATCTTCTCTGAGGAAAGAACTGTAAAACTCTGTGGTGGTCAGGCAGTATAAAATACATCCTTCTACATGACTGTGCATAGTATTATCCATTGAGTAATTTGCTAGATATCAAGTCCATTTCACATGCAAAAAGTTCCTAGTTAATGATGGTATAAGTTCTTTTGGGAGGGATTCTGCTTACATATACATTTGTACAATATTCAACATAATAGCAGGGTAATCTTGACCGCATCATATGTGCTCATCTACAATTTATACAACACAGTTACTCAATTAGTTTGATTCTTCTGCATACTGCCAAATGGCACCTGAACAGCTCATAATGGGCAGCAGTAAATAGACATTTGTATGTACAGGTACACTGTGTAGTGAGAGAGGCATGCAGGAGACAAGGTGCAGAACAGCACAGCCCTGCATAAAACCAGGCATTCATTTAAAGGAAGAAAAATGTCGCTGAAAGCTGCAAGATTATTAGCATTACTATGCATGAGATGAAGTCAAGGAAGACATTACAAGAGGAAGAGAGACATTATTCAAGTGTCTAAGAAGACAGACCATCAGCAGCAGTGGAGAGAGAAAAGGCTTCCAAAGGAATAGCACAGCATTTCAAACATTAAATTATAAGGGGACTGAAGCTTTAGAAGGTATTTTGGAGTTACTGCATTATTTATTATTTGAGATTGCCTTTCCCCCAAATACTTAAGTTTTGTTCCATTCATACAGAACGGAAAAGTACTTGTTGTACTTCTAGACTTCCCAAGGCTTGCTTGGCCACTGAGCCAGCCCTTGGTTTTGAGCTACGGTTTGCTCTAGGCAGACACTGATTACCCACAACGCTGCAGCGGGTCGGAGCTGCTTGTTAGAAGGGCTGGGGAAGCGGGAAGGATTCGGCTGCCGCTGCTCTGGGGCTCGGAGGAGCTGGAGGCAGGACGCGGTATTGCTCTGTATTTGTATTGCATCGATACCTGCAGGCTGTGTCCAGGCAGCGGCCGAATTTCACGGTGCTAGGTGCTGTCCTTTCTCTAGCACTGTTTAAGGCCTTGAGGATACCTTTCTCCAGCCTAATTATTTGAGTATAGCTGCACCGACACTGCAGTCTCTCTGAGTGATGCAGGAGCTTACACTAGGAAAAAAACCATGAGAAATACAACTTGTATCACTTGCCTGAGCAAAAGAAGCTATATTGGCAAAAATAAGCTTTTTTTTTTCTTTTTTTTTTTCTCTCATATTATGGCTGTGCCTACATTAGGGCTTTTGCTTGCATAGCTGAAAAAAAAATCACACTCCTAGCTGACAGGGGATATGCTGTCAATTTTTTTTAATAGATGAGCCCGAAGTATTTCCACATGATGGATCAGTATGTGTATGTATGTGGGGAAGGGGGAGGGCAGAACCTGTTTTAAAATAGACGTTTCTAAAATTGGTTTGCACAGATGCCCTTAAAATGGCAAGTGCTGCCCTCCGCAGCAGCTTCCCGCTTCCTCTCGCAGGCTCCCAGGCCGAGCCCGTGCTGCGTGTCCTTCTGTGCCCACCCGCGCCAGCGCGGCCGGCTCCGTGCTCCTGCGCTGCTCCCTTCCCCTGCCCGCTGCCTCCGGCGGGAGCGCGGGCTCGGGCAGTGCGGGCGGCAGCAGGCCTTCGTGAAGGCTCAGTGCCAGTGCCGGGTGTTTTATTTCCCGCAGCCAGACTGCATGGCGAGTCGGAGAGAAAGCAGAGGGCTTTCCAAAACAGGGTGGCAGAGCCTTTGCCCAGCATCTCGAGGGTGCTGGGGAGGGGAGAGTGCTGCGAGGAGAGCCGGAGGGCCGTCCTGCCCAGGCCGCCGCTGCCGTTTGCCTTGTTCCTCCAGCCCCGGGTGGTGTCGGGGCTCATGCGGAGTGTGAACGTAGCCTAGCGCCCAGGAAGGAGCTGATCCCAGAGGCACTGCTCCGTCTAACTGACCTTTGGGCCAGGCAGCTGCTGGTCTGGTGCTTCATGTTCTTCATCTGTAAAATGAAGTCTTGGGATTTGTGATGAACCTTCATTTGGTCACACTGGGAAGAGGCTTGAGGTGCTGCGGTGGCTGAGCCTGGTGACGTGCAGGCAGTAGGGATCAGCCTGTCTTCGAATGACTCGCACTCCTTTAGAAGTACAAGCCCGTGAAAATAAGTCACTAAATAACCCGCCCCTAGTCTAGGGAGCAAGGGAGAGCAGCAAGCGGGCGCCCGAGCCGACAGCGGTCTGGGTAAACCCGTCTCCTTGGGTTACCCGCACGGGCGTGGGTACTTAGCCTGCGCCCCCGAGTCCTTGCTGTTGGTTAGTGCAGGGAATTTGTGGGTTAGGCACCTGGAAATGAGGCATACGTAGTAATTTTAAAAAGAGTAATCAGAGGACTTGTTTTAATTTCTTTTTCCAAATATGAAAGTTTAAGCATTAAATAGCAGTTAACCAGGTAACCCACAGCCCATTGGTACCAATTATTTACTCAGAGTTTAATCGGACATTTAATAAGTATGTTAATTGACACTGCACTAACTTACTATAGGTGTCTTCCTAAGTGCCAATTATCTGCCTCAACATTCCTGACAGTATAAGTTTGTTAGTAAGGAGCTAATTGCACTAGTTTATTGCTGATGGAATCACATGGGGAGTAGATTTTGCTCTTACATACTTATTAGACCTCAATAAGTGATCCTGAGCAGTCTGTTGCTATTCAATTAACAAGTAATAACTTCCTTAATGGATCTAATTGAAATGCTTATTTCAGCCAGGCACCTAATACATAGTGCTTTACTTTGAGCGCTTTTTGGCGCAGACTAGTCTTGTTCACTGAACAAGAGCAAAACGGGGCTGCTGAGGAAAACCCCGACACTGTGACGGGACCCAGGCACTGCTGGTAAATCCCTGCCTAACATGACCAGTAGTAGTTTGCCGGATGATTTCTGTTCTGTAGAAATACCATGGGAATAAACCAAGACACTTCTCTCTGGGGATTTAAATCCACGGAGGGGATTCTGCAGCATGAAATTCGACTAGCACATTAGCTCGGCCGCTTGTGATGGAGGTGAAGGCGCTTGCTGCTCCGCTGGGAGCTGTGCGGCTAAGCCGAGTGCACCGCGGCAGCCGCACCGTCGTTAAGTCCGTGTTACAGGTGGACTCTTTCACAAATTCACTCCCCTTCTTTGTGAGTCCACATGTTTGGCTTAAGAGATTGATAGAAATACGTTGTTAGCTATATTTTATGACCTAAAACCAACATTATAATTACAGCGAAAGGAGGTAACTAGAGGGTTACTGTTCCATGCACCTCAGTAAGGCTGACACTAAATCACCTTGAATTTAGTCTTTGCTCTGGAGCAAAACCTGCTGTGACCTGCCTGAGTGACTACTCTTGGGGATAACAAGTAGCAGTTGCTCTGCGAGACAGCTTCCGAGTGAAAAGGGGAGCAGGGACGTCGTGCCTGGGGCTGTGCGCACTGCATGTAGAGAGCTTCAGATTGGGAACCTCCTCAGTAAGGAAGGGGCAGCCTTCATCTTACAGGCGGATTCTTAAAATCTGTGATTTCCTAGACTGGGAAGTGGTAACCTGTTTTGTCCATTTATGGGATGAGAAGACTCAGCAGAGGTTGGTTTCTGAAACTGTTTTGGGATTCAGAATTAAAACTCTATTTTTTTCTGTAATGAGGCTATAACAGGCAAGATATGTGTTTGTGGATAAGTGCCAGGAAGTCTGCTCAAGGATCACTAACAAATTATTCCATTTGGAAAAGTTATTATATGAGTAGTAACCTTTTCTCAAGAATTTTTAGCAGATAGATTTAGTGTCAAAACAATATAATGGAATGTATTAGCTTCTCCAGTCTATCATGTTACCTACTTTTTAATGCATGCCTTCTACTCATTGAATTGAAGGACCTTATTGATCTCTTTGCAGCTGAACTGATTATTGGGGGTAAGATAGTGTCTTCCTGAAATAAGCCAAGACAAATCATTCATTTAAAATATTCTTATTTTAGTAAACTTCTATTTAATCTTTGGGGTTGATTAAAAAAATGTATTGCTGGTGGGCTGGCATAAACTTATTAAATCAGAAAGAAACTGAGTTCAGACTAGTACATTTAATGTCAACTTTTGTAATATTCTTGGGGAAAAGTACCTGCATAGACTTACTAATAATCTAGAATTTTAAAACAGCAATAACAGCAAAGCAATCTCACTAGGAAAATAACTCCTAAACTGCAACTTCGGATACCTTGGAAATGCTTCAATTAGACATCATAGTCCTGTGGTTATTGTTTGAAAAAATCTCTTTATCATTTAGGTATTAGCTAGTTGGTGTCTGTAGCTTCTGGGGGTTGGAGTTAGGCGATGGGGTGTGCTCTGCAGAAGTGCCGTGCTTCTTTCCTATGCCTGAAGGGTGGATGATGTACATCATAGCTGGCATCTTGCTAATGCTGAATAGAGGGAGTAAAGACTAAATGAGTGTAACAGCTGAGGCGATTTTCAAAGGCATGAGCGGAATTTCAACACGTAGCTCTTGATGATTCCTACTGATTTTCCAGACTTGCTTATGGATCCCTGGTCAACTGTGAGTCTGTGCCCCATTACTCTCCCTGGACCAACCACTTGGGGTGTTTGATGGCTGGCGGTCTGGGGGCAAGTGTTCAGAGGTCCAGATGCCAACTCTCCCATTACACTGATGGGATAGAGGAGCCCACCCCTGACTGTAGACGCCCCTGGAGATCACTCGGTCTTGCCATCTATACTGTGCAAGCATGGACCAAGTTGAAGGAGCAAGTGGGTGCCGTAACAAAGGTGTTTCCTGACTTTTTGGAGCTCTAACCCTGACTTAGTCTTGGGTTGGAAGCTGAGGGGAGTGGGTCTAAAATGTCCTGTGGAACAGCAGCCAGAGAGAGGAGAAGGTTTGGCTGGAAGGGCTTTCTGAAAAAAAGAAATGAGCAGTAATATCTACGTGAGGCTTGAACACAGGAGGTTAGTTATGATCCTATTCAGGACAGGTGAAACTATGTTTTAGAGAACACAGTGAAGATTATAAAAAATCCAGTACTGGATTCAGATGGACACTGTTGACATTGTTAGCTTTGTGGGATCTGTGCAGGGTTTTGTTAGAAGCCATCGTGAAGCAGTCTGTTTTGTCAGCAGGCTCAGAGCAAGTATTCTCCCTGCCCCAGCTCCAATGGCTATTTTCTAAGTGGTTTTAGCCTGCAATGTGACAAATAGTGTACTTCTGGCAACTGATTTTTCTTTGTGGCTTGTATGGTTCTGTTTGTTCCTGCGGCCCTGGAATTTCGTACGTGGTCGGAGCCTTTCGAAGCACGTCACCTCCCTCAGAGCACGGGCAGAAATCGTAGCTGCAGTTTTGTTCCTCTTGAGGAGAAAATTCAGCCTTTCGCTGAATATTGCGGTTTAACTGAAGCAGCAGGAACTATCAAGGAATGCTTGCAATATGGATATCTCATGTATAGTAAAATGTCATTTTCAAGCACTTTCTGAGCTATCTATCCTACTAATGAAGCAGCTCTTGAATTATCGCGTGACTTTCTCCCAGCTTGTCGCGCTTCACGTAACCTGGCTTTTGGTCATGATGTCGTTTCAGGTAACACCTCACATGGCGAGCTCTCTGTTGCGTGCGATCAGCTGGTGTCCTCCAGGAGCTAGCGGTGAAGGGCTCTTTGAGATGCGCTCTGTGTATGTGTCAAAGCAAAATAACTGCTGCAGTGAAGGTAGTAGTTGAGTATCCAAAACTCACCTCAGTCTGCGGTTCAGGAAGATGAGCATTATGCGAAAAGACCTGTTTAATCTGAAAGCTGTCCTAGAAAAGATAATAAGGGTGAGCAATCATTTTTACTGTCTTTCAGTTTAGATTGTTAATTCGGGTCAGTGATTTCCTAAATGCTTGAGTGGGTTTTGGTATTTTGGTAGCCCTCAGCTGAGCTGTTAGCAGTGGAAGTGAAACTCCACCGCAACGTCTGCTGCTTGTTCCCGTGAGCCGTGGGAGCTCTCTGCAAGGCTGGTGTTGCCACGTGCGGGGCAGTGCCTTCCTGCAGCTTTCCTCGGGTGCCCAGCAGCTTGGGCTTTGCAGCCGAATTTCACAGTTCAGCATAACACCTCACGGGCTCTCCTAGGGGAATTTAAAACCAGGCAAACTTAAAATCTCACGTAGTTCCAGGGATGGCAGGAGCAGGCAGCTGGCCGGAGTGAACCCGGCTCAGCGCTGCCTGGAAAACCCTTGGAGCTGAGGCAAAGGCAGACCCCTCCACGCAGGCATCTTTCTCGCTCTGAAGCCCAGATCTTTGTATCGAACGCACCGTGAACATCTGGCCAGCGATGATGTTGAGGCTGTGTCTGGCTATGACAAATACTTTCCTCCCAGCATGCATTCCCTCTCGCTTTGCCTTGCTCGCGCCTCCGCCGTGTTCGCTTCCTGGGAGCCTCTCGGTGACTAGGGGCGATGGCCTGGCCCCAGGCAGCTCTGCGATTTGCCGTTGCCTCCGACGGGGTCAGTATTTCACCTGCGCTAGCAGTGACGGAGACTGAATGTCGGAGCCCCGTGCACAAGCTTGCACAGAAATCAATTCTCACGTGCAGCATTAATATTGGAAATGTTCTTGCTCACCTAATGGTCGGCCAGGCATAACAGCCTGTGACTAATGGCTGTTCACCGTTATGCAGCATGGCCTGATAATAAAAACTTCCTGTTTGTCCAAAACAAATCTCAAGCTGTTAATTGATCCACAAGTATTTTTGATGAAATAAGAGCATCAGATGGATGCTCTTTGCACAGAAAGGGAAGTTACAGCTAGCTGTGTGTTACTTTTGTGATTCATCTGCTCTATTTTATTTATTATTTTTTTCATGTGGGGCCAGTGTTGTAAATCACAGATTTGAGAAATAAGCCTGTGCTTAGAATGACCCAAATTAAAAATCAGTTGCCACCTTTCTTGCCTTACTAAGCATCTCCTCCGTTTCTGTGAGGAGTAGGCACGCGTTGAAAGGCTGGCATACAGCTCCAGAGCCAGCCGTTAGCTCATGGTCTGCCTGTACCATGCTTAAGGTCAGCTACTGGAAAAAGTTACAAAAACTGGCTGTTACAGCCAGGTCTGATCCTGCAAAAAGAGCCTCTGTTGCGAACTGCCGTCCTTTGCTCATTTCTGTTGAAGTCAGTGGGACTCAGCCCTGGAAAAACTGCCTGTGCTGCCGATGACTTGCTGAACGCGGGCAGTAAGGTGTGTACAGATTGGGCTTTTTGCCATTCAAGTTTTCCTGCAGTAAACATCCTTCTTTTTTTTAACAGATGGGACCATTGGCGACAGTTGTTAGCCTAGCTGGTCTGTGCAGTAGGTTTTTTTCCTCCTTCCCTGCCCTTAAAGCAGGAGATAGAGCAGTACAACCTTCGTCGCTCTCCCTGGCTGACATGATCGGCAGATGAACCTGGCAGAGAGGATTCAGGGTCATCGCGGGAGCCTGAGGTATTCTCAGACTTTACCTAAATGCTGCTGCTCCCTGGCATCTGCATTCAGGTCAGCAGCCTTTGCCATAGGACACAGACTTGGATCTAGTGAGGATTTTAACAAGGAGAGCTCAGAAAAGTTGTTGGTGACTGCAGGAAAAAAGCAAGCGAGCAGGCCATAAATCAGGTCATCGGATGAATTCAGAAGGCACTAATAAAATCAGAGCTTCCAATAAATTTCATTTCAGGCAGAGCAGAAGCATTTTTTCAGTTGAGAGTTCAGGACAGATTATAATTTCAGATGTGTGTAAGGCCAATGCAATGTGTCTACAAAAATGTTTGCAGGCAGGCGGCAGTGGCTGGTCCAGTCAGAGTCAGGCCCCGCACCAGTTGCTTTTTAGTATGATTGAATAAAAATACAAAAATTTCTGGTTCACTTAGCAAAGCTGAATCTAATTAGATATTGAATTTTTTTTTCTCTCAAATCCTTTGGTTTCTTGCTCTTTCATACTCTGCTATGATGACATTTGAACAACAAATGCAGTCTTGGTAGGTGAGTCTCTTGGTACTACTTTTTATATGAATAGCTTGCATATCGCAGATGAAGTCCAGATGCTGCATTTATGAGGGTTTTTTGTCCTGATCAATTTTTTAAAAACATTTTTCCATTGCATGAAATTAATAGCTATCTGGGGAAATACCAACCAACTCTTCCCCATCCCTGCAAATACTAACCTTTTCTCATCTGGGAATGGAGAATGGATTTCTCTTTCCCTTTATTTACCTGCAAGATGTCCTTGCCAGTGCTCAGAGCCGTAGAGGGAGGAGGAAAAATACGAAGAAAACCTTCATAAGTGGAAAACATTACAAACATAACAACTGTGCATACTCCAAATAAGAACAGAGTCTTCTGAGTTTATGTTATACTGAGCAAACGCTGCATAATCTTGCCAGGGTCACTGAGTGAGTCATTAGCAAGATGGCACTAAGACAGAGGCATCCGAATTTTTTGTAACTACTCTGATTGCTTTAAGACCCCAATTTGAAAGGCCACAAGTTACAGTCACGCAGATAACTTCTCACAGCTTTACAAATTGGTTTTCTTGCAATCATCTCACTACGATGTGCTCGCAGCTTTTTGCTTTTTTTTTTTTTTTTGAACTTGCCTGCCTTCTGTTTGGTTTTCAGACTTGCTGCCGTTTTGAGTGTCTGCAAAAGCCAAGGGAAGGCAGAGGTGACTGGGAAGCTCTGCGCTGCGCTGCTGGGCCCGCTGGGGAAGGGCTGGGGCTGAGGCACCGTGGCTGGCCTGCCCCCAGTGCCCTGGCGGCATGCTGGACACCTCGTACCTGCTTGTGGGAGTGCTCTGGAGCTGCGAGCTGTTGTTCTGGGGAGGCTATAGGATGTGTCAAGCCAAACCAACGGGCCCAGGACAGCTTTTGAGGAGAAAACTGCTTAAAACTGCTTTTGTTTTGCATCTCGCGCAGCTTCGGTGGCTGTTGCAGTTCCCATTCGGGAGGGAGGCTGTTGATGTCCATCTTGGCATCATTAAAGACAAAATCCTTCAAAAGCTGCGGTTACGGCAGGTTAGCCTTGGGCTGCTGTGTTCTCTCCTTCTGTTAGTAATGGAGAGACTACTTTACTTTCTCTTTTTCTTTTTTTTTTTTTTTTTTTTAAAAATATAAAAAAGCTTTTCTTATACTTGTGTTTTTCCTAACACTGTTGACTCTTGCTTTCCATAGGTCTCTGTGGTGTTTGCACCCACGTGATGCAGCAGGACATGAAGTGGCTGGAGATGCATCCAGCCACTGCGTGACTCCAGCTAAGTGCAGGCTGCTTTAATAGAGACCAAAAAAGGCCCCCCACCCCCTGAGCCACTAAAAGACCAAAAAAGTGTCCTGGGTGCATATTTGTGTGTGATTAAAATAACTGTTTGTAATTTTTCATACCCCTTAAGGCCTAAATGAGAATTATTCAGGCAGGTGTGCTTCGGGAGTTACTGCCCGTTTGCAGTGGCTGGCGCCTCCCCGTTAAAGGCATCGGTAATATCCAAGTGGCAAAGCAGCACAGGCTTGCAGCAAACGACAGCTCTATGTGCTTGACTCTGCGTATGCATCCAATAAAGATCACATCAATAAAAAGAAATTTAAAGTGGCTTTGGCCTTAGAAAAATACATATGGAGACATTATAGGTTTGAAGTATTCTTTTTAGTACTGTGCTTCCCTTCCTCATGCCTATCTTCCTAAGAGTTTTTTTTTTTTTTTTTTTTTTTTTTAAGTAAAATACAGGTAGGTGCCGTTGTATTGTAACATGCACAGTAATTTCAAGTGATTAATACCTTGACAGCATAAGTCATAACAGATCATTTTTATCCATTATCTAAAATCAACTTTTAATTAAAAGAATACTTCATATTTGCTTTGTGATACTAAATTACCTGATTATTTTAAAATTATGTGTGATGTTGGTGCATACTAAATAGACGGCATGTATATTTCTGTTGGGCCTTTATTATATGTCCAAAACAGGAATTTCAATTATTAAACATTAGTAAGTATTTAGGAATGTCCTGATCTGTAGGTCTGCCATTAATTTTGCCAGTATTTTTTTTTCTTTTTGTGGCCTTTATTTTAGAAGAAAAATTGTATTGCTTTTGCACAAAATCAGTATCTGTGAACCCTAACAAGAGGGGTTCAGAGGAACCAGAATACAAGCTACAGTAGAGGTTTCCTATGGGCTAACCTGACTCTGTACTGCACTCTCCGAAGCCTTGCCCGTTACTTTGATGTTTTATATTTAACTCAGGAGGCTGACAGTCGTCTACAGACACTCTCTCCCTCAAGAACATGCGTGTCAACACACGGCTGCAGCGAGGATGGAAGTGCACCTGCATGGCTCGCTATCAGCCCCGGCAAGCTGCCTGATCCCCTGTAACGCTGATGAAAGGGTGTCGCGGTGCCTCCCTCACCGAACACTTAAAGGCAAGCAGTTTTTCCTCTGTTGTAATCTCAGGAACGAGGCACTTAAAACTAGCTTCAATAACAATGAAGTGAGACATTCAGTACATTGGAATATTTTATTTTGACTTTACATGCGGTGTTAAAAACCCAAAGAACGTATTATTTACACATCCACAATACAAGTTTACAAGATATCTATACATGTTAAAGTACTCTATAGTATAGAGCAGCTTCATTTAAGGGTTACTTTTTTATGCCGTACCATTAAAAAAGATACAATCTGCGTTTACCTTTGCACAAATGGATAAAGCATCTTTTATTATTAAATTAACAGAATAAAGACTAGGTTGAATGTTAGAAATTTCAACATAAATACTGAGAGAACTCACATTACCATCTACAAGGCAGCACAATGTTACAGGAGGTTATCAGGGTTCACATACATTTATCTTTTGTTTTCACACAAGTCTGAATTAATATTTGTAAAGTGAATTCGGATCAGTTTTTGTCTTTTGACAACTGAGTACATTTTTAATAGTTATTAATCTTGTAGTGTTTTAGTTGCAAGACAGAAGTGTTTAGGAAGAGAGATCATTGATTTTTGGATCCAGAGGTCTCAGGAAATAAATGTCCCTTACAGCCTTACCATAAAAAATGACTACTTCTATCCTTTATTCTTTGTTCTGTAACAGAGATCTAGTTTTCAGGGACTAACCTTTTCTCCCCTTCAAGCAGATAATGTAAGTCTCCATCGTCTCTGAAACCCATTGCAGTTATTTGTCCCGCTAATTCATGAATATTCCTCTGCCATGGTTATTTCTATAGTTATGTTCAATAAACAATGTGGTAGTGTGTAGTTTGCAAGCTAAAATAGCCATCTGTGTTGAACATCAGCTGCAAGTGGATACTGTAAAACCTACTAAATGGCTTACACAACTTTAGCAGGTGTTCCATTACCCTAGAAACCTCCTCTGATTTCACATTATAACTGTTTGATCCTTCGGAGAGCTGGGGTGGAATGTTTATCACGGTAAGGTGATTTAATGCTGCTGTCTTCTTGGATTGTAGGCTGCCTTTAGTTATCATTAATTATTTTTGCTTTTCATCTTTTTTTTTTCTTATTGGGTGATGTTGAGAGGTTTTTACACTGGCACTCGGGAAAGATGTGCTATAGTGAGAACACTTGACAGTTTTTTTTTTTTTAGTACTTTTATCATTTGCATGAATAAGGCACAAAATGCACAGATTCAGGTAAACTCACACATAATATTTACAGAATATTGTCATTACCTGCATGACTTTGGAAAAAAACCTTACATTACACAACAAAAACAAATTGATTGCACTACTGTTGAGTTTTCACAGACTGCTTCTGCCAGGCCAATTAATGTTTCTTCCTTTCTACTGACCAGAGTCTATCAGAGAGTAGGGCATTATTTAATGCAACACAAACATAACCTTCTGTAGTTACACAGGCCTCTGCCAAGCGGATTGTAGATTATTAGCTGCCCTCAATGAGAAGTACGGGGGCTCGAGTTCACAGTGGCCAGGTATTGGATGGGGAGCACACTCCCCCGTTCCAGCCCAAAACACTACATTTGAAATGTACAGCTCTGAATCAATAGCAGCATAACAGAGTTATGAAGAATTAAACATATATGCACTCTTTCCCTGGTTGACTTATTTCATCGAGGCGAATCACTCAGAAGGCTGGCAGAGATGCGCAGTTCTTCCTTGGCTGTCTCTGCACTGAACCCAAACGTTGCAGAAGGAAGTCATCTGTTCAGTCATGCTCAATGTAAACAATTCCATAGCATAAAAGATGCAATGGGAATCTAAATACATCCTAGTGTGTACAGTACACACGCACATCCACACACACGCACAGCTTTATCTGTGGCACAAACAAAATGCCACACACATGGATAGAAAAAAAAAAAGAATGCTACAGTTGGGCCAGAGACTGAATTCCAGCAAATTGATTATTAACCCAGATAGTCATTGAGACATTACCATTTTCTGACATTTGTGCAAGAGGCAAGGTGAATGCATACGTATTAAAATGTTCACATTTAATGGGAAGGACCACGCTTAACGGCAGTCTAAAATGGAACCCATTTTTCAAGTATTTGCTCACAGATTTTTTTTCCAGGAACTTTTTCAGCTATTTAGAACAGTAAAGTAGCCCCCACCCCATTGTGCTACATGTCTCCTTAGCTCCAAACAAAAGAAATGTTATGACCAGCACTTTCCTTTGTTTTTTTTTTTGTTTGTTTGCTCCTAGCAAGTGCACCAAGTCTTGCTATAGCTACATGTGGCAAGACACAGATGTTGCTGAAGTAAAGACAGTTTCTTTGGCCACTTTGTTCTCTTTAATTACAAGCAAGTCTCTGTCTTACGTGTCTCCCACAACATCATCTCACAACCTGTACAGGTTAATGCCACACTCATTTTTAGCACAGACAAGTCCTAGTAGCTGTATTTGTTCAGTGGTCTGACTGAAGTTGTCTGAGGAACAAACGAGGGTTTTGGTGGCACGTCGGGTTTTAAGGAGGGTGTCCTCTTTATTCCTGTACGAGGAAGAGTGCCGTTGCTCGTGTAACTGCTTTGCCTGGACAAGGAAGGCTGGAGGTGAACGCTGACAGGCGTCCCTTGCATGTAGTCCATCTTTGTGCCTGCTGTGGGAGGCATGTATCCGCCACGATTAATACTAGGCTGTCTGGATAACAAAACACCATTTGGTGAGTTTAAGTTTTTAGGAAGGGCAGATATTGAATGCCTTTGTGAAGAATTTTTGTGATAACCTCTTTGCCTTTCCAAAGAGGTCATGGGTACTGCAGGCGTGGTGGGAACATCCACCCGTTTTGTGGGACTGTTTCTTGGAAGAGTCGATGGAGGAGAGTATAGAGATGCCTCCCTGTTTGGAACTTTAGGTGGGATCTCAGACATATTTCCCATTGGATCCAGCATTAAAGTCTGGTGGGCCACTTGAATATCTCCCATAATTGCTTTGGGATTACTAGTAGTTTCATTTAAGTGTTTCAGAAAATCATTCAGGGTGTTCCTCGAATCAACAGATCTCCTGTGGTCTCTTTTGCTGGATGGTTTTGTAAGTGGATGATCAATATGTTGCATCTTTTTGTCTGCCTTGTGCGCATTAGAATTTGAGAAAGATGTATTGTAATCATGGGTAGCGTTGGGAAGAACAATAGCACTAGGAATATGTCCATGACTTAGAGGAGAATGGGGTGGAGGACTGGAAGGGAAAAACTGAGGGCTTTTTAGTGGGGTTTCTTTTCGTGAGGCGTTGTGGTTACTATGCGCCTTGTCTGACTGACTTTTCATAGCCTGCATAGTCTTTTGTTGAAGAACTGGTGTGGATTCAGGAGTTGGTAGTGCAGCTAATTCGGGAGGCTGGCCCCTGGGGTCCATCATCATGGACTTCGTATCGCCATTGGGTGGCAATTCCTTCCGGCTAGTCAACAGGTTTGTGTAGAGCTTGGGTGAATCAATGTTTTGTTGGTATTCCTTGACAGGACTATCAAACAACCCGTTCAGTTTAGCAAAACTCCCGCTGGAGTCAGTACAGGACTGAGCAGATTCCGCATCTTTGTGTATTTTTCTGGATTTCCGTACAAATATATCCCGGTAACAGTAAACGGCCACTCCCGCAATAAAGGCTCCCAGGACGAAAGCAGCAAAGACACAAGTGATTAGGACATTCATATGTACCATTTGGTTGGAATCTCCTGATTGTACTTCCCACCTTACACCTGCAGAAGACATACAGTATATGATAAATTAGCATGCAGTTCCCAGAGGTGCATTTCAGAAGAAGGCAGGCTGCCTCGGGGACGGGCAGCAGTATCTGTATCAGTGTTTGTTAAGAGTTCTGTACACGGGGTTTGCATTAGCTGGATTCTGCAATCTAAAGCATTGGTGAATGCAAATAGTTTTACAAATAAACGGTACTATGTTAGTATTGATCAGTCCAAATGAAGACCGTCCATTTTCTTTGCTAATAAGGAATGCTTGTCAGTGCTTCACTTCTCATATTATGCTTAGCCATATACTGTACTCTACTGCTTTAGTCTGTCCCCAGATTTCCTTTAAGGCTCACAAACAGGGGCTTTTATGTTATTAACATTAACGATTTCTGCTAGAAAATTGAGGTTAGAAGGTGTTACTTGGCCAGACAGCAATTAATAACTCAGGGATGGATTTCTATCTCAATTTCTGCCCAACTCATAAATCAGTATCAAAAGAGAGACAGGATTATGCAAATGTTGTGTAAAACTGTATAATCTACATGCTGTGTTGTAATAAGCATGTTCATATGATATTGTGCAGAACACGTCAACTAAACCATCTGTAGTTTGCTAGCCTTGGGGTGGCACACTTTGCATTATGTAAGTATGTAATATTTAAAGTAAGTAAATTCGATACTATGTTATTTGATTAATACGCTAGTTTTTTTTTCTTTTTTTTTCAGTGAATAAAGAGCATACATATGGACATACCATTAAAAAAACCGTGCAAGGTTAAAAGATGTTACAAGAAATTGTTAAAATTTAGAAAACTTTTAGCTTAGACCAAGAAGAAGTTGAATGTTGGCTTAGTTTGTGATCTGCATATTAATAGAGGCTCCCTTTGTTTTTTGAGATTTTTAGCATAACCACAGACATCTTGCAGCTAAGGCTATGTTAGTTTTTAATGAAAGTAATTCTGTTAACTAACCCAAAGGATGTTAACATGAAAGAGCAAGAGTGAAGGAACAGATTTGCTTTTGTTAGAGGCAAGGCCTTTGAACATTGTTAATGTTCAGGGTTATAGGTTTTAATGGCACTGTGCAGAAGAAGAAAAAAAAATCATGTGTAAAGTTCACTAATAGCTATGACACAAAATATGACTGAGAACCAAGAGCAAATGATAACAAAAAATTTAAACAAAGCAAAATGGAAAATAACGGCAACAAATTAAAATGACAAATGCACAGCCATAATGGCTGATAGGAAACCTGATATGTTTTGGTGAATGGTAATAAAACAGGAGTGGTTTTTTAGCTGATGAGATTTTTTCAGTAAATACAGAATTGTGCAAACATGTCTGTCATCCGGCTATTCTGTGCACTGGTGAAGACTTGTTTTAAGTTTTGGCTATGGGATTGGAAACTGGTTTCTTTAGCTGATTGTGATATCGTCCTACTGAACTGAAATCTTTGCAACTGTAATTAGAGTTTCAATTAGCTGAAAGAACAGCTTAGAGAAAGATGAATTTACATGCAGTAGATGCTTCTTATAGTGTTCAGATTAAAAGCTGTGTGTGCATGTGTGTATGTTTGTGTGTGTGTGTGCGTGTGTATACTGAGATCCTCTGTAAACTTGCACTCATCACCAGAGAATAAAATCTCAGTGTGGGTCTTCTCTGATCTGAACCACATTCTTTACAAACCTGCTGCAGGCTGAAGGCGTTTGGGATGTGCCGCATTTATAGCACAGACCTGTCAGGTGAGTTCTGTGATGTATTTCCCCTCTCCTACCCCAACCCCCAAAACATTAAATTTACTTTAGCTGCTGCCTGTAAACAACCATTCTTGAGCACTAGTAGTCTTATCCAAACTAGACTGGTTTGAAAACAAACAACTGAAGTGCAGGTAAGACTGAATTTATCTATTTTTTTTAACGCATACAGAACTCCTGCTGATTTTGATGGGAGCATTGGGCCACCCCCTAGAAAAAAAAGGCTGTGGGAAACCCATTATCTGTATTTCCCATTCTAAACTTTGAGCATCACTTTATACACCAGATAAATAGGCATGAGAAACATGATTGCACTGTCTGCATATTCAGAGGGAATGGATATAAAATGTAGCCCAACAATCATGGCTGTTATGTTTAAATCTTAGAAAATGCTGAGACTATCAGGTTTCCATTCAGCTGCAATGTATTTTCCCTGATAAGGCCTTACCCTTTGGGACACCTGATAATGGATCAGAATAATCAGAAGTGTTTGGGTCATCTTGAACTACAAATTTCCGAGAGCCAGTCACTTTAGGTTTCCAGGAACCAATCACTTTAGGTGATATAACTGGGATACTTGCCATTGTGGTAATGGAAGCTGAGGAGAACTCCATGTCTGTGGTGGCAAACAGATTTTTATTAATGTGTATTACAGTCAGGCTTTCCTCAGTGTTTCATGGCACATCTAAGCTAAAACTGGAGACAGTATTTAATGGGAGTTACATGTCAGAGCAAAACGTGACCCCTACACTTCCCAGAAGTACAGAGGACTGATTAAAATCAATCAGTTCAAAACTTTAAGTACAAAAGATACATTAAAACATCAACAGCTGCTAGACAAAAAGCCAGAGAAGTCAAACATGAAAACAGTGCAAAAGTTATAGTAAGGAATTGGTGGAGGTGAAAAGCACAACTTGAACTCTACTTAATTCCTCTATTGTTCACTGGAGACAACATACTTTGCTGCCTTTTAATTATCTTAAAAAAAAAAAAAAAAAAAAAAAAGCCTTGGAAAGACATATGCTCATGACAGGTTACTCCTGAGAAACCAGATCAGCTCCACGAGTGCTATTACGGTCTACCAGGAACTGCTGAAGTGAGCCATTTCTTTGGAGGGAGGGGAAGGAATTTCTTTAACCTCTATTTTTTAATAGTTCCTAAGAACAGAGTTGTACAGATTTGGACTCCCTTTAGTGTGTTTGCTGAATGGAATTCCTATGGCTTGGGGGAGATACCCATGAGGAAGAGACAGACCAAATCCAGGTTTACAACCCAGAGTTTACTTTGCATGCTCAAGTAGCATTTTGTGTATGCTGGCCAGATTGGTTTAGACATGAATGTTTGTGGCTTGAGAGCTGACTAAGAAAAGTGAGTACTCAGAAAGCATGCTAATACAGGACTTACTTGAAAATCAGGTTCAATTATATTTGTGTCCCACAATACCACTTTGAAAATTCAATTGATAAAGTAAACATTCATGCAAGCAAGTTAGCATTTTCCTGTAAGGCAATTTTGTTTTGCTTTCCTAAATGACTCTCGATATTACAGTAAATAAATCTGGAAAATATTTGTTTCAAACATCACTTCTTGTCAAGTTACAGAAGTGAAAATATTATCAGAAACCAAAGCACAAAATAATGTTTTGTTGCACTCTTACAAATTGAACATACAAGCAGATTCTTTTCAGATCTAGCCATCAGAAATGTGCCTTCAGTTTGAAACCAGAGACCGAGTTCCAGGAGGAAACACTGGAAAATAAGGGCTGGGGCTTGCTCCTGTTGAAGTCAATAGAGGTTCTGCTTTTGAGTTCAACAGAGGAGCATCGGGTCCCGTCTCCCTGAACACCAGGGGCTGACAACAGAAACACTGTTTGAAAAATCAGTGAAGGAGAAAAGGATGTGACAGTCCATCTGACAGCAATGCACCAAGTTTTTGAGTCCACCTTTATCTACACAAGTCCTTATTCAGCGACAAAATTTGTGATGTTAAATTATTTCCATTAGCACAAACTTCTTAAAACATTTCAAAAATGTAGAAATACACATTTTAGGAAATGTGTATTTGTGCAAAAGGTTTGCTGGGATAGAAGGAAAGAGGATAGGAGAGGTAAGAAGGAAGATGATGATATTTTGCCATTCATCTACTAGAGATGACCAATAGGGATATTCACAAATGCATGGCTGGGGATAAGAGTAAAGCTTAGTGGACTTCCGTGCAGTGAAGATGTCATCTATGTTAATCAAGCTCTTTAATAAAAGATGTCTCAATAAATAATGAGCTGTTAACATGCGACTACACAGGGTGAAGTGCTGAGTGAGAAGAGTCTGACTATCTTTACCATCAGTGGGAACATGAGTAAAAGCACAAAAATGGAGGATTGCCAACTGTGCAAAAGGAAGGAAAAAAGGGCTGAAAATGCTGAACTGAAGGAAAGTAAAGGTCATTAATTCAAAAAAATTAAAAAAAACTAACCAGATGTTGGGTCGCCAAATATTTTGTAATCTGGTGTAGCTGTAGTAGGCAAAATTTCTAAAAGAATTAAAGGAACAAGTAATCAGTGAAAAGTAACAAAAAGAAAGCAAAAGATCTCAAACCTGAGTGGCGGAAAATAAAAACTAAAATATTACTGATTTTAAAAAATAAATTCTTCAGTACTTTGCTGTAGACCCCAAATAGTTGTAAATTGGGGAAGGAGAGGAAAGATAAAACTCTGCCACCCAGGACCAAACAGCTCAGCTTTGTGAACATTTGCAATAATGCTAGGTGATGTGTTCATCGGATTACTTAAAAGCTCATCATAAATTTAACATCCACAGTGAAGTGCAGCCACAAACTAGTGCTGGCACACTAGAAGCGAGCAGCGGTGGCTATGTCTTACCATGGCAGTCCCCAAGCTGCGCTGTGTTGCCATATTCTACGTCTTGGATGTACCCTCCAGTGCTGTGGTTGTATGAAACAAACAAAGAGAACCTGCAATTAACAGTATTGGTAGGGAAACAAAGGTGATTGCCTTTTGTTCTGGAAGCAACAACTGGAAACATATTTATTCAGTCAACATAGAAATATAAGGGCTAATACATGGTCATAAAAATTATTCACACAATGCACAGCTTATGTCAGGTCTTTATTGCCTGGCATAAGCAAATACAGTTTTAGAAAAGATCAAGTTTTCACGGTAACTTCATCATCCCTTCTACACTGGGACTGCTCCTGGTTTGGATACCACTATCCAATTATACTAGAAGTTTGCGCTGGCCAACCAAAGTGGTCCCTTTTTAAGGTACAGTTGATAATGTATGTTACAGGCTTGATCTGTGCAAAATGCCTTTGATATGTATATATATCACCCTAGCTTCAGGGTGGAGCCAAAATCATCTCCTTTCTCCAATCCAAAAATACTTTCTTATTTGCAATTGAATGTGCTCAGGCCATGAGTGTGCCTGGGAGCAGACACTGCGCTGAGCTGCTCAGGCTTGCAGGCAGCGATTTGTCACCTTCCTGCTTCCTACTGCTTTTCCTACAGGGCTGCTTGTCCTTACACACATATAAAGCTCACACTGAAAGCAGATCTTCATGTAGAGGCTGCAGAATTATGTCAGACTTTAGCATTCTGTTCCCCTACCTAGACCATACATGAAAAAAAAACAGCTTTAAAAAAACCAGGAGATTTATTAATTGAGTGCAATGGAACAGGCACATGATAAAGGCTCTTGTGGTCTATAAAACATATGGTAAAGGGCTGGGCTAATTTGAAAAGCAGCACTTACAGCATGCCTGGCTTCACTCTTCCACATGCCTCGTGGTCTAACCAGCCACAGTATGGGTCCCGGGAAGCAATACACGACCTTGTAAGAGAAAAAACATGAGAAAAATTCAGACTTTTCTTTTTTTTTAAAAAACTTCCTTCCCCAGGATGGCTTTACTTGTCCTTTAAGGAGGAGTTTGCAAAGAGGGACGTACTTTTTACAAGAGCCGTGCCGCTCACACCGACTCAGAGGAATCCTGACGACACAGCTGGAGAATGCCACAAACAGTGCGTGGTGCTCTTTGTCCAGCTGCAGGGAAAGGACGCGCCTGTCCTCCTCGCTCTCAGTGCTACACCTGTTTTGCAAAAATAATGCAAAGCCATTATTTTAGTAACAACTCTGGTACGCTGTGGAGCACTTACTTATGTTGCTAACATTTATTTATTGCCTGCATAGCTTCTGAAAAGCAACTTTTTACACATATAAATGTAACTTACTAGTTGTTAGTGCGTGATTATTAAACAATCCTATTGGTTATCAAATGCTGGCTTCTGGCTCTTATTTACAGTTGGGTGACAATCTCGCTGAACTATGTAGGAAAAAAATCCACATCTCATTATTTTCTTTGTTCTCTCAGTTGGCATAAATGTCTCAGCAGAGCAGAACAGGAGTCCTGTACAGGGTGCCCAGGCAGCCTAATTGGAATGCTTCTGTTCTGAAAGTGTTTGCTCCAGAATAAATAAGTAAGTAAGTTTAAAATGATTAGAAGATGTAAAAGTGGCTTATCTATTATTGGTCACTCTTCAGAAACCCTCAAGATAAGCTCACGTCATTTCTTTTTAACAGCAATATATAATTCTGATGTTTGATACTCAGGAAAAAGTGTATCTACTTGCAGAAGTATTAGACTGTGTCACTGACGTCACTTAAGTAGAATTGGGTTGTTCACTCAACCCATGAAAAATGGCAAGTACCCAAATATTTCCAGGTTATTCAACAGAAGAAACACTGTGGAATGACAAACAATTGATGATGGTGATGATAGTGAGTTGATTTTGTTTTACCACCATTATTTTTAAGCTAGCTACCAAGGACTAGCTGAAGAGCTATGTAGTTCAGGTGTTACGGTAATACTTACTTTGCATGATTATAAGCTTCAATTTCTTCCAGTAATACACTGTCATTCAAAGAAAATGATCTGGTCTTTGCCAAGATTTTAAGTACTACTCCTGCTTCAGAGCCAACAAATATGACTGTGTAGTTCTGGTAGGGCCCAGCAGCATGGTCTACAGCAATTGCTGTCAATCTGTATCTACAAAAACCAAAAGGCCTATCATTAATTATCGGCATGTTTTCTTGTTTTTCTTTTCACATGTGTTATTGCTGAATGATGTCATACCTCACACGTGTTTTCGTAAACCATGGCTCCTCGATGACTGAGGGAACAGCTGAATCCATCAAAGGATGAGACTTGATGAAGGAAAGTGTTTCGTCTGGGAAATCAATGGAGGTTTTGTAAGCCTCTGCTAGGCCATGTTTTGCACAGCAGCCAGGTCTGAAAGGAGAACAACATTGTTTTTCCTCTTAGTATTTTAGTTAATGAGAGCAGGCAGCCTGCTAATGAGCATTTGTATGGTTGAAATGTAAAGCTCTGCTTTGGTTTTTAACCTAGCAAGACACACAAGAGTGTAGCTGACTGACTTACTTAGGGTAGCTCTTTGCAAGGACAATATTATTCCATCAGGAGCAAGAATCTTTTACCTTGGCTTTGGTACTTTGTCTTCAGGTACAGCTGTCCAAACAGAGTCAGGAGTCTTTTGTTCTTTAAATCTCCCTTTGAAGGCTTTCTCAATGTCATCCATGCTGAAAGCACACACTGCTGAACCAGGGATGCTGTTGAGCAAGAAAAAAAAATCATTGCAAGAACTCAGGCTGCAATGGCGCCAATAGCAGTGTAAGCGAAAACGGGAGCAGGCCCTTTGATGTGAGGTTGCGCTTCTCTTTCTCACCTGTTAAGCTGTGTGGTGAACACACCGACGACAGTGGGGATGCCATTGATTTCTATTATGTCTGTGACAGACTGCAGCACATCAAAGTAGAAGAATGAATCCCCAGGAACAGAGCAGTTGAGCCGAGCTTTCAGGAAGGAGGTCCAGTGTTTTTCCAGGACTCTCTGGGACCCCCCCATGTCATTTTTGCATATACGAGCCACCCGGGAATACACAGCCTGCAAAGGACGAAAAAGAAAAAGGGAGAAAGGCTTGAGAGCTGCAAGGAAAGCAGTGCTTGCTGCTGGGCTGCTAATAACACACTGAAGATAATTTTGTTAACAGGAAGATAGTTGCCATTTATCTGCACAGACAGGAAGAAAGTAAACAACATTAAGCTGCTAGTGCATGGGCATCTTAATGCATCACCAAGCAAATGCAACTCTGCCAGCTTGGGCCCACCTTTTTTTTTTTTTTTTTTTTTTTTTCCTGTTGAAATAGTATTTTTAGTGAGATTTAAAGACTTTAATTAACCACATGTAAAGGATTTAATAATTTATTACAGACTATCCTTCCACAGTGAGCCAAGAGTAGTATATGCTGTGTTGGTATGACTGAATTATTCACTATCTAGAAACATGAGAGAACCTTCTTTGAAATCCCTCTTCTGTGTTGTATTGTGTTCTTTAATAAGTATGAAATACAAAAACAAAACCATGACTTTTTCCACAGATGCTAAGGAAACAGCAGCGTTAAAAAGTACCTGTAGAGAACTCTCTCAACAGCAAGGCACAGAAAGTACAAGCAAAACAACTTTTTATGGCTGAAGAATGCATTGTTATGTGTTTTTTTTTTCCTCCCTATAAATTATAATGATGGGAAAACTACATGAACTGTGTACTGATTCCCACTTTATATTGTAAATTATGCTTGTTACTGATGCTGTTTTAAGTAGGTCTTATTCTGATAAGGCTACCTGATTGATAGCTTACTGTGATGACACCTACCTTGCCTAAATTATTGTGCTCTACAGCAATTTCTCGAAAGAAGAAATAAACATAGTTCCCATATTCTATGGCATGGAGGAAATGTGGCTCTGCAAGAAAGAGCAAAGAGATGGTTACTTCAAGGAAGTGTTTGGTTGGTAGAAGACACCGGCCAGCTCAGCGGCCCCTCCACAGTCCATTGCAGCCACGGTGCACTCCAGTCCTCGCCACGCTTTAGGACGGCCAAATATGGGTGCACGCGAGCTTAAATGAACCGAGTCTTTCTTTAATGTTGGCTAACAGACTATGAAAAGGCCTCAGAAGAATTGCATTTCAGCTAAGGTTTTTGTTACTGCAGATTCATTCACCGATGCATTTAACAAAGATTTGGCTTTATGGGCACTAAATTGCTTTCTTACTGCGCTCATACTGTATTGAAAGCCATGTATACACTGACGTTGTGGCATGGGGTAGCGCATGCTGGCTGTGAATCACCTGCCCCACAGTGCCACTGACGTTACATTCACCACACATACGGGACCCCCTCCCCCCCCCCAAATTACCTTTTATCCATTTGGAATCATACTTTATTGTTCTTAGGGCAGATCCATCCCCCATACTGCGATAAATAACAGCATCACTTGCCAGGAAATCTGCTACTGTTGCTGAATACAATTTTCCATCTAAAACAGAAATTAAAAATGTGGTATTAAAAAGCCTTTAATAATACAGTGAATTCTGACTAACCTGTATTCTTTCCCATTTCTTTACTGCCACTCTTCCCCAAATTGCTCTAATGTATTTATTAACAGTTCAGCTTCTAATCCTTTGGAGGGCATTTAAAAAATTTAGGATCAGAGGCACCTTGACACCTTTAGCTTTTCAAAGCTTTCTTTAAAAGCCCTCTGGTTCCTTTGGTGTCATTAATCATTTAGACTCATTACAAGCAGAAGTTCTTACCAGCAAAGAGGGCGACATTGGTTTGTCTGGCATCAAACGGGCATCTTGCCAGACCACTAATTTCCTCCCCGTCATACTCTAAGGTATTCAGCTAGAGAAGAAAAATAAATGGGTGGTAGTGTCATTTCTATTTTGTGCAGCAGCACAAAAGCATAATACAGTTTTTCCCCAAAACGTAACTTGGCACATTGGCTTCTGTCTGTTTTTATCGCACCTTGATGCATTCTCCGTTTAGTCACACTGGATGTACTTGCTATAGCATAATTAGCGCAAGCAAAACCAGTAACAGATTAATGACATACTATTCAATGGTCTTACCCGATAGTATCTGCACATAGGATTAAATGCATTTGTTCCACAGACAAACACCATCTCATCATTTCTTGGAACAAAGACTTTAATGAAGTTATGGCATTCATCCTGAAAGGAGAATAAGATGTATAAATCATAGACTTACTTACAGACAATATTAGTGTTGTTTTCCTCGCTTATCTTCAAGGATAACTTACTTTATGTTTGCCTTTCATAGCGCAGTTCTCTCTGTCCTGCTGCCTTGACCGCCATGTTAATTTCTGCTTAAATCAAATGAGAAAAGAAAATGACCTCCTTTCCGCAAGAATCTTAAAAAAGGTAGTAATAATAATAATAATAATAATAATAATAATTAAAAAAAAAAAAACCAAACAACCTTCCCTCGCCATCCCCCTGTATATCTACTCACCTTGCTTGGAGTAACCTCTGATTTTGGAACTTCATTTAGGTTTACAGTGTAAACTTGATCCCTGTTTGCAAAGACAGTAAAAATATATGGGTGAATTTATTAATCAATTATACTTATTTTTTTATAAGCTAAATCTGTTTTATAGATTGTTTTGTTAGACAAGAAACATCTTTGAAACCCCCATGGATGTTCTTTTTTTCAATACAAATGGGCAGTATGAGCTTTTTTTTTTTTTTTTTTTTATATATTTTCATTGTTGTAGGCCTCTGGAAGCATCTTTACTTTCCAATTATCCAGCTCTTGTCTTTCCATACTATTGAAGCACAACCCAGACTGTAAATATTCAAGTGTTTTAACCTCATTCCTACATCCCTGATGTGTCAGTCCAAGTTTAAAATGATCAGGAGAAGTTTTTATCAGAGCAGTAATGTAACGAGGGAAAAGGGTATTTGATCATTGGTTTTAGCATAACTGCAGTAACTGCAGCCTTCAAATCCAATTTTCATGCACTGGCCATAGATATGGCATATTTTCTCTCGGAAGTCCTCCTCCCAGTTCTAATTTTTATCATATTCTGCAGATTTTTCTAAATGAATTTTACACATTAATGCAAAACCAGGAGAGAAAAGAATTTTAATCTAATGAACTGACTAAAAGAAAATTACCTGCCAGCGATATAAAGTGTGTCTCGAATTTTCAACATCAGTTGGAAGTCCAGTCTGTGCTGAGATTCATTGCCTGAAGGGCGTCCTCTAAATACTGGATATTGCCTTGAATCTGCAAGTTAAAAATGGGCTACACCATCACTCAGGATTATAGAGCTAAAGAATCAATATCCAGCATTGATTAGCTGTATATACTAGGTGTAGAAGGGTTTAAACTAAATTCCTTGAGTAATGTCTTGAATATAAATGAAAAAAAAAGATGGCTAATGTCAGCAAATGTTCTTTTTTCCTGAAGTTATTGCTGTATTTCTGATTGCTTTTTTTAAGAAAATGATTAAGTGCTCTATTAAAGATACAAAGCCAGTAAACACATTTCAATTTGAAAGGAAACTTTTTTTTTTTTTTTTTAAGTTTCCCAAGGAGAAAAAAAAAGAAAGGAAACCGCATTAGAGCGTCTCCCCTGGTGGTTAGCCCCATTTGCCGGTTACTTACAGTGGTAGTCGACGACGTTAATGGGGTCCTCGTCCTCGGGGAAGCTGACGGCTCGGCCCCGGCACAGGCTCATCAGCATCACCCAGGCACAGAGCAGAGGAAGCCTCATGGCTGGGGAAGGCGAGCGCTACCTCGGGGGCAACACTACTTAACTACCTGGAAAAGAGGAACATGCCAGTGAGCTTTCGGCAGCACAGGACGATAAACATGACTTCTTAAGGCAGAAGAAGGGGTTTTGTGTTTTTTCCTTTTTTTTTTTTCCCCTTCACTTGTGTTTGATCATCGGCAGCACTGGAATGAATTGGTGCTTATGAAAAGGCCTCAGTATGTGTGTTGGTGGAGAACTGCTGTGCGACATATCCCTGCTCAAAGCTGCTGCGGACCACATTGATGTTTGCTAATTTTTAGCTGCAGTTGCAGGCATTTCGGAGGAAGCTGATGACTGTCAGCTCATTTAATTCGCGAGAATCACAAACAGCACATGCAGGCTGCTGACCTGGCAAGAAAAATTGTCAAACTTGGGATTAGAATTTTAATTAAACTGCAATCTCTTTCCATCCCCTCTATCACCAAATGTCAGCCAATAAAACCTTTTCCCCATAAAATACCTAAATCTTATCCACAAAAAGTCATGACACGCACAATCTGTCTGAACATCCATGCTATCTATGTTCTAAATTTATTGCGTGTTTCTAGGCTGTAGCATCATACTACTAAGCCTAACACGCTCAGTGCCAAGGACCTTATGTCTAAGACCCAACACGTGGCGCTTTGCCTTGTGCAGCGATTTACACGTGCAAAGCAAGTGTAAAAATGCTGCCTGTGCAATGTGACCGGGCTTGTCACGCACGTCGCAAGGCTGGCGACGAGGCTGGGGGAGAGGGGCACGGGGCTGAGCGGGGTTCCCAGCGCTTACTTCCTCCTGAATCACTGCAGCAGGCTAGACAGCAAGTAACTAACTGAGCAGCACCTTCAAGGGTGCTGCTTTTTCTTTTTTTTAGTGCTCTACAGATTATACAGCACATGTTATGATAGGACCACAACACTGTACAACAAAGCTTTTAAGAGAGGAAGGAAAACAACTTCTCTAACTAAACCACAGGGTATTTTAGTGAGCAGACTGTAACTACTCAAGTTGCAATTTGGGTAGGATGCAAGAAAATGCATCTCGAAGTGAAATGCAATCTTTAATGACCACAGTTGGTCTGGGAAGGGGTTATAATTCCCATTAGAAACCTGGCAGATGTAGCACAGTTCCCCCTCCAGCGTTTTGGGGGCGTTCATTCAGCCCTGACTCACAGGTCAGAAAGCTCTGAGTCACCAACCCAGTACCCTGTAGATGCTGAAATCACTTATTAAACTCTGGCTAAACAGGGAAGAGAGAGAAAAAAAAAAAAAAAAGAAAAAAAAATTCAATTCTCGTATTTTGTGAACTGCTGTGAGAGGTACACACTGGCAGCACAGCGTGCCAGGCCTGATCCAGCAAAGTACATCATAAGTATTAATCATTTAATAATTTGAAAAGCAATTAAAACAACAACAACAACAACAAGAAAACCCTTCATAACAACACTTGACCTTTCAGTAATGTTTACTTGGGATGAAAAGACTGTATTTGTTAATTGATACTATGGCTGGCTGGGGCAAGGCTCCTTCCTTTCACGGGGCTGCTGTGCGCCGTGCTACACTGTGATGACACCAGCTTAAATGGAAATAATACTGGGTGATGGGGCGGTTGGCGGGGGAAAAGGGGGGTCTGAAAGCCGGTCTATTATGGTCTGACCTGAAAAGAAGCATTTTTCTACTCATGATGGTATTTCTATATCTCAGTCCAGACTGGATGGGCTGTGCTTAGTCGGGATTGATGAGTGCAGTGGTTAATAAACACTAATGATTCCTGGCACTTTCCCTCTGCTCTTCCTTGTCCTGACATGGCCTCTTCAGCTGAAGCATCTTGCGTGACATTACTAATGAGCAAACTTAAAACAAACTGGAATTAATAAAGTTAGTCAAATTAGTTCTTTCTCGTGAAAGCACCATCAGAGCAAAGTCCTGCAGCACAGTGGCTCCCGGACACAAAAACAAATCATTAATGGTTACACAGTTTTGTTTGGTTGTGTTTTTTTCCTACTAGCCAAGCAGGCTCCGAAGAGCCAACCCACGGCTGTGCAGACGAGAGGGGGAAAGGGAAGGGGAGGCGCGTGGGCTGTGAGCTGAGCCGGCGCGCAGCAGCGCCTGGGAAGTGCTCGGGGAAGCCGTCCGGAAGCCTCTTTCCCAGAGACCGAAGGGAGACAACCGGCGACCGCCCGGGAAGCTCTGCGCACGCACATCTTCTCGTCCTGAGGACCGAGAAGGAGACAGCTGGACTGGATCAGCAAACGATACCCCGCGAGATAAAAATGTGCAGATTTCTTTATTATTTTGCATGTCAAACTATTTTAAGAAAATGACCAGTAGCTCTGACTTCTACCTACACCTTGCTCGAAGAGGAATTTAATGCCCCTAAGCTACCTTTTAGCTGGTTAGCCACAGACTTGAGATCAGAGCCACTAAAAAGCGGCTACACTTGCAGAATAGCTGCTCCAAGGAGCCACAGAAGGACAGCCTCGACCTAGTGCTTGGAGCAGGGCGTTTGACAGCCAGGTGCACGCTGCTGGTACGCACAGATACGCTGGCGTGAAAGACATACGTCTTGCCTCATTCAAACCTGTTAGTGGAGGCCACTGCTGGGGCCTACGCAAACAACAGCGCTGAAGTATCTGTTTGGACCCGAACAGCTGATGATGAAATGCTGGCAGCGTCTGCCCTCGAGTAAATGTAGGGATCAACCATACTCTGGGTCTGATTTTTTTTCCCCCAGGCAGGATTCAGACCAGTCTTTGACTAATTTCTCTTACGAATTGCACTGCTGGCATTTCTGCTGCCATCACTTATGGTAAGTGCGAATGTTGGTAATTACCACGCTGCTAGCGCTGGTTTGCAGCTGGGGAACTGAGGCACAGGCAAAGGCAGATGTTTCCGTTCCGGCACAAATCCACACCTGTACAGGGACCAGCAGCCTGCCTGGAAAACCAGGCCTCCGGGCGAGGGCTGGGTTGGTCGAGTGAACGGCAGGCGCTGTCCCAGAGCTGCTTGACCAGCACCTTTGGAGCCCGCGCACAAATCCCATCCTTCAGTTCCTGACTGGGGGCTCCGGAGAGGCAGGGTATCACTGCCGGTAAAATACGAGCCCTCCTTCAAACAATCCCACACGAGGGGGAGCAGGCTGGCGTTTCTTACCCATTAATCTACTCCAGACTTTGACAACTTATTGGTGACATGCCATCAATCATCTCTGCGTGCTCTGCCATGTAAAAGAGGAGGGGAAGGGAAAGGGCATCCAGCCAGCCATAGAGAAGCAATACATAAAACAGTTTCAACCTAGACTGATGCAATATCTTTTATTCGCTCAAAAAAAAAAAACTTATTAAAAATCGCCTTAACACAATAAATGCTTCTCAGAAATGCTCAGCGCAGACTGCAGTGTGGTATGGCGAATCCAGACAGATGTTCAAGGCAGGTTAAAATGAAAAATAGATCCTGAAAGTTAGTTCTCTGGTGGAGAGTTTGGACAGGCAAAGGAGAAAAGGGTTGTGATCCTAATAAAAGCTGAAAGACAGACGTATAATACAAAAGGTCTTAAATGAGATCGCATCGTTTTCCATTTCCACTGGACACAAGCGAAAACAAGGCAGTTAGTTAGGAGAGCTCCAGGATCTCCTTTGGGCTTGGAAGTGTGTTTTAACCATGATGCTAGAGGTCACTACGTGTTTCTTTTCCCTCCTACCAGCCTACCTGTAAAAGTTTCCCGTGGGACACAGACAAGCCCCGTGTCCGCTCAAAGAGGCGCCAGGCAGAACCATCAGCAATACTCTGAGTTTAGCCAAGGTACGCGACGCGCTTTCCCGCGATGCCGGGGGCCTGGACTTCGGCAGGTGAGGAAATCCCTGCACTCCTGTGCTCCTCGCTGCGCGCAAAGGCGGCCTGAGGGCACTGAACTGCTACTGCAGCGCTCGGACGGTGCATGCTGCTGTTCTGAGTGTGAAACTCCACATTTATAATAATTTTTTTAATTTTTTTTTAAAAAAACCCTGACAACTGACCCCACACACCTAGCTGCTGCTAGTTCTCAGATGTGCAACGCATTTCGCCGGCCCCACCGCCGGGACGGTGGCTCCTCTGCCCAGCAGAGCCCCGAGCGGCGCCGGCGGCCGCCCCGCTCAGCGCCCGGCGCTGCCCGCGCCGCTTCGGGGAGGCTCGCGGCGCCCGTCCCGGGCTAAACCGGGAGCTGCTCCTCCAGGAGCTGGCCCAAACACAGAGCTGGAGCTGCTGGCCTGGCCAGAACAAGTCTCCGAGGACGTCGCTCGCGACCAAGTAAAACTTAGCTAATCCCTGAATAGGAGCTCACCAGTGTTTACTCCTTTCCCCCACCTTTGCATGAAAGGACGAGGTGTGAATAGACTGAAATAATCGGGCTTCTTTTGTTGTTGTTGTTTTTTTACAGCCTCAGGAATTATCTTTTGACATCTTACAGCTCTTTTACCAACCACAGCGTGAGAAACGGCAGCGTACAAGGGTATGGCTCAAACCGCAGCGGCGCAAGGGGCCGCCGGCCGGGGACGACCGCGGGTGACGGGCGCTGCCCTGCGCCAGCGGGCAGCACGGACAGGCAGGCTGCTACCGAATTTGGGGCTGTCCAGCAGGCCAGTCTTTTCAGAGGCCAACAGACCGAGAACAAAACACACGACTGTGTACGAACAACTCCTCTGGCGCCTGGACCTTTTGTAGAAATGTGTACGTTGGGTGACCCCGGACGCACCGTGTTACTGAGTCAGACTAGCACCTTTATCCCCCCTGTCCATGGATTAAAATAACACTAGAGCAGTGTCACCCAAGGCAGCACCCGGGCCAAAGTGCGTGTTGGCAGATGAAACATGAAAATGAAGCATTTTTGTGTGATCCAAACTAAAATATAAGACAAGCATGGCCCAGGGCCTGATGGCTTGGACTCCAGAGAGGGAGTAAGCAAGTCCTCATCCTAGCTCTATTTTTCATCTTGGTCCTTTTATGCCTCACGCTGTGAAACAGGTAATAATGAGTATTTGCTTACATGTCCACTACAACTCCACATAAAATGTAGCATTTGCCTTACAAATCAGTGTCTATGACAGGAGCATCGGGGGATCAGATGCTCATTTGAGGTCAGGTCTACGCACACGTCTTCTACTGAGACAATTTATAGCCTGGTGAGTGCTCCCACAACCAGGGAATAACACCCAGCACCAATGCACGCCCGAGTTTTTTTCAAATGCATTCTGGTGCAAATGCAAATGCGTTTCTTTTAATGAGGACTGACTTGAGCCAAGTTCCTCAAGGCAATGCCTGACACAGGGGCTTACTGTACATCTAAATCTCAGAGATTGTCTGTGATGTGGTAGATCCACATCGTGGAGTTTGGCGACAGATTGTTTCAGCTAATTATCAAATAACATGGGAAAATATTTGTGGTTTTAATAAAAGATGAATACTTAAACAATCCTTGTAGTCCATTTTAAAAGTTGTAGTCTGACTGTACAAAAATCAATGGGTAAGAAACAAATGTTTCTGTCCTATAAAGGTGCCTTCAAATTTTAATTTGTAGTGCGTAGCTGTCCATACTTTTTATAAAAACAGTTTTAAAATCTGCAGCCCTGAAGAAAAAACGTAGAGTATTTGGAGCCATGATATTAATTGAGCATGAAAGTGCAAATAACAGGTCTGTTATTTTAAGATAATGCTTGACTTTTTCAGGATTCTGCATTAACACCTCTTGATCTATTCCTAAGTAAAAAAAGATAGTCTAATATTAAAGTGATGAAACTGAGTATCAGAGCTTTCATCTTAATTGGCTTATGGTATTGCTAGTTACACTTCAGTTGTTTGCAGGCTTTCACTGTTACAGCAAGCGCACCCCCCTTGCTCTGCAACAAGCTGACACAAGGCCTGCAAACTGGATGGGGTGATTTTTAATGATGCAAATGTTTAGTGGTTGATTAGATGCACTTTGAGGGCTAATTTCTCTTGTGATCAAAAACGTACATGAACACAAGGTAGTTTCAGCAAGAAAGGGAATAAAATGCTGAGCAAATCAGAAGTGATTACTTCAATTATATTTATTTTAAGCCAATTTTGGAGACTGAACACGAACTATCTCCCTTTCAGCAGCATTACGCAGAAGTCCTCCAGCTGAAAGCAGCCCTTGACTTCAGCTCGCCTCTGTGGCCAGCCGTGGCCTCTGTCCCACAAGGCTGCAGCAGGACGCGCTCCCCTGAAAGCGCGCCGGGGCGAGCGAGGCGCTGCCGTGCGAGCTGCACCGCGAGGCAGCGCTCTGGATTAACCACCTCAGCAAGCCTGCAGCTTACTGATTCAAACCACTTGTGCCCAGCTGAGACTGCCTTAGGAAACACTCAACGTATTTGTGAGCGTGCTGACGGACGGGCGCGGAGGACGCGCTTGGCTTTCGTGCTGCATCCCCAGCACAGCCCCGCTGTTCGCGGCCAGCCGCGGGCGCCCGCTGCTGCCACGGCGGGCGCAGAGAGCATCGCTGTGCTGCCTGCGGGCCGCTTCCCAGGGTTGTCGTCTAGCCTCAAATCCTTCCATCCTGCAAACTACAGCGACAACTCCTAAACCACTTCTGTGACCGCATATAGGCTTGGATGTAGGTTTAGAAACAACCAAGCTGCGCCCTTGACTCCCCAACAAAACGCTAAGCCTAGGCCAAAGGTTCGCTTTTCCTCCCTGAAGGAGAGCGCCCTAAGTGCAGTAAATACCTATTCCTCCCGCAGGCCGACAGAACCTCATTAACATAGCAAAACCGCCACGGTTTCAGCACGACTAGGCGCCACCTGATAAAGCAGCCTTGGGACAGGTACAAACCAGCGTTTGCAGGTGGGGACACAGTGCAGGGCTGAGGCACAGCCCGCCGAGCACGGCCGTCCTGCGGCGGCGAGAAAGCAACCAGCCCCTTATCCCGGGGCCCTCCTGGAGACGGCGGGGCTGGCGCGCGCCTGCAGGAGCACGGGGATGGGCCGTCCTGCAACAGGAGCGAGGTTCAGCAGCGAGAATCTTCCCCAGCAAGCGGGACGGCTGGAAGCTAAGGGGATTTGCACCGCGGAGGAGGCACACCTGCTGCCTGACAGGCGGCAGCGCACGCGGCGGTGCCCCGGATCTCACGCGCCAGAGCAGCTCTGCCTTCGCGCCCGCTCCGGCTGCGCCGCCAGCAGCGCGGCGCGGATCTGCTCCGGGCTGAGGTGCTGGCGCCGCTTGGCAGAGCGGCTGCCGAGTGGCATTGCCCTCGCTGCAGAGGGCAAGTAAACGGAAAACGCGAGGGCAGGGAAGAGGAGAAGACTCTCAGCTGGCAAGGAAACCATCACAGCGACTGCAGCGCTGCGCTGGTATTATCAGCGTGCCCTTCTCAGAGCCCGCGCGCCCAGCCAGTCTCGCCCGCAGGAAGACTGCCTATGGAGGCTGGCAAACAGCATGTTCTCAAACTATCTGTGGTTTTTTCTGCAGGGACAAGTCTGGTAGCTGGCCACCCACTTCCCTGCTTGCATATGCAAAGCATGTGCTCTGCCACTTTCCTGGGCACAATCAATTATACGTGCAAACGCCGGCATGGAAAAGGGAGGAAGCCTGAGCTCAAAGTCAACGTTTACTATTATCTTGTTAAGCGTTAAAGATTAACTACTCCAGTGAAAGGATGTGTTATGAAATGTCTTTCCCATGCTGGAAAGCAAATAGAGGGAGTTTTAGATACCTATTTTTTTTCCCTCTCAAAGGCTACTCAGAGTTTGGCAAAATTGTATGAACTGTTGCTTTTATTTGCTATAATATCCAAATGCAGTCATTTGCCATGTGACTGCTCATATTTTCATTTGAGATGTCGTGCAGAAACGCATGGAGATCTGGTGAAAGCAAACCAATTTTAGAACATGTTCCGAGCAATTGTTTTGCAGCACTGCCCTACAGTATAAAGTCTCTTACATTTCTTAAATTGCCTAATCAAATGCAGACTCTGTTCCAGTCACGCTAAATTTTCACATAATGGCAGAAAAACATTTCTTTCTAGCCTTGCACTGAGCAGTTGGATCGCATTATTACATTTGCTGCTTTTGTAGTCTGCAAGCGCGTGTTTTAAGTGTACCATATACATATTCACGTTTGCGGGGCGAGGGGGACGCTGGCGCTTCGGCTGTGACCCCCCGGGGCTCCGGCACCAGGAGGGCTGCCGAAGCGCGTCCCGGGCGGCGCTGAGCCCGCCGCTCCTGGGAGCGCGTGGGCCGTCAGAAAAGCCAAGGGGCAGCGGCGAGACGCGTTTATACGTCACCGCATCAGTGTCGGGTTCTGTCTAGCGTATCAGCACTTCCTTGGCCCACGTTCAGCAGAAGTTATTAAACAGACGTAAACGGAGAAAGGCAAGTTATATCCACGTCGCCGCTCCCTGGCGCTTTAGGAGCCGGCCTGGGGCTGGAGGCAGGATGGGAGCGACGCACCACCACGTTATCCCGGCGCGGCGCGGCGCGGCGGCGCGTCCCGCTGCCGCCTCACAGCGCCACCTCCACCTCCGCGAGGCAGGGCAGCGCTAGCGCCGAACTGCTCTGACGGCTCGGCCAGCGTCGCGGAGAGACTACGGCTCAGAGCTTGGAAATAAGAATAAAACCACGTAAGTCAGTAACATACGGACCACAAGCGCTTGAATCAAGGTCGTAAGAAACGCGTGGCAAATCAGGGAGTGAGACTTGGGGCTTTAGGGCTCTACGCTGCAGCCTCACAGCGGCCTCCCGCGGTCACCAACGCGCCCGGGAGGGGTCCCAGACCCCCCAGGTTATCACTAGTAATACCAGGCCCGTGATCACGCACGCGCACTGGGGCCTCTACCTCTACAGCCGCGCCGAACGCCTGTCCGTCCGCGCTGGCACGGCCTCCCACGCACGGGCACCGCTCAGGCACGAGGCGCGTTTGCTGGGTCTCCGGCCAGGACGGAAACCTGATGCTTTTGGGGAAGGGAAAGCCATAATCCGCTTCACAGCGAAACCTGCCCAGTGGCACACGGAACCAAACCAGCTCCAGCCGTACCCTGGCAGGGAATCAGACTAATCCCCAGAGCAGGGGATTTGATCATCTTCGTCCAAGGTTATCATTAAGGAAAAAAATTACATATTGCTAAAAATATCTGCACAGCACTTACTTTATGAAGGAAATATGATCTACTGAGCAAAAACAAATTACTGGCTTTTCAGTGTTCGTCTCTGATAAACACGTGCCGGGTTTATGAAGCTGTCACGGACAGCAGAACTTCGCAAGCTGAAGGCAGCCATTCGGCGCGGCAAGAGGGCTCTTCCCCCTCACCACCCCTTCCGCGAGACACCTGGGCACACCGCTGACAGCCCTCACGGCGCTGCGCTCCGGGCGAGCCTAACGCTTCGGTCTTAACGGTGTGATGGCCCCGCGGGGCGGATGCGTGTATCCGCGTGCGCAAGCGGAGGGGTATGTAACCGAGGGCTGGAAACACAAGCACGAGTTTTCTTCTGACCCTAAAGCGCCCGTCACGACACACGCAGGCGGCGGCAAGGCCTTCCAGCCGCGCTGCGTGGCGGCGGCCGAGCCGGGCCCTCCGCGCGCTGGGGCGGGGGAGACGAGCCCCGAGGCGCCGCGGGACGGCGTGAGCGGCTCGTCACGACCGCTCCGGCGCGCGGCGGCCCAGCTGTCACCGCCATTTGGCGTCACGGAGCTGCACCGTGCGGCTCGCGTCAAGACAAGCCTGTTACCGCTGCGACAGCCGAGGGGAGCGACCGGCCGGCGGCGCCGGCCCGCTCCGTCCGCCCCTTCCGGAGGAGCCCCCAGCGCGCGGCCGGCTCCGGCCCCTTCCCCCCGGCGCAGCGCGGCTCGCTGCGCCCGCTCCTCCCCCGAGCCCTCGACTGCGGCGAGCAGGAGCCCTCCTTTCCACCCCGAGTTCGTATTTTATACGGTGCCTATCGAATCAGCAACCTGGCCCGCGACGGGGCTCTTCGACGCAACGGTTAGCAAGAATTACAACAACAACAAACCTCTTCGAAAGGGGAGTATCTGCGTGCAAATCCGACCTCTGCAACGTTACCAAGGTCGGGCAGACCAAGGCCAATCTGCTGTGCGAGAATATAAATCAAAGCTGTCTGGGGACCGATTTCATTTACAAGGTTTGTAGCCATTCTGGAGAGAACAAATGTCACCTGCTTGCTCGAGGTCCTCGCTCCTCCTCTTCCATCGCCACCTCTTTGCTGCTCCACTTCGACCTCAGCCTCTTCCCCTCCTGCCCTCCTTCGCTCCCGAAGCCAGGATCCTCCTCCGGAGGAAAGCCGTGGCCCGCACGCACCGGGGCCGATCTGCTTCAACTGTGAAAAGAAATCTCGAGGAGCAGAACCAGGACAGTGCCGTGACCGCCTTCACCCGCCGGCGAGCGGCCGCTCCTCGACCGCGCGGGGCTCGGACAGGACATCCCGCAGCTCCTCGTCCTGCCCCGCGCCCCCAGGTCCGCGCAGACCTGCCGAGCCGCGTGCTTCCCCCGGGGGGCCGGCCGGCCTTCGGCGGCAACGCGTGAAGCGCAGGCGGGTTTCCCCGCTCCCGCAAGCGCTCTCCGGGCGTTAACTTCAGGTACCGCGGCCAGACGCCGCCGCCAGCGGCGCGGAAGAAGCGGCGGCTGCGGCCAGCTGCGCTGCTCACGGCCGGATGGCTTCGGCGCGGCTCCGCGCGGTTACGGAGCCAGTCGCCCGTTGTGGCCAAGGACAGGATGATGGATGGCCTGCACACCCTGTCCAAGCGCGGAGAGCAGCCGGAGTTCGCGCCGGGGTTGTTAAAATGCTAATCCGGGTTAGCTAACAAAAGCCTCGCGGACAGGAAAGCCCGGCCTGAACGCGGCTCGCACGGCACGTTCGCGCACCCCAGGGTCCATCTCTGCGGTTACACAAACATCCAACTTTGGAAGTGGGACAACTCAACAGCCTTCCCGCTCAAACGAGCCGAGTCGACTCCCGGCGTCGGCCGTACTGCAACTACTGTCGGGGGGCCGAGACGGACACCGCGTGCGGCTCCAACGGCCCCGGACGGCTGGAAACCCGCTGGTGCCGGGCACCTTCTCCACGTGGCACGGGAGCGAACCGGAGCCCACTTTCGTCTGAACTTGAGGCCGGCAGCTATTCACGGAACAAGTAACAACTTAATAAAATGACTTAGAAGCATTTTAACTGTTACTGATGCCTTAAAAAAAAAAAAAAAAGATCATCTGTTCTAACAGCAGTTTTGATGAAAGCAACATTTGAACTGTTTTAATTACATATAGAGCTGCTAAGACTGAAAATAACTTATACTATCCAACGCAAATAATATGCCTTCCATCTTTTCTTAATTACCCATGGAGCAAATTATTACTTTATCCAATGGAAAGATGTCTTTTTTTCTACTGGAATTATAGGTATGTTTAACACAAAAATATGCAATCAACCACCGTCTCTGTTGTTCATTAAGCAAAGCAAACATCTAGTGTATTCTTTGAAAACTATCAGAGTGCAACATGAATAAACTCAACACAAGCTTATATGAACATTTAAGCTGTTTGTAGAACAATTTCCTTTGTCCTGCATGGGAAGACGAGCACTAAAATGGGCTCTGCCAGGAGAGTAAGTCTCTGTCATATCACTCATAAGACACTTGATAAAAACTGACCATATTCACATATCATCTTCACTTGACTTAAGATTCCACATTTTTGCTTTTCAGAAGGAAGCATATCCCCATTTTCAATATTGCTAAACAGGGTTCTGTCCAGCTAACCAGACTTCTCCTGATCCATCTTCAATGGATGTTGAACCCTGTGTTAAGTGCAATAATATTTTAAGGAGAATAAAAAAAAAAATACTGAGCGCTGCAATCTTCATGTAACTAACTAATAATATCAGCAGTCACCTTATTACATATGACTAATACCTACTTTAAAGTGAGCTTCTGTTACTTGCTTTTCTCTACCTTAATATATCTCTTACGACACGACTGATCAGATCTAAGATCCGTTTAGTCAGGATTAATTGCATATATAATTAAGCATGCTATCTAAATGTGTGCACTTCATAAGTCTACATCAAAGTTACAGCAGCTCCAAGGGCTGAAGTGTCGGCGGTACTAGTCAGCTCAGATCAGCCACACCAAAGAGGTTGAAATGTTCAGATGGTCCAGCTAAAAAGGCAAGAGTGACGAGGGATGCAGGGGGGAAATAATAAAACAAAAATGCAGCCACAGAGCTGCACAGGGCTTTGACGGGGCCGCGGCTGTATTCCTGGCACACACCCCTGCATCGCACAACGCCTGCTCGGGAGAGGATGCTATCTTTGCTGCATCTCTATCATAAATGAGAAGACGTAGTGACAGACTGCAGGATGTGAAGAAGGAAGGTAGTTGTTCACTGTAACTGAAGATGCAGATGGAAGTGTGAAGCCTTTTAAAGACACCCATTTAAAGCCTCTGGGTTACACTTTTTGGCTGTCCTTTTGAAAACAAATTTGAACTACCCAATTCAGAATGCTAGTAAATTTCCAATACAAGCTTTTTCTTCCTGTTTCTAAAACAGCTGAGCTTTATATTGGTTACTATAAAAAGTGTTAAAGTTCAAGATTATACAAAAAAAAAAAAAAAATCAGAGCACTCATCTGGCAATTTGTATTTATATAAGCCAGAGTAAATGTTTATACAATATCTGCCTACATAACAGAATATGCCTGTCACTTACTACATTAAACATGATTACGTACAGCTTAATTTACTGAATAGTAACTTAAGTAGACTTTAGAGGTGCATAGAATTTTATAGCATGAATAAAGCAGGAAAAAAAGTCTATTCTCTTTTGCCACAAAAGTGATTACAAAGCTTTACAATGAGCTTCCTGTTGAACTTGGAAAAAAGAAAGAACCTCAGAAAATTCTCTGTGGAAGTATTTGTGTGTGCGAGAGAGAGAGAGAGAACAGCATTAAGAGCCTCTAACACAGTAGCAAGTTGTCCCTTCAAATAACATTTGAGTGAATTAATAAACATTAGTAAAGAACACGTATACTTCCCCAAAACACTAACAGCTTCAAACACATATGCATCCTAATGAAGATCCACATTTTTCCCAAAGAAAATAACCATGGAAATAATGCCATGTATTTACAGAGCACTGGCTGGTATTTTGGAGGAAGTTCTTTGCTGCAATTCCTGCACGTTACGTGCGAAGTGTGCGTGTGTGTGTACATGGATAAGCTACAATACCATCTGCACAGCAAGTGCCACATATGTGAGCATTATGAACCATCATAGCTGCTGCTGCGCTCAACAGTAAATGTATTCTGAGTCACATGCACATAAATACAGATGACTTTATTCGAGGGTCAAATTTTGCTTAAATTGCAGGTTAATGCTTGTAGCAGAGGAATAATCTGACCAGAACTGTGAAACAACTCAAAGATGAGAGAACAGCTGATTGATCAGCAGAGCGCTACACGCGTGCTAACAAGTGGGATACCCGCTGGAGCAGTATTTTCAATATACCAGCATAAAGCACACTGAATACCATATCCCAGCTTACAAGACAAAACACAACGGCGATCACGTAAAAAGATCCCCTTCAAAACACAGCCATAATCTCCACCCAGAAATATCTGCGCGACCTTTCAGTTCCATCCAGCGCTTATAAATAATGAAGAAGCCTTTAAACCCTTTCTAATTGCTCCCCGAAAGCCGCTATATCGGTTTCTGCGGTGCTGAAACTCCCCCCCCCCCCCCAAAAAAAAAAAAAAAAAAAAACCACACAAAGTTTCTCCGCGTTACACCTGAGCCGCGCCGGGGCCGCGGCAGCGCGGGGCCGCGCGGGGCTCAGTCCCAGCGACCCCCGACTTGCTCCCACCCGTGACCGGCCGGGAGCGCAGCTCCCGCTGCCCGCGCCCGCCGCTCCGCGCCCCTCCGCGCCCCGACTCACCCCGCGCCCCGAGGGCGCCGGGCTGCTCTCGCCCGCGGTGCGCGAGCGGCGCCTCCTCGGCTCGGCTCCGCGCAGCCGCCCGCGCCCGCGTACCTGCCGCCGCCGCCGCCGGCGGGGCCGCCTCCTCCGCGCGCTGCCCCCGCCGCGCGCCCCATCCCCTGCCGCTCCGCTCGGGGCCGAGCCAGCGCGGGGGCGGCGCGCCCGCCCGAGCCCGCCCCTTCCCGCCGCCGCCTCGGATTTTTCTTTTTTTTCCTCCCTTTCCCTCCCCTTTCATGTATTTATTTTCGCCCGCCCCCTCGCCGCGCCGTCCCGCCGCGCGCCCCCCCCCCGCGCAAACACCGCGCCCGCTGCCAACTTCGCCCTCCCCTGCCTGCCTGCCTGCCCCCGGCGCGGCCCTCACCGCGGCCCCGCGCCCGCGGAGCCCCGGCCCGGCAAACTTCGGCCGCAGTTTTATCCCCCTCCTCGGGAAATCTGCCGTCCTCCCCCCCCCCCAAAAAAAAAAAAAAACAAACCCTGCACCCGTCCCGGCGCCGCCCCGGAGCCGCCAAGGTAAACAGCTGGGGCGAAGCCATCAAAAAAGCTTTTCTTTTTTTTTTCTCCCCTTCCCTAGCAGTCGCCGCCTCCCTTTCTTAATACAGAAATTCTCATTTTCTACTTTGAAAGAAAAGTCATTGCGAGCAATGTAATTTTGCAGCCTAATGAGACTCAATTTTGCAGACAAGTACTTCGCAGGCGGGGGCGGCGGGGGTGGGGAATGTCCTTGAAATGACATCTTTTTAAGTGCCTGTCCCAAATCCCGTCAGATATTGCAGAAACAAAGGGTTTAATCCCAGAAATGAAGTCCAGGAAATAGCTGTCACTTACTCATTTTTCACATGAAATATGAATTAATTAAGCCTTAAAGCAGCACAAAATATTTTGGATGCCCCTGGAAGGAAAAAAAAAAAAAAAAAAAAAAAGAAGAAGAAGAGGATTACTTGCCAAACTCTATCATCTGTGCTTTGTTGCATGGTGGGAAAACAGAAAAAATGGGAGTAAGAATAATTTGGAGACTGTCGCCGGGGAGTCGTCTCTGTGGTTCACAGGATGCGACTCCCCAGCTGCTGCCCCTCTGCGCACAGGCCGCCGGGCAGAGCTGTGCCCCCCCCTCGTCCCACCTCGCTCTGCCCTCCCCTCCGAAGAGGCGCACTTGATGCGCCCAGGCAGTAGTTTGGGCTGATCCTGCAGGTTTTACCGCCGCCTCCCCCCGGCCCCGGTCGCCCTGGGAGCGCTGCCTCTTGAGAACCGATTCACCGCAGCAAGGATGCCAGGATTTGGCCCATAGTAAATTCTCTTTACAGACTGTGCCAACAAAATCTCTCCGCCATGGGAATCAGGCATTTTTGGCAACTCAGTCCCTTGGCTCTCTCCCTCTGACGTTTCCTAGTGGTGACAGGCTAAAGGCAAAATCATTATGGGCTTCCCCGCGGCAGACGCGCAGCCCGGCTGCGCTGCACCCCGGCAGCTCTCGCCTGGCTACAGGTGCAAGGACAGCCTTCATTTGCTCTCTCCTGCGACCAGCCCTGAGCTGAAAAGCAGCGAAATTTGCGGAGTGCATGAAGATGCTGGGATGGAGACTGTTGGCTTGATGAGGAATCAAATCGCAGCCTGCGGACAAAAGAAAAGCCTATAGTGCAAACGTGGCTGCATCAAAGGAAAGGCTTCAGCTCACAAGACAGCTCCACAGCCTTTTCCTTGGAAGTCTCCACTCTGCCCGGCCCCACTCTTATGCGGATGTATAGCAGGGCCGAATGCCTGGGTGGAAGCTGCCCATGCTGCAGAATTACAGTTGTGGGACTTGCTTCCCTGGTTTTTAAATGCCTGATGGTGGCGCCAGCCAGAAAAAGTACAGGCCTCAAAGGCGGCCCGTGTTTTCATTCTCTGTTACCTTTTGTGTGACCAGCTGCGGCGACTACTGGGCGACGGTGCCCAGCGACCCTGCAGCAGGGCCCGGGGAAGCTCGGGCAGCCGGCGGCGCAGCCCCGTCTCGCATGCAGCTCCCCTCCGCCCCACAGCGCGCAGGCAGCACAGCACCTCCCCACCGTATTTCCGCGCCACGATCCGACTCAAGGCTGGCATATATCAGGATGAGAGATTAATACAGGTTAAATCTCCTTTTGCTTCAATTAGACTGGTGATACAATGCTGAGCGTTAGAGTGCATCCCTGGAGGGCACAGGGTTTCCGTTTGAAGTACAGCATGTTGGAGGATTTTGGTGTAGCCTAGACTCATAATCATAAATGTACCTTTAAATATTAAATATGGTGGTTTATTACACTTTCAAAACTTGCTGCATGGCTAGAAACCACTTTATGGAAGGATTTAAAGTATGTGCATTTACAATATGTGTGCAATCAGTAAAGGAATTATACAGCCACAGGTTTTAACACAAATATATGCAGGCGCCTATTGATATGATAAACCATCAGTAACATGTGCTGCAAAGCTCCTTAAATCCTCATTGACACAATAGACCGCTATTGTGCCAATAGTGTGCAGATTAATGGTGCATTGTCAAGCTATTTTAGCCCTTAACTTTCATTTATCCTAAAACTTGTTCTTCATTGTAACTCTTAACCTTTGAATTCTGCCAACACATTTCTTGTCACAAATATATTAATGGAATTAAAAGAAACCTGGCTTTTAAATGTTAATTACCTCTACAATGATTGATTTGTAAAAGAAACACATCAGCAGAATCGGAAAGTAGAGAGGCACAATAAAACGGCCGAACGGTGGCAGCTACTCACCCTCTCTCCTTGGTGTAGCTTATGGACGCCTCCTATTTTCCACCGGACTTTCCACCCTCAACGTGTTGTTCAGACTTCAGCAACACTCTTTTGTTAACTGGTTTGAAGATGCAAGCAGCATATTCAAAATTTATGCACACATAAAAGAATCACCATCTGTTAGGACAACAAATTGAGGTTTTTGCTTTATTAAAAATGTGGATAATATTAAACTGATGGGTGCTTCAAACGGACATTTTATTCCACTTGGCTGCCTCCACTGGACTTACAACCGAGGCTGAGCTGGTTTCAGGGAGCGCAACAGCTCATTAAAGTCACCGTTCAGCCACACGGAGGCTTGGTAAGGCAGTGGAGGTGCCCGCGGCGCGGGGTGGGCACCACGTTTTGTCCCCGAGCTGCCGGGGAACGTTTGCTCCCCTAGCAAATGCCCCGCGCTACGGAGAGCGGTGCTGGGTGGCCCCGAATCGGCAGCAGCGCTGGTGCACGAACGGCGCGAGGCCACAGCTGCCGAGCGACACGGAAACTTGTGTTCGGAGGGCAGGTTCGGTCAAGCTGCATCATTTCCAATGGAAACAGCAAATGTCACTTACAGAAGCCTGGTCAAATCACAGCGGTGCCAGGACGCGATGATGTTATACTGTAAGAGGCATTATGTTTTAACCAAATATTTTCCTTTTCTTTCCTCCAAAAAGCATCACATGCCAACAATGCTTATAGCCATCTGTCTATGGGGTGGAATAGTAGAGAGCAAGTGATATGTAATTTACTATGGATTAGCTGTGTAATTTATGGTGAAGTCGACATATGCAGGTTTTATATTCACTGTATTTAGATCTAAGTTGCAACGGCAGATGTTATGACTTATCTTGATTATAATTCATTTTGATAAAAAAGAGAGTAGACTTTATTTATTATGAATGCATAAAATTAGTTGGACATTTTAAGGTGCTCTTCAATGACTAATGTTCCCAAAGCAGAGGTAAATATTAGTCTGTCTGCAAATATTAGTCTCTGTTAACAACCTAGAAATACTGTTTTCACACAACTCCAGTTTCATGTGCCTTAGAGCCTTGTTGATACCTGGGGAGCTGCTGTACGGGGCAGGGCAGGGCAGTCACAGCCATGTATAGTGCATGAATAAATGAGGAACAATTTCCAAGAAAAATAGGCTTTTCATCTCTATTGATCGATGAACAATTCTCTCCTTTGGCTTTTTAAAAACAGAAATGTAAAAAATAGGAAGCTCAAGCTATAACATCCCTCAGCTCATCACAGGAACACGGTTGAGGACGCGCGCGGAGGCCGATTGCTCGTGCCGGCACTCTGCTGCTAGCGTCCGCGGCGCAGAATTGCTTGTTTTCCAGTGCTCCCCCGAACTCGTCTGATGGACCTCTTCCATCTTTCTGGATCGCGGCCCCACGAACCCTCGCCGGAGTTATGGCCCTGCTCACGGCCACCTAACTCACCCCGGCTGCCGCCTTCCTGGTTTCAACCCCACGAGGACGGGTCCTGAACCTGCCCGGAGCGGCGGCACCCCTCTCCAGGCACCCCTGCCCGTGCCGCCTGGGGAGCGATACGCGGGGCCGGCACTGGCCGGTGAAGCGCGACCATGGAGCCGGCCCCTTCTGCTCCCCACGCCCAGCGCTTGCAGCAGTATCAACACACCTCAGGTGTGAGACATTTCAGTACACAGTGGCTCCTGATTTACACCAATTGGTTAAAAATAGCAAACTGCTAATGTCACATGGCTGTGCTCTCTTAGTACAGGCAAATAATTGGGCGTAAGTCAAGTACTGCATGAAGAGCGGTAAGTATAAAAAAAGACATTGTAATTTGATCTCCATAAGTAGTATCTGATTCAGGTAGCAGACAAGCATAGTTCTTTATAAAGCTCAAAGGAAAAAAAAATAATCTCATATTTTCCAAATGATGTGAAACCCCCTTTTTCGCCCTTGTTAGTTTTCAGAAAATTACAGGGGGTACTTCCAAGTGATTAGCATTTTGTAAAACAGAGGGAGACACAGAACAGTTTTAACACTATCTTTTAAGATCTTCATGGATACTGTGTTGAGAGTTGCTTTAAAAGTAGTTTTTAGGAGTATTTCTGACTGTCAAAACCTCAATTTAACATCATTGTTCTCTCTGTTTTAGATCTGTCTAGCCTGCCTCCTCTTTAGGGATGTGCAGAAATCTCAGGTGGCGTGCTTGTCAGCTTGAAGACGGAGTGATAATTTTCCGCTGACACGGAGGGGATGTGCACCCCAACTTGGCAAGCTTAGCCTGGCTCTGCGTTGTATCAACATCTGCACATGCTTCCATTCCTGCATTTGTCTTTCTAGGCGGTGTGAAAACCATGCCCAGTCGGGATCAGCAGCCATCGCTCGGCCTTGAGACATATACGCAGCACTATCTCTGTATTGCACTTCTACGTGATAAATTTAATATCTGCTCTCAGTCCTTACTTAGGCAAAGGTCCGACTGAAACGCAGCCCGCTTGCTCTGCAATTCCCCCAGGTCCTCTAGGAAGGCGGAGGACATGTGCCAGTAATTAATAGAAACAACTGAAAAACAAATACTTTTTTATGCTTTGGCAGTACTGCATGGGTCAGCCAGCGGGGACCGTGCGCAGATGGGCCCGTGGCAGCCGGAGGCCAGAAATTCCTCCCACTCTGAGGCCTGGTGGCTGGCAGAGGGAATCCCACATCAGCAGAGGCGGGAAAGGCACAGACACAACGTTTGAAATGTTTTGTACTGTGCGTTTTGCTACTTGAAATGTGCTTGTAACGAAATCTAGACGACTATGTCAAAAGGAAGAAAAGGGATTCAAGCAGGGAACGTAACTGGGCACAGTCTCGCTGCAAAACTGGTCTTTCCTGCCGACACACTCCCTGTCACCATTAGCTGTGCAAAGCCAGCTCTTTCAGGCCACGGCACTTTCCTGCGCAGATTGCTGCAACAAGTGATTAAATCCTGGCCCTTGCAAAAGAATAATCTTGCGGAGAAGTCCCAAATAGGGCCAGGCTGCAGAGGGCAGCAGGCAGAGGGCTGGGAAGGGAAAAGCCCTGCTGAAGGCACTGCTGTGGTGCCAGTGCTGCTGACGCCTCGCAGCGCTTGAAACATCTCCAGGAATCACTGGAAACAGGAAACTACCCCCTCCTCCCCCCCCCGCTTCCTTTATGATCATTAGCTTTCCAGGTAGGTATATTACCTCGCCTATCATTTGATAGGGAATTAATTTCAAACATCCAAGGTAATATAAACAAAATACTCTACTTAGATTTAATGGCATACTTCCAAGACTAATAGGTGATCTTCATCACTGTCTACAGTTTTAATTTCCAAAATTTCATTTGTCATGTGGCTATTCTGTCAGTACAGATTCTCCATCCGCAGCGTGTACGTACACTGCTCTTCCCTAGCAGTAAACACTGCCTTTTTCAGGCACAGACAAATGAGAAGAGGTTTTAGCAACAAATCTGTGTTCATGGTATATAACTGCAAACATGACTACAAGATGCTTAATGTTATCTACTTAATTATATGCAGCACCTTAAGTTACACAAAATCACTTTTCCATCCCATTTTAGGGGATTACCTAATCCTGTAATCGACTGTGTGTGATGAATCGCCCTTGCCCTTTGGAGACCCAGTGACCTTCACAACAGAAAAAGGCCTGGAAACTTTCATTATTTCACTGTTATTTATGTGTAAATTACAAGATAATGTAGGATGGGAACAGACAATAATTTTATCTTTTTATTTACTTCACTAGGCTCAGACTTTAAGTGTTTTATGGCCTGGCTCAAAAGATATATTGCTGCCTATCAGTAAGACTGACCAGAGGCACAATTGATGTTTTCTTTAAGGTAAATCAAATATTCCCTTAGAAATTTAGTCGATCATGCAGCTTCCAGAGGTAGCAGCAGGCAGCTCGGAGTCAGAGGAAAGCTGCCGTCTACTCTAAGCGTCCCAGCCCCAAACTTGAAGTTAGTGGGTGAGACAATAGTGTCCAGGTTGTAAACACCAGCGGATTAATTCATCTGTAGATCGGTGTCACGTTACTCACACCGGAGCCCAGAAAAGCCGGCGTGAATCAGCCTGGCTTCGCGGAGCAGCAGTCACATCCTGCGCGAAGGCGAGTCCTCAGGCAGCAGCCGACGGGCGACGTTTCACAGCAGCGGAGGGCCGAGCGCTCCGCGAGGCGCAGGCGGTGCGGCCGGCGCGCGGGGGCAGGCTCCCGCAGGCGCCGGCGCACCCGGCCCCGCTCCTTCGCCGTCCCGCCAAATATAACCCGGCGGATTAAGGCCCTAAATATGCCCCTAGGAATGCAACCGCGCGGAGTTCGAGTCCCTCGTGCGAGCCGCGGTAGCTCCTCGGGCTGGCGCAGCGCCGCAGCTGTCCTGGAGGCAGGAGCCAAAACCCTCCCTCGCTTGGGTGGCAGGAAAACAGCTGTAAAGGCTCAGGCAGGCATTTTTCAAGCGCGATGGAGAGGGGGTGCTTCGAAAACGGCTAACGCCGGTAATCGCTGCAGATAGCAAGGCAAAAAACGGCTCGCAGGCCCGCGTCCGCGGGGAGGCCGGCGCGCAGCCCGGCCGCGCTCCCGCTCGCCCCAGGCCCGCGGAGGGGTGGCAAGCGCCTCCCCCCGCCGCCGCGACACGCTCGCGGCCCAGCTGCCGCCGCCGCCTTTGGCTGGAGTTTCTGTCCAGCGCGTGGCCCTTGACATCGCCGCATCCGGCTTTAGCCTAGGTATTTTGTTCTTGGGCTGTAGGTGGATACCTTTAATTATTTTTTCAACGCTTTTGCCCTTATCTGACATTACAGTTTGTTTGAAAAACGACTCGTGGCTCCGGCAAGCCCCCGTGACCCTCTGGCACGACAGCAGCGGGCTGCAAAGTCTCTTCTACCCACCAGCCACCCGAGAGGGAGCCGCGAAAGCGCCGGCGCCCTCCCCCGCGCCGCGCTCCGGCGGCTGGCACCGAGGGAGCGCTCCCAGACAGCGGAAACCTTCCATTTTTCTCTACGTACCACGCTACAGAAACCGAGACGCAAGGGCGAGCGCAAGCCCCTTCCACCCTCCGGCGTCCGCTGCTGCTCCCGGCCCCCCGGCGGAGGCAACCTGCCGGCGGCCGCGCGGCCCTCTGCCTTCCCCGCGGCTGCCGCGACACGCGGCGCCAGGAGCGGGCGCGCAGCGGAGGCGCCGGGCGGGAGGGCGACGGGAGAAACAGTCACCACCGAGGTACCCCTAAACCCTCCTGATGTGGAGAAGGAGGCTCAGGCAGGAACGCCAGCGCCGCCTCCCAACGCGAGGCGAACGCGGCAGCTCCGTTCCAGGCAGGGCCTCGCCGAGAGCCCCGCCGGGGCCGGGCCGGGCCGGCCAGACCTCGCTCCTGCCCGCCCGTAACGTGTCAGGGCGGGCACCAGGCCGGCAGTTCGGACCCAAACGCTGCCAGAGGGCCCAGGGTACCCCACGGGTGCTCGGGGCTGCCCCCAAAGCCGCCGGGTTTATGCCCTGCCCGCGTTTCGGCTCCCAGCGCCAGGAGCGCCAAGGGCCGGCGCGGCGGCTCGCTCTGCTCCGCGCTCCTCCGGGAGCTCCTGCCAGAGGCGAACGTCGGTGCCCCCCAAGAGCCTCGAAACTCTCCTGGAAAACCTGACGGCAGAGAGCCTGTTGGTTTTGGTTGGGGCTGCATGAAGATCTCTCTTTTCTTTCCATTGCCAAAAGGCGGGGAGAGAAAAAGAACTATATTTTTCAAATGTTGTTCTGGGGAGCCAACCTTCAAACTCTTCCTCACATAAAAAATGTCCTGGCAGGATTACCATATAATATCCATTGCAGCAGTGGAAAATATCAAAGGATTGTGGTTTAAAATTAAGTAAAAAAGCACCCTTTCTTGTCTCAAAAGCTAGACACCGGTCCTCGTCCTTTCCCACCTGCACGCTCCCATGCACTTCGGTGGGGTGGGGTTAAGTAGCCGCAACAAACATGCCCAAGCGAGGCCAGCAAGCGGAAGCAATCGCTTCGCTTTTTAGCCCAAACCTTCTGCTACTGTACCAAATGAGGTTTCTTTCGCAGCTGACTAACAGAAGCCGATTCAGGCCCTTTGCGCTGGCTGCCAGCAACTGTTCCCGCTCCAAAAATAGCCTATTGAGGAGCGAAGTGTCAGTTGCCGTCTTCAACAGGCGGCTTTTGCAAAGCCCTGTCCGGGGGCACCTACTTCACACGAGAGCTGGCAGGGCCCCGCGGCGGCGGCAAAGCGCCACGCGGGCAGGCGGGCGGCAGCGCCGGCGGTCCGGGCGCCACGGGAGCCCTGCGCGACGCGGCCGCGCTCCCGGCCGCGCGCCCAAAGCCCCCGCCGCGCTCCACCGCCACCCGCGCCCTCTCCCCCGGCGCCGGGTGGGAAGAGCGGTCGCGTCCTCCTTTCGCGCCCGCCTCCCAGATCCCCGGGCTCTCAGCCGCGTCACGAGGGCACCGGACCTCGATGCACTGCGACTCGTGCGCTGTAGCCTCAGGAGACCCAACACGGCGCGAAAACCTCCACGTTTCCATGTGCCTTGTGCAAAACGGCTCAGCTTTCTACTGAAAAGCCGGCCTAGGTGCGGAGCCCTGATCAAGATTCCCCTGTGGTACCCACCTGTATCAGCTCCGTTACAGAGTCCCAAATTAATGTACGTAAACTATATCTGCATCTTTTCAAAATCCCCTTTTGTATGTCCCATGAAGCTATTAGTTTAGCTATCACTAGGTATTAAAATTTAAAAGGGTCACTAAATGCATATTGCTAGAAGGAAACAACATTAGTTACACATTACCAGAACAAAACTGAATTAAGAAACAGCTCATTTCCTTTGTACCATCAATATTTTACTCAGCCGTAGCCTGGATGCTTGTACTCACAGAAAGGAATTAATCATTCATGTGCTAACGTACATCCATTATTTTTAAATCACCACTTAAGTAATCATTTTTGTGTGTGCTCAGATGTGTGATGTCTGCTTATGAAAGTGCAGCAAAAATCAATACAAATTAAATAAAATTTAGAAGGTGAATAGCTGTGAAACAGATGCAAAAGAATTCTCCACGCAGCGACATTGTAATCAGATTCCTGTAAAACTGTTAGCCAGTCAGAATCTGAAAAGATACTGGTCTAATGCTAAACTTATTTATATGCCACGCTACCCTCTTCATTTCAGTGGAAGCACACACGATGCAGCTCATCACGGATTCTCTCTCAAAGCCTGCATAAAACTGAAACAGAACAAGCATTTTCTTTGCAATCTAATTCGGTAATGCCACTTGCCGACAGCTCATTTCCTGAGAGGTGCACCGCGTTTGCACGCGCGCCTCGGAGCGTCACGCGGGGGCTCCCAGCTCCCACGGCCCGCGCAGATGCCCTGGATGTAGCCCCGCGCCCCTTCCTCTCCCGCAAAGCCACCCAGCGCAGGTCACAGCCAGCGGAGCCTCATCTCCCCACAGCCCCAGAACGGGCTACTGGTATCTCCCAGGCGGGATTTGCCGCTGCCTTGGGCTTGTCATTTACACCTGCACAAAGTGCTGCCCCATCAAGAGCCCTGCTCCGCTCAGATATAAATTACCCCTCCTTTACTCAGACATAAGTATCTGTCTAAGCTGCAAAGCAGTGAAGAACAGCAGCCAGTGCCAGCTGTGTGTAAGAAGAATTAAGACGGTCCTAATAGACTGAAGCTCATAGACCCATGGAAATTAAATCACCTTTTACTCAAAAGGTGATTGCTTCTTTTAGACAATTCCTATAGGTGGAAGAATATGGAAACTGCTATGAACTGGGAAGCTGCTATGAACTGCTAGAATATGAAGCTGCTAGACCCCTGCAAGTACAATGAATTTCACTAAAGTGCAGCATATTACTTGAAGCAGAATTTGGTGTAGCAGTGCTGTGGGTTTTTCTTTTTCCTATTGCTTCAGTAATTTTATGATGATGTATTTTGATGACAATTTAAAGCAGCTCTGTGTTTATGAGGCAATAACAAAATCTCCTGCAAAATAAACTCCAAGGCCAAGTTGTGTATTAATATATGGTATGGCTTTTTTAATAGAGATGAGCTGGAACAATGCTCAGGAGAAAGTAAGCGAGAGACTGTGTACCTTGACTTCAAGAAGGGAAGACTTGGGTTCTGCTTTTTAGCTAAGTCCTCAAATTCTTAGTCTGTGAAATGGAAAAAATGATCCAGCAGGCAATAATTCCATTTTGCAGCAACTTCTGAAGCTTAGTAGTGGGTTCGCACTCGGCACTGCACCAAAAGTAACATTTTTGGATGTTTTCATCTTGAACAGTGGAACTCTCTCCTTTTTTCCCTCTCTCTTTACCTTCTTCTTAGAGGCAAATCTCCTGCTGAAAGGTTTGTGGAAACCTGTGCATCTCTCTGGAATACTTCTGCCTCACCAAACCAGCATACGTCCAGCCAGCTCATCAGCAAGTTATACTCGGTGCATGGCAAAAAAGCAGGGTGTATAACCAGCTTTTTGATAGTGGATAATGGAAGCACCATCAACTTACTGTGAGCCAGGGATGTATAGTGAGTGAAGGCCTGCAAAGCAACTGAGAATTTAACTTTTTCCTCAGAGAAGGCCCTGGAGAAGCCAGGCTTGGCCACAGCTTTGTGAGGACTGGAGGACTGTGCTGGGGCTGAGGGCAGTGTGTGCTCGCAGGCAGCAAAGCATCCTCTGGCAGCGCGTTGCAAAGCACATCGCCACCCTGCTGCTGCAGCCCACACACAAACATGAGTCAATCACCTTGCAGCACTGCACTGCATCTGCTTACTTAATTTCAGCGCAACCAGCTGGCAACGCACGGTCACGAGCACTATATGGGGCAACAGACAGTTGCCTGGCGAAGCACCTACCAAAGCCGAATGCCAGTTGCCTGGCGAAGCACCTACCAAAGCCGAATGCCATTAATTTTCAGCCTACTGTGCTGGACAAACACTCCTGCAGCTACCCCAATACTTCAGCAGACACGGCAATTTTAACGCCCTGCTCACACGGATGCAGAGGGTTCCCCAGCTCCTCCAAGCGCACCCGCCTCCTTGCACAGCTGCCCACAGGCACCCTTCACCCACGTGCAAATGCAGCAAGGTGCAGGTGGCCGGCATCAGCTCCGCGACACATCCTGCAACGACGCAGAGGATAAACCCGTCACCCGGCGGCTTGCAGCAGCAGTGCTAATGGGGAGAGGTGACTCATCCAGGGGGGAAATGAAATTTTCAAGTTTTCAAATGATGAAGTAGTTTTCAGAGCTCACCCAGTTTGTGCCCTGCCACATGATTTATGAATATATTTTTCAAATAACATATTTGGCAAGTTTTAAAAACATTTCTGGCTAATTGCTTTTATTACTCATCAATCCCAAAAGGGGAATAGCAAGATAAGATTATATTTTGCAATTTGGTACTTTATAGTTGCAATCTTGCATAGCCCAGTGAGAGTAATGGCAATGTAAATAATGGATCCAGGGCTCTCCACAATTTTTCCTAGGATTATTGTTGATTTTCTTTTTTCAAGCTAGACTCAATTTTGCAAGTGAAACTAGAAAGAAGATTGGCCAGGTTCACACCTCACTGTAGAGTTTCATAATTGGCTTGTGCAATTACAGTTGCTTGCAGCACTGAGTGATTTTTTTAACAGCACTTTGATTTTTTGTTTTCACTCTATACCATGCCTATGTTTCCATCTATTCCTTACTGGGCCCCATTCAGAAATATCATTTTGAGGATCCCATTTTCCTATTAAAAGCTTGATTGATAGATGAATTCAGGGCTCCGACACATGCTCGCTTAACAAAGCAGAAGCAGCAATTTCCTCAAGCTGCTCATTACCACCTGCTTGTCAGACACTGCATCCTGCCACTGAAGGGTGGACAGAAAACACGGGTGAGTGTTCAGTAACTGCTTCAGTGCAAAGTCTTGCAGCTTGGCTAAACTGCCTGGACACGCACCCTTCCACTTGGAGAAGGCTCAGCCTCTGACACGCACTTAGGGCTCACTGAAGGAGACCGAGAGCACTAATGGTCTTGGCAGTTCTCCAGATGGAGACCAGAGCTGGCAGTCCTATGGAGAGTGGCATGCCAGAGGACTCCCAAACCATGCCCAGGTAATCATTGGGGCTCTGCTGGGGTGACAGACACTGCCAGCACCGATCCGACTGCAGGACTGCACGCACTGCCTGTCTGGATGTGGATGCTCATTCCCAGGCCTCGTGCCTTTCTCCTGCCCCTCTGCCGCCCGCGAGCCATGGGGATCCCACGCCTGCTCCCCATGCTTGCCAGGCATGACCAGCAAAGCCACTTGCCTAAGCTACATAAACTTCATGTAGTGTTAATCTACAACAGCTTAGAGGAGAATTAGGGAAAGTCTTGGAGACCACGCTGCTGGAGAAATGCAGGGAAATTTCTGCCACAGGACTGGTCACTGGGGAAGGTAGAGCAGCAATGTCTCAAACCACAAAAATGGTTTGTTAACTGACACTGTGGGTTCACGGCCACTTGGCTGGCACTAGTAACAGCATGGGAGGTTACACTTAGATGTAAATCTCTGCAAGATCAGCATGTACACACCCTTCCCAAACCTGCTCATACAGCCTTCATACAAGGCCACAAAAAGTTGTTGATTCAAGTTTTTTGTTTTTTTTTTTTTTTTTTTTTTTTTTTTTTTTAATAACACAGATATACTTTTTGGAACTTAAATTGTGGAACTTAAAGGAGTTTGCTTTCATTAAGAAAATAAACCAGGACATCAAAGAAAGCATAGCTGAGCTCAGCCAGCCAGCGCAGTGAAAGCAGACATTGTATGGAGCACAAGAGCCTATGCATGTACGTCAAACCAACTTTGTTTCTGAGAACATGTCTTGCTCACATACCCAATCCTGCAAACACACCCTGCCGGGCTTATTGGCATGGGCCAAACTTACTGCCGAATCCAGTGCTTACAAACAAAGGCAGCCAAGCTTTAGAAGAGGTGTCTTCTAAACACTCCTTTGTAGCACTGAAAACCCACCGTCGAGACAGAAAATTCAACGGTCAACCCTATTTGCTTTGTAGCAGGATATTTTTTCTTTTGTGTACATTTTTGACTTATCTTTGTTTTCAGTGGAGGGTGATAAGCCATGGTATTGTTACCCAAACTGCTCAAAAATCCCAACTCTGGAAAGCAAGGCAAGCAGAGGCACTTCAGGAACTAATGAGAGTGGAGAGCTTTGCATATTCATAGCACGGGGAAGCCAGAGCCGCACAGCGATTACACGGAGCGAACAGCCTCCGCCAACCAGTGAGCTGATCCCTGCTCGTTGGAGGGGGAGAGAAACGATTTCTAACTGGCTACGGTAAGTCTGTTATCATCAAATACGTATTTGACTAGAGCAAATGGCTCCAAATCAGAAAAATGACATTTTTGTGCTGGCTGTTTATAAACAGGACATAGTTAGTGTAAGGCACCCACAGCTGCAGTAGCTCCAGATTTTTCAAGGTCAGACTCAAATGTATCATACTTTATCATTAGTTTTCATGTTTGCAATATCCAAGGCCATATAGCATTTTAAACTGAGCCCAAGAAAATGACTTGATGGATTTGCTAGCACTCAACATGGTACGACAGGTCAGTGTTTTCAGGACAATCTCTTATCTTCACCCAAAACTATAATCAGAGCATCACAGGCCCAGTCCTGTTTTTGATCAAGTCAATGGTAACATCATCAAGAAGTGCACAACTGGCTCTGCAGCCAGTAAAACTGAAAACTGGAAAACCTCTTAAATATTAAAAGCAAGTTTAGCTGTGATGATGGTGAGAACATCAGGACCTGTTGCCAACTGTGTGACCCAGGATAGCTGACGAGAACAGGCAGGGAGAGGCGCAACACTAAGATGAAGTGGCAGCGTCAGAAGAGCTTTTAGAAAGAGAAACAGCTTTATTCCACAACTCACCCATTTGATACCTTCATAAAACACTTAGTGAAGTCAGCAGGAGTGGTTTGATGAGGAAAGAGCGGATCCATGGATAATTGCCACACTAATTCTTGTTCTTGCAAGAAAAACATTTAGGAGATAGGAGCAGGTTGCTATGGAAGAAGGTAGATCTGAGAGTCTATACATGAATGCAGTACAAGGACAGAAGTTAGCAGATATTATTTCACTGGTGAGACCACATGTGGAGTGCTGTGTCCAGTAGTGGGCATACTGCAGCGGGTCCAGCCAGGAAGATGACAAAGGGGTTGGAGCATCTGTCAGAGATGCTGAGAAGATGCTGATGTCAGAGAAGGAGAGGCTGAGTGGGGATATTATCCATGTGCATGCATACCCAATGGCAGGGAGTAATGTAGACAGGGCCAGACTCTTCTCAGCAGTATCCAGCAACAGGACAAGAGGCAATGGGTACAAATTGAAATACCAAAAATCCCATATAAACATAAGAAAAGAACTGTGAGGTGGTCAACCACTGGAGCAAGTTGTCCAGAGCAGTGGTGGAGTCTTCTTGGCTATTCAAAACCCAACTGGCCACAGTGCTGGGCAACCTGCTCCAGCTGCCCCTGTTTGAGCTGGGGCTTGGACCAGATGATCTTCCAAGGTGCCTGCCAGCCCCAGCTGTTCTGTGTGACTCTGCAATTATTTTACATAGGGAGCAATTAGGAAACATTAGTTGGTCCCGTCCATTATTTGTAAAACCTTCTCAAATGCAGATGCACTCAAAGTGCCTAAACTACTTACGGGTAAGGAGTATTATTTAAGCAAATGGATATTGTGTGTACAGTGCTGACTGATAGGTGCTGCATTTCAACACAGCTCAAAAACTACATTTCTGAAATCTGTTAGGCATTAATAGAAGTTGTGCTGTGAATAGATCTGTACAGCGTCCGCCTTTGATTCCAAAAATAACTCATGCAACTTATCTTCAGCTGGCAAAACACATTCCCTTGATGCCAACAGAAAACTGTAGTGAGCTGAGCGGACCACCATCATCATCATTCTTCAACTTCCCCTCTGTGGACAACACTGGAAAGGCCTGATTTTCTTGTCCACCTCCCTCCCCAGCTGTCAGTGACATTACTAATAAGTGCTGAAACAAAGGAACAATTTGTTACTTTAGAATTAGCACCATGACTGCGCTCTGTATGGAAATAAGGTTATTCTGCACTAATGAAATTGCTTAGCTGAATGCACAGTTTGAAGTTCACAATCCACTGAAATGACGATTTATAGATCTTTTCGTGAAAATTACTTGTGTTAACATTATACATAATATATTTCTATCACTAGGCCTTTGAAAGAGCTTTTTTTTTTTTCAAGATTCTTCTCTTGCCTGTTGAGAATACTTTTGTTCCCTCAACACTAGCCAGAAGGAGGGTTTAAAGTGTTACAGTGCACTAGAAACCTCTTAAGTTTCTGCTTTCAGATAAACCGTCGGCAGTGGACTTTGCAGTGAAAAGCCTTTCTTCTGTTCTATCTCCAACGTACTTATGGTCTGGGCTCTGGGAAGATGAGTCAAGTTGTCATGCTCTGCAGCCAGAGGTGGCAGAGGAGGAGGTAAGAGGCCAAACTGCACGATTTATCAGTGCTCTGAGGAAGCTGCGAGATGCTGATCATCTGCTCCCAACACCTCTCAGATGTCTCAATGTCCTCAATGTTAAACCCATTACATGAAAGGAAAACAAAAAGGCATGTTGGACCAAAGAATTAGGGAGAGATCCTGATGGATCAAGAAGCATTTTGGTTATTTATATGATTAAAAAACAAAAGGCCAAAATAGGGGTGCTGAACAAAAAATGATGGGGAACAAGAACAGCATGGTGCAGATTTCCCTCTGACAAATATTCGTCGAATGCTCCATTTCCACGGAATTTCTTTCAGGGAAAATGCTCAATATTACGGCAAATATTTGGGAGACTCAAGCCAGAGCCATGTTTTGTATATTCTGTGGATGGAAGCGTACTGGGAATCTGGTCAGCAGCGTAATTGTTTATATTCATTATAAACAATCTGTGTTATTTGGCAACGAAGCCTGCCTTTCTGAGCTGACTCTCATTGTAGCTGCTGAGATTGTTCCATCAGCTGGTTGTAATTTTACTTTGGGGGCATACAAAAGTACACTTTATTCCTTCTAAATTATCTGTGGGAAAAACATGAAGAATACACCAAAGGCCTTTTGCTCTTGTGGGACCTCTTTTGCCCTCCTCCCATAGTCTCCCAGTGCCTTAAGAGGATGCAGAGTAAGTTCAGGTTGTGTGCGCCTTGTAGCAGTGGCCTCTACCTCTCCATCTTCTTTCCTGATTTCCATCCCCAGCTACTTTTTGCTTACAACAGTGATAGCAGATAATAATAATGAAGATCTAGTTAATTTTACCTATGGAAGATAAAATAGGGTTTGGGGGGAAGGAGAAGGAGTAAGGAGTCCTTGCAGTGGAAGAGAAACTTCTGTGTGGCATTAAATAAGAAGCAAATAACATAGAAACCAATTTATAGCCCTTCTGCACAGGGTTGACTTTATCTCAGATGTCTGAGTATGGCTTTTGTGAGCTGAGACCTTGCATTTCATCTAGCTACCCTGCATGTGAAGCACTTAACATGCACAAACTCAGTATAAACATGTACTTGTGCTCCTGCCAGGAATAAGGGGAGGGGGGGGAAGGTTTTCTATCTATCAAATATTTGGGAGCTTCTAAAATGATCCTCTGCTGCACAAGGGTGAACAAGATCTTCTGCATCCTTTTGCCTAAATGGAGTCAGAAAAAAAGCCTGGCAATGAAAGAGCCAATAGCTTCATGGTTAGCTTCTGCTTGTACCCCAAAGTCCATCCTGAATGAGTCAAAGAAAGGATTCAAAACCTGGACTTTCCCACCCCAGATACACGCTGTAACTATGAGGAACCAGTCACTCTAAAGGACGATTTCTCTGTCACTCCTGAGCTGTTCCAATTTGTAGAAACGATTAAATATTCATTAAACTTAACGAGAGATGGATTCTACAGTCCAGCAGTTTGAGCACGCAGCTTTGGTGAGCCTGACGCAGGTTCGAGTCTCCACTCCAGCAACTCCTTGGAGGGAGCAGGCACAACTGAGCGGCTGGACTGGGATCATTTTTGCTTGACTGATGTTTTCTGGGGTGGTAGGGAACTGTTTTGATGGAAGAGGCCTGAGTAGCCCTGCCTGAACACTACCACTCTGGCTACTGCTCTGACCACCGACCTGATCACATGCTTTAGGGGAGCATTTCACCGCTTGGACAGCTCTCCTCCCCAGCCCTAGCCCCAGCTGCAAGGCCGTGCACTCGTGCTCATACCTGCGACTACAGAGCAGGGATGTGGAAGAACTTGAAAGAATTTTTCCACACATACTAGCTACTTTTAAAAATTCCCCATGTTTCTGTTTTCATCTCCCCCTAGCCTACTGCGGCCAAGCCCGCGCTCGTCCCGCACGGCAGCTGCGCAGGGAGGTGGCCGTGGCCCCGCAGCCAGCCACAGGCACCGAGCTCCTCGCAGCCACTGCCGAGCTCGCTCCGCTTCAGCGGCCTTGGCTCTTTCCCCATCCTTCTGGGAAATATTTGCAAAGTGCTGCAAGAGCAGGAGCTTGTCTAAATTTTGATCAGGTGATTTTTTGTTTGTTCAGTGCTTGAAGAGCAGGAGTTATTTACCAAGGATTTAAATTTCTCCAAAGCAGAGAGAAACCAAATAGCACTGCTCTTTAAATGTGGAGGCGCACTTAGAGAGCATTGGGTTACACTTTCCATTTGAAGCTTTTCTTCTTTAAAAAAAAACCCCAATTCAGACGTCGCTCCGGTGCGCTTCCCGCCCGCCGCGTAACCCAAGCCGCCGCTGCCGCAGCGGAGCTCGCGCTTGCCAGGTGCGCAGGCAGCCTCGTCGCATCAAAGCAGCAGGCTCAACCTTTGGCAACCCAGGAGCTCGGAAAAGGCATTCAAAGGGCGCTTTATATATTTAAGTACAAGGTGTGTGCTGTTTTGCTAACGGGATTCAGTGCCTGTATTTTACTGCGCATGCACCTTTTCTTCTAACAGCTGTGAATAAGAAATTAATTTTATTGACTTTCTGTGTGGCTCTTGATTAGAGATGGATCTCTTCCCACAGGCATCCTCCAGCCACCCTTCCTTTACCTGAAGGCTATCAGAAGTTGCAGGAGGCAACCACCCTTTCTGCTCGAAAGGATCCTCCCATCGTTACGGCGCCCGCCACTCAGCGCAGCCCGAGCCTGCAGCCTGGCATTTCTGCCCTCCCGGGATATTCTTCTGAAATATAGTGATAACCAAGATGATAGTTCTCAGCACTCCTGTAAAGCTTTTAATCCGGTGATCTCAAACCAGATACTGGCACTTACTACTACATAAGGAAAACTAAGTATGTGGCATCAGGGATCCTATCATTTGCAGGAGGGAGCCTACAGCGCAGCGCGCTGGGCCATTCCAGAGGACAACGGCCAATTGTATCGGGTAAAATACTGATTCCCGCAAAGTCAACGGCCAAATTGCTTCAGTGGAGCCATAGACACAAAAACAGTTTTGTGAAAAACAGCCTCATGGTCCTGCGTTCAAAACATGCCTTTTGTAGTGGAGCGCTGCAAATGGCAATGCAGATGTTTGCTATCTGTTGCCTATCTTGCATGTCAGAACTGTTGTTGATAACTACACAGCTTCTTTGTCTATCTAATTTGTATCTAATTTAAATATTCATTGATACAATCTAGTAAAGCAACTGGAATAAAGAACTGAAATACTTTGCAAATACTGTCATCATTTAAATGGATTTACTTGAGCACCAGATTCTTTTATTTACATTTCACAGAAACTCAAATCGCATTTTCCTGGCACCAGCATTCATCGAAAATGGCCTTCAAAGTGTCATTGAAGGGATAGTGGTGAAGAACAAATTTAAATCTGCATGTGTACACATGAACTACATATGACCACCTATAACTAATCAAAGCTACATGACTAACAAGTATCTTGTTGTCTCAAAATACAAATTGCAAGCGATCTAAAATGCTAAAAATTAAAAAAAAATCTATTTCTAAAACAGGCTTGAACAGCAAGCACTTTTGAAGCAGTCGTGATCTGCTTATGGATTTTCTATAAGCAGCATAACAAACTAAATTTGCATGATACATGGCTTATTGTTAATTATTCACCAAGTCCTATTCTCCCACCTACTTTCATGAACTCTAGTATAGTGCATCTTAATACCCAATGTAGTGAAAGTAAATTCTTATCCCCAGCACAGGGCAAATGGCACAATTGCTTTATTCTTTTATTCACAAAGTGTCAGTCATTCATTCATTTCAACTCTGGATCATTCAGCAGACTTCTGATGTGCGCTGAACGTGATTCCAGGCATGTCAGCCTGTTAGTGCAAAGTGATTCTCAATAGCACTCGATGGCGCATCACTGGATTGGCTCAGTGCATTAAAACAAACCAAATTATTCTGTTTTTATGGACACACTGGTACTTCTTGACACACTATTAAATTGTTTTAATAGCCTGTACTTATGAAGGAGTATATCTTTGTAGTTAAAATTCAATACATTAGAAAGTGTATTTTATATAAAAAACATCAGCCTCTTAGGAAAATTGTAATCAGAAAGTTTAGACTATAAATACATATATAAACACAAACTGCTTATCTGGTCTTTGAATACCCATCACAAGCTAGATGCATTTGTGCCTGAATGAGAAGCGACTAGCCCAAGACGCAGCCGGGGAGCTCAGGGAACATAAAGTGCTGTCGGTTACAGCCCAATTAAATAGTATTCTACTTAGCTATTTGTGGCCAGAACTGCAGCCCTGATGAAAACCAAACCAAGATGTTATTCTACTTAATCCTCAAGAATAATTTCCTTTAAGCAGTCTTTTGAGCAGATTCATATCTTATGTCAAACAAAGCAGATGATGAATACTTCCCTCAGTTAATACCACTTTCATGTGAAGGGCGTGCATTGGCCTAGCAAAGCAATAAATAAATCCACAGTGATGAATACTGGCATTCTCCGCTCCTTAACCCTGCCTCTGTTTTTAGCTCCACGCTGCCACCCCAACTCAGACATAAAGAAAATATTCTTTGTGTGTCCTGCTTACCAAGATTGACCATCTTCCTCCAACTTGTGATGGCCCTTAAAGCCCAGGAGGAAATGATACACCTCGCTAATCTTTAGGGACATTAGTATCCAGATGACTTGCTGATTTTTTTTAATCATTTCAGCTGCACACATTTGATGTGGTTTGTTACATTTGCTCTTTTGTTACAAAATATCAGAACATCCAGAAAATCTTATTTTAATGCACTTCCAACCTTTCTTCTACCCACACAGCTATTACTGGATTGTGGTTTTTAAAATCTGGTCAGAGGGGGGTCTTCCAATTACCAGATGAATCAAAATTCATTCCTTGAGTCTAGCTGCTGAGGGGCAACACGCAGATTGCTGATCCCAGATGGAAATTTTGTATGGCACTAGCCTACCTTGGTGATATACCTGCTCTCTGCCTGATTGCATTCACATACATCTCTCTGTAGGACTTGCTGTCATCTCTCAAAATAGCTGAACCTTTGCCACTTAAGCATGTGATCTGATTCCCTTCAGAGGAAAGATAACGCCTAAGAGCCCTGGAAAACTGATGTCTTCAATTTGAATACATTCAGTATTAGAAATGTATGAACTACATTTACTCAGGGAGGGAGAGAGGGTGATGGGGCACTCCAAGGGTGGGAGTGGGTCATTTAAAGGTTCCCTTATTTTAATATTACATGGTTTTAGCAGGAGAACCACAATCATGCTGCAAACCCACCTCCAGGGGATCCAAATCTGAAAAACTTATATGAAGGATCTAGGAGGTAAAGGTAGCCTTAAGTTATTATAATTTTGAGTGTTAGTCCATTGATATGTTTTATTCTACAGAACTGGTTTAGAGTCTAAGTGTGAGCGAATAACTAGAGTTACAAATGGTTTGAGAACAACCAATTTTAGAACAGTACCAGAAGGTAGAGAAGAAAAATAAAACAACCATACAAGTACTCTTGAACTGCCATGATACTGGAATCTCGAGATCTGAGGGGGTTTGCACAATGTCCAGAAATGAAGCCTGATATATTGGTTACAGAGCCTCATGCGATGGGCTCTCTCCTCCAGACCTCATGGATGTTTTACGATACATCCTCAAAGGGCTATGCTTCACTTTCTGCACAGAAACTATTCATAGGCTTCTAAAGCACTAAAACTCTGAGCAAAGATGTGCTATAACCATTAACACCACAAAGGAAAAAAGTGATCTATTTACATTTCAGTAACTGATTAAACAGTAGTATCTAATATAACAATCTTGACCAGAAATGGTCAAGGGAAATAGCAGAAGATAGAGTTCTATAAAACGAAATACAAAAATAATAAAAGAAATGTTTACATTTTTAATGATAGGAAATTCAGATGTATAGATATATATGTGTGTGTGTGTGTGTATATATATATATATATCCTTTCTTTATATTTTCATACAAAAAAGCCCACTATTAAGTTCATTAAAGTTAACAGTTATTGAATTAGGCAGTCTTTATATCCAGGACTGAATTACAAGCCAGCATTAAAAATTTCTGGAGTAGAACCAGCTCCAAACCTCCAGCCTACTGCTAATAACACTGCAACAGCCTGCCCGAAAACATTACACGTGAAAACATTCTGCCACCCTACCGCTGCACACAAATCATACAAGGAGGAAGCTGAGGAGAAACCTGCTCATTGCACCACTTTCCTTTGTTTTAAAGTGCTTTTTTCATTAGCTTTTTTTTGTTGTAACATTCACAAAAGCCATTACAAATTATGTGGCTCTGACACTTCTCCTGGCTGCACATGCACAGTTCACAGCAAAGCCACAGAAATGAGTCCCCCATTGCATGAGGGACAGAGAAAAATGATGTGATTCATCTCACCTAAGTCTCAGCACGAACAGGCAGTCTAACACGCTCAGCCGAAGACACTGCAGGGCCATCATAGCTGCCCCCAAGCCCAGCCCCACCACTATTATCCTTCAACCTCTCCTGGAGGTCACTCCAGAAGCCTGGCTACACCTGCGAGCACTCTCCCATTTATACCAGCCAAAGCCACAGCATTAAAAAAAAAAAAAAAAAAAGAGCTCAAGTCACTTGCTATCAGAAGGTCCTGACCTCTTTCTGCTGCTGATGGAGGGCGGCATGGTAGTACATGCTATGAGGAGGAGGGTGCTACATAAGTTCCAACAATTACACATCACATTTTAATACAATGCTGCTTTTTTGTTTAGTTAAATACAAAGCCCCATTAATGGTTTTGATTTCCTTAGTGTTGCTGTGAACTAAAGAAAGATGACTTATTTCTCTGGTCAGCATAAACTTTTTTTTTTTTTTTTAATGTAATTAGTGTATTTTTACAATTTGTTAGTGCTAACTTGTGAATTGTAAGTTGCAGCTCCACAAAAACACCATTAGTTACTTCCTGTTGAATTCAGTGAAGCAGAGCTGCTTAGAATGGCAGGTGAAAAATTTAATGAAGAGGAAAAAAAGATGTGGAGGAAAAAAAAAAAAAAAGTGCGTTCTCACTTACTTCAGCTCAAGCTCTTCCCAAGCAGAAAATGGAGAAGGGGGCACTTTTCACAGACAGCTTTAACTGCAGGATAAGGAGAATGTAATCAATCTCTGCTACACACATTGTTCAAGAGAAAACTGGCAACATCTATTTATTGATTATAAATAAAATGCAGGAGTTATTAAAAAAAAACATTTATTTCAAGTACTTAGATACCAATTTCAGAGAGCAGAATGAAGTGGATCTCTGTGCTGAGCTGCCAGTTGTGCAGTTTTCAGCAGACTTAATAACTTTTCAGAGAAAAACTATAGGGACATTTGCCGTCAACAGATTCCAAACACAAAAATGACAAAATGCCTCCCAGTTCAGCTGTGGCCAGAAGAATGGGATGTTTCTGGGAGATCTTCATCCATGGCCAGATGCTTTCACTCCCATTACTGTGAAGCTGAGCAGCTTTCAGATGGCCTCCACAAATCCCTAGAACCTTTTCAGACTACTGGAGGATGACTTTAATTTGCATGTTAAAAGACAGGCAGACTTACTTTATAGGTTGCTTTCCCGCAGTCTCCCACAGTTAGCCCCATAGGTAAGATCTTCCTTGCAGATGGCATGATAGCACATACATGCAAATATCTTCTCAGCCTCTGCTTGTTTACCACACAACAAATTTTCCCACTATCCAATACTTCTTTTGGCAAGTATTAATACACCTAACATACGCACATGCATGTGTGTGTGTGTGTGTGTGTGTGTGTGTGTGTGTGTGTGTGTGTGTGTGTGTGTGTGTGTGTATATATATATATATATATATATATATATATATATATATATATATATATACACACACACACACACGCACATGCATCTATATGGCCAAGAGGCCAGTGAGCAGGACACAAGGCAGCACAGTCCTCCCCACAAGGTGGTCTTCCCCTCAGCTGCAGAACCTAGCTCAGGTGATAGCTAATCAATCACAGCTGAACCCAATACAGTCACCTACATAGATCCACCTGTCAACCGGGCACTTGGGTTAATTTAACAGTTTTAAAAGCTTTTGTGAAATTTGGTTATTGACAAAAGGAAAAATTAGAACCTCCTCTGCATGCTTTGTGCCTACCTAAATTAGTAACTAATGAAAACAGATTGTATTTAAGGGATTTTAATATGAATTAAGTTAATGATGACACATTCCAAAGAGTACACTTAGAATCAGTCTGTAATAACAACCTAACAGATGTTGGCATTTTTATTATTAATTATACATTTCATTATCATATGATTATTGTCAAACATCATTTGACGGCAAAAACTGTATAAATGATTCACAAATGGTTTATATTGTAAAGAAGATACTGTGTTTGATTTTTTTAATATACTGACTTTGATCAGCTAAATACAATATAGTCTTTGTTTTAGCAGTCCAAAATATACAAAGCTTCTGTGTAACACCAAAGACTGACTCATCTAATATGGTAGAAGCTCTTAAAAAAAAAACAAACAAACCAGCTGCCACATTTGAAGGTGAAGCATATACCTGAAGATTACCTCAAGTAGTGACAGAAGGTAAAAAATCTCAATGTATATATTTAACAAGCATCACTTGCCACTATCATTCATATGGTTAAGAAACAAATGTGTTGGTGAATACTGATGCTAACAGGTTGCCATCCAATTAAGATAAAATTGGAGAACAAATAATTTGTGCAATATTTGCAGCATGAGTGAATTTTACTTGGAATTTGTTTAAAATTCATAAAGTTTAATCTTTAAAGTGAAGCACTGGAGTTATCTTATTGATTTCAAATCACATTACATGTATCCTTAAGACTGCAGTTTCAGCAAAGCCCACAGCTGTAGCTACAGTAAATATCTCCAAAAGAACACTTGGGTAGAAAGTGTAAATCTCCAGTGCACGTCAGAACAGACAGATCACAGCTCTCCAAATCAAATACCGGGACACTTATCTTTATAATCACCCTGGATTTTTTTGCTTACTGTTTTCTCGATCAGCATAATCTTTGCTCATTTGATAAATGTTAAATACTGTAAATGACAGTTCTCTGAGGGCTACATTGGTCTCAAGACATCATTTAATCTAATAAAATCAAACTGCAGTCATGTCTGAGAGAATATGTTTTCCCAGTCAGCTTCATTTTTTTTTAAGCAGAAAAGATCATTTAGTAATTGTTAAACACGTCATAAACATCCTCGCCAAAACCTGTCACTTCAAAAGACACAATTGGTAAATGAAAACGGATGCGAACTGCCCTCTTCCCTTCTGCAAGGCATGAAGAGCTTGGACACAGTAATAATCCTGTCTTCACGTGTCCCTCACGCACACTCACCATTCCCGAATTAAGTCTTCCCAACGATCCGCGTCTCCCCTTTGTTCGCGTTTCGCAGCCAGACAGCCCTTCCCACTCCCTATCAGCCGCGAGCAGCCACAGAAGGCTATTCCAACTTAGTTTTCTAACACTTATCTGCCTAAAGTGCACATAATGTATGTCTGAAATATATCCATTACTCAGAGCTCTGATTGTAGCAGATTATTCTTAGCTGACTCACAGAAAATTGTTTAACCCTAAAAAAATGGGTTTTAGGCACAAGATTGCTTTTGAAACCATTGAATATAGCAGCTTGCATCATAAAGATAAACTTAACCTGTTTTAATTAATTGAGGGACATCGTCTTATTAAAAACAATCAATTCTTAAGGATACAGCCAGACCATGGGGGTAGCTCCTTAGCAGGCGGCCACTCCAACGACTAGAGCTGTAGCAAGATGCATTGGTTGGTCTGCTGCGTCAACAACCTCTTCAATTAGTATTGTGCAAGAAGGTTAAATACCGAACTTCTGTTTCTCATTGCTACAAGTGTGCTTTCTTCATTTCTCTTCCTTGTACAATGGAAGAGAGCAGTCTTTTCTGCATGGCATTTTTCATGCAGTAGCATGACACGGAACCACCGGGCTTGCACGTGCCTAGGAGACGCTTTGTGGCATTCCTTTTCCTGATGCCTGTAGTAAAAAACCTCTTTTAGCAGAAGATTTGCTTAAGGCTGAGAATAAGGAGTACAAAATGATATTTACACTGACATTTTCCAAATCATTCCATTGCCTGAATGTTCTGCTTTTGTGCAATTGCTCCTAGAGGATCTATTGAGGGTTGGTTCTGGTCTGGTCTTTTTATGTTTTATTTACCCTGTGCTTGTTTATTGTTAGCAAAATACACTGAGTGTGGAATCTCAAAGGGTCACTTTCCATTGCTGCCCTCTGCCACGTTATCAGCAATCTGTCCTCCAGCCTGTGCAGAAACAGGGCATGATTCAAGGGCACAAAGAGAAACATCTCAACAGTTCGTGGGCTTAGCTGAGTAATGGGACCCTCTAACAACCTTCTAGGAAACTGGTGCTCAGACATCCCAGTCCACCTCTCGTTATCAGTCTCACTTCCTGGGCTACTGCATGGGGAAATATTGTTCCTTCCCGGATATCAGCATCTGACATACAAAACTACTGCTTCAGTTTGGTTTACAGGCAGGATTGGTGGCACTAGTCCAGTGACTTGATGTTTTGACCTAATCGCCCACAAGTCATATTGAAATTCAGTGTTGAGTATATCGAGATCTACTTTCATTTCATTTGACTTTCCATCATGAGAAGAATGGAGAACCTCTTATCATAAGTGGTAACAAGGTTTCTTCTTGAATTACTGAGCCTCAGCCCTAACAGGACTGGGCAGATTTCCAGCACAGCCTATAAACTAGCTGAAGCTGAGTAAACAAATTATAGTGAATTTATAGTGCACAAATTTAGCCTCTCACTCTGTTTGTGATCTGTCAGTGAACAGTTTACAACTTGTTTTGCTTCATTCATAATTCAAAATCTTTTAGCAAATCATTTCAGCAAATAATCATAGGTTTGTATGTGGTGAGTTTTTAGCAGGTCTTTGGGATATTCAAGGCTCCAGAAGTGTTAAAAAATTTTGATGGAGGCACAGGTCTCCATCTCTTTCTTTGGATGAGGTGACAGTTACTCTCAGTGTTAAGTTGGTTAATATTCAGCATTTCACAAAGGCTTCTGCCCAACTTTTCTAGGCAATAATAAGAAATTCTCTTTAAAAACATTATGAAGGCACAAAATTACAAAAGCAGTGATCAAAAAAAAAAAAAAAAAAAAAAACCCAACAAAAAGAATAACTATTGTGCAAAACTTATCTGCAAAATCAAATCATGAGCAAGAAGACAAGCTTGTAGCCTGAAGGTCATTGCTAGAGCCATGTTTCAGCCTGCTGTGAATCCTACTGGACTTGATCTTCAGGGAAGATGGTGCCTAGCAGTTCAGCTTAACCTTCAGTATAGAGGAAAATACCTCACACTGTCCTTCCCAAACCAAACTGTTGTTCCCTACTATGCAAACCTCAATCCTAGTGGCAAAGGCTGGCTAGGCAGGCACACTTCGAGGTACTCAGGACAAGGCGAGGAAGGCAGAGCAGCCCCTAATGAGCATCATGGCCCTGGCCCCCCCCCCCTTTCCCATCTCTGCCTCATCTGCTCTTCCCCCCCCCCAGAAGCTTCAATATGAATATTTAGAAAATGTCATGATGGAATAGCATCTAAAACCACACAACTTGCTGCCTACTGCAACCCTATTTCTGAGTTGTAATTGTCTTCTCACTATTCCTTTAGACTAGGAGTAATGCTGATACTGCCCCCTCCTAAATAGGCCTGGGCACATTAAATATTCCTGTTTTATCACTGAAACTTTCATATAGGGACTACGGGGACACTGTCATTGGTCAAAACAATTACCCTGAGTTTTTCAATTTAACCAGTGAATCAGGGAGTAATCTACTCTTTGCTCTGCTCCTCCGGAATTTTAGCAAAAGAACAAGCTGGGTGAAATACAGCTTGCGTAGAAGGCCAGCTCACCGCCTCTGCACCTCCTAAACTGCATTTTGATGTCATTATAGCTTTATTTCAAAGTAAACATGGTACTTAAATGATACATACACTCTGTGACAGGCCTCTAAATGGGGTAAATTTTACCTGCCTTGAGCAAACTCATTTATTAGGATAACTGTAGAAGCAAAGACAGAAGACACTTAGACACTGTCAAGGCAAATTTTTTTTTAAGTTGATGAAAGTCAATAGAGTTATTAAAAGCATTTTCTCCAAATGTTTCTGTATCTGCTCAACTGTAAAGTTAGCAGAAAGGTTGGTTTAAACCTCTAGTAAAGCTTTGGAAATGTTTTAATGACATATAAACCAGAAAATTTTCAAATGATCACAATCCAGATGGTGCAATATGCTTTGGAATGTGGTGGTAGTAGTTCATCCCCAGACACCACCATCCATCCTGGCTCCGCACCATCTGCACTCATGAAATTCAACCAGACCTTTTATCCTGACTTGCTAACCTGCTGCCAGGCATCCGTGCTGCCTGCAAATTGTATAGTAATATCAAATGCGTTTACAAAGCTCTTCTCTTTCCTTAAAAAAAAAATTCTGTGAATATTGCATTGTCTACAGTGAATTGATGACAAAAGTCACAATGCAATTATCTAAGAGGGTCTATAATTCTAGAGGATCTTGAGTTACAGTTAAGCCTGATTACACCCAGCATTGAGTTCTTAGCAGTCCTAGGTCTGGTTCTTCTCCAGGCACATATATTTGAATGGTTTCATAGATTTCCCTCTCCCGCATGCGCACACATGCAGTTGGCAGCAGTTGGTTGGCAGCTGGCAGTTGGTTGTTGTTTTGAGATTTTGGGACAGTATGTTTGTGCCTGTATGTTTGAGAGTTGGAGGACAGAGACTAAATGAACTGATTAGTTTTTTTTTAGATGTGCTTTGGAGATTGACTCTGACCTGATTTCACTTCTCTCTACTTGAGATTATTTTGCTTACCATCTTAGTCTACCATGAATGGACAAAGCCCACAGGATTTCTATTAAATACACCTTCTGTTTCTCTATAGGTAGAAAAAAAAAAAAAAAAAAAAAAAAAAAAAGAACTGTTCCACCAATGATGGAAAAACATATTTAACAAGAATAATAAGTATTTTGTACTATCCACAAGAAATTTTTGAAGCTGAAAACTATATTCATGAACTAAGTATTTCTTTAAAATTAAAAAGAGTCCTTTTGCTATGCTAACATTTTTCCTTCTGTGCTGTTGCAATCGTTCTCCCACTCCTTTATCTGACTGATATGGTAATAACAGGTCCTAGGGCCATATGTTCAAATACATTAGAATTCATGATGACTTTGTTCTAGTTTCTTAGTACTTATTAAGGCTGACAATCTTTGGGGAAAATGAGCTTTTCTAGCGCAACTTCCTTAACATCGTAAAACATTAACATACGCAAACGCACTGTTTGGCTGTACAAGTGTTTGTGTATTGACCGTAGGCCTGACGCTGCCTGCCCTCGCTTCTGGGCAGATTGGAAACTCTTGCCTTGCCTTCAAAGGGAATCTCCTGGCAATGAAATTTACTGGTATGAGCAAGAATTTCCAGGATAAGGTCCTAGATATGTGTAGATATGAGGGAAAAAACCCTCTTTGGCTAGAGATAACAGGATTAGAGTCATTGAGCGAGCTGGCACATGCTTTATGAAAGGGAGCTGCGGCAACCCGGCTCCGACCCCAGCCGCCGTGCCGGGCCGCTCTGCCGGCCCACGGTGCGATGGACCTCCCGGCACGTCCACGTCCCGCTAGCGCACATTTCCTAAGCATGACCGGCAGACATGCCTTTGAACAGGGACAGCGAAGCCGTTGCAAATCTGAGCAGTATCTGCATTTTTACTAGGGAAGGTTACAAATATTTTCAGAGTACATAAAATTTGCAGATATGCAGTTTCAGAGGAAATCACACTAGTCAGAAAGTCACATCATATAGTAGAATAGTTTGGCCCCCCCAAAAAAAAAAAAAAATCAGAGAAGTATAAATGTTAGGCATTGACATTTTCTAGGTGAAATATTTTGACTTTTTGTTTAAAAATGACATTACATTTTGAAACTGCTGGACCTATCTGTTTTTTAGGGACAAAAAAGGGTAAATAGCCCTCTTAGAAAATACAGTTCTTTGTCTTGGGTCAGGCAAAATGTTTTGTATCAGCTGAGACTAACATTTAATATATTTTTTCCAGGCCAGACACAAGCATAAAAATCCAGCTCTAATCTTGACACATCCTGGTAAAAGTATAAAACTGAACAATTGTTTCCAAATATGTATAGTCCTGGGAAAAGCAGCATTGTTGCTTCAGCTTTCAAGCAATCCTTTAGCTGTTGAATTGGGTTACTTGAAAAACACCCACCATTCAGTTTTATTAAAAGGTCTTTCCAATTAACAAAACAGCTGTGTTTAAGACTACAAAAAAACAACCACAGACTTCCTCAGAGCTTGTCTAGCCATAAATCTGCCATTAGACATGCAAAGATTTTCACCTCGGCTCACATGAGCCGCTCCAAGGTTCTCCTGGCCAGCCTACAGGACGCGGGGTGCTGCTTTACGAAGTTAAACTACTTTGGTCTGTGACCTTTAAGATTAACTGTTTGGGGATTTTCTTCTCACACATATTCTTTCTATCCGTTATCCAATTCGTGCAATTGTTTTAGAACAACTGTGCTCATGAAATGCAGTTTGTAGAGCTTGAAAAAGGAAATGAGTGCTGAGGAAGGCTTCTTATTTATACAGTGAGACTGTGTATTACATTTGCATAATACAATATCAGAAGAAATAAATGGTACAAGAAATAAGTGTATGGAGGGAAGTGCCAATGAGCTGTGCAGAACTGGGAAAGATGGCATTTTTTCACAGAGGTTATAGATCTACATTTTGGGAGAAAGGAAACTCAGAATTTTTCTCTAATGAAAAACCGAACAAAGAGATAACTGAATCAGGATTTTTCTCCCCCAGAATTTGTTAGGATGTTTACAGATGTAATTCTGAATTTTAATAAAGCAGGTACGCTAAGTTCTACTTAGCGGAAGATGTGCCATTCAGAGGCCCAGTGGCGCATGGTGCTGCACAGCAGCGTAAAGCAGTCATTGCACCTGGCACGACCCAAGCTGCGAGCATGTATGTTAAACACTCATACATGAGAAAAACATGCCACTGAACAGAATTAGCCCACAGAAAGCAAAGTGACTTAAACACAGGAAGTAAAGCCAGCTTGTATGGACCTGCTCTTGAGCCCTCTAGGAGACAGTGGTTAAAGTACGGCAGTAGCAAAGGTTTGGTTCTGTATTGTCACATCCTTCACCTGCGAATTTAGCCCCAATCTACCACAGGACTGTGAACAGTCATTTGAAAAAGGGACCCGAGTTCATGCATCTGTTTTTTCTGTTTGGAGAAGGATTTCTGTAGAGCTAAGCATGCCTTTGTACGTGCCTCCACTGAAGTCCATGGGTGTTTTACCACTGCGTGCCAAAGGAGCAGAACTAGCTCCTATACTTCTGCAACTACCATCCCTTCTCCTCTGGTAAGGTTGCTCAGTATTCCCCAAAGACGGCAAAACTCAGTGATCGGTGCTGCAGCAATGCAGCAAGGGGCTGGAAGGAGAAAGGAAAGGGGAAGGAAAGACAGCACAGTTTACAGTTGACAGGGAACACACCTCTAAGGTGTCCTTCTTATTAGAAATCTCTTATGTACAAATGTGTTAGACCAAAAATACTTGAACGGATTTTAAAACATCACCTCATTAAACCTGGCTGCTAATTTCACCGCTGAAAAAAAAAGCTAGATGACATTCTTAAAAACAGCCTACAAGATTTGTCTTGGACAAACACATTCACTGAAGAAACAAAAACCAAAACCAATGCCCAAACCAACAAGCTGTCCTCTCAATTTACAGCCCTTTTACAATACCTTATATTATTGATGGGATATGGCTTGACAACTTTTTTATATTTTACGCTTCTTGACATTACCCAGAGAAGAACGTGCAGTGCACAGCCAGTCCCTGCACCCTGTGGGTAATTTTATATCCCACTCAGATGCTAGAGTACGTTTGGCCCTGTGGTGAGTACCTCCCACAGACTTTTTGTTCAGTGAGGCTATAAATACAACTAAGAGCAAAGTACTGTACATAAGGCAACTATATATCGCTAGTCAGAGGCGCAGAAATGCAACATTGAAGACTCTAGCTTACCTTAGCAATACTTCGGAGTCTTCCAAAAGAAGTAAGTATCAAATCTTGTGGCCCATCTACATCTTCATGACTTGTTTTTATAAAAATCAGACAGTCTAGTGGCAACATATTTTAACAGTTCAGCTTGGATTAGGAAGAGTGCTTGAGAGAAGAATCAGAAAGTCTGCTCTGTTACATAAAAGCTGGTCAGCAAACATTTAAACCCACAGAAGAGTACTTTATACCCACCAGAGACTCACGAGGAACACCTGTGAGGGACATACTACACACTTGCACAAGAATTCACAATCACGTCCTAAATCCAGAGCGTCAGCAACCAAGAAGCTGGCAAGGCAACAGTTGGTAATAGAGCAAAATTTGAAGCAGTAGCTGAATCAATGCGCATATAGCAACATGTTATAGCACAAAAGAGAAGCCAACATGTTATAGCACAAAAGAGAAGCCATTCCAAGGCAGCACAGTGGAGGAAATTGCACTGTTGTTGCCAGAGCTTCTGTAAAATATTCATCTGCATTTGAGGGTACAACCAAATATCTCCTTTCCTGGTTAGAAGTCTTTAGGCTTGTATTTTGACTCTGAGTTTGAGCAATGCCTTATGAATTGAGATCCTCTTCCTATTTAGACTGCAGCGTACTTCCAATGAGTGCCTAAAAGCATCTCTAGAAAATTGGTGTGCGGAGAGACAAGAGGATCTGCCCATGGGTTGCACCAGACTCTGCTCTCGGGCACCGCGCAGCGAGACGAGGAGGACCCCGAGGACTCCACTACTGGTGGAGCAGTGTACAGGCCCGTATGCCTTCCCTGAAGGCTGCAGCAGGGTGCGGAGATCCTAGGTCCACAGCTGAGCTGGCCCGCTCCAGCACTTCGAAGCAGTTGAAGAAGGTCGGGCTAACCCATAGGCTGGGAACAGCGGAGTGGTGCCAGCACAGGCCCGTGGGCAGGGGCTCCCCACACCATCCTGCACTGCTTGCCGCCAACCTGCCCTCCAGCAGTGCTGCCCAATGCTCTGCACCATGCTACCCTTGCAGGGGACCCAATGCCTCCTGGATCTGTGCACCAGGAAGCCTTCCTGTCCCTCTCCACACCCGCAAGCCACGTTCAGAAGTTTCATTCCTGAGAACATAGTAAAATCAGATTTTGCTTCCAGCTTTCTAATTCATAATCCACAATATTTGTTACCTACTTATTTCAAGCACCAGCATTTTGGCAATCGAAAAGTCTTAAAAAAAAACAAGAAAAACTCTTATACAGCAATCTGGGTTTAGCCAGGAAGCTTTGTCAACTCTGGCTCAGCAGAGTTAGTTATCCTGGTTAATTGGATTGATGGTGGCAGCTGTAATTACTAGAGATGAGATTGCCCATACTGTAATTACACTTCAATCTTCAGTGTGAGCTGGACTGTAGAATACATACTGCAGATTCTCCCAATTACAAACAGGTTAAGGAGAGCATGGTACTTCTGTGCTAATCATGTTTGTTATTATATAGAAAAAAAATATGCCACTAGCTAAAAGAACTGTTAATCTGAAGCAGCTTTGCTGATTCAAAGGCATTAATCCACAAAGCTTTACTGCTACATGGTTTTTCAAGATAACCACACTGTAGAAACACAGAAAGTTTTTCTTTTAAAACCTAAACAGTTGCTAGCTATTCAGCATATTTCATCTACCAATACTTGCTCTGATATTCATGTGCACAACATTAATAAAATATCAGTGTTTGTAAGAAAAAGCTCTCCCTTCAAAATCATGCATTAAATATTGGAATCATTCTTTAATTTTCTTTTAGGTCTAATGTAATATGGAAGCATACGCTATGCCTGTAAAAACTTGCTCAAAGAACAAGGACAACGAATACAGAAACTATATGGATTTGGCCTTTACTTTATGTTTGCAATGCATCAACAATAAATGTAATTTAAAAGGAAAAGAGTGTGTTTCAAGGTAAAAGGATGCTGAAACATTTATTTTCAAAACTAGTGAAACTAGTAAAGATGATATTCTGTTCTGCTTCACTGAATACTCAGCCTTCTGTAGTCATGGACCCTTGTGCTGGCTTTCCCTCAGGGCTCCAGACAGAGAGGATTATGTATTTCTCTAATTAGACTTAAAAATATTATTGTTGATTTGAATCCATGCCTAATACATACATTAACTTCTTCTGGTTCCCAGGAAGGCCACTCCACCTTGTTTTTATGCAGCTCTTACTCTAATTTTGCTTATTTTTCAGCACTGATTTAGCAACATTCATGATTCATGTTTGGGGGAGTGGAGAAAGAGCCAATATATCTTTTCTTTTCTTTCTCTTTCTTTGTTTTTAACTCCCGAGGCTCAACTATGTCTGATATATTAAAGACCACGTAGGTTTAATGAAATCCATTTATGATTTTATGAGTGAAATCTGTCCCTGAGCACCACTTAAGCTCACATATGCCATCACAACAGAACTGAAGTGGTATGTTAGTGGTGAAGAGGTCTTGCTCCTACTCTTTGCACAGGAGTGAATTTGAGTTTCTAGTATTTCAAAGCTCAATTCTACATTCATGCAGCCATCACATTCAGCTTTGCAAATGCCAAGTGATGGCAATGCAGAGAAAGCAAGCACCATCTGTCCCCGCTGCACGAACCTCCCAAGCAATGCCTTAGGGGTGAAGAAAGGGTGGCCCTCGCAGCTCCCCGCCAGGCTGCAGGGGACGGAGGGCAGCCGGGTAGAGCGGGCGACACACTGGCTCCCTGCAGCAAGGTGCACGCACGGAGGCAGACCTGGGGCCAGGGAACGGCAGGGCACGCTGGCTCCGCGTTACAGCAGCCGAGCATCGGGAACTAACCCGCCATCCTGCATCCCGCACAGCCTCCCAGCCAGCATCCTTGGGGCTAGGAGAAAAGCCACAAAATGTTCCCAGACTTGAGGGGAAAAGATCGTTTTTTTCATTTCACAAGTAAGAATGTTCTTAACAATTGTGTTCCTAAGAAACCGGCAAATACAGAGGGGAGGAGGAAGAGGTAAGCTTTCAAGTTTGCTTCAATCTCGGTCTGAATCTATCTAAAACAACACTAAACTGTTATTTTAATAACAATTCTCAACATAATGTCACTGTTTCAAACAGACAATAAAGTTAATGTTTGGATATAATAAATTCTGGGGAAAAAAAAAGATTTCTAATTACAGCCATTTTCTTATATTCATTTTTCTGTTTATATCTTGCAATTGTCTTTTTTACAGTTTGAATCTAACTATAAAACTCTGTGGAAGATACTTGAATTAAAATTACATAATTTATCTTATCAGACACTATTATTGAGCCTCATATGATACAATCCCTAAGGGATGATCAACTTATTCAAACTACTGTGAGTTTTACATGCTAAAGATCAGACAACTTCTCTAATTACAAATAGGTTCATTCAGTATTACTGTCTATTTTGAAAAATTCAGTTTTGTATTTCAAATGAGTCTATGAAGTTCTGATTAAAAGAAAACACCTAAGCACACATTCAACCTTAAGCATGCAATTCCCTTGAAATAAATGGTACTACTTACGTATTCAAAGGTAAGCATGTGCTTACTGCTTTGTTGAGTTGGGGCCTCAGACATTTCCAGAGATTTTAATATCACATTTGCAAACCAGATGGCACTGCCTTAGTTTAGCAACAATGGAGCAAAGTGTCCTTCGTTCATACTTTGATCTCAGAAAATGAGATCAAGACATTTTCAGCAACTAGTTGATTGATACTATGTGAAAGCTGAAGAACCCTGTTAATTAGGCAGTCCTGCTGGAGTGTCTGAAGTGCACTGCAAACCGTAATTAAAATATAACATTACAGTGATATGTGGAGGCAACTTGCTTTAGAAAGCCCCTCTGGAAGAGGCTTTCCTGAAGGTGCAGGAAGGCACACAAATGCGCGCTGTCACGGGCTCCCGCAACAGAGGTTAGAGCCTCTCAGTTTCATAAAAGGATTAATCAGGCTGGAAAACCAAAGACAAAAACTGTCTTTCTCTAACTAAGTATCTACACATTCATCAACCACATTCCACTTTATTTGTTTAAGTCGCAAACACAAACAACAAGAAGTCACTTTGCGGGCCGCAGAAGGCTCCCGCGGACGCCTCGAGCAGAGCTGCTTCTTGTCCCGGCAGGAATACGGGGTCGGCCGGCCGATGGAAGCTCCCTGCCCGCCCTGGCCCGAGGCCTTGCACCCTCAAGAGGTGCTTACCTTACCCAGGGGCACAATCCGCAGGGAAACTGGAAGCGCGGAAGGAGAGGGATGGGGGTCAAATCCGCATAACGACTTACGTTGTAGAGGCTGATTTTGTTGAGCCGGTCATGAAATTGCTTCATTGTGTCTCACTGAGAACTGCGGTGGGAAACTTCAGCAAATGACTCCTTCTTTGGATAAGTTTTCCGCAGCTCCTTAGTAACTCGCTTGGTTTGCAGATCACATTCCTTATTTTCAACTCGCTCAGCAAGCTTAGCACAAAGCTAAGCACAGATGGATGCGCTATTTTGATGCGATTAACAGTATATTTAAATATACTCTTATTACACATTCGGACTCTGTATGGAAATGTTTAGTTTAAAATAGAACTAAGATAATTGATGTTTCCGTAGTTTTAATTACAGTCAAAATTTGTACCCGCTTTCTGAGCTCTGGAGGCTGATTTTGGCTCGGATATTTGTTTTGTCTTTATTCAAAGACACTTTGTGCAACTGCAAATATCCTTCCCGGAGATGGGCAAAATGTGATGTAAAAACATCATTTCAGTCAAAACTCTGAATATTGGATAAACCAGAATGTTTTGAGATAGCTGGGACTGCAGAAAAGAAAGAAACCTCGTGTACTGATAAATTTAATTCAGAGTATCTTTTCCTATAAATGATACCAGTGTCCCTGTAGGTAACATTGTTTCTAAGTCACTACATATCAGCATTCAAAACATAGTTTATTCCAAAAACTGAAAAAGTAAAACAATGGAAGCATGTTAAAACTGTATTATTTATTTAAAAACAGTAAAGAATGTGTCTTAAGTTATTCAAAATTACCATATTTTTATTGGTTCTGAGCTCTGGGAGGAAATGTGCATGCAATTATAGTATGTCTTCTGCATCCGTCTGCTGAGTTTATAGTAAGAATAAATTGTGGTTAATCATGTACGGTCTTGTATTTGCTCATAACCACAACAGTGATATGTATGCACACAGCATCCTACTGTTTGTTATTGGATTTTTCCTAATTCATATAGTATTTCATGTTTTGCTACTGATGACACAAAGCTTTCAAAGACTTGCATGTATTAAATACAATCACAGCATTAAAGTGACCAAAGTTCCCAAACCTTTCTGATTTTCAAAATGTACATACAGATCAATGCCTTTGTTTGCACAACTTTGGAGATTTGCACAAATGGTAATGAATTAGGCTCATCTGATAAATAGCAATATGTGCCTGAAATAGAAAAGAATGTTCCTATTTACAGTTTGACTTCAGAGGTATTTTCTCTCAATTTTCAGGTGCAGATTTTAGGATTAACCTTGCATTCAGTGAGGAAAATTCCCTTAGGCACTATCTGCTCTGAGGCTGACTCACCTTTGTGGTTAATTTTTTTCATGCCCTTGCCTTCCCAGTACCTTTGATAATTTTAGTCAGAACAGTTGGAAAGTCTTTCTTTTGCAAAATCAAAACTAAAAAGCAGAATTGAAATTCTCTACTCATAAAATTATTAGATTAAATTTTGCCTTCGTAATCCTAGAACAAAGCTGATACAATATTCTTTGAATCCAGAGCACACAAAGGGCCTGCGTATCCACCAGGTGAGCTCCTCTCGCTCTTGGGTAGGTAATGGGAAGGACACGCCAACCTTTCCATGGTCTGCAAGATGAGGAGTCCTAGCTTTAATTATTCATTACTGGGATATGTCCTGGAAGATTAGTACTCATGACTCAAACTTGTCAGCAAAGCTGTCTAGACAAAATGTATTGCTACCACTAATGCTGTTCTATTAAATCACGAACGACTTGTGATATGCCATATGGTTATGGTCAATAATAATGGAACGTAAGATCTGACATGATGCACATTTTGATTTTCTTGCTTCTCAGAGTGTATATAAAGAATAATATTATTTAGGTCCCTGTGCCTAAACCCATGAGAATAGTGGGAGACGTTGGGTCTCTCTCAGTTGCTTTCAGAAGCAGTTTCCTGCGTCTGGAGATACACTCAAAATAAAAACCATCTCGTTGTACTGAAATACCAGATGCAGAAACATCAGTTTCCTACTGACTGAATTTGCACTTGTAGAATTTTTTTTAAAGGATATATTTAGATTAAGAATTAATATTCCAATTGGTTGATTTGCAGAGAGTTCTGCATGGTATTTAGATGCTAATTACTGCACAATTAGAGGGCTAAGGTCAGACACAGCTTCCAGTAATGGAGCACAGAAATACACAGTGTTAAAATACCAAATTATCCACAAATACAGATAGGAGAAGGTTTTCAGAAAAACTAGCACATATGGGTTTCTGCAGTTCAGAGGCCAAACCTTGCTCTTGCTAATTATATTTAAGTCAAAGGGAACAAGATTTGACCACAATGACTTCAGAGCAAAGCCACGCAGGTTGCACGCTCCCTCACGCTGCGAGCCAGCGTGCACACATGTGGGGTTCTGGCACTCACACTCACTCGCTTCTCTGGCCAGACACCACACGCGCCCATTCACAATTTTTTTCCACTAACTACCACATAATGAACTGCATGATTCTTACTCAAATATTCAAGGAGACATTACTGCGCAAACAGAGTTAATGGTGTATCTACTCAAATAAGCCCACCACTTTTTACACCCTTCTCAGAAATTTACACGAGGTAGAAGCATCTCTAGAGTAAGAAACACTAGCATCAGAGGCAAAACAACCATCAAGCATTCGAGAGCTGGGTGCACAGAGAGGGCACAATCTCTTTTATTGCCACTACATTTTATTACCAGAAGAAACTTTTCAAATGCAGGCTACTGGAAATGTGCAGATTTTTATTTTATACTTTAAGTTGCAACAAGGTGACTCAGGATCTTTTCTAGTTTGAAACATCTAAAATCTGCTCTGCATTAGGAATAGGCATTTTGTTTCCTTCCCAGGAACAGGCTACCCCCAAAGGTGATTCTTTTTGCATTTGATGTTGCTGAAATTATATCTAAATTGGAAAGCCAATGAAATGATGTAGAAAGTAATACTTGTTTTCATCTTTAGCAAGGGAAACTGTGCCTGGACGGAAAATAACTAATGAGGCCTGCAGGAAGGAAGAGCTCTCCATGCCCACGGCTTCTTGCTGAAGCACTCACGGTGCAAGCACCAGCGCCTGCCTCCGGTGTGCTGCCAGCCCTGGCTGCGCGGCTGCTGCGCTTCTGCAAGCACGTGGTGCCGCAGGGGTTGAGGCCAGCGAACTCCACCTTGGCTTCAGTGATGAGCGGCCCCTGTCCGGAATAACCGGGTTAGCGTGAATGCCCAAACTAATGGTGTCCTGCTCTACTCGGCTGCGACCAGAGCCACACTCACCAGCAACCACAGGACATCTTCCTTTGTCCTGCTAGGGAAGAAAATGCTCAGACTGAGGGAACTTTGCTCCAGTAACCACAGCCATGTACAGCTCTGCACTGATCTTTGTTTCCCACTGTACCCCTGTGCAGGAGGTGAGGGCATTTCCGTAACTATTATCTGAAAAAAACACTTGGACACATCAGCTGGAAAATGTTGTTTTCTTTTTCCTTAAAAAAAAAAAAAACCCACAGAATGGTAAAGCAGCTAGTGTGAGTAGGCAGAATTGCTGTTTAATGACAAGACTGGGAAAAGACTAGTATCAATAAGAGAAGAGGCCAGACTAAAGTTTTCCAAAATTCGTGGCTCCCTGGAAGTTTTGAAAATATATGATCAGCTCATACCCATGAGTAAGAGTTCATCTTTTGATTCATGCCAACTCATCATGAACCAGCCTGTTTTCCTGTGCCATCTTCTCCTCTTAATGGATAAAATGCAAAATTAATTCAGGGGCATATTAAAATATTCATGGAGACAACCCAAAGAAAAAAATGTCAAGATATTCACCTCGATCTGATGGCAGCTTGTACGATCTGAGCTGTCCTGTGTTCCCTAGCGGCTTCCCTGGTTTTGGCATCCAGACGTGGTAGGTACCTCCTCCTCCTCCTCTCCCGGGCTGTGGCCCACAAGCCCCACTGGAGGAGGCTCCGGTGGCAAGTGGCTCTAGCAAAGAAGGCCTTTGCAGCCTTCCTCTGCCCCACGTTCACGTGACATTTCCAAAGGTGTTTTTGCCCTCGCGCTGCTCACCACCACGTTAATTTGGACAAGCTCCCTCTGTGTGGCCGGCCAGCAAGCTCAGGCCAGCTGTGGCCAGGAGAGCTGGGCCTGGGCTGGCCCTGCTGCTCACACCTGCTTCACCTTCTCAGAAAAAAAATGATGTCTTGGTCCTGGGGAATGCTTGAACCAAAAATTTGCCTAAGTTCCAGTGCCTGGCAAGAATAAATATTTCACTAACAGAAATATTTTCCCACCTTGATCTTCCATAGCATGACTGGTGTGAGGCAGGCAGGAGTGTGATGAGCTCACAGCATCAGAGTCCTTTTAAAATCAACGCTTGTCCACCAAAATTGGTGCTGCTAGGAGTTACATTGGGCCCTTTTTAATGGGTATCTTCGACAAATCTGATTTACTGATTAAAATAATAATGTTATGTCATTTGTAGAATGTATACATTTAAAGATGAACTGCACCAGCCACAAAACTTCAGCTGCTTTTGTTACAGCTGTGACTAGCAGCAAAATACTACTGCAGCTAAGCATCACAACTAATAACCTCCAACTATAACGTGCTCAGAAAGCCAGGGTCCCTTCCAAAGCGTAGGTCGCGGTGACAGGAGCAGGGCGCTGTGTCATGGCACGAAGCGCTTCGCTCAGGCAAGGGCGCGGGTGGCCTGCCCGAAAGAGAGGCACCGCACGACGCTCACAGCATTTACAACCCCAGGGGTTCAAAGGGAGACCAGGTGGCCTTCTTCAGATGCTGCTTCCATCCAGGTACCGAAAGGCCTTCACTGCAGTTCTGCACCTCCTCCAGCCTGACCCCCGCAGTCACTAAGCAATCCAGTCCGCCACTCTGTGTATACTGTATTTACACAATATTTTGAATCCAAACCTATCCCTCGCTCCTCTCCCTTGGTGGGTAGCCAGCAAGAAGCCAGTTGCAACTGGCTTAATTTTCCACAACAGCCTGCTGAGCCCATGGCCTGCAGGAGCTACACGGAGCAGCCCGGCTCTGCCGCGGCAGCGAGCGGCGCCAGCGAGGGCTCCCGACGGCAGGCGAGGACAGCGGAGTGAGCGGCTGCCGGCCTCCCTGCGCGAGGGGCCAGCGAAGGCTGCCTCTGTTCCTCCTCATACGGTATATGAGCTACATTTTAGAATCCACACATTTTTATGAAGGCTTTCTCCAGGTAGTCAAATGAGGGCATTTTGCAATGCCAGCTCTGTCTCTGGTGAGACTGAAGCTTCTCAGTTCAGTTCCAGTAATGCCTACTAGTGAGCCTGTAATTCCCATTCTGGTTTGAACCAATTCACACTGGAAAACCCAGCAAAACACCAAGAGCCCTATGAGGGAGCAGAGCCGTGGTGTGGGAGCAGAGCTGCAGTGCAGGAGCACAGCCCCAGCGTGGGAGCAGAGCTGTGATGTGGGAGCACAGCCCCAGCGTGGGAGCAGGGCTGTGATGTGGGAGCAGAGCCGTGGCGTGGGAGCAGAGCTGCAGTGCGGGAGCACAGCCCCAGCGTGGGAGCAGAGCTGCAGTGCAGGAGCACAGCCCCAGCGTGGGAGCAGGGCTGTGATGTGGGAGCAGAGCCGTGGCGTGGGAGCAGAGCTGCAGTGCGGGAGCACAGCCCCAGCGTGGGAGCAGGGCTGTGATGTGGGAGCAGAGCCGTGGCGTGGGAGCAGAGCTGCAGTGCAGGAGCACAGCCCCAGCGTGGGAGCAGGGCTGTGATGTGGGAGCAGAGCCGTGGTGTGGGAGCAGAGCTGCAGTGCGGGAGCACAGCCCCAGCGTGGGAGCAGAGCTGCAGTGCAGGAGCACAGCCCCAGCGTGGGAGCAGGGCTGTGATGTGGGAGCAGAGCCGTGGCGTGGGAGCAGAGCTGCAGTGCAGGAGCACAGCCCCAGCGTGGGAGCAGGGCTGTCATGTGGGAGCAGAGCCGTGGTGTGGGAGCAGAGCTGCAGTGCGGGAGCACAGCCCCAGCGTGGGAGCAGGGCTGTCATGTGGGAGCAGAGCCGTGGTGTGGGAGCAGAGCTGCAGTGCGGGAGCACAGCCCCAGCGTGGGAGCAGGGCTGTCATGTGGGAGCAGAGCCGTGGTGTGGGAGCAGAGCTGCAGTGCGGGAGCACAGCCCCAGCGTGGGAGCAGGGCTGTGATGTGGGAGCAGAGCCGTGGTGTGGGAGCAGAGCTGCAGTGCAGGAGCACAGCCCCAGCGTGGGAGCAGAGCTGTGATGTGGGAGCAGAGTTGTGGCATGGGAGCAGAGCTGCAGTGCAGGAGCACAGCCCCAGCGTGGGAGCAGGGCTGTGATGTGGGAGCAGAGCCGTGGCGTGGGAGCAGAGCCAGGGAGAAGAGCAGTGACGTGGGAGCAGAGCCCCAGCGTGGGAGCAGAGCTGCAGCATGGAGCTCAGCCGGGGAGAGGCAGTAGTTCCCATTCTCTGCTCCCCTTTTAGAGGTCCCAGGTAATCATTCTGCGTGTGCTCAGGTCCACGCCAGGCTTATGCCATTAACAATAACGTTTCATTCTGCCGAAAATGAAAATCCCAGAAGAAATTCTCTAGGCAAAATGTGCAAATTGAATTCAGTTAATTGTGGCTGTTACGATGACTCTAGTTCATTTGCAGCATCTCCTGCCTGTACACAGCTAGGAATTGCATTGGCACCCCACTCGTAGGAAATAGCTAGTCAGCGAGCAGAGCAGCCTGCCATTGCCCGCGGCGTAATTACGCAGCCAGCTCGCCACGTACACCTGAGCAGTAACCACCGGCACGTCTGCCAAAGTCACCCATCATTCCTCACCCCTCCGCAGAGGGACGCACAGGTCACCACCCCCGTTTGGCAATGAGGGAACTTGCAGCCCAGGTTTAAACACCGCTGAAGTGGCAGAGATGAGAATAACTACTGTCGTGGTCTTACACCATTTTCATCCAAGCCAGGACAGCGAGAGCTCTGTAGCAAAGTTCCTGCCCCACAAAAATCAACAGCTAAACTCCCTCCTTAGCCCTGTTCCTAGTCACTGAACCATAATAATGACAAGGGAGCTATTTGCATGTTTAAAGAAGCAGAACTGAATGCACACAGACTCCTTATAATTAGTTTTACAGTATCTGACCGTTAAAACAGGTAATTTAGCTTCAAATAATATATACTTAAAAAAAAATCCTGCAATACACCTCCTTGCATTTTCTCGCTCTGAAACCAAAAAACTCATCTCTGTATGGCTGCGAAGTGTAAAAGGTAAAAAGGTAAATCACTAGGTTTTGGATGAACATATTGCGAGTCTGAGAGCTGTATAATCAATTAGCATCCTCCTGGAAACCTGACAGCCTGTCGCGACCCATTAGGAGGGATTCTGTGCTCTCAGTATCTATGGCTATGGGGACCATTTACACAGATACCAAGTAAGCTCTTACAAAGCAGAATATGATAAGGTCAGCTCTTTGTTTTATTTCTAAGTGCTTTTCCAAGATGTTTTTCTCTCTGGTGGAATGAACATGGCAGTAGAGCTAAAAATGGCAACACTGTATTTCAGGTAAGTGGGTTGAAAAGTCAGTCGCGCTGGGAAATGAACTCGTGACCTTTTCGATGAAAGGTAAAGCTCAAGTCGTAAAAGTTTGCATACGAGATGCACTAAATATCTCATTGAGTAAGAGCTCAAGAGGGCAATAACAACATAGCCTGCCTAACAGCTCATGCTAATGCAAACATAATGTGCCATGTAAAAAGAGATTAATCAAGTTTTCCTATTGGAAAACTGACAGTCTGTTGTGACCCATTAGGAGATATTCTGTGCTCTCAGTGTCTATGGCTACAGGGGCCATTTATAAGCTGACAAATTTGGGTGACTGGTAACACTATGCCAGGACAAAAATAAAATCTCAGATAGGTGTCACATTTCTGGTCCTTTCCAGCATTCTGCTTATAGACACTTCCCTTTCATTCATACCCTGTGATGCATGTACATAATGTACACACATATACATGTCCTGTGCTAATTGCAGCATCACGCACTAGCTGCAGCTAAAGCAGAAACAGTTCATGGTGTTCTTTCTTTTTGTTTTACAATCACAGGGTCATAAGCTCAGTTGCAGCAAGGCAGCACATTAAAAACTGAGTACGTTCAAGCCGCACCCGACTCCCTCCACAGAAGCAGGGAAAGCAGCGCAGTTCAGATTCTAACGTAATGTCAGCAATGAGTAAATAAGATTTAACGACTATTTCAGCACTCTTTGATTAGGGCAACCTCCAGCCGCCGGCTCGTCTACTCCATAAATCGGCCTGCGCTGGGATTAGGCTGCGCGTGGCTTTCTGCTCGGCATTAGCCAGCTAATGCGCTGCTCGTACTAGCCGTGGCAGCGAGGCAGCAGGCGTGCCTCCGCGTTTAAGCAAAAGCTGATCTGCACATCTACAGCTGATTTCATAAGTGAGCTGGCGGATCCTCAGACCCTGTTTGCTTTCATCTGATGTTTTAAAATATTGTATCCTGCAGAAGGCCAAGATACAACATTGCTTCCTACAAACCAGGCTGCCATGTGGATACCACTACGTAAAAAAAATGCTTCCACACAGGGCTAGGTTTAGGTACCCTAGTTCTCCTCTCTTGTGCTTATGGTGGTTGTGCTTTACCTCCTCATCTGCTTCACATTGTGATTAGTTTATTAGGAATTTGTTGGGTTAAATAGCTAAACAAACAGTAAAAATTTTACGCCATAGTTTCACCTGGATATGTTCTAAAGTAAAGTACATTCCAGTGAATCAGAGGCTCTTGAGCTAATTGATTTAATGGCCTTACACAGCTCCAGTCCATCAAAAAATACTGGGAGACTAATTCATCACTGATGTACTTATGGTTCCCACTGCAGATATTTATACTAGTGCAAGGCCAGCATCAAAGGCTACTGGATCAGAATGAGAGCCTGCACATTCATTTAAGTGAAATTACAAGGTATGTTGCCTTGAAGAGCTGGGAACTGAACGCTGTTGGAGGCTGACTCATGAAAGACAGCATCCAGCCTTAATTGTAATCACCTTTTTTATCCCAAACACTCCACTAATTGTGAATATTTCGATTCAAACCAGTATCACACACTTGATAAAAAATGCTGGCAAAGACAATGCATTATCATAGTATTTTCATTTTTCCTGACAGAAACTTTGTAGACAGCTCTAACTGCAATAAACTATTTGTGAGACCTTTTAGTGTGTGTCTTGGAGCCAAAGACACCACCACAGCTCATCTAGATGCTCTGCATCTCCTTTTAAACTAGCACAGGTGCTCCAAGAAGAATGTTACAGCAACACTGGGGAGCATTTAGCAGTGGGACAGACAGAGCCCTAGCTGGGTCTGGAGTCCCTTTGGGGTTTATATCATATCTAGTTAGCTTAATACCAGCTTGGGCGTATGCATCATGAGTTGCAGGTACACCTTTCACTGCTGCTCAGGCATATTTTATTTTAGCAATGACTATTTTGAAATACTTTGTTGAACATGAAAAGCAGGCAACATCCCCTATTGCCAGATAAAACCAACTTCTGGAAAAAGGGAAAATCCCTTTTTGTTATACACAAAACTTTACGTTTTGTTATACACTTCTTTAATTCTCAGTCTCAGCTATGATATTCAATATAGCTTATTCTAGTAATAAGATGTTAGGTTTGCTCTGTGATTATATTACTAATGTGGGTATAACACAAAAACAATGAAGAAAGGTTACTACACATTGCTATGAAACTAAAACTTTGATAGGCTGCACTCTTCAACCAAACTATTCTTGCCATTAAATATTTTTAGAAGCAGAGTCAAACAAATTAGCTGATAGTTAGTTATCAGCAGCAAGATCTTAGAGCAAAACAAATATTTACATCCTTATATGCATAAATGAAAGCTGCACAAGTACTATCTGAAGCATGATAAAACTATAGAGTTTCATCTACAGCAGCTGAAGAGATAGCAGTGTGAATAAAGTCATGCATGCTTGATGAGTTTGAAGTACCCCTCTCCATCTTTCTTTTATATCAACTACCCTAAATGATCAGTACAACAGAATTAAGATTCAACAGTGTGCTGAAAGATCTCACACAGTATCAAATATATTTAAATTTAAATCTTGGACATCAGGCAACAAAGAATTAGATTAATTCATTCTTCTTAATTCTTAAAGCTTCTTAATTCTTACCAGTTACATAAATCTCTAATCTCAAATTCAGTTACTTACCATTCTCACAGTGTAACTTCGAGTTCAGCTCTGAGTGTATCACAGTACTTGGCCTCAGACCCCATGAATACTGTGGGTAAAGTCACACCTCTCTTTAGTAAACCAAAACTCTGGCCTCAGCTGCAGGCAGTGAGCAGGAACTATCAACATTCAAATACTCAGTCTGCTCCATTCACAGTATCTTAGGCTTGTAAGATGCTATCTTCTCATCAGTCTCACCCCATCTTCTACCTTCCCTTTGCTAAGCCCAGGAGAAACCATTCTCTACGATGCCTTTACTCTGCAGGAGTTCAGGACAACACACACAGTGGCAGCTGTGCATACCTGTTCCCTCTCTGTACTACTTTGATGATTCATTTACTGAGCAATTTCTAGTGACTCTTGCTGCTTTAGGGAAAGAGTGCCTGGCCAGGGGGGACAGTCTCTACCCTAAATGCATTGAATCACAGGAAAACTGAGGCTAGAAGGGAGCTCTGCAGATCATCACACAGTCCAATCTCCTGTTCAAAGCAGTCTAACTTCAAATTTGGATCGTGTTTCTCAAAGCTTTGTGCAGCCAAGTTTCAAAAATCTCCAAGGACAGAGATCCTACAGCCTTTCTGGGCAGCCTGTTCCCTGCTGCATCACTCTCACCATGAAAAATCATTTCCTGATGTCCAATTACAAATTCCCTTGTTGCAGCTTGTGTTGGTTGCTTCCCGTCCCTTTGCTGCACACTCCTGAGAGAAGAACCTCTCCTGACGAGAACCTGGCTCCACCTTTTCTGTGACCCCTTCTTCGCATAGTGAAAGACTGTAATTATATCTCCTTGCACCGAACCTTCCTTTCTGCAGGTTAAACAAACCCAGCTCTCTCTGCCTCTCCTCACACATCACATGCTCCAGCCCCTGGCCCCCTCAGAGGCTCTGAGCTGGACTCAGGAACCCCAAAACTGCTGCAATATTCCAGACGTGGCCTCCAAAATCCTGAGCAGAAGGGAAAAATCAGTTCCCTTGCCCTGCTGGCTTTCCAGCCAGCTCTCTTACTCTCCCAGGTGGCAAGAGCACTATAGGGCAACCTTAAACCTACATTAACAATATTTTGGGACAGTTGACATTGATAAAGTGTTGTTTATACGGAAAGCAAGAATTTTTCTGTAATCATATGTTTCACCCATTATTTTCGTACCTTACCGTTTCCCCTGTAAACTCTGATTATTGTGACATCTTGGCAGGACCGTTCTGTGGGTAGTTCTTTCCCAATTCAGCTAAAGCACTGTGATGAGAAGCAGAAGAGATTGCAATATGCTAACATTTTAAATGTGCTTTTGAAGAGGCCTTTGGGCACAGATGTTCCATAAAACTGTATTTATTATTATAATATTCTGCTGAAGAGTGCAGCTGTTTATCCAGGGGCCTGAATATTGAAGACTCCCTAAATCTAGTGATTCCAAGTCTGCCCCACTCACTGCACTTCCCGCACTAATAAGAAACAGAAATTTGAAAAATCTGTATATACCAAGGTATTTTAGAGCATCATAGATTACATATTGACTTACAGTATAAACGCTACTAGTAGAAGAAATCTTTCAGAAAGAGTCCCTACAAAATGCAAGTAGTGTCAAAAAAGCTTCTAAGGAAAAAGAGTCAATAGAGAGGTAGTACATGAGTTTAGTGCCCAACCCATAGAATTACTTTAATAGCAGATACCTGCAAATACTCTGGCTTGTAACAGAACTGAAACACATGGGCAAAAGACTCTGGCTCATCAGCTTTCCTCAGGACATGGTGCAGATGCAATTTTAACTCCATACAGCTTTTAAAATATTGCTTCTCTGATAGGTCAGTAGGTTTTGTACAATGTTATCAGTCCTGAGATTAGTTTGGAGAAAAGAACAATAATCTGAACTTCAGAACTGGGCAAAAATCTATGATAAAAACCTAAATGTCATGATTTTTCTAGGTGCAGCAACTCCCTACTCACACAGCTTCAAAACTGGATCACTAATCTCACCAGAGATGCTATGCCAGAGCAATTTTCTGTAAGACCATGTAAAGATAAGAGATTGCAGAATAGTTAGGAAAAAAGAACCAGCTTAAAACTATTAGCTATTATCTGCTGTGTACACACAACTATTTTGCCTCACTGTAATAACTTCTGATTTGGTCCTGTGGAAGCTGAGTGGGTCCTGAAGCCTTTCCACCTTCGCTAGACCTGGTGCTGCAGCGAGAACTTCCTTGGGAAGCTTCTCCTCTGCACCAGCCCGTCTGCAGGACCACCCCTGCGAGGCCCTGAGCACCTCGCCATTTAATCACGTGCTTGGGGCCCGAGGCTCAGAGATGCCCCCTGGACGTAAGGCTGTGAACAACCCCAGTCACAGTGCTTATGTACTGTAAACACGTGTGTAAATCATGTTCACAGCTATCCTCAGCAGCAAGGCCTGAGAGATCTCCAGAAGAAACTGTAGCCATACAAGCCTTCTCCTGCACCCATTCTTTTATACTATAATAACATGTTCTCAGCCCTTTTTGCAAAGCCAATATTTAATATATCTATCCAATAACGAGTATCTTATTTTTAGAGATGTTAAATTCATGTTGTTGTAATTCCAAAATCATAGTACTCCTGTGTGGGAAAGCACTATTCGTTTACCTGTTTCTACAACCTGTAGGTTCACTGTGGAGACTAAAATATTGCTCAAACCCTCTAACTGCTCCTCCTCATTTTTGCAGGGAAATCTAACTGAAAACTGACTGACAAACATTGTTGATACTCCGCGGCGCAGCCGCGACCAGCGGCGCTGGAAACGCATGCTGTGACTGACAGCCAAGCGTTACTCACACGTACAGCCTTCCCCTGCTGCCACGTGTGCCCCTTCCCCAGGACGTTCATGCACTTCAAGGATGAAGAGGCCAGAAAAACAAATGAAGTTAGTCCAGACAGAGGTGTTTCTGGCTACAGTATGTATTTTATGATAATAAAAGACGCAGAAACCAGCAGCCCTCCCAGCAGAGCACCAGCTGGCTCCACACGCTGCAATAACAAACTCGGCTGGGCAAACCCGGGCTTCGGCGACCCTGCGTACCAAGCGCAAAGCCCTGCCTGCTCCGCAGCCTGCTCGCGAAGCGAGCGCCGGCCCCGGCTTACCGCCGGCTCGCTGGCGCGGAGTAGGAACTGACCTGAAGCCGGCGTCTTCGTTTTGCGAGTACTTTTAAGTTCAGTTTGTTTGAGCGGTAGTGGTTTAAATCTCAAGCTACTTTCACTCTATTTTATACCCTTTTAAAAGCAAGAGCAACATGCGAGGGGTGTAGTTATGTAGCATAAAATTATACCGAGCACAGTGTCTAATGCCACAGTAGATTAAGAGTGGGAGGGAGAGTTAAAGTAGTAATAAAAGTAGGTGCAGCAACATGAATCTCTGCTTCTTCCAGTACATAAACTCATCATATTTTCCCTAGGCAGTTAATTGAGTGCCTGTTCACTAGCCATGGAGCCCATTTCCTTCTGGAACATCAGCAGAGAAAGAAGGTCGCTGTTACAAGAGTACCAAGGGTGAGTGAGCGATGGTTTCCAAGTGCTCAACACTTAGCGAATCAAAATAAATTTTTACCGGAACAGTTAAAGGCACCTCTTCCCCCAACACCTGCCTTCCTGCCAAATTTAAGCTTCCTAGCCCGACCGCTGTGGCTTTTGAGTTGTTCAATAAAAGTCACATGCAATTTTTATAATAGGAAAAGTGACCTTTTTGCCTCACCTCATTCTCAAAAAATAATGAAACATTTCTTGCTCAAGCTTTATTAAAATTAATTTTTAAATGTAATAATAATAAAAAAAAGAGTCACCAAGGATGGGAAATGTTTGCTCAAAAACTGAAAAGTTCAGGAAGATATAAGCAGCTGCTGAAATAACCCCTGAGCAGAAACGGGCAGGTAATTTTCATTATGGCCTTGGCCTCATGAGGTTGGTATTTAAGCTGGCATGTGATTTTAAGCAGCTGAGCAATCCCTAAAAACCAAAAAATCAAAAATCATGTGCTGCAAATTACATGAAAGTATAAAATCTTGCTAACCTGGGACTGCAAACATAAGCCAAATCTGAATGACTTCTATATTAACACTTAAAGTTACACATTCATTCAACAGCTTAAGGTAGACACAACCTAACGCTGTTCTCAAATTGCTACAATATTTCACACAGTGAAACAGTAATACATTATGCTGTATACAGAGTGATGTTAATTTTTACGCCTTACAGTAGAATGTGCAGTGAAGTTGAATTACAATTGCTATGGGAATCGTAACACTGGAAAATATTTTTAAATCTCAACTTTAAATGTAAAAGGTATGTTAGCACAACACTAATTTCCTTTAGGAAAAAAAAAAAAGGAACAACTGGCTATTGTTGATTTCACCAGCCAAAAGAACCGAGATGTCCCAGTACGGGTTTCGGGGTCACCACCTCATTCCTGCTTGCTCTCTTACCAGTTCTCTTACCAGCAACAAATGCTACTGTTGCAGAGACACCTCGATGAGGTCTGCTCTGGGACATCTTGATAAGATATCATGAAATAATATAGATTAGTGGGAAAATGGACCAAGGACATAACAAATCTTTTAATCTCCACGTACAACCCCGATGTTGTACGATCCGATGTTCTGGATTCACAGCCCAGAAAAGAAGCGACATAGGGCAAAGTTGTATCAGGCAGCAGCCACAGACAACTCCAATTCCTCCCCCCCCCCCAAGAAGAATCCCAGCAGAAAAGCACCTATAAGAAGGTGGAGGGAAAAAAAAAAAAAAAAAAAAAAAAAAAAACGGACAAGCAAAACTGCCATTCCCACTGACAGAGCCCTTATCATTTCTCAAGTGGTACAGGAGCAAGGTGCAATAAAGAGTCTCTACAGCTGAAATGTCATTTTGTTGACTACTGACCTCCTGTCTTCTTTGCACTTTGGAAGTGATTTTAAGTGACTTTTGGATCCTCTCTTTTAGTTGCCTTTATTTTTTTCTCAGACTTAGCAAATGGCATTGTTAAACCTGTCCTTTTCTTGAAATCCTAGGTATTTTGGAGGAATATTACCAGGATAAGAACCTCTTTGAGAGTCTTCCACCTGTGGATGTCCCCTTTTTATACATTATATATAGAAATTACAGCTTCTTTTTTTCTCCTTAGAGGAGATTAAAGTCCATGTGAAGAGTAAAACACTAAGGCCAAAATGGGGGAAAAAAAAAAAACAAAACCCAAAAAACACTAGGTTGGAAAAAGAGCAGCAATACTGTATTCTTAGAACCTAAAAACAGTACTCCCAATCCCTGCTGTTACTGTCTCGGTGTGACAGCACCGAGAAGAGTCAGAAACACAGGGAGACAATTCTGGCTAAATTTCATCACATTTTCATCATTTGGAGTCCATCTTGCCAAACGCTTTCATGACATTGTATTACAGCAGTATAAAAGGCAACAGGATGAGCAGGTTCAGGCTGGTATGTCCGTAACACCTGGAGGGTTACGTGATTCCTGCTTTTTCACCTGGTGCCTCCTCAGGGGAACCTGTTCACTGCAGAGTTAAGCAGTTGCATCTGTGTGTACACAGATCTTAATACATATGCACAGATGCTGCATATGTCTGCTTCCCCCAAAAAATCTGTGAAGATCTTACAGCTTCTAAAAATATACATGCTTTTTGGGAGATAGGTATTTTTTAGTGTTTGCCACCTTTCATTTAGAAGTTTCTGCCCCTGCTCCAGAAGAAAATATATCTTATTTTGAGGAAAAGGCACATGTAACTGGGGTGGTCTGCCCCAGACAGAGCCAAGGCTCGGGGCCAGCCAGCTCTTTACAGTTATCAGGTCCAGGTGGGAAGTGGTTCCTATAAAGGCTGCGGGACCACACTTGGGGTGGGCTTCGGTTTCTCTGAAGCTTGCTTTGGCTGAGGGAAGAAAGAGCTAGGTTTAGGGGCAGAAATTATATTTTACTGTGGTCCAAGAACTATCTGGTTCCTGAAGGTGTGGTGTTTGACATTGCTGGGCGAGGGGGCTGGTCCTACAGTATAAGCACCTACATGTACTGGTGGACTGGTTAGTGTTAATTCGCAGTCCTGGCTGCAGCAAGCAAGCAAGCAAGCAGCCAACCTCCCCCTGCAACAAAGCAGAACCAAAGAGAGCAATTCAACCCCAAAGAACCCACCTTGCACACATTAAAAATTCCTGCTAATGTACAGAGAGCAGAAAAATAACAAGTAAGCAATCTTCTGAAATGACTTTACATTACAGATTGCTCCTGAATGGGGCCTAATGGTGGAAGCATCATTGCAAACTGGTTCCCATTTCCAGCACACATTTATGCCCCCCATTCTGCCCAATTTCCTATTCTCTTGCTGGCAGAAAGCGACAGATTCTGCCTCCCGCGCACGGAGGCTTCTTCGCGCTGCTGCAGCAGCACTGCACACGGGCTCACTCCCTTGCTGGGAGGATGAGGTTAGCAGTTTGAATGATTATTGCCACATTATAGCCATTTTTCCTTTATCTTTCCTCAGGGGAAAAAAACGTACAAAACTTCCGTCCACATCCACAGCGCACCTACTAGAGATAGAGAGGACAGGTATTTTGGTCTCCATGGATAGTTCAAGGTTAGAAAAAATTACCCACTTTTAGTAGATAACAGAATCCTGACTATCTGCCTTGAACTGGGATTGACTGTCCACTATCTGAGGTGATAGGAGGTAAAATATTTCATCCAAAGATAGGTGTAGTTACCTTCCAGTTGTACCACTAGGCAATATTATTTTACCGACCTTGAGTCCCACTGGCACAGGAGTTGATGTAACATGAAAGGATGTGACACCAGGCAATCAACAGCATAACAAGACCTGAAAAGCCTAAAGAAGAACTTATGTCCTCAAAATCAGGATGCCTCCTGTCTAGCCACACACAGGCTTTGAGTCACAAGCAGCTACTGGAAGATACAATGTAAATCAATATATGTCCCCTTTATTCACAAAATAACAGATAACGTAGCAGGCCGCCTTGATTTACCTTAATTTGCAAATTGATTTGCTACACTTTTCTGAAAAAATCACTAATCAGTTGCAGATCAAAATAGACTGAAGCTTGGTGGGAAGTGCCAGCCCCTTCTGCACGGCCGTGAGCCTACAGCTGTGCCCTCGGGCGCCCAAGCCCCCGGGGGGGCCGGCAGCGGACACGCGGTGCTGCGCCGCGCAGCCCGCTGGCAGGTCGTGCGCGCCTGCACACCGAGCTCCGCGGCGCGCGGGGGATTTTATGCCTGGCAAACAATATTCAAAATGTCCTCAAATAAGAACAGTGCTTTTCCATGGTGAATCTGCATGGGAGCTACTCCTGGTCTCATCTATCACAGTATTATAGCAACAAAAGTAATTATTGCGCAGCCTTTCAACCAACAAATCCCTTAAAGGGCTTGCGAGTGAGGGCGCAAGAGGAAACACATTTCAAAGGACATGAAAGTATTTCCTATGTGAGGATTTTAAAGGGAAAGCAGCTGTAAGAATCAAGATATTCAGGAAGGAGATCAGTTCTGTTAGAGTACTCAGATGTATTCCGTGTCTATACTCAGAACAGCACTTTACAAAATATATGCAAACCAAACCGGAGCTAATTCGCCTCCTTTCACTCTTGGCTGTTCTTTCGGAGGGCTAGGAGAATACAGCTGTAGAATAAAACAGTTCAGAGCCTGAACTGTTGAAACGTATGAGGATAATACAGCTCCATTTTAAAATACAGATGGATTATTTCCACAGATGATTTGCAGATGTAACATTTAGCTATTTAAAGACTGGAGTTTTTTCAATATTTTTGGAAGAGCAATAGAAAATCTTGTTTGTGACGGGACTTAAGCTGAAATTGTAGAGCTGCTCCATCAGTACCCATAGCACCCATCACATTTTTTCCTCTTTGTTTCAGTCAAGGATTTCCCTTTTTTTCCGTCTTCTTTGCCTTTTCTCTGTCTCACACTTGGCTCTTTTCTGCCCGTGACCATAGCAGCACCCACTGGCAGACTGCAACGATGCTGCTGCGGTGGAGTTGTGCCAGTGGAGGAGCAGAACTGGAGAGGTACAGGGAATACAGCTCAAGGTCATCCTGTTTTCTTCCCCTCTGGCGTCGTATCTTCTAAGAGGCAGCACCTGACTGTTCTCTCAGCACTGATAATCTTGGTAAAGTGGGACTCATTCTGTTTTCAGTTTTATCTAATGTATCAGTGGGAGGCCAATAAAAAAAGCCAAGCAATGAAAGTTTATTGCGACATGTGCTAACTGGTACAACATTTAATGCAGGACATTTGAGATGCCTTCAAATGCTCCTAGGAGCATTCTTAAAACAATCTTTCTGCTATTGTATATAGCAAAGGAGGTGCCTTAAAAGTATTTACTATTTCTGTGTCTAAGGGAAGCCACAACGTGCAAGGCAATTGCTGCTTATATAAAGAGTTAATCTCACCTTAAGACTCTCAAATAAGAGCTCTTCATATGAATGTGTAGAGGAAAATGGAAAGAAAATGTGATGTGTTTATAATTTTACACATATCTACATTTAAAAATGGCTAAATGTTGTTATGTCAATCACTTCAAAGGAAAAACAACTGAGATCATTAGAATAAGCCTGCCCACGCAGCTGAGTCGAAGACATTCTCTATCTATGTTCTTACCACTTTTTGTAAAAGCACAAAAATATTTGGGAGAGAAGTATGTAAACTAGATAAGAAGTGAGCAGATGACGAGGTCATTATTGGAAGATGGCAGACGTAGATGAAAGGACACAGAATAAAAGGCAAGAGTGAATTAATACAGAGGGGTTTTGTGAGACAGATAGGGGTAGCTATATAGAACTACATTGCTTAGGTGTAAGTACTAATACATTGTGGAGGTGGGGGTGTTGAAAAATATAAGGGCTCAAGGGACTGTGCGCTATCACTCGGAGGCATGGAAGAAAGCCAAAGTAAGGATCACTTGAGGTGAAACAGCAAGCAAAGCTTAATGATTGTGCCATTTATTTGCTTCACATATTCAGCTTTTAGCTATAGTCATCCATTCACTGTTGGCATGTGTCCAACAAAAAATTTGTGAATCTCACAGATTAATTATTAAACCCTTCCTTATCCAATCAATGCATTGTAATTACCAATAATGTTATATACACACACACACAGAAAAGCAAGCAACCACCATCTTAACCTACTTCTTTTTCAAAGAAAGCCCAGAAAGATAAATCGTGGCTATGACGCATCCCATAAAGTTCAACTAACCAGAATTCTACCAGATGACACGGAACAACTGTCCTGAGACAAAAGCGGTTTACTAAAAACACTTAATATGTGCTACCAGCTTACTGCAACACCCCCTGCGTGACTAGTCAATTCTGACAATTAATGCTGAATATCAAAAGTGATGTTGATTGCCATGATACATCAGAGAGAGAAAAATCACTTCTTGGCTAGCTAGGATTTTTTAGAGATGGAGAAGGAGGAGAAGAGCTGAGTGAGGAGGCAGAGTGGGACGCCTCTGAAATGGGGCTGCTCCTACATTCAGAAGATAGCTCTTTCTCTGGAGTATTCAGTTTAAGAGACAAAACAGTGCGCAGAGAAAAAAGCAGAGAAAAAGTTGTCCATTTAAAAAATATTTATAGGCGGAAAACTGAAATCCACCTAATTTTAACCAATTCAGACTTGAGACTTCTTCAAGGTTATCAGACAAAGTTAACCAGAAGCTAGTTATTAACCGTGGACTAAAGCACATTTCTTGTTTAATCCTAGTCCACTATTTCAGCCACTGCCTGCGTAATGATTTAAGAGTGCCAGTAAATATGCTTTAAGTACTAGGAACTTTGACATTTCTGCAGAGAGACAGAAATAGGTAACCCTTTTTTTAAAAAAAGTATGGTATGAGTAAATAAGCAACTAAGCTATATCATCACAGAAATCAAACTTTCAAAATGGTGTGACCAAAGGTTGCAAATAATGATAGAGAAGAAAACTATGAAGTTGCTATGGAAACTATTAACAATTCAGACAGGCTCTTGATATGAGATCTTATTAAGTATGTCAAACCAAACATTTTACTTATAATTTAAAACTCTAACATGGACACTTTACGGTTAACAGAAATTAAAAAGAATTTTGAGCTGTACCTTAGCAAAGGCTCAAAATTCAAGGCTGAGATGTTACTTCCCTTCTACCTCATCACTTTGCACATTCTAAAACACCTTCAGAGAAACTTTTATGCTAAAATTTCTCAGGCTCGACCACAGCCTGGAGAAAGGCAGAAGTAAAAACATTCAGATTTTTTTGAATTATCCTGTTTGGGAGAGGGAGAGGTGGGAACATCTCGGTTTTTAGCCCTTGACTTAACCACTTTGGTGTTTAAAGATCACACTGTGATTGTGCACTGTGGTCCTTACTTGGGATATGTTATAGTTGCTCCCTTGCTCTTGCATCAGTGAACCTAGTTGACTTTACAGATGAAATGGGAAACTGCTTCCCAGAAAAACAAACCTTTTTAAGACCCCAGTCCTGCAAAGCACTTAAGTACTCAATGGGATTACTCATGTGCTTGAAATTAGGCATGAGATTAATTTATAATGTGATCTAATTTATTCTATGGCATAATTGCAAGCCTAGAAAGAACATGAGCACATTTGCACAGGGTTACAGAAGCCAAGGCCATTCCTGCTTGTAGTTTTGTGTCGCAGCAGGAGGGATGTGTTGGTGCAAGGCTCACTGAAAAGCTAGCTGAAGGACCTCGGATCCCATGCTGAGTTCTGATAACCTATGGCCTCGGAAGTGAGGTCTACGCCATTCCCGAAGCAGCCAGCCTTGCTCTCCTGACTGTCTTTGGGCATCTTTATCACCAGAATGACACTTTTACCTGGTCTGCGAGGGGCTGTGTCTGCCTACAAAAACCATCCTGGGGCCAGCTCACCTGCCAGTATGGAGCATGGGATGTCTAGTAGATAGACACCTAGTAGTGGAGAGTGCACCATGCCCTAGGTGTTTCCATGGTCACCTAATACTAGTTCTAGGGATAACTGATGTTTTAAGATATAAATAGGACAGCACCAGATCAACCATTTACCAGGACAGCAATGAAAACATACTTGTGAAAACCTGAAATAGCAAAATATTACCTTTCTTCCCAGACCTTATGCTGTCCAATTTCACAAGCTGAGGATTTTTGAGGCAGGGCAGGGCCTATGTGAAAGAGCATTTTACAGACATCATTAGTCATGGTTGCACTTAATTAACATTTCTTATTAGTTTTCCTAGGTTTTTACAGCTCTTCAATATTTGGTGGAGATATGCAAAGTTTTGTGAAAAATCTGGATGGAATCCAAGTCACTGTTTCATCCTAGAAACTCAGGGAATAATGGGACAAAAATGTTTAACCCGCATCTGTCTTTATCACATCTTCTCTGCTAAACGAAATTAGACCTGCTCAGTATGTAGACGGGGAAGACTGAGTGGCAAAGCGAAACTACAGAATATACACTTTCTGCACTACAGTTAAGGCATCTACCTATCTCAGCGTTTTGGTTCTGGGTGCATGCGCTGCATCCCCTTAATCTGATTTGATATATGTCCTGTCCAGATTCAACAGTCTCGGTCTGCCCTTTAGCAGTCTCTCTGCTATACAAACTTGCTTTCTCTAAGCTCCCTGAGCCTCATTCCATTCCCTTTCCTGTTTTTCCACATTAAATAAGTACCATCTTCCTCCCTTGCTACAGAAGGACTCGTTCCATTTCTCTTGTGCTTTCCTGCCAACTGCATTTCTCCAAAAGGGAAATATTTACTCCAGAGCCACCAAAATTCAACTTCAATTTCAAAAATCCAAACACCCCCATTCCCACGCAGTGTGAAGCTTCATAACCCACCTCCTTCAACTGTCCTGCTCTTTTATCCCGAACTCGCAGCTTCCTCCCAGGCCCCCGGCCCAACGTCGCGGCGCCAGCCCCGGACCGAAAGCGCGCCTCCGAGGCGCCGGCACGGGCCGCCGGGCAGGGCCGTCCTTCCAGCAACCCGGCGAGCCGTGCAGCCGCGCCGGGGCTGCGGCCAGCCGCGGAGCAGGGCCGCCAGGAGCCGCCTCCGGAGCTACGCGGCTCTCCAAGGGGATCACTCAGCGCACGTGTGGCTGGCCTACAGAAGGACATATACGTACACACTTATCTCCCCAGACACAAGGAAGCTGATTCTTTCAGAACCTTTTTTCTGAGTAACAGCTCTAACCTTACGTTTGGGCCCAGCTGGTAACACTCCCGCTAAACGGTTAGAGAAAGCACTGCTGAAACCAAAGCCCAGGAACGGCCAACTCGTGGCGCGGCGCTGCCGCAGCGACACCACGGCAGTTCTGCCCGAAGGCCCCGGAAGCGCTGCCAGGGCTGCCCCGCGCCCTGAAGAGCGGAGGAGGCGCGCCGGCGAGCGCCGCCTCGGCGCGCGGGGCCTCGGCGCGCGGGCCCGCGACCAGGCGGCACGAGGCCGGCTCCAAGGCCCGCTCCCAGCGAGGCAGAGCTGGCCGTCCCTCGAGGACCTCCTCTTGCTCTGTAGACTCCTGCACTTGTCAAACAATCCCTCTGTTTATAAAATTACATTGCTACAATGTGTGGACCCACAGCTAACTGGTTGGATGATGCTTATATGAATACTATGAGACACTGGCTGATTTTACCTCATATTCCAAGTAAACTACCTGTAAGTTTATTGTTTTTTGACTGTGAATCACGTTTTTCCAAGCAAGATGAATTAGTACAGAGTTTGGACTTCTGTTCAGTGAAACATGCATTTTTCAAATGTCAAACTTTACTTTGCTTTTAGCCTCTGAGCGGGGCTTTGTATGACAAGTGTCCACAGGCAAGGCTGGCTTCAGAGATTTCTGCCCTCCCGCCCCCTGAAGCTCTGCCTACGTGCCCCAGGTGTTGCATTTTCTGCCCTTTCATATAGATATATTTGTCTGTGGTGTCGCCCACTATCTTGAATTTTACATAAAGCGGGATTCGCGCAGGAGGAACTCTCACAGGGGAGCAGGTTTGAACCACCAGCGCACTGCAGGTTTCCCCGTGGAACACGGCATGTACACAATGTGCTCCCAAGCTGCTTGCACTTTCCTCGATGACCGTTTTAAGTACAGCCATGAATCACTTATCTGGATAAAATTCAGCAACTGTAAATTGCATGCAAAGGTCCTGTTTACTGGATATACATCGCAGCCTGACACATGCCTGTATTCATGTAACTGTTTGCAGGTGCTACTAACTTGCCTACATTTCATATTTTTAATTAGCTAATTTAGTAATGGTGATGGCAACATAGGAATACGTTTACTGGTGTCCCCTCAGATATCCTTAAAGATGAGGAACGCCACCAGGGGCTTGTCCCAGTGCGGGCGTTTTTTCAGCCCAGTCAGCACACATCAATCTAATGTGACTGTGATCCCAGCCCCAGTGTGCCTGCCAATCCCAATTAACAGAATCACCTGTCCTAAGGCTGAATTTATTGCTGCATGTGCAGCTTCCCGGGACACGAACCAGTACCCTTGCAGCCTACAGGCCTCTGGAGAGACGCCATGCCGCTGGGAACTGTGCTCAGCTTTCCTCAGCTGTGAAATCTCTCTGCTGCAAGACATGCTCCTGACACATTTTTCCTTATGGCAGGGTGAGTATTTCCCTATTTTCATGACTCCAATATCATCAGTGAAACATCAAGATAAACATAAATATATTCTGGAGATAGCCTTGTTGTTGAAGTTACTTTTCAGTTTTGAAAACTAGGGGCAAGCTTGCTTATCATTGAAAACATTTGGTGTGCAAAACATTTGGTGTGCACCTGTCTAATGACTTATTACATCTGAAAATGAAAGGAATCAGGTTTCCTTTGCTCACAATTGATATATATTGCATGTTGCATTTTGAACACAGAGCCAGTGCTGTCTCACCTTCATGTATCACGCGCGTTCGAGGCACTTCACATGCAAGGCACCCATACGGCACAGCACCAGCTTCCTACTGCAAACTTCAAGTGGTATTATTTCTGGTGGGTAGAGGGGCAGTTAGTCACTTCTACTGTACATTTGTACATGATTTTTCACAGTACAGCAACTTTTTTTTTTTTTTTTTTTTGGCAAAAAGATAGTACCAAGACTTTCAGCAGCAAAAACCAAAAAACTGCGCATTAGTGCACAGATACGCAATATCTTTTAGTATCTCCAGGGACTTTCCCTAGATTCTAAGGCAGAGAGAGTATGATGAGATTGCTAGTAGCTCTTTTGTTCCTTCATCTCTCCTCACCAATTTTCAAACACTTTTGCTGGAGGCAAAAGGTATCTTTTCTGGCTTCATGTCCCAAAATTTCTGTAAATTGTTCTTGCATATGTCTGCAGCTGACATAGGAAATATGCAAAGTCTTTTCCTGATTTATGTCTTGTGCTCTATATGGAGCTAGTATAAATGTGAAAAAAGTAGTTTTCCTTGAAGTTCAGAAAGTAATATACACTGAAAACAAACCCACAGCACCTTAGCACTCCCTCACTGAACAGTTCATTTCTAGTGTGTACCTTCTAAGAGAAACTGAAAAAGAAATACAACTTTCTTCTACATTCCTCATTTTAAAGCTGAGCAGTAGAGATTTCCTGTTCCCATAATGGCATTTGGTAATAAAAAAAACTTAGGAAATTCATTATAAGGCTCTGTTTCCAAATGGACTTGCAACCACACTATTAACTACAAAATAGCAGGCCAAATTATCAAAAGAGCTCACCTCCCTTCTGGCACAAGATTAAGGACAGGCTTTTCAAAGCATTTAGCCACTTGAAGTTCTCAGTGTGACACCACTGGCCAGATTTCCAAAATTTCCACTCACTTAAGGGCCTAGACATGAGCTGAACTCTTTTGAAAATGGTTATTGGTTTTGGACAGTTCAAGACTATATTGTACAGAAGTCCAGATACCACAGTACTCTGAGTACTTACAATAATTACTTGATAAAATACAAATGTTTCCTTCAATTCATCCATGAATATTTTTTCTGCATTTCTCAGAAAACTTCTAAATCTACAAACAATTTTTCAGTCTGTACTCATGAGTTCTGATTCAAGAAGGCTCAGATAAGACAGCCCTTGCCAGTTTACTAACAGCTAGAGTGTCTTCCCTCCTTCCTCTTCCAGATTCATAGAGAAAATTAAGATTAGCTCTCTTCACAAACAGAAGCTTTACAAGAAGCTCTGCTTCCTTGTAAAGACTTTGATACAACACTTTGGCTAGGAATCACTTTTATCAGGGAAATTACACTCATTAGAAGTTAAAGACACTGCGCAAACTAGAGCAATCTCAGATCAAAGTAGCCTTCTCTTAACTACATAAAAAACAAATTAAAGCGACTTATATAAAACAGGCTAAACACATCAAGGACCTAAATGATTAACTTACATTTAGTAATTATTTTGACAACTTACTAAAGCAAGGCTGCACATTACTGACCATTTTTTTCTATGTTAAAGCTTATTATATTTACACGAAGAAAGAAACGATGGTTTAACCAGCAAATAAAAGGCAACATTCTTACCGTAAATAACTTGACCGCCATGAAACATGGGTCTGTAAACTGCATCTCCAAAAGCCTTCTGCGTGTTAGCATAGTGATCCTACTGATTCTATAGTACCAAACTGCAGTCAAAGTAATTATAATTATAATAAATACAATTATATTTTACTATGATCACAGAACTAAATATTTAGGATTTGACTATGTGCAGTATTAATCCATTTTTAATTAGCTAGACTAGACTATGTTTTCTATTTCTCCATGATTTATCTGTAGTATCAGACAGCATTTTGAAGGTAAGCCTATTATGACTTTTTTTATCTGTAGAAGGTTCATTAATTTGTTTTTTTCTCTCTCCTGATATGATTTCAGTTATTAAAAAGGCAATGTAAGAAGTTTCAAAGTATAGCAATACAAGGACCAGAGTAAAATTTCAAACAACAAGAAATGAGGATTGAGCCACCTGCAATAAAAGAGTTATGTTCACTCTTCATCTCCTTTGGCAGCTGAGATTAGGTTTAGCATGTTAATTCAGTATGGAATAAAATGGTTTAAAGCTCTCAGACAATTCTATATATACAGAGACAGAGCTGCAAGTCCTTTAAAGAAACCAAGCATAACACATCAAGTTGTGAGTGAGTTCCAGACCAGCTACAGTTTGCGTTTTTAACAATAGAGCTTGATAGAGATGACAGAGCTGGACAAACAATTTATATTTATCACCTGCTGCAGTATGAGGATTATTTGTATTCAGACTCAGTTCTGTCTAGGGTTTAATGTACTCATGGACCAAATAAAGACATCTTGTTTGCTATCTCATAACATGCAGAAAGAATGATTGTACTACGTCTCTGGTGTTGAATGTGCAAGTCCACGGAGTGTTTAGAATGGCTTTGTATCCTGTGCAGTATGTATCAATATATAACACAGAAATATAATTGTTAATGATAATATTCTGGGGGTATCCACAGTAAGGTGCTGATGTGCAGAGACTGCAGTGTAATAGAGCAGTGGTCCCACTCATGCTCCTCTTCTTCCTTATCACCCTTCTCAAACCAACTCTAGTACCATCCAGACAGTGCTCAGGATCTTCCTATACATTTAGACAGATTTAGAGTGTCTCAAAGATTTACTTTTCAACTGTAAAAATTAAAAGTTTAGGTTTACAAAAAAAGCTCAGATTCTGGAACAGCTACTTGGCAAACTGAGTCCCCTCCCAGCAATTATGCAGCAATTACCGTGGCAAACACAATCATTTCAGAAATGCTTGCAGACACATTCGTTTTACTTTTTTTCTCTGTGTATAGAATTATTCTGTGCCTAATAATTCTGGGACACCAATGAGGTCTTTCAAACAGCAAGTAGAGCACTCCCATAAAACACTTGGAAAAAAGCAAGACATTTATAGGCATTACCCTCCAAGCAGTGAGTGGAGCACACCCCTAAACTAACAGTGAAGACCAGCACTAAAAATTTGCAGTGGGTGTTTCACAAGGCTGGTAGATTTGAATGTTCATTTGGGTTCACCCTCAGAAGGGTCAAACTGGGCATGTCCTTGTAGACACACATTTTATGGATGAGCTACCAGAAAGGAGTATGTCATCCGAGGCAGAAGGAAAGGACCTTCCATGGCAGCTCAGACAGACACAGCAGAGGTAACTGTGTGCCCATTTCACAGAGGTGGAGGTGATACAAAACCTCTCCTACGTTCCCAGGCTCAGCAGCACCGATGAGCTCTGTGGGCTACGTTGTATGGCCTCCTGCTGCACTTTGCTATTACTCCGTGTTTTTTAGTGTTAAGACACTCTGGAGATAAGCCCTACCGATGTTTTAGAAAAATACCAGCAGGCCTCGATACGTCTGCTGCGCCTCGCTGGGGCTGGGAGGGTACAGCCACCTCCAGCAAGCAGCCACAAGCCAGCGGCAATTCTGCAGAACTGCTTTGACTTCTGTGGTAGTGCTCTGGATTAGTGCTACAGTGAGCAGCGGTGCAATGTGGATCACGGCGTCCTTCCCTGCCACGTAAGGAGAAGCAGGTTAACAGGTCTGTGTCACAGTGCGTAAGATGAAGAATTTTGGAGAAATACACAAAACGAGACTTGACCAAAAAAAACCAAACCAAACCAAACCAAACAAAAAAACACCCCACCAGCTAGCTGATTTCAAATGTTAAAGCCTGCTTTTCTGACTACGTTTGGTAACAACTGGGTAACACTGTTTAACTGTATGTATATCCTGAAATTGCCTAAAAATAACAATTCTGAAGACTCCAAAGATGCTGTTACGCAGGCAGAAGTAACTTTAATCACATTCTACTAAAGTGCTCACTCAATCCTCATATGTAGTTAGAACCCTTATTTTTGTTCCTTTGTAAGATTCATGTGAAAAGCCACCACAGCCTGAGGTTTTGAAGTTGAAAGATTATAATTTGGCCTTGTAGCATGTATCTTTGTCAGTTTTTTAATCTCTACATGAAGTCTTTCAGCTTTAGAGAGAGACCAATTGAAGTTCCCTGAAGCATGTATATTCTTTCAACACCATAAAAGAAGTCAGCCACTGTCATTTCCAATCTCGAAGTTTTATTCTCTTTTTTCTCAAATTAATTTGGCTTACTCGTTCAATTGCTCATGTTAGGTTCAAAAAACAAGAATTAATGTCATCTGCTTTCTCCAGCTATCTATAGGCTGTTGGTCATACAGCCTGATATCTCAAAATAATACAAATACTCAGGAGAACCAGACACCTCAAATGGCTTAAGAGATAAAACCCTTTAAATAAGCTTGAGACAGATCTGAATTTATTTAAATGTCTGATTCTAAATGTACTTATGCCTAGTAGTAATGTTTACCATCTGCCTGATTCTGGCTGATGAGGTAATTGTAAATCTATAAATAGCTTAACATATGCTGCACATATTCAGGCCTTAAATATAACAGCCTTTGTGTAAAACAACTGGAAATAATAAGAAGTGATATTAGTTTGGGTATTATGCAGGGTAAGTTGAGACAGAAGAATAAAGAGTTTTTGCTTTTGTACAACCTGCATCTGTTCCACCATGGGCCTGGTGGAAACCAATGGTATCATTTATAGGCCCAGTCTGAACAAGTTGTCAGTACTTTCCCTGATTCAGACCTACTGAAAAAGGCATTTGAATGGTAATAAAGCAGTTACAGTCAGAGTGTAAGGTATATTGTGAACCAACATGAATACTGCATTCACTGAAGATGAACAAATAGATTTTACTATGCGAATGACTAACACAACATTCCAGTGGATGTCTCCTTTCCTTTACTGGGTAGAAGACTGGGAAATGATGTGCAGGAATAGCAATCATGAAAGCTTAACTTGAAAGAATCACTTTAGAGCTAGATTAGCAGATTTTTGCAACCACTTACCTACAGCCATTGTAAGAGCAGTCAAAAAGCTGTTTCATAATTACTACTAAGAATGCAATTAATACCAATTATCTGTGGAAGGAATTGTAATTGCCCATGTGCATTCACCTAGAATAAAACCATAGCGAAAGGAACAAAGCACTCCAAAATCACACTATTTTTAAAGCCACACTTGCAGACTCGCAGCATTCCTCCCTCATAGTGAGGGTACCAGAAGATGTAACCAAAGACCTAAAGCTGGGGAGACTGAGTGATTTTGTTTTCTAGTTCATGGTTCTTAGACAGAAAACCACAGTTACGACTCCCTCATAAAGATCTTTCTTATAACCCATGCAATTCAGAGAGAGTTCGTATTTTCTCGCATACGATCTGTGCTCCAGAACCAAGACTACACTGCACATTTCCATGAACTAGCACTGAAAAGCTGACATCAGCTCAATCACTCAGGCAATCACTTCAGCTGCTTGCAATGGCACTGAAGAGACGTTGATGGAAAAATGATACATTACCAAATTAGTAAGGAAACGGTGAGTGACTCTACCCACAGCCTCCCAATGGTATGGCCAGTCTCTATCTTGTCCCTAGCTTTGATACAAAGCTTAAAGAAGGGTCTGGAGATGTGTTCAGCTACCTACACCATAAGAATAAAATGCTTAATGTGTAAAGCTAAGAGTAGGGTCTAGTCTAAAGTTTCTTACTGAACGCTGGAGTCATTGAAGAGGATCTTGGCTATGAAGCTGTGAGCTGTGGTTGTATTCTGGGTCACATGTGCAAAGAGGCTGTTACTGTGTTTCTTGTGCCATTAATTAGCCCCTGATGTTTATGTGGGTTCTTAATTCAATTCATCCAAAATTTTTGCTCCCCTTTGTACTTAATAAGGGTTCCTCTGGGGCATCTGTCTCTTGACCTTCACAACCCTAACTTTGTCCAGGACTCTTCCCAAGTTATTCATTATCAGCCTGAAGCTTTCGGAAAGTAGGTGAGAAAACACGAACCAACTTCCAGCTGCGCACAACTATGCCTAGCCAGACATCTTCATACCATATGGGTGGCTAGACATCAATCAGGCAGGACTGAGAAGCTCTGTGGAAGAAGGAATTTTCTGAGAAAACCTGTCTCCCCTAGAACCATCATTATTTTAAGAGTGTCTGCTCATATGATGCAAAACACTCCTCTCCCTTCAGACCCCACGTGCTGCTGGACACTCATCTAACCTTGAATCAAAATGTGCCCAGTTTTGTTTGTTACAGACATTATAGTTCATCCTGGTCTTTCTGATCAGTACACTTAGTATGACAAGGGTAATCAATACAGGATTTAAGTTGAATTACGTGGGATATGTTGAAGGGCGCCGGAGGAAGATACGAGAATGACAGTGAGAAGGTAGTGCTGTGGATATGAAGAAAATAAAGAAAGAGCAAGCAGCAGAAGTTATTTTAGTGAGAAGGAAAAGATCAACACTGAGTGAACCAGTAGGACAGGAGAACTATAAAGCACTAGTTATTACTTTTTAAAATATTTAAATGAAAATTATTATCACCATATCAGTTAGTACACTTAATTATTTCTTGTGGGATCATAAGAGAAGTGTACCCGCATTAAAAAATGACTCTATTTGCAAAAGGGTTTCAAAATTGTCCTAAGTGTATTCCTGACAAATTATACACCTCCACTTAGGTGGAGGTGGAGGTTTTGCATTGTTTGGCTTGGGAAGTGGGTGGAGACTGGTGGGAGGTGAAAGAAGGAGGCAAGGTCAGATGCTCCTTCAACAGCATCAAGAATAATTTAGCTTATAGATTGCAGAGTTCAGGCCAGTCAAGCTCAGATTCTCATCATATTTGCACTAAAATGGATTTACTGAGGCCTTTTTTTTTATACTCCTAAAAATAAATATTGTAGGTAGTCTAAATATCTGAATCTCCCTATCACTTCCTTTAATTATTTTCTTATTTTATTATAGGGCCAAAGCCACCTTCTTTTATATGAACGGAGTCACTTCAAACATTTTACCTAACTTGCAATTGTGGACAGATTATGGCCTTCATTTCTTTTGTATCCACTAGTAATGTCGCAATTTCTGAAATAAAGACAGAATAGAGCTCATATCAAAAGCAGACTGTGCTTCCTGTCTCTCTAAAATAATAACACATGGCAGAAAGAAAGGAAGTGATGAAGTCCAAGACAATAAACAGCCAGAACATGTGGAAAACAAAATGCCAAACTGTCCTAATTCTTTTGTGCATCTGTACTGCCTTCTCTGTGATTTAGCCATATCCTCAAGAAACAAAAATATTAATTTCTTACATAGCTGGAGTGTTAGGAGAATCACATTCCCGACTAGGATGCTTTACAGAGACATAATCAAAACCTTTTACAATTGTCACACTATGTTCAGATTTGGATAGTCTTCGCCTACGAAGCAGTCTCAAGGAAGTCATAATAAAATTGAAAGGGTGCCTTTCCTCTCCCACTTGCTCAGTTTAGGACACTTTAATCTCTTCAGTAAACCCAAAACATACCGAGTCCCAGATGCAGTGTTAATGGATGCAACATCCATATAAATCTTAAGGATTTTTCACAGCAATCCTTGATATAACAATAAACTTTAGGAAGATTCAGTCAGCTTAAAACGCTGCTGGGCTGATGAAATCTATGGGATTACTCCAAGTCTGGGGCAGGGTAAATAGACGGTGAAATCTGGCCATAAACGCCAGCATATCTTTGCTTTATGAGACCAACGAGTAGAACCGATGCACGGGCTTAGCAAGCAGCTAGGCAATGGAGTTGCAGGAGGAGCACAATTCCTGAAGCCAGTGCCAGGGAAACAAAATATGGTATTACTTTATTTTACCGTAACTTACTAGTGCCATTGCTTAAATGCCTACACAGCAAATATTTGCTTGTGCCATTACTTTATCTGTCCCTAGGTAATTATTAAGATAGTTGCTGTTACTGTGTTGATCTAAGGTACTGGGCAAACATTTTGAGTTGTGCCATTTATGGCAGAGCAGAAGCCAAAATGACTTCTATCATTGCTCGCCAGTATCATTGCAACGGTACGTGCTGGAACAGCCTGGGGATGGGAACATTGGCTAACTGCTTTTACAGAACAACGGGTTAGTGTCAAACCCCCAAAGGGGAGGTTGTTCTGCCTTTTGTTTTTCTTCTGTAAAGTCATGAAAGGAAAGCTCCTTAAAACATGCACACAAATCATGAAAATATTCACCACCCTCTTCGAATTGCACACGCATTCCCACCGCGTATTTCCTTAAGCAGTGACACCATTTCTCTTGCAATCATCTTACGAAGCCTCCTTCTCTAGTACGTCTCTGATACAGATGAGTTTTGCTCCATATTTAAGGGCAATATAAGTTTGTATGCGAGCACTAGGGGTTTGGGGCAGAATCCTCTGGGCTATCTCCCGCACTTCCTCACAGCTGCAAGGGGGCTGCAAGGATACAACGAGAAGGCAGCCTGGAGGGAGGCACAAGAAGCTCAGAACGTGGTGTGTGCAGCGATGCGGGGAAGCAGAACAGCGTTACATTTTTGTATCAATAGCTAAATCACACTATCCCACAGATGTACTATTGCCAGTTACAGCACACCATTTCAGGAACAAAGATAAGGACTTCAAATAACTATTACCAAAAAGTAGATTGTACGTAATAACTGGTACACCAAATATGAAATAAAAACAGGAATTTTGTCATTGAGTTCACTGGGAATAACCTGATAAATGCATTATCTAGTGTTTGCAGTACTTTGGGTGGAATTTAATAGGCAATTGTAAAATTTTCCCTAATGATTTCTCTCTTCTCGTTTACCTGAATCTACTCTGAGGCTTGCTTAAGATAAAATGAAGAATTTGCCTGTAACAAATATTGATTAACAAGCTCATTACATTTAATTAACTTAAGTATTTCAGTCAAGCCCTTAACTGAATGATGTGTTCCTTCTGAAAGAATGTGGCAAACACCTCGGGTGTGAAGTTTTATTGTATGATGAAATTAAGCATTCTGTAATTCAAACATATCTCATAAAAACAGCTCTGTGGTCTTTTGGTTTTCACACTACACAGAGATGTGAATACTATACATTTAGGGGAACCGGAAACAGTGTCTTATGGGCCAGGGAGAGACTCAGAAATCCGAGGCAGACCCTATGCACAGAGGCAGTAGGAACAGACCCGTACTGCAAATTTCAACAGCTGCAGTGGCTGCAAAATCTAAAATGTCCTTCCTTGGAGCAGAACAGACATCAGGAGTTGGCATGCTCAACACCCAGCCAGGGCAGGCTTTTCCAGCATGCAGATTGCTGTAAAAAATGGTATATGGCATTTTTTAGTCTTATTAACCAATCATTGCTGGAAAAACAGATTCAAGTTATACCATTTCTTGTTTGTTACAAGAAATGTTATAATGAGCAAGCGGAATCAAATTTTTAATCCTGCTAACAGATGACCTTTTCAAAATTCTGTATTTTTACTGCCTATCAGTTTTGTCTCTTTCTTCCAAGCTCTGGAGATAGCAATCAAAGTTGAATAGGAAATGCCAGAGAATTACTGAATACTGAAAAAGACAAGGTGTTGAAGAAGCCTTTCACCCAGTATATGCCTTATGACAACCATGGTATCAGATTTTTAACAGATTAGGTGCAAATATACGCATTAGCAATCTAAACAATGTAATAATATCCACAGACAGCAAGTTTCATTGATTAAATCATAAATATAATACCTTTTTATGCTTTGGAGGAAACAGAAATATAAAAAGTGATGCTGGCATTTTTGAATTATAAGAGAGGAGAATATTGGCAAATCTTTCAATAGCTGTTTATCACGAAAAAGAAGTTACAGTTACCATTCCCCAGCCACGCAGACTGAAAAAGACTCAAAATTGTACATTAATAAATTATAACAATGATGCATGAAGCTAATAAAAAACTTTTGAAGGCATTTTCTTAGTCCAGAGGGAGTTGTCAAATTTGCTATTTGTGACTTTAATGTTACTTGGAATTTCTTCTAGGGCATTTAAAACTCCTTTTGTGACTCTTCATCAGCAGTTTTCCAGACAGCAAAGGCCTTGACAATACCCATTTTCACTTTCTGCATGGCTGACGGACTTCATATGCTATATCCAATTTAAGGGTAGAGCAGTAGATTACATTGCTAGAATATAGAGAGCCATTGCCATTGAGACTGAATCATTGCTGTTTATAGTAATTCTTACTATTTGCTTTTTGACAGCCATTTGTGACTGGAATAAAAGATGATGCTAAGATTATTGTCAAGCTAGTATAATACTTAGTAGTGCATGAAGTCTGCAGCAGATGGACTTGAACTTATGAGCTCTCAGATTCTCAATAGCCTCTTAAATGAGCACTGTCCTCCTTGGCCACATGTAGTGCAACTGGCTTTGAAAAATCCTTATTTCAGAAGATGAAATATTATTTCAGCCAGCTTTCTTTGTTCTATTTGAAATGCTTTATAGGGCTTAATTTGAGAGCTAGCTTAGAATTGAGAGAGAACAAATTGATTTTCAGTTGCATGATGTGCACTACATTACAGGTATATCCAAGCTGAACAATAACAACAGGATTTGACATATTCGGACTGCTTCCAAAAGGGCCCCCCAGCCATTTCAGTTATAATACACAATCACCATATATCTTTCTTTGACTAAACTCATAATTTTCCTCGCGGTCACCACTAATTCAAACAGACCTTTTAATCTGACAAATACAAAGCAATAATAAAAATTGTTAGGCAAATAGTACCCCAGAAGGATTCCATTATAACACAGACTGCTGCTATTGCCTTGGCTGCTGTCTTGGCTGCTGTCAAAACTGTGGAAGGACAGCAACCAGCTTGCATTGCTGCACAAATGTCTTACTCTGGATTTGTCTCTCTGAAGATCCCTTACAGAAGCGCATTTCTGTCAGGTCCCTAGTTTACGGATTGCATAGCGCAGTGCAAATGGACTGCTGCTCACAAGAAGTCAGCTAACCTTCCTGTACAACATGCCAAAAGTGAAGGACAGCAACCTGCTACGGTGTGGTGAGCGTCAGCAATTCTGTGGACCTGATACTCAATCATACACCAACACCCCAGTTTCCCCGGGGCAGCCAGTCTAAAAGACAAATGATTAATGTTCCACAGGCTGGTTTAAGAGTTTGGCTGGCTACTTCTTTTGCACATATCTAGGGTCTTTATATTAGAATCCATTACTTAGAAAAATCTTCCGCTCTTTTTTGCATATCATGTTTCTTTCTTTATATTTTAGCATTACAGTTTGAACTTATTGCAATGCTGCTGTTCAAGATCCTACAGTTAAAAGTTGTATCAGCACTTTTACTACAAAACCCATTTATGAGGGGTTTATAACATAGCTATAAAGATGCACTCCAGAAAGGTGGTGTACAAAGTCTCTGCAAGAGGCATTGTCCTTTTTTAATCACTTTTTCATAAACAAACTAGTCTTGCTATTTTAAGCCTTTATGAGTGTAAAACAACCCCCAGTTGATAGGTTATTGCTCACATAATAAGCCAATCAACTATTATTAAAAAAAATAAAATGGGCTACTTGTAAATACCATGATTAAAACTATGCTTATGGAAAAAAATAGAATTTTGTGGCAGTAAAGACAGGCCAAATTTATGTTTGCTTATATGGGTGAGTGGTGCACCAAGACTGTGCTGGAGTCCAGAATCCCACCCTGTCTAACATGCTCTAGGTGATCCTGCTTGAGCAGGGGGGTTGGACTAGATGATCTCCAGAGGTCCTTCCAACCTTACCAAGTGGATGGGGGAGTCTAGCTGGGGTGCGAAGGCAGAGCCTGGTGAATACATTCCCTTGGAAAGTTGTGTGTTGTATATAGGCTGCTAATGTGTTTCAGTCAAAATAATCTGGTGAGCTTTCGTGAAGGTGTATTTTAAACTGTGTTTTATCATTGTAACCGGGCCTTTTATCTGTAACCTAACCATGAGTATATTACTTTCCTTTCATTTCTGCCTAGCCACATACAATGATGTATTTTGAGGTGCACTGCAATATCTCTTTGGCTCAGAGGATGCTACCGGGTTCAGCTGCTTTCTTTGATCAACTTCTTCAAGACACTGAGGTTGGATGAATGAGCTGAGAGCTCCTCCCTGGTGACTCATCCCTGCAGCTGAGGGCACAGCAGCCCATTCAGGACCCCAGGCAGGGATAACAGGGTACAAAGCAGTTAATGAGCCTGGGGGGCTGCCAGAGGAAGGTGATCGTACTGCTCCTAGTGCCTCAACTAGCTTGCAGTACTTCCACAAAACCTAGTCCTGCTCTTTGAAGCCATGCCCTTAGATGCACACGGTTCCTCAAGATGCGCTGATTGATTTGGTGCGTCCCTTTGAATCACTGCGTTTGTGAGCCCATCTGCGGCCCTAGATTTGGCTGTGGTGTGATCAGACTGGGAGACTGGTTTCAAAATATACTCGTTACTAAAGAGCCTTCAGCAGCTACAGAGATCGCCCTGGCTGCGTCCCTGTAGGGATGTTACCTGCCTAAAATTGGGACTGAATCCCAAAAGCAACTGATGCCGTGTCTACACTGGGACCAGAAGTATACTAAAAACTGCAGCTGTGAACGCACCAGGCGAGGCGCACGCTTGCCAGCTCGGATCCCGAGAGGGAAGCCGCAGCAGCACACGCTTCAGCCCCGGCTGCGGAGCTTCCGAAGGCTGCGGGTGCCTCACAGCCGGCGCGGGCTGCCGCGGCCTCGCAGCGGCTGGCCCTGGGTGCCAGCTACGCGACAGATGTGCTACTGCTGCAGTGCACAGTCCTGAAGTGCAGGTTCCCCTGGCTTTTACTGGATCACGGGGCTGAAGTCATTTAAAAATGTTAATACTGTGCACTTGCTGGAAAGGGGGCTGACTTGGATTCTGATCATGCAAGCGCTACACAGATAACTTTTCACATGGGACTTCAGAGAGCTGCCTAAATTATAGTGTGTTATTACAATCTTCAGTAAAGACTGGCACGGAAATCAGGAATGATTTTTAAAAACAGGCCACGAATTCCAATGGAATAACTACAGGCAGTGGAAAAAAAACCTCAGGTTTTACAATGGAGCTAGCTGCATATTAACACAAGACCTATTGTTGTTCTTTTCCTAACCACTGCACACTTTAAAAATTAATATGCTACAAACATGCTTTCAAGGCAGATGAAGTTAGAATTGTCTGCCACACAAAATACCTGTGATATTTAAATAACCCTCTAATAGTCATACTATTACATACATTTTCCAATATACCTGGGAAGGAATCACTGAACACTAACCTTTTCCTAAATATTTAAATCATTAAGACACTGCACAGACTAACCACAGGTGCCATAAACGGTTCTGCAGTAATTCAAAACAACCCCAAATACTAAATGCAAAGAAGCGCACAGTCACCTCCCAGTGACCCCTGTTTTTCCCTCCGTTCAGCAAGGAAGGTTGCTGGCAGCAAGGTTGCTGCACGAAGCGACAAAAGCGAGCGGAGCCGGCGAGCCGCGCTCATTTAGGCCTCCATTCTTCCGTGCCACTCAGCTCCAGCCCCGTCCCTGGCAAAGCCGCATCAGTATTCTCTGCCTCCCTCAACGAAGGAAGCAAATCAAGCACCAGACGGGCTAATGGGAACCGAACCTCGTTTCTTGGCCTCTTGATGACGCCGGGAAGCCAAAGGGAAGGCGGCGCGGGCGCTGCCGGCCCCGCGGCTCGGGCCAAGGCGCCCCTCTCCCACCCGCCTCCGCCGGCGACGAGGCGACGAGGGGACGCGGCGCGCTGCCGGCACGCTCGCGCCGTCCCGCGGCCCCGCGGCGGTAGCTGGCCGCAAGGAGGGGAGGGGGCTGGAGGCAGCATCTCCCTCCTCGATTCCCCGTGCGCTGAGTCACGTTTCGGGGCTTTTATTTCCGCCCCCTCTGCCCTTAATCTGAGAAATGCCAGGGACGGAGCAGGGGGAGGGAGCGAGGGAACAGAAAAAGCAACCGCCACGGACAAGCGCTGGTTGAAAGGTTTTCAACAAAACCTGAAACCGCATGAAACCCACCTCGTTTCGCGTTTCACCACAACCTGAAACTCAAACCGGGCCCGCTGACGGGTTCCCCGAGGGCCGCGGTGCCAGCCCGAGCGGCCGGTCCGCTCGTAGCGCTCCGCTTCATCAGGCAGCCGGGGGGGCCAGGTCGCGCGGCGCCCCGGCTCCGGGCGCCGGGAGCGGTGGCCTGTCGCGCCCGCCCGCGCGCCGCGCGGCCGCCCGAGCCCCGCTCCGCCCTGCGCACCCCGACCGGGACACCCCCGCGGCTACAGGGGCTGCGGTAAGCCACCCCGCTCCCCTCCTACCCAGTTTCCACAGGGGCAATGGATCAACTCAAGGTGTCTTAGAGACCAAGAGCCTTGGCACAGGGTGGGATGCAAAGAAAGGCTCAGTCCCGCCTCGGCTCCGGGGCGGCCGGGCGCTACCCCCCGGACGGACGGGACGGGGCGGCCTTGCCCGTGGGCTGCCCCTGCCTGCCCACGCTCCAGGGCCAGGTCGCTGCTTCCCCCCGCGCTAGCCGCTGCGCTCGGTGACCTGACAGACCCTTGGAGTAAGCGAGGTCCTGCCGCGGGGCGGCTCGGACAGCCCGCCGCCGCTAGTCGTCCTCCGGCTGCACCGCTGCGGCTTCGAATAGCCAGCGTGACTGAAAACTGCTTTTGGTCTGTGAGTCGGTGGCTGTAATTTTTATTGTTTTACGTTGCCACTGCTCACACACATACACAGGCGCTAGCGAACAGCCAAAATCTCATGCAACTTCGAGTATGTGCACAAGCCTTAACTGCCCCAAGTGGGCGCAGACAGCAAGTACACAGTCGCCATGCACGTGCGCAGATCATTTCATTGGCTTTATTAATACAGACATTCAAGGCTACGTTTGCCTCTTCCCTTCTTTCCTCTCTCCCTCCACGCTTCTCCAGCTCTAGTTCGAGCTTCATTTTGTAGCACTGGATTCATTCATACATCAAAGCAAAATCCAAGGCGTCGGAGCCCCCACGGAAACAAAGACCCTGTTTACAAGACGGAGACTTGTTGAGAGAGACGCAACTGAGCTTTGCAAGGCTCACCCCCTGACTGCTACCTTGGAGGTACATCAAACATCATGACTTGCTCAGTACAGTCCAACATTTCTCTTTCAAAGCCTCCTAGTAGAATGTATTAATTGTATTGCTGTAATGCTGAAAATTCCCAGTCCTGACCAGCCCCTGTGGGGACCACCTGCCCCAGAGGCGGTGCAGCTATACCCGAGCTATGCCGGCCCGGAGGCGGTTCGGCTGTGTGAGAGCAGGTGCCCCTGCGGGCCCATGAGCCCTGCGAGGGGGAAGATCAGCCTTGAAGGAACAGCATGCTACTGTGGTATCCCCAATACAGCCTTCAGTATTAACCTTCTCTGGGGTTTATACAAAAGCACACCAGAAAGATCTTTCCCATCCTAAAGAGTTCCTGTAACATTTATGATGTTCTTGGATTAACTTCTTACTCTTTAAATAAATGCACCTGCCTTTTTCAGCAGTATCGGGAGAGGTTCTGGCATGGAAATGCACCTGCAAACCTGCAGCTTCCCACACAGCATTGCGCTTTGCAGGCCAGGCACGGAAAGCCACGGTAGATCCAGAACCCATCTTCTCTCCAGCTGGCAGAGCAGGAGGCCAGAGTCCTTTCTGCCTTATAGTTTCACCAGTTATGCTTTCTTTCTTTAGCTAAGAATTATTAATTACTGTTAGAATGGCTGTTTACTTATTTTTTGCAATATTTTGCTAGTACACCAGCCTGTATACAAAACATCCAGGATTCTGAAAATAAAATTGAGTCTACCAGGCTTGCACTTTCCCTCCACTATGCTAACCTGCCCTTTATGGCTGAGAGATGAAAAGAGTGGATAAGTATTTAAAATGATGCTCATCTCACAGCCTCTATACTGCATGAATGGTTTTTCTTCATTCTGGCTAAGTCTTTTGGCAATTAAATGCAAGCACCCAGAAATAATAACCTTGCTCTTCCATGATATTTTCCTTTATCAGTCTCAAAATAGCCCATGTTTTTAACCGTGCTACTTATCTCTGATTTGCAACAGTGAATGAAGCAAAGAGAAGGGTGTACTCCAGTATGGTCAGCTTCTAAAAAAATACAGGTAGTTTAAAACTTATCCTTCCAGAGTCTTATAGAAATCTAACCAGAAGCCAGTTTAGGGATGCAATGTTCAACTAGTTGCTTCTTGCTACAGGGAGCCATTGACTAAAAGGTGCCTTTGAGGACAGCAATGCAGCAGCCTTTCAATCCTTTAGTCTTTCACAAAACTTGAAAGAAGAAGCTTCTCATCAGGCAGAAACTTTGGCAGATTAGTATCTATACAAGCAAACGGCCTGGTTCTGATCACAATGCAGAATAAGCCCATTCAGCCAAATAGATTTTTTTTTTTGCAATATTGCTGGAATAACTGAGAATAAAATAGTTCTGGATAGCCCTTAGAAATTTGTTGTTAGTGTTTATTACACTGGATATGGAATCATGAGTTTCCTGATAGACTCAATTTTCTTCACTCTCGCAAACACAAGACAGAGTATTCAAATCCAAATGATTAATTTTCTTTTAAAACCCAGACATATTAATTTGGACTATGGGATAATAGCTTAATCCTAAAATATGCATATGAGACTACAGTCCAGAGAATATAATTCTTAAGAAATATGTTAGACTACAGTATGAACCATATCTACTCCTGGTGATTATTTATACTGAGAAAGGTATTGCTTACCTACGCTTTCTTTGAGGGGGCTGACTATTATCTGCAGGGATGGGCATGCTGCCATTGGCTTCACTGTGCGAGGTCAGTGAACAAGAAGATATGAGGCTTATTCAGAGTTTACACTTTCATCTGAAGCTAGATGCAACAAATAGCTGTGAGAAGCAAAAGGAGGGAATGATGATGAGGAAAAAAATGTTATGTGCAGAAAGAAAGGTAAGCTAAAAAATAGCTATTTCACAGTTTAATGATTCCAAAATCATCTGAAAGGTTTTAACAAAATCTCCACCTCTTGTTCTGCCCATCATACAGCCCCTGCTGTCCCTGGGTACAAGTGACTTCTTGAGCTATCACAGCAGATGTTGCTTTGAGGAGAGATTCAGAGAAGAAGAGTGAGCATTTGACATGTTCATTAAACTATGGCACTTCATATGAAAAGCCCTTGAGGGAAAACCAGAGACATGTGGGAATGAAGTACTCCAGGCTGGAACCACTGGCATAAGGCGAAGAGCAAGGGGGCAACTGTTTTGCCTCGTGGATTTAGTTCTGCGGCTGGGAGGAAGAATCCAGCCGAGCTTGACTGCCTCTCGCTCAGGGACTGCCGCTGAACGCAGACGAAGCAGGCTGCCAGAGAAGTGGCACTCCCTTGTCAGCGCCTTGCCAGCTGGGTGTGCGCTCCACTTCAAGGCTGGAGAGGCTCCGAGGGAGGGCGAAGAGGAAACTGTATTTTGTTTCATTTAGGCAAAGTAATTGATATCATGGAATCATTAAAGGAAATTTGGAAAAAAAAAAAAACAAATTCATATTTCTGCTTCTGTAGATATCTGAAGAAAAGCTTCCCAGCTCCCAAAAGCTTTAGGCTTATTTCACTATATTCAGTGTTACGGTCCCAGGAGCCTAACAAACAAGAACTATGTCTTCATTCCTTAGCAATAAAACCATTCCTGGCCAGAGCGCCAAAGGAAGAGGAGGAACAGAAGTGTGGCTCTGTTTAACCTTTGCCTCTCTACAGCAGAGTATTGCGTATGGGGACATGATCCTTGTTCTACCCCAAACCCACATGATGATACCTTACACATCTGACACAGAGATTTTGTTCAACTAATCCCCTATGAAATCACAGCAGTTGAGATTGGAAGGGACCTCTGGAGATCATCTAGTCCAACCTCCCAGCTCCAGCTGGGTCACCTAAAGCAGGCTGCCCAGGACCCTGTCCAGACGGCTTTTGAGTATCTCCACAGACGGAGACCTTTTTTCTAAACTAAAACTTCTCTTTTCTAAGTATCAGTGACAACAGATGACGTAGTAGAGCTATTACACACCAAGATATGTATTTTAACAGTAAGGTCTCATTTTATCTTCTCAAATATACACCCAACTTGCTCCATATGAATATAAAAATACTTATGTAACCTCAGGTAGATATAGTATTTTTAACTAATCAGATATTTATATTCATTCAGGGCAATGTTTGAAATTCTGGTTGCACAAGGATCTTCTGTGATCTTTTAGAATCTTTTGCTTCTAAAACCTTTGCTAAAACAGCTTTAAAATAAACCCCGTGAGAATTTCTTTCTTCCTAACTATTGCTTTCTGTTCTGTAAAGAAAATGTAGAAATTGTTTGAATCTCTTTAGTGAATACAATACCTATCGAGTAAATATGATGTTATATATTGCCTTTCCTCCCTCCTCTCTTTAATTTGCTAAAAAAAAAATCTGGACATAAATATCTCAGTTATTCCCAATATATATACCTCTTTTTATCTAACAAAGTTGCATTTGAAACACTACAATGGCTGATGAACATTTTAATTATTGATTTCAGCTGGAAAATTCCTGAGGCTGAGCATAAACAAAAGAAATACATATCTGTCTCTTGGCTAATGTTTTTATTCAAGTATAGAGGTGAAGATATAGATCCCAGAAATGGAAAAAGCAATCCACTATTCTCACTCATATTTAGAACTCTATTAGTGGGTTTGTGGAAAAAAAATGTCACATACTTCAAAAAAAGCACGCTATGAATTAATGTTTATAGATTTTATTGCTTTTTCCACCTCTATTTTTATTCTCCATTCTTCGTAATGGTCTTAAAAACCTTGGAAATATAATTTTCTCCCTACAGATGCTGTCTTTTTCTATTAAGAAAACATCGATCCCCTGCATTTTGCCTCTTTTCTTTCCCATACCCCTTGTTTTGAATGGACATAAAATTATCTTGGCTATTTCTATGTTTAACATTAACAACTTCATTTTATACGGGCCTGATACAGAGTCTACAATAACAACCATAGTGCTGCATATCACAAAAAACCTGGATTCTCTCATTGCACAGTACCTCCTCTCCTGCCAGCATTGGGCAGACTGGGAGTTTACGGTCTGCCCTCCAGCATGGGCAGCACACACCAGCAGCCCCACGAGGAGCTCTACCAGACTTGGCCCAAGTTCCCACACAATTCACAGGGCAAGAGAGAGGTACAGATCATTTCCTACTTGTCAGGGCTACACCAGCTAGAGATAATCTTTTCCCGTGTCCAGGGTGGCACGGGCTGCTAAGCACATGAGGAAAGGCAACACAAACACCTACCAATGACTCCAAAAGCCCAAACTAAATGCACCACCAATAGTAGATCGCAGCACATAAAACTTCTGTTCTCTCTGATCCTGGATGATCTCTACCATAATTGATAGCACGCTGTTAACTTTACTTGACCTTCTGATTATCTTATGTGGGATTTGCATTTGGCAAAGAGCTTGCTCTGATACTCAGCAAGAACAGCAGGACACTGGCCATGGGTCAGGAGCACACGGATCTTCTCAAAGCCACCAGCACGCTAGTGTCGGGACAGCTGGGTAGGGCACGTCTACTGAGATTAAGGAACGAATAGATAATGATGTGGGATGTCCCCTAATACTCATATTGTAACATCTGAAACACATTTCAAGATTAACACTAGAATTCACAAGACAATTTTCTTCTCGCCTGAACATTGTTCTAAACTTTAGATGCTTCCCTTCCTCCCATGTTATTAAAAACACATTAAAAAGGACAAATCCTTTCCTTTTATAACCTCAAATCCATACATACTCCAAGTCTGTACCCAGAAAGCTATTTACCAGATTATAAAAGGGCAGATATCTATGTTGCAGCACACTTGCCCTTTTTATAATTCAGTCTGAGAGAAAGAAAAACAACAATTGGGAGTTGGAAGACTCCAATGTCCAGGATGGACTTCTAATCAGCAAAAAAGAACAGTTGGATCTTCCAAGAATTTCTTTCAAACCTAATCAAAGTGTGACAGGCAAGCTGACAGGGTCACTATTCATGGTGGGCACTCATGTTTGTGGTGGCTGGCCAGGCCAGAAGGCTAGCGCATTGCCCAGCTAGCAAAAACCAGCACAGCTCACACATCTGCCCAGCAAACAGTCACCAGGAGCTTCAGGACATAGGTGACAGACAACAATTCACCTATAGCCCTTACCTAAAGGAAACATCTTTGCATGTTTTCTCTACTGCAATCCACATCATGATGCAATAATCTCACTTTATACATACCCTCAGTAATCATGTCAAGAAATTAGACAATCTTTATTGTTGCTGAAGCAAGTCTCAAACTGATCTTAATTCCGTTGGAAGTTTTCTTTCTTTAAAAATAGCTAAAGACATTTATTATTGAACTTCCTGCTTTTGACAGAATTTTATTAAAAGAAATTGATTTTACTAGCTCAGACTATTATATTTTGCTGAAGGATAAAACATCATACCTCATTTACTTTCCTGATTTTTGGTAGGAATATTTAAAAAAAAGTCAATAAGCTGTTGACTGGAATATCCAGTGCTGTAAGTGTCATTTCTTTAAAAGACTAAATTTTTTATAAGATATCAATATACTTGAAATTCTGTAGAGAAATAAATAAAATAAACTTACTTTTAAAATATTCTTTCAGGAGGATTATATTTTAACAACCAAACAGAACAATATGTTATATTACATTTTGAGCAGAATGTTTACCTTTCACTGAATTTCTTTGCCAGCTGTGTCAGCGTTGACTGTAATAGCTTAAGTATAAAAAAATTAAAAAGAACTGTTTATTTTTTTTAATTGCAGTGATCATGCCAAAAAACACAATGTGTGGGCTGCAGGCAGAATGCTGGGAGCAATATTATTCATGTTAAAAACTGTTGCCTGATTTGCTTTCTTTGAAAATTATGATACTATAAATAGGGGCCTAGTGGGATTTGTCGATTGCAAGTTTTGTTTTAAAAGCTGTTAGGATTAAACTTTTGAAAGACTTATAAAATAGTCAGAACTATTGCATTATGACTTATCATTTCCCTTTAGCCTAGATTAGACCTTTATTTTATAAAATGGAATTTACATATTTGATATAGATCTAATCCTTATTTCTATAAATATATCCAAACGCTAATTAAAAAAATCATTTCTGTATAGATTTATTTGTTTTTTAAATTTATCTTCTACTCACTGAATAAGCCAACTGCCTTAACTCACTGTTTTTTTCATCATCATAAAAAACTGTTTTATGAAAATTCTTCCCCACCGATCATTTTTGGTCGACTCATACATTAAGGTATAATAATCTATTACAAAAAGATAATGTCAAGCTAGTGTCCCCACAAGAGCACCACAGCTGTCCTTTATCTTATTTACCAGCATATTTCATTTCAGTGCCTTTTCTTTTTTTCCTTCTTTATCTGGGTAGCTGATAGAAGGAACTCTTCCAAAAAAACCCAACCAACCAAACAAACCCTTATCTGAATAACAAAGCCACAGGAAACTATAGCACAGATTTTATCAGGTACTTTTTCTATGATAAATTATACATGACATTCACCATTAAAAAGTTGGTATTTTGACCTATACTTGCAATAGGAAGCAATGGCAGCTATTGGGAAATGCTGACTTTTTTCAGAGCAAACACAGGGAAGGAAACACAGATACGGCACCATTTTCACTGTATGCCAAAGGCCAACAGAGGAATTACACCGCGTGTAAGACCTACTGAAGTCCCTATCTTTGCCCACTTGATTCTGTACAAAGCAGCAAGTTTTCCAAACGCTCCCAGGTACCAGTACAAGCCATCAGTGTCCGGTTTTCTTTTTGAGCAATTGATTTTCCGTATGCATGCCTGCTCACACAAACCACCTGTTTCTACAGCAGTGTGTGATTCTGGCGTCCCTCTTGAAGGACGAGGCAAAGGCGCAAACAGCCATACGCTTACTGCACAGCCTTTCCTTGGGGAACGGGAGCCCCTTCGGAAGGGTCTCAAGCGAAACGCCTGACAACGCCGGTAACCTGGCAAAGGCACCCTCGCCACCTGCCCCGCGTCCCTCGCGACTCCTCGTCCTCAGACTGCGTGACCTCGCACTTCATTTAGCCCCGTGGCTTGGTTCACCTGACGGCACATCTGCACCCCTCCCAGGCCCGGGGAGCAGAGCAGAAAATGGAAGAGGAGGGAGACTGTGGGAGACAAATGTGCTAAGAGGAGAGAGGAGCGTCTCTTTCAACACCATTACAGCAAATTTTAACTAGCACATTTCCCCCCTTTTTTTAAACATTAAATACATAATGACGTACCACACTGCTGTTCTCAGCTAAAGATGTTTGCTGCATTGACCTGAAGACTTTCCTATTAGAGCTGTACATCAGTAAGAAACAAAAGCTCAGGCCCATGTTTTGCGTTAGTCAAAATGAAAAAAAAAAGCATAAAGAGGTGATAATTATTTCCTGTCCTTCGTAAAAATTCAATCAAAATACGAAAGCTTAGGTTTACCCTACATGAGACATGAAAAAGCAGTTATGAATGTGACACCAAAGCTATCACACCTGTTCAAGAGAGCAGACCCTGCTCCAAGGATAAAATCGTAACTTGTGCCCCATCTAGACAAGAGTCTGGTTCAGTGACCTTCTGGAGCGGGCACTTTAAATTATGCCAGATCAGCTGTACCACATAGGTTTGTTCAGTGATTGAGGCTGGATCAATGCAGTGTCTTTCATCAATGATGACAATGATTAAATCAGTCTCACTCCCTCACTGGATAGTTACGAGGAGCACCAAAACTGAATGATTTCATCTTTCATTGTCAGAATTACCTAGCTGTTCCCCATTTTGTTCTTTTTCTTTAAATGCTAATTTGAAACTATGAAAAAATAATGTTAAGTAGCAATTTCCTAGAAGGGGTTTGTCACATCTATTCAGAGTTATATTCTGCATGCCAATTGGAGCCTGATGTTCAATAATGCTGTTTCTGACACTTCTGTGGAATAACAGTGAAGATTCTTCTTTGCTCAAGGATGTCTTATGACACTTTTGACACCTCTTTCCCAGAACTGCAGGCAGCCCAGATGTTCTCTGAATTAAGCAGAGCATCGCCCCAGCTGCTCTTCAGTGAGGGAAGATATTGGGCTCTAGGCAAATGTAGCAAAGGGCATCTTTCCTCTTTTTAACTGAGAAGCAATTTTTTGGAGAGTGATACCTTTTGATTTGCACAAAGTTAAAGACTCAGTGGGACTCTACGGGCAAAGGACACCTTGTATTTTCCTGACTCTTATTTTAAGGCAACTCAACTCTGAGTTGCCTTAAAATAAGAGTCAGGTGCTCACTGAGAACCTGTTTCCACTTTCGTAAGGAAAAACATTCCTTATCTGTCTGTACCAGCATAGCACTGTTGTATCTGCTGGACATCTACTCAGGAAAAGGACTGAGTGTTTGAATAGGGAGAAAGAAGAAAAACAATAGTAACAGATCTTGGGGATGAACTCAAGCCTTCATTTCCATGGACTCACAAGGGTGCAAGACCCAGAGTCATTCCTGGCTTGTTTGGGCTTCTCAGGATTTGAACACTTTTGCTAGCACAGCTTGGGTAGAGAGCAATAGCACGTGGACAAGGCTGCTTCAGCTCTCACTGCTATGGATTCAACAGGCCCCGGGAGTATGTTTTGGGCTGAAAAACAACAGACTGCATCTTCTGCAGGCTTTCTGCATCTTCTTCCTTATTTCTGCTCTTGTACTGCCCACCAAATAGATATTTGTGGGGGTGAATAGCAAACTGGACTGTTTTTTTTTTCTATATTATTTCAAAAATATGTTGGTTCTGCTGTTTAACATAGGACACACAAACAATTGTTCAGTTCATAACAAAGCAGCGTAGGGGGGGCAGAATGCCTCTGGTAGCAACCCCCAAAGAAATGTTCTTTAAACGAGAGTCCCTGGCTGAAGCAAGCCATAGCCGCTGTCAGCAGTGGGCACCTGAATTGGGGTCTGTCCCTTCATCCTGCTGCTCTTCAGCTCCATCTCCTGGACCCACCGACTGCTCCAGTGTGAACAAGGCTGGGCGATGCACCTTCCCACACCATGCATTGCCTTTACAACTGAAACTGGAGCTAGCAGAGAGTCCTATTACCCAAAATGGGTGTTTTATTTTGCAATAAACTTTTAATTTGGAAATTTCAGTTTAGGGATCTCTTTTTAAATACTGAAGACAGACATGTCCCGGCCCAAAAGATTTCTTGACAAAAACATTCATCCTGTTGAACACAATGTTTAAAACAGCTCAGAGAGTTGTTATTTACCCTTTCAAGCAAGAAGTTTAAGGTAGGTATACCCTTTTCCTCAAATCATTGAGAAATGGATTTTTTTTTTGGAGGAGTCACTGCCATGTCTCTTCTGTCATACAAGTGGCACAGGGATTTCCTAACCAACGTCTTATTGGGATCGCTTTTCACCTGACTTCTGTTCATAGCTGTACCGGGAGCCCACTGCTGCAGACTCAGCTGCTGGCTCATAGTTGCAGCAAAAACAGCAGCAGCTAAAAAGGAGGAAGCGTAGTGAGAAAAAGTAATATTTCTGGGTGCTGCCAGGACAGCATCTGGGAAGAAAAATAACCTGTAGAGTATCTGGGATTTTTCCTGTTGTACCACCCAGCCATCTCCAGCAAGTGCCAGCTTTAGGAAGCATGCCGCTAGCATACCAGAGGGCAGGTCATGAACATCAGTTGGTTCACTGTTCCCAACTCCACCCAATACCCGGGATTTCACCATGCTCCTCGGCCCTCCTCAACACTGCCTACTGCCTCATCCAGGACCCAGACGGGGGACACTGGCCTCCGGACCGGGCAAACCACAGGGCCTGAGCGCGGGCACCGTCTGCTCCGTGTCACAGCTTTCTGCCTCCGTGTGGGACAGGGTGCTGCAAGCCCCCCGGGCACGACGCTACGTTAGCGAGGCTTGCGTGCCGCCGGCTCGCCTTCTAGCAGCATTCCCGAGCGTGGGTGTTGCTTTCACAGTCAGATGCTGCTGGACACGGAGTTATGGCAGTGATTACTACGGAGAATTAGAAACACAAGGACAAATCATTTTAACCAAAGGGTCTGCAGTGCAAAATGGCAGCGATCCCTTCACTGCATAGTGCCTCCCAGTTGGACCTGAGCTCTGAGATAGGAGAAAGGAGCCCAGAATTACACAGATCCCTTATCCTCTACGGTGCAGGAGGACAAGCTCGTTAGGAACCAGGGCTTCATTAGGCAGCAATAGCTGCCTTGTTGTCAAGCTATGACGTATTTCTTATCTTGGATCGTGCCACTTACTTTCTCTCCCACCTCCCACTCACGCTCTGCTACCACACCCCGCTGCTCAGGGGGACGGAGGGCAGGTCTCGCTCTAGGAATCCTAAGTTAGAGGTGCAGCAATACCACAGCCGGGTCTGCTAACCACGACTCAGTGCTATCCACGCACGAGTACGCCCTCAGCTCCCCTCTCCGGCACGGAAGGGGACCACTTTCCAAATGTCTACAGTTATTAGCAGCTCCCATGACAGAGCCGACCTATGCTGACTGATTACACACACCTGAGCACACAGTCGTAACAAGAACCCAGAATGACACCTTGGCAATGTGTGTTTACCTTTGCATTTGTAAGATCTGCTTAAATTTACAATGCAAATCAAATAGTACAATGAAACCACAAACACCAATTAAAAATACTATTTTAAAATATGTGACTACTTGGGACATGCTGAAGGGTATAGGGAAAAGTCAGGCATTACTTTGTTCTATGGATCCTTTTTATAGAATCTATTTTCTTTTAAGGTTTTTTTTTTGAAGGCTAGAAGGATTAACATTTAATCTATCATTATAATCACATATAGTATTTACAAAGAATAGAAAGATTCAGAAAACAATGGTATCTTTAAAAGTTCTACATTATTTTTTAGGTTTCCAAAAAGAAGTGCTCACATATAATTGTTTAACGCAGGCTTCAAAAGATTTGATACACCACCAGCTGCAGCAAATATATGGCTTTTTTTATTTTAATTATCCTTTCTTCTAATAGTTTCTACTAGACATGAACATGAATAGAGATCAGATGGGGAGCCAGATTTTATATTTTACCTACACTGTTCTGAAAACAGGGTAATAATTATAGAAATGGCTGAAGCTTGCATGGTGGTTTGTTTGTGTAAGTGAAGTACTCCCCCAGTGTTTCTGTTCTCCAAGTTCAATGATTAACTCCACTTAAAGCCTTATCCTTGTGTGTCTGTTGACAAAAACCTCCGCAACATAAAAGATTTAATAGCAACACTTGGCATACAATATTTTGGCAAAATGAACTGAGTATCACATCACACACAGTTGAAAGACAAACTTCCCAGCCAACAGAATAGTTTCATCAAAGTCCAAATTCTGATGTTCTTTTATTGCGGCAAAATCAAAATTACTGTTAGCTTACAAAACTGCTTTGGTCAAGGTGAAAGCTTTTTAAATGTTATTTGTCCTGCTTGGTGCTCTTTAGTACATATTCTATGATGCAAGACTCTTGTTTCCTTGCTGAAAACTGTAAAATATATTGTGTCTTTTTTTTTACAAAATTTAAAGCTGTTCTAGTGAACATACAGTTTTCATCTGGAGTTAAAAAAAAAAAAAAAAAAAAAAGAAAAACTTCACACCTCATCTTATCACCAAAGTGATAAGCTTTTTGCCTTATCACTGCTCTCGTTATTTAAAGCGCTGCCTTCCTCTTTATTTATACCAACTTTCTTCCTCCTCCTTTACATTTTTAAAGAAATTTTTTAAAAAATCAAAAGTAACCTTTTTGCTGACATTATTCTCACAACACATACTGAATGGATCTAAAACATTAGATTTGCCAAACTTCTCCTGACTGTTGAGCCAGAATGTAAATATGGCTCCTTCATTTATATAAGTAGAGGGTTATCTATTCGAGAAATGATGCTCGTTGGAGGATTTTCCTCGTGAGAGTAGTGAGAGAAATTTGAATTCGTTTTTGATTTTTAAAACATCAATTCGCAGACAATTTTTGGACCTATAATTAAGCATGACGCTAATTACTTGTTTACAAAGGCTCTGCAAACGTGTGGCTTTCACCGGGGAGACACCGCAATCTGCACCCAGCCAGGGACTCTCCTCGCACAAGGGGGCTTTGGGGCCCTTGTCTGTTGGGATCGGTGCAAACCCAGCTGAGAAAAGCATCCTGCACACCGGAAATATGTCATCAGCGAATATCTGGAGTTTCAGTCATTCTTCATTCACAAAACCTGCAGTTTTGTGTTGGGCTGTTAGATGATCCCAGCAGATATTCGTGAAGTTCAAAGAAAAATCCCTTTAGGATTTTTTTAAATTAGGAAACTGTGATTAAAATAAGTATTTCCCTGTTTTGTATATATATTTAACACCATTTGAAAGCTGGCTGAAGTTTAGAGCCTCATATTTAACTTTATTATTTACACGACGCTAACACATGATGGCATGGCCATGCCTGCTACTCCGGCACGAGCACCGCGCGGTGCCCTCGCACTCACCGAACGCGCCGATCCTGCAAACGCACACAGCATGTTCAACTCTACGCAACCAAACAGTCTCACGGAAGTAAAGTAAAAGAAAATTAAATCAGTAGCAATAGAAAGATTTGCTTTTAGTCACGTGCAATGCAGAATCCATAGGACTCCCCCAGCCCGGCCGCGCGCCCTGCGCCAGCTCAGGGCCCTGGCTTGCTGCAGTTAATTGCATCAAGTTGAGCGCTTTGCAGCTGAACTATGGCTACAGAGGTGGCAAACGCCACGTCTAAAGGCACTTTGCACATGGGCACAGGGGAGCCCATCGCCCGTGCCCTCCGCTTTGGTCAGTCCAATGCGCTCTACACCATTTTGTTGGTTAAAATTATTCCTAACTGCTGCATACTCCAACAAAAATAAACAGAAATCCCAAACAGAACTATGCTATTAAACTATGAATATGCAGTTAAGCTTAGAAAATGAAACCTTCTGAAAACACAGACTAGAGGGCAGAAGCTTTGTCCTGGTTTTCAGCCACAAAACTGCAGTTAGGGTAGTGTAAACGCAAAGCTACCCACGGTGGCACAGCTCCAAACTTGCACTGGTAGGAACAAGACAGTCTAGCTAACAGTTCCACAAGTCCTACATGAAATACCACCTCTTGAATAAGATGTTTTTACTGTAGATAAAAATATTAGCACATTGCAAATCTCCAGCTACCTCAGGCAGGATTACACTGCAGTTAGAAATACTGTTCTGAGGAAAATATAGACACGGACTTAGTTTAGGTGAGAAAGTTCTTCCTCAAGCATTACACCCTCTTTTATCCTCATGAAGCATCTGTGTATTTTCAGTACCTCTGCTAGCCTATATGTGACATCTATTTTTTGTACAGATGTGAGCAACACGGGATCATGGCATCAGCTCCAAAAAGGTTTACCAGAGCTATTCTCTTCTACCGAGGAGAATACAGTCTCCATTTGAGTTTTATTTTAGTATGACTACTGTTTAATTTGATTTCTCATGCTAGCTGCAACTGCACTACTGAAGACCTAGTATTTTCACTAGAGCTGGGCTATTCTGCTCTTCGATTATCATAAAATCCTGTATTCTGAACCTGTCTTCAGACAGTTATGTGAATTACTTGTTTGCTGTTAGGTGGATTTATGCTTTTCATCTTAGCCTGAACTTCTCTCTTGAGCATTCACATAAATTATTTTGAACGTGTTCAGGAGCTAAACATCCAATTGTGTTATGTTAATATTACAAGATATCTATATTCATACATCACAAAAGAATATCCTATAGTTTACTTAATATTTTGCATTATTATATAAATATGAGTCTTCATGCCAATGCATTAGCTCCTTTTTCCCCTTTGTGTTTAACTTTAAGATTGTACTGAAATCCCATTGATGCAATAATTGTGGTTAAGCATGTGCATAAGTGCTGTTTGAGATGGGCCCCTATTCCCCAAGGTGCAGTTCATCTCTGGTAGATGATGGAAGATTGCTTTACTCTTTGCTCATTAATATAAATACATTTTATCCTCTCTTTGCACTAGCTATGTGCCACAAAACCATTTTTATGATTGTTTCTTACAGATATGCACATTTCGGGAATATTCCATAAAACTGTATCTGGAATGACACCTGAAAATGCAGTAATTCATGCTTCAAATACTATTTGGGGGGAAATAAGCATTTCTAGCTTTAAAGTACTTTAATGCACACAATAGGGCTAAGTTAAGATTAGGCACTGAAGTTTAACTCTATTTTCCTGGCTTTGAGCTTCATTGTGCTGACTTATTATTCGGTTAACATAGTTTATACATAGAATATTCGGTAAAAGGTTTGTGAATAAATGATTCTCATCTCCTTTTTAAGAAAAAAATTGGCTCCATTACAGGACAGAAGAGACATCAAGCTAAAATTACATGAAGTCATAATCCTCTATTGAGACATCACACAATGACATTGTTAACATTAGTATGCAATATTTATTATAAATAAAAGAGGCTATTGAGGCTTTCAATCCATAAGAAGCTCTGAGTAGATGACTTCATTGTAGGAACACAGTAGAGTTATAATGAGGATAAAAGATTTATTTATACATAAATACGTTCTCATTAGTAATTCTGCACTAGCATGTAACAGATACAACAGTGTGAGGGTTTATTTTTTTAACCATTGTTTGCATTTTGACAGTGAAGATTTAATACAAATAAGGAATTAAAAATGACTTTATTGTACTACATACTATTAGTTCTCATGAACTAAGAATTATTACACTTTTATGGGATACAGTAAGGTCCCATCATCCCATAAGACAGAGATCCAGTGGGCCATTAACATGGATGCTGGTAAAAAGGGGAGTTGTTTTTGAAGAGGTCTTTCCTGCACATATGTGCAGTATATTCATGAGGCACCACAGCATGACATAAAATTTCCTAATGATCACCTTTGTATTTTCTCCTCAGTAGCATTTTTGATATTTTACTTAACACCACTGTGAAGAATTAACTCATGTTGTACAAAAGGCACCCGAAGAACCACCTGCAGACCCCACTGAGATCTCTCACGGGCTCTGTGCTGTCGCCTTATATACTATCTGAAGAAAATTCAACTCAGCTTAATCCCAAACCCTTTGTCCTACCTCGCTTTTTCTTACTACCATCAGTATCTCCTCTCTGGGGCCTGGGTTTCCTTTTGGATTGTTGTTTCACATTGACCTACGTCATACAAAAGCTAGCAAAAATACAACTGCTTCAAAGCATGCGTCCATACTCAGCATTTTACTGCCATCGTTTTTGTTCAAATCCCACTCTTTCTTTTGAAGGCAGCTTCATTTGTCATGTTAAATTTAGTTTAGAAGGCCTATTTGTAGAATAAATCTACTTGGGGATATTTCATTAATAATAGAGTTGTGGTACAAGAGTAATCATATATATGTTATGCAGAGAACAGTCTGTTTAACTAGAACTCACCCCACCACTGCTACTTAACAAAGTCACCAGGAAAAATAAATGCTGTGTGTGTGCATTTGCGTATTTTATCTTAAAAGCCTGAACTTCATTAGGTATTCATTTATCATCTTAAGAATTACATTGTCATAGTTCATCTCTTTCTAAAACTTTGTAAGTTGATTACATGTAAGCTGACTGATAAGAAAAATCTTATTCCTATTGAAAAATGTATCCTTAAATTTAAAACCACTGAGATCTGTTAGAAAAGACCTTACCAACAATACAGAGACACCATCAGAAGAACTCTACCCCACCTCCAAATGTGGATAAAACACTTATTTTTCCTGTTAATTTCAGCTGTTCATTTTCAGCAATAGAACCACAATTTCTTTTTACTGAAAAATGAAGACAATCCCAAGAAAAATACTGGTTTCTGCAGTCAATAGTAACCAAAAATGAATTTGCCAGTTCTTCAATTTTTGTTTCTATAAAATACTATATATTCTACTGAAAGCAGATTTCAAGAAAATGTTTTAAGTTGAAAAGCCATTTACCATTTAAAAAGAAAGGGGATAGTTCCAGCTAGATCAGTTTGAAGGAACTAGCTTTACTGTAAGCTTCCAACACAGCTGATGTAAGTTATTTTCATTTTCTACAGGTTTTGTTGTTTACAGAGATAAGGATAAGGGACATATTCCCTCCTCTAGAGCTGTTAAGTCCCTGCTGCTATATAATGGACTAGAAAATACAGAGACTGTCTTAGTTTAATATAATAGCAACATTGTGCTGTTTAAATCCTATTACTCTTGGTAACTGTGTCTAAATTTACTGGAGTTATGAGGAAGTTCTAACCCATGATACCTCCACTCAAATACCCCTAGTATTTTTTGCATCCATCTGAGATGAGCATCTGAAGGAAGCAGAAAGATGAACTGCATAATTTAGGTGAACTCCTTCTCATTTAAAAAAATTGGTTTGCACACACAACCGTATGGAAGTATACAGTACGTATTTCCAGACTATTCATTTGGGATTCACTAAATGAGCTTTGGCACGTGAAGTGACAAATTTTTAAGTATTTCCAAATTTATCATTTCAGTCAGTTGGTGCTAATGATGCACAATACAACCAGGCTTGAAAGCTACTGCTTGCTATGTTACCCTTCAGTCCAGCTCCTCACTCAGTAACACACCCATGTCCAGTCCAAATCCCATTAGAAGTAGTGGAAAGATTCCCATTGATTTCAGTGGAAGCTAGATCAATACAGATGTTAAATTCAGTTATTGGACAAATATTATTTTCCTCTGTTTCATGCATTTGTCAGGCATACAAATAACCCAGTTTTGTTTCTGCAATGGGTTTTTCACAGTAATCTAGTGGCTGGTATGTTTGCAATCTGACAAAACAGACTTCTCTTTGCAGAGAGTGCATATACATTTCCCCGTTTATCTCAAAAAAAAGTCTCAGAAATCTATTCAGGACTCAGTGCACGTTCTTTCCTCTTCACAACTCATTTTCCCTTTTTTTTGTGTGACAACCTAGGCAATAATTCACAGCTCACTGGGTCTCCTAAATAACCCCCTTTATATTTACGTGGTAGGCATTCCCCCATTACCCAGCAGGATCTGGCTGTACTGGCAGGCAGTCATCAGGCATTCTTAAGACTTTGGGGCTTTAACACACCCTTCTCTAGTTCGTGTCTTTGAAAACACCCTGTATGGTTACCATCTCAGCAAACATACAGTGAATCTTGACAACTCAAGAATAACAAACTCTGTCATTTTGTAATTTTGAAGTGGTTCCTTCTTTGGGTCCCATCCAGACTCCCCCATGAAGTCTTTAAGACTCAGAAGGCTTTCACCCAAGGGAGGAGTATTCCTACGTTCTGCTGGAAATTAAGTGAGCTGCTTGAGTTTCTTTGCTGCAACTTTAAGTGTAAACTTGCTCATTTAATCCAGCATCACTGAGAGGTCAGGTGGGGGGAACAACGCAGAATCACTCCCTCTACTGACGAACGGAAAAAGTCTAGTTCAGAAATGAACAGGAATAAAGACGGTAAAATGCATGAGGAGAAAGCAGCTCAGTCTAACTCTGTACAACGTGTCACTAAGAAGATGCGACCTAAGCAAGAAAGAAGGGCCAAATTGCCAGGCCTCACACTGCTGCTCTGGCCGAGGAAGGCGCCAGGCAGCTGCCCTCCAGCACCGGGCACCCTGGGGACCCACTCTGCAGCGTGCCGCAGCGCTAGGTGCTCCCTCAGCATTCGCGCACACAGGACCCATCACGGCACGTCCATCCACACCCACACACGTGCACCACCTGGTAACTGCACCTCCTGCAAGTCATCAGCAAATGGCAAGCTGTATTATGGACGCTTGTAGGAATATAAAAGAAGAAAACAGAGAAGTTGATTCCTATTAGCGTTACCGAAGTTTGGCACTGGCAGTGCTACCCGCACTGGAGAAACACCAAACCAACCTGGAGCGACATGTTGCCAGGCTGGCCCACAGCACTTTGCATCCTATGAGCCTTGAATTTACACAAATATCCCAAACTGGACTTGTTTACTGAACAGATAAATATTTCAAACTAATATACCAAGGGTACTTAAAACAGAAAAAAGAAAAACAAAACAAAACAAAAACAACCCCCCCCAAAAAAATACAAAAAAAACCCCACAGAAATTGATTTGCTTTTGAGGAAAAGGTAGCCATCTTCCACTTCACAACTGGATTCCTCTCTTTTTAGTATTATCCAAAAGTTCAGTTGTGGTATAAGTTTTCCTCATGAGGACAAGAGGTTTCATTAAACAGTGTCCCAAATGTGTCATATATAATGTTATTGAGTATGTCAAGATTCAAGAAGCAAAGAGGCAGAACCCAAATAATTACAGAACTTCAGGTAATTGTATTGGTTGTATTTTTTCTAATCGCATCTTTTGGCTTCTGAATTTTTCTCCTTCATTTTCAAAGTTTCTTCATGTGTGATATCTCAGTATCATTTGATACTGTTTGATAACAATGTTTCTCTTAAACTGACTATTTGTTTGAAGTTCAAGCAAATAGAAGCAGCTTCCTATTAAAAGAAATCCTGGATGCCAAACAGTATTTTAGGATGCTAACTGCTCATGTTACTAGCCATCCATGAAGCATATGCTGAAAACACTCTAAAGCATTCAAAAGTGCCTCTCTGAGTCATAAATCTTTTACAGGTACAATTATATGAGAACAGCAATAGAAAAAGCACATTCAACATCTGGAGTCAGATGAGTTTACTGAAGTAAAATTGCAAAATTAAATTTAGATGAACTTAATTAAAAAAGGGGGATCCAATTTAGTATGGACATTCATCAAGTTTGCATTGAAAACCTTTCCTGCCTCAAGAAAATATAATGAAGTACGAACACAAAAACCATATAAAGGCTGAAATGAAGTGTGAAGGCATGGTCAGATACAGAAATGCAAACAGAAAGAGCTCTCTTTTTCCCTTGTTTTAAAACACACACACACACACACACACACATACATACATACTTTTGCTTTAATTGCACAGAATATTGAACTATTTATTGATTCTATACCAATGGAGGTAGTAGTCATCCATATACCCTGATGGTCCTTAATCCTCATGAAACCTGTTACACATTTACAGAAAACAGGAACACGGAACAAGGTGCGGATGCCTCTCCGTACATACGCACAGTTAGTCAACTGCTGCTCCTGGAGCCTAGTGAACTTCACCTAAAAGTAGGTGTATTTGTTAGTGCTTAAATGTTTGTTTCCTGTCCTTAAGTGATACTCAGGTTGCTCCTGCTGAAGTTAATAGGAGCTTTATCACAGGACTGGGCCTTTGATGACTTGTAATGGATTTTCATTTGCCTTAGTTAAGAAGCAACAAATGAGGATTTTCTGTTTTCCTTTACTAGATCGTTAGTGTCTTCTGTTTCCAGGCGAAAAAGGTCTAGTAGTTCAGTACCAGTGACTTCTAGTTTTCACAAACTCTGTCTATTGCAAACAACAGTATTGACTTTCAACCCTCCAAGTTATACTGCATACAGAATTTAGTGGTGTCAAAAAAGAAAAGAAAAGAAAAGAAAAAAAATTATTCAGATTGTATTATTTCTTTGCAAAATTGCCTTGAAAATTTGTTGTTTTGCACCTTGAGCATACGATCAAGTGACGCGATAAGTATGATGTATTCTTGTATTTCTAACAAAGAGCAATGCTAGTACAGTATGCTCTGCGGGAGATGCTGTCCTTTATTAGGGACATATTCCAAGTTTATGTAAGTTAGCCAGCAATAACAACATGTAATCTGTTTTCAGGATTCATGACAACACATTTTCATGCTCATTTTTTTATGGAAAGAGTATGACAGGATAGGAAAACTACTGCTGAGGCTATCGTTGAACTGAAGCAGAGGTTTCATTGAACCGTTCATGTTCACAAGAGCAGTCACGCCAACGAGGATGCTGTGCTGCAAGTATCCTATTTTACAACCCACGATCCTCCATAGCCCTCTATAAGCTTTGCTTTTAAAGAGTAAGGAAGGTTGCATGTGAGACACACTTGTGTAGTCCGTATATTTATTTTCCTTCCTGCTGGAGAAATTACACAGTAGTTTGGGTGAGAAGCAGCATGTTCAGTGGGGGAATGGGATTCAGGGCAGCTCTACTGGGGAGGGGAATCTTTGGGTGTTTTCCTCCCTCTCATCTTCCCTAGCACTGCTTTTTGCACTGCGTTTGTCCAGGATGAAGGGACTCAACCTCAGGGACTGGCTGCCATGGCTGCTTAAGCACTGGCTGCACTGACACTGTGCCCACACACATAATGCCGTGTATGAAAATACTACTGGGCACATCAGATAAGGTATGCAGAAGTGAAAAATGGAAGAGCTGAAAATCAGCATCTCCCAGGACTGGCCCCAGTATAAACACATAAAGCAGTTTTCTACTGAGATGTAATAATCCAATAAATATTTCTTAATGCTAAGTTAAGAGGGATGTGAGAGCTGATCAATATTTTATTTAAAAAAAATGCCGCATAAATTAGGGTATTATTTTGTAGCTATTTCTTCTGTGGTCATCTGTTTCAGAGACAAAGGCTATTAAAAAGTATTAAGTATATTCGCCGAGAATTAGATAACCTATGAATGCCTAACATGGTGAGATCTCTATTGTGAGTATTTGGAAAATTGTGATTACGCACCATAGATTACGCATGTGCTAGCACCAGTTCTGCCAGCATTTTATATGCTGAGCAATGACTAAAATAAATGAAAATATTTAATGCAAGTAGATGGCATAAAGGTGAGAATCAGCTTGACCAAAATCTCATCACAGACAATATTAGAATCTAAGAATTAACTCCTCCCTCCCCCAAAATGTGAACATTTATACAGCACGTGTTTTTCTGTTACAGTGTAAGAATTACTCTGCAATACTCAATCACAGTTTTATAGAAAATATATTCCAATTTGGCACAGAACTCTGGTGGGACCTCACTGTTCCCTCCTCCTTTTCATTGTTACTACAGCAGACAATTTCTCTTTGTAGAAGAAATCCTGAGCTTTCAGACGCAACTAGATAACACCCTCTGCAAGGTCTCCACAGCAGCACAAGGGGTATGGGACAGTATCTGAGAATCTGACTCAAGGTTTGGACAGTCAGATTAGTTACAAGGTCAGCATCAGATGGGAAAATTATTTGCAATTTTGCAACTTAGTCGCTCAGCTGTCTACAAAAGGAAATTACTGAAATTTCTTTTCTGTGTATTCTACCTTCTCAACGGAGGCTGTCCACCACCCATTCTATAAATGGTTGTGTTCTTCAAAATTTACAATATCAAACCTTTCAAGAGCAGTCACATTAATAGAGAGAACAATAAAAATTGTCTTTTGGGGGTTTACTCTGAAGAAAATTGCTCAAAATCTGTGTCCTTAGTTCAGTTTCTTGCAGATCAGTATACGTTCTTATATCTCAGCATCATTGTAACGGTCAAGGAGAGGGAGTTTATTTTTCACACAGATTCATTTTTAGTGCAACATGACAGAAAACAGTAATATTCTAATGTTGTTTACTATGACATCTTTAGATCTTACCACTGAGAGCAAATATGAAGATCCTTAAATTGCTGGCATCAGTATTCCTGTAGAGGCTGGCACAAATTCAGATGGGTGATCCTGCCAAAAGTCAGAGGAAAATATTCATCAGACAGATGATTATTTTTAATCACACTTTCCCAGTACCCATGGAAGTCTTGCTTTATAAGCAGGTTTACTGCAGGTTTAATGATAAGACCACAAAAATAGGTCTGAAAGCAACACATCAGCACGTTGACTTTTTGTATGACTGTGAACCTGAATATTGATTCCCACAGGGTACTTTCTATAGAAAAATTGTCCTTTCATGAAGGCAATGCAACAAATTCTACCAGGAAAAATAACAGTATATTGCATGATTAGTTTTAATAAACTGTGTTAGAAAGATGGAGAATGGAAAAACAAACAAACAAAAACGCACACAAGTGGCCAACCCTAAATTAATGGACTATATACTCACACACAGTTCATTTCCATTCCAGATCAAAGATGTTTTGAAGTTCAAATAAATTTGCCTACTAATAGTTTTAGTACGGGATTATCTCTCTTAGCATCTAAAAAATAACATTCAGAGCTGGCATTTAACAGCTTATTTGTATTGCAGCACTTCAGGGATAGCAAACTTGTAATTTCTACCATATGTGGAACATTTCTTTCGTAACAGTTTTGAAATTTCTACGCAAAAAAGCATTACCGAGAAAAACTCTTGCGAGAGGTCTATTTTGCTAAGTGCGTGTGTGTGTGTGTGTGTGTGTGTGTATATATAATTATTTTTGCCACAATAAATTCTAATTATCTTTAATTAATGTACCTGATATTGTACACATAAATATGCAGATGTATAAATTTGTTTCACTGAGGTTTACATGGTTGATTTCTCAAATTATTTAAATCGCTTCTGTTTAGGAGGACTATCTTTAAGTGAAAGCAAAACCGAAATGGATTTGATGACAAAAAATAACATAGGCAGGGGGAGCAGTGTGCTTGGGTCAGACTAGTTTTATTAACCTGCAGTACTCAAATCCAAGTTGCCTCTATACAATAACAAATGATCTAAAAACCTCTGAAACCTTTAGAGCAAATTCAAAACAGGAAAGAACTATAAGGAGCTAAAGTCAAGTTCTAGATGAGCACCGAAGGTCTCCACATCTCTTCCTTCCTCTTCAAGCTCTCAATGAAAATATTGCCATTTTCACTTTGTAACAACAAACTCTTTTCTGAGAGATTTTCAAAGACATGTAAGCGAACTGTGTGTCTAATTCCCTCAGGCAGTTTTGCAAAGTACACGATTAATATATTATATAGCTCCTTATGCATCAAACCATTTCCCAGTGCACTTCACATTAATCTTTAATCTAGACACTTTAATCTTCAGATCTTCATACAATAATCTTCAATGAAAGGATCTTTCTGGGAGTTTACAGTATATTTAACACAATTTTAAAACTACTAGTACATTGCCCCAGCTTTTAATACCCAGAAAATGTTTTATAAATTAGATCAACTACAGCCTGGCCAGGGTTTCTGTATTTTTAATATCTTTGGAGGGAGATTACAACAAAGGGTGCTGGAGGGATTGACTTCACTGGTGAAGCATCAGTTTGCAATACTGTAAATCACCCCAGACCCATAGCTGCAGAGCCCGGAGTTTATTCAATGCTTCACATTTTCCAAGGTGAGGACTGGAATCGCTGCGCACGTTCCTGGGGAAAACAGCATATCTTACAGCGTGCACTACTCCATCTTGGCAGCTCGCTGTGTGCACATCTGGCCACGGACATAGTTTCCATATCTGTGTTTTTGCCAACAATATTAACTGTTAGAGCAGTGTGCCAGGCCCATCCTGCAGGGATATAGCCATGACTTCAGCTCCTCCCAGCCTTTCCTGTTCCCTTCAGCGCTGTTTATTTTACCATAACACCTCCAAGGCCTAACCGCGGCCCAGGACCTCACTGCACGAGCCCTATCCAAATGCACAGTGGAAAGAAACCTCTAAGAATTTATACAGTAGATTTAGGACATGAGGCATTAGCTCAGTATGGGGTAGGAGAGAAAAAGAAGATACCATCAGTTATTATGACAGGCAGTGGTTTTTTTGTAGGCATCCTGGCAAAGGACTTTGAAGGGAGATTTGAAGAACCCGTTTTGCAGAAGTGTCTGTAGAGTTTTGACGGGAGAAAGCAGGAAGGTGCTGGCTGGAAAGTGAGAGCTGAGGTGGAAACTGATACTGTGACTCAAACTGAGCCTGGAGCTGCTGTTTTCATACGGAGTAAGTGATGACACAGAGCGGAGAGAGGGAAAATAAGCTGCCTGAGAGACAAAAGGGGGAGTTGCATATCACATCAGAACGATACGGCCAGAAAGCAATACAACCAAAAAAAATGAGGCTAGGAAAAGGGGCTTTCTAAAAGCATTATTTGAACTAGGTAAGATTATCTTTGTCAATATTTGAGAGAAGAAATTTACAGTAAGAGAAATCCAAGTTCCAAGGTGGATGGACTGGAAAGCCTACATATCAGACCTTGGATGTCAGCTGGATTTGAGGTGGTAAAGAGAAATCTCAGTTGAAGGCAATGCTCAGGCTATGAGTCTGGGTGATAAATGAGATGGTACAGCTGTTTAAAGCCACTGTGAGAAAGAGTAATGGAGAAGGTTTCCAGAGGAAGAGTAAGGACTAATGCTTTAACCATTTTGGTTAAAATAGTTAAATTAGGAAGAAGGGAAAGAAAAGAGTCAAAATCTGACTTTGCTATAAATATCTGCAGCTGGAGAAGGCATAGGGCAGATTCACCAAATGTTGTGCAATGGAAAGGATGGAGTCACGGAAGCTAAAGAGAGGATCACAGCAAGCATATCAAGGTTGAGTACACCCTGAAGGATCTGAAAGGTTCAGGTGGTCAAACACAGAGTACTGATCCTCTGATTGGACTGCAGAAAGTTATTAGAGACTAGTTTGAGCATTTTCCATTGACTACAAAGAATGGAAATCAAGCAGCAGTGACTGTAAAGTATGTTCCATGCATTCAGAGATGAGAACTTATTACAAGAGCATGTGGGGTAAAAAGTGGGACATTAACGCATGACTGAAATGCGAGGGGGGAAAAAGAAAGTGACTGAGTGGGAAAGGGGAAGAAAAAAAAAAGGATAGGATGGGCCTACCAGATAAAGTTGAAGAGCAGAGGAAGGCAGCAGCAGAAGAACTTCATACTTTGAGAGAGGTCAGAGGCTGTTTCAGGAAGGGAGCAACAAGCAGAAGGAGGAGCTATGAAGATCCTATCATATCTATCATTTTTCACTAGGAATAATCTGTCAAGATCCTTTTCAGAGTTAGAAATTGTGGTAGGAGAAGAAGGTTTAAGGAATGAGTCAAAGGTGGCAAAGAGGAGATTAGGATAGTGGATATAGGTTTCAATTACAGCAGCTGGGCATTTGACAGAACAGAAAGATTCCTCTCAGTTAAATAGAAAGAATAACTGCAGCGGAGCAAGTCAGCTTGGTCACAGGATTTCTGCCAGAAATGCTTTGTTGCACAATACAACAAGCAGAGAAAACATCTATAAGAACCGTGGTCACGATGGCTTTGAGAGATTCACAGAGAAGGCAGACTCTGAACTCGGTCAGTTCAGGAACATCGCTTGCTTTTGTGCAAGACGGCCAAGGGGAGGAGGGACAATAAAGTCACTGGACATTTGCCACCCATGCTAGACCAAGTCATAAGTGGTTTCTAAGAGTCTCATGGTATCTGTCACAGATGAAAAAAATTTGACACATGGATGAGTTTAATTTACCATGGAGCTATAGCACTACAAAAATGATTGCAAAAAAGGATAAAGTCTGAATACCTGGTTTACGTTCAGACACCTGAACTGGCTAAAAACATCAGCATATTTAGTCCCTGTGCACTTTTTATCTTAGAAAACTCCTATGATTTGTATTTTGAGGAAAAAAAAGTATGAAATATTTCATATTCATGGGATATAACTACGTTTCAGTGGGAGGACATGAATACTTGATAACCTGGGCTGAAATCTTCCATTTTCTTCATGGTCAAGTCCATTTTAGGGTTATACAGATGCATGTTAGCAATCTTACCACATTTCGGGTAACACAGAAGGATTTCGGCACAGGCAATATAGTTCCGAACAGAGGCAGCAGCAAGCCCCTCAAAGTGTTGGCAGACAAACAGCTGATACAGTGTCTGAGGAAAGCTGATGTTATGATTTATATAAGGCAAATTTACAGTCCTGGGAAGAGCGAGCGAGCTTGGGGATATTATGAATACTTATGTTCCAGAAAGCTTAGTGAAAGTAAGCCATTGTAAGACATTGAGAATAGCTTTTTGGACGAAGATATTTTCTTATGAATGATTAGGATGAAACTTAACACTGCCTTGGCAGAGCCAGGAATTGAGACTAAAGCAATGACAATGAGGAAAAAAAAAATCAAAATTGTTGGTGAAAAAACTTCAAGAGCAATTTCCACAAGTAACATCCAAGTGTGCATTCAGATGGGAACAAGTAGCTTAGAGGCCAGAGTGGACATTTCCGTGAAGATGATATTTATATTGCAAGTCAGAAGGATCTGGGATGGCACCTCTGACTTCAGCTCATTAACTTGTATGTCACATATAATGGTATCAAGTACAACAAAGAGAAAGGGCTTAAAAGAAAAATCAAATATTCTTGACCAAATATTGACAAGCACTTTTAAAAACTGAGAGATGAGAAAGAGCAGTAAATGGTTAAAGAGATAACACCCTGCAATTTGCTGAAGGATTATTCATAACAATGCTTAATTTTACATCTTAATGTAATCAACTTGTCTGAACAGGTTACCATAAAATACTCATTAATTTGCACATGCATTAGATTAATCTGTGTAAAATACCTGTGTGACACAACAACACGCAGAAGCCAGCAGCCCCAAATAAAAAATTTTAAAATGAAATTTCTAGATATTTTTGTTGTTCTTTATGAATCTACACTTCATCTCTTTCCATGTAATGAAATGCATTGCATTTAAGTTTTCCAAAATAATCATTTTTTATTTCTTTATACACATACACGTTAAAAAGCTGCATCTGCCTATCTACCTAGACATAAAAATTGATGCTCATGATTTATTAAGAGTGAATACAACTCAGTGCAGCAACGCCTGCTAGTACATCTGAAAGTGGTGTAATACACTGGAAAATTACTGTTGGTGCTATTTGCTAGAAATAATGGAAATCCAATATTGAACTGGTTACATAACTTGGATATCACAAAGTTGCATACAGCACAGAAAAGCTACATTTTAAAGTTTCATGGATTGGGGGCAGGGGAGCAGAAATGAGTTACGTTTAACACTGAACTGCTCTTAATGCTGCGAAACATATGGAAGTAAGGTTAATTGAAAATCTAAAGCAATATAAAAGTAAGTTCAGCCTTTAACAGAAATACATATGGTATATAAAGGTCCACTGAGTCTAGGTGGATAAACAAATAATTTCAATGCACATTAGCTGAAGAAATGAAGCAGCAGAAGCAGCAGTAGTTTTTCCTAAACTAGAATAATCTGAAGGAACTCACCAACATGGAAACAACTTGTAGATCATTTTGTCTTTCTACCCAGATAGAAGAAAGTCCCTCACTTCCCTTTAGACAAAGTACTTCATTGACTACAGTTATGGTCCCCCTAGGGACAAGGGGGGTCTTTCAGGGCCAGAGCTTAAAGAAGAACATCCGGGCTCCCCTGTCAGTCCCCGCAGCCCGGTGCACCGTCCTGCAGGCAGCGGCGCGCCCGGCTCCGGCGCAGGAACCGAGGGTCAGCCTCTGCCTGCCAAGGCGGCTCTCCTTCCTCAGGACGTGTGTTTGTGAGGATGGAGTTGCTCGTGCTCTCTAAGGATCCACAGGGATCACAGTCTAAGAATTCATTACAAACCACCTGTATACATTCCTTGCGCTTGTGCCCCACATTATTCTCAAAAAACAGTTAAATATAAGCATATATATGTGTGTGTACACACACACGCATATATATGTAAAAAAAATTACAGAAGTGTGTTCAGAAACCACACATCCAACTCTCTGCAGTGCGCTGCCACATAAAATGACTGCAGCATTTGGTTCATCTGCTGCAGGGAGAGGTGGTGAAAAGACCAAGTCCACTATGCTCTCTCCATCAGTAGGCAGCAGGTAGTACCCTGAGCCACACACAGCTGAACCTGAATTCTTCTCTCTCCAGGTATCAGTAGCATCTTCTGAAACATACCCATTCCCCCTTCCCATAAGAATTAGCCTTTTCCAACAAAACGCAGCTTACTTAACCATCATCTCTACCCAGCTTCTTGTCCAAAAGGATGCAGTTGAGATCTGACTAACAAGTACTTGAATTTAATCTGAGTTATATGCCAGCCAGTTACAACCCTGGAGGGACACTGAAGATACCAAGGCAGGGAAAGCTCTTGCAAAGCAAACCTCGTAATAAGGTGTCTCGCCAAAATCAGTGACCTTAACTTTGAAGGGGTGGTCCTCTACCTGCTCAGAAAAAGTGTTTAGAGACTTAATTGCAAATGGTATGCTGATTAACAAAAAGCGTCGAAAACCCAATAATAATGATACACAACACTTTTATGAACAGATATTACTTGCTTATGGTGGAAGAGCTCTATGCCATTATTTATCATTTAAAATGACAGCTAATAGAACAGCTTTTCTTTTGTCATTTCTGTATCAACACATCCTTAGCTTTTACAGCAATATCATGCTTTCCTACTTTTGTGCTTAATAGGCAACCACGTCTTTTTTTTCTTTTTTTTCTCCTCCTGTTTCAAGACTCTGTCTTAGAGCACACTACATAAAGACTTGAATATTTGGAAAGATGTATGTGAAAAACAATGCCTGTATTTCATTAGCTGCACGAGGGCCAACTTAATTGCATGTCTAGCACATGCACATTTATATACAACTGCATGTGTGATACTTGTTTATAGTTTTGGAAACTCTGGCTTTGACTAATAGTGTGCTTGCTGTACTTAGATTTTTCTTGCCACTAATTTACAAAGGGTGACTATAATCCTTTGATTTGGTTGTTTAATAGCAGTACGTTACTCTGTTAATGGGATCTGAAATATTTATACAGGCAAGGATTCAGCACCTTTCAAAACCTATTTTGTGAGCTGGAATATCTCTGACTTAAAGCCGTTTCTTCCTCTTTCCAAGAGGGTCAGACCACATAACTAACTGTTAACAATCATGTTCGAATTATAACTCACTTAAACAGAAATTGTTTAGTTAAGAGCTAGAAATGAAATACCTAAAAGCAAAGTACAGCATTTAAGCTTAATTTCATCTATGGATGCAATAGGACATTTACTCTAACAAGAACATTCCTGGGTCTCTGCGTCTGTCCTACAGAAACTGTCCGTCCCTCAGCCCCTGCATAGCAATCCTTTGCTGTGGGCCCAATTCTTGCTCTAAACCTCTTTTTCCAAACCTGACTCTAGACAAAAAGACTCTTCTCTTTGGCACAGAGAAGTATCAGTGTGAATAAGTATTTCCGCCATCATTTCACTCCTAATAGAATTAAAATTCTCCTTTATAGATTGAAAGAGAAATGATATATCAACATACACTTATTTTTCATCTTTCTTCTGCATACTTAGTTATTTCAAAGGCATATTTAGGTATTTCCTCCATTTCAGAAGGCTCCCTTTGAAAATGCATTTAGATGAATGTTACCCTTTTCCATGGAGATTTGACTAAACATTTTTGTTACAGCAATTTTATTCAGCATGGTAATGCAATCACGGTCCCAGGAGGTTCATCTTTCACAGGATGCCTGCCCGCGGTTCTACCTGCACAGTTGTGTTGTGGCAGCCTTCACAGATATCAACATACAGGAACGGCAACGCGCAACGCGGCACGGTCATCGGCCAGAGGCAGGCTCAAACCGCCCCCTCCACCCAACTTGTTTTTAATTTAAATCTAAATACTGAATGCCACCATCATGCTATGACTGTACTTCATTTCAGGAACCAGTGGGCATAAGCTGCATTGCTCATTCACTTAAAACAAATAGTTAGGAGATTCCAAGAGCCATTTCCATATCCTAGACAAAGCAGAGAACATATTACTACTTTTCAGAGGAAAGGTGAAACAATAGTGATCAAGCTGCGAACTGAATAAATATAAAGCCTGGGAAGTGATTTACTATTCTAACTGCAGCCAGCAAGCAACAAAGTCAATCTCCTTTGTGGAGGCAGTGATTAGTGAGTGTAGTTGACCTATGATACCTCCCGAGTTTAATCCAATGGTTTGCACATTAAGCTAAAGAGTGAACTTGCAGAACAATACGATTATTCCTTCTGATGCCATTCCAGGTTCTTTCAAAGATCTCTTTCTTTACAATGAAGTTTTGTGAAGGGCTATATATAACTAAGAGGTAGATTAAAATAATAATTACTAGCAAAATTGTAATGTAGGCCAAGTTTGCATGCCTTTTATTATATAGGACACTGATAAAACTGTCACAAGTGTCTAAAAAAGGAGAGTGCTGCTAAAAAGGCTTGTAAACAATGTTTCAGATTTTTCCGCCCCTGAAATACTTTGGATATTAGACTACTATTCATTTTAATAGCTAGGCATTCAAATCCCTTCTGCAGCTTCCCCATGAAGTTTTTTTCACAATTCAGCTCTTTTATTTAAAGAAAGAATAAAGATAGCTGATAGGCTTTAGACGATCTGGGAATCTAAAGGCTTCACATCTACTATCATGTCATTTCCAGCTCTGGGGCCGATTATCATCGTAATGTGTTGCATCTAGTAGCATCCCATGTGTGACATGCACCTTCTGAGCACCATTAAAGGCACCATCTCTTAAATTAACCTTCTAAAGGACACACAAAAAAAGCAACAGATAAACACGGGAAAGGCAGAAGAACAGAAAAATATCAGGACCAGATAGCAGTGGCTATCGCCCAATAAAAGGCAGCTTTAACAGTTACCATGTAGTATCTTTACAGGTATATTTTGCTTTGTTTTTTCCTTCTATGTGCAAGTATGAAGACACACAGACAACTCCAGATAGAATCACAGCACACTCTGAGCAAGAGCCAAGTGTCCTGAGTAATCCCTCGTATGAGAACACCCGCCGCAGGCAGCTTGTGCACATCACGGCCGTCTCCCCCAGAAGAGCATGCCTTGGCCCTCTTCTGCCACTCTTTGCAGAGGGATGAAGGCAGTATAGCTAGAGCAAGGACCCAGAAAACGCACGCAACAGAGCGGGCTCATCCTCGGCCCTCCGCGCGCACCAGAGCGGCGGAAGGGCACACAGAGTCGGACTGTAAGCCACCACCCAGTTCGCCTGTACAGGACCACTCGGACCCTGGCACATCACGGTTACGCCAAGTCTAAGGGATATTGCGGCTTCCCCACAATCTGCATTCCTGCAGCAGGACTGTGGCGGATGGGACAGGGTGGTTCACACGGCACAGGGGATCACAGGGTGAGCACCAGCATGAACTTCCAGTCCCGGAGCAGAACTGAGCGCCCCGAGACCAACTCTAACCAGGCTTTTTCTGTAGGTATTTGTGGGCAGGGTGGGAAACTTGAACAGATCAGTGAAAGTAATGGTTTCATATGCAAGGTTGTTTGTTTTAAGGAAGCAGAAAGTTTGTCTTTTTAAGTACTGTAAAATATTGCTATTATTATTAAATTGTACTATACTTCATTAATGTAATTACAGTAACAACGCAAGAATTTTGTCATATATCTAAGCTCTACTGAAGTAAAAAACATAAAACTAAAGACTCAGTTGAACATTAGGCTGTTTCATTAATGCATTTAAGTCATCTGTATCCTGAATATCAAATGTATTTCCACTCATGTTAAGTTATCTTTTAAGAACCAAGTTCATATATAACTTTCCACTCAAACTTCTTTGGAGTAAAGCTCTTAAGTTCTCATTAAATTTTTGTATGCATTTTTGTTCAGTGACCAAATGACCAAAACGGACATCAGTTTTGCTTCAGAAACTAGCAGCATAAAGGACTTCAGGATTTAGCCTATCAGTTACAATGAAGAGTTCTCCCAAATAACTCTGGGGAAAAGCTAAGCTAGAACCCAAGAGCTAACATATTTGCAAGCATAATTTAACGTGTACAGCCTTTATCCAAAGAGGAGCGTTACTTTCCCCACGCCTGGGGACATTCAACAACACGGCAAACAGAGAGCACTGCTCTAGCTCCGTTTCCTATTGAAAGGAAACATTGATCAGTGGCAATTGTACAGAAAGAGATCAATCTTGGGAAAAAATGTTGAGGAAAAACACATAAGCTTTTCTACAACTCTGCTGACACTCACATTTGGCTCTAAATAAAAGCTCTTCTCTTGTCTTACCTCTGTACATTTTCAAGTTCTACTCCTGAAAATCTCTGAACTAGATGCTAGGTAAGTTCAGTATGCAGCCTACGTCTCTGCCCTACTCTGCTCTTCTTAAATCAAGCTTCTTCAGGAGAAGTTCACATCCAAAATAAAGAACCAAAACTTTAATATAGCAGCTCAAACTGCCATCTCAGTAATCTCAGTATAAAAATATTGCATTGAAATCATTAATAGTATTTTTAATGTTTGAAGCTTTTATTCACTTCAGGGCAGTCTTCTATATTTTTTAGTCCATCCTTTTCCAACGTACACATACATTGCTGTAGCTTCAAGAATGCTGAAGGCTATTTACTTAAGTAAATCTTGAGATTTACTACACAGAGAAACAGAGGTCTGCAACAATTGCAAGGCCGTGAAAACAAGGAGTCACACTCTGGCCTGGGAAACAGAACTTGAAAAAATGAGGTTTGCCGTATTTCACCTAGCCCATCGCTGAGGAGCTGGAAGATGAGCTGCAAAACCAAACCTCAGCAGCTACCACAAAGCACAACAGGTTTTGGATGTGTCTCGTCCTTAACATCACAGCACTTTCTGCATAGGGGCAGGCTAATGCCCATATACAATGCAGTTTTCATACAGCAGAAGTGTCCTGGCCTGTCCCATCATTCCCAGGTTTCCTATGCTGAGAATCGCTTCTCCCCAACTTCCTCTGTAAAAGCACCGTCATTTGTTATATTCAATTGCGGGGCAAATACAGCTATCTTCTGATTTGTTACACGTGTTTAAAATAAGTAAATGAAAAGTATACTTTCCAAAACCTTTAATAAAATAAATTTCATTCAACGATTTTCAGACTTATTACTTCGTATTAATTTTCAAATTCTTTATTTAAAATTTGTATTTTTAATGTAAATTGACAGAATAAAAATGCCTGCTTGCCTAAAACTTTAGTGGGAGTTTGCATAATTTTTCATACTGTACATTAAGGCTGGTCACTGTCTTACAAATTCAGTAGGAAACTGCTTAGTCCTGTTCTGTGACTGTAACCGTTTGGGCTTCAGGCCTGATTGATCACCAACATTCCTTAAAAAGTTCTGTGCTATCTCCTGCTACTGTCCGAGTTTAAACATATTAAAATCCATACACAAATAAAGGAGAAAGAACAAACTGATTGCCACAGAACGCAGAAAGAACTTATTTAAAGAACGCAAGTACCTTTACTAACCAGTTGTAATTCGGGAGTAGACAAACGGTGAAAGGGCAGCAGACTCTACTTGGCGTGACTGTTCTAATAGCGTATTTCATCTGGGACGCCATCAACTGGTTCCCTTGTGAAGAATATTCTTTTTCTGTCCTACAGAATTACAACGAATGACTACAGGGCTTCAAGAAGCCAAGTGGTTCATAAAGGCCTCAAATATCCATACTTTATCAGCTAGGATTTCATTACAAACCTGATTCTGTGAGGTTCTGAGATTTTTCAGGATGCATATGACAAAATTGGTTAAGGACATGAGTGCCTACACCCAAAACATGAGTCTGAAAAGTCTCATTTAGATGCCAGTTCACTTGGAAAACACCTAAACTTTACATGTTTTAACATTCCCTTGATGCCTATGGTTCTGCAGCTTCAAACACACAACTAATCCTCCATTTGAAAAGGCAAAGCAGTCCAGATCTTTGCCCTGCTCCTCCTGTTTTGATGAAGTAGAAGAACCTTTTAATGCTAGATCCATGCTCAGAGCTGAGCTTTTCTGAAAACATGAATTAAATGGTTAGCCCCTTCTTGAACTGATGTTAGGGAAAACACACTACTTCAATATGTCACAGCAGAAATCCATTTTCAAAAGTTTAATTGAGGGTTTTGGTGTGGGGAACACAAGATTTCAACCGTGTTTAAGGATACATCTTTTGTTATTTCTAAGAAAATGCAAATATGGCTACAGGAGAAGTCTCTGAAAGATCTTACTTGCATAAGATCATTGGAGGCTTGTTAGCTTTTGGAAAATACACAGTCTGAAAACACACATTGAGCATATCCTGAAAGGAGTTTGGGGGGGGGCTGGGTGACAGTAGGTGCCAGATTAGGGTAGTGCTCACAGCCAGTGTCAAGAGGTGAGAAGCTGCAGGATGTAAGCGTGCATAAAGTAAGAAGGAGGAGAGGAGCACGATAAGGCAATCTCTGTTTGCACATCTATTACTTTGAGTGCTTGATCTTGAAATCCTGATTGCTGTTTATTTTTTTCAAAAAACATAACAAATATCACAAAATATCCACTATGAAAATGAGTATGTTTGATTTAGGTATGTTATTCCCTGGTGAAAATTGTTTATGCTTAGTCAACATAAATGATAATCAGTCTTGATAAAGAATATCGTGGGAGTCTGAGGTAACTGCTTTCAAAATATGTCTTTACGGAATGAGATCCTTTTTGTTCTTTAAGAGGAAGAATTCCACTGTTGACAAGCTCTAATTCAACAAAAAGTGTAAAAGAGAACCAGAGAATGTTTGGAAGATCAGAAATGTCTGAGGGCTCAAATACTTCAGGAGCTCCATCTGTTAAATTTACCCGAAAAAAGATTGAGAAGTAACCAGAACTTAGGAGGGAATACTCATTATGAAGGGCTTTCTTTAATATCATGAAAAAAGAAATAACAAGAACTAATGGTCGGAAGCTTGAAGAAGAAAATTTAAAGTTAACAGCACATTTCCTTTTTTTTTTTTTTTTTTTTTTAAAAAAAATGAGGATTAACCTTTATAGAGTGTAACGAGGAGTGGTGCATTGACTAGCAAATTAGGCTGAGTATGGTCTGGAGATTTGTTTTATTTAAAGAAAGTTATCAAAACTCACGTAATTGTAACCAAGCAAAATACTGTGTTCTACAATATAGGAGGTTAGACCAGATTATCCAGCTTGAATGAAACCTTCTGCCTTCAAGATGCAGGCTGTGGATGCCACAAGTCTCAGAATTTGGCCTTTACTACCCGACCAGGGCGTGCGAACTCCTTAATCTTGGAACTGGTTTTGCCTAGTATGTTTTCCCTCTTATATGAAAAAGCAAACAAACGAACAAACCAACCCTTACGTCTCCCAATGGACATATTCAGCACTTGTTTTAGAGGCGTCAGCTCTTACTCAGGCTTTGACCATTAATGGACGTGATTCCATTATCTCTCCCACTAAGAATCCTAGAAGCTTTTTTGCTATTGCAGGTTAATGCATGGCAGATGCGACAACCCTATTAGGTCCTTCTGGGAGGACAGAAGCCTTTTCAGATATTTCCTGATTAGTTTAAGTATCCTTTGAGACAGTAACGTAATTCCTTTGACTAGTAATGTAATTCTATGATTTTAAATACTGAACAGGAAAAGACTATCGTTAGTGAAATGAAAGGTATTCCAGCACCTACTACTAACTTCTAATAACATGCCTCCTCTTCCTCCACTCTTTTTCTGAAAATTAACATTATTTTAAAAGGCTAACATATTCAAATACAAGTGGTAATATTTTTTACCCATTGACATCAATTTTGCTAAAATATTTAAATAAGTACTTAATAAATCAGCTTGTTTATACAACTCAAAGTCCTACATAGCAAATTTTAATCACATTTGTTTATCTATCCAGAATACATAAATTAAGGGATTCAAGATACTATAAGGAATGGTAAAGTTAAGTATTTCTACCAAAGTTTCCTCTATATTCCTTGCATTTTTCATGTAAATCAACCGGAAGCACATGCAGACTGGGGATTTCCCTCCCTTGCATGTATGAGAAGATCTGCTTATCTAATCAACTCTGCTATGCCGACTGAGTTAAGACAAGCCTATAACTGATAAACAACACTGTAATACTTTTTAAATCATTTATTAATTAAATATGGGATAAATATGGGATTATATATTATTGAGCTACTAGGAAGGTGAATTATGTATACAGCAATGCTATTACCTGTTTATGTAATAGCCACATCCATAGTTTGCTGGTTTTATTCCCAATTTCTAACTGTTTAACTATTACAACTCTATAGTTTGAAAATCAAAGAAGCTGGGCACTATCTACGGAGTAGTTACCCCTCCAGTGTTAAGTGTGGCTCTGGGAAGAGAGGCCTCAAACTGCACGTGGGTGTTGCACAAGGGCAAATTTCACTCTTCTGACTACAGCTACCCTCAGCTCCTGCAACTGGTTGTTGCAGGAAAGTGTGATCATGAATCCAGCTGAACCAAGAGGGGAAAGTGCTGGAGGAAACCATTAGCCTGTCCTGCAAGCCATCCTCGGTGCCAATTCCCAGAGGAGAAATGTGGCTCTTCATCTCTAACAGCTCTTGCTTTGATCTCTGGGCATCCAGTACGCAGATCCAGACACAGTGAATGCCCCAAGGATTGCAACCAGTCTGATGGAGCCACTCTTCCAGGCAAACTGTGGCTACACTAGTGAGACAGCAGCTACTTGTGATCCCTGCACCCCAAAAGATTCATCAGCATAAGGATTTTGCTATCACATTCATTTTCCTCTTGTGCTTTTTTCAAGTCGTAACATGCAAATGCTCTCAATACTGTCAGCAAACACTGAGGATGCTTTGACACAAATGTGAAACACTTTAAAACCCTACTTCAAAAATAGTACAATACGAATTTCTTCAAATTAATACTCAGAACACAGGAACTTGTGCCTTAAGTAACTCATACACTAATTGTTATTAAAAACAATCAATCAACCTCCCCCCCAGTCTCCCCTCTAAAATGGGCCATCTCTTTTCCCTGTTTAAATATCTAATCAGATGTTACTCTTCCATCATATTAGTTTTCCAGTATGTGTGCAGGAATCTCTCATTTTAGAGTTCAGAGACATCCGGCCAGTCATACAGCAAGGATGGTTTTTTTCCCCCTTAAGAGCACGAAGGGTGACCAACGAAGGATTAATGCCTCTGTCAACATACTTCTGTTTTCAAGAGCAGTATTTCATGTGTAAATGATCCAAAGCTTCACACACACACAAGCACTACCTCCTAAAGAAATCACAAATTATTATAAATAAGTTTGCCTTAATTCTTGAGTGTCCACTCACATACTCCATTACCGGCAATCACAAAGCGGTCTAGCTGCTCACTCCAAGTGACACCACCACCTCTTCACCAAACCCAATGTCAGCTTTAGAGACTTCAGTTTCCTAAGACCTTGCAAGTCAGGGAACTTTGCTACTAGAGATGCCCAAGATGAACAAATCCCTCAAGTGAACCACCACATTGCTACAATGCAGTTTTATAGCTCTTTCTTCATTCAACAGATTCACATTTGTATTTACCAGTAGAATCACAGCATATAGGACAAGAGGCAGCAATCTCTCTATCTTCTTTGTCAATGACATTGCTATCCAAATCAGTTCATTTAAAAATGCAGCAGGGAACTCATTGCTCTTGGTCCACAAGACCAAAGCCTTGTGGAGGGAGATGTAAGGACAGCTGTGTGAGAGAAAGCGGATAGAGAGGGCATACAAGGTTGGGGAAGCACCATCAATTCCTCTGTCACTAACCAATCCGCTAGCTCACAACCTGCAACCTTGGCGTCAGAGACAAGACTAAGCTGGAAGAGCAGCGTGAAGTCAGGTTTCTGAGTGGGGAATGTGTCTGCCAGCACTGCGATTTCTCGTTTCTGCAGGCTAACGCGGCATATGATTGCAGTGATGAATTAACTCTGCAAGAGTCTATGCTAGCTCATGAATTTGTGCCAGCAGAGGTTAGTGCTTCAGAGCAGGAGCTGCGGTGACAGCTCTCAGCACTGCAGCGTGCACCAGCCATCCACCATGATTTGGGACTGAGTCATGGCAGCAGGATCAGAGAGTGAAAGAGAGGAATCTTCCCTTGGCGGAGGAGTACTTCAGAAGGATCCATCTTTGAGAATCCATCTGTTCTTTACCTCCACTGATAAAAATTTCTAGGCAGTATCAACAGACGGTATGCCAAGAGCAGATGCAGCCTTTTCATGAGCTAATAAGCCTGGGTTTGTACTTTTGGCTTCTAAGGAACCAGTTGGGGAATTCTGGTGTTGTCTGTGATGCCTCCTGTCCTGTAGATAAATGTGCTTACCAGGGATGCATGTTTCTCCCAAGAATTAGAGCTACTTACAGCATCTGCTTTGAATTGGTAGGATCATCTCAAAAGAACAACACTTGTGGCCTTGATAATACTATCCTAAACCTAATGAGTTACAAAGGAAAAAAAATGAACTAAATATACTGATTACATTAAAATCGATGGTGATTTTTCTGAGAGAACTCTTGCCAAAAAGATCAGAGTAGAACGATGGAATTTTCCGAGATCTGACACAGACAGTAGAAGGTCTGAACCAAGAGCCAGCCGAGAGCTGCTGGCACAGAGGAGGCATGCTGGGTCCTCTGTATTCCCTGCACTATGCAGAAGGACCATAAGGCTGAACGTGCCCCTCAGGATACTGCTGGCCAGTCACCAAGAGTAAAACCACACAACATACACACTAGAAAAGGTACATGCATATGGACAAATGCTTGAAGTAGAAACATAGCGCTAAATAAACTAAGGTCTCCAAAGTCTTTATTTTCAATGTTTTCTAGTACACTGTGAAGTATTCTAATAAATATCCAAATCTTATGCAGGGTCTGTCAGAATTAATGCATTGCACTATATGATGTATAGCTTCATGCTTCTTCTAACCTTATTTATTAGCTGATTTGCAAATCTCTCAGTCATTGGTACAAATTAATAGAACTCTGCTGTGCATGCATTAACACATCTAAGATTATTAGAAATTCATTAACCCTTACCTATCTTCAGCTTGAGATCAATTCTCACTTTGGGGTAGATAAAACTCAAGAATTCATCACCTGCTCTGCATTAACAGCGAAAAAAAAAATCAGCTTTCTTGAAATAAATGCTGATGATATAAAATTCTACTTAAAAATTTCAAAAATAACCTTTCTTCTTTCACAAAATCTGAAGCATAATCAGAAAATAATTATATTCTAGCTGAGCTGTAAATTAAATCAGAATTGCTAAATACAAATTGCTATCTCAGACTAGATCATTACAGTACTAAAAAAATTAAGATGCACAGGTCCCCTCCTGGGCTGAGTATAGTGATGCATGACCCTACATGCTCTCCCATTAACAAAAGCAGGCACAGACATTTTGTTAAAAGCAACAACTTCATCATCTTTTCAACAAAAGCCTCCAAACCTGATACCTTTTTCAAATCATCAAGATGACCAAGAGACTAACCTCAAACTCTGAATGATTTGCAAAACCTTCTCATGCTTCCTGAAAAAAAATTACTTTTTCTGGAGCCAATATTTCATAAGTTTTGCTGTTGTTTTTTAGTGCTATCAAAATTACAGTTCACTCTTCCATTTCCCTAGGGCAGCACCTTACTGTTTCAGTATATCTGCTTCTCAATCATTTATTCCTTTTCGTCTTTTCCATTTCCTTCTCTTTACTGAAAGCAGCCTTTACACTTTCTGATGCTCAGAGCACAGTACGTCAGGAAGCCACATGCTCCTCAGTAGCCCAGGCTTTCCCCGCGTCAACCCATTTCTCCTACTCAGGGGCAAAGTCTGAAGGAGCAAAAATATCATTCCCTCTCTTCCCCATCCTCATGTGTTGTAGGCTGACAATGTACTACCTGCTGTAAACGGAGTTTTGCAGTCCCTATGAATATTTTGAGCTCTTTGGGGTAAGCAGTGCCTTCTTTACCACTTGGCCAAAAGAATTGGAATCCACCCAAAGATTACAACTTGTTTCCAAGCATCTTCTTTAGTATAAAGGCCAGACAACTTTTCATTTCAGATTAAAAAAATTAATTGGAAAAAGTGTGTGCACACATGTGCGAGCATGTGTGTGCATGTGCTTTGTCAGTCTTCATTTTGGATCAGTTCAGGTGACAGAATTGAAAAATCAGTTTTACTCACAAAGTGGCCCATGAGCTGCTGCAGAAACATGAGAACACCAGCGACTAACAGAACATCTGAACAGCACAGCCGTGCATGCTTATTCATAGCAGCAGTTACTTGGAGCATGGCTGTACGTGTGGTTTCCTCGTTTGCTTAACACTGGGTATACATCACAACGGCGTTAGATGATACTAGCTGGTGACCGCAGGAAAAAGCCCAATTACCTGTGCTCCAGGTCTGCCAGCTCCTATCATCTGAAAGGATGGGCCGATCTGCTCATTGAGACAAAAGACACAGAGGGAAACGGAGACCGTGGCAAAGCTGGCTCCTCAGACGGTGCGAGAAAAGCAGAGGCGTGTGGAAACAGGGGCACCCACGTGGGATGGCCATGAAGGGAAATGCTGCCCTTAGGCCACGTGTCCGTGTCCCCCCGCCCGCCATGTTTCCCATCAACAGCTCAACAACAGCCAGGTGTGAGCCTGGAGCTCCTGCCTTTCACCCTCTGCCCGGAAGGGACCAGTACAGATTTCCAGCTTTCCAAATCCCACAAGATTAATAAATTCAGATGTTTTAAGTTAGAGGCAGTCATGAGACCTCCTTCATACCATAGACCATTACATTTCATTAATTATTCTAATGTTGAGCTTAAAATCTTGTGCAAGACCTTCCAAAAAGGCACCTGATCTTGACCACAGTCTATCAAGATAGAGCTGGAAGAGCTCAGCACAGCGCCATAGCCCAGTTCTGTTGGCTCTCGTTCAAATCTTTTGTTTCAGTTTTCACCTGATGATTCTCTTTACAACCTTATCTCCTGGGCTGAGAGCTACACAGAATAGAGAGTCTTTCTCATGGAGAAATAACAGCATAACAACCTCATTTCTCTTTTCAGCACCTTCCTCTATAGTTCCGCCTGAATGCGAGGGGGAATTTCTTCCCTGTGAGAGTGACGGAGCACTGGCACAGGTTGCCCAGAGAGGTTGTGGAGTTTCCTTCTCTGGAGATATTCAAGACCCGCCTGGGTGCAACCCTGTCTAACATGCTCTAGATGACCCTGCTGAACAGGGAGGTTGGACTAGATGATCTCCAGAGGTCCCTTCCAACCTTACTGATTCTGTGATTCTATGATCAGCATCACTCTGAACTGCATACAGCACTCCAACAGCAGACCTAGAGATGTTGTACAAATTGTTACACCTAAATGGTGGTTAGCATCTTCCTTGTTTACAAAAAGACTAGTCATTTGCTTCATGCAATCCAGACATTATCTTGCATCCTTCCCAGCACAGAAAATAAACAGGAATCAAACCCTCGCAGCCTTTGCTGCATCATTTTGCTAATGCTCTTGCCACCCCTGTCTTCTAACAGGTCAAAACCCCAGCAAAGATTTGTTCTGTTCTTCATTTACCATTTTTTTGTTATTTTTTATGGCTGTATCACCTATATCTTCTCTCCTGATAGAACTCTCTTTCCACTTGTGTTGCCTGTTTTGTTACTTCTACTTTATATGGTTTATTATCTCCCCCCCCCCCTTCTTACTTACTCATTTCTTATCATTTCCAGTCTTCAGTTCAGACCCCAGTCAGAACCACCTTCAAGCCAAAGCTTCACTTTCCTAAAAGACCACCCGGGACTTTCTGGCTTCCAGATGCATTCCTCCCAAGTCAGTCCTAGCTTAAACTTCCATTTTTTTCTTCCCCCACCTCCCTCCCCCAATTCCACCATAATAAACTCCTAGCAAAGACTTGCACTGAAGAGGAGTTTTTCTAAGATGACAATTGCCTACCTTAGTAATATGTGATAGCAGAAGCTGCCAAGTCTTGTAATTAATTCTTTAATAAAAAATACAAGTTTGACATTTCAAAGGCACAGCAATGTGTTTCAATTAAAGGGTCATATAAATAGAGGAAATCACATTAAATGAACCAGTATCTTTGTTTCTGGAATTCTCCAGAATTTATGCTGAAAAGCATATACAAATGGTAAAGTTATAAATCTACCTTCCCAGCATGTAGGACAAATTACAGTGCAAAAACCTATACCTGACAATCTGCATATGAAACTGCAGGTGCAGCAGTCCACAGAGCTTTTGAAACTCTGAGGGTATTTCACAGGTACATACACACTAAGGCATGCACACGTACTCCTACACGAATGGACTTCAAGCCTGAAAGACTTGCTGACTTGTGATTCAAATTTCATAACGTATAATCTTTAATCCTCTGCATACATTATAGCCCTATGCACTGAGTATTATTTCATGTCTAAATTTTAGAACATTGCATTTGTTCAAACTTTAAATGTCAGTAGCCAATATTATATTGAATTCAGCTTTTGTATTTCAAATTGAACACATGCTATGTTCTAATTCAGTGTTTTAACATAAATCATTTACTTTCTAACTTTTCTTCCTCCTATCATCAGAGTAATGTAACACATGTCATTTCCTGTGTAGCTATCCAATTCACACATCAGCAGGTGGTATACAGTTTTTCCTAATTTTTTTTTTTCTTTTTACTGTATAGCATTTTGTGTGTCTATATATGACCCATCCTATTTAAAAGCAGCAGCAGAGTGGTACTGTAGAATAATGCCAGCTTCAACAGCATGTATTTCAGCATTTTCAATGACTCCTGCCTGTGTACCATTTAGTGACCGTTATAACTTTGAGTTGCAGAAAGTTTTAGCATTGTGTCCCATATTAATACATTCAAAGGGCAATTACTGATATCAATGAGTTAAAGCAATATTGACCAGTTCACATGCAGCTACTTAATAGGAATGGCAGAAAAAGGGATTTCATTTCTTGCCTGATCCCACACGGTAGATACAGGTATGTGCTTTTGCACATTCTCCTAATGGCAATTAGACAGAGCTTTTATAGGCTTTCCTTGAGCTACCCAGCCCTCTGAAAATGCTTACTTTTGTCAATATAGTTATCATTCTTTCAAGTTAACTTGTTTTAATTTCACTTTCATCCTCCACCTTCTTAACCAATGGGAGAAACAGTGGAAAGAACAAGAATGCATGTATACATGGAGAGGATGATACGAGTGTGACTACAACCCAGTTCAAAAATTCGATTTTAACAACTTTACCAGAAAGCCTAAAACATAAAAACGAACAACAACAAAAAACACTCCAAACCCCACAACACTAACAGAGACATTTGGGGGGAAATGCCCCCAAAACCTTTAGAAAAGTCAAGTAAACTGGAGTGTTACTGTCAGTTATCACTGGAATCAGAAGCAAATTTGCAGGGAGTCAGTTTTGTATTTCTGTATTGTTTAAACACATAAGCTTACTGTCCTCTAGCAAATTACACATAAAGTAGAATAATAGCTTTACACAGCTCAAATGAAGGTTTTGTTTTTTCAGATTAACATTTGTGTTTCCTACAGTAGTAATTTTAGGAGACACTAGGAGTTGGCTAGAAAGCTTAGTATAATCTGTGAACTCTTATTCATAGAACCACTGGGTGGACACTGTACTGGAGCCAGCTCCGACGATCAGCATTTCCACTGTGAAACAAGTTTGACATTTCTGTCAGTCTCTTCCCCCACTCTTTTTCTTCTCTTTTTTTTTCTTTCTTTCTTTCTTTTTTTTTTTTTTTTTTTTTTTTTAAGGAAAAGTCAATTTGTAACAGAGATTACAGTTGTTTGCAACCAACTCTGCTCAGGATCAAGCTGAATTAATGATACTCAAAGGTAGCGGCAAAGCAAAGAGCAGCAAAATGAAAATAAGGAGTGAGATAAAAACAAATATTTGAATTACTAAGGCACATGAAAAGCACATCTTGGCCAAACAAAGCTTCTTTCCCTTTCCTAATTGCTAACTACTAATTCCTAGCATTGTAGTGAATTGATCAGCTGTCAAATATGTGGCCACCTCTTAAAAAGAAATTATATAAAAAAAATTATCTTCTGTGTGTTTGGCTTGAAGCTAATGTTATCTAGTCTTTTGGAAAATGATACTAGATATCCCTTTCAAACCATGTCAGTTCTTTATCTCTGCTGCACTTTTGTTGTTATCCTGCTGAGATGTATCTCGCATTTCACATGCGCAGACATTATCTAGGGATCTGGCGTCACTTCTGAAAAAACAGGCTTGCTGCATCTCTGACCTCGCTTATAATGGAAGTTTGCTTGCAACCTAAACGTGTTCAGCTGAGGGCCTAACCAGCTCAAAACCTGCAATTATTCCAATATTCATGAATGATATGAGAATCTCTACAACAAATGTCATTGAAACATTTCCTGTTTTCCTGTCAACTCTTCGTGTAGAAGCACTGAATTCTTTTGCACTACCTTAGCTGCTGTTCCTAGCAGGAGTGTGAGGAGAGCTGTCAGCCAAGTTTCAGCACTGGGTGCCCCAACATGCTGCCCTGTTCTCCTCAGGTGGTCACCTCTGCCAAGCAGACCATGGCCTTGACACTGGACTAAACAATCATTGCAGCAGATCTGCAAGCACTGATCGGGCTGTCAGCCTTCCTCGTGTCCTCGCGAGGCCTTGCAGCTCCTCTTGGCAACCCTTAGGAGTAAAAGCAAGCCCAGAGCACCACATGGCCCATGGACTGCTCTCATTGTGCTTACTATGCATCAGTGCAGGGACAAAGAAATTAAAGCCACTGTTGTAAGTGGCAACATGTTCTTGTGCCATACGTGACTTTCCAGACTATGTTCCCAAGGTGGGGGGGGGGAGGGTGGTCGCAAAACTGGACACAAAAGGAGTAACTTCCACTATTTCCTTCAGCCTCATGGTCATGGCAGTCATGCTGGATGGAGGAGGACCATCTTAAAGCCCTTCCTTTCCTTTTTCAGGACAGGGTTTAGAAAGAAGCCGAGCCCTTATGTTAGACAAAATTGAGGAATGGAGTTTCTTCTCCAGCTGTTCTGTGCCTCTGTGCAAACATTTAAGTAGTCAGAGATTCAGAGGCTAAAGCTCACATGTTACCAGAAGTGACTGTTTTCACTTCTAGGCTATCAGGCCACCTTTCCTCTCTCTTATGCAGAGAATAAAGATGACACTTCTGTCTTCTCTCCCTCGGTAAATGATGCCTGCAGCCTTTTCCAACTCTGTTCAGATGGCCTAAGTTAACCAACATGTTTAGACTGCAATCAGCCTTCAGAAATGGTTGTTATTGAGTAACTCCCTGCAGAGCCAAAGCCTCAAGAAAGAGGCAGACATAAATACCACAGAAAGCTTCTAAAATTATCAAATCAAGTTGGTTAGAAATAGGGGTCACAAAAACACTGGCTTCTTGGCAGCAACTCCATTCCCTCAAAATTCTCCACCTAGGTCCATGTTAGGTAGAATTCATAAATGAAAAGGGGCTGCTGGAAGGAATGATCTATCTTATATACAAATTTTTAGACATCTTGAAGAACTTCTGTCAATGACACTGCAGCTGAACTGGAACAGAACCTTGCATAATTATACCACAGAAATAACAGCGGTATCTCTGCTGCAGAGGGAGGAGGAAGGCAGGCTAAAGTGACTCTGTCCATAAACTAGCTGACACAACCACTGCAAGACATATACGCCACGACATGATAAGAGATACCACTCTCCACTGCAAACAGGCTGGAACATTGCATTGCTACGGCCACAAAAAGTTTTGATGACAAAAAGATTATAAAGAACAATACAGTAGGCTGAGATACCCTGTTCATCTCATAGCTCAAGAGATCCTTCCCATTACTCAAGCAAAACTGAGGTATCAGGTTTGCAATACATATTTAACTTCACAGCAAGTTATTTTTAGCATTTTAAATATCCCTGAATTTTGCAATTTCTTGAATGTAAAACATGCCATTTCTAGGTTTGAAAACCATAAGAGCAGAGCTATACAAGAATTACAGTGCAGAATAGAAAAAAAGTGCTCTGAAGATCATATACCACCCCAAGTCTGGATGGGCCTACTCAATTCCCAGAGAAAAAATCCTTTTAAAAACAAAATCAGCACTCAGCCCTTGAGCAATAGCATCACTTTAGAATTTAATTGCAAATAGCAGCAGAGGATAGAAATAAGCAAACTGAACCCAGTTATATAATGCTAAAGCCTTTCTTGTCAAACACTTAAAACCAGAAATGGTGGAGTTGTTAACGATAATTTAGGTGATTGTCTTGAAGAAGCTACTTCAAGGTCCATGTTTTTATTACGATTAGTCAGACACATTTTCCCTATTAGTATTACTTCTATAAGCAGGTAAATAGCTCTTCCGGATATAACTAGATTAATACAGAAACAGGAAAAATGAATACAGGAACATAAACTGGGCATTAAGAGTCTCCAAGGGTTATTTCAGTGATAAATTCCAAGCTACTGTTCCCTAAATAACATGACATATCCTCTCCTGGTAAACATTTGTGTAACTCCATTGGATTTCAGTATCATGTTGCTGAGAAATTGTCCCAGTATCATTCCCACACAGAACTGATCACTTAATTAAAGTATGCTCATGTTGGCAATTCTTCCTCTCCATAGGCACATGAAACAGTGGCTCTATTCTACAAGGCTCTATTTGTTTGTTTTAATGGAGCTTCAGGAGTGGTCATTTTGGGTGGATTAGCAGGTTTTTGAGTACGTTTTTAAGATAAGTCCACACACCCTTTTCCACGCTACACAGTTCCACACGCTTCTCTTCTTGGAGCTGTCATGGACAACTAACTCCTAAAGATGGCATTTCTATCACCTCTCATACGCAGTGGTACGGTAGCACAGCCTGCTCCCTGGGCACCACACCACGGCAAGGGAGAGCTGTGCCCACAGCACTTGAAATAAATCTTTGCAGAGGCTGCATTCCTCCTGATGTTTAAGTACCTGACTGAACCAGTCCACATCATATATACTCCACTTTCTCCAAAAGCAAGCAATGTTTTGAGTATTTCAGCTAAGGCAATCTGGTTTTCCAGATTTGTGTCTTCAACTTTTTTTTGTCTAGCAAGGTACAACTGCTGACTGATCTTTCACAAAAATTAAGGCACAGATTTTATGAAACTAAGATCTCTGTCTTTTAAGTAGGAATTTCTTCTACAACTTTTCACTCAGCGTCACAGAAACAGAATCTTATACCCATTTGATGAACTTTTTTTCAAGTTTTCTGCCTCTTACTTAATTTCACAGAATTGGCCCATGGGTTCAGAAGTTACGAGGGTGAAAGGAGAGACAGACAGACCATTGCTTTCACAAGTCTCATTTCCTCAGAGCAGCATTGCAGAAAGCTGTGGGTATGCAACACAAGCCAGTGCTACGCTGCCTGTATCTAGAGCAAAGACTAGCCTGTTTACAGCACTAGACTAGACTGTAGGAACTCTCTTACTAGATCTTCCACATGCTTCTAATGCAACTCACAACAGGCAACCTACTACCTTACACCCCATCTAGCTATGTGACTCATTCACCCTAATGCAATTAGGGATGAGGATCATCATTTAAAATACCTCTACACAGTATCTAGGACATTTGGATGCTATCTCAGCTGGACCTCGTGAGATGCTGTAATATAAATCATTACAAATAATCCAAGGGTTGCTGATATTAGTTAATAGTTAGTGTGGAATAAATGAATTTTTCATTCACTATAAACTAAAAACTTGCATGAAAAATCCCAGATAATAACCTTTGTCTATGGTAAATGCCTTTCATATAAGGTGGCTTAGCAGGTGCATGAGCATTTAGCTGGAGAATGGCTGTGCTGTTAGATTATACCCTCACCTATTCCACACAAGCTTCCCTGGTAGACAAATGTTGGAATGGGGAGGATTATACTGATATTTAATACAGAGAGAATAAGTGCAAAATATTTTTTCATTACTTTAAAAATGTCCATCTTAAACAAAATGACACTTCCCTTCTTTCTGTTATTTATTTAACGTGCTTTAAGGCAGAGGTAAAATTCAAGAAGTATTCTAATATGCTAACTTTTATGCCGGCATTAAAATGCAGTCAGTGATCACTGAAATAATCAGCAAGATTCAGTATGAAACTCATTTCAAGATAATTGCCATCTTTTAGCAGAGAAGAAAAATCTACCTTTTCAACATCAATTGAAAAGAATTTAAAATCACAACAGCAGTTTTGGATTTTGCTCTCCAAGTAGCGTGGGTGAAACATCATGGAAAATTAAAATATATGGCAAGGAAATTCGCTAAGAAGATACTACATCTGTTGCAAATCATTACTGTCTCTGCTCCGCAAGTCTTTAATACATTATACAGGTGTCAAACAATTTGAAAGAAGTTACATAAAACTCCTTAGAATGCTGCAAGAACCTACGTATCTGGGAACAATGGTGGCTTGCCTCCAACGAGAGGACACTAAGTCTCACTTCGCGCTCCTGAAGCATCACTGTCTGCAGAGGACACCCATGAACATACCTGCCCAAGTGCTCTGCAAGCACCTACCTTCCCATGCGGGTGTATCATGCCCAAGCAGATGCAGCTAGGGCAGCAAAGAGCAGTGCAGAAGAAAGCTGAACCTCAAGCAAGGTCCTTTTCTTAGAAATGTGTCTCACGTTGTCAAATGGAAGCCACTGTCTGTGAGCCACGTGCTTGTCATCAACCATACGAGAGAGAAATGGTGTTGAAGCAGTGTTGTGTTTACTTGAAATGTTTAATAGATGTCAGTGCTGTCAACGTAGAATGAGGAAACACATTCCTCCTTCCCTGAAGACAGCAAACATTAAACAACAGAGGAACATGACACACTCCAGTTTCAACTTCTCCATACACTAACCATGAAGGCCCTGAGGAACGCTCTGGAAGTGCCTGCTGATGGCTTCTCACCTCCCTCCAGTCATAGGAGATGAGCTGCAAGACCAGCAAGCGCTGTTCAGGCACAAATGCTGAAGGGAACTGATTCTAGAAGAACTGCTTTAAAAACAGAAATAATAATAATCAGAGTCTCTGGAGCATTAACAAATGCAACATAAAGGGTCATCCAGTACCACACTTTTGCAGTACCTTAAAACAGAAAATACTGACTTCTACAAGAAAAGAGCCATCACGTGTTATTACACTGAGTTAGAGCATTTCATTCTCTTTACATAGACAGTGGATGCAGCAGGAAAACCTAGAGAGGGAGATACCACATCGGTGGCCTGTCTGCAGGTGAAGCTTCAGAATGTGAAGTTTATGTGGCTGAAAAAGGTGAATGTCATCCCAATGGACAAGATCTCCTGATACCTACAAGAAAGCATATACAGGGCAGATGAACCCTGGACTGCTCTCAAGCCAACATGTTTTCAGCCTGGGCTGTTTAGCTCAGGCTCACTAACAAATAAGTACAAAGAGTTTTCTTTTCTTTCTTTCTTTCTTTTTTTTTTTTTTTTAAATCTGGATTGCCCCATTTTCTTAAATCATTGAATACACTCTATGGTTTTATTATATGGTACTGCTAGGCTGCATTATCTGACTACATCGCATTTGCAGTTTATCTTTCCAGTCATTCCTGACCAGCGCAACTTGGAGGCACAAGATACATATATAAATATGAAATACATTATCTAGCTATCCCTTTGTATATCTAATCTACATACCCATAAATGACTTTTGTACACAATGTAAAAATACTACTCAATTAATTCACGTAAGTATTTCCAGGCTTTAATTAAAGTTTTAAAATACTTCACATTTTTATAGTGCTTTTTGCCCTGTAATTAAGCAATGCTTACTGGAATGATGAATGTGGCTCTTTGCTTTGTGGCCATGTAACTAATATTTAAGTAATATCAAAAACATTAGCTACTATTTTACTTTATCAACAACTGTCAGTGACAAGCTACTCTCGGGTTGACAAGGTGTTAATGAAAATAAAGCAGATCACATATCTTTGTGAAATCTTTATAATTAGCAATATTAGTGATTAGTGAAAAGTAGCAATGAGAGAATAAAAACATTTCCTCAGCTCCAGTAAGTGCTCCCTTTGGGCATTTAACTAAGAGACACAGAGGATTACCAAACAAGATGTGAGCAAACGACTCCTGAAAAATATTTTTTTTTTTTATTTTTTTCTAGAACTACCTATAATACTTCTTTTTTAAAAGATCCTCAGAGCTTGTCATAGACTTTCAGAAATTTATTCTTTAGGGATTATTTCATAGATATATTTGATCATTTTAATTTTTTGCTCTTACATCATCATGCAGCAGCAACGTGGGATGCTTGTTTTCTGTGAATTTGAACTGCGGGCCTGATTCTGGGAACCTGCTGAGTTCCCTGTTCATCACAGACTTTGAAACAGCAGTGTTTTTCAATGCTACTTAAGGCTGTCAAAACCACCAGAGTATTAATGATATGATGCAGCTCCTTAATTCTCTCCATTTTTCTTTTGTAGTCTCCTTGCCTTCTATCTCTAAGATGCTAGCGCTTGATGGATATAGGGAACATAAAGAAAGGATAATTTCTTGCCTGGAATGCTTTTCTCTTGATCTTTTGTAGCTTTATTTTTGTACTTTGGAGTGAAATATTCCTATTGTGCAGCCAGATGTTCTATAATCCTATTTTTATACAGCCCAGAGGACTCAAATCCCAGGTAAAGTCTCTTCCAGGAGACTTGAATGATCAGTAAATCCAGACTTTAAAATCAGATAAGAGTTTAATGCAAGAACAAAATGTGCTTTTGCTAAAAACAAAACTGTTCCATCTAGAATCACACATATATAAATACACTAATACTCCTTTAGTAAAAACCCAAGGCATATGTTTGTTATCACATTGGTATGGAAAACAAATGACATCTGTTAAATGTTCTGCTGCAATATAAAAAGGCAAAATATTTAAAATTTGGAAGTGTGCAAATAGATACAATCTCGTACAGATAAGCACCAAAATTAGACAACTCAGTCCCACGAAGGGCCAGCAAAATGCCGCTCTACCGACATCAGTGGGAATTCACGCCGCTGAAAGCTTTAGAATCCCACTTAAAACTTCACATACTTCTCAAAACCAGAAATCCATCCACTGCCCTGGAATTTTGACAGCAAATATGATTTCAGGTTTGCTCTCCTCGTGTGACAAATGGCATGTTATCGCTACTGTATCACTGCACAAGTTTGGCATTTTAATGATGCACCTGGACAGCACACGGGGAAAAACAGGCACTCGCTGCTAGGCCACTTTTGCTCCCACAAAAGTAAATGAAGGTTTTACTGCTGGTGTTGGAAACAGAAGGGAACCGCGGAGGCACGCTGGGGGGGGGTGGGGGGGAACTCGTCCGCAGAGCTGGGTTAGCTATAGAAATATAGTAACGAAACAAAAAATGATTCAGAACTGCTTGACACAAGCGGTCGTACTCCTGATTTGAGTCTGCATCCTAACTAAGAGCAAAGACGGCCGCAGGATGCCAGGCGCTGGGCGGCCGGGGGGGGCCGCCGGGGGCCTGCGCCGGCCCTGCTCCCGCGCAGGCGGCGAGGCAAGGCGAGGCGAGGCGCGCGTTACATGCCCTCGCACAGCGCTTTTGTTTACCAGCCCTGCCAACTGCCGTGTATTTTTAACATGAACAGTACATAACTCTCTGCTCTTCGAAACTGGATGAGTAAGGGTAGCAGGAGGCTGGCCGCATTTTTTTGCTCCCATTTCTGATGCCAGAAAAGTTCTTTCGCTCTGCAAACAGCTGGTTCCACTATTTACCCTTGAATGATGGGGTTAAACTTCCCGCAAGAAAAAAAAAAATCAATACAAACACCCACAAGGCAGAAGCACTACTGCAGTTAAAACATTAAATAGCTGCTATATGGCAGTAGGGTTCCTAATGACTAAAAACAGACACGTTTTTAACAGAAACCTCTTCCTACCTTGGTAGCGAGTGAAAGGAAAACAAGATACCTCATGCCAAAGCAGAGAGTAGGCTGTTGTGTTTTTAAACAAGAAAGAAAAAGGATTAACATCACAGATGTAGACCACAAAGATCCAGGCGTATTTGAAGGCTGTGAATCGCCCGGGCTCCATTCAGCCAAGCTTACACCACCTCCCGCCGTCAGCCCTTCCTGGGAGGGAGCGCGGCACGAACCAGCCCAACGCCGCCGACGGGAACGCACCCGGCCCCAGCCGCGGGGGCAATCAAACCGTGCACAGCTGAATTAGCTAGAATTCAAGAGGTCTGCGTGCCCAAGAAGAATACACATCCCAATTTCAGCCCAGTTCTACAACCAAATACATCATATTATCTAAAGCCATCCACAGAATTTGACTCTCTACCCTCTCCCCGAATATTGTGCGATTACTGGCCTCAGTATTGCTAGGTTTGCAAAATAAAGTGTTTTCCTGAAATTCCAAGATCCTGGAGGCAAGTGATTAAATAAAAAAATCTCCTTGTGTTAAAACAAGGAACTCCCCTAAAACCTCCAACAAAAGGAGGAGTTTTTAATCATAGTTATGAGACAGCAGCTTGAAAACAGTATCGGTGTATGCCCTAAAAGCTCAAAAACAGACTGCAAACAACAACTTACACATTGAGGAAAAAACAGTAGAAAAATCTCTTAACTTGATGAATAACACGCTTTTGAACCTTCAAAATTACAAAAAAACCCAATCCTTTTTCAACTTCATCTTCTGGAAATATTGCAGGACGTTCATGTCGAGTCATGGCTAGGCTCCCCTCCCCCAGTGACTCTCCAAAGATCAAAAATATTTTCATCCCATTCTCCTTTCTACACCTATTTTGCTTATTATACCTAGAAATTGCCTTTATTCTTCACCAGATGGCAAAATCTTTCAAATGAAGTGTATCTCATACTAGGTGTTGGCACAGTGCTCCCAAAGTAAGACTCAGACCCGCACGGAGACTGTAGGAGCTGCTGCAAGAAACCACGAACCCTCACAGGAGCCCTGGGAACTCCCATTCTGGCTCTGCACTTGTCCATGAGCAGCAATCCTGGGCAAATCAGTGACACCTGCATCTCCTCTTGTATGTTTTGGTGATAAAATAGGATTAAAGTAATCTGAGGTTTAGAGCATTCAAATATTAATGAGCGTGTAACGGGCCCCTGAGCTCACAAAGACTCTGAAGAACTCTCTACAATTTTCGAGATCGCCTTTAAAGCAGTCATTATTTATTCTGAGTTTGTTTCCTTGCTTTTCAGTTTTCCATCTTCAGGTCATGCTTTGTGTTTTCAAGCAATTCTATTCAGTTATTATAGACAGAAGCTTACTTTGCCTTTTAAATGTACAACGAGACCTATGATTAATATAAAGATTTCAGAAGCTAAGCCTTCGGAAAAATACTCACTACCATAAACATTGACCACACTGATGTTCTGGGGTATAACGGAGCAGAAGCAGTTTAAAATGCTCACCTTCAATACGCACATGGTGACATTTTCCTTAGTTCTTTTATAAGTCATCTCAGTGGAAATTTCACTGTAACAGCAAAATTAGCAGCTGTCTTAAGGCTAACTCTTAACTGCCGCCCCGTGCCACGTCAACGGGCTGGCACTTCACTGGAAACATTTTAATTTTTTATTTCATGTACTCAGGATCACAATTCTCATGCTTTATAAACAAATTAATGTTTTCTTGCAACATATAGGTTGGTTGAGCTGCTGCAGACCCTGGAACAAACAGATTTCTGATCAGCTACGAGCACTCAATTTCTCCTCTCTTAACCTATTATGGGATGCACATTATCACTCCTCCTGCTGACCTACACCACACGCTTCTGTAGTTTCTTTCTTTTTCCTTAAGGATACAAGAACAACAAAAAGTGGCATATACTAATGGTGCGCGAACATGTTCAGTGAGTGTGAGCAAATATGAAAATATCTATTACAACTTTTTTTTTTGCATGGATATATTTTTACATTTGAGGCCTGTTGAAAATCTGCATCATGCTGTTCAGTCACCTTCTGAGTAACATTTCCATCAATGATTATCTAAAATACAATGATCTGAAATGGGTAACCAAGCAACCAAATATGTCCCCATTATGAAAGCCAGGGAGCTGACTAAATCAGGACAATTCATGCAAATCACTGACTTCACAGTAAGACTCAGATAGTTAAAAAGAAACTCGACAACTTCCAGGCTTCCTATTATTGTTAGTCCAATAGACAGTGTATATTAAACTACAGCATCTGAGTATCATCTAACTTGACACGTAATTGCTTGGATTGCTAAAAAAGATCCACCAAAACAATTTATTAGGATTAAGTTGAACTTTTATCAAAATAAAATTTGTTCTGATAAGAGCTTTTTTATTTCATTTCTTCTCCTTTAATCTACAAAGGAAAAAGAAACTGTAAAGCTTTCAATTCGCAGTTCCCCACTGCCATGCGAATTTACCTCGTTTTCTCAGCACAGCTTTCCTGGTATTCTGCATCTTACAAGCAGGAAGAAAGCCATGGAACAAGTCTACGATACCCATGGAGTTGTGGAAGAGAGATCACGGGAAATACAGCCTCAACATCAGTGCTATAGACAGCAAAGATCTAGGGCATTAGCTGTACTGTCTAGCATATTTCTTGTTAACAAAGATATGTGTACGATGGCATACAGGTCTAAAGGGGAAGGAGTTCGTGTAGAGGATTGGGCATCTACACAATATGCTTTTCAGTGTGGTGTCCTGGACTCAACGCCAGCTAGCAGCTGGGACGCCTTAGGTATACATCTTCCAATTAGCTTCATGCAAAAGAAGTCCAGCTTGCACTTCACAACCGCTCTGGCAGCGAACCCACGGACACTGAGAACGAGTGGTAGATTCACTTCGAAAGCAGCTTCTGGTCCAGATGTGAATGCTAATGTACTGGCATCCTGGGACACCTCAGCGACTATACCAACAAAACTCATGGGTCAAAATTCTTTTGCCAGGAAAAAAAAAAAAAAAAAAAAAAGGAAAAAAAAGAAAAAACACAGTATTTAGTGAAATACTGTCCTATAAGGAGCTCATAAGGCCTTTTTTATTTTTCCTAAGTTTGACTTTTCTTTCTCATTCTCAAATAATACTGCAATGTGAGGACACATCAACTGTAGGCATACCCCAAGTAACTGTTTTTATAACCTACTTAAAAAAAATCATTGAAACATTTTATGCAACAGTCTTCATTTACAGCCAAGTCAAAATCAGCCTAAGCTTTGAACATTCATTAATTACTTTCATTTTCTCCACAGCTTGCTTAATGCAGAAATGGGGTTAATATTTTTCAGTACAGAAATACAGCAGACTCTCTCCTCATTGCTTCTGGACTGGACTGCCTATGATCAACAGATCACAGATTAAGTGATACTTCTTTAAGTGATTAGAACATATATAAAAATAGATTTTTCTAAGGTTACTCTTACTGCATATTTCAGTTTTTTTCAGTATTTCAGTTTTTTTCAGTACTTCTAAGCAAATCAGCTTAGATTCTAATTTCAATATGACAATTCACAGAGCAAGTTACTGTTCAGTGTGGGAAAACTATCACTGACAAATAGAATGATTTTCCTTTTGTTCCAGGAGAATGAGGGAGAGGAGAAAAAAAGTACAGTAAATCTTGAAATTGATAGAAATTGCAAAGGAGACTTAATTCTGTATGAATATTAATACTACAAATCTCTAGATTTTGTCCTCTCCAAATGTCTACATGCTTTTCACAAGCTTACTTGTTATCACTTCTTATGCATATTTGAGAAGAGATCTTTTCCGTGTACAAGAAGAACACATACAACGCTGGTTAACAAGCCAGGGTAGACTCAGTATCCTTCCTGGGAAAACCCAAACCTTTGTCATTCGTGATCAGATCAGACTTTGCTTTCATTCCTGCTATTTCATAGCTTAAATAGGTTTTAAGGGATGTGCAGAATCCTGATGATAAACTCGGCATGAATTCAGAACCTGTTCTCTGAGCATTTTCATTCCATGGGGACGGGCAATTGGACACACACATTTTAGGCAGATTAAACTGTTAAATAAACCTACTCGGTTTCTCTGCTCTATACTGATGCTGCCAGCCTTAGAAGTTCAATGTGAATTTTAAGCCCTTTTGAAAAAAAAAAAAAAGAATCACACAAGTTCTTCTTTTAAACAGAATGGCAAGCAGCCATTTTCAACTATAACTACTGTCCGCCTTTATCTCAGATGACAACCATGCAAGACATCTCCCGGGTAAATAGCATTAAGTTCTAATTGCTAATACTTAAGCAGGAAATAACATATTTGGGGTAGATCTTTTCATGCCCTTTTGGTAAAATTTAAAGAAAAAAAAAAAGTCAGAGAGAGGTCTTTCCAATGTATAATTGCACATTAAGTATTTTCTTTAGATTAAAAAAGTGTTTAAGTAGAGATGAAATCGTAGGCAGAGATCACAGAATGGTACGCGTCATGTTATCTACATATTTGCTGGACAAAATCTGTAATTTTTCCTCAATCATAACTTTTCTATTCAGTCATTCACAAGGCTAGGGAGGATATGCCTATGTAAGATAAAACGGAAGCAGCATGGGAAGTTTTTCACATGATACTGAAGTCTTAAAGGCGGTAAAAGAAATGAGCAGTAGAGCAGAACAACATTTTTTCCAAGCGTGATGAACCACAAGATTGAATATTGGCAAATGCTGTGCCACTTTTTAGTTCTGCTGTACAATCTCATTTCCTGCTTCACGCCAATCACTACCCTGTCACTGCCCTGAACACTGCTGGAAGCTTTCATTAACAAACTCCACAGTAAATTGTTTGCACAAAACAAAGGTTATCATGCAACACCCAGAAAAGTTTGAAAAAACATAATTAAAAGTAATCGTGACCTTCTTTTAAGGTCAGAAGTCATTGTATGCAGACAGATGCAAACCTTTCCCTCTCACAGTTTCAAAAGGAGTTTTCTTGCAAGTAAAAAAAAAGGAGGGGGGGAGGCTTATTTAAAAATAGGAGCACAAAGGCCTGTGGAAGAACTCCAAGAAAGTGAAAACTGTCTTAGAAACTGTACACAAAGAATGGTTATCAGTGGGAAATTCTTCAAGAATCCCATGGAAACAGACCAAATAATATTTCACGAATTGGCTCCTTCAAGCCACATTTTGTGGGCTTTCAAAGAGCCTTTGGAACACATGTTCTTGAGCTCTGCTATTCATAACAGTCAGCTTAACCTTTCTCACTATGCTAATGGCTTAAATTAAGACAAGTAAATCTGAATGCAATGGCTTAGTGATGGGCTCTCTGAGTCGCACACGACTTGTACAGCATTGGCTTCTCAGGTCGCACAGTCACCAGCCCCAGGACCCAACCGCTTTGCTTTGCTCCGCTCCCAAACTTTGCCGAGCTCAGCAGAGACACCTCCTCCTTCGCACCCTGAAGACCCTGAAAGACCTAACCTTTCCTACCTTGGCCTCCTCACGAGGTGCACAGCTTCATCCACGAGACCTAACGAGACGCGCCGATCACCCTGACTCCATCCGCCTCTGATGGCGTGGTACAAAATTTTCACTAAAGGTGAAAGTCTCAGTGAGCAACAACAAAATTTAACAAACCGAATAGCTGTAACTTCATATTTGTTAATCATATTCCTCTCACAGTTATTCAGAATGCCTCATTATATAGCATCATCTGTAAAATTCATTAATATGCCAGTTACTCTCTTCTCCAAGTAATTAGGGAAGATGCTAAGAGGAGGCATAAGGAACAACACCACTGAGAGCTATGGAAAGCAGTGTGAAGAGGTAAACGGGTTCACATTACCCGAAAGCAGCCCCAGCACCCCTGGGATAACTCAGTAGCCTCAAATTCCGCTGCGTGTTCAGGGAGAACAAGAGGACGGTTCCCGCCCAGGTATCAACTGCCAGACCGTGTTTCATAAGGAAAAGTCTTAATTTTCTCAAGCTTATATCGTTAAGCTTGCAGCTCTGACCCACACACTATGTTAAAGAAATACAAGGCTAACTTTGCTCTTATGTTTGATGTTTGTGTCGTATCATAACAGAGGTTTCCTCAGAAATACTGAGAGCAAGTTTCATAATCATGAGGGAGCTGGACTTCACTGGTAGAAAGCTATGCAAAACATACATATTTTACATATTCTAAAGTCACTGAAATATATCTAAATGAGGTTTCCTCTAAAACAGGAGGCAGGTAAGAACATAGTAATAGATCATTAAGGTTGTGAGTAGACGTAGATATACTGCACAGCTGAACTAAATATTATTTAAAGATTGTGTGATTTTTACAAGTTCTTGAAATTTCCTTGCAGTCGCGGGTTTGATGAAGGCAAGAAGCCAAATGCTATACAGCCCAACCTAATAAGCACTGAAGTGAATGGGAAGACTTCAGCTGGCAAATCTTTTTTCTGCTGACTGCCTTTTGGTGCTGGAACGGTCTGAGCTGTTCCTCTGAGTAACCACAATTCTTAGGAGTGAGATATCCTAGTCAAGGCGCAGCCAAGAAGCAAAGAATAGCTCCTGTCCTGGTTGCTTAGGCACTTTAAGTTTGCAGAGAAGGATTTTGGTCTGAAAAACCAAAAAGAAAAAACGTGCCACATTTTTCACCTATTTTGCAATTTTGCCCAATCTTAATACCTTGACAGATATGAATGCTTTTGATTGTGATGTGTTATCCCATCTCTCCCTTTACAGTTACTGTTTTTACATTTTTTTCCATTATCTGTTCTTCCCAATTAAAAAAAAAAAAAAAAAGACAACTCCTGTGTACACAAAAAAGCCACACACTTACTTAAAAGAGCTGCTCCCTGCATCAAGTACTCAACTGCGGTGCTATTACAGAAGCCTCTTTGGGAAAGTCTCTCTCCATCAAGCTGAACGTAACGGTCCAAAAAAGGCTTTGAAAATATTTTAGGCCCACCTACTCACGTCAATGGAAGGACGTTTCCCAAAGGCGTAACAGGGACGCCATGGCACCCCTTCCAGCTCGTTTTCAAAAGCGGCCTGCAGGAAACGCGAACGGGGGGGTTACGAGCTGCTGCCTGCTAGGCAGCTTCACGGCAACGGCGTCATTCGTTTCGGTAACTGGAAACTTTGCAGAATCATAACGTGCAGGAATTTCCAAAATTACTGCACAGATATATTTCACCAAAGCAGCTCTGGAGAAGACTTCCGTGCTACGAAGCTCCAGCGTAGCCACGATCACAGCCCAAAGCACCGGCGTTCCTCGAGCGAGGGTTAGTCCTGCTCCGCTGCGCCGGCTGAGGACAGGCTCCATGGCCATGTGTCTTTGTTCAAAGGAACGAAACAAAAGGACAAAAACCCCCAAACCCAAGCGTGACTCCAGTTAACGATCACGGGGCTTTTAATCGAGTTTGCTGTGGAAGTTTAGGCTCCCCGCTTGGTTCTGCGGGTGGACAACCCGGAGCGGCGGCGGCGGCCGGGGGAAGAACGGCAGGCGCCTCACGGGGAGGGCGGAGGCGGCGCGCGCTGCCTCGTGACGCGGCCAAGAGAGCCGCCACCGCGGGCAGGGCCGACCCGGGCCGGGCGTCGCGGGCGCCCCGGCGGCTCTGCCCTCTCCGGAGGGCGAACGTACGCACACGTATTTTATAACGCCTGGGTGCCTCCATAATACTGTTCCAGGTAACAACAGGCTGCTATTTAGGTCTCTTTAATGACAGCTAAAGCAGCATTTTATCGCTCTAATCCAAAGGAGCTCTTATGCAAAGTTCTGTGTTTACCAAAAAAAAAAAAAACTCGTCGGAAGCTTATGCTAAGGTTAAGAGCGACCGACCGCATCCCCTGCGGCGCGGGGCCGAAGGGGGGCTCCCCAACAGCACGAGGATTCAGCCGCTTTACAGCTAAAAAACAACCGAACGCTCCGGAAGTCCATTAGGCTTCTCACCTTGTGTTTCTTAGATAGCGAAAACATCCACAGCGTTTTAGGTGCGTAAAGAGGTCTCTCAAGTAAGTCGTTATAGCCGGCGTGTCCATAGTACATTTTAAGAAAACATCATTAATGCACTAGAATATCTATTATCAAATAAGCTCCAGTAAGTAAATAAAATGTTGCAAATACCTGGCACGTTCGCGTGAATTCACTAAATGACTATGTTAAGTACAAAATGAAAGTGTGATAAAATACGCGAGTGCTGACAGAGAAAATGGAGTCCTTTCTCCAGCAAAGCTCCTCAGCTACCAGGGCCGATCTTCAGGCAGAGCTCCTCAGTTAAAGGTCTTCAAGGAAGTAGTTTTAGTGGAAAACTGCTCTCTGTTATTACAAATAACAATAGATAGGCACAGACTGGAGTGAATTTATAGCTGTACATCACTCCTGGGACTCCGCTTCTGTTCATAAACAACTCAGATACACTCTCATGGTTTGCGCTGTTAGCGGTGCCCCTAGAGGGACTTAAAAGTTCGTATTTGTGCAGCAACTACCCATATGCTATATATTTTAGATGATGAAATTAACACCCAAGAAAGACATTTTCAAAACATTATATGGAGTTTTAGCTCTGTGACTCCCCTTGATTTGAATGGCACATTTGCAAACCCTTGAGAATTTAGCTTAAGATACTTATCTCAGTGACAATACCATGACTATTAAGCTCTAATACTCCTCCCCGAAGCACGATTGCTTAATTCACGTGCTTGATTCCGCCATCTTCAGCCCGCTGAGGAGAACTCTTTCCCTGCTCTTTAATTATTCAGGTAAAAGCAGTAGGACTACACGGATAAACTGGCACTACTCAGTCAACGAATGGTGAGAGCATTAATAACGGCATCCGTAGTCAGTGCAACGGTCTTCCTAAAGATTATCAACCGCAACACTTAGACAGGGTGCTTCAATTCCACAAGAGATGCGTTTTGAATTAAAGTATGCATCTTAATCTGCAAAGGGCTATTGTTTGCCATCTTACAGAAATTTAACTCGCAGGACTGAAACCTGTACTCAATCATGGCATGGCTGTCCTATTTTTCTGTGAACTGCCTTATGCCAAGAAAACAGCACCTATAAGGCATTTTGGGATACCAAACCCAGTGTCAGCATAGAGTAAACAGGAAGGCAATAGCCTTATTTAATCTCATGACAATCTGCTATGACAAACTAACACAATGACAAGATGAACATCTCAGGAAAGAAAGACATTGCCCTTTTGTATAAATACAAAAATAGTTGCAATTCTACTCTTCCCATTGAAAGCAGCGTACGTTATCTAGAGAGACCCACCTATCCCTTGAATATGAGACCATGAAACTGGAAATATTCAGGGAAGTACTGGAAAGAAAACACAGCATTCCCTTTTGTCAATGCTAAAGGGTAGTAGGGAAAGTCCCTTCCTTACTAGAAATTGGATTAGCTGTTTCATTCCTTCCAAACATTTTTCTTAATGAACTGCAGTCTCTACTGCATTCCTACTAATAAATAGGTTTACACTTTAAAGCAACATGTGACAACTGTCAATGCTCAGAGCTGCTCTGTGACTTTTGTTTTCCAGGACCCACATATTCCCTACTGACTCCACCTTCAAAGTAACTTTAGCGGCAATGGAAAGCAGAATGCCTTTTTGCCCAAAGCATAGATAAAAATAGACAAGTTAATTAAAAAAATGAGAAGGAAAAAAGAAAAAATATTTCCACTAAAAGGAAAGAAGTTATCTCCAACAAGCATTATCATTCTCAGTGATGGAGTGTTTTAAATATCATCAGAGATTATCTGGCCCTCTATATGTTTTCTTATGTTCCCTTCATGCCACCTCTTTTCTGGCCTCACAGCCATGCCCTTGGTGGCAATGTTGCTCTGAGTTCCCTCTATCTCACATCCACTCTTGAAGACTGAAGAGGAGAGAAAAAAACAACACCGGAAAAAAAGAAACGCTGCAAAAACTAGAAACAACTTCAGTAGGAAACTGCACCTACAGTTCAGCATTATAACAGCTCCTCTGTTCAAGCTAGCTTCCTTAAGCTCATCAGATGCTTTTAAACTCGCAGGGAACATAAAATACACCTTAACAGGCTGTTTCCTATCAGCTTGGAAGGCCAACAATTTTCTCTTAACTTCATGAAATTAAGGCACTTACCACCCTTGCACTGTGTAGCAGACCAGGCATTTGGCCAATTGGTCAATATGCTTCTCACGTCCTCTCTAGCATTGCACAAATACGGTAGCACAACAAATGCAAAGGTGAGCAATATGCATGCTCATTCAGCAAAGAATAAGGCTGTCTTAACAATATCCATAAAAAAAAAAAGTTGAATCAACTTTGACACACTCATCAAGTCATCCTCAATATGGACAAAAGCATAAAAGATTTGCTTCAGATAGCTGAACCTACACACAAGAAGATGCAAGCAACACTATAGCCCAGCAGCAGAACTATTTTAACAATTAAAGGAAGCCAGTCAGTCATCACAAGCTAGTAACATTTGTTTCAAACTAAACAGTATCTACTTCCTCTTCACCTATAGCAGAATGCACAGCATTCTTCATTAAGCCAGATAAATTATTTTGTTTGGTCAAAATCAAAATAGCGTTTATTATTAAATTCTCTGGGGTAATATGGTCACAGTGGCTGCTGACTTCAAATTTTAAGTGCAACTGTAAAGGAACTTAGTTCTAGGGGTTTCTTTTTGCCCAGCAGCTAAGAAATTAGTAGCAATTGCATTTGAAAATCAGTTTCCTCTATTTTTTTTTTCCACAAAGTACTGCCTCTCAGATGCTGTACTGCTTATACAGGTTTTTCATAATGGCAAATGGGCAGCTGCACTTGCTTGGATTCCTAATGTTCAAAGTAATTAAGTACCAACTACCATTCTTGAAAGCCTTCAAAATTTTCTACAAATCCAAATTCAATTACTCTAGTAGAGACTAATCAGTGACTACATGAGGGTTCTCTTGCTATCTGGGATACTGTTTAAAGCCACAAATGCAGTACTTTCAAGTGTTTTTCTCCAGCGGGGATACTAGAAAATAGCAGAATTGCAGCAGACAAGACTTCCTCAATGCAAACCTCCCCCTCCTCTTTTTACTTTGCCAGCAACAGACACTGAAAAGGGAGGCACAGCATTGGCTGAAATGCATATACAGGAGAGAATAGAAGCTCAAGGGAAATTTTTGATACCAGATGGACATCATGACTCCATAAACACACTTGGGTCATGATTTGGAATTCAGTAATGAAAAGTGTAAATAAAGGTAATGAAGTCTAATACTGCAGTAGAAGAGCAACATCAATATATCCATGCACTATCTACGTAAAAAGGAGAAAGGAACGGAGAAACAGGCTAGCTTCTTGAAAGTAACACTTTTGGGGAAATATGGCATATATTGGCCACGAGCACATATCCATTAATGCCTTCAGCTGCAGTGGTTACTGCCTCCAGCTTCGTGTCTGCCCTTTCCCTTGCGGTTAGCAGGTCTTTAGATCTACTGTGGGATATGCCTATCCATCAAGTGCCTATAGTCCTTTTATATGAAGGATAATAAACTCAGCACAGCCTAACAAGGAATATTGCATTATCCAAACCAGTAAGGGAACTGGAGGCAGGAGACAAGGAAAAAAGCAGTCGGACAGAGTCTGCCATTTGTCACTGTCTGAAACCATCAGTGACACAGGATTATAGAAGGAAATTACTGGAAGACATTAGGGTTTTACTCAAACATTTGAGAATTATATTAAAGTCATATTTGCAGCAATACACTCACAGAAAATTAATGTTCTCTCTGTCACTGCAGGGAAAGCACAGGAAAAGCTGTAGGCACTTTGGACAGAATCATCTATCACTTGCTACCAGACCTGGTTTGGAGGCTAGTTCTGGACTCCCTCAGTTCCCAATAAAAAGACAAGGGTCCTTATCCACTTAAGGCAAAACCCGTCACAAAGTTGGCATCAGCTGTTCTCCACCCAAGGGCTCAGAAATATTTCTGATTTTTTCCATGAAAAACAAATACCTATTTTCTTCTCCCCAAAGGAAACAAAATGTAAAGATTAATCTATGAAAAAAGCAAGTCTCTCCATGCAAAAGTAAACAACATATTCATTACAAGCAACATTTTTTTTCTTGAAAGAACTGTTCACTCTAATAGTTTCACAGGATTTTACTGAATACTTTTTTACAGCTTGGATTTCTGGCAATACTAACTTATTTGATATCGCAAATTTAAACCTGAAAAAGGTATTACTTTTGTAAGAATGGCAGAAAGGAAAACTTAAAACATTTATTCAGGAGATGATGCTCCTTGGTCCTTTTCTGTTCCTGTAGACAAGAGATACTCCATATTAGCATCATTTTGGAGTATATTATGTTGCTGATTTTCCAAACCTGTATTAATTCAGCCTTGAATGAATAGCTGGTGGGGTTGTGGCCTATGCATTTGCTTTGTCTGGAGTTCTGCTACACAATGCCTTACAAATCAGGGCTCAAATTCTGCAGAACAGGTGCTTCTAAATTCAGCAGTCATCAGAAGCTCCTTCCCCGGTCAGCTTCAGGTGGGCTGCATTAAGAAGTTCTACAGAACGACCCTCCTAGCTATTGAAGGCTCTGTGACTTTCCACATCCAAATAAAACCTTCAGAAATCCGGTATTTTCCAGACTGTTACGCTATAGAAAAGCTCTCACCACACTTAAGCAACATCACGAGCCCCAAAGAGCCCAACATTTTTCTTATAAGATAACCCACTTCAGCACTGTGTTAAAGAGAAAAAGGTTCCTTTTTGCATCTCTGTCCTTGCAGTCCCATGTCCTACCCCACTCTACTGAACTGCAGAAGAGATACAAATACAGCCTAGACTATGACTAACTCTTAACCTACTCACACTACAGAAATTACAGCCTCATCAGCTCCAGCTGCTTCACTCATACAGAATTAAAACCATCTAAACATCAAGGACAGAGAGGCAAGAACAGGCTTTCTCCTGGCTGCCGTGTCCAACGGCCTTTGCTTGCTGAACACTGTGCTATCTCCATTTATCTCACCTTCTCCACGGACCTTTCAACACCGGCCTGAACTCCCATGTTGCCAGCCCTGCTCCAGCACAGCCAAGCTCTTCCCCCCTCCCAGGGAATTTGAGGTTTGTGCTCCCTTCAAGGGCTTGCTTGATTACAGGCCAGTGCCAACATTAAGCAGCACTTCAAACTATTTGAGCAGCTATGGCCTGAAGCCAAAACATGCGTGATAAAATGCTCTAGGTGGGTGTATGTCTGAGGAGTGTAATTTGAGGGCAGCATGAAAGCATGTGGATTTGTTCTTAAAGGTAAGGAGTTGAAGGTACTTGGCACAAAATAACAAGCAATTTGTAGGATCAGGACCTTACCTGTCTCTCTGAAACAAGATAAACATAGCTACAATCCTGAATAATTTAGATGCAATTTCCTAACATGGTTCTGTACAGCTGTCCTTATGTTACATAGTATTAAGCATAATTACAGACTTCAGGAATTTGAAAAGTACTATTATACACAGTCCTATGAGTTGTTCTAGAGAGTGAGAAAGTTTTTAGCCTTTACAGAAAGATGAACTACCATTTTTTTTTTTTAAGGACACTATGAGAGAAGTAGTAGCCGATAGCAGACTATTCTCTGTGTTATTTTCTATATTTGGAAGCAATTCCTGGGAAATGCATGTTGAGAATGGAAATTTCTGGAAGACAGAAGTGTCTATGTAGTGTTTGCAGCTGCCTCTTCTTCCAGGACCTGTGTATTTGTATGCAATGAAAAAAGTTAGAAAAATTCTGCATCACTGATTTTCCTTCCGATAGGGTATCAAGCTGTGATGAATCAGGATGCTACTAGACTTCCAGAAAGATGACACCGTTAAAACAAAAAGCAACAATATGAAAGCATTCTGGGGAAAAAAGTGAAAATCTCAGCTTTTGAGGCAAAGACTACAGGAGATGAGAGCAAATGGGAGAGAAATATGTATCAGATCTCTTCTTTCCTATTTTTTCTTTATTCTTTCACATTTTACCATTTTTCCTGCTCTTTTTTCCCCCAATCTGTCTCATTTAAGACACACAACCACCAGAACTATTTCCATAAAATGTTCTTACAGAAGGGGTTTTTTTTAAGCAATTCCGTAAGTTTGCCACGTTGCTTAATCCTCACTCTCGGAAACAACACCTCCTGCCAGCTGACTGACAGCAAGGACGGCTTATTGTTTCCAGGAAAGCTAATTCAGCAAAAGAGGTGTCTCGCTGAATAGGAATGGCTGTAATAAAATAAAAAAAAAAAAAAAAACACGCTAGGAAAGAGTGTTTAAGCAGGCTTTTCCCCCCCTTGATATGCAATGGTAAGTGATAAAATCTCCGCTCTGATGCAGGTAGTTTGTCACAGGATGCCAGCGGAACAAGCGGAAGCACGTTCGGCAGCTCCGAGTCCTTCTAGGAGGCCGGCGCCACCGCTAACGCGTTCCCGCAGCCGCGCGCGGAGGCGGGCGGCCCCAGAGCCCGCGAAAGGGAGACCCGCTGCTTTACCCGCACGGGCAGGACCCGCCAGGAGCAAACGCGCGGGATGCGGGAGCGCGCGGGCGGCAGGAGCGACAGCCCGAGCTTCAACCAGCCGGCGCGGTGACAGAGCCCCGCGGGGCACCGCGCGTTTCCAGGGCGCCGGGCGGCTCGGCCCTGAACCCCTGAACAAGCTGACGCTCACTGAGCGATGGGTCAGCAGCGACGGGTCAGGCTCGGGCGGGGGAAGGGGAAATACAGAAAAAGTACAAAAGCGTTAAAACCTTGTCTCCTTAATTTGCACACTAGCAAGAATTTAACACACTAAGAGTTCTAACTTAAAAAAAAAAAATTATCCCTAGAGTGCCCATTTGTCTCTTGATAGTTTTGCTGCTGCTTAAATTAAAGCATATCTATATATTTTTTATATGTAAAAATTAAAATATATATTTTTAAATAGAATTGGCTGGCAAAGCACACAAACAAGGAGAAAGGCTTGTTGGGAAACTTTACAGGAAAGAAAGGTGCAAATTTTCATCCTGCTAAGATCTAGGCTGGATGATTTCCTGTTGACGCTATTTTTCTTTGTATTTTCTTGGCTAAAATTTATCTCTATCAGCGCTAGTAACACTAAAACCCTCAGCAAGAGATCTCAAAACCCACTGGGAAATATGAGCTGCTTTGTGAGTGTCTTTGATTGTGCTGATAATCCCTACAATGAAGAATGCATGCTTGAATTTGAGTAGTTCTTCGTATTTTTTAATGTAAACATATAATATCAGCAGTCAAAGCAATGTATTTTTCATCACAGCGAGTATTGCCACATCAATATATCTTTTGTATATTGGCAGAAGACAGCTACAAACAACCTTTGCCATGCTGAATAGCAGTGATATTTTGTCTGTCCACAATGCTACTTCCGAGAGCAGCCCCAGTGAACCTAAGAGAAATCTATAATGGAGCAACTGTCCTATGGAGAAATTGCTTTCTCTCTACCTCTGCTCAGTGGCTGACTTCTAAACCTTGCAGCTTTAGGGTACATTTATTATAAATGTTTTATCCTACTTATTGTAAACATGGGTGTTCTAATTTTTTAAAGGAAATGTCTAATCCTTTCTTGAATCCTACTAAGCTTTTTGCTATGATGATATCCTATAGCAATGAATACCAATCCAGCAGTTCTTATCTTTATCTTCTTTGCATTATCATCCTTAGAATGGCTGACCAGAACCTAATAAAACATTTTAAATGGTAGCAAAATATTGATTCCAAATAAAGAATTATGATATTTTCTGATTTTTTTTAAATCCCATTCTCAAGGCTTATCCAACTTTATGAACTTTCCTGACCACCACATTCTACTTCAAAAGGGTATCTATTTAACCTTTCTACAAAGATACCTCAGCATTTTTCTTGACTGATTACAGTTAATTACGTGCCTGTAATCTCCAATAGCATTTTAAATTATTCTAATGTGTATTACTTTCCATTAGTCAATATCACATTTCACCTTCCATTATTTCGATCACTAGCTAAGCTTTAAGCCATGCAGCCTTGTTCAGTCTTAATTTTCCTAAATAAATGCAGAATCTGCAAATTCATTACTCTTCGCCCATTTTTTCTCCCCACAGTACAAGACTCTCTGACCCACTGTATGCAAATAATATGCAGGAGCATCAAAGCAAGCTAAAGAGCAAAGGAATTGGAAAGCAATTTGATTGCTAAGTTTCTGAAGTCATATTTAACTTGAAAAATATTGCACGCTAATGATCAGAGGACTTAATTCATTCCCAAGCCAACGAAGCATTCAAAATAAATCCATGCTGTAAACAGAAGTCCTCCTTCTAGTCCGCATGAAATGCACATCCATGAAATCTGTCTGCCCTCTTATAGCTCAGAGATTTTGCACACTTTTCATTAATAGACAGTAAAATAATCAGAGAATTGCTAATTTTATCATCTACACCCGACGTGGGGATAGCTCTCAGGAGCTGGATCACCATGACTGCACAGCGCAAGGGCTGCCGAAGCGCCCCCACCCAGTAACTCCGGGTCACCGTCTGTATGAGCAGGATTTCGACCAATGCCAAAACATAGGGGAAAGGTTTCAGTTGCTTGGTGAGCAGCTGAAGTATTATCATAAGTTTATAAATCCATTTAAATGTCTGTTCCAAAATCTGCCCTGTAAGAAAAGTTTAAGATCTGATGATGAGCACCATGCAAAAATCTAGCTGCAATGCCCTTTCACTATTAAAGCCAATGAGGAAAAACTAAGGCTTTATATTCTTGAAAGAAAGTTGTGTTTTAAGACAGCATCAACTAATCCTTTATTTTTTATGAGCCATTCCATAGTGCTAGCAGTAAAATACAGCAGGGCCTTTGCGGAGGGCATTTCACTTAATAGAGCAGCTTGGCTTATTTTGTTTCATCTATAGAAAGTGCTTAACTGTTTTATAGAACTAGATTGCATATCATCATAACCTCAACATTTGGAAAGTAGAATATGTTATGGTTGATGATTCAGGTACTTTCTCCCTCATTACAACTGTTTCTGTGATAATGGTCTTACCATAAAAAGCCACCAGATTTTCTGTACTGAAACCACTTTCCAATCACTACTCTAGAGGCAGTCGTAGAACAAAACTCCTGAATAATTCCAGAATCAGGTCAGAATGTACATCAGCTTCTGTAAATTCATATTAATGCTTCACGCTATTCCTAGTGTATAGAGAGATGTAGTAAGTAAAATGGCATTGGGATACATTCTAAATCTTTATGAGCCTTGTGCAGGATCAGGAAATCAGCGTTTAAGGCTCATCCTATTCTTTTAGTGTTGTATCACAGCAAACACTGTACATCAGAACTACAGAACTGTAGCTTGGGTGTGGGGTAAATTCCTAAAAAAAAAAAAAAAAAAAAAAAAAAAAAAAAAATTCACATGAAAAGCATTCTGCCTACAACTAGTGTGTTTCAAAGTGGGCTTCTGATGGGGCTTTTCAGGGGTGATTCAAGCACTAGGACTCATGTCTCTCATTACTATGTTTTCGTGGAAGATCAGCTTACTGTGCGTGCATGTTCTCTACGTGTCAGTGGCCAACTTTCCAAGAGATGCACGAAGAACAAAATTGCCACTGATCTTAGGAATTTCTACAAAACTCCAAAAGGGCATAAATCAAACTGTTGCCCTATTTTGCCCCATCTCTCATGTTCAGCTGTTTGATAAGTATCTGATAAACAGAGAAAGTGAAGAGCCAAATGATCGCCTAGTGTCTTTAACCAAAAATCAGACAGCTGCTCCCCCCTCCGCTCCCGAAAGAGCTGAACATGTGCCCCAGGCTTCACCTGAGATACCAAGGAACAGAGGTGAAAATCTTTCAGTGCTTTTCACAGATCATCTCATTTTCATGTTTCCTTTGAACTCTCCTGAGGGGGAGAACATATTTTGGCACATATCGATGACTGTTATTCTTGACACTATTTTCAGCTTCCACTAAGATTTTCTCATTTTTAACTTTTTCAACTAGTGGAAAGAGTTGCAATTGTGATCTCGCATGTTCACAATAAATGCTCATGGTCAAGCAATCCTTTAGCACTCTGACTTACCACCTTGGAGAAATAAATAAGCCAGTGCAGCTCTGAATGCATCTTCAGGCACAGGCTCATGCAGAAGCTCATTAGAGCTTATCATATGAATCCTGATTACGCTGGAAAACATAAAATGCTTCAGGCCAAACAAGCAAGTGTGTCATTGTATATAGATCTCTTTTATGTAATTCTTGTAAATCATCTTCCAGAAGATGGCTTTCAATGCTGGAGTGTAATTAGGATAATTACTGCTTTGCAAGTAGCAGGAAGTTGTATCCAGTAGGGACTGGCAAGCCAGTTTGAAGGGCTGGGGGAGGAGTAGGAAAGAAAACATCGTCTCAAACTCCCGTTCTGAAAACATTCAGAATTAATTTCAGACTATTTAAAGAGTTTCCTTCATCTTGGAAATATTTCATTTTCGTGACAATATTCCCACAGGGCTAAAGGATTCTTTTAAAACTATGCTTGGCTCCCAGGGAAGGCTGTTAAAGACCTTAAGAATTGAGGCATTCAGTAGATTGAGGAAAACGGGGGAAAAAGCTACAATTTAGTAGCTTTCTCATGACAAGAGCAGGGTTGAGGGAAATCACTGAAAACAGGACATTATCACAAAATATATAATTTACTTCTTAAAATGAAAAGATCAACATATAACTACCAGATAACACCAGGTCATAGTATATCTACAAAGCAGATCCCCTAACATGTTATATAATGTGACTGCTGCAAACCTTTGCAAGAAGTCCGAACTTCAGAGGAAAAATAAGGAAAGGACAAAACTCCTCCCCCTCAAAAAAACCAACAACAACAAAAAAACCCCAAAACCAAACACCCGACAATCAAGCCCCCAATTTGACATTATGTTGGAAAAGCCAACACAGATGTGAAAACTCTTAGTGCCCCCCCAAGACTCACTCAGCAACTTGCAGGATCAAACCTCCAAAATGGGGCAAGAGGCATCAGCTGGTGTGTCCCCTACAGCTTTATAAATTATTTTGTTAAATCTGAAGATTAGTACAAAGCAATAAACAGGGGGTAGGAGTATGGGGAATACACCTCAGGGGAACAGAAAGTATGCTTTCACTCAGCGAGCCTGGGGGGTTGACAAAGCTCAGATATGTGCTACAGCCCAATTTAGCAGGATAGCAAAGTCTTTCAAGATTCTTTAATAGCTGCATCAGTGCTAATTTTATGCTAATCTCTTACTGTGCACATCCATGATCATTAAGACTTTAGGAGATTGGATATTGCATACAATAGCTGATCATTTGTTAAATACAGAGTTAATGGAAAATATCTGATAAATTTAAATGTTAACTCTCTATGATTTTCCTGTACTGCTGTACACAATGAAGAGTTATCTGGCTAGCATTAACGTACTCTATTTTGTGCACGATTGCTTTGTTAACTAATACGTCACAACATAAAGGCAGACCTTTTCACAGAATACAAGGTTATTCAAACATAGGATCATGTATTTCTTTCCACTTCTATCTCAGAAGAAAACTGCTATATAATCTGAATAAAATAACTTTGTCTCCAATTTACCTAAACCTCATTAAATCCTTTTAACTAGTTCATTTCACTTCCTGAGATATTTTTAAAGTCATTGCTCATAGTAAAGCTCTGCTGATAAAACTGAAAAACTTGTTGTTGCTTGACTGTGCTGATCAACTTTACTGCCTAAGATAAATACCCCAAAGCAATCAAAATTGCATTGCATAAAAACTTGGATGTGCATCATTTGCTCTTTAATTTAGGTAAATGCAGCCTTCAAAGGTTACATACTCATGTGTTAGTGGTAGTCAGTTCTATAAAAGCAGTCTTTAAGTTTCCACAATACCAGTATATATCTTTCTTGGAAATTAAAATACAGATCTCCTTCCACTGTAAGGAGAAAATAATTTTGTTTAAATTCAGCTGGGCTTAGAAATCTGTGCCCTGGAAGTAAATAAAATAATTATGTTGAAAAATAGAAAAATATTGTTTTGTGCCTTCTGTAACTCAGATCGTGCGCTGCAGCCCAGAGGGACCACTTCCATTTAGTTTTATCCCTCATGGTTCAAGGCACAGGGCTCCCCTTTCACTGTTGACTGCTCAACCAATTCTTCCCCTGAACCAATTCCAATAGTATTTATGAATGTTATTTAGCTGCAAATCTTAATGCAGAATACCAATATCCGCAATGAATCTCTCTGTGCAGAGACGACAATACGAACTGTTACCACTAGTAAAAAAGTTTCTACCACAACCAGATATTACTTCTTAGGTTACACTTAACTGTGAGTGCAGTTAGGCTGGAAATCTTGACCCAGCATCCTGCTGCCCACACCAGGTCCCATCCTGGGCACCTGGTATGCCCAAGCTGGAGAGCATTTGGCCTGCTAGGACATAACATGTCTCCCTGCAGCTTACAGATGACCCCGAAAGGGATGTATCACCTCATTTGGACTTCCTGGCTTTTCATGTCTCACCCACTGCCAGGTTACTTCCACTACCCAGAGTAATGTAGAAGTAACCAGCATGAGACTGGTGGGAAGAGTGCCGCCCTTCCACTTCTGGCCCTGCACAGAGATGTGGCAGGATGCTCAGCAGTGCCCTAGCATGTTAAAACCTCTTGTTAACATGTTAAAACCCCTTTAAAAATTGTGTACATTGAAATATTTTGGAGAATTCAGTAGAAAAGGTTTCTATCGATGTGAGTTTGAGATAATTCCTCATGAGTTGTGAAGCTTGACTATAAAAGTAGTATCTCCTGCTTAATAGAGCTACTTATTATTTATTGGATTTCTCATACCCACTTATGGAAAAAAAAAACATATTTCATATATTTTCAGCCTTCTCTCCATTCCTCACAGCTCAACTTCTTTATAATTTACTAGGTTCATATGTATTAATAGAAAAATGCAGGTGTTAAAAACTGTAAGGATAATTGTCTGCCACAGGTTTATAAGTTACACCTCATGACAGTTTGTGTAGGTATTTATTGCACTATTTACTCATCTGTTAAACAAAATGGAGCATTTGCTCTCATAAGTCTTGCATTTTGATAAAACACTATCACAGCAATATATTATTCTGTTCTAAAAGGACATACTCATTAAAATATTGAATGCAGCTCTGGATTTCATTCGTTGCTGTAAACCGTATAGGGGCACATAAATTCTTTTTCAATTAACATTTTCTCTCAATTTATTTCCTATTTCACCGACTCAGGTTTCAACAAATTACACTTCAAATAAGCATTATGTAGCTATGCAGCCACTAGGCTTTCTATGTCATAAAAAGGCAAAGTTTTCTTGGGATCACTCTTTTTATGCATACTTAGAAGCCAACACACATTCAACTTTTTGTTCAGAAAACACTTCCTCCTGAAAGTGTACGACCCCATTGAGATCTGACCAAAGCTTTACATAATAAATGGGCCATTATAAATAAAGCCATTATAAATCAAACAATTAGCAGCAAAAGGAGCAAGATAGACACTGACTATCAGCTTCAATACATTAGGAACAAGCAATGAAGTCAAAGGTAATCCAAAGAATAAAAACAAAATTTGTACTCAAGTCTTTTTTGCTGCACTCAGTGGCAGACTGTTAATACTACAGACATTTTGTATTGAGCAATAGACTAAAACTGGGGCTTGGCCCTGCACACCGTAAGCATGGAAAACCCACTGCCACCAATGGGGGCTTGGGATGTGCAAGCAAGGATAAACTACAGCCTGCTCAGGCTGTCACGAGGGAAAGGAATTTAACGTTCTTCAATGTGTTTGATGCATGTTTTGCGAGCTCGCTGTATTTCAACTAGCTTCATAAATTGTGTGCAAAGGGAGCCTAAAAAGATACTGTTTCTTAAACATTATCCCCCATTATCCACCAACAGCCTCCACAGAAAAGTGCAGCTGGAAGTAAGCAGAAAAATGCTACACTTTATTAGTGTTCAAATGGTGAACATTTAATATTCATATTAATATGCACATGCAACATTTTTCTATTCTTTTTAGACTTAAATATGCAAACCATACGAATGCAATGATAAGGCTGCGCATTTAAAGCACCAAAAGCTCACAAGGGGCAAGTACCAGTAGCAACGTTAGCTTTCCATACTGACTCTGTATTGTATTCTCTTCCTTCTGTTTCTGCCATTGCTTCTAGCTTAGTTTATTACTGCTTATAAAATAAAAATAATACAAATTACAAACATGGTACAAAACAAAGCAGAACTCCTGTGGAAATCTAGGTTTACCCAGGCCAACAGTAATTTTACAGGTGAAACCTCAACATACGGTTCTAGAGAGAAAATCATTTTATAAAAATAGATACACATGGTTCTACATCACCTGTCCAACAAAATGCAAGCAGCTAACAAGGTTAGTTTCCCCCAGCCCCATTCTGCTAATTGCTGGGCCCAAAAATGAAGCTGAAACCAGGGAAGCCAAATCAGCTCCCTCCAGTCTTATGAAGAGATTTTGCAAACCCGTGGGCCCTGAGCGAGGCAGAACAGCCGCTCCATCGCCAAACACAATTGCAACCCGCTGTCTTCAGAGTCAGCGCAGGCAACAACTGAGATGAAAGGGGTTTAGAGGTGATTCTGGAAAGGCAAAGCAGCTACCAACAGCTACAAAAGACAAGTATTAGCCTATTTCACATGCCAGAATCATCTGCTGTAGAGACAGCTATAGACAGCATTCCCTCCCACCCCCAAAAGTGGGCACAAGAAAAGTGATATATGGGTGGGGAGATCTGCTGAATAATAATGTGCTAATTGCACAAAACCCCTCTTCAGTGTAAAACTTCATTTTTACACTAGATTGACACAACAGTGCACTGAGTGACGCAGCTAACATTTTCAGACTTTTGAATTTATACTACAGTGTGAGCAGCCATCAATACTGTTGTGAATTCATTTCATGCTTCCACACTGTAGAGGGCAGATGTGACTGGCAGGCTAGCAAGGTCAGTATTTTTCTCCATCTTTAAATAAACGTGACAAACAATCTTTCCGAACGTTCACCGTCCTAGGACAGTAGCATTTTTCACTGGCTACGTATGGATAGCTCAGCTGGTTACAGTCAGCTCATAGGTGGGTTGGGAGAAGGAGCACAGCCTGCTTGGAAATTACTCTTTACTGGAACTAGTTTCTGCCTCTTTTCCTGCATAATGGGCCTATGTAGAGAGAAAACCAAGTCCTGTTTCCTTTGAAAAAAACATTTTTCTTTAATCTCTCTTAGATCAGGCAATTTCCAGATGATTGTTTCTTCACTGCCTGAATTTCTCAACAGCTTTCTGCTGGGCAGTCTGCAGGCTCTCTCCCTTTTTTAATAGGTCATATATAATACTGAATATGAAGCCTGCATACATATGGAGGCATTACGCTGCTGAGCTGTATTACGGCTGTATCTTCAAATGTTTTGGTTATAATCAAGGATTTCTCATCCTCCCAGCTCCTCGCTGGCAGGTTCCTTCCACTCCTTGGTTTCTTTTTGCCTTCTTTTCCAACATCAGTTTCTTTCTTACCCATACCTATTTTGAATTAAATCCTGTCTGCATGAACCAATCACTTTGTCCTAAAATCCCACTATTGTTTTAGGTTAAACACTCATTATTTCTTTCAGTAGTTGGAGGTCATTATTCAATGAGTCCAACGGGTGCATTTGCTCCTTGCTTTGCAGGAATGAACAAAATAGCTAAGTGTGTAGAACAGAAATTCAAGTTAGGAAGTTTTGGACACGTCCTGTGAAAAATCTTTCCACAGTCGTGCTCACTCATAACTGGAGCAAATTAACTCTTAAAAATGCAAGAACGCAAAAGTCAATTAGCGCACGTCAACTGAATTGATAAGCTAGGCCACATACAACATTATATTTTAATAAACAGACAACTAAAAAATTTAGACAAAGGTAATAAGACCTGCACCAAAGTTTTGTAAAGTTGCTGTAACGTTTAAGAATCTCTTAAACATTATATTGGCAAAGATGCCAGTATGCATGCAAATGGAAACCTTTACATAAATAAGCAAAGTTGCTTATATGTGCAAATATCTAAAGGTTCAGGCATAATGAATGGAATAGAGCAAAGACTTCTCATGTAACTTCAGCTCAGTGCTGCAGCAATGCAGAACTCTGTTAACCGCAATTTTATCAAGCTTCTTTTAGCAGCCAGCTTTTCAATTTGCCCAAATGCATTTCTTAATACATAAGCAAGAAACAAACAATTATTTTTAAGTTCCAACTGACTTTGACAAAACTCTGCTTAATGACTGACCATTGGTAAGTAGGTCTCAAGCATTCAGTTCCTTTTCCTCTCTATTCTAAATGAATTTATGGCTGGTTTTCTATCAGCAAGCAAGTAAGTTCTCAAAACTATGCAACAAACTGACCTATGACTAAACGTTATCCTACAGCAAGAACCAAAGCTTTCCAAAAGAGAGGCTGAAAACAATAGTGAAACTTAGAGCAAATGAGCAGATCCCTTGGCCAAAAAACCCACAAATACTTTTTCAACATTGCTGAAGAACAATCTAACTGTGGAAGGTAGGTAAAGAAAAAAAAAACAGATTTTAGGCAAGAATATTTACATTTAATTCTCCCAAAATCTACAGTAAACTAGAAATCTGTGCTGCTGCATTCCCCCAAGGATTTAAATGCCTGCCGTGCAAGCTCTACTTCACCTGAGATGGGCATTTGCGTTTAAGCAGCGAAGAGCAATAGGGAGCCTGTCCCTAAAGCATTTGGCAAGCAGTGAGGCACCCGGGGCGAAGGCAACGATGCTGCACACGTCCCATTCAAGGTCACAAGGCGCTTGCGCGTTTCCAGCCCAACAACGTCCCCCTTCACTCTACAGCAGATGCTGGCTTGACTTTGCCAAAAGCTTCACTTTCTAACATCGAAGAAGTTACTAGGTCCAAAGTACTCAACATTATTTGGATGAGTTTTAGTTAATTATGATGTTGCATATTAATAACAACATATGAAGAACCCTTAGAGAAACAGGATATTAGGATCAAAATACTTTTCTGCCATTACATCACCCTTCTCCAAGTCTCAGACTCAACTTTGATGTGGTTGACAGTGCTGGAGCAGTAACAGCAGCTAGGCCACGGCTGACAAGTGATAAGCTGCACCCTTAGCAGACTCCTGTTCTTGTGAGCATGACGGAGATACTGGAGTTTCATGTTCCCCATGTCTCAGAGTGATTTCTGAATACCACAACTGGAATTGTTGTGAGTTCAATTCTGGAACTAAGAATGCAAATACAGTTACTAAAAATTTTTTTTTGCCCCTCAAACGCTTGACTGGAAGAATGGAACAGCCAAGATCTCCATCAGCTGAAACTCAGAAAGCAGAGTTTTGCTTTATATCTGATGAAGCAATTCATTTACAAAGTTTGGCAGGAGTCAGGTCTGAACTGCAGCCCATTCCTGTGTTGTCTTCAACTTGGGCAGGAAAGGGTAAATCTGGTACAAAAATGCATACAAAGGAAGAAAAGGAAGACATCCTTTGTATGTCTTGCATACCAAGAAAGAAAAAAAAAAATCACACAAATGAAATATTTGTTTTCAATCAGAAGGTATAAAAGTTGGTAGATGAAACAATGGAAGAACATGTAACGTATCAGAGGTTTAAGCCAAAATTCTAACACAGGAAGAAGCTGAAATTGAAGTTACCAGCAAAACCTTACAGGTGTCCAAAATTAAGCTATGCAGAAGTACTCCAAGTTTGCAGAATAAGTAGTCATAGCGCTAGGATAAACTTTACTTGTAATGGAAAGCATTTCAACATCCAAAACATAGTAAGGAATCTAAAACTGACAAAACACTGGTCCATATTTATAGGTAGCATTTGATTTATTTTTCCAATTTTTATATCAGGGATGGCAAGTCACCACATGAACTTCTTCATGTACGAAAGCTTAAGCGTACTGAAAATGGTCACTTATTTTTAATCTGAATACCACATATTGGAGACTGCTTGGTCAGTCACGGCTGCTGAACAAAAGCTCTATATATCTTATCTTCTTCACGAAAATGACTCCATCTGGATGGAAATAAGTAATTAGTCTTGACAGTCAGTGCAGCAGAATAACCTGCCTTTGCCTCTACAGTAACGTCAGACATTAAATAATCTGGCCCTAATGGTGGACATTACCCTAGAAAACCAATGCCTGACACTGGCAGCCAGAGGATATCTAACCTACTACATCAGGGCAAAAGCTTACACGGAGCCTAAAGAAACTCGTAAGGCGAGAAGTTGTTGGGAGTGGCGAGGCATCAGAAAATGTGGTCTTTCAAAGCAAAGGGAAGGAGAAAGAGGCCCTGGGCAGCGCGGCAGCCCGCAGAGCGCCCTGGCAGCCGCTCCCGCTGGTGGCATGGCACAGCTCACCCGCGCTCCCGCACTGCTCCCAGGAGCGGTGAGAGCAAAGCTACTGTCAGCAAATAAAGCTGAGCAGAATTAAGGAATGGCTGAAGCAAAGGAAAGGACATCATTTTTTTTCTAAACAAAAGGAAAAAAAAAATAGTGGCACGTTCCCTGTGTGTAAACCATGGCCTACAGTCTTGCAAACTGCCTTAAGAGAAGAAAAAGAGCCTGCAATGACTTGAAATAGGGTAGGTGAATAAAAACGAAGTTGGATAAGCCTCCCTTGAGGTTGAATAAAGAAATTCTGAGATGTGTCAGTGAAAAACAAAAATTCCTGATAAATATTTTTGCCCTATCAATGCAACCATTCATGTTTGAATTTCCCGTGCAGGATCTGAACAGCGATATTTAGGTAAGTTGACTGTTGCTTCGGATTCTGTTATTTTCGTTTGCAAGGCTCAACAGCAGTGATGTGGCTGGTACAATTCCCTGCTCATTAGGGCTGCTCAGCGGCACGCCGTCCACAGACCTCGGGCACTAAACCCACATTGAACTGGGGCACAAACTGGAATCGGGAACATTTCCCACTACAATTTATGATAGCCAAATATGATGTTTAAAAGTTTCCAGAGGCATTAAATGTAATCTTTCTTTGAGTCTCATCTGCTTAAAATAAAAGACAGAATTGCCAAAGGCTGTTAAAAAAAAAAAAAAAAAAGTGCAGCTTATTTCATTTTTACCTTGCCCTGCAGCTGCCAAGTAAATTTAATAAGTCTTTGTTTTATGAAGAATCATAAAAACAGTCCAAAAGCAATTTTATACAGCCAATAGGTACTAAATAAATATACCCTCACCATAACACACAACTGTATTTTTGGTCCCATAAAACTGGTCTCCAACTTTACATTTTATTTTTCTTCTTTTTGTTTTTTGTTAACATGCAACATGTCCCAAAATTGGAAGGGCTCTGACAAGGTACCAGCTGGTCTTTCTTAATGCCAAAACACTCTCCCCCCTTGCCTTTCCCTCTCACACATAGCTGTGCAATGACTTCCTGTGTATGCACAACAAGGACTTCTCTTCTGCTCCAAAAATTCTCTTCCCTCTTTTCCTCCAGGACTATTTCTGTGAACTTAGGAGTACAGCCTGGAGAAAAACCAAACTCCATGCTCCCTTCCTTCCCTCTGAAGGCAATGCCTGACTTGCCAACCTGCAGGTCCAGTTCACCCACAGCAGCTGCCTTCTCTAATTATGTGCCTTCTGTGGGCATTCCTAGCAGGAAAAAAGGGACCAAGTTCAAATCTTTTTCTATAAATGTTTTTCCCCCTTCAGCTCCAACTTCTTCCTAGCTAAAATACTCTACTTCTCTGCCCTGACAGAATGCACTGCTCATAATCCTGGACTTCTTTGTGCTGTTTCACCTTTTTTCTTTTGAAACCCTCTCTCCATCTTTTGTCTGCACAGCACCTAATCATTTCTTCAGAGAATATAGGCAAAATATAATCCAATCTTCCCTATGTCATCCTTTCTACTTGCCACCTCTTCTCTTCCTTTTAAGGAGACGGAAGTTTTGGATTACTCTTCATACTTTACACCCTATTTTCTCCAATAACCCTTTCGCCTCTCATTATCTCCAACTCTTTACCATCCCCGTCACACCTCCCCCAATAGCTCACGCTCCTGCTTCTCTTTTCTCTTCTCATACACCCAGCTCACCCCAAAAATATAACACACACTTCCCAGGAAAAAGCTTAGAAAACAGCCAAGATTCCAGCCTCGTGTTTTACCCTCACATCTGACCCCACACTTCTCAATAGGTTTCCCATCCTTGGCCGTGTCTTCTCATGATTCTCTACCTTTCTGATTTTATTCCCATGTACTGTTCTTAAGATCCTTATGGTTCAGCCTTTGCATCTTTCTTCTTCCTTATCTTGTCTCTGGATAGTCACCTTCACCTGTGCACTCACAGGTGAAGCTGTCATATGGATGAGCTGTGAACATGCTTCCCTGCTCAGGATGTGACCCTTTGCAGCTGCACCGAGCCTCAGATCACTGCCGGGGTCCCAGGGCTGCCCAGCTGCCAGCCACAGTCAAGCCCCAACCGGATCTTCTGACCTGCTGCCCTAGCAACCCTCCTCCTTTTCTTACTCTCTCAACCACTGAGAGGGAGAAAACTAGCCTCTTCCTGACTCCAGTCACAAAACTAGACTATTATTATCTACCAGAGACTCTTCCTAAATCCAAGTCACAAGTCTTGCACTTTTTTTTTTAATACTGTTTCTAATACATGGCATTTCTTATTCATCCATCTAAAATTTTCACTTGCGCCCTCAATTTGCATCATTTCTCTTTCTGCTGAATCGATTTGCTCCTATCTTACTCACTAGTAACACTGCTGCAAAAATCATTTTGCTTGCTTTTTGCTTTGTTCATGCTCCCCTATCCCTTCTGTTCAGGAACTAGCTTTTCTTTCTCTGTTATATCCAATTCAGTGCAAATTTTGGAGAAAATGGGTACTATTTGCAGAAGTTTTAAGCATTTCTGCAGGAGTAAAAAATGTGGAAATTATCCAAAACTGAGGTAGTATCAGCTACTTTATTAATTTTACGATGTGCTTATGTAATTCTGATTAACAAGAATTTTACACACAGCAAGACCCCATAGTCTCTTCAATTGTCATGTGCTGCGGGCACAGAAATCTCCTCCTTGCAACAGTTCATTGAGTAAGATCTTGTGCTACAGGTAAACCCCAGACCTAATTCAAAGCACTCAGATAATCCCTCTGGATTACCAGTCTCTTCTGTTTCACCACAAATGATTGCCATTCTTGGACATTTACATAAAAATATAAAATAAATTGCAATAAAAGCAATAATGCAAGTAATGAAAAGTTCATTTGTAAAAGTGTCTGGAGTTTTATATATATGTGTGTTTTATACATATATATATATATATATATTTTTACTTTTTTTTAAAAAATGTAATACAGTCAAAAGCAAAAAAAAAGAATGCCTTTGGATTCCCTCTTTGAAAAATAAAATCAGGCAGCATTACAGCATCAGTCCCTGATGCTGTACTAAAGTAGAGTCATAGTGTAATCACTCAACAGCTTAAATGCAAGTTCATTTATTAGTAAATAACATCTAACAATAAAAATAGTAAAAAGAATTATATGGTCAATTGTACTTGCTACTTACATACAAATAAAATCAGTCTAATAGTATGTGTTCATCTCTGGTAGTTACAAAGTACCTCTCAGCATTATGTCTTAGCTTCAGACAGCAATTAAGTCTTCTTCAACATGCAGCTAAGCCAGCTCTAATTAAAGTCAATGGGAGCTTTTCCACTTACTTAATGGCTGTTGGTTGAGGCCCAGAAGTAACCGCACAAAGAGCATAGTACGTCACTTATAGATAAATTGACTCTGCCTTTGAAAGAAATATTGGGAATGCACTGTGAGCTTCTCATTTCATAACCGTGTGCTGAAGACAGATGCCCACATGATCACTCAAGCGTTTTGATAAATAGTGAAATGATTATGTGCAAAGAACCTAATTCTGCTCTCATTAAAGGTGATGGTGAAACTCCAAAAAGCAAAGATATGGCCTAATATGCAGCTACCAGACACAGCATTTTTAGTGTACAGAGAGCACTGAGAAGTATAGGCAGGTATTATCATACATTACTATAGGACACATCAAACAATTTTTTCCCCTAATAGTAGATCTCAAGATCTTTATCAAGATGCTGCCTACCGCAACAACCAATTATTCATATGAGCAGTTTTCAAAGACCCAGCTTGTCTTAAAATGTGAGTTACAGCTATCCTCAGCTTTTTTCCTCAAGACAATTCAATGAACAGGCTAGCATCTCACCTGAATATAGGTCAAACAAATTGAAACAAATTGGGTTAGAAAACAAAGTTTGTTTCAATTTTCTTGGAGAAATGAGGTGATTTGAAAAGCTCCCTTTTAAAGTGAAAATAATTCAGCTACCAAAATTTCCCTCTTACGAGCAGAGTTGCTTTCCTGCAAGCAAGGATCAGCGAAGGGAGCCACCTCCCAGCATGGTGCAACCACAGGAAGAGAGGCTCGCGTGCAAGAGCATGGGCTGCCAGGGATACCAGCACCTCCAGTGATTCAGAGTTGGCGTATCAGCAACTAGCAGCTACTTCAGCAGATAACAGGCAGAAATAATGACGTAGCCATACCTGTGAGATACTGATAAAAGGGACAAGACAAGAAAGCAGAAAACTGGCAACCGGCAGGCTACTGCCTGCCCAAGGAAGCTGCACTGACTGCACCAACTGCAAACACAGCACCATGGACTCAGCTGAAACGCTTTTGTCTGTAGATTGTATGTGAACTTTAATTGATTGACAGGCACTCATACAGATAGACTTGAATGATTAATGCCTTGTTTCCTCCTGATAAAATACCAAGAGGAAGAGACAAATGATGTTTCTTCCTCCTCAGAGTTTTGTGGAGCCATCCTCATAAAATACCACTATAAAAAAAGTCATTCAAGTGAACATTTCCCAGATAAACCTGACCACTTCCACATCTTTAATAATAACTGAGGTTGAAACTGAAAAGCTGTGAAAAGGCTGAGTTTCGTATTTTTGCTCCTGGGATTAGCTGTTTCAAGATCTCAGCTGCACCTGTTCTGCAGTGAGAGTTCCCTGACTGCCAGCAGTACCTTACTCAATTGCTTCGATACTAAGACCAACAGAACATTAAGTAGTTTCTACAGTTATTCCATAATCACTTTCATCTTCCTACGCTTCCAAACGTTGATATTTTCATGCCTTTTTTGATTCAGGAGGGGTACTACAACGATTCATCTTATAAGAGTTAAAGTCAGGAAGACCACTAAAACCTAAAGACCTGAATCTGACCTCCTTAGTACAGTTAATAGGTCTATTAACCAAAATAGCCACTGATTAAATTATTTCTTACTTCCAGTAACAATTGTTCTTCTGCTGTGGCCTACAAGATCAAGGCAAAATGATCTCTAGGGAGTCTATAAAGCTTTATTTCTTTTTCTTTTATTTATTTTTTTGATATAACACCCCTTCAATATTTTCATTTACAAGTTTGAGGAAAGGGTCATCCCTCATAAATATGACAAATTAACAGCAGTCTAACAGTTTAAAGATTGGGAAGTTTCTCAGGCATCTGCTCCCAAGTTGAAATCATCGCTACATTATGAAATTCACTGCATGTATCAACCGATTCTTTTAACAGCTAATCACAGACACTGTTAAAAAAAGTATCCTCTTTCAGATGCGAGGAGTTTTTTGGATTGTTTTTTGTCCTTTTTCACTGATTTAAGGAACCCTTTCTGCCTACTGTTTTCTGCCTATAAATTTCTTAGGCGTGTTAATCAAGTCATCTCCTAATCAACTTTTGATAAAATTCATTGGCTTAGCTCATCAGATCTTCCACTGCAAGTATTTTCTCCACTCCTCAAATATGTATATGGGTCTTTCCCACATGATTTAACATTTTACAACATGCTGGAGGGGGGTGGTGATATACATACATTAACTGTTTACTGCTATACAATACAGAACTCCAATTAGAGGTTACCTCAACTGGAGACAGTTTCTTATCAACAATCATTTTTACAAGCTAGTGATCATCCATACTGGCTCCATAAGACATGCACTTCACTAACAAAGATACTTTCTTTAAAACTTGGTTTGCTTTAGTGATCTGGCTTAAGGAATGACCCAGCCAAGCCCTGTAAAGGTACAATGGAGGGAAGAGGTGAGCTTACCATCAGTAGACATGAACTTCAAACTCTCTCTCTCACAGAAAAAAAAAAAAAAAGTACATGAAGTTGTGGCCCAAATTAAGACTTAGCTGAGGTGACCAGCAGGGCAGTTCACTGCTCTTTGACAAGGATGCAAAAGCCAGAAGTGGTTAACAGAGAAAGATTTGGGCACAAACCTGAGGTAAGACCCTCCTGGCTGGCCGCAAGAACCACCTGCCAGACCAGCCAGATGGAGGTGCCCACATGGCTCTCAGAGGCCTAGCTGCTCTTACCTTTTTAAGCAACAGCCAAATAATTAAGAGTAGTTAACACCTCTCTAAAGGTTAGGCTAGGCACTCTCCAAACGTCTGCCCCTTAGGGCAGACTACAAGCGTTTGCAGCTTGCAGCAATTTAATTAGATATTAATTTAGTTTAAAACAGGTATTAAAAACAAAGAGAAATTCCATCAAGTACAGACAAGCCACATGTATCCAGGTGCTCCTGAACTGCTACACAACCACTGAAGCTCTCTGCAGCTAGGTCATGAAGCTGGTGCCTGTGCTCACTCTCCTCCTCCACAGTGCTCATTTATGGCACCATATAAAATAATAGCATCTTTTGAAAGGCAAGGCACAACAGAAAACAGAAGGCATGGAAAAATATACGGCATTTCTTTCTAGCCTAAGCATACCCAGGGGAGAGTTCTTCCACCCAAGAACATTGCCCTACTCACTTCCCCACACCAGTTTTTGCATGCAGCCTAGTGGGAGTTGTAACACATGGAAACACTCAAAGCCTTGATGGCTCCATGCCAGAGTGACAGACCCACACATCGCTAATGTTAAGTCCTAAAACTGCTTGTCCCAATTACAATCTCATTCAAGCCACTATGCATAGTAGGTGCCCTTTTTTAGCGTTAGATTGAAAGACACCACATAAGACAGCACAATATTATGCGGCTAGCTTGGGGGAAGAAAAAAACAAAAAACCAAAAAACCTCACCATCTTAGCCTGTTGGTTCTGAATGTATGTTACCCATGTGACATTTTGGACATGATCGTAGTGGTAACTTCAGTTTAATGACTAATTAGTGAACTTCTGCAGGAATAACATGGCAGTGTATTAGATAAAGTGTCACATCACAGGCATGCTGGGTTGCTCCCGACACATCCCTTTCACTCGCTGTCTCCTTTTGGGCGAGCAGAGGGGGGAGGCTGCTTATGTTTCAGCAGACTCATTACCTTTACAAACAACACACACAGTGAGAGCGTAATAAATGTTTACAGCAGAAATATAGAAAGGATGGTCTGTGGAATAATCAGTTGTCTCGGACTAAACGTTATCTCAACTCTGATAAACGCCTCCACCTTTGCTCCAGTTCTCCGAGTAAGAGAAGCCTGGCTTGATCAACACGCAGCAACCCTCCCGACCGGCTGTCCCTCACCACCCCTCTTCAGTGAATCCACTCCAGAATTATGACAACACGGTTCTCACCGTTTCAGCTGAAACTTCTGTTTTGCTCTAAAAGCAGCCAGTGAGTGTATTATGTTAACTGTTTTGGAGGCCAAAGAAAAATAAGGACACCCGCATCCTGAATACGGATAATATTTTCGTAACAGTTTAGAGAGGAAATCAAGCTACTTCTTTTTCTACTTGTTAGAGCTGCTTGCTGGATGTGATTGTGTCCCCAACAATTCATTTTCTATTTATCAAAAGTGAGTAGTAAAACAGGCCTTTGGAAGAGGCTCATCAAGTATTTCAGCAGTTAGCACATCTGGCTTATCAGAGAACAAATCAGCACTTCCACCATTACAAATCTAATGTTTTGCTAGGACAAATCGCTGTGACAAAACTTAGAGGACTACTAATTCAGCTCTTTGGAAAAACAGCAGTTTTTCCCATTTTTGGATTAAGTCACTAGGCTGGATGGTTCAAACACAGTGTAATAATTACTGAATCATGGTAGTGATTTTTATAGGCTCCAGGTAATGCTGCTGGATACTATCCATCTCCACTGCTGGGTACCAGTTGCTTGAGAAAACTGTAGGGGGGGGGGGAGAAGGGGGACATGACCCCTCAGATGAAATGAATAATTCACCCATACAAACCTCTCAGCTGCCTGGGAAACGCCCGTTGTAGCCCCAACATTAGCAGGCTCTTTGTTAGGTATGGTGTTTATCATTTAATGCACACTGCCACGGCCTGAAGGAAGAAGAGTTTAAAAATAATGTCAACAGACAAAGGATCATACTCAGTCATCTACCTAAGCTTGTTGTTCTGCCCAAGGCAAAAACCTGCGCAAATTCATTCAGGGCAGTTCTATTATTTATGCAAGGAAGTGTCTATCAAACGTGGAATGAAAAGGAGTTGCTCCCTACACAAGGTAGGGAGAATCATGTCTAATAACTAGAGGTTTCATTTCAAGATTTCAGAAATTCTCATTTAAAAGTACCTGAAGCAAAGTCTAAACAGAGAACGATAAGGGAAATAATTGGTGTAGCAATTCGGAACCCATGTCCTGTTTCCGATAGCAAGCACAATAAACTGTGTTGTATTAAAGATTAGGACAATAGTGCAAACCACCCCCAATAACAAAGCAGCACAATAGCTAGTAAAGATAGTGTTGCCATTAATGCAGAATTTCCTGATTGCTGTCAGCCACTTTCACAGTAAGTCTTTCGTAGGTATTCTCTTATTTAATTTTCTCAACTTTAAAAGAAGCTTTAAAGGAAAAGGTTGAGAAGTTATTAGCTTAAGAGACTGGAATGACCATCCTCTTTCAATTTCTTCCCCATTCTGTTGCCTTCCTTCTCTTTGCAGGTCAGTCAAGAGTTCTCCCTGTACCTTAGTACCGTATCTCCTTGTATTATCACCTCATTTTCTCTTCTGCAATTGTAAACTTTTTATTCTTTCCTTATGCCTCCTTTGCTCCCCTGTACTTCATTTCTCCTCTTAGAATAATCCCTCTTGCTCTGTATTTTCTTTCCTCATATTCCCTTGTTGTATCAAATTTAGTCACATCTACCAAGTGTTCAGACAGCTCCAGGGGAAGGTAGGACTGCTGCCCTGGCTTCCGTATCAGAGCGCCAGGGAAGCTCAAGCGAAGGATTCCCATCCCGCGCCGGACCGCTGTGAGCGGCGATAAAGAAGAGCCGGGCTAGAGCCTGCTCCTCTGAAGAGAGAGCGGCAGAGAGAAAACCAACGCAGACCAACTGCACACTGGATCCAAGTCTTCCAGGACCTTGCGTCAACTGAAGCAGGTCAGAGACGGATAGTGAGGGATCAGGGAACCTGCTGTAGGCCCTTTACCTACCCCTACTCTCTCCTAGGGAATTTAGCTCCAGCAATTTGTCTGGTCTTTTGTTTTTAAGCAATATTCATCCTTTCCAGTCTACTGCCTAATCACAGAGCTTCTCTACAAAAACTTTTATGAATGACACATCAACATATCACAGCAACACATCTCAAGTATGAATTTATACATTCACTAATAACTCCTCCAGTGTTATAATGGCACATTTAAAAACATGCAAATGTAGTTTGATCAACAGTAGAACAGAAACTTTAATGCTTCAATAGTTTCCTTTCTTTTTCCCCTTGCACGTGAGAAAGCAGCAAACTGGTATATTTTTCTTCATTTTTAATTGCTTATTCTGATTTGCTAAACACAGACTCTACCACAAATACATTTTCTTCTGATGCAGAAAAAAAGAAAACCCTGTTCCCAGTTTGCATGATCTTTCTTAAAGAATAAGCTGCCATGTATGTATAGTGATATCCTGAATCGAGTGCCTCTTCTGTCTGTATAATAAAGGATTGCATAGTTTCGTTCTGATTGCCTGGAACGAGAATGGAAATGTGTCAGGAATTAATAGGTTTATTCAGTCACAAGTTTGGACCTCTTCAAAGGCTTGATCTTCTTGTGCAGTCGTGCTGTTAAGTTATCTTTCATTATTAATATAGCTCCTAATAATAGCTAGACTTAGCAAAATATTTCTTTTAATTTGCAACTAATGTGAAAAATTGACAAGTGTTTTGACAATATGAGCCGGTTCGTTTTGTCCCTTGAATGTAACAATTTGCTTCAATAGTAGACCAAAGATTGTGCAAGCGATGATGGACAGGCTGAGCATAACAAGAAATGACAGATACACAAGAGGTATAACAGAGAAAAACTACCTCTTAATGGAAGAAAAAAGGTTCATTTTAATAATAATTTTCAAGCTACTATGTTTTCAATGGTGTAGCTGTTTTCCTCCGCTTTAATTTCAGTCAATAAGTAAACACGAAAATAAGGCAATTCAATCAGATTATTGCCATCAATTCACCAACATGGTGAAAAACAAACAAAAAAGGAAAGATTTTCCCTAGAAAACATGGAGGAAAACCTATCAAAGAACTCCAGCAATTGCTGATACAAACAAAAACCCCCAACAAGACCAGATCACCTTCAGCTGTAAGTTTAGTAAACTAAATCCAGTTTCAGGTATGGGTTTTGCCCTTGAGATTCCTTCTCCCTTTCTAGCACTCCAGACATTCAATGTGAAAAAATAACTCCACTGAAGTCACTTTTGCCATTCTCAAATAAGACAAATCAGTACAGAATTTATTTAGAAAAAAAAGTGATTTATGGCATGGGGAATGTTTTCCCAATGAAGATAGTGTTTCCCGAAATCCACGCTGGCTGAGCATGCCTCTAGAACGGGACGCACGCTTGGTCAGGGATTTCCTGCAGCAAGGGAAACGGCTGACAGTATCTGGATGTTTCCAATTCCTGTCAAGAGCAAGGAAGATTAGAGACAAAGATTGAGACCTGCCACTGTTCCCCTTGTTCCTTATCAAGTGGCTGGGAAAATTCCTTGAAATGGGAGCATTATGCTTCAGCATGCAAATTTGTTGTTTTCTTTCTGGATTTTCTGTGGCTTCATAGGGTTGTCTTTGAGACAGCTAATCTTTTCTGAAACAAAGAGATGATTTCTCACAGTCAGAGAGAGATATAATTGGGTTTAGTAAGGATAAATTCTGCTACCTTATTCCACAGACAGCAGAAGTCAGTAAGTGGATGGGACCCAAGAAGTGATTTATCACCTGAAAGAGAGCTAATGGTGGAGCACTGCTGTATGAGAGGCTGGAGAGGAAGAAGCAACGTGTACACGAAGTTCTTCCAGTGTGAGCAGTTTTTCATTTGTCAAAAATCAATTTCTTGTGCCATCCAGCTTTCCACTCATCTAGCTTTGTTAGCTCCTTTTAGAGTTGATACTAAGCCTTGAAAGTACAGGTGGCAACGGATGTGTCCGTGGGATTGTACCTGCTTACGTCAATAATGAATTTGACCTGCTGTCTTCAGGCATTACCTAAGTGTTTACTGCACAATTTCCTCCCGAGCAGGACATGAAGTGTGCAGCATTCTAGATGCTATGCCCTGCTTTACACAGATAACCACTGACCTTATGACTGTAACCTTTTTGTATTCAGCTCTCTCCCTTCTTTATAAATGTGCTTCCTTACTAAGTTGTATTGAACATAATCTCTGAGCAGAGGAATTAGAACTGTGTTATACTGCTTGCTTGCTTTCAGCAATAGCAGAAATGTTGAGGCACATACTGATTGCACGTGAAGTGTACGACTACGATTTCAATATTTTACTCTAAATTCTTTTTCTTAGTTCCTTAACAGATTAATAACTACTACAGAAGCCTGATAAAAAGTTCGGGTTTTGCACATGCAAAATTATGTTTTTCCAAAGAGTTCATGATGCTAGCTGCAAGTTTCGTATTTTTGCCCTTGCTTCCAAGGGTGCATGAATTACGTAGGCCCCACAGGCTACGTAAGCCACTTCTGCAGTGAGTTAAGCAGTCATGAGAAAGGTCAGTTCTGCGCACTGAACTAAAGAATGTTTATTTCCCCGCTACAAATGCAGGTCCTTCCCCCCCCCCCAGCATCCATCCTTGTCAAACTCAGATTATTCTGTGTTTAAACAAGAGCCATTCATCCCTTTTCCCGTAAGACTGTAATATGTGTGCACACATACACAAAATAAAGCACAGTTCAACCTGAAATACTGGCAATATGAAGATTCATCCTCAAAGGCTGAAATGCTTTTGTACGTCATCGACTTCAATATTGCAGCGACATACACAAAAGAAAGCCCTTAGTGTTATTTCCAATTATTATTCCATGATTATTATTTGTATATACACTTGTACACATGCTTAATACAAAGCAACAGCTGAATAATAGTATGCCTGTCAAAATATGAAGATCCAACAGTTACTAATTTTACATTTACAGCAAGAACAGTGAATAGTATCTTACATCTTAAATTAATTTTAAAAAAGGCAGCATCATGCTCTAAGAAGAATTATTTCTTAAGACCTGTCAGGTCTTTTGACAGATGTGCCAAGTTACTCATTCTACAGTTGAAAGCAGAGTAACACGGCAGGATGGACTGTGTAGGACACCCATAACCACATATTTGTCAAAACTCTCAGGAGTCTCCCCCCCCTTCCATTTTTTAAATGCTTCAAAAACCTCTTTCCACTCAAACACTTAGTAATATGCGAGTTCCTCATAAGCTCCTTCAGCATTCGCAATACCTTGAGGTGTGGGGTAACTTAATTAGAGCTGGCTGAAGAAAAGCAAGTAACTGGCACTGCAGGCTATGGCTAATTACATTCAACAAATTTCAGCCCATTGTGTTTTTCCCCCCTGAAAGAAACATCTGATTTAGAAAGTTTAGAACAATTTTAATAGCCCTCAACTGGTTTAAAGGATTAATTTGACAGGTGTCAAATATATACACTATAGTGATCTTTTTTGTAATTACATTAAACTCACTTCTCACACAAGGAGCAACCTTTTAAGTGAAATGAGTTTAAGGTTCATGTAAAACTGCTTTTACCGCTTACCCTCTCTGAAAGACAGTTTCTGTAGCCACAGATTTGGCCTGGCTTTAATCAGGTCTCAAGTCGAATCTGTAATAGAACTCCACCCCTCATCTAGTCTCTCTCATGCTACAAATTTTACAAACATTATGTTACTTATGCAGCTTAGACAGGAGTTGAAAGGTCTAAACTATGCCAAAGGAGCAGGACCAGCAGATGTTACACGCTTGCTCTGGGAGGAGTGGAAACCCCCAAGACCACCATAACCAGTGAATCGAGTCTGTTGGGGAAAGCAGGCACACTCTCACGATCACCAAAGCCCGTACCTAGCCAGGTTTCCAGGCTTACTATCCAGACCATCAGTAAATGTACTGCTAGATCTTTGCCCTCCTAGTTAGCGCAGAGCCTGGTTACCAAAACAAAAGAGATAAAGACAAAATAACCTAATGAATTGCCCTGTCACTAACGAAGGTCTCGTAAGCTTGTAACACAAAATAGTCTGGCAAATTAACAAACTCATAGACAGACACAAGGCAGTTCACTCCAGAAGGCACAGTATGGACTGCTCTGGGGGTGCTGCCAGACAACACAAGCAAGCTCCAGCAGCCAACTGTTGTCGACTGTTATTATTTTTTTTAAAGGGTTCTACTGAACCACCTCCTGAATAGACCCATTTGCACACTTGCCTCAACCTCAACTGCAGACAGTCAGGCAGAAGCTCTGGGCATCACTGATGACAGTACATTAAAATCTCTTCTTCAATGTAAGGGTCAAAAAATGGCAAGCACACTATTAGTGCACCCAAGAAAATTAATATTGAAAATACAATAATGCAATTACACAAGTCAACACTAGCAACATTGATGAGTACCAGAGATGGGCAATGAAAATGATTAGCAGCATGGAAGAAGGCTTTTAAAGATTAGGAACTCATTTCCATCTGAGATGAGTACATAAGATCTGATAGAATAAAGCCAGGCAAAACAATGAATTGCACAGAGAGGCTAAATGAGACGTTTCTTTTTACCGTTCCTCATATGGTAAGCAAAGGTTCAACCAAACTAGAAGGCAAAAATTTAAAATCGAGAAGAAATTAGTTTTGCACAGTGCATGACTAACTTCCAGAGCTTATTTGCCACAACAGAAACTTGCAGCCAAGAGCTTAATAGGATTCAGAGAGGATTAGATATTTAAGCAGAAAGACAGCAGGACAGTATTCTCAGTTTAGTTAACCTTAAATAAATAAATAAATTTAAAGACAACGTATAAACCCTCAAACTTTGGTCAGCTGTTTACTGACAAGGGTAAGGAAGACATTTGGTTGCATCTGAATTATTTCCAATTGCCATTCATTATGAAGTACTGCAAACAGAAATGTTATGTGAAAAACTTGCACGGATCTAAGAGAGTTAGCAGTATTGCAGGTTAGTTTTCTTAGCCTTGGAGTGCAGATGCAGGACTAGAAACTCTTTTGGCTTCTCAGGATCACACACAGCTTATAACAGGCATTTACTGAGCAGGTTCCACAAGGGCCTCCAGTCTCCTTTGGCTGCTGCAATACACTTCACAGCTAATTCCACCTTTAGATGAAAACTGGTATTTTACTACTGCTAAAAGCCAAAGTGCCAGAAACAGCACTATATAGAAGAAACCAATGGCTTTATCTGTATTTATGTTCATGCACATGGATAGAATAAACTGGATGAAATATTTCCAGACAGTGATGGAAACAGATCATACCCCACGATGACGATCACAAAAAGACCTTAATGGTCTCGGCCAATCTGACAGAAGAATTTCTCTTTCTAAGCTCAAATCAGGGAGCATATTACCCCACAATGACATGCACACTTACTAAGAAGTATTACATGCTTGCAGGCATCTTAATTGTGATATATTCCACAATACAGCACACTTTTGTCCATGTCCTTTACGCAATCATCACTTCTGGCTTTGTGTCTTGTTCTCCAGTTATCACCATACAGGGTGGGATGTGCTTTTTAATCAAGCTTAAAAATAAATGTGTTCCCCCTTGATTTTTGCACAGAAGTCATTGCAATTAATGCTTATGATGTTTATTTCCATCTGTCCACATTCTAGGGCAAGATTAGCTTTTACCCAAAAAAAGAATGTGTATAGATTCCTTTTGCTGAAGTATAATTATAAAATAATTACAATAAATAAAAAAGGAAAAAGCAATTCACTAGTATTTCTTTAGAGGTAACATCTTGTATGCCCCGGAAAAAAAAAAAAAAAAAAAAAGTTTTCTTAGTAAAATTTCAATAAGCCCTTGGGTTTTTCCTGAAATATTTAAGAGTAGTTAGTAAGAAAACAATTGGAAGAGAACAGATGTTAAAACCTATGAATATATACATTTCCATATTTCAAAATTAAAAAGTCTTATACTAACTGTGACTGCATATTAGACAAAAAAAAACAAGGAGTCAGCTCCTACTTTTGTTTGCTCCTCTTGCATCTTGTACTAATGCACTGGTTAACTAGATGTTCCATACTTGACGCTTTCCAGTTCTATTAGAAGAAATTGTTAACACAGCTTGCTTTTAGTCTTTCTAATAAGAAATTGGGTCTGTGTTGCATTATGGAGTCAGCCAGTTTAGTTGTTTTGCAACACGTAGATGATTTCTGGCTTTGCTTAGAATAAATAATGGATATCATGTATAGGAAAACTTGAGACACTGACTACCGGGGCACATGTACTTTGTGGTTCCAGCAGCTCCGACCTCCCTGCGTGCTATGCTTGACACAAGTGAAGCAAGCGCTTCAGAACGTGGTACAGAGACATCCTTACCAGCTATCAGCAATGCCAAACTTTCTTTAAATCTCCTGTTAACAAAGAGCAACTACTGGAAGTTTTTTTTTTATATATATATATATATATATATATATAACCATTTCATAATAGCAACGAGACACCCCAGGTAATGAATTTATAAGCGATTACTGTACCATCCAGGCAGCTAAAGTAGTTTACTCTTCAGCCACGTTCCCAATGATGCCTCTGACACCGGCATTAACCCCTCCACAGCCTGCTGTGCCTTGCTGTTTGAACGTACCTGACTGCGGAGAATACAAATACGTGACGTAATTTTGCAATGCCCAAAACTACTTCTTCACCACAGACCACCGGATGGATAGCTACCACTTCCAGAACGCCGTCCACTGACCCTCTCCAAGCACGTACGTCACCTCGCTACTGGAGGCCTCCGAACAGGGAATGCTGCCGGTGCTTCCAAACCGGCGGGGTGCCCCGGGCAGAGCCGTCGAGGCGGCAGAGGACAACCAGGAAGCCCGCGCGCGGCAAGAGAGAACGTGGATCTCCGTCCCCCAAGCCCCTGCTTCCCTCCTGGGGGGGAAGCCGAAGGTAACGGCAGCGCACGGGTGCCAGGCCGGGTACACGGAGGCACTCGAGCAGCAAAGCACGCGCACTGCCGCCGAGACAACCTCCCTGCCAAAGGCTCCCGCTGTCACCGGCGGCACTGCCCGAACTACGCTCTTGTCTCCACAACGGCACCAGTTCAGTGAGGACAGTCACGTGCTAACCAAACTGACGGAAATCTCCCCGAACCCAGCAATGTGAATGTGACACTGGTTATCTTATTAATTTTCAGTAATTCAGACTAAAACAATACACACCGGATTTAATGAGTGATGATGTGTATCTTTTTAAACCAATCATTTAAAAAGAGAAAAACCCCTACCTCATTGGTTATACAGTTACAAGTTTGTGTAGAACCTGTGCTTAAATCTGATTTCTTTCATACCTTCCACTACCAAATTTGAAGACCCAAGATAATGCCTCAAACACATAAGAACATATCTATACAATTGTTTAAATCATCTTTACCAGATTTGCTTCATTACAACAGAGCACAAGGGAGCAACTCAGGCACCTAAACACAGATATCTAGTGCTATTTCAGATGCCTCAGGGTCTCCCACCTGGGCTTTCAGCTGCTGCTTTTGAAGGCATTAAGTTGTCTGTCACACCTGGTAGTTCTGACAGCTGCCTTAGGTACCCGAAGCATCTAAAATGGTATTAGATGTCTATGTTTAGGCTCCTGAATCTCTTCCTCCCTGTTTCGAGAAAGCATAAACAGAGAGAACTGGTGTCCTGAAGTCTGTAATTTATCTCAGACACAAGAAGGAGTGGAAGTGTGAAATCATCCTGTTGCCTCACTAATGCAGGCTTCCACTCCGTTCCAAGGAGACCGGTCTGGAGAAGCACCCAGCACGTCCTCAGTTCCCAAACCAAATTAGATTTATTTACAGGAGACAGAAGAATAAAGTGTCCCCTTTTATCCACATTTCAAGAGGAATCAGTCTCTTGCTCATTTGGCTTGCAATTTTTTTTTTGTGAAATAGCATGAAAGTAATTCCTGTGTGTTTTTTTTCTCCTGCATTTAAGTATTTTCTCTCTGCAGTGTAACTTCTGGTTGACACCTCACTCTAGATAATCCATAAAGAACTGAAACTGAGGTCATGTGAGGTCTGAAAACGCACACTTCCATCCCGGCCAGGGGAGCCGTATTGCCTGTCTTAATCAATTAGCTCATAGGATTGCGGTAAATCTTGTTGTAATACACAGACTTCAAGCATAAGGAAGAGCCTGATACAATGTATCGTTCACTCTTAGGGGTTCCTACTTTGAAATGCATTTTGTGGAGCACACTGCTTTTCAATACTCATTCTTGAATATTTTTCTAAGCATTGTTCCAAACAAAGCCACATAATGGAGAAACAAATTGTCTGGACATGAATTAGGAAGAACAAGCATTCAAGAAATGCAAATTGCATAAGCTTTCCTCTGAACAGATTTTTTTTTTGGGGGGGGGGGGGGGGGGGGAGAAGAGAAGAGGAAAAAGAAAAGCAAGATAGGAATTTTTAGCTGTATGCAGGAAAAAGATCACCTTTAACAAAAACGGTGCAATTGCCTTTCAGGCTCCCTTCTCTTTCCAGTTCCTTCCTCTGCTCCTCACTCCAGCACACTAATCAGGCCAATTCAAGCACAACTTATTACCACAACATCTCATGCCTTTTAGTTTTGTATCTGTAGGTCAAGGCATTTCCATGTCATTTTCTAAGCTAGGTTTAAACCATTAAACCACATTAAAAAAAAAAAAAGAACAGTGACTCTTAGGAAATGTCTAGTTAACAACAACTCCTATATCTTTATTTCAAAGCCTTAAACTGTGCCTCATTCCTGCTTCTGCTTCTCCAGTCATTTATTACAGCACTGTCATAAGTATTTATTAATAACAATACCTATTGACCAAATTAATGCTATCCTAGTTTTATACTAGTCATAGAAAATACCCAAAGGAATATTGCATGAAGGAATATATTTTTAAATGACAGAAACAATTGCTTATACCAGACAATTCCTTGGTCACATGAATTTTCGCAAAGTTAGTACAATACACTACTGCAAATTGTTTATGAACAACTGATACTAATTGCTTCCCAAACTTGGTATTTAAGGCCTGTAATGAAACAACAAAAAATACCAATTCAGCTCCTGGATCCCCAGGAGTAATTGTACAGTTCCATTTTCCTTTGTAGCTTTACAGTTACTTTCAGGCATGAAAATATTTTATATAGTATCAATATTCATTTAAGAAAGTGACATAAACATTTACTACTACAAACAGCCATTAAAGCAAGTAACTTATTTCTTGGAAATAAATTAATTTGGGCATTGAACAACTTGAGGAAAACAGAACTTCCTGTCAGTTATGGAGGGACAAATCCTAATTTACTAGGCAATGCACAAGAGTTAAATTTGTTTTGGACTAAATCTTCGGTCTTGACCAGGAGGACGTTAGGCTGCCAGTGACCCTTCAGCTTCTACTCGGCTCTGAGCCGCCAGTCCAGCCCTGGGAACACCATGAAGCAGGTGCAGAGAGCAACCAGCTCAGCTCTGCCGCAGGCTCCCAGCACAGCCAGCCCACACCAGAGCAGAAAACGGTCCTACAGCCTCTTTACTCACTAAGTTACTACACCTCAGGGGCAGCAGGAGCAAATCAATGTTGTGCAGTCAGTGTGGAAAGGAGAGTAATTATAGTTTATTTCCTGTAACAAAACCTGAACGATTGCAAGATCGCCATTTACCTTGGGAGGGAAGTCCACTCACGACCCTGCCCTGACGGGCCACTCGCCTTTACCAAGCGGATATGGAAATTGAAGATCACTTGTTCTAAGTCTCTTCTCCTCAGGATGAAAGAGCTCTTCATGTCCACATCATGTCATGCAACCAGCAGGTCAGAAGAGAACTGCTTTTTTTTTTTTTTTTTTTTTTGGGGGGGGGGGGGGAGGGATGCAGGGGGAAGGGTACTCTAGAACATGGGATTTCAAAGTGCCTCTTACCAATTTCCCCAGCTGTCTGCATAACTACACGTTGAGCTGTTGAAGATGGAAGAAAAAGTGCCCCTTCCCTCCAGACCACCTGCTTGAACTTGAATAAGCAGGTTACTGCGTTTATATTGCAGTAGCACCTAAGATGGAAAACGCATAAAATTGTTTAAAGCTGAATATCTGTCTAATAGTCATCTCATGGCTTATTTTAACCAACTTGATGTTAGCACATCAAATGTGATTTCCTAAACACACTCTGCATACATAAAAAGATTGAAGGAACCTTCAGACTGATGTTCAGACTTTTTCCTGGGCCCATCCTTGTTCCTAGGAATACATGCCCTAAGAGATGGTCGCTCACCAGAGGATTATTTTTAGTTTCCTACAGTTAAAATATATATATATATCCAACAACTAATCAAAAAGAGAGGTCCCTCAATCCCAACACAGCTCAGAGTATGAACAGATGCTTCATGACCAGGTTTTCAAGCGACAGCATTACATATACTTTGTTTGCTGGGGTAATATTGATTTAAATAAACTGGGCTTGTGATCCTCTTGGCCTGAGAACCTTCTTCTAGTTATTTCAGCAGTTTACAACCGCCTGTTGCAAAGTCCCCTAAACTGACACACACAAAAATATTACCATATATATACTAAGGCTTCAGCAGTAATACTTTCCTTACCTTCTCCCTCCCCAATAAAGATACAGAAAACTTCAGAGTGCTTTTTCATCATCCATTTCCACTTTCCACAAATCTTTGTTTTCCAACACAATCACTTTCAGGATGTTATTTTTCCTGCTTTAACTGGAAATAGGGTTTTCATATATATATTTTTTTAAAAAAAAAGCAACATTTTCCCCTGAAAAGCAATTCAGACAAAATTTTTCAGCTTACCGGTCCTGCTGTGGTCATGACTATTTTTTAAATCATAATTTTCCACTTGATAGAAATCCTGCTTGAAGCAACCTCAGCATTCAAGAGTAGCTGCACAAATGGGCAGGAGCATTTCAGCAGCCTAAGACACATCGTGTGGCCCACAATTTTGGTAGAGGACAGCGCACTGCAAACCAAAGCACTATTAAGAAAATGCATGCAAGAATTAAGCAAGCCCCAGGGCACCCATAGGTTCTAGCAGGGGTACTGTGACAGTATCTCAAGAAAACCACTAACATAAGCAGATCTAAATTTATTTAAGGCTTAACAGGATGAAATTAATAAGCACAAAGGGGAAGAAATTAAGAAGAGACAAAGACACAGACGTCAACAGGATGCATTTTGCAAGTTTTCCACAAAGGTTTTCACCTTTTTTGACATCTTTCACCAGTGGAGGCTTAAGGTACACTTGCACTGTCCTGATCACCTGCATACATTAAAGAGCAAAATATAGCAAGACTTTAAAAAGCAATTTCATACTGTATACGTGAATGAAAGAAGGTCTCAGTAAAAGGGAAGGTATTCCAGCTCTTTCATCATCCTGTTGCTACTCCTGGATCTATGAGAATGACCTCAATACACGTAAATAAAATTTCCAATTCTACTGAGCTATGTATTAGTATTCATCTATGTTGATGCTTCTCTAGTCTTTTATTACAGCATGAAGTAAGTATATTTACTAAAAACAAATGCTGACAAAATTAAAGCTATCCTACTTTCAAACCAGTCCTAGAAAATACGCTGGACCACAACTGAGGCCTATCCAACACCTTACCTGTCGAAAGGGATGGACACCAAGAGGTATCGACAGTCAGCAGTACCATCGAGAACAATCCCTAGTAACAGGCTTCTATAATTCCTAACCTCAACAGGTATCTAGAGGTCTCATCCGTGGACCGCTTTTGCCTGCGTACACACCAACAACTATCAACACTGACCATTCTCAGGCTCGGCAGGCCTGGATGTCAGATTGATATTGCTGTCTGTGAGGCATCCGCACCTGCCAACGGCTCTCGATATGGAGAGGCATCGATGCCTATTGATAGCTGAATTTTTGCCCGTTTCTTTTGTCTCTTTTTCCCCCTACTCCCCCCCAGTCTTCAGAGAGGTAATTATGACATTTAATTACTTCACATATGCTTCAAGTCTATCAAAGAAAATTCATTTGACGGAAACTGGAAGACACACTATAATCTAGTAATACAGTAACAACATTTGCAACAATTTCTCAAGGAATGTGTCTGTTAAAGGCTCACATCATGTTGAAATAACACAGAGGTAAAAGAATGAATTCTACCTTTACAAGGTAAATAAAACAAAAAAAGCCCCTGTGGAAGTTATGTACTTGCTCTCATCATATAAAAAATTAAGTAGTAAAACAATTTTTAGATTTCAAAGTCTAACAAGGTAAATCCCAATTTGGCTGTTAACTGGGATCTTTGAATGCCCTAAACACCTGGTAAGAAGCTGAACCACGTACAGGCACTTCTACACTTCTTCTGAACACTTTGACAGGGCAAAGCTGTTACTGAACAGCGTTACTTTTCAGAGTACGCTGCTTTTTGTGTTTTAACTACATTTTATCCTTACTCTATCTTACTCCCAAGCAGCTCAACACCTACCCACAAGCCAGTGGCTAACTCTCTTCATCTATCCGTCAGCACACAGATCTCTTCAAACTGTGAATAACGCAGTCATCTGAAGTTGGATTGCTACCAAAATCTTCGTCTCCAACGTTATCATGTATTTTGTCTCTCGTCCCTGCCCTTGTTAGGGCCGCCGGCTGAACGCCCGCGGCTGTCCTCGCCTCTCAGCTCCCGAGCGGGCAGGAGCGCACGGGGGTCACAAGCGCTTTGCGAGAAATCTCGAGCTGCTGCGCGCAGGGAGGCCGAGCAGTAGAGCACTCGGCTTGCCTTAATTTACACCACTTCTCTTATTTAATCAATCATCAGTAGCGATGCAGCACTGCACAGGGCGCGCGTGGGGCATGCGTGCAGACAGGACTCCCCACGACGTGGCACAGGAGGGACGGGAACTGCTCGCCCACCTCTTGTGGCCCAACGTTCCCTATTGCAGGGGACTGCGGCAGTGCAAGCAGAGCAAGGTAGAGCTGTCTAATAACAGTGTTTTGCTTTAGTTTTACTGGGGGCAAGGGTGGGAACACCACTTATCCTTTTTCAGAAGGAGCTTCATTAAAATTGCCTTGTTTTCTTAGCATATTTAAGAGAAAATGAGAATGCTTTAACATGGACAAACTGTGTTTTACTGAGAAAGTCTGAGGATTTTCCACATTGGTGGAAAGACCTGACATTCAGCAGAAAGACTACCCTAACGATAGAGATGAACTCTTCATCTCGAAAAATAGAAGTTTGCTTCACAAGCATTTAAGCTCTCTGCAGCAATCCAGTGTTGTCTGGAAACTCATCACGTCTTCCACATAATCTACCTCCAAGGCTCACAGGCATGGCAAAACCCTCCCTGAATTTTGTCCTCATTTGGTGGAGCCAGCATAGCTTTGGCTAGCTTGGCAACGAGCAGTTAAAACTCCTCATGAACAGTCTGGAGGATGATTTTGTTTGTTTGCAATGGGAATAAGAGCTGACTCACCACCAGAACAAGATCAGAATAAGGAAGCTACAGAGCAGACAACAAGTGAGACTGTAGGAAGTGAAAATGAGAGCAATAAAGAAAGAAAAAACTGAGACCAGTGCACCAGTAGGGTAAGTGGGAATGGGGAGGGGAAAGAAGGAAGGGAGGAGCTGGTGACTGGGCAAGATATCTGAAAAAAGCTGCCTGGGAATGGAAAACAAAATTGGGATGAGGGTGAGCAGTGGGAAAATCTGGAAAGAGAAAGCAGGTCAGGTTTATATGGGGCACCGGAGACTGGAACAAGTGGCTGTGGATAAAGAGATGTCCATTTGCCAGGATGTGAATCTAGATGAATGAATTGAAGTTCTCTTCTAAATCTGAATGAGATCCAAGAGTACTGGGATAAATGGTAGAATAATGGTAGATCTGGCAAAGCAATGTGCCATGTTCTCCACTAGCTACTTCTGCCTGAACTATGCTATTTTGCTTAACACTTCATTACCTCAGGTGGCACAGACCTGCATGATGTTCCAGAGGTTCAGACCCCGCTCACACACCCAGGAGGAGAGCAAGGTTTGTTTTCTTTTCCTTTACCTCTCAACAGGAAGGCATAAACACAAAGCAACACAAAAGCAGTATCAGAAAAACTGTAGTGTTACACATTCACAAGCTGAGTGTGACAAGCTTGCTGATAGCTTCAGTCACCTTACCCTTGTCTGAGCATAACCAGGACGCACAGAGCAACACACCAAAGAAAGGGAGTTTTTATATACGATCCCTGTGTTATTGTAGTAAAAACTAAGGTTGACACTGAATGAAGCAGAAGACAGGAGGAAGATTGCATCAATAAATGCAATCAGAAGTTGCACCGTAGAACCCGACTCTAATCCTGTCTCTACTGCAGAGATGCAAAAAATAGCCCTTCTTTCCAGCTTAGCAGTTTTGACTAGTAATTGCATATTCCTCAGGTTTTCAGTGGCCAGCACAACAGCCCAGGATCCAATCTGCAGAAGTTTTAGTACTTGTACTTGCAACAGGGTATCAAAGGCAGCCCAGATGGTGGTGTTGCTCTGAAAAACCATTAATGGCTGTGAAGTGCAGTAAGAACACAAATTTGATTATTAATACTTCAGACTTCCTAAAAGTTAGAATAATATTCAGTAAATATAGGGGCCACATGCTGAATAGGATGCTGAAAGATGCATGTCTTGCAGTCTCTCCACTTAATAAAGAGTTTTTTTTTTTTTTTTTTTGGGGGGGGGGGGGGAAATTGTCACCATGTAATTCAGAGACCCAGTTAGAAACTGCCTAGAAAATCTAAATTCTACTGTTTTTTTAAAAAAATTCTGGATGCTTGACTTTATGACTAATGTTAATATCCTAGGATTTTTCACTTTTTATATTGTGCCTAAACAGTATCTTTGTTAGTCTTTGCAATATAAACCCTCATTCACATGCTAATGCTCATGAAATTTCTTATTTACAGCTGAAATGCCCCTCTTGATCTTTTGCTTTGCAAAAGGCTTGGTTCCTTTCCTTCCAAAGGTGATTTTTCTTTTTAATTTTACAGGTTGTGACCAGTTCATTCACCTGTTCTTTGAATTATGGGAGGGTGAAAAAGTAATACTTACTTGAAATGACAAAATTATATGTGGGTCTCCCCCACCTCAACCCCAATTTGAAAATGCTGAACTTTATGATCTGACATTTTCAGGTTGGCTAGGTCTGACTCAGTACTAGGCACTTTCATTATATACAAAGAACTCTCTACCCCCACCCCTAAATAAATAACTAAAGTCTAAGCACTTTTTGAAGTAGATTTTATAACTCTAGCTAATGCTGGAACTACAGTAATATTTCCTGGGATGACCCAGCAAGCAGCTACCACCCACAAAGAAAATTCAGTGCCAACTCTTTCTAGGGCAGTTGCAATAAAGTGGAATTCTGTACTTTAGACCCTCACAAAGAGCTTATAACATTCTGTAGAAGAAACTACCCCCTATAGAAGGGAACTGATCTTAAGAGAGAATTCTGATCCTTAGAAGGCTAGCAAAGAAAAGGAGCACAGGCTGTTAACCCGAGCAGGTTCTTTTGGTTCCAGGAATAAATAGACTCCATTAGCAGTTTGTCAGTTAAATATTTAACATAAATAAATTCAGCCTTGTATACTTCTCTTAGACAATCTGTGTTCTGCTCTCTCACACACAGAATTCAGGCCTTAAGCATCAATTCTACTGGCTTTCAAGATGGACACATCACCCTTTCCATAATAATTCTACCTGTTGGTATGAACTCTTCAGGAGGAAGACACATGGTGTTTAGTGCTAGTAGTATGAAAATTCAAACACAAAAATATTAAAGTTATAGACAAATGCTGCAGTTAGAGAGAAAGAAAATTACGTGCTGTCACATTGTCATGACTAGCTATGAAGTGGGAGAAGTGTTAGGTATAACAGATCTTCTCAGAGATGGTGAACAGACTAGTTGGACAGGCAGAAGGGATTAGAGCTTCTTTGGATATACTAAAGAAGATAGAAGTGGCCTATCTAGAAGAAACTAAGGATTAACAAATCTGAAGTATTTCCTAAGATGATCAAAAATAAGAGTGACAGAATAGAGAAAGACAAAAGTTGACTTTGTAAAGGGAGTTACAGCCATAATAGAACAGGCAGGATGGCTTCAGTGGAAGCTAAGTTGACTGAGAAAGGTCAGAGACAGATGGAAAGGAGACCTCCCAGCAGCAAAACATAGTCAAGAACATGTAATCAAAGGTGCTTAAAAATACTGCAGCAGAACTGATAGGAGACTCCTCCCACTCTTGAAGGAAGGTTTTAAACAGTCCTTTTCCCAAGCAGAAATCGTTCCTACTTGGGCTAAAGGAACAATCTCTTGGCTAACAGTATTGTAAGCACTTACTGCTTGTGCAGGCTTGCTGGCCCTGGAGCAGAACACATCCAGAAGTATAGTGACTCCTCCTCGCTAAAGAAAACCTGTCTCAAACACCCGAGTTGTAGGCTGAAGATCACTTGACTTGAATATTCAAGGGAAGAAATAGGTGTTTTATAACATCAGAAGAAGAACTCCTCAGTTCTTTCACGGAGCCACACTTGTCCTGAAACACTGCTAGGTATCAGCCTTCAAAAATGATGCATCTTTCTTCCCTTTTCTATTTATAACAACATTTTGAAGATATGTCTGCTTTTCTAGACATCATTTATGTTACTTAACTATTAAATCATCTATAAAAACTCCATCATAATTCACGACACAGACTTCTCCAATAAAACTTTACTCCTCATGTATCAGCCATCCTTACTGACTGCTCTCTCTCCTGGAAAAGAAAAAGGTGAGCATTTGGACTTCCATCAAGATCAACAATACAGTGTCATCTGAAGTGATCCAAGGAACTTGGTTCTACAGCCTAGAGCTCCTGCAGATGTACCCGGTATTGCAATTCCCACTACATTCAGTCAAGGAGGATCAGCCGGTACACCCGTGCTAATCAAAGTAGCTACAGTATTGCACAGGAAGAACATGAGTCAGACCCCATACCATTGGGAACTTCACAAGTTACAGTCTTCATAAGTCTTACATTTATCTTACAAGCCAATAGCTAAACTGGTACATGCCCTTCAAACACCATAGTTTGTGATCTACCACCAACGGCAAATTGCTGACAAAGCGGTCTCCTGTATTTTGAATCCACTCAGGTGTGAATTAATTTAAAAATACAGTGCCACAGCAGGAATTCTGTCTCAAGACAAAGGATTAAGACACAATAGTTAAATAAATTCAAGTAAGTGTTGTAAAGAGTGGCAAAATACAGTAACAAATTACCAGGACATACCCTTAGTGAATGTGAGAGGATGTCAGCCTCCTATCCTGCCCACTTCCCAAGGGGACTACCACCTCATTTTACCCACACTGACCTTCCAGCCAAACAGTCTTTCAGATTGTAAACCTGTCAATGCACAGCATTGGTGGATCAAGGCAGACAACACTGATGAGCTTCACATCGCCTGCCCACTGACAGTCATTGCTACCTCTCCCTTACCCACACAGGAACTGACTAGGAAGGGAAACAAAACTGAACCCCCAATACCCATATATTTCAAAGAAATTCATTTCTGGGAAGTGCATGGCCAAGAGTAGTCATGAACTGAGGCAATCAAGAGTTTTAAGATAGCTGCATTTTTACACCCAAGCTAATTTCCACTGACTTGCTCTGGAACCTATAGTGAATAAAATGGCATTATAAGAACAGTAACAGTATTATCAATACCTATACATAAGTAAGCAAACTGTTAATGTAAAGATTTAAATAAAGCAGCCTCAGAAGTATCTATTTTTTGTATCTTTACATGCAAATACAAGCAATATTTATATACGATGCCCTTTAATATTAGCACATAGCTCTTTTTGACCTTTGAAAGTTTCAGCTAAATGTTCTCAGACATATAGTATACCTGACCTTCCTTAGTGTGCTTTATGCTCTTAACTCTTACAAGATCCAATAAAGGCTGCTCCCAGTCCCCTCCCGCAGGTCTCAGACGTCCCAACAGAAGGTCTATAACCTGAACGCATCGAGGTATTCAAACATGAATTTTCTGCTGGGTCCGAATCTTCTGTTGATCTACTTCTATCTTGTAAATAAAAAAAGGCATTGTTCTGAAATAAATTTATTTCGGTTTTTGCAGTCAAACCATAATCAGAAAACACGCGCGTATCAGTATACAAATAACTCTCTATTTTGGGGTCCTGAGAAGTTTCAGCAATTGCTTCTAGCATAATGAATGTTTGTAATTCATTAGATTCTGTTTAAAAATGCAAAGCACGCCATGACATCAGTGATGTTTTCTTTATCTTAAAAAAAAAAAAAAGACTATTACACTTAATGTTCTTTAACAAAGCTAGCATGTTGAGAAATATGTATTTCTTTTCTACAGTACAATGTTTACAATGGTGTGTTCATGTTTTAAATGCATTAATCTATTTCAGGCAAGACTATGCTCTGCTAATTATTTCAAAGAGCTTCAAAATCTTTACAGTATATTCACTGCATTTATATCTTCTCCATAAACTTACTGATCTTGTTTATATAATTTTGCAAATGACAAGATGTGTAGGATAACTATCTAAATGAACTAAAAATTGTGTCACGGACAGATCCTTCATAGATTTGCAATTTGTAGCTGTCAATCTTTCTACAGCTGCTAGATAACAAAACAACAGTTCTTTTCTTCATGCAGAGGAGCAAATTCAATAAACATTGGTAAGGGTTCTTTTGCAAAGAAAGAAATCTCTGCTTCTCTACAGTCTATTAAATCTTTTTTTATATGCATCTAAACTCATTCCTTTTTTTCTTAAGGAAGAGGGGGAAAAAAAATTATGCAAGTCCTGCATATTTTAACACCGTATTTAACTAAATTTTCATTTTGTGAAACACAGGCTTGCTGACTACTAAACATTTTCACAAGAAAGAGGAAAAATACATATATAATGACCAAAAGAGGAAAAAGATGTCTTAAAAGAGATATACAGGCTTACAACTCACATCATATCATAACTGGAGAAGAAACAATAGAATTAGCTAAAAGGGTCATTAAAGGTAGCCACATTCATTTATATTTTACCTTCTCTCAATCAAGACCTGCCTGAAATTGGCCAAGTCATATTAACATTTGAAAGAGAACACAAATGGACAATAAAAGGATCAATACTGAGTGCAATCCTATAAATTCAAAACTGTGAAATTAAGATGGGTGCAGCTTTTTTTTTTTGTGCTTTTCCTTAAGATAGGGGTATAAATTATAGTGACAAACACTGTTAAAGGTTGGATTAGGGACCAGCACCTACAGTGATAGGAAAGAAAAGGAATTTAGTCAATAGAAAATCATTGTGGAAAGGGCAATAAAACCGGAAAATGAAAACAACGTACTACTAAAGCAGAAAGGGAATAAATAACTGTATTGATGATAGATAATACAAACACTTCATTGCTATATATATAAAAAAAAGATTACTATAAGGCTTATTATTAAAGAGCATTTTGTAAATCACACCTGAATTTCCTCTTCTTCAAATAAATTACATATCACTTCCAATAATCACAACACCAGTTTCGTGCCATGGATTTTCCCTTTGAAATCAAACTCGGAGTTAAGCAGGGGTGCTCACAGAATGCGTTTCTCCTGGGGGGTAAAAACTCGGAGCTGCAGCAGACTGAGGCACTTGGCAAGTCCATCAAGCACCGCCAAACCAGGAAACCCTTCGAGGCAGCCAGGTGCAGCGGGTCCACCCGGATTAACACCGGCATCACTTGACCCTAAGCTACTCGTGGGCATCGCGAGTTGCATCACCCGCTACAGCAGCCGCAGCGGGAGCCGCGACTGCCCGGCGGAGCCGCGGCGCCCGGGGGCCCGCGCAGCGCGCCGCGCGGTAACCCGCAAGTGGATAACGGCGCCTTAGAGATAAACAAACAAATAAGAAGAATTTCCTCAGTCCACCGAGGAGAAGCTGCCGAGCCTCCAGCTGCGAGAATAATTGGAAAGTAGAAACATCTTAAAAGAACGAGCAGCAGCGGCAGCAGCGCGGGGCGGCGAGCGCGCCCGAAGCGCCCGGCGGACGCTCGTACGCGGCGCCCCGGCCCCGCGGCCCCCGCTGCGGCGGGGCCCCCGGCGCGGCCCCGCGCACCACGGGCGGCAGCCGCGACCCGCCCGCGCCGCGCGCCCGGGAAGCGGCGCCGCGGCTGGAGCCACCTCGGCGGCGCCAGGAGGAGGAGGAGGAGGAGGAGGAGGAGGAAGGACTTACTGGGGTCTGCGGCAGGGCAGGGCAGAGCGCGGCTCCCGGCGCGGCGCGGCGCGGCGCGGCTCGACTGGCGGCGCGGCAAACTCCGCGGCGCGGCGCGGCGCGGCTGGCGGCCCGCCCCGTGCGGCCGCGCTTCACACCCGCCGCCGCCGCCCCGGCCCGCCCCGCCCCGCGCCGCCGCCCGCGCCGCCCCGCGCCGCACCTGCGCCGCCGCCCGCGCCCCATTGTCCGCCGCGCCGCGCCGCGCCGCGCCTGCGGGCGCTTCTCCGCCGCGTCCCGCGCCCGCCCCAGGAGCCCCCGCCCGCTGCCCACGGCCCCTCGGGGGCCTCGGGCCCGTTTCGATTACCTTCCCCGCCCCCGCTTCCCGTGCCCCCTTCTCCTCGTTCTCCTTTCCTCGCGTTTCCCCCGAGGCTCTTCCCCTTCCTTTGTCTCTTGCCGTGCCCGGGTTGCCCTCGCTGCGCTGCCGCGCCGTGCCGTGCCGTGCCAGGCGAGGCGCGGCGCCGCCAGCCCCTCGGCGCGGGTTTTTATCCCGCGGCGGCGCGGGGCCGGCAGCCGCCGCCGGGGCGCGCCTCGCCCGCGCTCGGGGCGCTCCGCCGCGCTCTGCCCCGGCCGCCCCCCCGGCTCCAGCTGACACTGCGAATGCTCTCCAGCGATCGATGAAGAAGTCATTTGGCTTAGCTGTGGGGAGAGGTATCAAACAGAGATTTTCCTCTGGAAAGTAAATTGTTTTACTTCTCCTACTTTGCATCCTGGTGAACTTCCCTGCTCCCCGCTAGCACGCGTTGCTTCTCCAGGCTCAGCTGACTCCCGAAGAATCCTACGCTGGTGCCGCAGGAGCAATCCCGGTTTGGAAAGGGCTGCCTGGGCTGCCAGCTCCTTTTTTAAGGCTCGCAGTAGACTTAAAGCAAACCACTTGGGTTCACTCTCAGCAGAATCCAAGTTCATCTACAGAAGCCCCGGCCCTGACTTTACGGCAAGACAGAAATCGAGATTTTCTTGCATCATTGCACATTTTGCAATGATGACTTTTCAGAACCAATACTCTATTCTGCAGTTATACATCAGAGACAACTGGCTTTAAACTTGAATCTTGAAATACAAATACAAGCTCATTCTTTGCAGCTTCTGATTGTTGCTATTCATTAAAATTTCACATTTTGGGGATCACAGCATAATGTCTAATCTGAATGTCTTTGTTTTACTATAGTTTTTAACTGGGTAAAAAACAAACCATAAAATTGATTATTTGGGTGGTCTGAACTTGAATTCAGATGTATTTTCTTTGGAAATAAATGGAAACTAAAGAAGCATATAAGGGAAATTAATTTGTAGTTTACCTACATCAATCATAATCTATCAAAGCAATAATCACATCCTTCTCCAGGTACAGGTCCCGCTACAAATGAGGAAAGGGGTTGTTAGTGAGAAAAAGCAATACTTGCATAAGCGCGAGTATGCTAATATATGCAAAGTTTTCTACTGCAAGTTGGCTAGTGACAATCAGATGTTTCTCAGAGTCTGCAACTACAGCTCGGCTTCAAGCCATACGCTGGGAGACCGACTTTCTCATTTCTCCTCCCAAAGCATCTCTCCTTCCTTTTCCATCCGTGGTCCATGCAGGTCTATGGTTGCATCCTTTGCTAGCAGCTCTGTTGAGCTCTGGCTGCTAGCACAGAGCCCTCCTGAAGGACAGTCTTTTCCACAGCCCTTGGCACTCCATTTGGTCTTTTAAGTACATGTGCGCTGATTCAAACTGCCACTCAGTTATCACTTGCAGTGGGTCATTTGCTTCAACGTTTTTGCTGCCTTAATTTTGTTGAGTGGCATCTTACAAGTTTCCAAACCTCTTTTTTTTCCTACTCTTCCACAGGTCTTTAAGGACCCCTGTTCTGTCTTCAGGATTGGGGATGGACTCACTGTTTGCCATTCTTTTCGCAATCAGATTTGATTTTTTTGTTGCTGCTATCATGAATCCAGACCCAGCTAGCGTGACCGTGCTGCACCAATGCTTGATGCAGCTGCACTGCTTTGCATAGGTGCTTGGAGGCTGGCTGGAGCCCTGCTCACCCGTGGGCACAAGACATCTCCTGTCCCCAGCAGCCCAGTGCGGCCAGGTGAGGCACCGGGCACAGAAACCTGCTCCAAGGCACCTCAGCCACAGCAGAGTTGCTACGGGTTCCAGTGCGCTGCGATGGCCCCGGACTGCCAGAGAGGGGTTCCCTCTGCCGTGACCATCAGCCTCTCGGCTGCCATTCCTGCCCACTCTGCAGAAGGCTTTGAGGGTACCTAAGAGAAGATACCTTTTGCTGAAATTCCCATTTCGCAATGAATCATTCGCGTTTCACTGCAGCGTACCATTGTCTGAACAGAACGTTTCGGCAGACGATAGCACCTTTAGTTTCCTGATTATAATTCTTGTCTCAATGTCCTACAGTCAGGGCAGCTTTGTCCTGTAGTCCTTTTTACAGAATTACGCTGTGAGTACATGAGGCAGAAATCTCCTTTCACTGTCAATCACTAGCTTCTCTGTACTTCCCTTACTGACCAATAAATGATCTCAGTTGCACACACACTACTGGAAAAAATAATGCCTCCCCCCAGCTTCTTAATAATGCCTGTTTCATGTTGGGAAGCATGTATCTGTCTTATAATATTAGTGATTAAATTGCCCAGGACTTCAGCTGAATTCCCTTTAAACAAAACTGTGGATAAAAGCTGGTTGATTGGGGGGGGTGTTTTTTGCACATAATAGATTCAATAAAAATTCAGTTTCACTTATCCTTGGACTACTTACAGATTTGGATCATCTGTGCTGAGTAGTTTTAGAGGAGGAGAAAATAAGATATTTTCAGGACAAGATTCACAAACGTGGCAGAGTGGTTTTCATCAGTCTTCTGTTTTATAGTATCTTGGAGGCTAGGACAAATTTCAAGCATGTAGGAGATCCAGGACTAGCTCTGTTCTCTGCCTGAGTGAATTTGAATTCACATTGTCCATCTACTAAGTTATCATTTACCTGGGGATGTACAAACAGGTACAAATAACATCAACTGGAGCAGGAATTAGATCAGATTCTTCAGTCTTTCAGGTGAGAAGCAGGACATCACACAGTCCTACTCATCCTTCAGCATTTATTTCCACATGGAGCCCAGCAGAGCTCCAACAGGAGTACCTGGAGAAACCCTGCTTCACACCGCATGTGGATGACACTTGCCTGCAATTGAGGATCACAGATGCAAATCACTGACAAGCCAGTGAACTGCGCACAGCGCATTCCAACATCCACCGCAAGCGTTCAAACAGCACAGCTCCCGTTTAGATCAGGGGCATTACTTGCTCCTTCCTGAATTTCACCTTCCATTTCTTTCGCCTATCAAGTGAACTACTGACTTGCCAAAAAAATGCTGTGTTTTGCTGAGTATGGAATAATGTTTTGGGGCTCCTGGTGTCAACAAGAACCCCTCCCCCCAAAAGAATGATCTGCAAAACCAGTACCAATAAGCTCTTGGTCTGCACACAAAACTCGTCGTCAGGGGTACACTGTGGAGCTTTCTCCTAGAGACACGGCCATTAAAGAATTGCATCATTGCCCGTTATCTTCCTATCCTTCTAGACGCTTTGTCAGGTTTCCCGAAACCTCTTATCAGAGGTGCTAAAATACAGATGGAAAAACAGGACATGCTTACAATTTATCTCTTGTTCCAAAGAGCTACCTGTCCTGCAGTTTAGAAAGTGAATTCTGTTGAGATATCTTTAGTGACTTTCCTTGGTAGTACCTTCTCCTTGCATGGTAACATCTGATATCTCAGTATCAGTTCCTGTTTCTTGGGTGCACTCACCAGTCACTTTTTCAATGGATGTGTATAAACCAGGAAGATTAGCTTATATCAAAGTCTAAATTCTTTTAACTTTCGTGGCAGTATTTCTACCAGTTTCTTAGGATTTGGATGGACTCATAAAGAAATCAACAGCTGTCCAAAGTCAATAACCTTACTACCAGCTTTTCTCCACTCAGCCTTCTTCTTTTTGTTCCTGATTAGGAGTCACTGCAATGTGGTGAGAGAGCCCTGAACCGCTTCTTCTTTGCCCTTTTCATGTTATAAAACTATTATCTGCTCTACTCATAACACTTGGGAGGTGTTACCTCATTCAGTTTATATTAAGCTCAGTTTAAATCAGAATACTTCTGGGAAGGAAAATATGTCCACGAGTATGCATTTTTGGAGGTACTTACCACCAGATGAAGAAAACTGTGTCAGGTGACTGGAGGGCTTGTCTAGTTGAACATGAAATTGTTGTTCCCGAACACTAGTCAAGCAGGCAGGAGCTCCGCAGGGGCTGCTAACGAGTAATGTTGTTTTTCACTATTAAGTGCTTTTGAGTCAATGCTGATTTCTAGTTTACCAAAGGCTTTGTCCCCACTGTTTGGAGGCAGATCCACACTGTGCTCATTTCAGAAGACATAACAACGCCTTTTCTTTGAAGACATGCCAGATCCCACTTCAACTGCTTTACTGGGGCTGCTGGAAGGCCCCCATCATACAGGAGTGCTGTTGTCCTCCCTCGTTCAGCTAGGAATATTTTTGATGGTGCTTGGTGAGCAAATTGCTCTTTTTCAGGCTGCGTCGTTGCTCAGCAAGGTATTCCTGCCTGTCAGCTGTTACAGACTCCAAGAGATAATGTTGCTTGTTTCACAGATTTCTTATTAACAGCTTGTTTTTGCTTACAGGACTCAGTGTACGCACACCATATATCACCAGCACTCAGCCACATTACTCTTGTGTAATATTTGTAATATTATCAATATTTCTGGGGCTCATATTGCAGCTGGTCCCATGATTCAGCTGGAATTGAATTGGTTGCTGATCTAATAGCTCAACTGCAAATAGAGCAGCCTTTCTTCTACAGAGCATTTAAATCAAGAGTTTGTGGAGCGGCTGAGGTCATATGGCAGATAGCCTCTTGCTCCCCGGAATACACAGTATTTTCAAGCACTGTAGGTGCTTTCCCTTTTTCGGATAGCTGTTGCAGTGGAACATTAAGTCGTTCTTTTGCCCCATAACTTTTCATCTCCTATAAGCATTTTTTCTCTTTCTCTCTATTGCACATGCACAGGCTGAGGCTTTCAGTCTCTGTCCTTGTCCTGCTATCTGAACTGCTTTGCACAGCCCTACATTTTTTTCTGCAGTGGTTGTTGTTTCTGATGTGATTCTTTTCCTCAGCTGACCTGGCTGTGGCATTACGTTAAAATTTAGGTATTCCTCCCAAAACCAAGACAAACCAACCAAAACCTCCTCCTCTTTAATCTGGAATCAGGCATCTCACAGATGATCTTATCTTTAAGTAGAAAATCTCCAAACTTTATGTGGGGGCAGTAGAATTCTTAGATCTGTAATTTAAATATCTATTCCTTCATTAGTTCTGCTTCTTGATGTTAGGAAACAAACAGGAATACTCTTGAATTTCCTAAATACATTAGCCATTTCAGTGTTTCAAATATCATTCCTTGTAATGATCAGACATAATGTACATTTAAAATATGTTAATCTGGAATGGGCAAAATGTAAGTGAATCTCTGCATGCTCTGATATCATGGAATCTGAAAGAATTTGTCTCTCGTTACAGAATAATGCTTGGGAATTTTAGCTTTCATATAAAGATCTCCAACTGTTCAGTTCCTCAAGCTGCACTATTAACCTAAATATGTGAAGCAAGTGGAAGACAGAACGTCTCGTAAAAGGGCATATAACACATTTTTGTGAAGAAAATTGCAAAGCAGAAAGGTCTGATCTTTCCTAATGTACATTTTATTTACCTTTAATTATCATCATTTACCCTTAAGCAAAGTTCATATGGAATATTACTCTGATTATACCAAGCTCAGGGTCTTGGAGAATCAGGCCCTGTGAATGCACAGTAAATTGCTTCAGATTGCAGAATACAACTAGACATTAATAGCAGAATTATTTCAAAGCAGATAATGACACACAACGGCATGTTATCCTTGTGCTAATATTTCAGCTTAAAAAAGGGTATTAAAGTGGAAGTCAAAACTTATTTCATATTCAGGGCATAAAATACCAGAAAAAGGGCAAGTAACTTTAATGTCTTGTTTTAAATTTCCACGTCACTTAATGATATTGCAAAAAGTAAATTGATACATGCCCAGTTCATGATAAAACCTGCCTAGAAATGAAGTTAGTTAAAGAAGATGTTTGCCAAAACATCTGGCCTGCTTTCTCCATCCCAGGATAAGCAGCTGGGCATCTGCCTGTCTTAAGGTAATCCTAAGGCAGCTCTTCAAGCCATTTCCATTATTTCACCTGGGTATCTGGCCTTCATTTTTACTTACCGTTCTGCCAACCTTTGGCTCATACTTGAATTGTAGTAGTAGAGGTTTTATACGTACTCCCAAACCTTTATAGAAAAGATTCACACTTCCCCTTGAACCCTACAGAAGCTCACTAGCAGTAACCTCATTTGATGATGAATTTTCATTTACACATCCATAATATTTTTTTCCTCCTGATCATAATTTCCTCCAGCGAAGACCCTATTGATAATTGTTGGGATTGTCCTATTTGTGCACACCAAAAAAAGCAAGCAAACATGGAATGGCCTGATTCGAGGTGAATTGGTTTTGTAACAGAAAATGATCTCTAAATTTTCAGGAACTTTAATGAATCCTTAATATTGTTTTCATGCAACCTCCAGCATTTTCTCCCAAACGAAGTCAACCAAAATATCCTCATTTTCTTACCTCAGTTATGTGCTAAGGATGTGCTCATCTTTTCTTTAGTTGGCTGTGATGATCTGTAAAGGCTGGAAAAGGTGTCCTCTGTGGAATTTGTTAGTCAACACAGTCATCTGTAAAATTCCAGACAGCTCTTCTGAGTTGGTTATAAATTTAAATGTCCTAAATATTACATTACATCCCCTCTCGCAGTATAATCTTTTTCTAACAACTTTGAATGTTTGAGATTACAACCGATTTTAATGTCCAATCATACAAATGATCTGACAGGTTTCAGTAACTTCAGTTTTACCCTCTCTACTGAAAATTTGTTTCAGACTGTACGCGAGCCAACAGTAAACTGCACAGTCTGTTATAGTTGCCCAACATTTTAATACAATTATAATCAGAATAACAACTACTTTTTAGTTTAGTTATTATTATTATTATGAACAATTTATGAAAGTTTATGTCCTGTAGAGTAAGACAGAAAATGAGCAAAGATTATGTTCAAGAAGCTATAATTCATACCCTGTTCGGTATGAATTTGAGCTCTGTTTTCTGAACAGCTTTTGCATTCGTGAAACACTGTCTGCTTTGCTGCATTTCAAGACAAGAAACAGCAAAAATTTTCACAATCTTTCAAAATCTGTCATAGTTCAACTCCTGTAAACACTGTAGGTACTTTTAAAATGTGCATCACAAGGTTGTCCACATTTCAAAAGGGGGCAATTCAACTGCTGGGTACATTCTTACCAAGAGCAAAGAGTGCTGTGCAGTAAGAAGGAGTAAAGATAGGACATGAGGTCTGTAGGAGGAGAAAAAGCCAGACAGACATAGCAGGAGCGTGATACCCTTTACGCAAGAGAGAGCAGTATATATTACGTTACCTTTCTCTCTCTTCTGTCAGAGAAATGCATATATAACATAGCAACAACCATGTTTCGTAATTTCATAAACCTCATATGTTAAATCATTAAGCTAAAGATCATTTACTCTCTCTAAATTGTGAGCAGCATTTTTCCTCTTAAGCACTGGTTAATAAAATATTAATAGATAAGTCATAAATGGTTAAACATACTGAGCGATGGAACTTTTACATTTTCCTTTTACGTTTTTTAATACATGTGCAGAAAGAAGATTTCTTTAAAGTAAATATTACTCTTAAAACGCATGATTTTATCTGCCTTTTGCACAAAACAAACACAAATGCCATTATGTCAAGAGTTAGATTGCATAACGTACTTTATGTTCCCACTTCCTCACCTTTAGCATCCTACTAAGTGGACAATGGGGTTTTCCGTTTGGTTATATAAATTACTGTATATGCTTGAACCTCTAGACTATTAACATTTGATTATCGGTAATGTTATAAGTTCAAGCTATCAGGGAATACTGCAGCTTGCTACTTTTTCATATCGTTAACTTTAATGGAATCTAAGGTGACCAGTAATAGACTTGAAATCATTTGCAGATTTTCAAAATATGGGGTTAAATTTCATTTACAGTATTTACTTTTCTGCCCTACTACATGCATGTGAAAATACGAATGTGTTGTACTTGTTAAATTAATCAGAATTAAATCAAAAATCTGGTCAGATCCTTGAGGGAATTTAACTCTTCCAAAATCTTGCTTCAAAAAGCTTGAGTGAATATAGAGGTATACAAGGAAGGACAGGAATCCATGGATGTTCCTGGAACATCACCTTTCTTCAACCGGAGAGGTCCTCATACAGGCAGGGACCAGCCACAAGAAGGTCCCATTTAATATGATTTGCCAGTGAGAATAAAAAGGGGCAATATCCAATATCACCAGCATTGATGTGGTACAATCAGGAGTAAACAACAGTAAACAGCGTTTACACACGTCTCGTAGTCTAGTCCAGAGCATCATTTTTTTAACTACCCACTGCACGGATAAAAGCGCACTACCTATATATGACTTTACTTACTAAAAGCAAAAACTTGATAAAAAAAGAATTAGGCATGAGATCTACAACATTTTATACACTTTAGAAATTCCAAGAACAAATTCCAGAATCTTGAATTGAATTCTGGGTCTTTTTAAAAACGACAACAAAAAGATGATGCCATAATTTCTGTTCACAGCAAAACGAGGCCTGGTTACTCTACTGGTCAATCTATCAGGCTGCTATGTAAGCAGCTCCTAGTTCAGCTTTCCTGACAAAGAGCTTTAGCAGAATAACAGGTTTCCAGTCACTACTGGGGAAGGAAGTCTGAAAACTTTGCTCTGATTCCCTTACGGTACATCCTTGTTAATGCCATACACCCACGGACGACCCTGCATGTGACCGATGGACACTAGATTGTGAAATAAACAGATAGACTCCACGGGGTCGGGGAGAGCAGAATCCACATGAACTACAGTTCTGTTACTAGGAATGTCTGCGGAAAGTGATTTTGGAGAAATGTTACATTTTGTCTTGAAAAAAGGTTAAGGCATGAGGAATTGAATAATGTCTTCTGAAGTGACTAATCACACAGATGGCATACCAAATCATTACATATGTAAGAAAACATGACATATATAAGATATTTTTACAGTATCAGCAAACAATTCCTGATCAATCAGTAGGCTCAATCTTCCTTACCAAAATATTTGGTAAAGAATAACTGATAGCAAACAAATAGGTAGATCTCATAATCTGTTTGAGCAATTTGCAAATAGGAAAAAAGGTCTAAATTTGATTTGTATATTTTTACTGCAAATTCTCTCTCAAGCTGCTCACCGGATTAATAATGGCTTACACAGTATTTAGAACTGATACACAGACATGCCATAGACATTAAACATAGACATACACTGCTCCGCTCCAAGCTAAACTTTGCACATCATAAGTAAATAACGCTATAAACCACAGAAATGCTGCTTTGGAATTCATTGCATTAAATAATCAATTTTCTGTGGGGTTAGTATTTGTGTGTGCATAGGGTAGTATTTATCTGAATGCAGAAAGCAATTTCACATAAAAATGACATGTAACATGAATTGCTATTCAGTTGTTATAATGAGTTTCCATGGATAAGGATAACAGCAGCAAACCTCAGCCTGAGCTTGGACAACTAATTTGCACACTTGTTCTAGCCTGCAAAAAGGCTGAGACCTGCAAATCAAGGATTGATGCTGAGAGTCTTCTCTCATTCCCCAAGAGAGCTGTAGCCACATTTGAGATCTTGAGGTTTTGCCCTCAGTTATTTTGCCTGAGCTATTATCCTTGGATTACCTTGGATCATTGATTCCACTAATGTAGAATTCCACTAATTACTGATTTAGTGATTCCACTAATGTATGGGCAGTATAAAATCTACCGCTAGATTTAAGATTTAGCTTACCAGTTAGAAGTAAGTATGGGTCTTGCAAATAGTAATACAACCATATTCTTTAATGAGCAGCTAATATTTCTGTTGAGAAGCGAACACAGCTCCCTCTCCTCAAAGACAAACCCTCTTACAATCTTCCCTTTTCTAGGTCTTTTTTTAAAGCACATACATCTGAGTTTAAGATCAATTTTAAAATGCTGGGTAAGAAATAGTACCCTTAAAATGTCTGTCTCTAACAATTTTTTAAAATCTATGCACAAAAATTTAAAAAGCGCCTACTGTAGGCTGTGCTTTTGTGTACTGTGGCAGAATGAATTATGAATGATTGCATCATTTACACTCTAAGTTTAGTTTTCAAGTATGGTTGATTTTGCTTAAATGAGAATCCTGTAGCTATTCAGTAATTAGGACTGATAGTTCTGTGAAGTTCATAATTGGTCCCCAAACAGGTGTTTCCTTTCTTTTTGAAAAAAATAGGTACATTTTCACTCTGCTGCATGTGATTGCATGGAATTTTGCTAAACATAAAAGTATACAATATTTATAACAATTTTTAATTATAAAACCAAAATTATACTTCACTTAAAATGCCTACTCTACTGATGCACTGCATTTGAACTTCATTTAGGCCTCATTTTTGACTGTGCTGTGCACTCTCAACTTTGAACAAAGTTAACGACAACGGCAATTGCTCAACCTGTCACAAAATCTTCTCAGATGGTCTGATAGTATTTTATATGAGTCTCTGTAATGCCAATATAGCAATTTTAAATCACAGATGTGACTAATTTGGACATATAAGGCTGCTTTTCCATATAGACTGTGCCTTCTGCACATAGATAGATGCTTATGTATATATTGAAAACATACGCATTATTGTCCCTAAAAATGAGGTGTCATTTACATTGCCTCCTTGCCAGGAATCACGCAGTACGTACGGGTCACCCCTGTGAAGCTTCCGTGATTCGTCTTAGCTCTGTTATCATCAGTTTGTGTCCCCACTTTGAAAATGGCAGCACCTGGCAATGCTTCATCGTATCTGATTGTTCTCCAACGAGCCGAGCTCACACAAGTTACCTTATCATCAGCGCAGGCAATTTTTATGTAAAGTACCAGTATTGACTACAAGAGACCTGACGGCAGTTTTTAAACCCTTCTGCATTAATAGCCTTCTCACTGCATTTAAACATCCTGTCTCTTAGATGCTGTGACAAATGTGACGCTGCTATTCTACGTCCTAAGTACCCCCTTCTAATGGTGACAACATCTATTCTTCAAGATGGTAATTGCCGAAGGCAATCTATCTTTCCGATTTATGACCACCTTGGGAAAAACACTCCTTTAAAATTACGCAAGTATTTAGTTAGAAATAGGTAATTAACCAGTTACCTTGTTGGAATTAATCTAGGATAGCCACGTATCACAGGATATTAAGGCCTTTCCTTGCACTCAGCCACCACAGAGCGCATCCATTTCATCACTTTCACACGAATGTAGAAGATGGCTGCCAAAGCCGTTGTCCGTGCAGAGCCGCTCGGCAGGAAGCGGAGGCCCCCGCTGTGCGGGGCTGCGATTCGCTCGAGAGCCAGGTCAGCGCGGTCCGACCAGGGAGGGCTCGCGCCGGCGCGGAGCCGCTGCCGCCCGCGCGGCCCCGTCTCCTCGCCTCTCCTTCGGGCAGACCGGGCGGCTAGGCCGGAACGTCTCCGGGACACGTTGCTTTGGTAGCTGGCACAGCACAGCCCTGTTTCTTGGTTGGAGCTGTCGGAGTATTAATAATGTTAATTCATTCGAGTGAATGCTGACTAATTCTGTGAGCTCTCCAGCATTCAGCATGCCGGTGGGATGCTACAGGTTTTATATTTTAATTATATTTCGTTATTGACAATCTTTTTAATTGGAGAATAATGGTTTCCAAAAAAAAAAAAAAAAAAAAAAAATTGTAGGAGGTAATAACTTTCTGTGAAAAACCTGCTTTTTGTTCTAAAACTGACAGTACTTCTTCTACTTGTTTCATCTGAAAATTTTTGAATGCTTCAGACAAAAAAATAGATTTTCAATGAAAAGTCACATTTTGCTGTAGGTAATTTTGGTTTATTGTAGTCACCTCAACAGCCACCTACCACAACTCAACAGTACCTGCTCTAAAATGCATCATAATCCCTATAAATGCTTAAACTCCATTTATCCGTGCTCAGCCTTGACTACCACACTGCTTTTCTCCCACATTCTTTTTCTTTATTCATGACCACAGATTAACTTACTTAGCTCCTTTCCAGTTCGCAGGCTCGTGTTTGGTCCGCCAGGGTGCTAAGCACTGCCAGCTCTCCTTGAGGCCCCGAGAGGCTGCAGTGCGATCTCCGTCCGGAAGACGCTCGTCCCCTCTTTATCAGCCCCAGACAAGTGGTGGCAGAGCCAGTCCCCTCTGCTCCCACGGCCACGCAGGCTGCACGGACAACGAGGGTCCAGCATTCAGGGCCTTCCCCCAGGCGATGCTATCTGGCCAACACTCCTCAGACCAATATCCCCAGCATGCCACTGACTAAACAGAGTAATTAAACTCCATGTTTTACACAATTATAGTTCATTTTCCCCTTAAACAGTCCACGGAGAAAAGCTCTTAGCAAAGCTGTAAAAATTTATTCCATATCCAATATTAAAAAAAAAAAATCAAGTGTACGCTGCTGCGCCTCATAATTCTTTCTGTGATTCAGATGTTTGGCAACAAGTTTTTTTGTCACTGAAATTAAAAATGAGAGGAATAAATGACAACTATTTATCACATAAACATGCAGGACTTCAAAAATTACACATTCATCTGGATTTATAAATGCGCACAGATTTATCCAAAACCTCCTCCAGGCAGCTTCATGGCTGTGTATTTTATTATCATAAATGACAAGACGCTGAGCAACAGAACGTACCTGCTGAAGGGCTAAAGCAAAAGCCAAGGACAGGATATCTTAGGACAGAGCAGAAGTTCTAAAAGGTCTGAATTCAATCGTAATTAAGTCCCAGCTTCTTTTGGGTCTCAACCCCTCTCCGCCGTCGTTCTGTTCGCCTTCCCGACGGAGCCAGAACAGGAGCGCTGGAGAGCCGACACCTCCCCGATCGCAGAATCAAAGCTGGGCAAACGGCGCTGGTGGCGCGGTCGTCCCAGCTCTCAGTATGATAAATAACTGCTTGAGGGAGTACAGAAAGCGTTCGTGACGTTTTGATGGGGCAGAGGGAAGCAAGTGTATGTATGTTTTGTGCCTTGTTGGGAGATAAGAAGTGTGAGAACTCCAGATTTCAAAACTTATCGACACGCCTCCGAGCCCTCCGCAGCAGATGCCGCCGCTGTCTGCAGAGCCAGGGCTCGGGAACCGCCGCGGTCCCCGCGGGGCAGCCCGCGCCAGACTCAAGCGGCCGGGGGAAACGCGGGCCCGAGGGCACCAAGCAACACGGCCCGGCCTGACCCACCTGCGAGGGCAACAGCTCGGTGGTGCCACGCGGCTCAACCCATAGGATGCGAGAAGCAAAAGCCCCAGAAGACTTTATGTGAGAGAGAACATACGTTGTGATAAAATACAGCAGCGATGGCCCTCAAAGAGCGAGCGCGAACACTGCGCAGGATTTCTCTGATCTGGCAGGAGAATGTGGAACTTCTCCCCTCTGGCCCCCCATAAATGGCCAAATCATCAGATGTTAATAAACACATGCAAAGTCTTAATAGATTACTGAGAATTTTGCCTAAGATTTCAGCAGGCGGTCCCATAAGGATTTATTATGTAAATGAGAGAATATGAGCAAAATTAATAAGATGTTTCATGTATTTTATAAGAAGGAAGAAAAATGTGTTTCCTCTTTTCAGAAGAAAACAGGTGGTAACCATTTTACGATACAAGTCTGTCCCTATGTAATAGCAACAAAAGAACCTATATCATCCCAGAGAGTCATACTCTATTTCCTTCTGCTATTTGTGAAGGAAAAGCAATGTGACAGGCAGGGCTGCAAGCAGAGGAATTGCCCACAAGATGTTTTACAAATTGCAGTAGAAAAGCTTTTGAAAGGGAAGCAAAATACAGGAGAGCAGAAACAATTCGATATGCAGCACTCTAAATTCAGAAGTGCCAGCAGGCGACGTGCAGTTCCTCAGAGTTTCAAAAAACAAGTTTGTTGGGTTTATTTATTTATTTACTTCACAGAATAAATTCTCCCAAAGCAGAACTGCACACCTTCTAAAAACAACGGCGTCTGGTACTGGTGCCTTTACGTACCTCTAATGAAGAAATTGAAAAAAATACCGGATTATGGAGCTGGAGTGCACCCAAACCCAAGCAGTCAACGCGCTCTCGTTCGGGCGTACAGCTCGGGTGTCCTTGCCTCCGGGCAGCCTGGGGCCGCGTGTCCCCTGCGGCAGCTCGGCGGCGCCCTGCCGGGCCGTGCCCACGGCGGCGCGGGGCACGGAGCCCCGAGCGGGGCAGGGTGGCCGGAGGGACCAGGCTCAGTGCTCTGGAAAGGGGAGGATCAGACTTCCTATTTTTGATAGGGATTGCTTGGGAGGGCTCCTGCAGAGCCGAAGAGGGGAACGCATTTCACAGTACACGCGCGAATAGACCGGCAAGCCGTGAGCCCACGACCCCGAGCTGCTGGCTTCCTGCGGACTGTTAAAGCATCTTGCTGTTTCTAACAAGTTCTGTTTTCTGTAGAAAATTATTATTCAAATGAGGCAGCTGTTATTAGATATTTTTGATTAGCTGCAGGAGCTAGAGAATTCAAAGTTCTAGTAAAACAGTGTGTTCACTTGAATTAAAAAAATAGGGTGACTCTTTTGAACTAAGGCTGTGGTCTCTTTTAATAATGGTATTATTTGGCTTAATAACTCCTTGCCAACACAGGTGAATAGGTCAGGAACTAATCTTCTCCACTTCACTCTGCCATTTGCTGCTGCTTCCAAGTGCTCCGCAGTGTTGTGACTGACTTGCTAATGTGTCCTGCTTGCTAATGGGTCTTTTGAGGGCTTTTCTTGGCCGGCCCGTGTCCCTCACGCCGCTCCGTTCGCTCCCTGTGTGAGTGTCTGTCTGCTGGCACCTAAAGCACACGCTCCACATTGGCTCCCTGTGCTCTTCATACTGAAGGACAGAAGCGGCTGCCTGGTGATTTTGATTTCTCATCTCTCCATGTCATTTCTAAGTATTTTTATCCAGGATCATAATCTTTTATAGACATTTGTTTTTGAGGGTGTCTGATTTTACACTTGGGGTAGCTCCAGCTCGCACAGCCATATGTTACCATTGAGACTGCATTTGAGCTTAAAACTCTCACTTTTGTTCTAGTGCTACATGGCTTTCCTTTCTATATTCTGCTACATTTCTATTTTCTGCCACAAATATCTCTCCTATTTTTAATATGATCCTTACTGAATTTAGTGTTGGCTAGTATGAGAGCTATATAATCCTACTGGGGTACGTTCCCTTCTAATGGAATGGTTTTGCCTGGCATCTGGGCTTGAAGGCTTTTTTTTTTTTTTTTTTGGCATCAGTGATTTTAACTTGCTGGACTGCTCTTTTTGCCTGTTTTTGTCCATCTCTCTTCACAAATTGACCTAACGGGTGATACTTTATAGTGTCTATTACTCCTAGGTGATATCAGCTTTCCTTCCAACAGCGAAAAGAATAGAAATGAATCAGCCTCTTACAAGCTTGGGCCCACTATTTCTAGAGTTAAAACACTCCTGCTTTGGGCTAAAAGAAAATTTAATTTGTTTTTCTTTAATTTAAAGAAAATCTCATGAACAGCAGAACTAGCCAGCCCTCACCATTTTGGGTTGAAGATATGTCCTCAAGATGGGGCCTTAGCATGCACCACAAGGAGCTCATAAAATTACAGTCTGCAACAAGTGCTTTCCCAGAGCCATGTTAGCACAAGTCCACCAATGGATACAGAAATAATTCAAAGCTTTTTTCTTCTTGCTTTTGCCTGCCAACAGAGTCCTAACGCTGCATTGAACTTTAAATACAGAAGGATGCAGATAGGGCCTGGATCATGTGCCTGGCAGAGGAAGGCTCCTTGCCTGCTGACCTGTCCATGTAGAGCCATCCAACTTGTGGTGTTGCATATCTTACATTTTCCTATGGCTTGAATTTCAATAATTATTTCAATATACTCTTCAAAACAATTGTACTGCTTGAAGTGATGGGGAAAAATCAGCCATATATAATGAAACAGAGTGAAAGAGAAAGATGAGTTTGAACACGACTCATAACATACGATTCTTCACCCATTGTATTTAAAGCAATTATATCTGAAATGCCTGGGGAATTGAAGAAAGATTTTTCTCACTTGACAGGACGCATGATGTGGTAGGTGCTACAGTGCCTTTTTTGTAAGATACACCTATCTGAGATCCCCCACAGTTTTTCTACAAAGCCTTCTCCAGTCTACTTAACCTTCATTAGTGCTGTCATGATCCACCTCCCAGAAAGAAGAAGAGATACAAGAAAACTGTTTCATCTTCATTTTGTGAATGAATTTCGTTGTGAAATCTTTTATCAGATAAGAATACCTTCTTGTGAAGAGCGGTGCTATGCACTTTTGGCACCAAAAAGAATGGTAATACACTTTTCTGACAAACCAGTATAACCGTGCTGTATCTTTTATTTTATTATGGATTTTCATGAATCAGCATGCTAGCCTTTTTAGCCCAGAAGCTTAGTTTAAAAAATGAGGTTCTAGTTAAAGGTCGCAACTGTTTAGTGCATGTTTGCAAATATCACTGTAGAAATACACACATATATATATATGAATAAGTTGTAACAGTAAGGTGCAGATTTTTATAGTGTGAATAGTGCAGCTGATACAGATCTAACTTACTCCTCATGCAAGTCTAGAGTTCTTCTATGATTGCCATAAAATCACCCCAGATGCCCACCAACATAAATTAGACCAGAATCAGCTTATTGTTTCTCACTAGTAGAACAAGATGTTACTAATGCAATGTCTCTTAACTTTGTCTCATGTGAACAATGTAACTGTTCCAAGTTTGTTCTTATCTCTCTGTTTCATTATCTTCAAGCATTTGTTCAACTCTTCTCTATAAATCTTTGCAGATCCCCAGTATCTGTCAGCTCTTGGCTATTGTGTATCCCTTGGGCATGCAAATAGAATAAATGAGATACTAATTTCTCGTAGGTGGAACTATTGTTTTGTCTACCTACATATGTACACATATAGAAAGAAAGATTCTTCTTATTCCAGATGTTCAGGCATACAGGAAAAAAGATTCAGTGAGTTGGAACCTTTTTGTAAAATTATTCTTTGAAAAGCTCTCTAGCTGTCTATCTCACTGAGAATTTTCCTGCCCTCCTAATGTAGAATAGCCTGTCATTCACAGATGTGTCTACACCTGCAAACCTAGCACCCAACATTATGTTTCCGAATAGAAGAAAGAATAAGTTGGGAAACAAGCGATGTGCTCTATACCGCGTGTTTTCCTACTGATGGGCACACAATGTATAGAAGGAATTCCCATTGAGAAAATTTCTTTTCCCATGAAGAGAAAATTGCTTGTGCACCAATTTTTCAGGAACACGATATTCTGAAAATTTAAAACTTTATCTCACTCAAGAGCCTTTTCTTAAGTTCTAGAAAATATCAGGTAAAACATTATTCATTGTAATATAGCTTTTTGTCCAATTTTAGTTGCAATATTAATTCATGTCTATAACTGATGTACTAGTACATATTAATAATAACAGTAAGCAGAACAACAGGTCTATATAAAGCAGGTCTCCTGTAAACATAGATGTCCAGTTTACCAAGATGGCAAAAACTGTAATCTTTAGAGAGTTAGAAGAAATATGTGAGAAATTTTCTTTAATTTTTTCTTTAATTTTTGCTGGAGAAATCAGCTGTGTATTTTTTTTTTTTTTTTTTCACAGGCATCACTCTTCTGGAGCCTCATTTATTCCACAGATCTGCAGTGTCACTGTCTATATACCATAATCAGCTTATACATCTGACACAGTTTTCTGCTGTGAAACTTTAGAGATCCATGAGAGTCATGTTACCAAAAGCGATATAGACAGTTTTAATATTTTGATTCTTGGTATAAAATGTTTTGAGCTAGCTTGATTTCTTCGATCTCTGTAATTTCTTCTTCACCACTGTCCCTTTCCTACTCTGCATAGAGGGAAATTGTGCTAAAAAAGGTGTTTTTAAATATAGGAAATGATCTTACTATTTCTTTTGAATTCCATCATTAGGGGAATTCATTTTCAAAAGAGACTTGCTAAGACCCATGTCACAGTGTTGCCTTCCCCACAATTAGCAGAAAGCCATGCCATTGAGTCATTTGTTATATCCTTTCCTGCCAGACAATACAAAATTGGTTGCTCTTCTTGTCTCTCCAAAACAATATTTTCTGCACAAGTTCTTTTTTTCTTTTCTAAAATGAAGTCTTTCCTTGTGAATGGTGCCTGATTGACAGCCTCAAAAGCTCCATTTTTCTTTATATAGAGAGCAAATCCACAGTCAAAGTTTGCAGTGTGAGATTGCCCATAGCGACCTGTACACCATGCCCATGCTGGTTCAGTAGAGCTCACCACGTTAAATTAGGCGCTAGGGAAGCCTGCATGTGACCTGAGCCCCGATGAATCTGACAGCTGAAACCCAGCTACTACAAATTCCATTAATTTTTGCTATGTGACTTCAATCTTTGAAGAATTATGTTGAAACTACATGTTTATTTCACATTGAGTTGGGTGTGGATCTGTCTTTGTTATCCTTAAAATCCTCTGAATCTAAATCCTATCTTTGGCACCTTTTTTCTCAGTGAGTAGCTCTTCTGCAGCAGGAGTAACACCATTTAACACTTCTTTGTCCTAGGCGACCAGCAAACACATTTCTATCCTATTTCTGATGATCCTCTCACTGTATTGCATCCTAAATCTGTATCTGGGTATCCACAGTATTTCTGGGCTTATATGGACTCGCTGTCTTGTCTCTCCTCAAAGGCTGCCAGGCTGTCAAAGTCCATTTCAGACCATAGGCAGCATTGAGTTCATACAACCAGTGTCATATCCTCTTTGAAAAGGTGCTTTTCAGGTACCTGTGTGTGTGCTAGAGGCCCTAGATTGGATTTCTCTCTTTGGCAAACTAAACAACAAGCCCCTGCCAAAGAGCGAAGACACCTATGAGATTCACTAAACTTAAATGAAATTCAGTTTTTCAAGACCTGACCTTAGCAGGTGAACCAATGCAGAAAAGCTTTGGCAAAAAACAGCTGAAGACAAGGGCAACTGCGCTAAAACTCCTTCTCAGCAGGCCACAGTAAGAGGAGCCGGAAACCATTACCATGAGCTATCAGGAGCAGACTAAAGAACGAGCCCCCTGGCCAATTGCTACGCGCAGGTGAAGCTGCCCTGGGGAGGGGACGGCCAGCCCCCGGGAGGCCCTGCCGCTCCTGTGGCACTTGGGCCTGGCCAAGAGGATGCATTTCTTGACAGTCAGAAATCGTACAATAAAGCAGATTTACATGTTTCATCAATCCTTATGCAAAAATCTATACAACAGAAGGAGATCTATTATTAAATATAATGAACTGCATTATCTTACAAACTGTACAAGGAGGGATTTAAATCTCATTTCTCTGGATCTGGCTGTTCATTACCATTTGGGGAAGAATTAGAAACTAAAGCTCTCTTTCTGCCTGTTGTCTTTTAATCCTCTCCTTCTTAAGTCAATATAGCATAAAAGTGCCACAAACTTGATGCTGTGACATTTTATGCTCCTGCAGCAACAAATCCCCAAAGCATCAGATGTACTTGCCTATATGTCCCTCTTGAGCTGCTTCCCAAGCCTACTGCCCTGTTCATCTGTTCATGCCCCCTCTCTTCACCTTCCTCCCGCAGAGCTCCTCACAAGGTGAGGGGAGATGGGAGGTGAAAAACTCAACTATATTGCAAAGCAAATGTTTACTGCAGGCACAGATACAGGAAAAGCAACTGTAAAACTGGCTCTCAGTTTCACTAATTCACTCTGCTTTGGGTTAAGATGAGGTTTTATGAGGCAAGTAGCCCAAATTAGGCTTCAGAGACATTTCAAAAAGCATGGAGATTTTAAGGTGTTATATGCATTCAGGGCTGCTTGAACCCCTTGGGCTCAGAACAATTACTGCAGAATGCTATTAATTTTGTAGTGTGCTTTATGCTGAACTGTAGGTGTCATAAAAGAGAACTAAAGACGAAGAGCATACTTTATTTTGGCATGCATTCTGCAAGCAAAGCAGCTCCCCTGGGACGCCAGTATAACTGGGGTGTACTTACTCTAAAAGCTGATTATAACTGCTTCAGATAGAGGCCTGCAAATGCAGCTCTTCAAATTTATTTACCTGATCTTCCTTCTCCTGCTATAGCCACATCCCCACAGCATCCTAATCTCTACAAAGTTGCAGCACCGACCACAGCTGCTCATGAGAACCCGAGTGCCGTTCACGCGAGAATCGTCATGGCTATGGCGCCGTTTTCAGCCAACGGACAGTAGTGAAAGTACCTCTCCTAACACCCACTGGACTTCACGAAGGAAACCACTTGTTAGTTTGATTCCATCCTAGAATTTCTCTTCTTCCTCATAAGTGTATTACCGTATGCTGGGAAGTGCTGGGGGGGGGGGGGAATATTCCTCAAAAAAAGAGCACAGAGCAGAGCAGCAAAAAGTTGTATTATGAGACATTTCCCAGAACAATAAGCTCAAGTGCAGAACTTTGCACCAATTAGCAAGAAAGATACTGAAGTCAAAGTAAGAAGGTGGTTTGGGACTTTAGCTTCTCTATAGTTAAGCACTGGGTGAAGAGATAACAAACTAACTTCATTTAACTTCTCCATCAAGACTAGCCCATAGGACAACAGCAAGGAGTAGTATGGAGGAGCGGGGGTGAAGGGGATGCTGCAGTCAGTCACCACATCAAGCTGTACAACATCCTGTTACTTAAAAGGACTCACAACAACCTAGGTTGTGAGACATCGTGATCAAGTAGTAGTACTGCATCCATCAGAAGGTACTTAGAGGATAATTGCCTTGAAATTATCCTAAAGGACCATTATCCTAGATGTGGAGTGCCAACTTTTAAAGGAAATAAAGAAATGGATTCCGTGTGAAACAGGATGACACAAGTTGCTGTGGCCCTCTTCCCAGCACTTTTCACTCTGACCATATAAAATTCTGTTTCCATAAAGTTATCCTGCGTTGTTAGCTAGGCACTTACTCTCTGTCCCAAGCTACTGCAAAGTGGTGCAGTCTGGTATCAAACACTTGCCATACTTCATTTCAAAATCTGTTGCATTTTAGTACCAAAGAAACAAAGAGCATCATCTTAGCTTACTCTGGGGTAAAAAAATGTCTACACAAATTATGTGATTACCATTATGCTTGAATGTATTGTATTTTCCTGAATCTTCTTAAATCTAGGTTTCTTCCAAATTAAAAAAAAAAAAAAAAAGACTTAATTCATAATACATAAGGAGTATAGTAATGGTCACTCTTAAGCACATTTTAATAAGTCAATTTAGTCACTAGGCAGTCTTTATGGTTATATTTGAGGGGCAGTTACTGATTTACTACCTTTTTCTGTTACTAAAAAATCTTCACTGAGCTCATGATTTCCATTAATTTGTCAATCAGCTTTACTCAAAAATCACTTCTGCAGGTTATGGAAAGTACCCTCTATCTTGATGAGAAACTTCCCGGAGAAAATTTAAGATTTGATATTCAAAACACGAGCTGGGTGCAGCATCACTGCTTCTCCCTGAATAGATTAAAATAAATCAGGAAGAAAGCTTGAAGAAACTGGGCTGTTTCTGTTATAAAGAGAAAGAAAATAAGCAGGATTAAGTGAATAACAGATAACCTTAAAGCTTTTCCTTTTATGTGCTGCAGAAACCTTGTCCAGTGCCTTGTTCCTAAGAGGAAAACAGGATACTGTAAAGTTTATTGGCTTGGTGTAGAGTTTAAACTTATTTCATCTTATGACAGTCGTAAAACATAACTCCATGGGGAATACAGGGTAAATGCAGAGTTTGGACTTAAATCCTTTTCTGTTTTCATTGCCTCTGTGCTTTAACTCTACACCAACTGACTTGGCAACTCATCTCCCTTGGTTATCTCCTAAAACACTTCTAGTTCAAATACGCAGACATATGAGCTAGATGCTCACTTCTCTCCGTCACTGAGGGAGCAGAACCTAGGTGTATTTGCTGGAATTAAGTATGTGGAGAACACAAGCCTGTCTTAAAGCAGCAGTATAGAAATCAGAAAATACTTGATGCTATTCACCTAGCGCTCTGTACCAAAAGCCACAAGAAAAATCTAAACAGTTATCTGCAGAATATTAGAAAAGTTACAGATTCTTGGGCTCTCGACAGAGGTTGCTGTCCATCATTTTGTCCATGTACTCTACATGGACATGTACTCTACACATAACCATGTCCCAAGAAATAAAAGAATGATGCAGTCAGAATTAGAGCAGGTATCACCAAACATCTGTGAATTATGACAACTAAACAAAAAACCTCTCCCATTAAGTTCATAATGTTGTAACACAGCAGTCCATTCCTTCCTAAAATATCCATCCATCCTTTCCATTGCTGCTTAAGTTGGAAAAAAATCTGTCACCATGATGAAGAATTTGTTCCTTCTCAAATAAGTAGGCAGGCAGGGAGCCCAGGTACAAGCAGCACCCCATACACTGCCATGCTTTTTGCTCCATACTCTTTCCCACATGTTTGATCACTGTCATTTTATACTGCCTGCTATAAATACTGTATTGATTAATGAACTGCAAGAAAAAACAAAACAAACAAACAAAAAAACACACAAAAACCACTGTTTTGTTCTGCATTTTGCAAACTCCCATTAAAAATGTAACACAGAACTGAGAATAAGGTACTACAATCACATTTTCATATCTTTTCTGTAACAGGCTTCTCATTCTTCTCTTGCATCCCACTACAAACAGTTCATCTGAGCATAAAGGAATGGCATACATTTCTCTGTTTGTCAAAGGAGCTCCATTTACATTTCCATGGTGACATACACAGCTCTGTTCTTTGTTACTCAGGAGTAAAATGTGCAGGATCTCTGCCACATACTAGAAATGCCAGTACATGCAATTTTAATTGCAAAAAGTCCTCCCCCCCGCTTTAATTCTATTACTTCTGGCTTGCTCACTTGCCAACTCTCTTGGCATTACTGGCTGCTTCACAACACCCAATTTCTTACGGAGAGGGCAGGAAGCACAGCCTTCAACCAGGCATCCGGTAGAGGTCCAAATCCTGCCATCCTCACTTTTTGCTAAATTGTTGTTTGCACCCAGTTTCCATTAACTGCAGAGAGACTTTTGACTGCATAAAAATGGAGCGAGGTTGTTCAGATCCGGCCCGGTGGCTGCAGGGTACAGAGCTCCAATCCCCCTCAGCAGGACCGCGTAAGTGAGCAGGCTCCACCTGCAGAACCAGCCGTCAACACTTCAATCAGCCCTCTCCTCTGGAAGGAACATTTTCCATCCTTTGACCTGACATGTTAGATTACTCTGGCCTATGGAGTGCAAGTCTGAGAGACACTGCAAAGACAGAATCTGTTTCTGCATCCTGGCCATATAAATCATCATATTTCTCCATTTACGCAGTCAGATGTATGGGCAATAAAATGTTGTTGGCTTGACTTCTTACGGCTCACTCAGGTTACAGAATACAAAAAAATACTGGACCAGATTCTCGCCTGGCAGAGCTGGCAGAACTCCAGGAAATAATTTTGCCCATTCTTTTTGAAATTCCATCATGTTCTTTTCAATATCGCTTTTCTTCTTCCTTGCAAGGCAAATGTAATATTTCCTTCCTCTAACACAGCCCCATCGATTCCCTGCAGTTTCACAGGGAGTGAAACTTGACTCCTGTTGCCAGCCTCAAAAATCAAATCAATCACGTGCACATTTTAAAGTATGTTTTGTACAAATGCCCCAGGGCAAAAGCACAAAGAATGTAAAATACTATTAAAATAAATATTTAAATAGCTAAATAAGACAAATGGATTTTTCATTTTGACCTAAAAATAGAAAGCATTTTGCAGTTGTAAAACATGAAGGAATCGCATTTCATAGCTGTGGAGCCCAGTGAATAAATGGATAGGGTGCATTAGGTACTGTCCATACACACACATGAGCTAAAAGCCTTTTAGAAGCTGAAAAATGTCCCTTGATTAAATGTTCAAAAGAGACAGAACCAAGAGACGCAAGCCCTTGTAAGCTGAGATCAAACTTTAAAGTCAAACCTATTATTACAGTAGGTCAATTAGGTTCTTTTCAAACAGGGCTAATACAATAGAAAAAAAATCATCTATGAAGCTATTTTCAGGAACTGATAAGGCTTTGCTCAAAGTAACATCAAAGGCTGGATGTTGGAATATTCACAAATAAAAGATATCTTGATACAATCAAGTCAAGATTAAAGTTTCTGTAACTACTTTGAATAAAAAGTCTGCTGCTTTACAGGGACTGAAATACAGTAATTTCTTTCTGTGCCTTTTTTTTTTTCCTTTTTTTTGAAGAGAATTGCTGCTGCCATGGCCCAGCAGTTCTCCTCTCTCCACTGCCCTTCAAGAAGCAGCTCTTATCCTACAGCCTCTCCTGGAGTGGCCTTCTGTTCAGATTGTTTTGCAAACTATTTTAATATTATGGAGTCCTGGCTACTACACAAAAAGTGTCTGTATTAGCTACTCAAATTAGTCAGATGAAGAGAGTGCGAGTACCCCAGGTAATGCAGATATAACCTGGATTACACAGTTTGATATATAATCTGAATTTAACTAAAATGTGCTGTAATTCCTTTTGGAAATCTGTGACCGGTGGGAAGCAGAGAGAAGATACCTTCTTAAATTACAATTTATTTTAGCAATAGTACCCAAGCATTTAGGGAGAAATATCATAAAAAATACAGAAACCAAAACCAAGCAGTTTATGTTAATGACCATTTTTTCCTGATCTTATTAAAGCCATGTGAATCTAGAAAAGATGCAGAATCCTCAAAATGAATAGTTTTGGGATTATCCTTTACCATTTTCCAAGTATTTGGAGGGATGTTGTTATCCTGAACCATTCTTTTCCTTGCTGCTTGCTTTTTTCTGAATAGGAAAGCAAAACTTCTGGCAGAGAGTTTCTTCACAAATGTGAATTATTGTTTTTCAGTGGTGCTTTTTGGTGCAGGTGATATTCATCTTTTAGGGCTTTTCAGTACTGTTGCTGCTGACCACAGTATTATTTAAAATTTACTTCCAGCGTACTTTGCTACTGTTGGAATGGAAACTTGTTCCCTTCCTCTCAGAGATCAAGAGTAGCATAATATAGGAACTCTGCCTCTTACTACCATGATTTACTTCACATGTATCACAGCTTTTAATGCAAATGTGGCTAGTGATTCACTTGCAGCCAAAGAATAAAAGGACCTAATTTTCTATAAGTTAAGTCAGGTGGATTAACACCTCCATAAATGTATTAGCTTAAAAACGCAGACATAAGAGACATCAAAAATTATTATCCAGTTTTGGAAATAGGAAGTCTATATGGTGAATATCCAAATTTTATTTTGTCTTTATTTACAGGAGAACAGTTATGGCCATGATTGATATGCTTTTGCAAGGCTTGGATCGGATGGCCTTTTATAATGCTGATCTTTACAATTATGGCGATGCCGTGATTACTATAGAGTACAGTCCGCCTCTTCTGACTAACTCCATTCTCGGATTTAAAATCCTCGCTCTGTTGTTCTTCGCTGTTGCATGCGGTTAGAATACTGCACATTAGCAAAGCCTTTGTCTATGTGCTTGATAATGTCACTGCACTGAAACCCATTCTCTAGAAAAAAATATTGGCATGTTAATCAATACCTTCCTGATTTCAAGTACCAGCTGACACTGTTTTCACTTATAGTATAACAAGGAGAAAATTCATATAATCAGAGGGAAATTGAATCGAGACTTACATGGTTGATCAAATGTCCTTTTCTCTTTTTCTTTTTTTTTTTTTTTTTGGTGATCAGCGAAGTGAAACGGCATTTAATGCCACGTACAGTTAATGCCACACGGGATCTTTTACATACGCAATTGCTAAAACATACTACAGAGCCCGAGGCCACCTTTACCCCTTCAGGGCAGGGGCGTCCTGGGAGTCAGGAGCAGGGGACAGGCCACGAACCACCAAGGGCGCCCGCCGAGCCCGTCCGGCGCAGGAGCATCACGGCGCTGGCCATCGAAGCTCCCACAGCGCCCACGTCTCGACACCAGACAGCAGTGAAACTTCTTAAAACCCACCACCGCTCTTGCCTCTTGCTCCAGCGTCAGTGCAGCTGTGCCTGAGCCCTTGCTTGCAGCCAGCATTCCCGCGCCTGCCTGCTCAGCCCCTGCCTCCCGCGCCCGGCGGCCGCCTCGGGCTATCTCAGTCCTGGGATTCCTGCGGCTAGCCTCAAATCTATCTTTAGAGCCGCTAAATCTCTACGGAAAGTGAGCCGGACCCAAAGCAGGTACTCATATTAAAAAATCACATAAAGTACGTTGAAAAGCTTGACTCTTTCTGTGATGTTTTTGTGACAATTTTCACTGAAACTCAAAATATTTTCCAGAGGTCTTTATCATAGATTTTAAACTGTAGAACTTCTGCAAAACAGCTATCACATTCTGAAATTTTCTTTCGTCCTGAATCAGAACAACATGTCAAGAACGTGGATCTTCCTAAGAATTAAATTTTCTGAAAGGATTTTTTTGAAAAATGTCAAATAATATTAGAGAAACAGTTTGTCTCACTAATGCCTTTCATTTCATTTCAATATCATTTTGTTCTTACTTTTAATTTATTATATGCTATTATAGGAAGTCAAAATGAAATGGCTTACCTGGCTTTCAAGTCTAAACTTTATTATCACAAAAAATTTTGTTAAAGCAAATATATTCTTCTGAAAAGTTTTGGTTAAATTAAATCTGCATTTTCTAGTGGAAAATTGCTCCATCACATTTTTCTTTTTTACCAGCTTTAATTTGGATCTTAGTGGCTTAGTGCTGTGGCAGAATTCAGAGATATCTGATGGATGTTCTCAATTATATACAATACCTGTGGCTACAAAAGGCCAAGCTGGCACTCAGGAATAATCAGCATTTAAGGATGCTTGGATGTAGGAGAGAAATGCATTACAACTTCTCAAGTAGTTACACAATGAATGATTCTCCTTATGCTCCCTTATTGCAGAGATCTTCAAGTGTCTGCTTAAATAGGAGTCATGCAAAGCCACCTTCATACTGGATATTGCAGATATAAGCCCTGTATATAGACATAAATAGACTAAATATTGCAATACCTTAAGTTTTATGACTTGGCAAGAAGCTAAGTAAAATGGAGAGCTGTAAAAATAAAAACTTTCAGCTCCACTAAGCTGAAAACTGGTATCTAAAGTATCAGAAATATAGCTGCTGGTTCACATAACTGAAAAGCTCATCCTCCCAAAGGGTTCTTCTCGCTTCCCCCCCACCAACTTGACTACTGTTGGTATGACGCCGAACAAGATGATCATAAAACATGAGCATTATCAGTTTGCTGAAGTGACTCAGGTCTACATGTTTTAATCAAACCTAGATTTTTCAGTCCCCAGTTTCCCCCAGAAAAGGTTCTCAACAGAAGGTCACAGCCTCAGGCCCACTTAAAATAGGATAGAAATAATGATCGTAAGGAAAGTGCTTCTGGAGGGATTCAAGAGTAGCAATTATTCTCATGATGTGAGGCACACTTGTCCTTCCTCTCAGCAGTTTGCAATGGTAGAGGGGTTTCTGAATATCGAGTCACTGTTGTGGCTGAAGGTTAAACCTAGTCAAGTATATTTGCTGGGTTATTTTTTTTCATTTGAAAGGTTCCTGAAGTTAGGTGTGGAATGTCTGTTCTGGAAAAAAAAAGAGCAGGAAAGATTCAAGTAGCCAATAGCTCAGTGGTGGAGATACTCAGATGAGACCTAGACTATGTCTCTGCTTTGGATTATGCAGAACAGGGTAATATTCCAGGTAATGTCAGCAGCATGGGACAGCTACTGAGCTTTGATGTCATAAATATTTATTAACTGCAAGAAAGAAGGATGGATGCGTTAGGTTGGTGGTTACAGCAGACCTGCGTGACTCAGAATCAAATCAAACCCAAACCAAAACTGGACTCAATCATTACTTCTTTCTCCAGTCAGGATTAAACCTGAACTGTAATGCTGAAATAGAACAGCTCCAATTAAAGATGAACCAGAAATGAACTATAACATGTCCAGATTTAACTATGCCAGGAATATATAGAATTGACATGACGCTTGGTCTTGGTTGAGACCCCTGTGCATTGCAACACAGGGACTGCTGGAGAAGCAGCTCGCAACATAAAGCTGGGATAGCTGAAGTCATCGTCTGCAAATGGACATATACTGGGAATGACAGAAGCCAGCAGATGCAGGGCCTGATAGGCCTCAGTTCAGACTAGCAGACTATTTCTGTTGCAATAAATTAGGTCTGAGTGATTTGTCCTACTTTGGGCTTCAGACAACTCAGGATGTGAGGAGTTGTAACACTGGCTCCTTTGCTGTCCTGACTGCTTTGCCTAGTGGGAATTTGACAGATATAAAGAAATAGCCCAACAAGTTTTGAAATTGTCCTATATGAAAACTTCCCTTAAAAAGGAAGAAAAATAAACAATCACTTTCATTACTGAAGTAATGCAAGTTCCATATGATTTCTGAACTTTTAAATAAAGAAGGGAAAAAAATCCTTTTAAAGGCCAGATTTTAGTTTTATTTGATGACTCCACCTGGCATCAGAAAATTCGAAAATGTAATCCCAACTCTAGAAAACCTATAACAGTGATTTTTAGAACAGTTTGTTGTGCACAACAATTTTAAATTAGATTATAAAGTTATTTAAGCCATAATGGGAAGGGAACATCTAACATCAGATAATTGACAACAGCAGAAGTAACAGCAAGCAGAGTCAGAAGAGCATTACTGATCTTACTGATCTACAAATCTTACTTTTCAAGAGAAATTCTCTAGCATTTAGATTCTGTTTCCTTATGTACGTTTAAGGGTAATTCCAGCTGGATAATGAATATGTCTTTTCCATTGAAAAGTCAATATTTAACATCCATTGTGTTCTGGTTTGCAGGACATGTTCCATTCAGATAATAGTGATTTAAATCCAAGTAGTTGAAGAAATATATGGAAAAAACATTGAATATGTGCTATGAATCAAAAAGACATATTTTACAATACTAGACTCCTAACAACACTCCTAACTGCAGACTTAAGATCAGTATATTCAGTCTCTTTGTATTCACTGTGTTTAGCTTTAAAAGGGCAGCATAAGACTTTCTTGCATTAAACCATAAAAGCCTTTTTTTGGTCTGCCTATAAAACGTTTATAGACTACCATTTAATAGTTCTGTGCTATTCTAATGCTTTGTCAACACAATAGAGTTTGTACTTGTTAGCTGACAATAATTTAGCAAGTGTTTAATCTTACATTACTCCCATCTTCCCAACTCAGACTGTGGACAGCAGTGGCTTTAATCTCAGAAGACACAGAGAGAACTCACATTTTGTAAATTTAAGTCCCTAAGTGAAATTAATTATTATTTGACTAATGATTATTAGGACTCTCATAACACTATGGAGTCCAATTCAGCTGTTGCACACGTGTAGATTTTACATTGGATTTAGACCAACAGAACAGAACATTTTATTGCTCAAACAATCAAAGCATGTTAATTGAGATTTGCAACACCACATTGGAAAGGAAAATATTATTATTTCTGTTTCACACATGAGGAAAGAGACACGGACAGACAAGGACATTCATCCAGTTGGTCTCAGTTCCATTCCAGTTGCTTTAAAATTGGGAAAACTAGCCTGAAGTTCTTTCAGGCAATACATTCACTTTATATATCTATTATTGATTTTATCTAATTACTCTGTCCCTCCCTTTATGTTCTTAGGTATTCTCTACTAAAGTACAGACATATCTAATTGGCACTTACCCATGCCAAATGCTTTTGGTATTGCTTTTTAAGAAAATTGTGTTTCTAAAATAAATAGAAGATCCTCTTTCCTCTGTACTTAAATGTTCTTTTTAATGGAAACATGGAGAGCTTTGACCTCCCAGAACAGAGGAGGAAAGAGACATGGCAACGGTAAGTAGACAGTTGAAGTTTTATCCAATGTTTCTGAGGATAACAACACAATATTAAATGAAGTGCCTAAAATAAGACTTAGAAATGTATCCTTGAACGGATGCAAGGAAAGTTACAGACACAATGGAGGGTTTGTCAGACAGCCGTATTAGATTCTCTCTTTCTTTTTTTTTTTTTTATGAGGGAGTTAAAATAAGTAAGTGACCTACAGCATCATACATTATCCTTGCTAATGTTTCAGTGCTATTACTCTGACTAGTATAAATCATTCACTGTCCTTATGCACACTTCAACCATGAACGCAATTACCTGGCAGATCACTAAAAATAATTAAAATGTAAGGGGCTGGCTAATTTGAGATACTCCTATATGCTGTCTTGTGTAGCTTGGAAAATCTTTCACTGTGCTTCTAAGACAGAGGTGGAACAGCAGATTTCATAAACTATGTAGCAAAAGATACCGTTAAATTTTGGATTAAGAAGCACTCTACTATTAGAAAAGTACAATATTTCTAACTGATAGGAAAATGATAATCCTTCCTGATTTTGAAAGTCAGTTACATACTTTAACAAGCACAGCCATAGAAATATAGAAGAGGTGCTAAAAATGACGTGAGGTCATCTAACCCAGCTGCTTCCAGAAGGCAAGGTGACTTTACCTAAACTACTGCTGGCAAGTTCCTGTCTCACCTGTTCTGGTGCTGGAGCTTCCACGACCTCCTCACCAACACGCCCCAGGGTTGAATGCATTTTATACTTGGGTTACTAGCAGTGATCACAAGTGTCAGTAGGGACATACTGAATTCCTAGTAAATTCATTAACTCTTTTTCTCTTCTCCATAAGAAGTGGGGGGGTATCCCAGCTGTCTGACTACTAATTATTACCTGAATACTCCAGCTCTTCTCTACCCAGCTGCCACTGGAAGAGCTGATTCCAGGGGACACAACTTCCTTCCCATCATGTGATGTACGTTCTCAAAGCTGGTATTACGGAAATATATTACTAATGTCATCTCCAAATTTCTACTGTTTTGCAGATATTTTTTCAGAAGTTTGCTAGGGGCATTGGTTCTTTAAAAGAGGCATGGGAAATGTCTGCAGGATACTATTTCTTGCTCTGCCTCTGGGCTAAAAAGTCCAAATAACCCAAAGATAATGTTAGTAACACGTACAGTATTTATTTAATAGTAAAAAACAGTGGAGAAAGCTGCTGTTTTCACCCTGAATACTCTTTTGGAAACCCAGAAATTCAGTAACAGCTTGATTGTACTTTACCCACTAGGTTTAAAGGAATTTGAACCCATCTATTACTGAGTATCCCTCAGATAATTATGCAAAATATCAACTGCTTTTCAAGATCTGTGAAAGTTGTAAAGTTTATCTTGAGTATTTTCAGCATACCAATGACACCACAAACAACGTGTATGAATAATGTTACCTGGGGGAAGTCTGTAAAAAGAAAATAAAAAGGGACCACAAATGGCATTCAGCAGTTTGCAACAGTAAATCCTCAGACAAATGTCATTAGCTAAATAATAACAGAAGACAAATAAATAAAATTTGACAAGCCCAAAATCCCAAGTGACTCAGAAAAAGGATGTCTGACACCTGGATCATGAAGGAAAGGAATTTTATAAACAGGAAAACAGAAAAAAACAAGTAAAGGGATTCTTTGGCCACACACTACCAGTTGAGCAGCTTAAACTCTATGAATTGGTGCAAAGTGGTTCAGACTGTACCGGATTTACCCTAAGGAATTCAAGGCAATTCTTACATGAAGTAACAGGTGCTTGGAGGCATCCCGTGGGCAGTGGTTTTACCCAAACAATGTCTGCTCTAGGGTACCTTTGTATTGCAAGCCCGAGAGGTGATTCCACCACAGGAGAAGACAATGCCCATCCGTCACCTGATGTGTATGGCTAGCTCTGTACTTCCTTCAGGAAACTTGTTGGTGCTTGTGACATTGCCAGACTGTGCTTGAATTCTGGTTACTCTTCTCTGCAGCTATACTTCCCAAACCCTACAGAAAGCCAGATAACTTTAACGGCAGTACTCATCCACATCAGACTTCCAGTCCTCCGCAGAACTCACTTATGACACAGGGATAAGTTAGACTCACTAGTTCACAGATTTACTTCTGAGTTTTTCCAATGAACGATCAGATCTGGGAACTAAGACTTACCGATAAAATCAAATACACAAAGCTGCTACAAATGCTATTTCACTACCACCTCCATAACTGCCAGGGAAATAAAAGGAATGGTATAGACTGGATTAAAACTCACTATGCTTAGTCAGACTATCCAAGCTTTCTTAATTCTAAAAGAAATTGCCAGTATATTCTAGCAAGCTAGGAGCTGACCTTGAGCGAAAAGATATATTCACAGAAGGATGATTTGCCTTAGGAATTGATACAGCCTACTTAAAACAAGGCAAACAAGGGTAAAGGATTGAAGAGAAGTATTCTGAATCATAACTTTAATCTCATCATAATGAGATCAGTAAATAAAGTTGCCTGTGGAAACAGAAAGAAAAGATGGAAAGTGTGGTAAAAACTATCAAAACAGAGTGATGTAGTCTAATCTTTTTTGCCTGTAAAATACAGAGAATTGAATCCAAAATTTCATGACAAAATATGATAAAATATCAACACAGCCACTTTGTACTTGACAGTGCAGCGAACCAAACGAACTAAGGGAAAGGAACCGCAAGCAGGAATCTAATAGGGAGAAGGGAAGGAGGAGGCACAGAGGAGAGGACCAGAGGAGCGAAGGCAGATGGTCCTGGGCAGCGACTCCTGCAGAGGCTTTGGCTTGCTGCAGGAAGTCTCTTCATGAAGCCCCATTGACTTCAAAAGTCCTGTGTGTCAGGAGCATGGATGCAGAACTTGAAGCACAGCTGAGCCCTAGGTAGCTAGTAAGTACTACAGGAAACACAAGGAAAGGGAGAGAAACTTTCAGTTAGTCCATAATGAGGAAACGAATGAGAAGGAAAAAAAAAGCCGTATATTACTGCAATGAAGATTAAGTAACATACCCAAATCTAATGTATGGCCCATTTTGCAAGAAAGAAAATTAACATAATGTGATAAACTAAGGAGATTCAACAAATCATTAAACCTTTGTAAGAGTGAATGTTTCAAAGCATCAGCATAAATTTCAGAATCACCCATAATGAAAAGTCTTAATGAGTGAAGAATCAAATCAGGAGTCAGCTTAGGCTATTAGTTAACAAATCAGAATGAATGGTTGGTTGGTGATAGAAACCCCAAATGACATGAACTGAAAAGTGGGCTGAAGGAAGAACAGATCAAAAGCAAAAGGGTGAAAAAAGCAGTGGCCAAAGCAATTCAGACTAACAAAGGAAAATGATTAAATATGGGCATTCAGATCTCCACAGAGAGCATAGATCACTAGGAGTGTCTTTTTTAGCTGGAACATATGGTGCTGATTTCTTTGCCTTTGGAACAGGTATACAGCATTCAATTAAATAAGTTGAAATTAGAATGTATCTTAAAAGTAGCGTTTCCAGGATGTTACAGTTACTTTAGGTACCTCAGTTCCTGCTGACAACACTCCAGGTGTCAGAAATTATGGAAGTGCTCAGAAGAAATCCCTTTTTGATTTGAATAATGCTAAAAAAAGAAGCCTAAAGATTGAGTAGTCTTCTTTAACATTGGAATTTGGAAAAAAATTGCTTTATCCTGAGTCTAAAGCCACTTCCAACAGCAGAGGGCTCTCTGTGGCAGGCAGTCTAGCTGGTACCTTGGAGCTCCAGCAACGTTCACCACTGGTCACTGCTGATTCCAAAGTAGGCTGTTTAGTCACAAGTATTTCTGAGAGTGAAATGTTGTACTGATCTGGCATTTCTCACATAGAGAATCCACTTAAAGATCCCTCCAGAGTAATAAAAGATCAAATCCGCTGTCCTGTTCCAGAAAGGAATATCAATCTACTGCTCTCTATCCAGGTGGCTGGACACATTTCCACTCCAACAGATATAATAGATATTTCTACATCAAGAGTATTATATTTGGCTTGGGAGCTGCAATAGAACATGCAAATCCATAAAACTTTGTTTCAAAAGAACATACATTTTGAAAATGTAATAGAAAATATTTTGTTTTAGGAATTTTCCAAAACTTGTCTTTAATCTTGATTCTTTTGGCGCTGAAGACAGAGTCCTTACAAATCTAAAGTGAGAGTTCATAGTTAATCATCATCAAAAGTAAAGCCAGCTGCAACTTTAATTGCATAACTTTACTGTGTAATTTCACTCATGTAAGTAGCTACAATTGGTTGACTCAAGGTCAAACTAGAGAGATACACATTCATACTTCATTACAATAAGTCTGCAGAGATGTCTTAACAAGGGCTCTTAGAAATACAGATATATTGATTAATAATACTCAGATTTGGGACAGTATATGGACAATTTTGTCTGTGTTTAGGTAGGTAAATATAGAACTGCCAATAAATGGTAAAAAAACAAACTGTAATGCAAACTGACAGATGATTAGCCATGAGGTTTTGTTTTACATTTGTTTAAGTATATCTTTAAGTAGTACTTTCATATCATAATATTCCTATTGTAACTGCAACTCTTGGAGTTGAAGTAGATCTGTGAATATCCTTTTCAATGCTTTATATTGCAATGGCTTGTAGGTTGGCTACCAAATATTTTTACCTGTTTGTAGAAAAACATAAAGAAAAGTCGTCTATAAATTATCCCTAAAACTGTCTGCTCCCTTTCCTAAATATTGCTCCCATATTTAATTTGATCTACCATGAAATATTGTCTTATTATAAATCAATCTAACTTTACACAATTGAACCTACAAAGAAAGTATTATCATAAGGGATAAGAGGAAGACTACAGATCCTGTTAGAAATAGCATTTCAAAAGCCAAGTACAGAAACAGACATTTTTGTAGTAAGTATTGGTCTTTGGTAACAAAGCTTTGCTCCAGCGATAAAAGGTTCCCTAAGAGTACTTTAATTGAAACTTTTTATCTGAATGTTGTATGAATCTCTGCTAAATGTTACTTGCTTGCTTCAATTCAAATTTTCTTAATCTTCATTTTCACGTTGAATATTGGTACACTGTCTGCCTCATTATGCTAAAGAAAGATGAAGTGAGCTATTAACATGCTGAACAGCCTACGAGATGTTATGATATAGAATGTCATTCATTTTTATGAGTTGGCTGTCAGTGTGTGCTGCAATAAAGTTATAATTCCTCACTGACAGTATGTGATGTCTGGAGTTGGTGCACAATCCTTATTAAAATTTCAATAATTGTAAATCACAGGAAAGCAAATACGACTTCTACAAAATGGTCGCTTTTGAAAGTCAAGGAGTGCAAAATGGTAGAATACAAAACCAGAACATTATTCTTGTGCTGTTCCAAGTCATCATCATCACCCTACAGTTAGTCTTTCTCATTGGTGCAAGGCAGGGTAGGCTTGGTAATGTATATTACAATGTTCTCAGGAGTGCCGTGCAGATCCTGCTGGCAGTGTAACAACAGCGAGGTACTATTTGCTGCTGTTTACTGACTCCACCTTTATGTGGCTCTCAGTGCCATCAGAACACTTCTGGAAATGTTTATTGAAACTATTTATTGCAGCTCTTCATCAGTGAAGCCAGCTGTCTTTGGAAGCAGTTGTAAGGCTCGGAAAAGTTAGAAGAGATTTCAGATAGGTTATACACGTGCACCAGTGAGCAGCAGTTTCAAAGTCTGCTTTCTCCTGACTTGCCACAGTTGTGGGAAAAAGCAGGGATGGATTTATGGCAGAGCCTTTAAAAGGTTTAAAGTACCTTAGAAGTTGAACTGTTCCTAAGGACAGGAAAATGAATCCCAAATTTAAAATAGGTATCTTCTATATACATACAGCTGTGTATAAAGCTACATCTTTAATACTGCTGCTTTTATTATTATTTCACACCAGAAATCTAATAATTCTCTATCATTGTCCAAAACAAGTGATCTTTCATTTTGAGCCTGGGATAATCCAAATGCTCAGAAGTTGAGCATGCGCTCCAAATAACAGCTTGTTGGGAACATTAGACACATATCAAAGTGTCCTAGTTGCACAAGGTCTAGATGTTGTTGGGGCATTTGGAATTACTTTAAAACTTCCTCTCCCGGTTCTTTCCCGTTCCATTCAGAGTGGTTATGACTTGCAAATTACTACATGTCAAGCTAAATAAATATATTCATCGTATGCTTATCAACGCTGCACACAGGACAAATAATTATATAGATATGTTTATGAATCTACATCAGCATATCTTAACTGTCAAGAACTACTCAGACCCCCAGGGCTTCACATAGCTGTGATTCAAAGGCAGTGTCGCCTCTTCTCTTTCACAGTACCAGGAGAGTTTGCACCACCTAGAGATATGTTAACAGGCAAAAATATCTCGATATACTTTTAATGTGTAACATCATTCCATTTCTAATACTCAGGCTATTCCTCATTGTTCAAGTCAAACATATTTTTCATGACTGCATCTAGCAATGTTGTGTAAATGTTAACTAATAATCAACAACAAAAGAGTTATAAAAACTTTAGTTTTAGCAAGCAAGTACCAATTGCATATAGTTCAATTTTCCTAAAGTTTCCAGAGATTATACATCTCTAAGATATACTTTACTTCTAACTATATTCCTCTTCTAAATTGACTAACTCTACTACGGTTAAAATTTACAGCGTGATAGCAACACTCACATGCCCTGTAGGATTTATGCCCGTCAGTGTCAAATTTCTAGTGCATCAGCAGCTCAGCTCTACTTCCTCAAGACAGAGCAGCTGGCATCTGTTCAGGCACAGGCACAGGCACAGGCACAAACAAACGCAAAGCTCGGATCAAATGCAAAACTCAGTCTCTGTCCTTGCATGCAAATACTTGTGCACAATTCAAGCTCTTGTATTTAAAAAAGGTGTCCCTTTGAGTCACAGCACACAAAAACAACAAATAATGCACACCAGCTCTCCCAGCTTGATTTATTATCGCAAGTGTCTTACCATTGCTGGACAAGTTTTAGAGCTAGTACCCTAAGCTGAAGGACAGCTGGCCATGTCTATCAGAAAGTTCCCTGATGAAAAAAAAAAAAGTCATGATAGACCAAAGTAGCCAAAGGAAACAATCTCTCCAAGTGTTTCCTAACCGTTCTGTCTTCTCACACACCCAGACCATTGCAGAGTGCAATTCTGCCCTACATACCAAGACAAAGTGAGAAACAGAGATACCTAACGTTACAGTGTGACAAGCATTCCAGAGTAACCTATGGGGAATATGTACACATCACACGTTCACTCAATACCAGGCAAAAATATTCTATTTTAAGTATGTGAGCTGAAGACACCTGGTCTAATGAAGGATGAGGCAACTCTAGCAAGCAAGAACACATTGGGTGTAACATAAAATGCCAAGCTTCCTTCTAGCTGTTGTGGTAATGCTCGGAGATTTGCCGGAAAGTACAGTTTTCAGCATAGCAGTCAGAAAATCGAACTTCTTTTGCCACATTCCCAATTGGGAAGCTAAACACACTGCATGATTTTTGTTCTTTGATATTTTTGATAGATTGCCATTTGAAGCAAAGTACCTGAAACCACATCCTAATTACCAGCAAACCAGCTGGAGAAGAATCAAGCTCTGACGCAGAGTGATCTACTGCAGAAGAATTGTACCGACTGACGTTTGGTACCAGCTATACAGAGATCACACAAGTCGTCCAAAACATCTGACACAGACCAGCAAATACTCTCATGCTTTTTGTTTATGCTTCTTGAAAGAGTCTTTTGAAAAAAATCGCAGGAGAAATATATATACAAACACACACATATATATATATTTGTACTCATTTATTAGTATCACCAAGAGACTTCCTCTGCTGCTATCACAATCAGCCACAAAGCTACAGTGGATTTCAGTGGGTACAGCAGGAGTTATTTAACAGCAAAGTTACTCAGGCATAACGGAGACATTTTACGTTGCCTTTAGTAAAAGCTATCTATTAATACAAGCGCACTAAGATGCACACACCTAAGCAGAGAGGAAGTTTTGGCTTTGTAATTCTGCAGTTGCTGTTATTCCTCCTGTTCCTCTGTGTCTGCTACACACACACACACCATCTCACAGCCAAAGGTTAGACATGACCGCAGCGAACACCTCAGCAAGGAGCCCAGCACTAACAAATAACAACCAGGAATACAACACTGAAATTTTCCTCTGTTTCTCAATCTATTTCCTAATAATTTCTTTGATCTTTAATTTGTACGTGTCTGCATGGCAAGTGTTAATTTTTAATGGAATCACACAACGGACAGAATAAAACCAGATCTAATATATTTGTACCACTCAGGTACAGAGATATGTACCTTTTATGACTTCTCAGTTCAGTAACAAACAAGTGTTTCACAGGATATATCAGTATCACTGGTTTGTTCTCCTATCGTAGAACAGCAAATCCTAGTGTGGTCCTTAGCATTTAAACTATTAAAGAGAAATTGTACAAACAACAGCCAAATCTTTTAAGACTGAAGTACTTAGGAGTCTTCCATTTAGCAGTAAGTTATGAAGTTTCTATTAAAAAGGGTAATTCTACCAATTAGCTCATCCAGCTCAAACACACACATACCATTGGGAAATATAAAAATGTTTTATTAAATCAAAAGATATGACTGCACTTCAACTAGCACATGGGCATTGGAGATCAAATATTCCCTATAGATTAATCCCCTTGGCATCACAGGCTGATTTGGCTTGCCTGTATTACATTAGTAGACCATCTAATCCAATTTAGAACTGGCCAGGAATGTTCCATCCATTACGGTATCTCTAGTGTCATTAGAAGCAGACTGATCAAATAAGCATCCTAAATCAGCCTGCAGCATGCAAGTAAATCACTGTGACTGGCCCAGCAAGATTTTTTTTTTTTTAATGAAGAGTTTTGAAAATTAAGGGGGAAAAAAGCCATGTCATAGGATGGAAGCTCCCCGCATAATTTCATTTTTGATCTCTTATGGGCAGCAAAATTTCCTGTTATTCCATTCTCTCTGTCAGGTGGCAGTACTGAACATAGTGGACTTACAGACACGAGAAGCTCCTTATTTTGTGGCAAGCTTGTTTTTAAGGAAAGCAGTGGAAAAACAAAAGCAATAAACAATAAAGAATGTAGGTTCAATGAGAGCAGAGTTTGATACTACTCTCTCAAATAAAATCTACAGTATCAAATAGGAGTAACCATACTAACAAAATCTATCAATCAAATATATTGCAAACGTGTAATAGAAAGGATGAAAAGAGAGCCCACATTTTGTATCCACACAAAATGGAAAACACTCAAACACATTACAAAAATAGTATTTTCATTCCAAATAGGTATTCTTGAAAGGAAAATATTTTTTTAATGAAGTAGTAAATACATGAATAAAATGTTGGAGACAGTTCTTTGTGATGATGCAGCTATCAAAAAGATATCAGAAAAAGCCTGGGCTGCAACACTGAAAAGCTATGAATCAAACTGAATAAAATCATCAAAATGGCACATAACCTTTGCGGCCCTCTGAGACCTATCACGTTCCACCAGCAGGACATGCAGGTCTCAGCGGCACCATTTAAGCAATCACCCATAAAAAAGAAACACTGCACCAACACACCAGTTAGTGCATACCTGCTTCTGTTCGAGGGGATAAGGGCTCTCATGTACGTGAGTGATTCACGTTTCTTAATGGTAAAGTTGCTCTGCTGTCAGTCAAACAGTTCTTAATCTTGTCTGGACTTTTGCATAACTGAGTTGGAAAGGAAACCGTATTGATTCTCGGTATATTAACTCAGTGTATTAATATAGGAAAAGCAACAGCCACACAGAAGTGTAGAAATGGACCTGGTGGGAATTATCTTCCTTGCAAATAGTTACATATCTGGACCAAAACCAGGTCTGCAATTAAGTCATACGCGTACATATCCAAGACAAGAATATATCCTTGAAAAGGGCTCAGGTATCAAAGGTGTCCTCTCTCCTGATTCTTCCTTCCTATCTCCCCGAAAATAGTGAAAGTTTGAACAGCTAAACGCCAATTACTACAGGAGGGAGTGGGATCCACAACCCAAATAAATGTTTCAGGTTTGCAGGTTTTCAGTTTTATAGTGAAAACCAACCTTCCTTACCTTTAAAAGAAAACAGATAGCTTTTGTGAAAGAAAAAAATGAAATACTACCTAAACATATAGATGACAAAATTTTCAACGCGGTTTAGACAGAATCCTACTCAAATTTCTTTTCAAAAATTATATCTCTTCACAGCACTGCATTGAAAAGCTCAAAGTCTTAAATTAAATCCATCTGAGAGAAATAAAATGGGAGAAATCCTATCGAGCCCAGTAATCCATCCTCAAACACAATGACAAACTTGCACCAAATCTCCGCTCATGTTTTTCCACGCCCTATTGATCCCAGCAGGCCTGTCCCTGGCAAACCCTTCTCAATAGGGCACAGAAAGCCACATTCAGCCAGCTAGCGCTTGGGAAGTCTGTCCTGTCCTCTGCTTACACTGGATTTACCAGTGCCAAACATTATTATTGTTATTAATAGCACAAGCCCAGATTGCAGCAGTAAATCATATTCCTCCCAGAGCTGATTACTTGTCAAATGTTTATCATCAGTGTAAATGACAAATGTACCTGATTAACAAAATCCAAACGTTCGTTATGAGCTGAAAAGGCCTTAGTCTTTCAATTTCTGTAATGAACTTCCCTTCTGGTCCACAGTAGAATATGTCAGATTTACCAAATCCAACTCCAGAATAAAAGTGCAAATGCTTTGTAGAACTAATGAGTGAGCAGTAGATTGAATTACGGCCACACGTAGCTGCTCTAGGGAATATCAAGCTGGATAATCGCCCTTTCGTCCTCCTTTCCATTTTGCAAGGCAAAGAAATACTCTGTTTCCTTATTTTTCCTTATTTTGGTCACTTAGCTGGGTTGGAAGAACATTAGGTGAGGACACTGCGGAGAAGCATTCTATCCTTCTGCATTCTCCCTGTACCCTATCCAGGGGGTATGGACCCACTGGTCCCCTCGCCACAAGTGGTGGTCTAACTTGTGCATCTCCTTGTGTTTCTTTGCCACAAATTCATTTCCCCCAGCACAGCATGAAAGTAGAGTCATTTCATTAATACTAGGCACTAATCTGGGATGTCAATGAGGAGAGAGGGAGTGGGAAATTCTGCCTGCCGCTGACCAACCTTCCCTATAGTAGTGACCTTCTGGACATTAAAAAATGAACTTGATGTCTCAGGTAAACACCCAGAGCTAAGCGGGTGAACCCAGGCCCAACTGTTCAGTTCTTAATCATCAGACTGATGGGAGGTAGACTGTAGCTAGAAGTCTAATCATCATAGGCACATAAGTAAGGCTGAAGAGCTCCTTAGAACATAGGATTTTGGAAACTCCATTTTTGAGTGCTCACCCATAGATGGATTCACAATGATGAGTCCTCCGAGAGGTCAGTAAAGTTCACAGGAGCTGTTGGTGCTCTGTCTTCAAAACTCAGATACAAAATGGCACAAGGTAAGCATCTGAAAAAGAAGAGGTACAAATTCACCGATCACTTCGAAAAAGCAAGATGTTTCCTGGTGAAGAAAGAAACAAACAACACTCAGCCAACCTTACACAGTGGTCATAGTTTGTTCCAGAAAAGAGACAATACAGGGGCAGAAACCTATATTTTCTTCTGGCATGATTTCACTGAAGTGAAAGAGAGAATGCTAGGAAAGAATTTGGCTCCATGTCTATAGTACCAAGAAAATTATCACTCACTGACTGATTTTGTATGCAGCAAGTTGAAGGGAAAAATTAAATGTTACCATGACTGTTTGAGAATGTATATCTCAATATCTGCAAAAGCACTGGTTTCCCAAAGGATAGCTTTAAACAGAAAGGCACAGGTTGCATTTTTACACACATCATCAGTGCTTAATGTTACTTGTAACAAAGAAAATTTTTGCTTATTATAGATGCAGCATCTCTAATGAGTCAAGGTGCACCTCTGCAGTTTTTCAACTGCTCTTTGCAATTCTGCTAGCTCCTGTGTATTCAAACTAGTAGTTGTCCTGGAAAGATTGTGTTGACTGTGTGCAAGGGGAGCACACATAGACACTTTTGATCAGGAAGGCAATTTCCTGGGGCAATGCGCTGATGAACATACTGAGCTGAAACATCTGCAGGATAAAGGATTGTGTCTGAAAACCCTGTGTTTGATGCCCATAATTGTGACAAAGTCATTGCATATTCTGCTCAGTGCTTTTTCTGTTTCAGCACTTTCTCACTGTACAAAGAAGCTCCAGCAGCCTCTTAAATGTGGTTGGTAACTCAACATACATTTGGGAAATCAGCCAGAGAGAAAGGCTTTTCTTCTGTATGTTTTGCTTCCTTTCTATTAAGTGATAGAAAAATTAAATATACACATTTGCCATCTTTGCAGGGTTTCCCCATTACAAAAATAGAAAAAAGCTTCTAGAAGAAAAAAACTATTTTTTTCATCAGTACTGTTTACATTTGAGAAGCTTACAGCCTCTTAAAATCTGCTACGTTACTATCTAGACAGGCAGTTCTTAAACTGTGTACTATTAACTTTTTAAACTATAGCAACATAAGAGTCTATTGTATCTCAAAATTGACTCTGCAGAGCTGTAAAAGATGCTTTTGCTGCATGCTAAACATGATTTGAAAAATGCTGCAAGCCAAACCATTTACTGTTATTTACAAAGAACTGTGCTAGAGACTACATAGGCAGGAAGAAGACTAAGGCCCAGACACAAACGCACTCAACTGGTTAACAGAATCCACCAATCTTGGTAAGAAGGGAATTCACTAGAGACAGACAGTTAAGTGAGGGGCGAGACACCACAATGAATAAGCAGGGAATGCTCAGTAGAGAATAGTTTCCGAATTCCTGGCTCTCTCAATGAGTATCATCTTCACACAGTACAGTACCATAAAAGACTATTTCAGCTCACTCCTTTTGGGTCTTCAGGATATTGCTCCACCTCAGTTAAAGAGCTCTGCTGATTAGTATCATTGCTCTGCTACTTCTGCAACCTGAGTTATTCTCAGCATGATTAGTGCTCTGCCTAGACATATGTACTTCATTTACTCTTGTTTGTGCTATGCCTAGACTTATGAACCCCTCATCCAAAGTGTCAAGGGTGGCTCCACTTTGGACAGAGCCTGCAACATGGTACTTTCCCTTGCACGATGTGGCTTTGATCTTCCTCAGCCTGACGAAGGCCTAGTGAATAGATCCTGCAGTTCCTAGGGCAATGCTCTTAGCTGTTCAACTTTTGCATGAAGACTAGGAGTAACCGTACTAATACCAGAGCAACCTTCGCATGCCAGTGGCTACCACTAGCTCATCTCAGTGTTGTCAGCGTGTGCTCCTGTGTTCTTCACAGGTCTTCGTCTTGGAGAATCAAGTGCAAGAACACTTGGTCTGTGTTTGTAGAATGGCTGCAGGGAGAATTAAGTGGTTGGCTCAACTAAAATGGGCATGCTGCCTTTCAAAAGTCACCAAAGCTCCCTCAGGCCTCTAAGAAGTTGAGCGGGGCTTTTGTGCAATTCACTCACCCATGTTTTCATGTCCCAGAATTTCTAAGGGACTTAGCACACTTCCAAAATGAATGAGCTAAATTCCCAAGATCTGCAACCTGCCAGGCATATTCCCTGGCAGCAAAAGCTCTCTCAGCTCTGTAGACAAACTTCAGCACACAAAATGGTTCTCTATTGCCTTCACAAACTGGATCATGATGACATGTATATTTGGAAAGAGCAGTGAGGAAAAGGTTCTGCTTTTGCATCCTGATTTTGTCTCCCAACTGCCAGAGCAGAAGAGTCTGCTTCTCCTCTGAATACAAGGACAGTTGCCCATACTCTCAGCAAATGCAGAGGAAGGTAAAAGCCATTTGTGCACATGGGTGAAATATCTGTATAAGGACCACAAGATTGCTTATCCTTTAACAGTTTGTAGGGTTTTATTTTTAAATAGTCACTTAAAATAATTATGAGAACCAAATTATTTGTAAACCCCTAATTACAGCAATTATCTGAGATTTGGTTTATCTATAACTTTTTTAGTAATAAAATATATTTAGTGAGGGACCTAGAATCTGGACAGCAAAAAAAGAAAGAAAAAACAAGAAAGTAACTTTTATAATCTGATTCAGAGCCACTGGAATCGATTAGAAAGCCTTCCACTGACTTCAGCACACTTTCCTATCAGAAAATGTTGTCCAGAACATGTTTTACAGCTGAACTGGAGGGCCCTGAAGCGCGGTCTTGTAAAACAGAGAGCTCAACAGATATTTTATTAGGGCCAGGCCAAAAAGACGCTGTTATAAACCTATTGATCTCTTTACCTTTCAAATCAAGAGGTGCCAACAGGGGTAAAAATGACAAGGATGCTCTGTCAGTGTAAGGGAGATCCAGAGCTCCTTTATGGGAGGCCATGTGTACTAATCCTGTTTGCTTCGGTTGCAAAAGAATTCTAAGTTAAAGGACTCAAGGGATTTATCAAACACTTTTCAGTCTTCAGCTGGATTTAGGAAGTGAAGCAGTTTCAAAGTCTGTAGATTAGTACTACACAATCAGTCTCATATAAATGAGCATGACAAGGCTCAGCATGATGTTTCAGGCAGTGACAGTTTACAAGTTTCTGAAGACAAAGGTACCATTCCACTTGCAAAGCAAGGATGAAAAGATTGTTCTACATTTTTGTGGGCAGAATTGCTCAGAAAAACTAGTTTGCCCTGCTGTCTGTTGTCAGATAGCTCTTACTGCACTTGTGTCCATCACAATGATGTTAACAGGATTGGCAATGCTTAATAGGTTCTTTACAACTTGGACACTGCCTTGTTGAATAGTTGGATTAAAAACAAAAGTTTACAAAAATACCTCTGCAGATAAGAGGTTGGGGTATATCTATGCTAAATATAGATGCTAAACCCTACTACCAGTTTACCACTGCACCTAACTTTATTGGGGTTTTACTGGAGCCTTCAGTGGAGCTGGGATTTCACTATATGATCTCTGAGAATCAAAGATTTTCTCTAGCAGAAAGAGCTGAAAGGAGTTGCTGAAGCCAAGATACCTAAGTTATTGTTTGCAATTACTATTGAATCAGGTGTTCTTGTGCCTTGGGCAGAGAAACTTAAATCATGATAGGAAGTATAAGGTTATTTCTAGAGTTCTAGAGTTCTATGCTTAAAAGAAAAAAAAAAACTATGAAATTGTGGAATAGTTCATTCTTGGTTGTTTTGAGCCTTCAAATTTGAAAAGTGCTTCATAATTAACTATAGTGGGTGGGGGAGAGGTAGTAATAAAAATGTTGTCATTTTTTTTTCTGTTTAATTATTTTTCCTAGATTTTGAAACTGAGAGAAGTTCAACCTGGTCTATGTGTTAGTTGGACTTGTAATTAGGCATAAGGATATTAAAATACCCCAGCTAATTGAGCTCAGAGCCGTAATGCTTCCATGCAGTCCGTGCTCAGATGCCTGGGAAGTCTAAGTCAAGTGGTCCCTTAGCTACATTAGTAAAATATCTATTGCCTTCAGTGAAAATGCTCTAGAAAAATACCAGGGAGGGAAGCATTTAGCTCTTCAACCATACAATAAGATTAACTTTATGATCTATTTTAGTATATATTTCTTTTAGCAAATAGAGAATCCTCCAGTTCCAGATGGACAGTGAAGCGTCGTATTGCTGACTGTTTCCATTAGTATTTACCAAATATATGGCACTAGAGCCAAACAGTCCAGTCCTGAGCCAGGGCCCACGGTACTAGCGCAGCACACAAAAAAAGAATGATAAAGCCGCTCATCTTTCACTGGTTGTACTGTTTACATTTATATAGCTCATCTCCCCATTTATACCTATGAACATGCTAATGTGAATCGTACATATTTTGCCTCTGCTTTGTTACAGATCTTGGGTTCAAAACAAGACTTTCAGCTTAAAGAATTATTATTCTGAAAATGCTGTCTGTCATTTGAAAAACTGAAACGATCCTATTCCAGCATTATAATGCAGTGTAGTTTGACCACAATAGGTCACTGATTAAAAATCAGTCTATTTTTTACAGGATATTTCTACGAGTCTGTAAGCACATTTGACCCATGATTTAAGCTGATACCTTACAATAGCAATGGTGTGGAACAGGCCACACTAATGAAGGTGGAGCTTGCTCCAGTTGTGCAGAAAGATTTGGACTTTGTGAGGTTTTTTTTTTTCTTTTCATTTTTTGGAAGGCAATTTGCTGAACCCATGCAGAAATACTAAATCATTTGTACCCTTCAAATTTTTCAAATTGCTACAGTATTCTCCTTTGATTCTGTGTAGCTGGGTTACAGCTCAAGCTGTGAAATCTGGCTGTTTGGATTCACTGGAGATCAGATATTTCACTGGGTCCACAAGAAGATTTGTTTTTGTCTGGCTTTCTTTGATTCACTTATGCTTGAAGATTCAGACCCAAAGCAAAAAAGCACAAATGAACAAAACTTTGGTAAAATACTGGATATCTTATACCCAAATTTCCCAAAACTTCTGAAGAACATTTTTAAAAACCCAATTTGAGCTTTGATTCAGCAGTGACATGAAAAATTAATTTAGAACAGATGGACTTTTTCCATGAAGATATTGGGAAGAGTTGGGCAAGATTTGGGTGATTTATAAAAACAATAGTTTAGAATTATGGAGCCAGGCTCACAGATGTAGCAGTAAGAGTGAAAATTTTTCCTTTGGTTGCATGTCTGGAACTAGATAAACTATAGTAGGATTGCAGGAGTATAACTGAAGACTGAATTTGCATAGACACATAGTTCTTAGTCTTTTGAACAAGAACAATTATGCAATAGTTAGAATTAGCTTTATTTATTTGTATTGTATGTGTTCACAATGCTGCATCAAGTCTTTGAAGTAGAATTCTGCTGGCCTGTCCTAGTTAGCTGAAGACTCACAGTTGCAATAGCATTAGAAATAAATACGATAAAATATATTTGCTATTAACTTATTTTTCAAATGACTAGGTGCATTTTGTATATCATTCTCTCATTTGAGTGAAAGGCATGATACACAATCACTTTTGCCAGCAATTTCAAATAAAGGCTGTGGTTTCAGGTAATGTTATAAACTTACAGTGAACTAGGACAACATAATAATATGGTATGTCAAATTTATTTGTAGCTGTAGGCAAAGAAAAACGAAGAAGGAAGAACAGCTTCACCATAGTATTACAGTACAATAAAAATTTGCTCATTAAGTTTCATAAATTCCATTACAAAGTTTAATGCATGTGTTTACCTCACTAATACAGACTGAAGCCTGTGTTATGAGGCATTCAGCTGGAAGTTGCTTCACTTCAAAAATTTTCATCTAAAGTCCTTTAAACAATTATGTCAAAATAAAGGCACTAAATATAAGTACTCACAGCAATCTCCCAGCTTCCTGAGCATATCTTTATTATTAAGAGTATGGTTTGTAAAACATCAAAATCAGGTTGTCACACAGAGATTAAGACTGGGATTTTCAGCAGAAGCTAAGGGAGTTAGGCACTCAATTCCTTTTGAATTTCAATGAGTCAGGAGCATACATCTCCCTTAGGCTCCTTTGAAAATCTCAGCATAAATATTAATAACTAACTTTTAACAAGCATTTGGTCAATGGTTTCAATCATCTGAAATATGCCAATGGCTATGTCCTTTTCCCACAAAGATCTCCCACATACAACTTTTGGGGGATGCTCATAAATGTGTAGCATCATGAAAAGGGTCTTACAGGTTTATTTAATCATTCAGGCCCAGTAGAGTTTGCATGTGCTAGTTATTGCTAAGATCTTTCATGCTATATATCTCCCTGAGATGCTGTCTTTTAAGAGCAACATCTAATTCACATCATGTAGTCTGATTAATATTACTCAGCAAGAAAACAAGGGAAAGAAAAATCAGAACAAGAAGGAATAAATATTCTAATCACTTCATGAAGACATATATCCTCTAAAAAGTCAACTGCTGGCTCGTGACAAAAGTATCTAAATGAACTCCAGTTTCATGTTAAATATACACTAGAAATACATTTTTATACATTTAATTTTTAATTCCAACATTACTGCCAAGCCTTAACACCTCGATATGCATGTGATTCCATGCAGCACATAATGCTGAAAATGATGGATTTTTACTCGAAGCCATCTCAGATGCTGTGTCTGGCTAGTACCTGACAAGATGCTCTGTGAATGTGCACAGTGATGTAGCCAGGTTGTCATGCAGCTACGGAAATGTAATATAAATTATATCCACTTGGATATTATGCAGACATAAATAATAGTTGTGTATTGATTCACTCTGCCTTCTGTATCAGAAAAGCAACTTGCTCCCAGAGCGAAGTTGGCCTCCATATAGTATTCGTGTCATGTAACATCCAATCCCTTAGCAAGTCTGATGTTGATATAGTCTCATCTACCATCTCCTTTGTTATCAGTTCCTCCCTTCTCTTTTTCAGGACCATACTGTTTTCTGTGCGGCATCGGTACCACCAGCCTTATAAATGTGGGATGATGAAACAATACGCAGATACCACTCTGGATGCCCTCAGCTCCTCCGGCTGAGTCCTCTGAGCTCAAGTGTCACCCTCCAAAGGGTGAGGGATCAATATCAGATCTTTAATAACGAGGACATCGTTATCATTATTTTTGGCTGCTTCTACTGAATAATAATCTTGTTGATTGATACTGTTCTTCCTCTCTTCCTCCCCACAAGTCACTCTATACATTCACAGATTTACAGATGTAGGTCTGTTTATTCTAATATTTTCTCCCTTTGGATTCCATAAAGAGGTTAAGCTTGTGGAAGCTTTACACAGCTTGCAGTTTCTAAATGTGTCTTGTTAAAAATGAAACAGTTTATCTAAACCACAGTCTGGAAAATCCTGCAATGCTGATGCCCTACAACCTAGTTTAACAATATAGTTTGCTTCATTGTTTTTGCAGGCAGAAGTCTGGTACCTAACATTACTCTAACAGCCTCAGTTTACTTTCTATTATCATAATATAACCATGGAACCATATATATGTGTCCCTATATGCTTCATATTTCTTGGAGTATTACTGAGAGCAGATTTGTGACTGCTATACATACAAAATAAACAATATTGCAGTGAAAGGCAATTCAGACTCATGAAAACTCAGCATATCCCCACTAAGTCCACAGAATTTTATCTGCTCACACTAGGGATAAATTTTGCTTTTTGGAAACTACATAAAAATCAAATATTTGCTTTGATATTTGATTCTTCCATAGGTTCTGGCTTTATCCTGTTTAAACTTGTAACAGTGACAATATAAAGATGTAATAAAAAATAAAATATAGCATTACAGGGAACTGTGCAGTGAAAACTGAGAAAAGCTGATCAAACATTTTTTATGTTAATAACAGAATCAATATATGATTTCACATTCTGTCAGCTCCAAAACTGAACATGCTACTACCCATCCCCAACATGTTTATAGAATATTTCAGGGAAATGGTGTAAATATTGAAGAAGAACCTTGCCTGGAAATGAGATAACAATCTTACAGTACATACGAGATTGCCATACAGAGGAGGATAATAAACTGTTTTCCTTTTCCAGTAGGATAGGACAGGATAGGAAACAAAAGCCACACACTACAACAAGAATTATTTAAACAACACAAGCAAACGCTTCTTAGTTACTAGGACAGCTGGACATTAAAAGAACTACTCAGAAGGGCTGCAGAGGCTTTAAGAAGAGATAAGGCACCATCTGTATAAAACTCTCGTATTTTTATTTCTGTCACTGCACAGGGATCTGGCAAGGATGCCACCTCCCCGCCGGCCATGGCTATGACTAACGGGCTGACCACAAGCTACCTAGCTGTGTTAAAGGAGCAAACTGCCAGAATGCAACCAAACAAGGTTAAAACTTCTGCTTTTATAACGAGGGATGCAAAAGTCCCTCAAAGGCAGCAGAACTGCTAGGACAGCACGGTCTGTAAAAGCGGAGCAGCTCCTGGGGGAAGCCCTGCGAGCGGTGCTGCCCGGGGCTGCGGCAGTACCTGCATTCAGACGGCGGCACTGGGGCACGTGAACTTCGTAACCGCCTCAACTCTGTTGTAGCAGAACTGCATCGACTGCACTATGCTCCGGGGCCGGAGGGCCTACACCTTCATAAACTAATAGAGGGAATAATAAGTCATCTGTGAGTAGGAGGCTATTGCATTTAATTCCAAAAAAGGATAAGCTCTCAGCGGAGGAGGAGGAGAGAATAGGCTAGAGAATATTTAGGTAATTAAGGTGATTTCAGACAGCCTAAGCCTGATGAATTTCACGGTAAGATATTCCAAGACCAGGCCAAAGGAATCTCAGAAATGATTATTGATGAGAACATGGAAAGAGTAGGAGACATTAGAAGGGTAAATACAGTCCTTCTTTTTAAAGGAGGAAAAAGACTATCTGGAAAATTTTATCAAATAGCTTAACTTCAGCTCTTGGAAAAATCTGGGAAGAAGTAATGACATTATTTGTAAGCACCTGCAAGACAACAAGGAGGTAAGTAACAGTCAACATGAATTTTTCAAAAAGAAATTGTGTGGAAAAAAAAATCTTAGTTCCTTCTGTGACAGGGTAAAAGGCAATCAGTTAAGGGAGAAGCTAAGCTCTACCCCGAGTCTGGTTCTATTCAAAGTTCCATCACAGAGAGATACTTTCTAAATTTGCAGGTGACACCAAAGTACGCTGGAGAACAGGAACAGAAATAAAAAATGATTTTCAGTAACTGAAGAAGCGATGTGAAAAAAAAAAAAAAAGGCGATAAATCTAATTAAGGCCAAAGATAAGGAACAGCATTGGTGCAGGAAGAGTCAGGGACAAAACTGCAGGACTGAGGACAAGAAAGGACCAGGTAGTGGACGGCCAAATGAAAGCGAGTGAACTATGTCACTCCAGCACAAAAGACCAAGGGAGCATCCCCTATGCCAAGGGCTTTGAGCAGCTTAGCCAAAGGAAGGAAGGAAGGAAGGAAGGGTGTGTGTGTGTGTGTGTGTGTGTGTGTGTGCGTGTGCGTGCATGTGTGCATGCCTGTGCCGAAGGCTAGGCTGAAGAATATAATGACCTTGGAGCATGTACGAGTCAGTTGCCAGGAGGAATGAAGAAAAAGCTTAGGTCCAGATGAACAGGACATACAATTGTGGGTAATTATAAGAAGAATTTTTTTTTCCCCAGTGGGAAAGATAATAAAACTTTGGAACAGATTGTCTGGAGAGACTGGCAAGTCCTTCCCTACTGGAGGTCCTGAGGCTAAAGCTAGATAAACGTCTGTGAGGACTGACAAAAATATCAGTGATCCTGCACTAGAAGAAGAAGTTGGATTAGATGACATGAGGTACCATTTAGCCTTATTTATCTATAATAGAATGACCTCTTAATTGGCATGAGATTTTTCTAAACCCCCAAAATTTATTTTTCCTATATTCCACAGCTGGGAATGAAACCTTCTTCTTCCCCTTTCCACTGGAGGAAAATATATCTATATCTCACCTCCCAGGGAATGGCAAATTCTATGCTTTAAATCTGACAGAATTTTTGCATTTGTATTAACATAAAACATTTCAAGCTGTTCACAGATTGAATTTAATCCTCCTTTCAATAATCCAAATTTAAATCCTCATTTCAATTATCCTTGTATTTTGTAGAATGCCTCAAATGATTCAGATCTAAAGTATTATATGTGTTATAATTTAAAACATAGAAGTTATGAATGAAAGTAGATTATATCTTATTAGAATGTTAATTCCAGCCCTTTGAGATAATTGTGGCTACAAGCGATTGGTTAATGCATCAGAAATAAACACTATCAAAACTAATTGAACCAAAACAAGCATATGGACCTCATTCACTTCAAAAAGGCAGAATTATAGAAGTGATTTTCAAAAGCACAGATATAGGTAAAGACCTATTCCCATAAACAGTATTTTTGCATACTTCTTTATGTATCCATTTCAAATTTCAAGCTTTATTTTTCTCTCTGTATTTACACATTGAGCTGAAATTCCAAGGCTTGAAAACACAACACGCACAACGCCGAGCAATGGAGAAATGCTGTTCCTGAGTCACCTTACTGTGACAGGAGATCTGGCACAGTAAAGGAAGTGCCCAGAGCTGGAGAAAAGTCTGTTTGTCCAGCCTGGCTCTACAGGGATGGTGACCAAAGAGAAGAGCGTCTGGGGAAGGATTTGAGGCCAGAGGATTACGTGATAACAGGCACGCCTGGCGGTTGTACAAGGGCACAATTTACTCTTAACAGTGCCCTAACCAAACAAAGTAATAAAGGAAGCTCCGCTAAAGTATGCAAGAAATAAGGTGCACTGCTCTGAAGCTGCACTGTTTAGCATCTACATACAAATTTACTGGAGCTATTCCCGGTTAACATGGCATCAGATCAGAATCCCCTTTTTCTCCTAAGCAGCTGCACTGCAATCAATTACATTACTCATGTGAGTAAGCAGAGAAGCTGACCTTTAGAGAGAGAACAATAGATAGTTTCCAATTAATGTTAAAGTAGGAGTATATAGATCAATCCTAAAAAGCACTTTGAATAATACTATATTAAGTCTTCACTATATAAATCAAGTCAAATGACATTCTCATATGGAGGGGTCTGAGGGACTGTACCATTAGCGATCAAATATCTAGTCATCCCCTTCTGGAATTCATTCAACTGATCATCTTTTATCAACAAACAAGTCAATGAGTTGATGGCTAAAGCAACAAGTAAGGGTGAAAATACATTATTGTGATGGGCACCAGCATACAAGGAGGAACACTGACAAGCCAACCAGAGTATAAAATCCTTGCTCCTCCAGTATTAAAGTTCACTGTTTAGAAATCCGCACACTGCTATTCCCCCTCAACTCCAGTTTTATTTTATCACATGTTTTTTTCTCAGAATCTTCACATAAAACTCACATACTGTTCTGCCTCTTTCTACTGGAAAGATAACCTTCAGAATGTAAATCAATGCACTTTTGCCCCGGTAATCCAGTGTTGCAGAAAGCTGTCTCCAGCTAAACAATATCAGCAGAAAAAGGCATATAAGCCTTCACTCTGCAGTACCATATTCACCCCAGTGAAGTGCTCATTTCAAATCCAAGCTGTGATCATTTTAAATGTTATCACTCAGTCAGTCTAAGAAACAACTCAGTCTGTTTCAGCTCTCATGTAAATCAGGAGCATTTCCATGGAGTTGTACTATTAAGCCTAAGTATAAAGGCTTAAAAAAAAAGCCATTAAAATATTTGGCTACGTTTGGCTTTTGAATGAGTTTGTAATGAGACCCTGCCTTATGGTTCTCCCTCTCTCTCAACTGCAGAGTACTAGGGCTAATGGGGTGGTCCATGTGGAGGTTCGGAGCACTGTACGTTGAGCAGGTGTGTGTGACGGAAGAGATCACAGCAGAGCAAAATGCAGGTTCATCCCCTGTCCTTTCCTTTTGTTCAAAATGAGCAACTACAGAAAACATAGCATTCCTAAACTTACACTTATGTGATACCATAAAGAAGACTATATATAGGAACACCGGTTCTCTGGGATTAAATTTTCCAGCACTGAGCATAAAGAAGTGGTCACTAAATTTTCATCCCGATAAAACATTATCTTAAAAATGGGAGCAGCTACATTTCAGAAAGAGTAGATAGAGAAAAACTCCTAAATAGAGTTAAAAAAGTATATATAGTAAACTCCTAAGTCAACAGCAAGGATTTATTCTAAGCAGCATCTTGAGACGATGTGGTCTTCAAAACAGAATAAGGAGCTCACATAATTTCAAGGTCAACTGAAATCCTGCCATGCTGTGAAGTAGTTGATCCCTATCCCAAATAGAGGAATTGCTACTCTTCTGACTCCTGTTCTGTTTCCTCAGAAGAGGTAAAAACCTATTCTTTTTCTTCCATGATACACTCTACCACACTCAAGGATTTAATAGTATATTCCTTTGCTCTTACTGTGATCAAACCTGTTTTACAGCTGCTCCTCTCTTTTGCATTTCAGGGTTTGAAATGGCACACTTATCAGTCAAGCCCAAAGGCTCTACAATCCCATAAGCATAAAGTAATCATGACTCCATCAGATTTCCTTGAAAGAAAACTGAAAGTCTTCATTTTTTAAAAACTTCATATAAAACAAGTGAACTTTTCAAAATGACATTATTCTAAGAGAGCAATGAATCCTAATAGAGTGAGACAAGAATTCTGGAGGTCAGAAACATCAGCTTTACAAAAATATCCTAAGGGATGTCTGAACGTATTATCTTGAGACCTTTACCCTCTCACTTAGGCCCTACTGCCCATCACTCCACTATCAATCCATTTCTAACATTTTACTTGGCTATGAACTTCTTGGAATGACAAGAGGATGATTCATAATATACAGTAAGGCTTCCAGGAAGCTTTTTCACTTGAAGCTACAGGGTAAGTGAATCAGCCTTTTGCTTTCTCCCAGGAACTACTTATCTTCAATCTTTCAATTAAAGGTCAGAAAATGAAAGAAGACAGCCCAGTCATCTATTACGTTTTCCCCCCTTTCCTATTGCAAGAGGCTCTGTTCTTTACATAGTTGTCTCAACCAGCTTGAGATTGTTTTCGTTAGCAGAAATGTGAAAAATCATTTTGCAAATTTAAAGAACAGAAGGAAAAATGCACAGAATGACAGCAGAAGAGATCTCATGTCTCTTTTGGTCGTTAGGTAGCCCAGATCCCTCTGACAGAAGCAAGTCAAAAAAGACAAAAGCTTTTATCACAAGTTAGCAAACAGTATTTTTAGAGTGCCGAAATGAAAACAGGTTTAAAAGCAAGTATTTTTTCCTATTCCTGCTTTGTTGGGAAGGAGAATACAAGAAGAGGATTGCACGATTACAGTGTGGCTTTGCTGTCTGAATACTTTGGCGGGGAGGAGGACTGTTTAGGGGTTTTATCTGACATGCACATAGTGAAAAGTACCTGAGGATGTGGATTAGCATAGCCTGCCTCTCGCATCCCTGCCCTAAGGCCCAGCTGTACCGGCTCAGGCAGGGCACAGACCGGTCGCTGGGCAGACCTAACTCTCATTAAAGAACACCCTTGGCACAGGAAGTCTCTAAGCAGGTCAAAGAACCAGCTCTGTGCCAACTCCTGGCCCAGGCCTGACACAAGCACCGAGTGATTCTGAGAGGAGAGGAACAGTCGCCAGCAGGCAAGGGGGCGAGAGGGGGGAGGCTGAAAAAATATGGTCAGCTCAAACCAGAACAATCTGAAATTTTCTTTAATTCTGTTTCTTCTAAGGAAAAAGCGTGAGGCTCCGGACAAACTAAAAAGTATTTCCTTGGAGACCAGAAGAAATGACTGATTTCATTCAACCCACCCAGTTTACCTAGTCTTTTGTTAACTGAGGTCTGTGTTCTCATAAAAAATACTGCACAGACCCCTAAGTTGAAAAGTTCTTTTGAAAATACAGTTTTGGCCTTTATAAAATTCCTCATCTTGTCCCCAGTTTTGTTTGTAGTCCTCAGAAACGCTGTTTATTGCTGAAGCAAAGGGAGATTCACTCTGGTGTAACACCGTACCCCTCAGCTCGCCACTTACCGCGGGCGAAAGCAGGGAGAGCCGCCCAGGCCGGGCCGGAGGCTGCACGCGCCTCGCCGCAGGTTACGCCGGGCTTTGGCCTCGCCCCGCTGGGTGAGCCCCAGAAGCGAGCCCGTCCCTGCGCCGGTGCCAGCGTGGGCATTAGCTCGGGATAAATCAACGCGCCTCGCTGCCGCCTGGCGCAGGGAGGACCATACGGCTGCCCGTCCTCAGCACCACCGCGCCCTTCTCGGCGCTCCCAACGCCGTGCCATTGCCGGAGTGGGGGACAGGGCAGGGAGCGAATTCACCCTCGGCGAGCTACGGCTATCGAGCCCGGAGAGCTCGGGTGTACTGCAACACCTCCAGTCTGTCTGGCAGAGGAGCGGTTTACGAGCGACAGGAGGCTGCGGCTGAGCGGGCGGGCGGCGCCCTGCGCCGTGCTGGGCGCCGCAGCGGCGGCGGCTCCCGCTCGCCTGCCGCCGGCACGCGCCACCGATGCCTGGGGCCCGCCCGAGGCCCTGGCCTACAGCTGCGTTTAGTACAAAGCCACTTCGCATATCCGAGGAAGAAGGAACGATGGCTGGATAATTCTGAATTGAACTGCAAGCACGAGATTAAATTTCCTTCGTGACTGACAGCGCGCGTTCGTTCGCAGCAGTGCCACAACACCGCTCCCTCGGCCTGTTGGTTACAGAGCCGATCGTGGGCGCAGCGGAGCGCGTGCACCAGACACTCGCCGCTGCCGCCCCTCCCCGCGCGCAGCCCCGCCTGCGCGTAACAGCGGGAGTGCTCGGGCACGGGCGGCCTATTTGTCACCTGGCCACCCTTGCACGCCGCTGTACCTCTTGACAGAGATGAAACAGAGCTGCTGTTTGTTTCCCTTCAAAGAGGAAAATGTTCTTTTACATCAGCAAATGATCCCTGGCAGAGTTAAAGGAAGAAGTCGCTACAAAGATCAGCCCTCTCTGTGGCCCGAAGAGAGCCACATTCCTCTCTGCCAGCGCCTCTCATTCCCTAGCACTGCGGGGTGCAAAGCACGGGCCATAGAGAACCTTCCAGCACCCATGGCCATATTAGCCAGCACCTTTCTCATACAGATTTATTTTCTAGTTCAGGGTTAGCTAGAATTTAGAGTCTACACTATATCAGAAGTGCTCTCAGGCATGGGTTCAAATCCATGCAGTTATGATTTGCATATGTGCCACTGAGATTTTTGCATGCCAATAGGGCTTTTTAGGGGTTAAAATTGTTCATTTCCCATTATTTGTTGATCATTTCCCATCATATTTTTTGATGTAGTACAAGCCTGCCTGGCTCTGCTGAAGGCAATGAAATTGCAGATTTACATCACATAGGCCTCTGGCTCCTTTCTTTACAAGAGCAGCCTTCTTCTCTGAACTGTGTAATTAGTAAAAGTTCAGACCACTAAACTTTTCACAATTCATAACAACACTTGACCGACATCCACATTTCATGGAGCAGGGATTAGAAGTAGTGTTTTGGTCTAGTGTTCTTAGTTCTCCTACGTGTTGTTGGCTAATCCATGGGAATGAATTACAAAGCTCCTATTTATTGCTGTAGTACTGGATTGACCCCATGCTATTATGTGGTGCTTTCCAAATGTGACTTGGCCTCATGCTAAAGGGCCCCAGTATTCCCAGTGCTCCACATTGGTCTGCTCGGGGTTGCAACGCAGCAGCTTCCCCTGTGTCCCATGAACTGAACTCCCTGCACCCAAGTTTAGGGAAACTGTCCAAGATCTGGGTTCAAAAGAGCTTCTAAGGACCAAGAAGAGTCTGGAAGGAGCAAAAGTGAACAACAAGTCTAATGAGTGAACAATAGGTCTAAATTTCACGTGAGACAATCTAAAATGTTTGAAATATGAAGGCACAAGAATGGTCAAGTGAAACCTGTTCGGCCTCTTCTTTTTGCAGCTTATAACTTGGTCTTATCTTAGCAATGTTCTGAAGGCCGTATGTTCACAAAACGAAAGGAGCTTCAAAATTAGTGAGTCCAATTTTTCTAAGAGACATACTAACTGAAGAGAAAGGAGTGAAATTCACCCCTGGTATAACTCTGGGGATGTCAAAGAAGTGGGTGTATGGAAATTATGCTGAAGACGAATTGTTTTTGAATTACAAAGAAAATACTTGTTTGAATGAGAAAAAAAAATCAAAGACAGTATCTCAAAGGCTTGCCCTTGTAACAGTCAGAGCAGATTTGCCAGAATCAGGCTCAGATACAACAATCCACAATATGTAATTGAATTCAGACATCTTCCCCCTCCCCTTTCCCCCCCAAAAATATTGGAACCAAGGCTATAGCAGTATAAAGAATAAAGAGCGATGAGCTTTTTTGCTGTCTCTTTGGAGTCAGCCTTTTTAGTAACTTGCTTTTTCAAATAAATATATCAAATATATTAGCAAATATCCACGTACTTTACATATATCACCCCCAGAAGAATCTACGAGTCTCTCATTCTCAACAGGCATTGAAAAGCAGTAAATGTTCTCCTTACTGTGTTCTGAAACTCTTCCAGTCCAAGCTATCATTTACACTGAAGGTTATATGATGTTTGAGGAATGGAACATTTCCAAAACAAACCAAACACCCGAGAAAAATGTACAGACTACAGACATACTGCCGGCCATTACACTCCTAAGATGATGCTGAGCGGAAAATGGGGTGATACTCTATTGCTGGACTATTATCGATACTATTTTACTACGGGCATGAAAATGACCAAAGATCAGATACACCACTGTCTGGAGTTGTGTGCAATTACACCCACATTATCTTTTTCGTAGTTTACTCCAAATCCAGACTCACCAATTGTTGCAATCTGCCATATGGCATTAATCTATCACATCTTGCTAAAACATTTTATTCTTTTGATAATGCACGCCAACAGTAAAGACAGAAGCTTCAAAGTGTCCTGTCAGTCCTTTTACACTGATAGCCCACACAGACACTGTGGGCTTCTTGTCAACTTTCAGAGCTCTTAACAAATACAGAGAAAAGGCAAGGCTGCTCTGCGAGTCAACCCCTATTCACAGGAAAGGAACTAGCAGTACATTACAAAAAAAGGTTTGTCTTTGTGGGAAGAACTTTACATTGACTTGGAACTGAAAGGATGACTATGTACTACTTAGATATTCTGCACATGACGATCACTGAGCTCTCCTCTGAGCACATATTTATGCGGCAGGTGGCATTGTTAGCGACTGGAGCACCACACAAACCCCGAGTGACTCACTCTCCTAAAGACGAAGTGGAAGACGCTTTGATCAGACATTTCCTGCTTCGCCACTCCTTTCTGAGAACAAAGTAGGAACTACTTGCAGCAGCGCTGCACTGAGTTTTAATGAATTAATGCGTTTTGCTGAACAGCTTTGTATCTTGTTCTTGGCACTACAGTGTAAGACATGAGTGGCAGCGACAGCTCAGTATGCATTTTCCAAGCTCCTGAACATCAGTGTATTTTGAAGGGTCAGAACAATGATTTGGGAAAAGTACAAGGAGAAAAATACTTTGTCTTTGGGCTGGATCTCTTTTTCTTTAAATATAAAAAAGGGTAGCTGCAGATCTTTATTTATACTTTGTACCAGCACGCACAAAGCAGCCTAGGAAACTGCCCTGAGATGGTATTTAACTTTTCCTGGGTGGTAAGAGCCTGTTTGGGAAGCATAACCCAAGGCAGCTGCGCGCCGTCCGCTAGCCGCCCGCCCGCCGGGAAGGCAGGGCTCGTGGCCGCCGGGCCGGCCAGCTCGGCCCTGCCGGGGGCCCCTGCGGACTCGTTAGCTGGCAAAGCTTCCAGCAGCTCTGCGAACGACTTCCCTTGCTGGTCACGTCGGGAGCCGCGAGGAACAGACAGGCTGGACCTTCCCAGTTCTGTGAGCTGCCCGGGCACTGCGACCCACCGCGCCGCGTTCGTGCGGCGCCGTGGCCCGAACAGCCTCGGGCAGGGGGAGGCAGCGTCGGGGTGCGAGCGAAGTGCCATGCCCCGGCAGACTGAGCGGCCGCTTCCAGGCTTTCGGTTTCAAAAGCGTTACTTTGCCCTTATACGTTACCGTTTCGATACAGCTTACCTGCTTTTAACTTTAATTAACTTCTGCTGCTAACACTTCATATATTGCTCTGAGTTTGAGGGAACGATAGGCAAACATTACAAATGTTAAGCAGGTGAAAAATATCAACAATAAGCAGGGGATTTATTGTAATCAGTCAATATGCTCAGCCTTGCAACTGCTCAGTACTTTATGCCCCATAATTATATGGTTGCCACAGTGTAGCCATTCAACAGTGTTATAATTAGTGAGTAATTAACTAAAGCGTTTGATGACATGCTGCAGAGCACAAAGCATGTGTGCTGTTGATAGCAAAAGGATACATAAACCGTCTTTGTAACAATTTTCTGAAACCAACGTGAAAATCCGTTGTTTTTCACTTGTGGTGATTAGGAGAACTCTTCACGTTCTGTACAAGATTAGAAGCCTTTATAGATGGCCTACATGATACCACAGCATTTAGGCACCAGGCTTTTATTGAAATCAAGCCTATTTAGCTGCCTTTGTGGATCTCAGTATGTATACACATACTGGGCTGCCTCGATACATCCATAAAGTCAGAGCTATACATCTCCCTCTATTGGTGTTTAAAAATACACGTAGAAGTGTTGCTCATTCCTGCAGGGCTAAAAATTAAAGCTAAGCTAATATAACTGAATCCATAGTAAGCAGAATACTAAAATAGCTATTCTGGTAGAAAACACAACCTTATTTACAGCAATTGTATTGGTGTTTAAGCTGTGCATAGATCAATTGTTAAAAGCAGCATTTCTTCCTTTGCAATTTGAAAGATACTTAAAAATGTCCAGACTGGATTTGAGCATCTTTTAAAAATATGTATTTTTAGATTTTAAATTAGTAGTATTTGTCAACACACCTAATGAAGTTACGATGGCCAAACTCACTGCAGCATGTAAAGCTTGAGAAAGCTTCTTTAGCAATGGTGAGTGGGATAGAGGTGTGTAAAGGTACAGGGGGACCCGCCTGCTACCCAGCAAGGAAGTGAAGGATGCCAGAGGACAAAAAAAAAAAAAAAAAAAAGATGCATGAGAAATACTGAATGTTATCCTGAGAGCTGCTTTCTGTTCCTTGAGCATATCTTGGCCTCTGTACAGGACTAGAGACACATTTCACTTTGATATTCTCAATCCACTGTGTTTCTAAAAATGTTTGTTTACATCTTTCTAGGTTATTCAAATATTCTAGGCTATTTAAAGGCCTTTTCTTATCCTTTTCTAGAACAGCAGCACTGCTAGCTGCATATGTCCATACATAAACTCCAGTAACCTCTGCCAGCCCCAAGCTGGAATGCATCCCATTTGTGTTGCCTTTTAAGTGAATTATTTTACATTTTCTAGCTGTGGTGTCTGAAACATTTGGTCATAAATATATTGGAAATATGGATGTTCTTACAGAGTGACTGTGTCAGCTTGAATTTGACAGAACAAGCCAATGTAAGCTATTTGTTCTCCTGGACTGGAAAAAAAAAAAAAGTTCCTCAGTAAGCTATGAAACATTGCATGGCATTTAGACATCTAAACACAGAAGCCTATAATTTTTCAGTTATATACCGTCATGCCAGTCTCGGGGACAGGCAAAGGACTGAGTTTTAGTTATCCCTCATCCTGCAGTAGTTAGTATTTTGTCTACTAGTCTGACACATGATACAGTCAAAGTTCCCTGACTGCACGTGCTCCTCGCTTAGGCTCGAACCATACCTGCCTCTGTCATGGGCCTATAACTGATATGTAGGAAAATTACTTGCAGTAAAATTGTAACAGAAGTAGGAATACATGAAGGGGAAAAAATGATCAGGTTTCTTACATTTAGAAAGCTAAGTGATCCTGGTTCATGTGACAGATGTCAGTGGGACAGTCTGATAAGTAGGTGTCACTATTTATTTGCAAAACAGATTCATCAGTAAGCCAAGATGTCCTCATGTTGCCTAGTAATATGCCTTAGCTTCACCTCCATGATAACCCAGCAACGAGAGAGATATTTAAGCTTCATGCTCATGAGCTCCTTTTCAACCCCTGCTTCTTTGTGGAGATTGCTAGGAAGAGAAGTTGTCCGACAGCACTTAACAGGATTTCCTGTCAACTTCTACTATTCACTAGATGCTAGGGTGAAACCACGAACCCTCTGAGAGCTGTCACATAGGGATGACTTGTCAGTTTGAAAGAATCTGAATCATATTTTCACCAGTGACCCGGGGATAAAACTCTCCTCAGCCATGCAGCCCTCTATCCTCATTTTATAGGGGAAAGATGGGATTTTATAGATGCTAACTACAACCTAACTGCTTCCAATGACCTCAGTGAGAGCAAGGCCAACATCAAGGGCTTCCGAGAATGCTACTTGAAATGCACACACAGACTGCAACGTGTTCCCCTCATAGCACACAGAGCTTATCATAGCCTCTGCACAAAGCTACTGGCTTGTGCTTTCAGGCTCTTTAGCTTGGTATGCAGACAACTCTAATTGCATATAGTTATTTCCAGACGGGGGGAAAATGCTGCTTACGCTATCCTATTAGAAAGGTAATCGGAAGAGAGCACAGACTATAACTACACTGGTGTTCAGCAAGGACGAACTGTTTGCCATATCTAATGTTTCATTTTTGGGGGCAGGGTATATAAATACAGTAGTACATCAATAGCCAGGGAATCAATTGATGCAGAAATTAGATGTCATGTACAGCAACTTGGCCTTTATTGCTTTTCCAATATAGCTCATCTTATGCTCTCTTCATTACCATTAAATAATACTTGGAAAGCAGAGCTATTTCGCAGTTTCTCTATTTAAAAGGTGGCCTTTTATTGCACAGATTTTTTGTTCTTGACAAGAGAGTCCAGAATATCTGTGCATATTACTTTGGGTAGTAAAGCATTTAGAGAAACAAATGCAGAAGATACTGCTTTAATCAAAACCTACAGCACTGAAATCCTGAGACAACGCTGGTGGGAAGCTGGCAGAGTCCTTCCCAGCCCCTTGACAGCTCTGCTCACATTTTGACCAAGTGGCAATGGCTGAAGATAACAACAAGGCATTTCTGAAAGGCTGAAGAAAGGCTGTCCTGAAAACATGGACCTGGCAAAGCTCACGTGCCTGTTCTTTACTGAAGTAATTTGTCTCCTGATTTCAAATGGGGCATGTTTCTGCTTCCAGCAGACAACAGCAAGCAGAGCGTGCGTGTGTGTGCATGCACACATGCTTGTGTTTTGGGGGCAGGCATGACATTTTTTAATCACTTTTGGATAGACAGGAAATAGCATCGTTTTGTGCACAACACAGATGATAGCTTTAGCGAGCTAGGCCGACGTCCTTGTCTTTCTGTCCTGTAGCAGGCTCTAAGCATAGCGTCTTAGCCTACAGCTGGTGCCATCTTCTCCTGACACCCTACAGAGCAGGCCAGGGCAGTCCAAACATGTCAGACATACTATATCGGATGCTTTTTCCTTCAAAAGTTCAGTTTAATATTTAAAGGATGCTCAGATCTCTATCGGCCAGACCCCTCCTCTCTGTGATGGTACTCTGGTTGGTTAGGACTGGGAAAAAAAAAAAAAAAAAAAAAAAAAGCTGAAGCTTTAGGGCGCGCTCCGAGGCCCGTTCTCAGCTCACGCGCACTGCCTCACTGCCTCCGCGGTTCGCTTGGCTTGGGCATGTCACGGCAGCAGGTTATCGCACCCAGCTCAGCACTTTCTCTACCGAGTTGGTTTGGGGCCAGAAGGTTTTATTTGTCCATCAGGAACCTTCTCACCGCAAAACTGAGGAGCGCTAAAAGAAGAGGCCGAACGAACTGAACACCAGCCATGCTGTCTCCACACGTTTCTGTTTCTCACTCAAGCCCAATTAAATGAGGTCAAAATAGTCTGGTGACATCAGGAGAGGCTACATTTGGCTCTGCAAACTGCTTATACTTTTTCTTGCCAAAATAAAAATTGGAAGAAATTGATGCTTAGTAACTCTGTCAATACTAAGCACAAATTTCTTGAATAGAGATCGTCTGGTCACGTAAAACTAACTGGTACAACAATCCTCTGCAAAACTTTCCTTCCCAGCCTGGAAGGATTTACTTAAGAACAACCAGCAGGCATCAGATTAAATTCATTACTCCCTTGAGATGTTTTCTGAGGATTCACGGGAAAGGCGCTCTATTCTAATCTGAAGTGCTGTGGCAATTATCAAAACTGCGACAAAGCCCCATCATACCCAAATGGAAGGATCTGAGATGAGTTCAGCCCTTTGGCCTCCTAGAACAGTGCAACACTGTCAGTCTTCGCAGTCCCATCAGAAAAAGAAAAAAGGGGAGCGACACCTGCCTGTGCTGAAGTCAGGGCCAATTTGCAGTGGCGAGCCAGCTCGTCCAGGCCTGGCAAGCACAGAAGGATTACAGGGCGAGGTACATCCTCCAAGCAAGCAGACTACACACACAGCTGGAATATACTGAATTAATTTTGCCACTTAAAGGGAAATCCAAGCTGCATCCAAAAGATTTTAAAGGACTAAAAATACAGTGAGGCTCACATCTGAAAGTTTCTGTGTATAAGACTACATGTGCAAGTTACTGAAATGTAAATTGTGTCACTTGCAAAGGAACTAATCATTTCACCTTTTTATATGCATCTGTCCTGTGGCTGCAGATGCATCTGCCAGATCATATGAAGAACATGGCAATGTGCCTTAAAGCACAGACAAAAATCACATGGATAAAACTACATTTAGATATATTAGATCTCATTTGAAACCTCTTGAATACTTAATGAAAATCTGAACCCATCTGTAAAACAATATTCATTTCTCCCTATTTTTCAGGAACAGATTTATGAGCACACAGAATGATGAAAGATGGGGGACCCATGGATTCTCTTCTCAGACTTTTAGACCTGAAACCTCTTTAAAACAAAAACAAAACAAAAAAAAAACACCCCCCAAAAAACCTCTGTCCTGAAATATATGTACTTCTGTACCTGAGATATAGGTACAGAGAAAAATCTAAATATCTGCTGAAAATACCAAGAACCATTTTTCCTGATTCTTTTGACTAACTTACGTGCAGTAAAGTAAATCAAATGGATGTCCCATCAGTGACAACCAAAGAGGACATTTTTTGAAATGTATGAGCAGTTCAAATGAGTTTCAAAGTGGTGAGGGAGAGGTGTGTGTAAAATCCTATTAGAAAATAATGGGATTTGTGTGCCTACTGTACCTTAAAAGAAGAAAGCTCCTGTACTTCATTTCTTTACCACTCGTTTTATCTTAAGCAATCTCTGAAACCTTTCTGATGCTCTGATAGGTGAGCTAATCTCATTTAGTCTTATTAGCTGTCAGAGTGCTGACAGTCCTGGCAGCTTAGACACTGTGCACCCCCTTTGCATACTTGAAAATTTTCTCCAGAAGAAATAAAAAAAATCATTTATTTCAGCTTAAGCTCATTATTTCCTTTCTCTTTGAAAGTCATGCAGCCTGGTGAGATTGATGACTTGTCGCCCTTTTCCATCCACCCTGGAAAGGCCATTGCTTGCTTATTTGCTCTTAATCTGGGAGAAAATCTGCAACGAGTATACACGAGCAAGGTGGGCCCTTGCTCATGTGTTCTCATGGCGCTCTCAGTGCCATGCTTAATATTATAGCTATATGCCATATATGCCTTATACTGATGACATATTTAATGGTAGATAGTTTTGTAACTTATCAAAAAATGGCATGGACCTTAATTAGGACTAGTACATTATTCTACGACCTGGTCTCTGAGTCAATGCATGCATACCAGTGGATGTACTGACATGCCATCATTCCTCAGACTGCTGTCTTCTAAATCGTTCTTCTAAAAATGTTGAGATCAGCTAACAACTGCGGTGCTGCTTTCTCTGCACCAGTCGGAGAAATAACTAGTTTTGAAACAAGAGCAGGAAGTAAATGTAAGACTGCTCTGCTAACGCTAAGGGCAGTGGTACACAACAGTATGCACCTGACTTTCAGACAGCCTTTGGCTACAGGAGACTTTCAGCTGACAGATGTGGCATAGACGTTACTTATCAGATCTAAGCGGAACTGCATTTTTTACTGCTCTTAGCAATAATCTGTTGGTCACTATCAATGTTATATACATGCTTGCACAGACAAAATCCATAAAAGACACTTGGCAAGCATCAGAAAGTTGCTCAAAATAGAAAAGGAAACAATCCAGCTTGTGACAAATGAAATTTCACCATAGTCCATTTCTCATAGCTGTTCAGTTTCCTGAGCTTCAACATTTGAAAGACATAAGGATCATCAGCATCTGTCACCTGTGGCAAAACACTTCCACACCAGTGACACACTAGTTATGACACAGTTGTGTATGCAATCTATTAGCACTTGCAATACAGAAACAAAACCAACAAGAGGAATTATCCCTAAACTGGGAATGGCTCTATGCTTGCCACCATAGCACCAAAGTAAACTATTTATGTTTTCCTTCCTGCTGCAATCTGGGTCAAGAGGAACTGTTTCGAAGAAGGGATGACAGTAAAGACTACTGAAGAGCAATAAGCATATAGGACTTGGGAGAGCCTTCTGGCAGAGATGCTGGGCTGGGCTGAGGGGGGAAGCCCTGGTATACAAGTCTGGAACCTGGGTGCAGACTGAGAGTGCTCCTGGGAAGTGCAGAGGGGACTGCAGGACACAGCCCCCAAAACAGAGCCTCAAAAAGTAACTCATAGAAGAAAACTTCCCTAGGGACTGAAGAGTCTACAAAGACGTATCCAAAGAAATGGTGGCATTTTTGCAACGCAAAAACAAACTGAAAGCTGATAGACAAAAAAGCAAAGCTGGAGGAAAAAGGTCACCCTTTTGTCCTCAGCAAGGACAAGGCAGGCTAAGGGTAAGTTTGCCTGCCAGCCTTTCATTGGGTCTGTCTCATCAAGCACATCTGAGATTTCTGTTTAAAGTATTTCCCTGTTGCCATGTATCAATCTGGAGTTCCAATAAAATGGAGTTTTAGGCACTGTGAATCCTCTTGGTCATTCTCATTTCCAAGAAGCAGCTGGGCATGTCCACCTTAGTGCTCCGGCCGTGTTGGATCCTGTCATAACTAGCATGGCTTATTCTGAACACTGCCCAAGCTGAGAAGAAGTGAAGGAGACTCAGACAGAGATCACGCGGTGGCTGCGGCTGTGCCTTGGCTCACTCCAAAGCACTCTCATTTTGAACTCCTCAGCTCTCACACTCTGGTACTAACGGAAATTTCCTTGAATTACACTATGTTGCTTCAGTCCTTTTGAGGCTTAATCCAGTGCCCACTGAGATGAGATGATTCCCACTGATTTCAATGGGCTGTGAATTACATCCTTTATTTCTGACTTAAGAGTTCTTTTATGTTCTTTCCTTTCTGTATCACAAGCCCTAAATCTGCATTTCCCCCCGAATCACAGGTTCTGTGCACATCCAGTGCACATCCTTAGATTGGATCCTACTTGTTCTGAAAAGCACTACCCCCAGCCAGCCACTCGCAATGCACAGCCAGTCGGTCTTCATCATTCCTTCTGCACTATCTGTTTCATTAATAAAAACTGACATTTCACATTTCAGCTGTAACATACCTAACCAGCTATTTATTATACATCCAGAATAGCAAATGTAGCTTTCTCTGACTCCTGCTCTAGTATGGGCTTTCCTGACAATAAGACATTTTATTATGCTTTCCAAACATGAATGTGCTGAACCTTTTTTCACATCCTCTCAAGCATGTTAATAGCAAGCGGGCTTTATTAGTACGTTGAATTAAATTCTCAGGAAACATCAGCAGATGTCATGATCAGTAATGTGATCAATGCTTGACCTCTTGCCCTTAGTTTGATTAAGTACTATATAGCTAACTGTAATACAATAGCTAACAAAAAGAACAGTTTGAAAAAATTGCAATAATGCATGCAACAATTCAGAAGCAGTTCTCTCTTCCAGGCTACATTCGGTGGTTCTGATATTCTGCACTCCCCTGTCCTTGTTGCTTTCATTACCATGTTTCTGGGAACATGAAAAAAACAACGTCCAACAAAAAATACAACTACGTATGCAGACATCTTGTTGTAGTAGTAAGATGTGCATAGAATAAAAAGTCTGTCAAAATATATTAAAACCACAAGAACTGAACTCATATTGAGTGAAATTCAACCATGCTCAAGTCAGCAAAGATTTGTGCTCAAGCCAAGTCCTGCTCACCCTCTGAGGGGAGTAATTTGGTGGGTGCTCCCTGGACCCTGACCCAAGGGGACATGAAGGTAAAGAGGTAGGTGCCTGCCATTTCCTTGAACTCTACAGGTCTTTCACCAGCACCGTAAGTAATGGAAGTGCTGAAAGTACTTTGCAGACTGCTCTAGTGTGTCCAAGGTTTAACGTGGCCAGTTCCTTGGAGGCCGGCTGCTAATGCTGAAGTGCACTGAGATCCAGAGACCAAAGCTCCCAACTGGCCCAGGGAAAGGGGAATTATGGCAAGTCATGCTCTTGCCTTTAGTCAAACACAGCTTTTTGAGGGAGGTCTGTGTGGCCTCGCAACAACACAACGAGAGGTTTGCCTCTATGCGTATTCTTCTGGCTGCCAGTTACCGCACAATAAAACCTTAAACTGGGCTGACTTTCAGCTCAAACCCAAGACTCTGGCATAGTTTCCATTTCCACCCAAACGCATACATGAACTCAGGTTCACTTGAAATTTGGCTGAGAGCTTGAGAGAGACTTGTGAACCTCAGTGAAGCCATTCTATGCATTGGGGTTTGTTTTCTTTGCTATTAAAACAGGGCTACTGCACCACTCCAGGTGCGAGAGCCCCTCATCGCAACTGGCCTAAACACTACAAGTCACTCCGCAGGCTGCAGCTGCCAAAGAAAACGCTTTCTGAACAACACTCTTGTCTTTCAGCAGCAAGTAGTATGTATTTGCAAAATCCCCAGGTCCCTAAAGCCCACAACATTGTGGATATCTAAAAATGCTAGTAAAGCTATACAGACAAAGACCGAACTGTTTTCAAAAAGGGATGCATGACCCCAAATACATTCAATGCCATTTAAAGAAAGAAAACAAAACAAATCTACACTTCTGTTCTTGAGATGTAATAAAATGCATCAGGACTACTGCAAGACTTGCATTTAACCTCCAAGGTTCAGCACACAGGGCCCTGAAGCACTCCAGAGGCATGCAGGTGTCCCAGGATGGTCACCCAGACCTCATTACCTGTGTTCGCTCACCTGAAGGAGAGCATGAGTTCAGAGACTGTCACATTTATTTGCTTTCCTGCCAGTCAAATTGATGCAAGCCTCTTCCTGCTATTTTTCAATTGCCATGATCTGAGCGCATGGAATCAATTTCTGCGAGTAAACTGCATTATGTGTTCGGACCTAGCCACACTCTGGCTTTGTTTTCTCCGTTCCTCTAAATCCATACACTGTATTTAAACAATGAAATACACCAGACGGTGGTGAATGACTGATTACTGTACTCCTCAGGTGTTGTTACGAGGCATGAAGCTGTAGGCCAGAATACTCTACCACCTGAGATGCACAGTAATCCCGTAAAAATGCAGAGTGAAACATCTTCTTATGAAACAGAATTTATAGTCATAAATACAAGCAGCAGGGAACATTTCATATGCGTATAATGTTACAGCCAGCCAATCAGAAATGGTACTCTGGAAAATTTTCACAGTATAAAAATAATTCCAGAATATAAAATGCTATGATTATAAGGCTTTGGTTATTGTATGAGGTTCGTCAATGGATTTCAGTCCACTTTATTAATATTAGCTAATGCAGTCAACACAGTGCTCCATGGACAGAAAGATCATCAAACTATTCTGCAACTGGAGAAAATAGGCCAAAAGACAGGGAGGAAGAAAAAAAGAAAAGAAAAGAAAAAAACAGAATGTCCATGCTTCCAGAGTAAGACAGTGACAGCCAGGATCAGACATTTAAACTCCTCTCGCTCTCCTCTACTCGTCCTAGTCCTGTAAGGACAGTGGGTCTGCACAGACACTGCCCGTTGCAGCCAGGATCCAGTCCGGCTTGACCTCGGCGCGGTGCCGTGCCTGCTGCTTTCAGAGGAAGGCAGCTCAGGCCGCACGGCAGGTGGCTGCTTGCAACAGATTTGATGGTCCTCTGTGTCATATGAAGCAAATTAAACAAACACTTCTTCGCATTTTATCTTTAAATTCTAAAGATGCCTGCTTATGTAATTTAATTTTTTAGTGAAATGGCATTAAAATTAATGAAAATTTTGTAGTATTGTCTCTGATTAGCTGAGCCTGGATGCCCATGTCTCAGAGCCACTCTGTACACCAATAGCTGTCATTACCCCAAGCACCTTCTAAGCAAATAGCATTCAGAGAAAAGAATAACAACTTGTTCAGTTGATCATGTAATCAAGTTGTGGTATTTCTGGCTGTTACTACTGACAGTCCTATTCCAGTTGGACAGCCTTCTGCAGATGTGCCGAAAGCCCAGACCCCCAGCCTAGAGGTGTTCTGCAAAGCCAGAAGACTCTCAGGGAAACAGTGCCTTTTGGTTTATCTGATTTAGAAACATGTCCAAATTATGCTGTTGCTTGTGTTGGCAGCTAAGGACAGACTGATTGTGTTTAATTTCATGGAGTTCCTTGACATTCCTGCAAAAAACAGAGTGGAGTTTACCCCAGCAAACATTTTTCAGAGTTGAGAGGCACACACTGTAATTTTAACATTTCTTCTATCAGTCTGCTTGTCCTTGGTGGAAGACAAAGATCCTGAATCTCTTTTCATGCTATGCTACCAACTCTGTTTCCCAGTTCAGCTGTAGCTCCTGCCAATATGTATAGGTTGAACAGATGCTGATTTTCCTAAGTCCAAATTAGTACAGACAGTAATACAAGCACCTTGTCCTCATTCCCCTTTTCCCCCAAGATTACCAATAAAGAGTCAATTGCTTGGCCATGGATTGTACCACGTGCTCCAATTACTTGTTTAGATGATAGCAAACACATTAAACAAGTATTAAACACCATTTACATCAGCACTATTTGAAGAGGGAGAGACAAGCATTGGAGGCATTTATTAATCATTTAATTAATCCTAAAATTAGCATGACTTTTGAGAATTTTAATTTTTGAAAAAATATCATCCTGGGTGAAAATAAAACCTCAAACCAGCTTTTTGAGGAGAGCACTCTGAATAGGTCAGTTATCCCTTTCCACCCACGGGACTTCTAAGGGGAATACGAATGTGAAAAGCATTGCCTGTAACGAACCAACAAAAACATAGCTCTTCTCACTCCATGGGTTTATATGTAAGCACGCATCCCAGCATCCAAAGTAAACTGTTGCACTTCCGTGTGAAATGCTGTAATGAAGTAGACAGGTGTCACAGAGCTTGACTATATCAAGTCAAGTTTCTTGGCCCAAGTAGCCAAGGAACCGCAGTCCAACAAAGCATGTGTGCGTTTGCGTAACCTCACACATGTAACTAGTTAAGATCATTCGCATGATCACAGCCCCTTTCTGCTGCACGTACAAGCTAGAGTTGCCGAGAGCCCACATCTCTTCTGCCTGCGATAGTTCCCCTCCCCAGAAGAGAACCAAACAGCTTCGTTACCACGTCCCGCTACGAGAGATGATAACCTGTAAATTACTTCTGAGACAGTACTTGTAGGAATACCAGCAAACTAAAATACCTTCCATTTGGACAGAGCCCTACAGCTTCTTGTCTTCACTGGAAGAAAGTCTGTGCCCAGGAACTACTGTAGAAATATTTTCTTGAGCGCGGTTCATGCCATATGCATTCTGATGCAGCGCTGAGCTTGGCCCAAAGGATTTTGGCTTTAGCTTTAAGGGTAAATCCATATCAAACAGCAATTGATTTGTAGTATCTTGAGATCTGGCACTTTTGCTTCAAAGAACATACATGTCAAGAGAACGTAGCTTACACAACAACGTATACTTCTAACCTTGTTAGTGATTTCCAGCACTGCAAAGCACGCCTATAGAATAGTGTAGATCAGAAACTTCACTGTGCTTGTGCTAATTCCTCCGCAGTGTTAGTCATCTGTCAACAACTGGGGTTTATTTTCTTGTGGGAATGAAATTTCTAGCGCACTGTAAAGCACACACTCCCTCCCGTTGTTCTAGGCAGACAGAGGTGTATTTGGATGATTGCTTTTTTTTCCAGTTGCCTCCTAACATTGCAAATCAAACTGCAATCAGAATAATGAGGTGTCACTAGTGGAAACCATAGTTGGTGCTACATATTGTCAAAGATTGTTCACACTAATCAACTAATAATGACATTGCTTCCTCCACTATGCTAAATAAAATTCCCTTGGTTGTGCAACACAATTACTACTAATAACCTTAGAAACCTTAGTGTGTTTAAGAAGACTATTTCAGAGATTACCTGGAGACTTATTTTAGAGTGAACTGGGGAAGACAAATCTACCAGATGGAGATTATTCTTTAGTAATTAACCAGGTATTGTTCCTGTGGGTGTATGGTATTTTCCAACATCATGAAGCATTTTTCTTCTAATGGTGCACCTGCATTAAAATGGTAGCTTTCACACTGATGAAGAATACTTTAAATATTTAAACATTTTAATAAACGCATCACATTAATAGCCATTCTTTAGTCTCACATAGAAAACCAGAGGAAATGATACTCAGTAAACAATCTGATTAAAAGACTTAGTATTAAAAGAGGGACGATGAATACAAATTTATTTTACAAAGAAAATGCATAGACTCCTGAAGAGCGGCATACCTCATGACTATTAATACAGTTGTTAAAGACCATGCCAGCACAAATACTGAAAATACTTTCTGCTCTCTGTCAGGAACTAAGTCGTTTTGAAGGCTTCAGAATTTACTTGCTTATTGAGCTAAATTTTACCCAGATGCAGTAACATTTCTGCACTGAAATGACAAGTGAGAAGACGTATTTGTTACGACACAAATGTTGCATGACTGACTGACTTTCAAAAACGTTAATCAGAAGGAAAAAAAAAGAGAGTGCACAAGATATGAAAACGCAAGCAGAAGTCTTAAGGTTAAATAAAGCCATACAAACAGGAAAAAAGGAAAATTCAAATCTTAGTTACAGCCAAAAAATCTCCCAATGATTTGACTGACAATTTTATTCCTCAGTTTTAAAATGTAGGATATCTAGGGGCACAATTTTATCACCTTGTCAAATATATTTGAACCGTTCTGTTACCACCAGACTTCTTTCAGAAAAAAAGGCCGACAACAACAAAGAAAAGGAAACTCACAGGAGCCCAGTTCATTATAGCATATCTCGGCAGCACTCCGATTTACCAGATTAAAACTGCATCATGCAGAATCCTGTTTTTGAGAGCAGAGGGATGAAATGCTTCAATAAAAATGAGACTAGCACAACATAAAGAGAAAACACTGGCCCACATACTTCTGTCTGATGGTATTTGACAGCTCCCTTACAATACTACAGAGCATCATCATTGTGCAAGTTGCCTTCAATATTCAACCCTAAATGCATTTTTTCCCTCAAAAAAACTCCCAACTGTAAATCAGATATTTTATTCAGCTACATTTCTTTCCTGATACTGATGTTAGGGAAACTGAAATATTTCAGAAGCCATTGCATGGTAACTTGAGCAGTGGTCAGAGCAAAATTCATAAACACCTAATTAAACCTATCCCCTTTTAGCAAAACAACTGAAATTGCTTAAGTGCTTAACTTGAAGCACTTTCCTGAACACAGTGTTTTGCTGAATCAGAGCTTTCACAAATGCAAATTTTTAACAGCACCAACTGCAAGCCTCCAGACTTTTGCAGGCTTATCTAAACTGAACCTGAACTGAAAGCCTTCCAAGTTTTGCCCGTTACTATTTCCTAATGCTTTGCGAGTTGTGCCAGTGACTCCTGGGATGCAGAGTTGGAACGAATTTTGAATATTTAAAATCATAAACTTCTCCTTAAAGAAAACAGATGTATGCACATATTCACTGGAGTTCTTTATAATTTGAAACAGTATCATTTTAAACCAATCTTATTAGATACAGATGAACAAGTTTGTTTTTATTCTGGCAAACTGCTGTTCCGATAATTCTTGTCCTTTGCTTCTAGAAGTGTTGTTGCGGAGCGTTTGTTTTCCTGAAGTGAGTAATTACTCTTAGTCTGCCATCTTAAGACAGATCCAGAAAACAGACCCATTGCTGCATCTAAATTAACCTTTTAAACATAACACATGTACTGTAAGCAATAGCTTCCTGAAGGCTGGCACTCATTTGCATGTTTCCTTTCAGATGTGACTTCAGGTACCTAATTTCATTATCCTCAACATTTTATGGAGTTTCCTCCCTTTCCTTCTCTTACTCATATTTCCTCTCCTGTCATACTCAGGATGAAAAGAGCCTTTAAAAAACCTGTGAGAACCTGAGGTGCTTTCTGCAGCCTCAAAACAGGCCATTTTATCTCTAAATTATTTCCACAGCTTGAAGACACTTTGGATGGGCGCACTTTCAGAGCCTGATGGGATTATCATCCTCGCATTATCAGGAATCAAGTGAAACATCGCACCAGAACCAATGATGACCACCAGCGCACAGATGAATGCCTATAGCAAACAGCCTCCAAATCATCGGCTTGCACAACAGTTCTCCTTGCTCGTTTTCTTTGGTGTTTGTCTGCAGCTAACACCTGTTTGCCACTCCGAGCATTAACAAAGGCTTCGCCTTTGACTGTTATTAACACACAAGCCCCCGGAGCCACGGGGGCGTGCTTCCCTCCAACGGCTGGCAAGGGAAGTGTGGCATGTTGCTCACGCAAGGCATTTTAAGTTGCATCTGCCTATTTACCCAGTTTCTTGTTGGTAGGGCTGGTGAACTGAAAGTATATGAAACACAAAACACTTTTGTAGAAAAGTCTGAAAATAGGAATATTCCACAAAAAGAAAAATGATATTCCTAAACTATTCACAGAACTCCTCTATCTTACAATCAAGGGTTTGGATATTTAGTTGGTTTAATTCCCACAGATTTCCACAGCTGCTAAATGCTTAGAGATTTTCCAGACCCTGTGTCTCAGTACAGTCTTGACATCGCTAGCTAGGCATGTTGCCTATCTGTTGATATCTAAGCACTCTGACCTTTTTAAAATTTCTTTTATTAACAACATTCCCCAGAATGTCTTTTCTCAATAGCTGGTATCTTAAAAACTGGGGGAAACAACTAGCTATTTTGATTTTCAATAACCAGACAATGCAACTAAAGTTTTATCATGGTGAAGAAAGGACAACAGTGCTTGGGTTTTTTTTCTTTTCCCCTCCTCCTGTTGTTCCAGACTAATTCCCTCCATGTTTTTCACTTTGGGAACACGGCTGCTCTTGTAGACCAAGACCAATTGTATATGATCTCTCAGAAGCAGAGGAGAAGGTAAAGCTCTATCTACCCAGCACTCGGGAAGCATGTGCTTCTTTCACGTGCGCCACAAGCAACCCACTGCTGACCTGTTGGAAGGGAATGTGTTTGGAGGGGAAACTGAGAGCAAGAGAAACTGCTCTTACGTGGCATGTTCACAACTGCACAGCTGCCTCTCCATTCTCACCACGGCCACACGTGCCCTGCAGTATGAATACTAACTCTCTCCCTTCCACTTACAAATGCATTTGGTATATCTCTAAAGTGCCTGTACAAGAGCAAGCATCTCAGAGAGACCATTCACACGAAGAGAGCCGAGAAGATAGAACAATCCATGGGCTAACTAAAGAGAAGAGCACGTCCAGTCTGCTTAGCTCTATCAAACTGTCAAGATTCAGTACAGTTCAGTAGGAAGCCGCTTGACCTGAACATGCGCAATACACTGCCCTTGACCACACTTTGGTGTCTCCTTCGGAGAGCAGAAAGGAAAAGAAAACTTACAAACTTCCATCCCCTTCAGTGGGGAGAAGAAAGTGCAACTTGACAGAGTGCCTAAGAGTACTGCAGGATTTTATGAATATGAATTCATCCTGCATCAGAGAAGGTGACAGCAGGTGTGTCCATTCAGCCAGCACAATGTGAATTACATTCCTCTGACTTCCACCCAAGTGCCTGCAAAATGCCTGGAGGTAGAGGACAGAAAGCATGTCCTTTGGTGCTGAGGAGGACATCCTCATGGATTCTTTTTCAGAGGGACTTATCAATGATGTTGGCCTGCATTAGCTGATGGAAGGTGTTCAAAGAATGTATTGAACTACTGGACCTACTGGAGATATCTTTGGACTGTCATTGGACAGGGAGTAATTGAGGCCAAGCTTGACATTTTCAGCTAGAGAGAATGCTGACTAAGTAGTTAAATCTTTCGGAAAGGCTAGGTGTAAAAAGGGAAAAGATTCACCTAGGATCAGATAGAAAGCTTGTGGGAACAGAACTTCATCTTCTGTCCCCTAGTTCTGGTATGGCCCTGAAAACAGGTAATTCAGTCTTTTTTCTTTAGATGTGCATATTAAGAAAATAACACACAGGAAAAAGTGTTAATAATCATGAATTATCATATTAGCGAATTAACTGCAGTTGTAATTAAGAGTTGGGCCAAAGACATTTCCCTTCACAAAAGGCAGCAGAAATTTGTGAGCAGATGATTTGAAAAATAATAGCACATAAAGTACCATTTGTTTCTTAATCCTTTCCTCTTTTTCTTAGGTTGATTTAGTAAGCTGTCAGCAACACCAATAATGTCGTTTTAGCTGCCAAATCAACTGTTTCCTGGTTTCCAAAATCATAGCAACCCCTTGAAAAAAATGATTTCTACTGAGTTATCACATTGACAAGACATTCAGGAATGGAAGTTTACACAGAGTTACAAAGCAGGGAAGCATCACAGACAGCACACGCAAAAGTTCAGTAAAAAATCAAGTGATCCAGGAGTTTTATTTTCATTCTTGAGAGAACATAGTTAGCTTGACAGCAGATGACAATGGTGAAGAAAAAGGTGAAAATAAGCACATCTCTATGTACATGCCTGAGTTTTGAGCTCATTTGGATGAAAACACTGCACAAAATTGTTTGTGTAACCAAACCTGGCAATAGCTAACATATTTAGAGCAAGGATAGAGCATAATTCTGGGCAGGAGTAGGGAAGTAAACAAGGCACAAATAAGGCATCTGAGCAGAAGGAAATGCCATTTTCACACAAGGGAATAAAGAGGATGAGAAGAATGGGAAGTGGAAATAGGGTGGCATTAAACAGAATCTGTGTAATTAAAAATGCTAACAGCCTCTTGGAGACTGTTTCCAAAACAAGCTATTTCCTTTAGACAATCATCAACTTAACTCTGTGCAGTGCCTGAGCTCTCTTTGCAGAAGGACTAGGTTAATATGCTCCTGACTCAAGGTGATGGACAGAAACAGGAGCTTCTTGTTGCTCTCCTGCTTTCACATCAGGCTGAGGGTCTCAGGGGCCTAGGGGCTGAGTCCTTGGCCCTGATGGAGTAGAAGGGCTGCTCATACCTGTGTACTACACCCACCACACACCTCCAAACGCACAGCTCAAAGGTGAGAAAGCTGAAGGAGGCAGTACACTGGCCCAAGCTGCCTAACTTTTCCACATAAGGTTTTAGAAGCAATGAGAGAAGTTGGCTTCAAAACGCTCTCCTTGTAGCCAGGTGCAATGACACCTGGCTGCAAGGTGTCATCATGCTTGGTGGTGGCAGAGAGATGGGACACTGAGTTCTAGGTAAAGGGGACAGAGACTTAAGTTTCAAAGTGAGTCAGGATTTCTCTTTTCTTTTCCTAACATGGTCCCCAACGGTGCAATGCTGTTCCTCGATTATGTTATGGGCTTAGAACACTAACTTAGAACTGGATATTAATTATACCTGCATATATTTGCTGATTTCCATAAAATTACTGCTGGGCATTTAATCAGTACTTCCTTGAGCTGCATCACTCTTCAGCCTGGTATCTGAGCCAACTGTGATGTATTTATATTCCAATATCCTATCAAATAAGCACCTCCCCAGGCTCTTCCTTATTCCACTTGGCCCATTGCCATTTTTAGAGAAGATCCAACCTTAACTTGCCTAAGTGAATTTATGTCACAGCCATATATGCTGGGACCTGATTCTGACCTCTTTTATACTAATGTAAAATTGATGTCACATGTGTCATGGAGTTAATCTTAACACATATTTTTGTTGCTGAATGCAGCCTCTGGTGGATCAGCTTCTTTTTATTATTATTATTCCATTCTACATGGATTTTTGCTTCTTTTCTCATAGTCCTGAAGAGATGTATGTGAATTTTAATTTAGAATGGTCTCATAGATACATGAGTCTTGATCAAGAATGTGACACTGGGTGAATGCAATAGGTGCAGCTAATACAAAAATACATGGTAGGCTGAGTCTTTCCTTTAGATTAGACATCAGTGAAAATGCAGCAGCAGCACTGTAACCTGAAGGACCTGTACTAAATCAGGTGATGTATTGCTAAGATGGCAGTATCATCTCTAAATCATATTGCTTCACTTGAAAGGATGGCAAAACTGCCCAGAAGTACAGGCTAGAACTAGATGGTTTTGAACTTTAGCATTAAATCAAAGTACTTGATTTATTTCAGTAATCGCTCTTTGGAGTATTCCATACTGCAGGGTGCTTTGCATGCTAGGAATAATAAAATAAAATAAAATAAAATATAAAAAAATAAAATATCAATATACTCTTGGATGCTACAGGAATGCCAAGGAAAACTGTGTTGCACTTCCGAAAGATTCAGGTAAGCTAAGCACATTACACATTCCCACCACAATAGCAGTCTGTATTTCAGTGGAGAAAAGACAACGTTTCTGTTTTGTTATATAGAAAAAAACCTATGTAGTTATTTTTACAATTTTATCTTCCCTGCTTACTGTATAAGAAGCAAGATCCTTTACTCATTCTATCTAAGATTTTGCCCAGTCTATCAACGATGACTCCTATCTAGGTTCCTCAGGTACCCGTAGAGCTATATCCTCTCACAGAAGCCTGGTTGCATTTCCTTTTCTCTCCCAGCTGTTTTCTTCTCAAAATACTTGTAGGCCTGCCTGTCTGTAGTTCTCAAAAGAACATCAAAGATCAACTTTTTGCTCTTTCTCTTCCCATGGAATTTATTATTGGGAAGTTCTGTTTGCTCATAAATATTTTTTGCTCCATTCTTCATGCTGCCTGGAAAACTGGAAGACACTATTGGCCTGTAATACCTTATCGTGATAATCAGAGTAAAACAATCAGATGAGCTGCTTTACATATTTGTTAGCACAATATCAGTACGGACAGTCTTGTTTAAACACAGTTGTCTCTAAAATCTGATTAAAGGAGGTACCTGGTCTGAAGAAAAGAGTGTAATATATTTAACCATGAAATAAAAACACATACTTTCCTCAATGAACCTTAGAAAGTAATCACTCATTTCATCAAAGCAGAAAATAGCCTGACAAAAATAATAGCATTACAAACAATTGTGGCTTTGGGATAGAAATACAGAGCCCTTTTAGTTAAACTCATGCAAATTTGCATTCATTCATTATGAATTAAAGAATATTAGTCCATTTCAGGCACTTGTTTATCAAATTTTTCCATGAATATCTAAACATTTTCTTTAAAATTGTTCTCTGAGCTTTGAACAACTGTTGTCAGAAAAGCTTTTATTGAGAAAATCCATGCTTTCTTAACTTGCTTTCCCTTAAGAGCATATACATTTTGACAAAAATTTCTGGGGGTAAAATAAAGGCTGCTGTTCATTTTGTAGCATTTTTTGTAGTTTCCATGACAGTAACATGAAATCAGTTTCTTTCAAAATTTGTTTCATGGAAAACCTGATCTTTTGCCCTGATGCAAAATGCAGCATTATTCAGAGATTCCAAGATGCCTGATAGCAGGTAGGAAATGCATGTGTTTCTGAATTAAGTCATTTTTTGCTTAGAATATTACCAGTCATTATAGAGACTATGATAAATTTTAGGACCCTCAGTTACAAGTACAGATCTAGTATGCTAAGTGGAGTGCAAACACAGGACACAGGGTGATCCCTTGCTTCATGTGCTTTGCAGAATAATAAATATGTAATATTTTTTCTAATGAAATCCCCTCTGCCAGTAATACTTCATCTAGCAAATCTGCTTTCGGAAGCAAGCCTGTGCATGGAGTTGGCCAGTGATGGTGTTATCCTGACAGAGATAGACAAAAGGCAGCCCTAGCTCTGTAGCACACAAAACAAAATAGGCAATGAGCTTACTATAATAGAGCCATAATAAAATAATAAGCTCACCAAATACAGAAGTAAAACTGCTAGTAAGAGAGTTTTTAATTTTTACTTAATCTTGTTGGCTCTGGTTCAAATTAGCAGCAATTTCATGGATGTCAGTGGAGTTATTCAGGTATAAATCTGTTTTGCGAGCAGAATCTGGCTTACCATTCAAGCATATTTAATAGACAGAGAGGGGAAAATTGTCGATACCAGTTCACAACATTCTTTTAATTGAATTAATATTGCAATTCACTTTGCTGAAAATGAAAAGCCTCTTCAGTCTCTGACACAGAACTAAAACCAACTTAGTTACAATACTTATCTATGTTACGGCAGTGAAACAAACTGCAGTGAGGGTTCTTATAAACGTAAGAATTCTCTCACAAATGTATGACTACAGATCTAGCGCCTGATCCACCTCCCCATGGGAGCAGTCCAGACTGATGAGAAGTTCCACATGCTGTGTAAAAAGGACTACTCACACAAACAGGAGCTGTGGGACTAAATGAGTGGTTTTTTAATTTCAAGAATCAAAGTCTGACATCCTGGAAGTACGTACATCCACAGAACTATACTCTTATGATTTTGCTTATAGTATTCCTAAGGTCCAACTAAAATCTCTTCCATTAGAAGCCGAATAGAAGATATTTGGGATCACCTTTCATATCTCTTTTTGCCTCCATTCACCTATATTCCATACCCTGCTTTCAAATACACCAGTGCAAATCCAAACTCACCTAAGAGAACCTATGGAATAACCCTACGTTAACAAGGGGAACTGGGAACGTTTTTATCTGCCTGATTTAAAATCTCTCCATTCTGTTCCAAAGTTTAGGAAATGGGCCCTGTATGACTTGTATGTCTTCCCCGTCTTCCACGGAACTTTGAATTTAACTAAATCATCTTGACAGCAGTTTTTACGGAGGCCCACAGTACTTATTTTGAGAGACACTGACTCCATGATATTAATTTCATGAAAATATGGCAGAAAATTATATTCTACAGTGTCTCAGTAGTGCCTAGGAGAGGACACAGGTAGTAGCTTTTAAAAAGGTATGCATCACTATGTGCGGGCCATAATTCTGGCAGAATAAGCTTTACCGTGTTGCCAATGAGGACGTTTGGTTAAGGACCTGTCCCAGCTCTCAAAGGTGGAGCGCTGCTTGTCACGTTTAAGGGTGGCTTGCGTCGTCATCTTTTGCTCCTTTGTTACATGCTTACGAATGCGAACATGCTGTTGTTAAGGTGAAGCAATTTCCTTTATCCTGCGTGAGAGATCAGAAAGTACTGCAGGGCTTTCAGAAACGGAGTTCACTGACTTTCATTCTGCTGGAGCTCCTGTGTTAAGTCACACTGACCCCTTGCAGAAAGAATAGAGGCATTTAGAAGGCAAAGGCAGCTTACTTCAGGCAAATAAAATTGTAGACACAATGAACAGTCTGGAAATGGAGCCTCACTTCTAGCTAGGTATTGCAAGCATGTGCTGTGCTCTGATTTTAGAAAGCTCTGGGATTAATCTTCTATGGAAATCCTACCCCTATCAAAATCAACAGTGAAACCTGGCAAGCATGATTTTATCTTAACTGTATGAATTAATCAAAGAGTCAGCATAAACAGACAGCATTGCTGGCTCTCCATCAGAAAATATGATCTAGCTTTCCTTCAATTCAATGGCAAAATAAAAGTACAGTATTAAAATTAAGGCCATGAGAGCCTGAAGAAGTATAAAAATAATAGTTAATATGTTTAGTCTTGCAAAAAGAGAAGACAACCACTCATGCAGGTTTTCTTCTTAATCTGCATTCCCCTTAATATTTTTGACATGGTTGCGAATAATAAAACCTATGCATGCCTGGTGGCAGCAGGAACCTTTTGAATACAAACTCTAGTAACCAGTACTGGTTACACAGCATGGTTTCTATATATAAACATTGTACTGCATCTCCTTTAGATGGCTCAGTCCTGCAAATTCTTACTCATTTAAGCAGATTCCTCAAAAATCCAACTGCATACAGAATTGCAAGAGGAGATGAGAGCCTTTAGAGATGAATTAAGGTTTTGAGAAGCCGTTGGGTTAGGGCTTAATCCTGCAAGGTTCAGAGCACTCTGGCCTCAAACCAGCAAAGCATTCAAGCATGTGACTGCTTAGACTTGATGGGACCACTCACATGCTTAAAGATAAGCATGTGTTTAAGTGTCTGGCTGTATTAAGGCTGGACTGCTCAGCCAGAATCAAGTCTTTAGCCCCTTGGACATCACAGTGCTATTTGCTATGCACATGTTGTGTTCACTGCTTGCAATCCAAGGCTAATTTCCTTAGGTTTTGGGCTTTCCATGGAGTACTTTTAGTTGATATTCTAATGTCTGCTCAAGTCTCCTTAAGTCAAAAGTCATATGCCAAATAAATAAATGGTGAAAAAAAATGGAAGCTCTGAATCCCACCTCTGATGTCCAGCCTTACTCTTTTTCCTACTTTCTCTGCTATATGGTAGCGTCTCTTGCCTGTTACCCTTTTGTCTCCAAAACTGACTCAAAGACATGGTATTCATAGCCAAAGCATCTCTTATCCAAGTTAACATGATAGCTGTAGTTACAGCACTTTCATGGTCCTTGTGACCTTTTAGGCAAATCCATTTGCCAAAACATGTCCCTTGCCTGAGCAAGTGAAAAAAACAGGAGGAGTTAAAGCAGAGGCATTCACACAAGTCTATGTCCTCTTACATTACTTAATGACTAAAACCACTTGTAACTAGTATCAGCTACAAACATGACAGTTTATTATTCAAAATATCATGTACAGTTTTCTAATATATTTAATTTTTAAAGGTTTAATGTAATTTCGTCTACTGGGAGGCCTTTACGTGAGCTGAGTGGCTCCTGCAGATGAAAATAAGTATAAATAATACTATAAGTGCATGTCAAGGGAGTCGATATTGTGTCATTGATGTGTATTACTTTATTACATTGCATTAAAGAAAGCCATGACGTTCTTTGCCTAAGTGACAGAATGTTAGTGGTATTGTTGGGGGCATAGGGAAATATTGTTTTATCTAAAATGATATTTCGATCTAATTTTACTTTGCACTAATGCAGAGATTTTCTTAATTTAAAAGCACATTAGACAAGCAAAGATACTGAAGGGCTAAGTCCCGTGTAATTTAGAGCTGTTCTTGCATACTAATGTTTGTTGAACTTTTGCACTGAACAAACTTAGGTAGCTTTTTTCCGGAAGGCAAAACCTGAAAATATCTGTGATAACAGACACAAAAACATTAAGTCAAGCCACAGAGTGCATTACCTAAAACCCTCTGTCCTGATTCTAATTTATCTCCCTACACGTTTCTGTTATTTTCTATAGAGAGATGCAAGAATTAAAGGAACCAAAGTGTCTTTACACAAGATGCAAACCTGATCATTATTAAGTGCTGTTTTACTACAATTATGGAGTATTCACTTGTGTTTTGGTCTCTGCCTTAGTTAAAACACAATGATAGCTAAATGGAAAAAAAAAACATTTACAGTTGTCAACTAACATAGGAAAGATGTTTCTGCTGCAAAATACCTTTTATATATTGCTCATAAATATCTTCCAAAATTTGACAATATTCAGATTGTTTGTAAAGTGACTCAAAATGGAAATCTCAGCTCTCACAGGCAATTTTTCTAACAAGTTTTGGGCTACTCCTCCCCCAGCTTCACTAAGGGTGGCATTACTGAAGCAAATGGAACGTGTTCCCCTTATGCTGCTGTTCCCATTAAACTGATCACTTCCCAAGGAATAGCTGCAAAGTTCCCTCCTTTCACTATCTGCCATAAAGCCTTCCATCAGCAGGATTCCCATAAAATATTATAATAGTCATTAGTACCTACCCTGCTGAGCAATATCATCACGCTGTTCCCTCGTGCTTCCCCTCTCACAGCACAACTATAATCATTTGCCTTCTACTGGCATTACAAGCATGTTTGTTCTGTGTTTATTTGGTACCTAATCTTGAGCCATAATTGGCATTGAGCATTTATACTGATATATAATAACAATAAAACAAACTGCTGGAGTACCAAATTAAGCTAAGAAAGTAGGTATACAGGTTGGAATGAGGTCTACCTGGAGAATGGTGTACATCGTGACTAAGGTTCTCTGTGGCACATACAGACCTGTAGAACCTGCTGTAACCAATTTCATAAATATTATATGGTATATGTTAGTTATCACATGACTTGAAATTATATTTCTGGCAAGAGTTTGCTATCGTGGTGCAACATCAGATGACTTTGTCTTTATCGACACAGTAGAACTAAAACTGATAAACAAGAAAAGTGAATACTCTAGTTTTGAAGGATTTTTATGCTGGAATGTGTCATATGTGACTGAAGAGAAGTGTGCTATGATTGTTACAGGAGAATTTATCTCTAAAATAAAAGTATGCATATATTTGCAGTCATGGGTTACCATTAAATATTCAGAATTTTACATTTGCTTATATTTAGTTACTGTAGTAACTATACATTCTGGGGAAAATTACAAATTAACTAAAGTTAATTTTTGTAGTTGCTGAAGGAACTGCAAAAATCTTACAGGAACTTCTGGAAGACAGAGATAAATCTGAGTTTGCCAACGAGATTTTAACAGAGCTAGAAATAATAAAGATCTTCAAATTGTTACTTCTCTTTCCTCTCCCACGCAACTTAGTTATTTTTCTTCTGATGTATGTAATCTCTCTATAGCAAGTTTTATACATACCTCTAAAAGTAGCAAATGTTTACGCTTTATCTAGGTACTGCATGTTCTGAGAAGATGACTAAGAAAAGTCTTTCAATTACACGTTATCGTTTATCTCTAATGCAAAATTCATCTATCCACTTTCAGTGGGGAACTAAGCTTTTGCTCTGGACTGTACATACACAGTATCGCCCCAGCAATTTGAGGACTATTCAGAAATCTGCACCAGACTGCTTTGGATACTTTACAAACATTCATTAAAGACAGCGTCCCCCAGAAGTACACGTAACCTGTCATACAGACGGGTGGAAAGAGTAAGGAAATAGTGCCAGGAACAATCTGCTTTGCAAGGATAAAGTGACCGTAACTTGATAACAGGTAGATAGCATTTAGAAATACACCTTAGAGCTTCCAAACACTAATCAAACGCATAGCGGTCGCAGTTCATAAATCCTCTTTAACTTATGCTACTTTCCCTCAGTAAATAAACACTTAAAGCAGAGATTTTTCTTTTTTTGGTCAGGCTTTTAAAATGCTTTTAGCTGCAAACAAAATCTGAGAAAATTTAAACAGATGTCAAAATGAATTTTCACTTAAGAAAATCCCTTTGAAGCAAGATTTGCATACAACTTAATTTAAATAGCGTTTAGGTTGCTGAGCAAAATTATTATCTTTAAAGAAAAAAGAATATATAGATAACATTAGTGGAAAAGCAGCCATATTAAAAGAGAATGTTTGCTTTCTGCTCCAGCGGAACAGAGGAGGAGGCTAGGAGACATGGTATCTTAGCAATTCAGCCCAAATACTTGGAAATAGGCAAGTACAATTAGACCACATTAAGCTTCAGCAATGGCGAAAAAGAGCGTTTGTTTCAGAAAGCTTAGGAACGGCACATATCCCAGCAACTGTAGACTATGTATTAGGAAAATCAGGTGGTGGTTGTTTAGAGATACAGTTGTAGGAAGAAAAAAAGAAGTGACCAGGAGGACAAAAGCTTGTTCAGTTATACAGCATTGTACCTATATCCAATTTCACTCCAGTAGGAAGTAAAGGACGGGGCCCTAAATTACCAGAAACTTCTAAATAGCCATGCTGAAACAAGTAAGTCTGGCTGTCCTGTGGGGCTGTAAATGAGCGTGCTTTTGCCGTGTCTTTTTTTGCTGCTGAGAGGTGCTGGGAGAAACACAAAGTCTAGCCCCGCTCTCTCAGGACTGCGCAGTGCCCCAGAGAGGACAAAGTCACAAACAGCTCCTTCCCCCCAACGCAGCAGCCTTCTGGAAACGCCTCTCCTTGAAAATTCATATAAGTAGTGTAGCAGAGAGCATTCCAGCTTCATGAGCCATGGGAGAAAGAAGAGTGCAAATTCCTCCGTATTGCAGAGGCAGAGACTCTCCTCCACTTGGCCACTGGTCTGATCATAAGATTTAAGTGCAGAGTTTGCTCTGGGATGCTGGCGAGAGCTTTGCAGCCACAAGGGGATACTTTTTTGGAAGAGAATCTTTGCAACATTGCTAAAGATCACAGGAAAGTGGATTTGATGACAAGATCGCCCTTTCCAGCCCTATATCATGTGCCTGGAAGTCTGTGCTTCTCTTGTTCTGTCATGCTGCCAAACGTGAAGCTTAACAAGGAAGGAGGGTGGAGTGACTGGGCCCTGATGGACGAACACTGGCTCTTCTATTCTGTTGTGGAAAGGAGAAATAGGTGAAGGATCTATCACAGCCCAATCAATGGGTTTATTTACTTTGCACACGGACTATAGGAATTTCATAAATTCCCAGGCACCCTGGGGACATAAATACAAAAGCCAAATCAATTTTTAAAGTAAGTATCTATGAGTATATTCAAATAATACCTGCATGCCATAAGGTATTTATTTGTATCAGTATCTCCCTGTATGGAGAAGAGGGCTCCACTTGTTGGCTGAATTCACCAACAAAGCACCAAGGCATCCTTACTCCTCGGGAAAGAACAGGAAATTCTGCTCAATACAAACAGATCTCCTCACACACCACATCTCCGTATGGGAAACATATTACAATATATTGGAAAAAGGGTGCTGACCTTAGACATATTTAGGATTCATGGGATGTATTTAGGGGTCAGCGCCATTTGGTGCATCACCTAAGCACACAGATCAAAATTCAGTCAGAACATTCAACAAAACGCAAGGATTATTCATGCTCCCATCAAGCTCACAGATAGACAGCTTCACACTTGTACCCAGGAATGGTGGTACCCTGTTCTAGGTCAGTTAGTGTGCAGATTGCATATAATTAATTTTAGCTTCAGTTTCTCTAATTGAGATGTAGCACGGTATGTTATTGTAACAAAATAGTGAGATAAAATGATCCTGGATACATTTTATCAGGTGGAATTGGAATGAAAATTCATGGCAGTGATTTAGAAAGTAAACACTTTACTGATGATACACTTATATAGTATTTCTTTATTTATGTTTACTTAAAAGATGAAAGTAGATGTTATTTTTATAAAAGAAAAAAGAAATTAGCTCACTGAGGGCTTAATTATCCTTTCTTCTCCAATGGGAATCAATGCTATTGGCAGCTTGCAGGCCTGTTCTCTTGACAAATCAAGTTGTTGGCTGAGGCGTGAAGTGTTAGATTATGATCGACTCAGCGTGACATTGTGATTCATGGCTACTATATTACAGAGGGAAAAGGGGGATTTATGCTTCATATCCACTTTGAATTCATAGTGAAACAAGTGAATCATTCTGTTCAACCTTAGGAGTTCATGTTCTGCACCTGGGGGCTGCACAATCTTACAGGCTTGATCATTTTGAGGAACAAGTGAGATAAAATACCACTGTGAAATATTCCATTTCTTCCCCTCCCCCCAACGCAATATGTTTAAAGAATCATATGGAATAAAGGTTTAATGTTTAATGAGTGCAGTTCATTAAAATGAAGACGCAATAAGATGGATGGTAAGGATGCTAGAGAACAGTGTATATTAGACAAGAAAAGTGAAGAAATGTACTTTCAGGTGGTAAATGTAACTACAAGAACAATACACACAGTCTGTGTGGAAGACATAAATGAGGTACAGGGTTTTCTTGTTGTGTTCTTTTTTTTTCCTAAATACCCATTAATAACACTCTTCAGTTGCACAGCCGTATTTAAGCAATATTCTAACAGTAAGTATGTTTGTAGCTGTCTTATTTCCTCTGTTCCCAGATCAGCTGCTATAATGATGGAGGGCAGATGTACAATTCTCCACAGGCACATGACACCAAACATACATTTCCCTAGACTGTATTAATAAGGTCTACAGCTCTGTCTATTCCTCACAAAAAGACCACCCCTGCAATTTATGCGTGATCATTTAACTATGCGCACAACCCTGCAGTCACAGTACCATAGCTTAGAGCAAGATCTACTCAATCACTACTACACTCAATTTCAATTAAATTCAAGATCTCCTATTTTTTAGATGTAGAATGCAGGCTACTTTTCCTATAGTGTTAGGAAATGCAAAGCAAATTGAATTTCATCCATGTGATACAGCATGATTGCAAAAGCTGAACCAAAGTCCATCTCCAAAATGTCAGCACTGAATTCCTATTTCAGCTTTATCTTTATAATGAGCAGAATCAAGGCATGGAGCCTGGCACAATGAATTTACAGAAAATCCATGCATCTGATCCTCTTTTTAGGAAAAATGATTCCCTCTTTTCTAATTAAGTAAAAGTGCTTTCTTAGGTTTTACTCACAGGAATGAATTCTCTCCACCTCTTTGTTAGTGCTTTTGCAGAGAGGGCTAATCATCTGAAGGACTTGGAGAAAGGCTAGCAAAGATAAGGCTGAAAAATTTCTCTCCCATTTAGAGATACAAGTTTACTTTGGTACATTTACGATTTTTGAAAGATTGTTTAATTCTGATACTTTTATATAGAAGCAGCAAGGAAAGGAGTTTATTGTTATTAAGTATTTTTTGTTGAGCATTCTGAGTAACCACAATACTTTCTGGACAAGTAAAAGGAGAAATCTCTGCTAGATGAAGATCAATACTTAAATATCTGTTGATACAAATACAGAACTATCTGTACTTTTATCTGACCTTACTATCACCATACCAAGCTTAAATCTAGACTGACGCTTGATTGCTTCTGTTCTACAGAAGGGTTCTTCTGAAGGTAAGCAGCCATATGACACCTGTTTCTTCAAAGGAACAGTCTCCAGTTCCTAAGTTCACTATTGACACATAATACAAAGTAGAGATTTCTGCTTAAATTATGTGTTGGTACTGTGGCATCCCATTAGAATTGTCTCTGACACCTAAGTTGACATAGGTGTGTTGGTGGTTACATACCAGTTCACGAATATGGAATCATTTACTCTTCCGAGGAGCTGATTTCATGATTTCTTCATATTGTGCACCATATAAAGATCTCATAGTATCCAGATAAAGATGAAAACAGCAGGCTGGGTTGTTCTCAATCCATCACAGATTTGCCAAAATCATCCAGCTAATACTTAGGTGGCACCTAGACTTCAAAAGCAATTTTGTAAAGTAGTCAGCACCTTTATGGCACAGCGGATGCAATACATAATTACTTGGAAAATGTGTCCAATGATGACATGTCAAAATCACGTCATAAAATGAATCTAAGCTAATCTTCAGCTATGTGTCAACTTAAATAGATAACTGACTTTAAAGGAGCTGCAGAGATTGATATGAACTGAGAATCTTCATTTTCTGTATCCAAGTGGTGGTGCTGAACACAGAAGGGACTAGTACACTACATGGAGAAAATCTTAAGTTCAGGCTGGCAGGTAAAGTACAATAAAGCATGCTCTTCAGCAAGGAGGATAAGATCTGAAAACTGCATAGATGTGTTAGTTGCCAAATGGGAGTAAAAGATAATATATTTGTAACAGGAAAAGATCTCTGCAGCAGTTATACTAACAGGCAGCTGAGATCCTATTCATCTCTGTTACTCCAGTTATAAATGTAACTGTCCAACTTGAACACAAGAAAGTACTTCTTCAATGTGAGGGTGGTTGAACATTGGAACAGGCTGCTTAGAGAGGTTGTAAGGTCTCCATCCTTGGGAGATATTCAAAACCTGACCTGACACAGCCCTGGACAACCTGCTCTAGCTGACCCTACTTGAGGAGGGTGATGGACCAGACGACCTCCAGAGGCCTCTTCCAACCCCAACCATTTTGTGATTCTGTTATATAAGAAATTTATTAACAGTTCAGATATCCTAAATTTCTTATACTAATTGCTAGGGTGAAGTGATATTTGACTATTTAACTGGACAAGATTTGTATCATCTGAAGGCTAATGTCTGTTCCTAAAGATTTCCAAAAGAGCAGTGCTGAAACTGCATAGTCATCGCACTACATACATCTGTGTTAAAAACCACAGTTCACAAAAATTCAAGCTCCAAATGTCCACCTCTATTCACATAGCACGTTTGTACGGGCTTACATCCCATGGCTGTCATTTCAGAATTGGGATCTCAGGAACATTCAGCTGGCTACACTAACAGGCGGTTTGTGTCAGTCCTCTGATATAATGAAGCATCTTCAGAACTGCAAAATATCAGGTCAACTTGATTAACTAGTGCAGTCACCGGTGCATTATTTTTAGAACATTTCCCAATAGTTATAGTCTGAAAAAAGTCTTATTATTACTTTTTCTATTAATTATATTATTGAGTAAAATATGCATCTTAATATAGCAGCCAGTGACCTCTGGCTAGATAGATGTCTCACTGAGCTCTATACACTATGCACTAAAGACCATCTCTATCCCGCAGACCTTAAAACATAAAACAGAAAGGCTACTAAGGAATAATATTTAGTCCTATTTGTGATGTGAAACCAAGGCAAAGAAATCTGCCAGTTGCCAAGGTCACAAGTACTGTGTAACTGAGCACTATACACAGCTATCTGCATTACTTCTTACTGAGCTAACTTCGACAGAGGAAGAGCCACGTCAGTATGACACTGCACCTGAGCTAGTAAGATCTGCTAGAAGACAAGACACTCAGACTCTAAGACAGCTATATGAATTTGGGCACATTCATCCTTTTGCATTGTGTCTAGCAACATCAACATCAGATGCAGGAACATTTCCTATTTCAGGCAAACACACCCATAATATCCCAGCCCCTTGCTTCTAGTTTGCACCTTGGACTCAACTTTACACCCTGCAGGAAGAAGCGTGGACCTCCCAGCTAGCAGAGTCAAAGCAAGGCTCCTGAGCTGGATCATTAGGAGCAGGACTCTGCTTGGGCCCTACCTGATTCACTTTGCTCAGCTGACATACAGTTTTTGAGATACAAGAGTTTTGCCAACTGCTTACAGCCATAAGACAGGGTCAAGGCTCGTTCTGCATAAAAGTTTGGGCTCTAGTATACGCTATTAGGTGAATACTGCTGTTGGAGCTGGCAAGCCATATAGGTCTACAGCTCTCATCCCAAGCCACATAACAGGCAAAACAGCACACCATAACATGTAAATAAATCATTAGATACTGCTATTAATTTTTCTATTTTGTCTTTTGCAGCACTAAATACATTAAGGAATTTTTGATAAATTTTCCAATTATATTTGTTCAGAAGCACTGGCAAAACAATCTGTGCTATTAATGAGATGTTTAGCACAAATTAATCATTAGACTGGACTGTCTATGTCCTGAGTTAAAACATGTTTTGCAGAGTGCTTTTATTAGCACAGTCAATTGTTGGAAATGACAGTGTTTCTTGAAGGATCTTCACAATTACTTTAATTTTTGTTATAGATTTGTTATAAAGAATGTTACAAATGGTACAGATGGTACAGAATGGTACAAATGTAATGTAGTAATCCATGAAATGCTCAACGGGACTCTGGTCTGTCGTCCTGCCCTTGCAGATGAAGAGGCATACATAGAGAAGCAATCTCTTCTAACTTCCCACCTGGGGATACCAAGCAAGGCATACTGTCCAGCTGCGCTCTGGTCTGTCCTATGATATCAAGGAAGGACGTGAGAGTGACACCAATGACAGCTGCCATATCACAAATTAAAGAAACCTTAAGGTCATTGAAAGTCTTACTGGAAATGAGCTCTCCATAAGGAGCTCCCTAGTTATCCCTTTTCTTTCCTACATTCAGCATTCAGTGGGGTGGAGAACTTGCTGCTTTTCTTTTTTTCACCTCAGTTAGATAAACTATAAATAAAGAAATATAGTGCAGTAATTATGGCATGCAATGAGTGGCAACTGCAAACACATTCTGCACAGAGTTTACTCACACAGTTTAACACATACGTAGGTTAACTTTTTATTAAACAGCACAAACACATACTACTCCTACTGCTACTTCCAGTACTGCCTATATCCAGCATCCCTTAGCAGGAACAGCAGTTCTTGCTTAACAGAAATATACTTAATCTAAATATACAAACTGCAGGGGAACTGCAAAATCAGAAGCAACCATCAGGTCCTCTTAGCATCATTGCGCTGTCTGGAAGCTAATTGCTACATCCCACAATTATATTTTTTCCCTAGATATTTGTCTAGCCCTATTTCTCATAAAGATTGTTCATATCATTGCCTTGTTTTTAATACAGCATAACTATTCTCTGTGCACAGACACACTCTGCTCTCATTCCTTTAGGACTTGACCCTTTCTTAGCTTTAGTTCACACCTCTTGTTCTTGCATTTGACACAAGTTCAAATCGCCTTGTAGCATCTATCCTCTTAAGCCTCTTCAGAATTTTATATACCTGAATGAGGTCACCACTTTCTCTCTGTACTGCTCATATTTCAGCCTAAAGGTTTGGGGGTTTGATTTTTTGTGTAGAAAAGCTTTTCTTAAATAATAATAATAATAATAATAATAATAATAAAAGTACCTAATTTCTTGCAACATTATAGTTGCCACAGTCTTTACGTATTTCCCCGAAAGTCTTCAAACTGATTTGTAATTACTGCATTCCACATGAGACCTTATAACCCACTTGTTTGTGATATCAATCTCCTGCTTGGCAAACACAGATATAATGACATGAGGTCCATTAAAAAATGGGTTGTTCCTTGGTTTCTTTTAACAGTTATTGTCTTCAATGTGACAGTGACTGTTCATACTGGCTTTGTACTTAATGCAAAGTCTTAACAGAGATGGTAGAGTTCAGCCCAGATAAAATCCATCAGGAAGCTAGAACCACCTTATCTTATCATTCAGCTTGAACACTGCACGACAGATTTGCCCTCAGCAGCATGTATAACAGACCTGTGGCTATATTTGTAATGGGCATCTCACCGCAGCATGTTATATATTGTATTTTTCCCCTACATTTCAACAATCAGGTGAATTTTTTAATATATGCTCCCATATGCTAACTTTTCATTGGAAACCCTTGTAAGTATGTATAGCCTCTGTATAGATACTTTTTTAGGAGTCAGACTGCAAAGAAGCCCTATTTCTTCCTCTATTTTACAGAGGTAATTATCGGCACACACAATAGCTGGTATTTACATGTCTACATCCACACATCCACACCTTAATGATAGTTCAGTACAATTGTTTATCTCACAAAGAAACAACCCTGCATTGTCAGAATTGTACTGTACTGGAAACTGCGCCGTAAACTTCAAGGCTATACTGCAAAATATATGCTCATTAAAATTCAGTGAATTTTTGCTAGGAATTTATGTCTGAAGGCATGGAAAAATGAAGGTATTAAGATAGCAACTTTTATAATCAAACAAGGGTGTATGTGGAGAGTAAACAACGTGTTGTGTTGTTTTTTTTTTTTTTTTTTTTTTTTTTTTTTTTTTTAAATTGTGTCAGCATATCCTGTACATTTTAAGGAAACTTTTTGCCCCAAACTGCCTCTCTTCAGATGCTGGAAGTTTTTACAGGACTACGTTGACTTGTTACCTGTATTTTGCACAGCTACAAGGCATAGAAAGATTTTCACTGCATGACAGGATGCCTATCTTCAGCTCCTCCACCACAGAGCTGTAATTACTACTTTGTAAACATTTTTTTGACTCTAGGCCCACAAGATTTTGTTGGCTTCCTGGCCAAGAGTAGTAATAGTTCTGGGAATGACTTAGAGTCTCAAAGAAACGCGTATAACAAAGAGTAGAAAAGCCTAAGATACCCTCCTATAAAACCTGGGAAGTCATATTTATTCACATGGAAAACTCATCTGCTCCTACAGAAAACTCTCAATTTCTGGTTAAATATAAACTCCAACCCCAGGCTTACCTTTAGATAATTAAAGAAGAAGCTAGAGATACCAGTCCAAGAAGTGAATGATGAATATTTTTAATCCATCTAGCTTCAACACTACTCCTTCCTACCTCTCAGCAAACGTGCCAGGACTTGACCAGACTCTGTTGCCCTCTAGTGACTCCTAGACAGCGCTAGGGCTTTCACTACCATCCCTACAGATATGTCTGAAAACCACCGAGTAAATCAGGAGGTCAAAATTATATTGACTCACCTACTGCAGCTTCTCTCTCTCCCCCACCTTTCCATACATCCTAAGCAAAACACAGGTCAGAAACACAGTAGATCTTCAGGGCTTCAGTTTCCAGCCTTGGCGTGTTTAGGCTGTAGCAGAGTTTCCTAAGGGATCATCTTTATCCATAGCACACTATCAGTATGTCAGAAGCCTACCAGCTGGCAGGCGCTATAGGGTGGTAATTCTCCAGATTAGTATAAGCATATTGGGAAAAGCACCGCAGGAACGGCTGTCAACCGCTCTTTGAGGGAATCAAGGCTGTACGAGGCAGAATGCAGAGGAGCAGTAACGAGAAGGGGGCCCGTTCTGCAGCAGTCTGTAAGCTCGCCAGGACCCACAGCAACGGGCCTCTGGCCTTCGCTGGGGTCTATGGACTCCGTTTTAACAAATAATCAATAATGATAATCCTGGCCAGAGGGAAAAGGGAAAAAGGGCAAAAGAGAATCAATTCTTCTCAGTGAAGAGCCTGATTTGGGACTGTGCAACACTGATAGAGTCTTCTCAGATTAGCATGAGGTCACTTCACCGCTTTTGTCATCTGCCTTGATGAAAACATTACAATGGCATTTTATGTCTTCCCCTTCTAACAGGGAGAGAGTTAGTAATGAACGGTGTTTGGGATTCTCAGTGCATTGTAGGTACCAATTACAGAAGGAATGCTACTTTTTGCATTTATTTTTGCAGTGTATTTGCTTTTGCTCAGAAAAAGCTTCTTGATTTTTCTCTCTTGCAAAACTGCTGTATGAGACAGCAGATTGCTGTGTCATCCACATTGCACAAATTGTTTGTAGCCATATTGGTCCCCATCATGAGCATATGTGAGTATTTTTCAAACGTCACAAAAACTTGCCATCTTAAGGATTAATATTAAACACCTTGTACCATATGGAAGCACAAGAGAGAGTCCTTACAGATTTTAGCTAGATACTGCATGATTTGCTGGAAGGGGCTGTTTTGTAAGCATCTTTAGCAACTACAGATAATAGATACTCATATGGTTAAAAACGGTATGTCTCTTCACAAACCCAGCATAATTAGGTTTGCTGCAATTTTCGATGATAATTTAGTTCTGCCTTTGCCTTTTGGCTGGCAGATTGTCCCTGGAAACCTCTTACAGAAATTCCCATTGACTACAGTAATTCTCAGTTAGGGCAAAACTGGTCACTGCTGCCTTCCCTGCTGTTGAACTCAATCAACAAGCCATACATAATGCTTTACAAATAACAAATACCAGTGGGGTCAAAAAACCCTGAAAACTGGCTGTTTGACACCAAAAACATAATGATAATATAACTGGTTCTGCCAGGACTTGCACCAGAGCATAACAGATGATTTTTTCCATCCATTGAGTTACCTTGCCAATTTTTTTCAATTAGTTTCCTCCTTATAAATCATCAATGAAAGATCACTTTTCAGCTAGAAGGCAGTCACTCAAACATCAATACTCCATCTGTAGCAATGGGACAAAAATACGAGGTAAAGGGCAACACAACAGCAAGTTTAACTGGAACCCCTGGATGAATTAATGTGAAGCTCCTTGTAAAGTTGCTTACGTGCAATGTGCAGCCATGCATTACTGTAGTGTTACCTAGGTCTGGGTTCAGTCTCACCCGTGACGCTGCCAGCACACGCTGAGCATAGAGCCGAGAGTAAAACTAAGGAGCAGTAGGAACAGCATACCCTGATTCCCCACGGATTTGTACCGACATGCTCCTGCTTCCTCACATCCCTCTCCCCGCAGTTTCCCTCCAGTATTCTGTGGCATTCCCGCCAGCCAAAGGACAGAGTCCCCGCGGCCTGTCTCGCCCGCCCGCTGACTGCTGCCACGCGCGCCGTCCAGACGGCCACCTGGAGCTCTACTCGCCTATCTTGTTGCTGATTTTCAGGAGTCATACAACAACTTAGAGATCTTTGAAACTTCAGCTCTTCCCTTAAAGTTGGTTAAAATTGACCAGAAAATTCAAAGTTACCAGGGACAGACGGGCAGCATATGCACAGAAATCCCATTCCTACCCAGGCTCCCAGAGCCCTGCTCCAGATGCCGCCCCAAACAGTTCAGCGCCTCGCTGCTTGGCTGCTGTGGCTCACAGTAACCTCTGCTCTGCCATACTCGTCGTACCCGCACAGATTCACCTCAACTCACTGCATGCCACCGTTCTTCTAGAGTTTCCAATACGAGATTAAATAGGTCATATTATTACAGCAGAGTTCTCTGGCATAGGGCAAAAAGTGTCACCTTTATTTTCAAAGCATCTTTTTAACATCAAAACAACGATGAAGAAATTACTTGATGCAATCACAAGTAGGTACTGTCAACTTGACAAAAATATAGAGATGCATCGTAGATCAATCCGCTGAATAATAAGAGCTAAATAACACTTAAGAGACCTGGAAATATATAATAATGCTATGGAAAATGCAATTATTGAATAGTGATTGTGAATTTCATTGGAGTATTTTAAGATAAATAGTGTCAAAGAGAAGAGTGTCCTAAATATTTTTTCATTCTGCCTACATGAATTCTATATTAGATTTTAACAACAGAATAAATTGCATGCATTTTCTTCACTTAAATGTTACCTAATGAATAGGAATACTGTAGGGATTATGCCTCCTAATGACAAAGCTAATTTCATAAATAATAGTTGATAGTTGATCACTACTTCTGTTATTTAAGGCAAAAATGAATTTTTTTGTGTGCTAAACTTCAAAGGGTTTCATTTGACTAAAAGAAAAAGAAAGGTACACAAAAGAAGAGACAAGAGCAAGAACTCCGAGTTGAAATGGAGGATAATTGCTGATTATTTCAATGTTCTATACAATCTAAATTTGTTAGGAAAACAAAGCATTTCTTATTTTAAATGATTGATTTGAGAGGAAAATGAAAATGCTCACAGGTGTGGCAATGTGCAGATGGACAAGTGTAAAGCTTTCAGTAACCAGAGCTCACAAAAATATAATAAAAATCTCACAAATCCTGAGCACAAGTCAAGACTGCCGAATTGCCATTGTTAGGAGCCTTTAATGCCACAGGATTTATTTTTTCATTTGAAGAAATACTATTTTATGTCCACTGCCAGCTATATTCACAGGGATAGCATATTATCTAAAGTGCTATGATTCACGCCTTCCTCCCCAGTCACACTCTTTTCCATGGATAATGTATGAGACAAATTATCTTTGCTGAGAAAACCATGCTGCATATTTGAACTTGGAAAGAAGTGTTTGAGGAACTCCCTGCCTAGGGAAAGAGCATGTAGGCCAGTAAAACACCACGGATCTGGAGATGCACTTGTTTTCCTCTGAGGATATCACCAGTTAAAGATATAGTAATCATTAACACAGAGAAAAAGAGCTACAATAAATAAGTAAATCAAATAATTAAGTACAATTGTTTACTTTTTGGCAAGTTTCTTCCCTGACTCAGGGTAAATACGCGTTAGAGTCCTTTATCTTGCAAGCTCTGAAATCTTGGAAGAAAGGCGAGAGGAGAGAAAAAAAGGGAGCAAGCACACATGCACACGGATGCACACAGAGTTTTTACAAAATATCACAGCTTTCCATCTTAAAGTGTATAAAATGAAAATTTGTTGCAAGGACGTAAGAAAAATAAAGCGGATAAAGTGCTCCCCTAGGAAGAAAGGGCACACTCTACTCCCCGGTACCCCGAAGCCGTTGTTTCTATCGAGAATAAAAACAACTTGCGCAGTAATATGCATCTCCAGCTTCCAAAGCAGATTTAGAGCTATCAAGAAACTTTCAAAATAGGCTTGGCTTAGCATGAAATCAGTGCATGGGAAATGCGTCTGTTGAAATATTCCTCTGTTTCGTCATTTACCTCCTCACCCAGGAAGACTCATTCCCGCCCTGCAGTGCCCCGTTCAGTCACGTTATCATCGAAGCACAGCAGTCAATCACGTCTCACTACAGGTGACGCTCAATAAGCACCAGGAAACAAGTCGTCGTTCCATGGGTATAAATACAGATCCCAGTTAGCTTTTTTTCCCTTAGATAGTCATCTAACAACCTTCAAAACACAAGCCCAGTTAAGGTCCAGTTAAATTCTTCACTAGACACCAGAATTGTAAAATTTATATGAATTGATATGCAATAAAATCAACCAAAGCTACGATTAAATTCAAACATAATGCACAAATACAAGCATGCACATTTCAATGTTAGGAAAACAGGTTGGGACTGATCTATCAACTGAATGTTCCTCCTAAAATTTGAGCTTGATTTTTATGTATTGTGACCATGTTTTATGGTCAACATGCTATTGTGATCAACTGGGTGAGCATCCTTCACTGATATCATATGCCCCATATTGTTCTCACAACCCAGAGGAAGTTTAGGCTCAGAACCTGGCTCTCCTGGAGAAGGAGAGAATTCATGCAAAGTCACAGAGCCCATTGGCACAGGTAACAGAACACGTAGGAATCGCTACAGAAAGCGAGTGAACCTCATGTGATACTGAAGCCCTCGCCTGGTTAGAAAAGAATACCGAACACAAACAGAAATCTGAAAAGTTTCTAGAATCCATCCGTCTTTCCTCTCACTCGCAGCAAGGACTTTGACAGTCAGAGGTTTTCTCACAAAAAGGCTAGGATCAGGTGTTGGGAAAAAAGCATTCTTTTAATTTTACCACCTTTCCACAAAGGAATCTAAGAAAACAAGCAAACAAAAAACCCACACTAACTGAAAGTGTATAAAACACTAATAAAACAAGAATCCTAAGACTTTTTTTTTTTAAAAAAAAAAAAGAAACAAAATTAAAAATTGCAAACATGCCCCCTAGAATGAGCTTACACTTGAGTGCAAGACAGTCTCACTAGCACAGCATTTTGTGGTGGTTTATGGGAATTCTCTACAATCTGAAGTTCCTTAAAGTTAAATTGCACTTCAAAGTTACATTTACACACTGTAAAAATGATATAGTTAAGTTTTCAACAGAGAATGAATTATTCATTAAAGAAGATAATGGTGTTAAACTCGAACAAGGAGCTATAACATTAGCATAAAGAATGCCTTATGTCACATTAATTTCAAAACCAGAAAACATACAACACAAAAGATATTGAACCATGGATTTGTTTTTTGGTTACATTAAACAAAAAGCAATTATTCTTACAGCAACCTTTCCGTAGCATTTTAATCATACTGTTAGGTATTTTACAAGCCATTTGATCTTAATTATTAATTGCATCAGGGTAGGCTGGGGAGAATATGCTTCTATTCTAATTTTATCATCTTTGCTCTTTGATTTTATGCAAAGGTCCAAAAGACAGAAGTGCTTAAAAGGGAGGAAAATCTTGATGATTCACTATTTTTCTCTTCTCAGTGAAATGGAAAATATGGGTAAAGAATATGCAAATCCCTGTTTTTAAAAAAATTCACTTGTGAAATGTTTAGCAGCAGGATTCTCCAAAAGTTTTGGAGAAGAAAAAAAGTGAAAAGAAGTATCTTCTCCAAAAATAGTTCAGCAATCATACAGAAAGCACATATATAATTCACTAAAGAGTAACTTTAAGGAACTAAATCATCTGTAGAACAGTAGCTTTTAAATTCAAACAGTTAAATCTCCTTAATGACAGAATAACACTTAACTTCTAGTCACCTTCTCTGGTTTAACTTCTGTAAAATGGACTCCCTGCTACTTCCCTTTTATTTTTGGGCCCTTTTAAACTAATAATATTAAAGCACTTTGGGCAAATTGACTAAGGATCAAAATGACAGAACTTTGTTTTTCCTAAACCATCCATCTTCTCAGGTTATTCATTCCTGCTACTGTGCAAAATGGCTGCTTCGGCAGTTTGCTAATAGAGTTTAACGGATAGCCTTTGTATTTATTTCAAAATTAAAGCTCATTTTAGAGGTCTTTTACCTGTTGCTTATAACTTGCTTTAGAATTCACGTGGGGTCAGTATTAGACCAAAAGTAGGTTTTTCAGTTGGGCAGAACCGTTGCACTAGACAGACTGCAGCAGTGGCTGTAGCAGTCCGAATTCGTGCTGGACTTTACTTACATTTACTTATATTCCTTGGCTTTAACTCTCCTACAGCTTTACGAGTCTATTCGGATCTAGGGAAGACTGAGACGACGCCGTTTCTCCAAAGCTGATGAGATAAGTTCAAGACCAAGGAAATGAGGGAAAGTCTCTGCTTCCTCCTAAAGAGCGAGGGCTTTGGAGGGCGCCCGTCCTCGGAGGCGGGGATCGCTGTTGCAGTGCTGGCTCAGCCTCGCGGTTGCGCTCGCGGATGCGGACGGGAGCGCTGCTTTCCCCCCCAGCCCTCGACAGGGACCGGCTAGCTGCGCTGGCCGCCGGCGCGGCGCCGGGGGGCCGGCGGGCTCGGCTCCCTTCTCGCCTGGGTGCTGTCTCCCGCAGGCGGGAAGGAAGGTTTTCCTTGTCGCTCCCACCCTCCAAATGTTACATTTACCTAGTTGCTCCTGTGAGTTAATTTGTAAGCAGCATGGTATAGGACAATAAATCTCCATATCTTCCAGCTATGGAGAAAAATTGGTGCCATGGAAGAATGACTTCTGTGTTCACTGCGGCGTAATCCTGGGGCCTACGGGAACGATACTGTGAACGAAGCCAGGAGTAACCATGAAGTACTGCTTCACTCAGTCTACCCAGAACTTGTAGGAAAAAAATCATTCCTTGCCACAAAGTCAGTCTATAAGACTTTTTATTATTATTATTTTAGATATATTCCAAGTCTGGCAACCTCAGAAACATGAATTGCATGTTAACTCATTCAGTTTTCTCCTCTACAGCCCGCACACTGCTTAAATGATAGCCCTGGGAAGCAGAAAACAGACTATTTGTCTCAAATGTTTGTTAACTGAAACCCTGACATCCCTTCCCCTCACAGTTAACTGTTTCAATGCTGATTAGTCTGCAGACACATTCGGTCCCCGTGCTGACTGCTACAGCCGCAGAGCAACTCTGCGTGGCCTCGATACCGCCTCCCCACCCACCGAAGCCTCTCTCCCTCCCAACAGCTGCTCTGACATGGAAGTTACTTGCAAATGCCTGAGACACACTGGGACCAAAAATGCAGAAGTGTGAAACCAATTCTGTTTAGCAGCTCACAAAACAGCAGCTGCTGTACCAGTTACACCATACATTTGATCATTTAATTAAGACCTTCATCCCTTTACAGAAAGCTGCTATAGAATTTCAAAGGCTGCATCAAACTTAATGAAATGTAAGTCTGCCTACATTTGGGGGAGTACAGACCTAGCCCCCATTAAAGATTAACGTTCCACTAGCTCCCAAATGAACCCCAGGTGTTTCTGCCCAGCCTGCAGCCACTGCTATTCCTCTCCAGCGATTATTACTCAGAGGTGTCTTCAATCAGGTAGTATATTTTAGCAATATTAAGAGCCTTATGTGAATCCCAATTCCACAGAGACTTCCATGGTTTTGAATAGGCTTTAGATCAGGCACTAAATACAAGGATTTGGGACTGCGTTTGGACATAAAAATACTGTTTAATGTTGGATGGAAAGTAAGTCACAACTAACTCGCACCATGACAGGGGAATTCAATATTTCTTTTCCTGAAAGTTCAATACTTCGGAAAAAAAAAAGTAATAATGTAATAATGAAAGTGTGTGATATCACACTCAGGCATATAGCAATATGACAGAGTAATACAGATGCTAGTTGAAATAATGAAGAGATAGTAATAATGGATAGAATATTGTCACTAGATAATACTCCTGCATTTCTAGATACATGCCAAGGGCAGATGGTTTTCGGAGGTAGAGACTCTGATAATTCCCTGCTTTACTGACTTTAGTTCTACTATACAAGATTATGGCTATTTAGATACAACCCTTGTATCAGATGGATAGTGATGCCATGGAGTAACAGTAGCTCTCTCCACTGTTATGGAATGACTATATAATTCATGATCTGAAATTTATCTCAGTTTGAGCAACTATCACACCCAAGGGGATGCAGTATCAAGAACAAAATGTATTTAAAACTCAGACTCAGGTTCTGGAACCTGAATTTCTGAAACCATGGTAACGTTGGGCACAAATATCTGTGGGTGCATTTTACTGCAGTTAGATCACCCAACTACGTCCACAAAATGATGACCATTAAAGTATTGACTCTGAAGGCAAATGAAGCAGGGAATATAGTTTAGGTAATAGCTTACAATACAGAGCTTGGGTAGAATGGGTAAAAGCTGAAGGGATTTATAGGCTGAGGTTAGATAAACATCTTTTAAATACTTTTAGATTAGATTCACTTTAAATTATCCAGATCCCTCTGGGCTTATAATCTGGCTTCACTGTGGAAATCCTTGAATACAGCAGAAGCCAGAATACCAGGAGAATGGCCTGTATCATAGTACTATACAATAATACCAAAGAAGAAAAGAGAGAGAGAGAAAAAAAAAGGAAGATAAAAATGCAAAAGATGACATTAAGATAACACATATATGTCACTTTCATAAATACATGGTTTCTTCTCCTATCCCCCACAACATTCACTAGCTTCCTATTTCACTTTCAGCTCCCAGCAGCCAATTATCGATATAACAGGTAGAAGGGAAGTGCAGACGAAGGAGGTAGGCCAGTTTAATTAACACACTGGCAGCAAAGGTTTATTTTTGCACTCCGGTCTCTCCTGGAGAGACAATGCTCTGGCTATCAGACCCTATTAAAAATTCATTTATTTCATATTCTCTCATAATACTCTACATAAGGAAAGGAATGAATCATAGTGCATATTTTGTGAATGATTTATGAAGTGGTACTACAGATTTATGATCTGAATCTTAGGTTCTTGAGGAAGTGCACCACTACTTCTGTCACAAGGAAATCACAGCAGTTAAAAACATTTTCCCTCCCCTAAGTATCTGACATTGAGGAAGGGTGCTTCTTCCTCTGCCTGGTGCCTCCAGACCTAAACACTGTGCGCACCAGAACCGGTCTCCCTCCAGGCCTGGCAGACAGGATATCCCCAGCTCTGGAGCATCTGATAAACATGAGTATCCCAACACCTCTGGGAAAGCGTAAAATAGCATTTAAGCATTAAAGGGCTACATCTCTGCAAAAAACCCAGAATGATCCTATGAAATCATGAGGGAAAACTAATAAACAGTTTCCAATATCTGCCTTCAAGTGGGAGGTGGCAGGTTCAGAGACAGGTAAGGTAGATGAATGTTGCCTCACAAATGGCTCCTCTTCAGGCTCTTTGCCCTCTGGGATTCTCCAGCCCCACAAATGGCTAACATTTTTATTTTGAGGCAGCAGCAAGGAAAAACGGGGCTGGCATGTGATAGGAGAGAAAATGGGCATTTTCCTAAAGAAATGTCAATATGCTCTTTTTCCAGACACAGTTTGAAATGGATTTTCCGTTTCAGAGGCATTCAGAGCTCACCTTGCTGGTCTCCTCCCCCTGCAAAAAGAACCCTTCAGCTTTGTGAAGTCAACTGCAAAACCCAGTAATATATGCCTCTGTGCACTCACACACTTTTTCCTCAATGTACCAATTTTGCATTTCATACATCATTTACAAGCTTGCTGCAGTGATTCTTCATAGTCAAGCATCAGGTTATACTGTAAAGCATTTTACATATAAAATATAGGAGCAGGGGAAAAAAATTACCAGCAATATCTGTTTCTTTAGGGTAAGGTGAGAGGGAAGCAGGCATGCTGGATGCACCGCTCTGTCTGCTGGAATGAAAGGGGGGGCAGCGGGTGCAAGTCTGCATTTGCATGCATCCCCAGAAGCTGCATCCTAAATACAAGCTGATTTTTACAGTCATTACAAATCACTGTGTTCCCAAGATGCACATGCTAAATTCAGCCAATGTGTTTTCTCACTGGCCATGGATTTACTACAAAAACCTACTGATAGAAACTTCCTTCATGTTGTTCTTTATGTCAATGGGAAAAAGGGTACTAGCACATAAACTATTTCTTGATAAATGTAGCAAGGAACAATACCAAATCATACAAATAACACTGCATGATTACTTTCAAAATTTTAAGTAAAAAGGTAGAAACATTTTCAGAGATGAAGGGGACTTGCTCTCTGGCTGTCTGGGTCATGGTAGGAACATGGTAGAGGAACATGGTAAAGTGAGATGCCCACAGCTTTTCCAAGTGAGTTTCAAAAGGCTCACACATAAGTTTCTAAACCATACAGAAATATTGGACTTTCTGTCACAAGCTCCAAATTCACAAGAGTCATGAAGGCATGTCTCTTAGACCTCACGCTTTGATAGTGCATCTGTTGCCCTATCTTTGTGAACCCCAGGATTTCAAGGGAGATGACCTCTCCTTATGAGTCCAGGCAGCAGCACAAAGCTCAGCCCCCCCAGGGCCGCTGGAAATCAGCAGGTGTGAAGGGCAGTCATCTGAAAGCCTCCTCCTCGCCTTTATTAAAGATAAGTAAGTTCCCAGGCAAAAAATCTTTGTTAAGTGAGGATTGCATATCAGAGAGAGAGAGTGCAACCACAAAATATTTTATTGCTGCTGGGAGTTACTGAGTTGATGGAATTCCGTCTTCCCTGTCTTCTACTTTTTATATAAAAGTCTTCAGCTTTGAAGAGACAGAGAGAAACAGGTGTTGACAGAAAAAAAAATAAACAGATAGAGCCAATAGGAGCCTAGAGTTCAGCCACTGGGCAGCATAAGTAATCAAAACTATATTTTTATATACGCACACATATATCTGCAGCTGATTAGGAGTAAAAGAGACCACAAGTGATTGCGTGTGAGATACACCATGTATGAAAGATTGAAGAGCTTTTACTTTCATTTAGTCATATAACTTCTGAAAAGCCAAACATACTTGATTAGATTTTCTATTCTTCCTATTACCCTTCCTCTTCTATCTGAAATTAATATTTTTATACAGTTATCCTCTGAAAAGTCTCTTTCAAATACCTAAAGAAAACTGAGTTCATTTGTGTATAATCTCTTTAGCTATTTTTGTTCCTATTACTAGTGCCTCAGTCTGTCCACACATCTGTCCTTCAGTATGCATTGCCAGGGGAAAAATCCGTGTCCTCCTGGACTCCTACAGAAATCAGCCAATGCTATAAAAGAAACTACACAATTTCACTCAGGACCAGGCCAGCTGACTTTGGAGAAGACAGTCTGTTCCTGAATGCCTGAAGTGCCCCTGCGTACGACGTGCATTATAATGAGAATACGGCAGAAATAATATTTACACCACACAAAGCTTCACCCAAACGTAATCTGATTGGGAGTAATCATGCACGTTACAAACATTACCCAGCATGGCTCAACACCCTGCTTGCTTGGGCAGTGGAAACGGCCTTACTGTAATGACCTGTGGCTTCACGCTCCTGCGATTCTTCTGCCGCTGGTTCTAGAGCTAGCTCAGGTAAGTCCGCACGGACCTCACTAGAGCTGCCTGCCGTGCTCAACCTAGCAAAGCAGAAATATGAAGGACATAATTACATTCCATAAATACATTGGAGGTTAATATTGCCAAAGAAGCAGAACTGCGTGTCCTGAAATGCTGGTAGAACAGCAGGTAGATTTAAATTGCCTGCGTACATTTAATTTGGAAATTAAAAGATAGTATCAGAGCTGCAACCCCCCCCCGAAATAATCTAATAGCAAGACTACACAAAATCTCATTAGTTTTAAGATAGAGCTTGATACGTGTGTGAATTTCATAACATGACTGACTGATGAACGGGACTTGAAAATATAGGAGATCCTTCCTGTCCCAAGTTTTGTATCCTATAGAGCTCATCACTCACTCATCACAGATGACTCATCACACCTATTTATTATGCTGAGATTTGCTATTTTGTGTTAACCAGCTATACTTGCTTTTTACGGAAACCTTGACTATAGCCCCTACAGTTTATTAAGTCATTAAGTATGGCTTTAGCCTTGAAGGTCATACCTGAGGCTCTTAACAGTTTCATCCTAAAAAAATCTGATCCTCCTAGACAGGAGCTGCCATCTTCATTCCATAAAACAATGCTGACCCACCAATTTCAATCCACAGTCTTTTGAGATATATAATTAAGGCGTTTACGAACTTTCCCATATATTTTATCTTCACAAGATGTCACAGCAAACTTTGAATCACACTTTGCAAATCTAAGTAAGTGTTAACAGAAATTACATATTAAGAGATATGTAAATCACACTTGACTAAAGTAAAGTTATAGGAATGATGTCTTTCATTACTTAATGTTTTATGACCACATAAATCAAACTAAAGTTGCCTAGAAATAAAGTATTCCTGGTAATGACAATGCTCTTGCTAATGTTAGAATTATAAACTTAGGGAAAAAGGATCAAGCGCTTTATTGTTGAATACAGTCTTAATGTTCCCTATGCTTTATAGATAGAGGTGTTATCTCCATGCAGGGCCTTATTCTAAGTTAACTGCTTTTTGTAACTCAGACATTGACATTCTGTAAATCCAATAGGTTTTAAAAATACCAATGGGTCAAGTGTTTTCATGTAGTGTTTAATGGAGATTTTTAGACAATTTAACATACTGCAGTGATGCCAGAAAAGTTATTCTCACCATCACAGCTCTGTGTTTTTATTAACCATATTTTTATAGGCTGAATTCTATTGTTTTCTGACTGCATAAGGTAATTACACTGATGGCATCAGGTGACAGCACACCTTGCTCATTTTTAAAGGTCCTAATGTGCAGAAGATTAGAGAGAACCTTTAGCAAATGAATTCTTTCTTGTTTTTGTCCCCTTGCTGGGCACATAAATATTTATATATAGGATATAAACGTGCTGCCTGCCCACCATAAATTTACTGAAGATAAAATAGAAGAGTAGGATTGAACTACACGTATATTTGGGATATCCCAGTGGGCTCAATTCCCTGCTGAAATACATCAACAGAAATCCAAAGCACCGTGATGACTTCGGAGAAGTTGTTCAGAATCACACCAGCACAACTGAAAGCAAGACATGAACTTGGAATTCAAATAATCTACCCTGAAATAAGTGAATTATATGTATCCTCTGACAGGAGAATGCTTTTAATTTCCTTTGACTAATACTAATGAAGCAGGCAAAATACTGAAGCTTGTGTGGCATCTATCTGTGCAGGATTCATTACTGAATGTCCTTTTGACCTAATTTTCTCTGAACCATTTCTAAGATTTACTTGATACAACATCCCTATTAAAATCTATAGCAAGAGGCAGAGACTAATATTTGATACATATATATATATACACACACACTTCAGTCTTTTATGAAAGTAGAAATATTGTAATGCTACAGTTCCTGGACAATCCACTAGAAGAAAACCTATATGTAAGAAATCTTTTGAGGAATGACATCACCTGTCCCCTAGTGAGTGGTATGAATATAGTAGCTGCCAGTCCTCAATCAGTTGTGGAAAATGGAAATTTTTAAATAACTGGCTCTGGCAAGAAAGCCGGGAACTGCAAGCCATCATAGGATTCAGAGTTCAGGACGTGCTTGTACCTTCAAATGGGTTATTATATTACTTCATGCTTATATCAAAACACCAGTGCAAACCAGGAAAGAAGGTACAATGATTTGAAGAATGGAAGGAGAAGTGCAGCATCAGTATTTGCAAAGGTTACACTGTGACTCCTTCTCAGCTTTGTCATTCATTTCCGTGACACCAAGATTTCAGCCATGGCGTTTTCCTTACCTCTTTGTACTCCTTGAATTAAAGGGGTGGAATAAACCTGGCTTCTGCCTAGCTCATTGCATCTCCTTCTCCCTGTTGTGGTTTATTTACACCGGGCAATGTTAGCAACACATACCATACCTTTCTGAAAACGTGGCATGAAAACTGCAGGCCTTGCTACCTCTCCACTGGAAAAGGGTGTCAGAACCTCACTACACTGGGAATCTTCACCAGATAAATTACTGTGTATACACTCCTATATACCATTGTGCACTTTGCATAAATGATTGACTGACTACAGAAATATCACCTTACCCATTTCTAGCACTGTGCTGTCTGCCTCAATATGAAGAATTAAACTGAGAAACTCCCTGGATGAACACAGTGAGTTTTGATATCTGCTACCACTTCTGTTACCATTAGTTCTGTTACTGTAATGTAATGCTTAAAGTCTCTTTTTCTCTGTATAATGAATTGTATTAGAAGTTGCCTCACACCTTCTCTCAGCAACACAAAAGCAACTTCAAAATCAGTAAGATGACCTCAATATAGAGGAGAAGAAATTATATCTATTTGCTTTGGCCTCCTATCTACAAGGAACAAATATATATTTCCAGTATCATCAGCAAATACTGATGTTTCATAAATAAACACTTCAAATACATTTGTGTTCTGACAGCAGTGAAAAGGTTAAGGACGAAACCATTTCAGCTTAGCTGACTATTCAAGGTTTTGCCAGTTTGGATCACAACTTTAACATTACTATTTAAATGTGGCTTTTGAATTTCATTACAAACAAAGCAATTATATTTTCATTTATGATGCACCATAATTGTAAGAGCATGACATTATTCTGATGATAATGTTCATTGATCATTCATAAGGCAGTTGGCTCATGCCATGAATCATGACTCTCTTATCACCTTTCACATTTTGCTTGCTATTAGATGGCTTTGTTTGCAGACTGATGCCTTAAATTCACAGTTTTAATCTCTAGTTGGTACAAAATGCCTCGTATAATGTCTTAATATACATCACTATATAGTTCCCAAAAGCCAGCTATTGTCAAAGTGCTCATTCAGTTCTCAAAACAATAATAAGTGCATCTTCAAGAGTGTGAATTTTGGTGATGCAAAGTAATGCAAAAGGCAGCCTTGCTCAAGCCTAGGTATTTCAGACATGTTTGTATAAACTCACACAAAGCTCAATTAAAAAACCAATTTCTTCATTGTGGTATATTTGAACATTCTGATTCTGTTTTTGTCTTGAATTGCGCAGAAAGCTCAAATATCTACATTTTTCTTCAGTAGAAGGTTCTGGTGAACAACAACCACCAAAAAAATCCTACTAAAATGCTGACTACTTGTGTTTTGATGCGTGGATGGAATTGGATGACGTGTCCTTCCAAATTAGATTACAGTTAAATTACATTTTTCTAGTGTGCTGCAGTAATGACTATGGTTCAGGTAATCCTTAGCCCCATAATGCCTAAATGGCTGAGCCAGCTCTCTCGGACAGATTTTTGCTTTCAGTTTATTACATCTGCGCTTGGGTTCTGTGCTGTTGTGCTTGAGAGTGTTTGCACATGAATGCTCAGGATGGTAAACCTCAATCAAGGGCTCAGTTGCATGCTGACACAGCTTTGTAGATAAGCCTCCTTGGTTTCCTAGGAAGCATCATGAATTAGCTAAAGGGCAGAGCCTCCCCAGGAGATCATGGAGGAGGCAGACTGGCCAGCAGTACAATGATCACAGCGAGTCCCACAAACCACAGCTGCTGTTAGACACCATGCGCAGATGCACTTTAATGTTAATGTGTCCTAAAATGAGATAGCAATAGAAATATGCTCATAGTAAAATAATCTGTTTTCAGGCAAAATGATTATTAACAATAAAACCCAACAAAAGAAGAAAGTTGAAAATGTTACGTTTTGCATAAAGTATTTTTTCTCCAAAAATATTTTTGATAAGCTCCACATATTATGATTGTCTATATGCTATGCACTGCAAACACTGAAAGCGTTAAGCCTTCCATTCATCATGAGCTTCAGCTGCCCCAGGAAACTTTGTTAAAGAGAAAGCTATCAATATATTTTCCAGAATATGAAAAGATCAGTCTAGCTTTGATTAAATAAGAGACTAAATTCTACCTTCACAAAGTAAACAGCTTACAATAGTTATTCCTTACAAGTAAAGGAGGATAAATCTATTGATGAAGTGATTACTTGTAAAAGATTCTCAGATGTTTTTACTTTTACTTACACAGATAACCCTGGAGTCTGATGTATATCTAGTTTTAAAATTAGGACTGAGCTGTGTATTCCTGGACATGCTTTGCTTCCTTATAATCCCTCCCATGTTAATAGGGCCAAGTATAGCTGGGCAGAGCCTGTTTCCTATTTTTAGTTGCATTTCTGAAAATTAGCCTTGGTGCCCTCCAACAGTTAAATAATTTCTTATACTATGTAACTTACTTGCAAGATTCACTTTTTAGAAAGTCCATATTATAAAGCTTTCCAGATATTCAGAACTGCAGTGTTCAGACTTTTGCCTTTAAATAACTAGTTGACACTGGGGCTACACCAATCCTCCCCTGGCTGCAAGAAAGAAGGAATTTGAACAGAAATTAAATTCTGAACATGTGTATATAACTTACTGATTTACACAGTACAGTTCTGGCTAGGGTCCATAAAGCTGGAAATTCTTGTCCAGGGAATCTTTGTGCACAAGGACACTGTGGGGAGATGGCGAGAGCGTAACACAGGGCTGCATCTCGAAAGGAAGCCTGCTGTGCGATTCTCAGTTGCCGAAACCTACAAACAATATTTTCACAAGAACTCAGGATCTCTTGTTGCAAATATTCCCTAGTTTCTCCAATGTACTCAACAATTACAATTAGAGGTCTGATCTCATCTAAAATCCAAAACCCTGGTCTCACTGCTGGCCTTAAAAAAAAAAAATGCATCTGCAAAACACTCCTCCCCATATGCCTGCCTGAAAAGTATGTTATGTTTTCCTTTCATCTCTATCGATTCCAGACACACAGGTACTGAGAGGTCTTTTGTGAATGCAAGTTTCCTTTTGGAAGGTCAGACTGATAGGTTAGCAGTTAAAAAGATGCTCCTAGATTTTTTTTATACTGTTCTCTTTCTTACACTGTTCTCAGATGACTAGAAGACTATTCTCTCACTTTTAGAAGATGCATTTCTGAAAAAGCCATGGAAGTGAGTGCTTTGGGATCTGTTTGATATCAAAGGCAATATCTGAATATGGAAGGTGTCTTTTTTGTAGGACAAGGATGACACCATGCAGTGCTGTAGACATCTGGATAGATGGTCATTGCTAACAGCACTTCTCTATAATGATTTCTGATGAAAGTAGTAAGACAAGCACCTACAAGAATATTTCATGAAAATTTTATGTAACTAAAATTCATTTTAATGCTCTGATAGAGTAGTCAACATAAAGAAAAGCTGAGTGGGTGGAAAACTTTTAAAATCAGTTTGCAGAATAACTGAGTATATACATAGTGACTTGTTTCTTGTAGGAAGAATTGGAGCCTAGATGGGCTTGTATGCTAGTAGATTACTTGCCCTGTGCCACTTCATTGTTGATATTTATTTTCTATCACACTGAGGCTGAATCTAGAGTTTTATAAACAAATAAGAGATGAACGGCTTCCCCCTAGCATTTACATTACATAGTTCCCCCTAGCATTTACACTACCTCGTTCCCAGAGACTCCAGCTAAGTCTAAACTGTGGCCACCTGAGTATCATAGCAAGAGATAGAGGCGATCCCACTAGTGAAGAGTATAAAATTAAAGCTTTCAGGTGGAAGTAAGGGAAAAGGATGGGACAGAGAAACAATGCAACCTGCCAAAGGTCTCATCCTGGGTTCGTGGCAGAGCTCATATTTACTGGGAACCAGTGCAGCACAATAACCACCAGATCACACTGTCTCACAAGCTGTGCATCTAAACAGGGCCAAGGCAGGTCTCTCATCCAGCCTATTCCCCTCTGAATTGCCCAATCTTGTGATGGATAAATGCTACCCTGAAAACAGCCTCCACATCCATCTGCCCTGTGGGATGAGTGCTCAGCAGCTTTCCTAATCCAAATTCACTCTGTCATTCCTGGAACAAGCAATTCCAAAGAGACATCTTAAACAAGGAGATGAGCCCTAGGTAATATTAATACAGTCACATTACAAAAATGTATTTCATAAGATCTGCTTTTCTAAGGGTTAGTTTGGGTGCACAGTATGGTACCCCACTTAGCATAAGTCCAGAAAGAAAATGTTTTATACCAAAGAGATTTAAAGGCAACAGGAGCTGCTGCTCAATGAGAAGTGCTGTATCTCTGTATCTATTTACATTTATTTTTTGAATAATAATAGTGGGAAGAGTATTGCTGCTGAGGAATTATGTTTGTATTATAGTTTCTTTCCTCCAACCATATGGCCCACTGAATTGTACCATAGAGGCTTAATTTTTCACTCTGATTTCCTTTTTCACAGTTTGCAAATTGTCTATTTATAATTACTTTCAATTAACTCAGCCTTAGCCAATCAACAGACCATAAACTGAACTTAAACAGTTATGAGCTGTGCTTTGTGATGAGAATTTACCCTTACATTAAGTGTTAGTTCATTAGAAAATCTGAGCCCAGGGAATTAGAGGGGCTAAATCAAGTTCTAAATTCATAGCAACACAGATCTATCTAAAATATGCAGAGGTCTTCATTGCAAGTATCAGTTTAATTATGAAGCCATGAATAGGAGTTAGATATTCTGGATAGGTTACATTAGGATCCCCAATATATTTTTCATTAAAAAAGAAAAAGAAAAAAGACAACAGAGAAAGCTGGTGAAAACAGACCTTGCTAATAAAAGGCTGATGATAGCATAGACACGTGGCTTAGCATTAGCTGCATTAATCAGCAGACTTCGGAAAATAGTCTTCTTCCAAAAGCGTTTTCCCCAAAAGCTTCAAAAATGCACCCAAGTCAATGCCAAAATATTCATACCAACTGGTAGTCTTTACAAAGCTCTGAGGTTTCAGTTCAACCTCCAGTAAATCAGCACTGACTTTGAGTTTTGAATCAAGCCCGTGACCAAAAATGTACGAGGAAGGCAACGTTTTTAAATACCTGTCTCAGGGAAAAGGACAAATAAAGCAATTGCCTCACAAACATGATAAACAGCACCCAAGAGGAATACTGGTTTCCTGGGAGGAGAAAGATGTGGAAAGAGAAGCACGGTAAGAAAGGAACACTACTTTAAGATACTGTATCAACAGTATCTTACAAAGGAAATTGAAAAGATTTAGATAGCCTACACTGCCAGGGCTGTGGGAATAAAGGGATTTATTCCCCTCAGGTGGGACTGCTTACAATCCCCCAGGACAAGCAGCACAACCTCACTGACCACCAGAGCAGGTCACCTGTAAGTTACACTGGGATGCCTTTAGGACTTGCCATTAGCAATATCTCCTTTGGGGAACCCAAATCCTTAACATCATGATTACTAGTAGCAGCATCATTCTCATTTGCTTGGAAATCAAAGCAGAAAGTTCTCTTAGTACAACAGAGCTACAAATACGGTGATAATGAAAAACTAACACACTGAGATAACTAGGGTGCAAAAAAAAAAAAAAAAAAAAATCTAACAACCTAAAAATAAATCCCTTCCACCAATAACATAAATTTATCTGCTTTAAAACCTGAAGAACTCTCCTCTCTGCATTAACACCAACACTCTGGGAAAAGAGCACTAACTTTATAAAGTTCTTTTCCTTCTATGACTTCTTTCTGCAAATGTCAGCCATAATTTTCTGGTTCCCTCCTCCTGGGAGTCCTTCTAGTTTCTCTGGGTACTTTCTTCAGTCCAGTAGCAACTGGTTGTTTTGAGCATATTTGCTCCCTTCTTGGTGTTACTCTTTCCTAATTTTTGGTACTGCAAAAAGGCGCTTCTGCAAACAGTTACTCATGCACTCAACATGACTAGTACCAATGGCTTAAAATATTCTAGTTTAGTGAAACTACTGAAGCAGTTGAGCTAGGCACTTTTATTTCAAAACTTGAACATGCATCTGCATTGGATTCTAGGTTTCAACCATGAGCCAAACTCCGGTGAAAATTTGTTAAGTATTTTGGGAAAAGCAGATATTTTTTATTTCTTCAATGGACTCTGTCCTCTTTAAAATGCATGCTTTTATATTTGATAGAATGATCAAACACTATATCGAGAGCTTATAAAAATAACAGAAGTACTTTCCTGTTTATATTATCTACCATTAAATATATTTGTAGAAGATATTTGTGCCTTAAATGATCTATGGTTGGCAGGAACGTAATATCAGTATCTCAAAACACAGAAAATAGTCATTTACTATTTTCTATAGTATATCAAACTACGCACCTTTGAAGGCCATAATAATTTGAACTCTTATTACCTGATGTGAGGATAATACAGAACAAAAGAGACAGAAGAATGGGACTGCACTGCACTTTCTGAAAAGATGGAGAATCCTCTGCAATGCTAATATTTGGGTTGTTTAGGAGTAACGTTAATGTAATGCTACTGCACAATGAACATTTCCATCTACACTCAGAGCTCCTGATTGTTGCTTAGAGATACCAGTGACAACAATGAAATAAATGGCCAGGCATTGCACATGAATACAAATTGATACCATGAGCAAATCGTACAGTGATTGAATTATACAAGCAAAGTGGTTCATTAAATCATATATAAAGCATTTCACGTAGCTGACGTATTTCAAAATGGACACTCATCATAAAGATTTTCCATTTTCTCCAGCAACTGCAGACAAACCAGCTAGTCTGATCTTCCTTTCTTATTTCTAGTTTGGTTTCATTGTTAAAACCAAAGGACACGCGCCATGAGATTGCAGTTCTAGTCCCATCTAAAGCAAGGGTAAAACTCATGACTTCACTAGGCAAGGAGTGACCCTTCCATTTCTAGGAGGTAAGAAGTTACTGAAGCCCAGTGTTGTTTACTACGTGGTACAGCACGAAAGAGAAACTTAAGTGGAGGGCTGGGAGAAGCAGCGGCAGCAGGTCCTAGCACAGTAACAGCCTTAAGAGAATAAGCCACAGCACTTTGAGAGGTTGAAGCTCCATTGACAACATGCCACACTGAACCTTTTTCCTTTAGGAAAAGAAAAGTATATATTGCCTAAACATCAAAATTACCTGACTTTATTGCATCAAAACAAGTCATTAGAAATACCAGCTCTTCCTAGAACATTGCCGAGGAACTTCTGAATTTGCACTAAACTGTGTAGGGCTTAGCCATATCGTTACTGTTGAACGTGATGGAAACTTGCTGGCTAATTCCTTGTGCAATAGCATTAGTGAACATAAATTCCATGTAAAGCTTTTTAAATGCAAGGAAGTCTAATAAGTTGTGGACTAAAAATTGGTAAAATTGTTTCGATCCTGAATCAGCTCTTACTCAAATTCAGAAAGATTTGGAACTGGAATGCTTTTGCTATTTAGGCCAAACTATAATTGTTTAAGATTTTTATCTAATAAAGCCTCTTGTTGGCTTGGAACTACCTTGGTTTTCAAGCTAAAAAGGTATATATATGTATGCGTGTCTATGTATGTATATATGTGTATATATGTGTATATACACACGCACACACACACACTTCATACTACCTTTGTACCACTGTTGGATTTTTTCCCTTCATCATATCTTTCTAAGAGCAATAATGAAACACATACCTCAATCACTTCAACATGTTTCATTTAAAATATATTAAGGCTTCACTGAATAGGAAAGGAGGGAAGCAGAGAGAGAGTGTGTGTAAAGAGCTTTAAGGAATTTGAGTCCCTAGTTCTAAAGTAACTTTGCAATTTTAATTTAATGTTAAAATTCGAGGGTTATCTTTTAAAGGCTAGCAATTACCAATAAATCTTCAAGTAGATCATTCCTTAAAGTCAACAATACAAAAATTATCTTTAATTCCTTTATCTAAAATGAACATTTATACTTTTGATCTTAATATTTAAACACTCCAACTGGGATACAACTGCAGAAACAAAGTGCTATCCAAAATGTGTTATCAGATCTCTTGCATGTTCCTGGCAATGCTTTGTGCTTGAAACAATAGCTCCTCTGAAAGCACTATGACAAGATACTGTAAAAAATTACTTGCTCTGTAGCACATTCCTTCCTGTTAACACCTGTCCTTTTCCTTTGTTGTAGCTTTGACCTGAAGCAGCTGAAAAGTGAATGGGAACTTTGTATTTTCAATGGAAAAAAAAAAAAAAAAAAAAAAACAGATTTCAAGTGAGCTTCAGCTAGTTCACTGAAATATCCTTTATGATTTCAATGACATATTGCAAATAAAATGATATAAAACCTGATTTAGATGATACGTACTGGCATATAAAACCAAACATACATCTATATACACATATACATACATGCATGCATACACTAGTGTACATATATATACAGTATGCCAAACTGAGAAAACTGATGAAGAAACTCCTATGAAATTCAGACTACTCATTTGGCTGAGAACACTTTTTTTTTTTTTTTTTTTTTTTTTTAATCTACTGGTGTAGATCTCTGGATCTAGGAGTTTAGCCTGACCAATGCTCATTAGGTGCATTTTCAGGATGCATTTTCAGCACTTTTCAAGTGTGGCTTCTGAGTGTGTCTGTGATCTTGTATTCAGAAGAGGTCTAAAAAAGTTATTGAAATGCTTGATTTACTTTGAGACTGAGACACTAGGTTTGTCCCTACCTTCATATCCTCTACTGAGTAACTCCCAAGAGAATATAAATAGATTCTTTTTTAGTAGTGGGAATACACCACTGCAGGGAACCTTAGGGACTTTCAGTAGATGACCATGCTTTCATTTTATGGTGTTCATCTGAAGGAAGCGTATGATAACAATATCCCACTATCTTCTTTCATGAACTGTTTTATGAATGACTCCATAGTATTTGTGGTGGCAGCTGGAGGTACAAAACACTTGCCAAAAGAATCCTTCCTTTGAACACTATTTACAAAGGCAGCCATACGTAACTCAGTAACACAGAGGGCAGAGCAGACCCTAACCTTCCTAAGGAAGCAGACATTTCATCAGCACAGAAATCTAAGAAAAATATTAGGCAGAAGATTTAATTCTTTCTTGCTTTTTAGAGAGATTTTCCAGAAAACAGTCCAAGGGAACTGAAAACATTTTATGCTGACTGCTCAGATCAACAGTTACTGGTGTCATCTTTCTCTGTACTTAACTATTATTCCATCACCTTTAAGCAAGCTGGGGAACTCTGTGCTGGGCAAAACTCCTGAAGGTTTGCATGGCTTCTTCTGCACTGTTTCCTGCAGCAAAAAGACTTTTCCTCTTCTGGTATGGGACAGGAAGAATGTTGGATATGACACTAATGAATCTTTACCACATCAAATCATAATCATGCACATTTATATTTTGAATCCTGAATGTGAATTCATTCAAGTTCTAGAAGGCTGCTGTCCACACTGCAATGCATGCACATAGTGAATAATCGCTTAAAAATTTCCTTTTTGTATTCTTTTAAGAAAATTACCAGTATAAGAGAATAGTGATTTTAAAATCTTACATTTTGTTAGCAAAACTATTTTTATAGCAAGAAACAAGGGTCATTAAGATAAAAAAAAAAAAGGAAAACTGTTCTCTGTCTTTCCGTTTATATTATTCACTCATCAGTACTTGTATTTTCATTATTAGCTGGAGTCCATGTTGTTTATAGGGCTCTTTCCCTTAATAGCAGAGATCATAATGACGAAGTAGAGTTTCTCTTCGTTTACGAAAAAAAATGCATCTACAATCACATTTCCTAGATGGCCTAGAAGTCTACTTGAGTTCATCCATGTGACTTTCCTTTGCATGGAAAATCTCACATGGCAAATCTCAGTGGCTGCTGTTCTTGATTTAAAGTGGCCAGACACCTGAATGGAACACTAAAATGATCAGTACTTCCTGATCTGTCCTTAGCAATTAGTGAAAAATAATGTAGCAGACAAATCATCTTGAAAGCTGAAGCTTTCAAGAATGGTATCAATGTAAAACTTTTCACTATGTTATGTTAGAAAAGCAGGTTGCGTTAAACCATCACATCATGGATCACTTATCCATAAATTCTTAATTTGACTGACTTACAAAACCCAAAGCTTCCATGAAAGAAAATCCAGCAGTGCTGTCTGCAATATTGTTTTGAGAAAAACATAGTATCTGCAAGAAACCTGTAAGGTCAACAAGAAGGATGAACCAAACACACAATTTGAAAACCAGAATAATTAGCCAGTAAATAGACTGAAGGGGTCCCTGCAGAACTGCTCTGCAGACAAGGGTAGCCTTAATGCGTTAGGTGCAATACGACAAAGAGATGGTGCTCAAATAGGCAAGTGTTACAAGGTGACTGCATTAGAAATGGGTGGATTCCTTTTTCAGCATAAGCTTCTGAAAGTTGAAGTATGGCAAAGCGAAAGCAGGCAGATAAGGCTTTGCTATGCCAGAACTCTTCCCAGTCCAGAGCAGCTTTCAGCTGTTGTCATCTGCCTTTGTTTGATAAGGCAGAAATCAGTTGAAAAAGTAATTATTTGTGTCAACAGCTATGCTCGGGTGAAAGGACGAAGAATGTCCCTGATAGACTAGGATTTAAAATAGCCTACTAATGTTTTAATACTTCATCATAATGTGAATATATACCTCTGTGTATACGTTACATATATTAAGTGATGCAAGAGAAAAAATGGAATTCACCGCCACGGTATAAACAGTCCACCTTAGCAACTGTGTTAAATATATGAAACACTATCAGCTCAGTTAAACTGTAATTGAAGTGGCTTAAGAAACAATCTTTCTAATCCATAGCTGTCTAGTTATAGGAATCGGAATCCAAAACCATAATAGAGCAACTCTAGGCTTCGCCTGCGTACCTTAATAAGCTAATACAAATGCTGCAATTCTTGTTACCTTGTTACACTTTAGGTGACTGAATTTGAAGTTAGGTATTGGGAACTTTAAGCTGATTATCTAATTAAAGCAGCTTCCTTTCTTCTAAATTAATGAAATACTGTCTATGTGCTTTTAATGACAGTGTTAATAAAGTCAGCTTGAGCTCAGCAGGCAAGCTGGTAGTTTATCATGCGTCTGAAGCCGTCCTATACACATATTAAACAGATGAGCCACAAGATCTAGGCCGCAAGGATAAAACAGTACTTCATAATGAGCAATTTTTTTTTAATTCAGTCTTTGTACACAGGGTTAGTTTCTTAATATTTGTCTTCTATTTTGATGAGTTTGCTGCCCTCTGTGAACAGCAGTGTAAGTCATCCAGACACACACATTATCCAACACATTGGGTACACCTAGAGCGTTACACCAAAGCTGTGCTTAGTCCCTCTTTCTGAGAAAATTATTTCAAGGAGAGCTCTGTGCAAAGCTCAGACCGACCTTGGCCTATCAGTTTTGGCTGTAACACGCCTCAAGTTGAAACAGGAGCTTATCTCCGAGCACTAAACATAGGGAACACACGATTCTTTTTCTTAATTATTTATAGACTGTTGTGCCTTTCCCTTTCTTGTGTCAGTGTGGCTGTTCAGTAGAGTCAGTGGTGCTAGAAATACTGTCTCACAGTGATACAAGGGGGGCAGGTAGGATAGCTTACCATGTGCCTCTTCAACCTCCATGTACAATAACCCCTCTGCTCCACTTAGGGGTGGGGGGGGACATTATGGTCATCAGACAAAAACCACCTCATTCTTGGAAATAATTACACAGTAATGACCCAGGCTAAAAGAAATGGAAGAAAGAGGTAAAAGCCTCTTGTATTATCACAGTTTGAGACAATAAAAGAGGAGGGTTACGGCATTAGAAACCTAAATCACATGAAAAATGTTTAAATTGTAGCATTCCCCACTGCCAGTACAGTCACAGAGCTCCAATATTTACAGAGACACAATAGTTTAGTCTGTGTAGGAGAGCCAAGGAATCATTACAAAGGAGGCAAGCATCAGAAATTAATGAAGAACATTGAAAAACATGAAGAACATGCATAAACCTCACAGAATAAATTGATACTTAACTACAATTTGTGAGGGCTTGGGGACATATTAAGGAAGATCTGGGGAGCAACTCATCAGTGGGCAACTATTCAAGCATACAGTGACTTTGCATACACTGAAAAAGGCACCAAAATGCCTAATAGTATTAAGAACAAGAGAAATATTTAGTCAGTTTAATTGACTATGTATTACCTCTTCAGAAAGAGCCATCACTAAGAGCACTTTTGGGGATGACACCACAGCTGGTTGTATGAGCCCACGGATGGAAAATAGGACATAAGAAGTCTGAACAAGTGAGCCTGCAGCTACTCTTTTATCCTATTCTGTAAGCAGGCTGACAGAGATGGCACTAGAAGAAATCAGATCAAGTAGTGTAGTGGTCATGCTAGATGGGTCAGAAAAATGTCTGCTCTTATATGTGCTATTCTGTTTCTTGCCTCAGTTTTCTTCCCCCTTTCCCAGTTACTTACTGCAAATAGGGACAGATCATGCAGAAGGAGCATGAAATATGCATTTTTTTGACTCAAACTACACTCCTATGCAGTTAGCATACACCAACTTAACACTTTGTGCCACACACAACTGTTCCTCCCTTATTCAGCCTCATTAGCTTTTGAGGAAAGACATCCTGCTTACACAGCTGTTATCAGCCTGGTCTAATGCTGTCTTTTCCTCTTACAGGTCCAGTGGGTCCTTTCCTGATGCTCTGCCTTGTACAAGTATAAAGGAGTGAAGCATAACCCTAAATCATGATCACTTACACCACTGTATCAATAAAGCATAAGACAGAAGACTGGCCACTTGGTGGGTCTGTTCTGCTTCCATGTTTCCCCGCCGGGCACACCCAGGGCCAAGGCTGTAGCCCTCACTAATTGCCCTCAGGTCTCTATGGCAGCTCTCTGAAGACTGCAGCAAGCTTCTGCTGCCTGAGCACCTCCGTGGTGCTCTCAGCTCCCATTGCTCAGAAGAGCGCTAGGAGATCGGCTGGCCTGCAGCTGCAACGCGCTGTGAGAGGAGAGCACTTCAGAAACTTTTGGAAATACCATCGAGCATTTCAGCCGAAACTAGTAAGTGCTCAGTGAAGCTGATATTCCAACATTGGATCTTCCTCCATTCCACAATTGAAAAAAATAAAGTCAATGCTTAAGACTATTAAAAAATTCCATCTTCATTATCTTTCTAATACTTCCCCCCCTCCATTCAACAAGAAGGATTTTTTTTTAATGAAAATACCATACTTGCCCATCAAAGCACCAAACTAACAAGAATAGTACTGTTTGGAAGAGCCTTTATCCCGGAATCTTATTCCATCCTCACAGAAGAAGAAAAAAAGGAAATTAAGTAACAAAAGTTAACGAGCAATTTTATTTTCTTTCAGGAAAGGTTAGCAATCCCACAGCAGCAAATTAATCCCAATTAGCAATGATATTTTGTCTTGATACATCATGACACTTTTGATTTACTGTGTTTCTAGGATGCAGGCAGCAAATGTTAATGATTCGGTTTGCTGGGAATTTATACTCCTGCTCATTTCCCATTTGCTGATCAGTTGCAGCTCGTCAAGACTTGGCTGCTTCGACTAATGAACTGACGGCCTCACAGGAATAATGGTGTGTTCCGCAGGCCTCATTTTTTTTCATGCCATCTGCAAAAATGCAGGTTCCTCACTGAAAAAATATTCCTGGCAGTCAGAAAGGAGTGATTATGATCATATAAATGTCACTTGTAATTTGTATTTCACTTGTTTAATAGTGTTACTACTAAATGAAGGTTTCTGTACAGAACAGAACTAATTATAGTAAATTCAGCATTTTTAGGGGAAAACTTATGAAGGGAAGCATACCTAGTTTTGTTCATTTCTATAAAATATTCTAATAGAAATGATGCATTTTTACATAATGATTTATCTGCCCAGCTGGTCTAGTTTGAATTAGAGCTACACAGAATGTCCCTCTGGAGGCTTGTACAGGCAGTAAACATCACTTTTCTTATACACAGTAAACACAAAACCCATTCAAATCTATTGCATATGTTGTACCTAAGGTGCAGGAAATTTTCAATACTTACAGCAACAAGAGTTTTACAATTATTCTGCGAAATGGTTTCTTATCTAATTGATGCTTACTGTGAAAGTTTGATAAACACCTGGCTGAACCCATCAAAAGAAAGGTCACTGTGATTTTCATGCAGACTTCATATCATACTGTGCTTTCATTTAAGCAATGCTTCAGCAGTAACAATGAAATTTATGAAGCTACATCCCTGAAAACTTAGTGCAAGCGGAAGGAAACCCTCCAATAGTGTGATGTTACGAAAGGTCCAGACTTTAGCCCACTGCAGACCGATCCAGTGGGGTCCTCCTGGACTGCACCAGAACATCTACTCTGAGCTCCAGGAGCGGGCTGCCTTCTTTCCTGAAATCTACATGGTTTATTTGGCCCTGATACAGATTTCAACACAAAGCCCAACAGAATTAAGAGTCGCTTTCCCAGCTGCATTTCTATCTCATGAATCAAGAAAAGAATTGCCTTCAAACTTTCAAAACTAGTATCTTCACCTGTTAATAGAACAAAGAAAGAGGTTTTTCTGAACATGGCTAAAAACAGGACAGTACTTCTGTACTGCTTGCAGAGCTAATTACAAAGAACAGTCTGTATCTTGAAGCTGATCAAATAACACAGACACCAGATTGTCTGCATTAGACAAAACAACTGTCAGCTAAGGGAGCATTGTATTCCTTCGGCCCCACTGCGATCCTTGGCTGAAGCCTGTCTGGGTTGGACAGACGGGGGACATTCACCCAAGAGGATGAGCTCCATAGAGAAAGTGCTAATGAGGGCCAGAAACATCAGAACTACTGCACTCTCCAGAAAAGCAACATCAAGCCGCTATAGCACAGGACTGACATCAAGACAGTTGCAAAACATAAACAGCAACTTAAAGTAATTTAAGCCATGGAGCAGCCTGAGCTGCTGGGATCCCCCAAGCAGATGGCCTGACAAATTCAAAATGTGCATCCTTCAGAGAATATGCAAAGCAACAAAGGGTATCTGCAATTACAGCTTTTCTGTGAAATTATTGCTCCGACTACTTTGCTGAAGATTGACAGACTGCGAGGAACAAGTCTGATTAAGATGCACTTGAGATGCCTTAGGACAGTGGTTCCCAACCTCTTCAAGAAACACCGTATCTGGCAAAGCCTGGAGACCAGGAGCTGCCTCCAATCAGCTGTACTCACCTTAACATACCTCGCTGAAGGCTGAGCGGCTGCAAATCCTGGTCTCATAATCAGACCTAGTTCTGCTGCGAGTTGCGGGTTTCTTTTTTTGTTGTTGTTTTTGTTTGTTTGCTACATCAAGATTTCAGGCAATGCCTGTCTCCTGCAACCGGTACTGTTTGCACTAACACATCCTCTGTAGACTGCTCCAAGCAACGCATCAATCCTCAGCATGGAGGATGCAAAAAGCTATACTGGTGCATGTATATGTGTCTGTACAAAAGCTTTAAACCATGTATACCAGAATGGGAAGCTAGTTTCAGAGTCCCTGAAGAAATGAGGGCAGAGTCTCTTGTCATCAAGAGAGAAAGAACCTAGAACATCAGGCACAGGGCACCTATAACCATTCAGGAAACATTTCCTTTCACATTATTGCTACAAAACCAGTCCTTCAATCTCTATAATCAAATGGCTCAGGAAAGGATATCATATTATGGTCATATATACACTACACAGTGTATGGCATGTTGCTCATGTGTTAAAATCTCTGCACAGGGACCATGGAATTGTGATAGTTAACAAACACATTTAAAAATTTTTTTTTCCTTCATATGCTATAAAGCCAGACTAGAGCTAGTCACACCTGACTCCAATTATAGGATGTATTTCTGGTTCAGAGCCTTATAGAAAACATAGATGGTTACTTGCCTTTTTTTTTTTTTTAATGGAATACCAGTTGAAAAAAAAATACTCTATTTTTCATTCCTGGTTTCCAAGTTTAGACGCTAGACAAAAAAAAATATGTAACTTCAGAGACTTCAACTCTAAGTATAACAAGTAAAGATACAGGGACTGTTTAGTGCACTCCAGCCTGAGGAGCTGGGCATGGCTTCAAGGGAAGCAAGTGGGCTGACAGATCCTATGCCTTGCAGGAACGTCTGGAAGAAGTGGCAAGTGATTGTTGCAGGTGATTCCCTGCTGCAGGGGATGGAGGCACCTATCTGCCAAACTGATCTCTTCTCTAGAGAGGTTTGCTGCCTGCTAGGGGCTCAAATAAGAGATGTCACCAAAAGACTGCCAAGGCTTGTCCACATGTCATGCTATTACACTCTTCTGCTCTTTCATGTGGGCACTAATGATACCAAAGGCAGGCTAGAAATCACCAGACAGGATTTCAGAGCTCTGGAGATGGTGGTCAAGGATCTGAGAGCCCAGTCTATATTCTCCTCAATTCTGCCAGTGAGGGGGAAGGATGGGAGAAGTAGACAGTTTTTCCAAATTAACAACTGGCTTCCCTGCTGGCATTGGCAACAGGGTTTGGTTTCTACAATCATGGAATCCTGTCTGAAGATTGGCAACTGATGGGAAGAGATGGGATCGACCTCACTAACAGGGCATGCATGTCTCTGCCAACAGGATGACAAGCCCAGTAAGAGGGCTTAGGAAGGAAGGCTTAGAAAACTAGGAAAGATGGGGGAATTATAGAGACATAGTCAACAAAATGCAGCTCAAGTCAGGATGCCTCCAGCAGGTGCATGCAGCTGGGGAAGTGCATATGAAACATGGCTATGGGAGATCCTCTTCCACTCCTGGGAAACTTGATTACTTCTCTGAAATGCCCGTACACCAATGCATGCAGCATGGGGAACAAACAGGAGGAACTGAAGATCTGTGTGCAGCTGCAGGGCCATGATCTCATTACAATTACAGAGACATAGTGGGATAGCCTGCATGACTGGAATACTGTCATGGATGGCTACACGCTTTTTAGGAAAGACAGGCCAAGAAGGCAAGGTGGCAGAGCTGCTTTTTATGTGAGAAAGCAACAGGAGTGTATTCAGCTCTGCCTAGGGGTGCATGAAGACCAAGTCAAGAGCTTTTAGGTAAGGACTAAAGGGCAGGCTAACATGGGTGACACTGTTGTGGGTGTTCACTACAGACCACCTGATCAGAAGAAATCATCTTCCTTCTATGCAGCCTTTTACAGATAGCTGGAAGTAGCCTCATGATCACAGGCCCTGGTTCTCATGGGGTACTTTGACCACCCTGATATCTGTTGGAAGGATAACACAGTCCAGGAGGCTCCAGCAGAGCACTGATGATAACTTTTTGACACAGGTGGTGGAAGAGTCAATGAGGAGAGGTGTGCTGCTGGACCTTGTACTAACAAGCAAAGAAGAACGGGTTAGAGATATGAAAGTTGGTGGCAGCCTTGGCTGCAGTGACCATGAAATGAGATAGTGGAGTTCAGGATTCTGCAAGGAGGAAGCAAGCCAATAAAAACAGGATCACAACCCTGGACTTTAGGAGCCTGTTCAGGGACCTACATGTAGGAATAGGAACGTTGTCAGAGTATGCAGGGATGCAATGAGGAAGGCTAAGGCCCATTTGGAATAAAATCTGGCAAGGGATGTCAAGGACAACAAAGAGGGCTTCTTCAAGTATGTCAGTAGCAAAAGGAAGGGAAAAATGTGGGTCTGCTGCTGAATGGGGTGGGGGCCCTGGTGACAAAGGATAGAGAAAGCAGAGAATACCAAATGCCTCCTTTGCTTCAGTCTTTACTGCTAAAGGCAGCCCTCAGGAACCCCAGAGCCTGGAGACACAAGGGAAAGTCTGGAGAAAGGAAGACTTTCCCTTGCTCGACCAGGATTGGCTTGGAGATCATTTAGGTAAACTTGACACCCACGTATCTATGGGCCCCAACGGGATGCACCCATGAGCGCTGAGGGAGCCGGCAGATGTTATTGCTAGGACACTCTCCAACATCTTGGAAAGGTCAGGGAGAACAGGAGAGGTGCCTGAAGCCTGGAAGAAAGCTAACGTCACTTCAGTCTTCAAAAAGGGCAAGCAGGAGGACCCAGAAAATGACAGGCCAGTCAGCCTCACCTCCATCCCTGGAAAGGGGATGGAACAGCTCATCCTGGATGTCATCTCCAGACATCTGGAGGAAAAGAAGATGATCAGGAGTAGTCAGCATGCATTCACCAAGGGGAAAACACGCTTAACCAATCTGATAGCCTTCTACGATCGAACGACTGGCTGAGTAGGTGAGGGGAGAGCAGTGGATGTTGTCTACCTTGACCTCAGCAAGGGTTTTGACGCTGTCTCCCATCGCATCCTCACAGGGAAGCTCAGGAAGTGCACGTTAGATGAGTGGACAGTGAGATGGATTCAGAACTGGCTGAAGGGCAGAGCTCAGGGGGTTGTCATCTGCAGCACAGAGTCTAGCTGGAGGCCTGTGGCTACTGGTGCGCCCCTGGGGTCAATACTGGGTCCAGTCGTGTTTGGTTTATACACCAGTGACCTGCAGGAGGGGACAGAGTGACTCCTCAGCAAGTCTGCTGATGATACCAAGCTGGGAGGAGTGGCTTCTATGCCAGAAGGCTGCGCTACCATTCAGGGAGACCTGGACAGGTGAGAGAGGTGGGTGGAGAGGAACCTCTGGAAGTTCAACAAGGGCAAGTGCCTTGAGTCCTGCACCTCAAGAGGAATAACCCCTTGCACCAGAAAAGGCTAGGGGCTGACCTGCTGGAAAGCAGCTCTGCAGGGAAGGACCTGGGAGTCCTAGTGGACAAGCTAACCATGAGCCAGCAACGTAGCCTCGTAGCCAAGAAGCCCAGTAGTATCCTAGGGTGCATTAGAAAGTTGTCAGCAGGTCGAGGGAGGTGATCCTCCCCCTCTACTCAGCCCTAGTGAGGCCTCATCTGGAGTACTGTCTTGAGGAGCCCAGAACTGTACACAAGAGAGACATGGAACTACTGGAGCATCTGTCTTATGAGGAATGGCTACAAGAGCTGGGCCTCTCTAGCCTGGAAAAGAGAAGACTGAGAGGGGATCTTATCAACATCTACAAATACCTTAAGGGAGGGTGTCAAGAGGATCGGGCTGGACTCTTTTCAGTGGTGCCAAGCAACAGAAGAGGCATCAGGCACAAACTGAAACACAGGAAGTTCTGCCTGAATATGAAGGGGAATTTCTTCACTGTGATAATGACAGAGCACTGGCACAGGTTGCCCAGAGAGGCTGTGGAGTCTCCTTCTCTGGAGATATTGAAAACCAGCCTGAATGCAATCCTATGCAACATGCTCTAGGTGATGCTGCTTGAGCAGGAGAGTTGGACTAGATGATCTCCAGAGGTCCCTTCCAGCTGTAACTGTTCCGTGATTCTGTGACTGTACAGAGCTTGGTGCATGCTGGATCTACATAAGAACACTCACGAGAAATATATGCAACTAGGCCTTTGATAGAATGATTTGGCTTGGATTGCAACTTAACAAAAGAATAAACAAAATCAAGGAAGTCTAGAATATAAATTATTAATCAATATTAATATCAATTTAAAAGCAGTGAATATATCAGTTAGATTGTCCCCCACAACAAAACTATTTTCAGTTCTTTGAAAGTTTGAAAAAAGCTACGGTAAAGTGGTATCTGTGTAATTCCTGACCTATCTTGTGGAATAAAAAGCTGCTGACACTGCTTTTTGCTCTCTGCCTTTGAACAGAAAAGGCAATTCAATTTTTAATGTAAAAATGTTTAAAATGCCTTAACGGAAATAACAACTTAGGAGTGTGGAATATCCTTTAAAACAATTTAAATATCATTGTCCTTCCTTCAAGGCATTACCTTTAATTGATTTAATCTTAATTTGTTTCTTCCTAGCATGGTAATTGCCATTGATTCCAATTAATATTCAGCTGGCCTTTCTGTATAAATAATTACTGTCTGATTTATTTCTCTCAGATCAGGCTTTCTTTTGTTACAGCTATCGTTTGTGGTTCTGGGGAACTATATGGTACATGCAGTAAAACCTACAATACAGGACTGGGTTAGACTTTGGCCACTGCAACACCTAACACTTTTAAAGGCTGCACCTGCCGTACCAAAGACCCGAGACAGGCGACACGGCTCGCCTCTGTGCAATGCATCCAGGGAGATGCATCACAGCCGAATGCAGAGGCCCCGGCCACAGGGGAACATGTCATGAGAGCTGACAGAGTTTGTCTCAAATCTTGCCTTCTCTACACAGCTAAATACTGGCCTTGGAGAGGTCCTGCTGTCAAAATTGGCACTGTAAGCCCTGTGGTATATAAAACATTCTGTCTTAAAGAGTAGGCAAGAGTCAAGACAGAAGGTGGTCCTGTGCCTGTTTTACTCAGTGGCACTGTGGTTAGAACATTTGCCAGCATATAGGAGATCTGGTTTCAGCACGGAGACACAAAACCATGTCCCTCATGAGGTCTCAGGACCTGTCTCAGCTCTTCACACTCCATTCCAGAAAGCTGTTGGAAAGCCTGAGAAATCATTAGATTTTATTCTCCTCTCCTGAAAAAATACAGACCAACTCCCCCATGCATCAATCCTTCTGCCTATCAAGTACAGGAAGATATCTCAGAAACCTTCTCTAGATCAGAGGATGCTAAGTCTCTCGTCTGGCCTGCAGCTCAGTGGAAACAGAGCTTCTGCTTGGTTGGAGTTTTACCTTTGCAGCAGCCTCCTCATAACTTAAGGCTTTACGTTTCAGTTCACGTACACACACATACATCCCACACACAGAGTTGATAATTTAGACCTAGCCACAGAAATTATTACACTTTTGAAACTTGAGTGACTGGTACACATAGTATCCAGCTGTTTCCAATACACTCTGTGTTTCTTTTCCTGACTAGAAAAGTCTTCTTTATTACTAACATTTCAATGTTTTTCTCCCTCATCATCTGACCTCAGACTTCCAATATATTCTGGCAGGCAGCTCGTTTCTTGGCTATTAATTCAGGACTTCTGCCATTACCATTAAAGTTTCAAGATTTTCTCCATTTGCTCCATTTCGGTAAAACAGAGTCAGCCCTCTTGTTTTAGCTCATTCTACTGTTTCTGGCCAAACTGCAATATAACACATTAAAATAAATAAATAAATCACTTTGGTTGGGAAACACTGAGTTTGGACATTGTATGTTCTTTTATCACAATTCAATGTGTTGCACTACAGTGTGTAGACTCTGGCTTTCAAGTAAGGGAAGTTTCAAGCAAAAGTTTTTCTGTTTAGAGTGAAGACATAAGCACTCCCTTATTAGTACAAATTATTGCTGTGCTTACCAGTGCTCTTTGTGTCTGCCCTAACAAAAGATGGCAGAATTCACTTGTCCTCCATGGTGAGGAAGCAGAGGAGCTGAGCTTGTTTTTAAAAAGGTTATGTAGAAAGGATGACCTCATATCAAGAAGTATGCACAAGGCTGGTTCTTCACCTGCTATAAATCAGCATAATTCCACTGGTTTCACGAGGACCACAGGTAAGGATCCAACCAGGAAAGTCAGTGTCCAGTTCTGAAGGCCTTATGAATGAAACGTTTAAAGTTTGCTAATCAGATCACATATCTGCATTTGGATTATTATTTTACTGGGTTCTTACAGCATTATGCTATGTACAAAGCATAGAACAGAAGCAGAATAAGGAAAGGAGATTGAACAGAAAGTTCTGGCATGGCCTCCAAACAAATAACCATGTCATTTCTAGGAAACAGCCTCAATGTACAAGATTGTCTCTGAAGTTTCAAAGCTGAGAGACCGGAGGGATGGTGCAAGGATACCCCTCCAACAGACTGCATGCAAAAGCACCTCTGAGAACAACTGCAGTGCCAGCTCAGTTCAAACTTGAGATCACTGTCAAGAACAAAACTATTAGGAGAGGTGTCGGGTCACAGCCACATCACGCACTCCCAAGCAGAGCTGATAGTGATGCAGGTGACTGGGTTGTCTCTGACCTTAATGACAGTGAGACTGATAATAATTTCCAAAGCAGCCTTGCACAAATATGGAATCTGTTAAAGTAACGTTCTGACATTTATCTCAATTGCTACTAAGACTTGAAGAAAGCTTGCAAAGTATAAGCAATAACATATCTCCCTCTGATGTCCCAGCAGCACAACAGGTTCACAGGGCTATATGTGTAAAATCCAAGATTGCAAAGTTTGTATTTGTGCTTCGAGTCAGAAAACTTCAACCACAGGAGCAAAGTAGAGCACTGATAATAGTCAGTGGCAACCAATTAGATAGGGAGATAATTTCACCTCGCTTTGAACTCTAACTGCAACACATTCTGACATCTTTGAGTAAAAGCTGCTATAAAATACAGTAACACTTTGCTTTTCTATCTGAACTAAATCTCTTCTCTTTTACTATGAAGTCCTTGTTTAAGTTAACCAAACACCTTGCTTCTCTGCTGCATACTGGGGCTTAGTGAAAGGAAAATTAACAGCTTGTATCATCCAATGCACAAATATCCCTTTCATCCCAAAGCTACTTAAACCCTCTCTCAAAGCAGTCATACTGCAGATTCATTTTACCTGCCTTTCTTCTCTCAGCACTAAATCTCACCCCCACTTTGAGCAGGCACTAGGTTTTGCTTTCTGTTTTTGGTCTGCTGCATAACCTTTGTCATACTTTGCCAAACTCATCTAGGTGGACATCACGATCTCCTTACTGCCATGATTATGAGGGCCAATTTCCTGTTAGGAAAACATGCTCTGAATCAGTGACAATTCCGTTGAGTTTTCCTTCAGTTCACCTTAATCAGACTGACAGATCTTCCAGTTGATACCCATGTAACTAGCCATATTGGGGACACCCTCCTCCCCCCCCCCCAAACCTGTGCTTTGCCCTACAGCATCTTTGCTTCCTTCTTCACAAAATGAAATGGTCTGACAGACATTTTATGGCTGTCTCAGCCCACAAACTGATATGGACAAAACCACAACTTAAAAATGAATAAGAATCAAGGAAGAGAGCAGAGGCTGAACACAGCAGAGTTTCCCATATAAAGAAAAACACACATGCATTTACTTGTGCTTTAGATTTCTATCTGGAAGCTGTGGCTTACAGACATAGCTGTGACATGACCTGGACACCTCTGTTAATGTCTACTGTAGACTGTATAGTTGCTTTTCATGGTTTTGTACAAATTATTCTCTTGAAAAAGAGAAAGTATATTGATCATACTGGTCATGGTTTGGGACATTATTCTAGGCATTCCACAGATTATAATAGGGTATAGATTATAATGCACAGTCTTTTTACTGTATTCCCTTTCTGAAGGAGTTTCTAAAGAAGCTAAGCAACCAAAGCACCTGCAGATGATGTACAGGAAATATGCCATTTCCTAGCCAATTGCTCCAGAACCTGCGGAGTATGCAGGTGGACAACTCCTTGTAACACCTACAACCATTTATGTCTTCTGAACATCCACATCTTCATTAGCTTTGATCCTCAACTGTTATTTCTTAACAAAAGGCAGAAAGCAAGCTATCATAAGTCTTCACAGTAACACAAACAAAACGGGTGGGATTCTGGGTAACCTGCAATGTCCTAGCACAGTAAAATCCTACTCCAATATAGCTGGGTAAGGATGCAACAGTGTCAGGGTCAGAACATTCCTTGCTCTGAAATATATCCATCTTACTTATATGAAACAATTTCATTCCCCCCTCTTTGATCCTCAAAATAACTGATGCAAGCAAGTGTGAATACGAAATAAGATGATGTGATTCTTTGGAGTCATTGCAGGAAATTGCACATGTTTTTGAAATGAAAAATCCTTGCAAAGTCAATCAGACATTGCTGGGAGGTCAGTGGGGAGCTGTGCTGTGTCAGCCTGTTTGCTCACTAGTGCCAGGAGATGTAATAATGCACTGATAGAGCAGGTTTAATCACAAGGATCTTTATTAAAAAATGACCATTATTTCAGACCTACAGTAGTTTTTCTGAGCTACTTTCTCATTGGAAAGTTAATTTGAGCAACAATTCCATGGCAATCCTGTCAGCTATTTTATAGTCTAACCAGTTAATTCATAACTGCCTAAAATTACTGCATTTAAATCCTTGCTCCTACTCCTCTTGTGATCTGCCATTGACTTCAAGAAAGCAAGAGGAGGCAACACCGAAAAGGTCACAAATAGACTGCACCTGACCAATCCATCACTGCCTAGTTCCTTTTAGTAAATTTGGCTGGCAAAGTGTTAACTATTAAAGTGAAAGCACTGCTGGAGCAATACAGTGCATCTATTGATTAAAAAAGATGAACTCCCTACATGTGCTGAACCAAGCACAGAACACAAATAGAATGGAAGCTGATGAGGCAGTTAAGTGTAGAAATCCTACCACAAAACAACCATGCTGAGACAATTCTTTGAAGCTACCGAGACACGAATACTCCTTAATCTTACCTCATCCACAGTGTGTGGAATATGGGAAGAAACCCCTAGAAGCTAATTAATATTGGCAGCTAAACTATTCAAGCCTGATAAAGGAAAGACATTGCCTTAAGCAAACATAGGCTAATAGAGTCAGCATGGTGGTAATCTATTCCCTTACCAAGGTATCTTCAGGAAAGAATGCCTTCCGGTGCTGATACTGAGCCATGAATAAGCCTCATACCATACGGACTGTAATGTCACTGGGGCAAGAGCCGTCCAATACTCTGTACAGTGCTTAATACAGTGAGGTTTCATTGGTCAGCTCTTAGTCATAGTATATATAATAAATAATGTGATGGCAAACTGGGACTAATGTTCTCTGAGAAGTAAACATTATGCACTTCTATTTTGAAGGAGGTAACCTGATCCATATGTGTAAAGAGAAGTAAATACCTCTAGGAAGGATGCTATTATGATAAATAAGTAGCTTCAACAGTAAGCAGTCTAGATTCTAACCCATAAGAGGGCAATGGCTTAGGTCCATAAACATAAAACTAAAAGATTTAACAGCTAAAACAGTAAGGACTTTGTTCTGTAATTAGTTTTAAAGTTAAGCATTTATACTACAAGTTGTACAAAAATTAAGGCCAAATAGAAAAGGGTATGAATGGGTAACCTTGTGTAATAATTTTACAATATCAGCTTTTGAATAAGGACTAGGACACTGGCTCTCATGCAATGACCTATCACTACCTAAAACATTATAGTCTTGTTGAGAAAATGTTAGTTTCCATCAAACTGATGATCAGAAAAAAGCTATAAGGAGGAGGAAGACAAAAAGAAACCCAAAACAAAAATGAATCTCCCAGCTTCTCAGTACTAACTACAGTGGCTTGTCAGCCTACACTCCTGGATATTTGCAGCTGTTAAAGACTAAGAGCCTCTCCTTTGAGAATGCCACCTCATCTCTATGTAGGTATTTCCCTCTCATGTCTCTCAGTCTGAGTTCATTAGCAAAACTGACCTGTGCCTTATTCTAACCATCAAGGTCTTCACGTTAATTTGGAACTAATGAGAGAGAAAAAAAGAACAAGAAAAATGATTTTTGAATTATATAAGTCAAGGAAAAAGGGCCTAAGAGGATCTGAAAACTTGATAAAAATCTAATGAGGGAAGGAAGCTTTCTCCTCTGGTATTTTTATAGCATTAAGTGAAACTCTGCAGCCTTGGACACTGAAGTAGCATGCCAAATCCTTCCAATATCCTCTGAATGCATTACTAAAGAGAAGAAGGTCAATCCCAATAAAATTGTTATTTAATCATTGCTTTAAGAGAAGTTATCCTAATTTCAGAGGAATACAATGTCATGGAAGCCATCATTCATCTCCATGCAGCCAGAAATCATCTCTCACAGGAGGAATTTTTCAATATGTAAATTCTCCAATGTTATAATCTCTTTGACCCTGTTTTCTTGTTTTTTTCTTTTCTTTTTGTCCACTGGATTTGAATTAGTTCTCTTCCTTCAGAATTCATCAGAGTGGGAAATTTCTGCACAGCAGTTCAGAGGCAAATTGAATTTGCAAATACACTAGAAATTTGTAGAGTCACAGCCACCCAGCCCACTAAAAAGAATGCACAGGTGACTTAAGCAGTTATCAAGTACTCACAACACATCACTTAAGAATAAGCAGAAGGTCAGAATCTATTCTAGATTCAGACCAATTTTGTTTGGGGTGGGGGGAAAAAACTATGACGATTCATGGATGGAAAAGGCAAGGCAGAAATAGAGTAAGATGCACATTACAATTTATTTACTCAAGCTTTGCTGTAAAAGCCTGTGATGCAGGACATTTCTGGGGAAAATGCAGAAAGAATATTTCTGGGGAAATCAGGAAGCAGGCATCTCTCCACACGGGCTTCCTTTATCATCTCAAATGCGATCAGGAACAGCTTCAACTGGCTGACAGAAATGCTATAACTCCTCTCAAAATATTTACTCTCAGAGACATTTTCTGCATGCAAATTCCTTTCATTTCATCACCTACTAAGCCTACAGATAAATCATTTGTTTTCTAGTAGCAATGGGTAAGTACTAGGACTACCAGGAGAGCAGCCAGAGGAGACAAGGTGAAGAAAAACAACACTTCCAAGTACATAGGACCGGACCACAGAAGATTCACAGTTGTAATGCTGCTGAAAAGCCTTTGTGTATACACCTTGTGAAAGGAATAGAATCTGGAGCAGCCTAGATACTGTCAGGAGTTTTACATACATCCCTTTTCATTCTGTGGACCATCCCTTGATTAGAAAGGTCTCTTCGTGCATTTGAGATGAGTCTAACTTACTCTTCCTGCTCAATCCCCACTCCAAGAACCTTTATTATTGTCTTACAGATAAGTGTTTTCTGTGCTCTGACCTTTGAAGCTTGCAAATAAAGACAACTGTCACCCTGGAAACATTTGACTCTTAATGGCTTCACATTGTTCTGGAGGATCAGGCAGGTAGTACACATGCACAGTCAGCTTTGGTAAGTTTGAAAACAAATGAGGAAAGAAATCTCCAAGATAGAGCTCACGGTGCTATGCTTGACAGAAGAGCAGCAGGAAATTTTCAAGCTGTCCAGATTTTGGAAGAATTAATTGTATCTTCTTGTTATCTGCTGAACTTTGGAAATATCACTGAATCCTGAAAATCTAGCAAAGACTGACAAGAGACCTCCCACCATTTTCTCTCCAGTCTAAACAGAAGAACGAACAACACTTTATTTGGTGAAAAATACTTGAAATTTTATACTGGTGGCTGTGGCATGGGGAGAGTGGGATGAGGAGAAAAAAATGTCAATTGCAAGAACATAATTGATCTTTTCTTTTTGCTAAAGATCTTCAAGTCTGTCAAGGTTTTCAGACCCAGTCCCTATCTGCACATGCAAGGAGCTTCATCCTCAGCTGATGCAGAATAGTATCGGTGGCATGCAAAATTTACCCCGATAAGGTAGTCTAGTTACTGCACTTTTACAGAGATAAAGTAGTCCCAGCTGTATGGGAGCACACTACTAATTCCTGTACCTGTATGCCTGGTAAATCCAAAGCTGTAGACAAGCAGCACAAGATATGGTCATTTCAACTGTGGTGAAAGCAACTGAGTAAAATCTAACACTTGAGAGTGACAGTGCGCTGGAAGGTGTTCACTTGCCTGAAATCCTACTGTGCTGCAAGTGCTGACACTGTATTCTATTCATGGGAGCCACGATTTCATGTCTACCTTTAATATTCTTAATAAAATGACGATTTTTACACTTCTACTTCTAAAGTGATGTTTTCCTAATCTTTTTTAAAAAAGGATAATAAAAAACTGTCAGCTACTGTTCCAGGGTTTAGTATAGCTTTCATCTAGTCTCACAACTCTCAAGAATCAGTATGAAATTTGAAGCAATAAAAATCAGACTCAGCCAGTATATTTAGGTATGGAAAGAAAAGAAGAAAATCCCAAAATTTCTCACAACAAAATTTTCCATTCTCAACCAGGGTGACCCATTTTAAACCTGCAGATGCTATGGGGTACAAAGACAAAAGCCCAGCTAGGCTAGCGCGAGGGTTAGAAGACCTTACGACTTCAGATGCCTAGAGAAGGTCTGGAAAAAAACCTATTCAGTGTGCAGTTCAGCACTGAGCAAGCAAGATGGAAATCCAGTGCAGAGAGATGGTGAAAAGAGGGCAAGGAGTGAAGAACATTTTCAAATTAAGAAAAGATTTATGGCTCAGCTTGTATCTGCCACTGCAAACATCTCCCATCCCTCTCCCGTGGGAGATTCTGCTATGGAGGGGGTTGTTCTTAAGCTCCTCAGCCGAATCTTGTTACTCAGCAGTTATGTTTTGAGTCCTCCCCAGGAGATGCTGGTGGAAACAGGCGTTTCACACTATTGGTGCCATCCACTTCTGGGCAGACTTACCAGCCGCTGCGGTTTCTGGGATCTATGCCAGCAGGGATAATTCTGCTTATTGGTATAAATCCCATACATACATAGGCCATGCACTTGTGCCAACCTGTATTTTTCATTTGCTCTACCATCCCAGTTTGGTAGTGCTCTCTCATTAGCTAGAGTTTTTTCCTTTTTATGTCTAATTGCCCTTGGAAACCATAAAGGTTTATAAGTTCAGAACAAGAGGAAGAAAAAATAGTGTGGATTTGAACTATTTTTGTAGCCCCTGTGTACTTCAGCAATGGTTCAGGAGGCCTGAAAACCCCCAAACTCTGCAGGAATCCCTCAGTCCTACTCAAAATGCAAAACTGATAGAGCTGCATTTTATCTGATGCTGCTTTTACCTGGTGTGATTTTTTTTTTTTAATTTTTCCAGGAAGCTGGAGGGTGTTTTTTTTTTTTTTTTTTAGGTGCCAGAATTTGGGTTTTGTACTTTCCACCCACATAGAAGAATCTGTTTGCATATGGTATTTATGCCACTTTTGTGTGACATATGTTTGTGTGTCTAACTCCCAGGATGGGAAGTCTCATGCAGTGGGTAGGAGGAGGAACAGCAGGCCAAAACCTTCTGCTTCTGAGTGGAAAAGTTATAAGGCTCCAAATGGTTTCATTTTTATATTTCTGAAGAAAAGGATAAACAAGTGCAAAGTATAGAGACAGAAGAGGCAGCGGTGAGTAGGAAGAATTTACGTATAATAAGTATGTGAATTTAGATACATATACACACACGTGTGTGCATATGCATACACACATACACTCCCATCTTACTCAGAAGAGGCCAATCTCAAGAACCCAGGATTTCTGCAAGTCCTAAATGTAACAGAAGTATGAATAAGAGGAAAAGGAGATCCAAACCAAGTAACAGCAACTGTACTAGAGATGGTTCAAAGTTGGAATCACTGCTGATTGCAGCAGACTCATAGGAGTAGCCTCTTGCCTTCTCAGAGGCCATATTAATTGCACCAAATTGTTTCTTTCTTTGTTTTTCCAATCCAATGAAGGGAGCAGATAAATGGAAAAAAAATAACATATTTCACAGAGCAGGACCAGCTTCCACTAGAAGTAGTAAAATAGTTATTTTTATATGCAACTTCAATAGGCCCATGCAGTCATTTCATTACAATTGTTAAAAGAATATTCTTTTCTTGTTAAAAGAATACCTTTTTATACTTTAGCTTGCCACCTTTGATAGGGGAGTAACCACATTTCGCAGTGGAGCTGTTAAGGTAAATATCTGATGTACTCTCATGCACCAAGTAAGTAATGGGGAGGGTCACATGAGTTTTGAAGGTGTAAGAGACAAATTAAGTCAACACAAAATCCCCCCAAATTGTTTTTTTCCTAGCAGAGAGAATATTCCTTTAAACTAAACTGAATTTAACATCAAAAGACAAATTTGTGAGAGTGGAGTACTGGTTATGCTGCAAAAGCCTTCCCACTACTGCTGTTTGCCACCTAACAGTGACAAGGACATGTAGGAAAGAAGAGGCAGATAAATGAAAGGTTTGATAAGGATTACCAGGACAAACTCACTACCAAGCCCTACAAACTCTGTCAGTGTCTCATAAAGGCAATTATACTCCCATAAGAAAGGCAAGAATAAAAGGCTTGGTGATGGGTACAAGGCACAGGAATAGGCAGGGAACAAGGGAACCTAATGGAATTTTTTGTGCCAGGGAACATTACTGCTGAATGTGGAAATACAACTGCATTCAGTATCATGAGGAGAACATCAAAACACCTCAGAAAACACATTTGGGAGAGCAGAAAGTATGTGTTGCAAATTAGATGTACTGGAGAATCTTCCTACTGTCCCTCTGCAAGTCACCAGCACAGCAGTAGGGCAGCAGAGGAGAAGCAATCAAGTTCTTGTATGTGTCAGTGATAAGAATATCTGAAGTGAGGTGATAGCTATGATTTCCTTGCTAGACACCTGCACCATGAGTGTCAGTGAAAGGCATGTGATGGGCCAGGCTCATGGAAGAGTTGTCTGCCGCTTTTCACAGCCTAGTTTTTCAGAAACATTTGAAAGGGCAACAATATCCAATAGGGACCACCTGGGAATCGATATAAAATAAATGCATTTCAGCTCTGGTCTTGCTTTGTGTTGTTTAGTCTAGGACGGTTTGTGTGGCTGAGTTGTGCCACTTGCATCAAGACAGCATTATTCATTAAAGCAAAGCAAAACCTCCACCCAACTGTTGTCCCCATGGCTTTTATGCACAGAGTCTACCTTTGTAGAGTGAAGGGGAAGTGGTGAATTGCAGAGCAAGGCTGCAGTACACATCTAGGTAGCCTTGGCATTCACATAACTAAAAAATCTGAGAAAGGTGACAATGCAAAAAAAGGGAAGAGAGATTTTGGGAGATGTGAGAAGCAATTTCAAACAGGCAGGTGAAATGGTTTCCTTGGTATGTCAAGCCAAAGAGGGGAGAAGGCTGAACAGTTATCCCTGGGTTCGTGACTTGCATTGCAAAATATGGCAGACTCATGGAGACTTAATAACCTTAGAAAATTTGCCTCTTTCCCTGCCTATCATCCTATTTCTGAATCTTTCCAAATCCCTCTGTCCAGGTATTCTTCCCCCACCCCCCATTTCCTCTCTGCTACATGCCCTGAACACTTCCCTCCCCAACATTTTTCTCCTCCTCCTCATCCCAGCTAGAAGGTTCTGTGCACCATTTCTGCCATTCCTCCTCAGCCTGTCCTGCTAAATCTGGCTGCCCCATGTCCTTCCTCACAAAGTCGTTGCCATGGCACATTTCTGCTGGTACTCATCCTCTTCTAGCAAACTCCCCATCCTCTGAATTCTCTCTTCCCTTCAAGGCTCCTTTTCCACAGCCCTCCTGTTACTACTACTTGTCTTTTGCCTGAAAAGAATCTTCACAGCATCAACACATTCTGCTTATAGGAGTGAATAAACAAAGCTGTGATGGCAGGTATTAAGCTAGGAAATTCTAGAAACAGATCTCTGAGACCTGTTCACACATCCTGCATGTTCTCCTTTTTCCATTTCTGGTTGCAATAGCAAACCTCCACACTGAGGAGGGCTTCTTCCTCCAGAACATCTGTATATTCCATTTCTGGCCAGAGCATCAGCTGGACAAGTGTGCGAGAATATTCTTGATTCTGACATATCTCAATAGTTAACCAAGGAGCTTCTGCAATTTGTGACTTCTGCGTGGAGCTAAGTAACAAACTGACAGTATGAGGAGAGAAACAGCATCCAGCAGTTAAACATGACATGAAATCTATGCAATCTATCTCCTTTTAACTGTTTTCAGCAGGTTATGACATACCAACTCCTCTCTTCCATATTAGAACTAGTCAATGTAGAATTCTGGGTAAAAAAAAAAAAAACAGTACAGCTCTAAATACACTAGCTTTTTTTGTTTTACAGCCTCAAACCTACTGCATTAGAGTATATATATAAATTAATGGAAATGATGTGTATTTTAGTATCTAGCTGCCTTGCTGTCATTCTTCTCAGACATTTCCTTCCAGTCTTACACACTGCACAACCACATTACATTTTAGTGCAGATACAAGTCTGTGCCAAACTTACCTTGGAGTCACTCCCCAAACAACACAGGCAGTGTGGTCCCACTGGGTAGGGCTGAAAGTTGCAGTGGCTCTGCCACAATTCTGTTAGCTTAGGATGCCCAGATACATTACCAGTCCTAGAATATTTCATTTACTCTTCTGTTTATCTAGAAGCTGAAGGTTTTGCTACCTAGACATTAAGTTACCCAGCCACACTGGCCTGTTTTGCAATCTCTGATGCTCAATGCAATAAAGAAAATGCAATATAAAACAGTTTTTCAATGTCAGAAAAATAGGGGAAGATGATTGTTCTGAGCATTTTGTCTACAAGAGCATCTTCCAGCCAACTATGATTCCAAGGACTGGCCAGTGAAGTCTGTGCACTTTACTACAATAATGAAAGTAATTCTTCACTAGCTACTCCACAGATCACAGACAGGAAAGTCTCAGATGCCTTTTTACTTATGTTGTTAAATCAACAACTTTTCTGCTTTAACATCCATTTGGTGATTTATTTTTCTCCCCCCTATCCAGCTGTATCGAGATGGGGCATGTGCCAATATCATTCTCAGATTTGCATGTTCTCCATTTGCAAGTGAGCATTTCAAATGAGTGGGAGGTGTGTTAGGTGGGGCAAGGACAATATCTTCTTTTCTATTTGAGAGCTTGCCAACAGAAGCATATGCAGGCTGGGCTGATTCCAAAAGTTTCTTGAGCATATGGAACACCAGTTTACAGCACGCTCAAACCTCCCGCTCAATTTGATGTGTTGGCAGAGTGCCCACCACAAACACCTCGTTTCACAGTCAAAATTCTTTCTGCCATTACAGCTATCAGTCAAAGCAGTCGTACTCACATGCAACACCAGGAACATATTTTTGTTCTACAATTAATGATGCAGGGGGTTATATACATCCAGGTTTAAATTACAAACAAAGTATAGTGCAGGAGTACCACCACTACTTTTTATTTTATAGATGATGCTGACAGCATTAATTTAGACTTTGCTGGCATCAGTGAAGTCAAGAGGCAACTACAGGCATGAACCTCACTTTAGACAGGTGTTGGAATTTCTGTAGTGAGTTAGCTGCAATGTAATCCATTTTTAAACCTTTAATAAACAAAGCTAAACAGTTCTCAATGACACTATGCTTGGAAAAAGACAAGGCACAGTTGGCAGACTGGTACATTCTCCAATCTGTCTATAACTGGCATCCAACATTTAATCGTGAGTCTGTAAGTTACATGTGCTGAAGTGACCTTGAAGTCACTCAGTTTGGTTTGGAACAGTAAATAGGAACGAGTCAATACCAGAGTATGAGGTGGAGGCACTCATACCTGAATTTTCCAGTTGGCTTCTCTCTATGCAACCTTTCCATCACTTTTGACAGATCCAAAATGTAAAGTGTTGAAATATTGCTTCATGATTTTCTCTCTACACAGTGAAGTCTATCTGCAGACAATGCAAATTAGTATTCCCGCATGAAATCAGACAGTGTTGGCCTACTCCAAATGAGAACCTGTGGCAATTTTCCTCACGCAGCTCCACATACTGAAGAATAGTCCATTAAGTTTAAAGAAAGAGTATCTTTAAAGTCTCAGGGTAGTGTCAACTGCACTTATAAAGTCTTCTTGTGATTTTTTTTCATATTGTAACCATGGCTCAGGACATGCATCAGTTCATTGAACTCTGGGCTGGTGCCTTTTTTTTTTTTTTTTTAATGTTACAGAAGACATCTTAGAGCTTTTGTTTCTTGAAGGATAAACTATTTTCAAAGCTTTTGAATTAGAGCAAACTATTTAAGAGTAAGAAACATTCAGGAAAAACATCTTATACTTTCCCAAGATTCAGAATTATATTCTCTCTATCTTTCAAGGACTGGATTTTTGTTCTTGTTTCCTGTTTTCCTACAATCTCTCTTTTTGCAGGCTTTTTGTGATCTCTTACTTTGTCATCTTCTCATGTTCCAAGAACTCCCCTTTGAATTATTCTGATATGGAAGGTGATATAAACAGTAAAGGTTGTTTTCTGGATTGATTGAAGGAAGCTGAACTATCAGGATGCTTTGACTTTAGGTGTCATGCCAATAAAATGATGGTTGGGGAATGTGATGTCACCTAAAAATAATTTAGATTGAAATAACCTAGACTCTCATGTCATGACTATCACAGCTTTTCTTACCTTTTGACTCAGTTTAGTTTCATTTTTACCCTTAGTCACAGAATTCTCAGGAAAGGTTCTGTATTTTACTGCTATTGCTTTCCTTTCCCTAATTACACTGAGATACTGAGATTATAACCATCCAACTTTGCCTTCTATTACATTCTCTCTCTGCCCTCACTTTTTTTTTTTTTTTTTTTTTAAGTACAGAAGGTTTCAGAAGTTCATGAATAAAATAGCACAAAATAGCATTTTGTACTTGCAGAGCTCTGCTCCTAGGAGGTTTACAACATCTTTCAAAAATATTAATTTATTAAAGACTTATAATAATATTATGAGTGCAGAAGTGTGATCCAACCCTTCAGCCAGCAGATAATAACCGTATTTTCCTATGTCTCTTTGGGCAAATCATTCAGTAACAGGCCCATGAAGATATGCAGGCAATTAATCCTCCATTGAAATACATGGTAAGTTAGATACCAAAATAGCAGCTCAGCATTTAAAGACCTCTGTGGACCTCAGCCAGATCTTAATGCATAAAATGCAAAAATTCAAATCTTATGGGCAGTGGGAACATAAATGCATGAATGAATGACTGTGACATTCACAACCTAGAGCACACATCAGTCCTCGCTACCAAAGACAAAAGCAGCAAATCCCATTCACAGAAGGCAGAAGCAAAGCCAAGCAAGCAACTAGTCATCACAACAAATGTTTAGAAAGCTCGTTACATTGGCAAATGCAGTAGCATCCTGCCTCTCTATCAGGTGCTATAAGCTGTGCATAATACCTCCATAACTAATAATCTCTTTTCTATATCTTTTCCTCTCTTCAGTGAAGCATGCTCTTTTTACATGTATTATATAAAGGAGCAACTACATACATTTGACATTCAGAAGAGTCAAGAAAGAACAAAAGCAGGAATCATTCTCAGTGTCAGGTTTATAACAAAAACACTGGACACAACAGAAATATATACTCCTCTCTGGCCTTTCACCCTTTCATTCCAACTCAGCCCTATAAAACGGTACTACAGCAGGCAGCCTTAAGCAGATAAAGGAAGCCAGGAGACAAACATTATGCAGTTACATATGCCACTAATCCCATAATGTTTAAGTGGTCACAGAAAGAAAGAGGCAGGGAAGAAGACCAGAAAAAGGAGAATCACTTCTAACTTCAGTTTGATGGAATAATTTGAAGAGTCTGGGGGAACTGGATTGTTTTATTATATTTTCCTTTTTCATTATAATTACCATTTCTGAAAACAGGCTGTGCTTGCTTCTCTCCAGATTCCTATCACAATGAAACATCCATGAACTATAGAAAATGGACAATGCATCTGATATGGGCTAGAGAAAATGAGCAGAAAATTGAAATGCCAAGGCTGTGTGGGCAGCCTGTTTTGGCTGATGATTATGAGAAGACAATTTGTTTGAAACACTTTTTTGCTATGTTACAGGATTTGTTCCATATGTGTTCAATCAGAACTTTAATTCCCATCCTCCAGGTTGTTATTCTTTTTACTTGCTGTATTTTTTGTTAAAGATGTTGCATGCGTGCACAATTAACACAGCTTGCCATGAGGTAGTAAAAGACATATTTAAAAGCTATGCTTATTATTGGATTTTGCACACTACGTGCAAGGACAATGCTGGTGACATGAGACTTCTGAGTCTGCAATATTCTTGTTTTATATTAAAGACTTGCATCTGCTCTATTAGTCACCTAATCTTTTTACTTAACACCCAATAATGTGTTTCCAGAACACTTCAGTTAAAGCTTGAAAAGCTTGAAGTTGGGTGAAAACTTCTAGCTCATGTTCCTGTACACACCTGCAAAAACACACCCCACCCCACCTGATTGCTAGAATCAGCATGATTCACATAGAGCTTTGACCCTTGGCAGCAGGGCAGGGAGGGGAGGCAAGGGCAGAATGTCTTTGCCATCAGCTTTACAGCCGGGGCACTGCACATAGTAGAAACACATGCATATGTTAACTCATCTGTTGTCATGCCTCAACCAAAAGAAGTTCCACTGAATGAAAGAGTGGTTTCTCTGAGGCAAAAGCAAAGCTCTGTATCGGAAAGGCACTACTAAACAAAGCAAAAAAAAAAAAAAAAAAAAAAAAAAAAACTCCACACACCTTTAAGAACCACTACTGTTAAATTTATCCACTGTAACTACTAAGAAACAAAATAATAAAAAACACAATTCCATTCATAATAATATAAAAGAAAAGGCTACAGTATTTATTTGCATAGTGATTTGCAAGGTATCAGATGAACAGGTTGATCTTCCAAGAGCCGCTGTGTCTGCAGGCTTTCCGGGCATGGCCCGTTGTCTTTTGTTCTGTGTTTGCACAGTTCTTGACATAATGGGATCTAGTTGAGTAACAAGGGCTTGGAGGTGCTATTGCAATACAAATAGCAAGCAATGATAAAGTGAGTACACAGATTAGACTTATTGAACTTGTAAGTGTAGTTTGCTCTGTACAGACTGTTCTGCTCTACAGATAACTTGGGAGTCAACATCTGAAGAACAGTTCCACAGGACCTTCTATATCTTATCTATTACAGCATCTTATACTTCAGCTGTGAAGTATAAGATCCTTCATGGGAGAAAACTCCGAAATAAGTTAGAACTTTTTTGGAATTTTTTTTAAACGATTACATTATAATTGCCATAATGTTCCCTAGTGCCTGCCATTTTGCACTCTAATGATACTCCAAGTGATGAAAGGAACAAAGCTAAATACACCCTCTGGGGAAAGGAATGTGTTGCTCAGCTTCCTGCATTGCACCTTTTAGTCCCCTGTTGTCTTTTATTATTGAAATCAGCCATTAGAACAGTCTATGCTGCTCCGAACACCATCTCACGCAGCGGCATGAGATTTTTTTTTTTTTTTTTAATTAAAAGAAAGAAAGAGAAAGAAACAATTTACTAATAAAATGAAAAGACTGCATCTTCCTAATACATGCCTGTATTCCTCACTGCTTTTAAACCTTGACCAAGTTATTTTCCTGCAGCTTCATTACATAGGCAACATGCGTGTGTGCGCGCACGCACACATAAAAGTGATTAATGGACAGCAAAAACATGAATGGCAAGGCATTACGCTTTGCATTGTCAAGATGATGTATGTGATGGCCGGTCACTGAATCACTCCATCTTTTTAGTAATCCATGCAGCAAAGTAGCATTGACACTGATATTAAGATGAAATCCTCCCCCAGCTCGCACTATAGCTAATTCACGCAGAGAAGACAGTCGGACTCATTGAGACCCATGAGGCCATCTAGCTAAAGCACATCCTGAGGCCCAGCCTAGCTCTCAGGATGCCCACAGCAACTTGTTCCACCTGTTTCAAGGGAGATGCACAAATTCACTCCAGAGAAGTGCAAGCTGGACATGACAGTTTAACCGATATGCACCAGCTGAGATCTGTCCTGCTTGGATTTACACACTGTTTTTACAGGTCAGTCTGAGCTTAGTATTTCATTCTGGAAATCTCCTACTCAACAGCAAATATATTGGGACTGAAGTGACTCAGGAGCTGGATCAGAGAAGGGACACAGAAGGACAGAAAAATGAAAGGAAGGAAACACTATTAAGAAGTCCCACATCATCACCTTTCTTTACAGGTTAAGTAGTACTCTGTGTAGATATTTTTGCATAGTATAATAAATTTTATTCTGACTAACCCTTCACAAATTCTATGAAGTGAAATTTAGGCAAAAATACCACTCATGCTGAATTAAACAAAATACTAAACAGTTTCACTTTTACCACTAATTTAAAACACTAATTACTTTCTCCTGTGGAAACTGGGAATAGCTGCACAGCAAAAGGCTGTTATACAACACCCTATCACTACCAAGGATTCATAAGGAAACAGAGTAGTAACTCTTGTATGGTTCCAGTATGTCTTCATTTGTCAAACTGATCACAAAAAAAATCAATAAATCAGAAAAGCTAGCAGAAAACTGTAAATATAAACTAAAAGCTTCAGCTCCTCTGACCCCATGCACTTTGGGTTACCAGAATTCCTGACAATTAATACAGGGTGTGACAGTATTAGTGAGCTTTGTAGCTTCCCTATGGACATTGCCATGGCAATATGTTACATGAAGAAATTATTCAGCATCTATGAGAAGAACTGTAAGCTCAAAAGAAAGACTAGAAAAAAGTTAGACTAGAATGCACTTAAATAGGATCAGGTAAGGGAAAAAACTCAAGGGACTCTGCAATCATAGACAGGTAACCTTCATTAACCACAAGAGCAGAAACACACAGAAGACGAATGGTTCATGAAATCAAAACTTGACCAAAGTGTTCAATAATATATAGCTATAGCACACTCAGTACCACACCAGAAAGAGATGGGTATGATTCTATAGGTATTTGTGAAAGATCCTGAGTTAGTTATGTCCCATTGGAGATTTCTGAAAATTAACAAGACAATTGAGTATCGCCACAGCAAGGCGTTTTTTTATTTTACAGGATATGGCAAGTGTGGTCAACCAAACTCACATTCATTTTTATGCTCTTTTGACTTAAAGGCATTGGTAGGAGATGTAAAGAATTAGCCAAGTTGTAGCCATGAACCTCTGGTCAAAACAGGCCAATGTATTTGAGCACTAGTGTGTTTCCACAGCCTTATAAATCTCTGGTATTTCACTGCAGATCTTTGCTGTTGTTTTCTCCATTGTATTTGTGTGATTCATTATAAAACCAATAAACTATCCAAACAAACTAAAAGAAAAATAAAAGTAATTTCCTTTGTTCTGTGCTGTTCAACAGAAGCTTACAAGTAGCATTACTATTCTATCAATGTTGTCCTTTTCCTTTTGATAATTATGCCTCTCCCTTTTCTTAAAGGTATTTTTCAGTTAAACTGAAACCACCTAGCCCTGTTCTTTCGGCTGTTTCCCTCCTTATGCACCACCACCGATAGTGGTGCTAGAACGGCTCTGGAAGCAGCATCTCTCCAGTTTGTAAGTCCCTTAGGTGAACACGGTCTTCACGCGGGATGCCAGACTGAGGTTAGACAGACAAAACACAAGCAGCAACAACGTCGTCCCCTCACGCTGCCAACATACCTCCCCTCCGACCAGCGGGGTTTGTTCTACGTGGTCCGCTGAACCCTTCCTTCGGGGAGGCCCGCGAGTCGGGTACAGAAAACAATCCGCAGAAAAACTGACTGAGGCAACAAAAACTCATTTCACTTAAACCGCTCAGCAACACTCAGCTGATAACAAGTTGTTGCTGCTTGGCCCAGAACTGAATAACCAGCTGCTTCAAATCAGACACTAAATCCACTTTCTAGTCAACATTTCACCTCGGCGTCCTCTAAAGGAGAGGTACAGGATTGAAATACACCATTCGGAGTCAGGGTTGCTGACAGTCAAAAGAAAAGAGATTCTAGTTTAAACCAGTTTACAAGACCAAAGTTGAAAAACACAGTAACAAAACACAATTGCTTATACCGTGCAAAAAAAGTTGCTACCGATTAGGCGGAGCCTTCGCAGGCGCATCGCGTGGGAGAGGACCGGCTTCTGAACCGACCAGAGCAGGTTGCACAGCAAGAACCGAAGAGCCTTCCCGAAGGGAAGCGGCAGCCTGGGAAGCGGCTTCTCAACGGCACTCTCACCCTCTCGGGGCACAGCTGCTCCCCTCCGCCAAATTTAAAGGCGCAGCCAATACAGGAGCAGGTGGGGAAACCTGCAGCCGTTATGTTAATGACTCCAATTACACCAGTGATTGACCCTGCAGCGGGGAATTCCGCCTTCGGCCAGCTTTTTGAAACAAGTGTTCGTTTTTTAGGATTAGGGGTTTAAACAAATTTCTCTGGGGTTGGGAGCTTTTATATTCTGTTGTTATATTAAGCTACAAACTACCACTGCTAGGACTCTGGCCTTGCCTTTGCGTCCTGATGGATGTAAATCTGCTACAAGAGCTAGTTAAACTCGTCTCTCTGAGTATCTTGGTCTTTTCTAGTGGCCTAATTGCTCATAAGGAGAGGAAAAGGACCAGCTCTGCCACGCTCCTCCTCTGTCCTAACCACACAAAGATTGCAAAGCAGTTTGCACCGTGCATACCTGCACAGAGTGCAGAAGGAGCCAGGGAAACTTGGAGGTAATGAAGCAGCAGGGCTGCACCGCATATGGGGCAAGAGTGGCTGTAGGCACAAGTGAGATGCAAGAGCAAGGTGAGGAGACATTGTACCAAAACCTGCAAAAACACAAGATTTTGCTCAAGGACTATAGGCTTGTTTTCCTGAAAGGTTGCAAAGTACTGACACGGTGGGGTTCTATTTCCTAAAACATTTAAATATCCTGGATGTCTGGTATTATTTAAATGTCCTAGACAAAGTCTCTCCATGTAGAAACTTGAGTTCTCATCTTGCCTGCAAGTTACATATTGATCTCAAGGCAGTTCTTCATTTGACCAACTATGAAGGGGTCACAGGCATCTGGGCAAGGAAATCAAAGGCAGCAGTAGCAACCCCTGATTGCTGTTGGCAGCAGAAACAGCAGTGCCTTAGTTTTATACGTGCTCATGTACACATTTTACATGTACCATTGACTTTTTTTTTCCTTATTGGCCAAAAAGGCCCAATCTAAAGAGAAAATATTTGAAAGTTAGAACTGGATGACCTTCTGCTAAGAATTCAAGAAAGTGCCATATTTTACTCATTTCAGCAGAACAAATGATGGCAAAAATAGAAGGCCAGATCCTCAGCCAGAGCAAACCAGCATCACCCCACTTACATTAACAACTTTAATATAACAGTAGCATAGCTGTCCTCTAATGGTGTAAAGCCACATTACACCCCTAAGGATCTGACCAGGAGGAGAAGACTGTAACAATGCCTGATTTAGCAGCACTAGTTTCATTTTATCCTCATTTTGTGCTGGTGTAAACGTCTTCAAAAATACAAATCCCTGAGAATCAGGACAGTACGTTTTGCAACACACATTAATAGACTTATAAAATGTATTGATAGTCATCAAGACAGGTGTGCTATACTGATAAATATGCTCAGCAAAATTAAAGTGACACTAGCAATATATGCGAAAGAACAAGAACTGCTTGCTGGGTTGGGAAAACAGCTGGCAAGGCAGAGGGGAATCACTGTGCAAGTGAGGTGGCACAAAGCCAGCTATCTCTGGCCAATATCCTGTTAGACAGTGGCAGCCTAAGGAGATCCTGGGAGGACTAACACAGACCTCTCTCCTCTCCCCAACCACACACAGGAATTGCATGCTTCCTTCTCTGTTTTGCTTTGGTGTAAAACGCCTCCCTCCATAAAAGTGGTCCAGTCCAACTGATAGCTCATTTGGGGAAGGGGAAGAGTTAAAAAATAATTTGTAGTTCATTTGAAACACTCCCTTAATTCTTATAGGAAATATTTTGCAGTGATTTAACCTTCTGTTTAGGCTTTACTCATATGAGTTGCACCAATTTTTCAATAAAACCCCCAAATCCCAAAACATTTGTCTTCAAACATTTCAGCTTTTCCACATGCCAATCAATTTTTGGTCTAAACTATTCACTAAATTTAACCTGAATCCAGGAGGAGTTTGTTCTGCCCAATATTCAACTGTCTGTGAATTTACTCTTCATCAGAAAATATAATCACTTGGATTTTGTTACTGAAAAACCTAAAGGAGAGGAATGACGTAGCAGTCATAGAGACTGCATGCTGTAGGAGTAAAAGGAAAGATAGATTTATATAAAAAAAATTAACAAACTTGACATATATTGGTTCCTCTAGCATCTAGAAATAAGAACCGAGAGAGACAAAAGCCACGTATAAATAGAAACAACGAAGCACAAGCTACATTGGTTCAGCTTATGGCAAGAAAATAGTTCACACTAAAAACAACAACATGCAAGGACTTGCTAGGAGAACCAGAAGATATGTAACAATAAGAAAGAATCAAGGGTAACAGTCTCACTCTGAAAATTATTTATTTAATTTGCATGAAATCATGAAACTTCCAGGTCTAGCCATACTGGGATAGATTTCCATACTAACGGTCAGCAGACACTTACCTGCCAAGGGTACAGCAGCAAAACCAGGCATTAGTTGTAACTCACGGTGCCTGTTCATCCTGAGAAACATAATCTGTAGGTTACTAACTTGCCTTTTACCTGTGGAGATTTCGAGTTTTCCCTTCTTCTTCAGTAGATGACGGCAATGCCAGCAGACTCCAATTTCAGTTTCAGAAACTAAGAAGTTTGTGGAAGTTCCTACATGTCCAGGGGTGTTTGGACCTGCAGGATATCCAGTGCAAGGGTGGAAATGCTGCAAGGACATCTAATTTCAGTGTTTTTGCGTATCAGATCCTAGGCAGCGTGAAGACAGGAACAAGCAGTTTGTTTTGCTGAAGAACCTTCCTGTCCTTTATTCCCTGAACTCCCGCAAACTCCGGAGGTTTATGGGTATGTCCTTGGCCCAAATTTCCCTTTCTGCCATGGTTAGAACAAGTCATTCGTTTGCGCTGGGCATCCTCAGACAGCTGACGTGGGCAGGTAAAGGCAGCGGTGCAGTCTCCGCTGACGGGGCCCCACGGCGGCGGGGGATGAGGCTGCCTGGCGGCGCCAGGCGGGAGGGGAGGCCGGTGGCCGGCAGCACCCTGGCCTCTGCGGGGTTGCTCCCTGACCTGCTCTTACGGCAGTGGGATGAGAAGCTGTAATTCATTCGTGCCCAGTTGGCCGCTTGTGCGGGCGGGTGGGCGACGACAGGGAGATCAGGAAACCTTCTGGAGAGATTCCTTCGAGATTCCCTCGCGGAGGGCGACGGAGCCTCCCGGCCTGGGGGACCCCTCAGGCCTTCCTGCGCTACGTGGGTCGCGTGGCCACGGCGGCTGCGTTGTGCAGGTGGCACCCAGGGGCCTCCAGCAACTTTCCAGAAGCGGCCGGCGGCCAGGCCTGAGCAGGGCCCCGGCCTGCTGCCGGAGGCAGCGCCCTGCTCCGCTGCCAGGTTCGGGTGCCAAAGTCTCTCCGACAAACCCAGCACCTGCCTCAACCTCAGGAGAGCACCGAGGCACTGAGCCGGACCCCGAGCGGCGGCACGGCCACGGCTTACACCGAGGAAACACGAACGCAGAGCGAACGCTGCACGTCCCGGCGTCCAGACCCACGCTGCAGAGTTTTGCTGCCGCGTGGGAACGGGCCGCGCGGGCAGGAGGAGGGAGCCAGCAGCGCAGAGCGGGGATGCGCGGGATGGAGAAGTGAAGGAAGGGCCTTGGTGACGTCCTCACCAACTGTCCTGCTCGGACCGCTGCAGGCAGCTCCTGTGCCAGCTTCAGCCTCTGCTTACTGCTTGCACAGCCCAGATGGCGAGGGGGAGAGCAGATGCTCTGTGACTCCTCGTGCCCCTGGACAGAGCCGTCTCCACTACATGCTTCTGGGCCTGGGGAGAAGAGGTGACCCTGCCTGGGGCTTATTTTACTGCTGGCAGTGGACCAGCAACTGCTCTCTGAATCTGCTCTGCTGACTCAAGTCTCGAGCAAAGCAGTGCTAATTTGTTTCGTCTCCTGATGATCGGTCTCCTTATGCCTGCTGCTCTCCTCCTGACTTCCTGGAGACATGTTGCACAACGTAAGGGCCTAAATCCACTTCTGCCCCTTTTGTGTATGTGTTTAAACACCTCTGTCCAGCCAAGCACACCCGGCCCACCAGAGTCAGCGTGAGACAGACCGAGCAGCATTGGGAATGAAGAAGAGAAAGGCAGGGGAGATGTGCCCTCGATGCAAGCTGGTGTACCCTCGCTTGTCTTTCTAGGTTGTCAGCCTGTTGGGCCAGAACTCAGAATGGAAACAGAAGAGACCCTGAGGGGATACAGTCCAGTCCCTAGACTGGATCACAGAATCATCTCTTCCTCTGTCGTATCTGAGAGAAGTCTGCCCAATTAGACCATAAAAAACTCTGATGTTCCAGTCTCTACAACACCCCCAGGTCATCAGCTTCAGGGCTTTTTTTAATGATGGAAAATGTTTCCCTAAGTCTAAACTCAAATTCACTTTCAAGAGCACCCACTAGTCCTTTTACTATTCACAGGATTTTATTTCCTTTATTTTTGTAGCTCACAGTAAAATGCTCATCCTTTGTGTGTGATTGACCATCAGAGTACCTTGGCTCCCCAGACCCCGAGCTGCAGGTGTAGCCTGGCTGTGTCCTGTCTGGATTGCAGTTGTCCATCCCATGCCCCTCTTTTCTCTTGGAAGGGCACCAGCCTGGACAAATATACTCAAGCTTCTCTCAGTGACATCTCTTGCTGCTGCCACAACGCAACAGCAAAAAATGAGCAAGTCTCACCTGGGCCCTGAGGAAACAAGGCAGGGCAGCAGCTGGAAGAAGGCGAAGCATGCTCCGGGCAGCAACATATCTTACCCCTGCTCCACTGAGAAGGGCAACAGAGCTAACAACAGCCATTCAGACCTGTAGAAGCTTACACCCCTTATCCCTTTGGCTCAGCAAAGGAGGACGGATGCTTTGTGATGAAGGATATCTAAGACGGTCTCCCTCACTCCTGCCATGCACTCACTGGCAAGGCATTTAATTTCTTAGTCTCCCCTCTGCAGTCATGCAGCATTTTGTCCACACTTCCTTTGTCATGCAAAATCTTGAGGCACGAATTACCTTTTGTGATATCTGTGTTTTGGCCAACGCAATAATTTCCTAATGTCATGTGTAGGCACTATTTACACAAATGAAACAGTATGCATTTTTCAGCTCAAACTGCTTGAGGAACTAGAATTTCAGTAATGTTTCCTGTTTCTGAGATATAGCTATTTTCACATAGTTTGAAAACACATTTCATAACTCATGAGGCCTGGAGAAAATCTTGAATACAACAGAACTACAGAGATTAGGGGTTGATTAGGACAATGATTTTGAAGAAAGGTTCATCCAATGAATAAAGTAGATTTTCTTCTCATGGCAGGAAAGAGTATCTCTACTGTATATATGTCAGGCAAAATGGAAGAATTTGTTTCCAGTCTCTGTTGTGTTCTCCAAAAATCTATGAATTAATCTCCTCCTCTCTGTCTGTGTACAAAGGTGCATCTGTAAATACTGCTCAAGACAGCACTTTTTATCTTCAGAGTAGTAGAGCTGCTGTGATTTAATGTTTTCTTATTTTATGAATATTGAATATAACTCCTTTACAAATCTTTTGTATATCTTGCGTGTGTTACTACAAACTCAGGCAGATCCCAACAATTTATGTACTGTTATAGTGCAGTTATTTAAAAATAGTTTTTAAATTGAATACAAACACTTTATCCATCAAAAGTGAAAGGCTCTTCCTCTGCATACCATAAAAGTATATATATATTATGCTTACAGTTCTTTTTGCTGAAATAGGATGGCTGAGAAAAGTCACAAAGCAGTTTGGTAACTGGAAGCATATTTAATAAATGTATGGTATTGCTATTAAAAATGGTTTTCCATGCTATATTTTGTTTTGAGTACTTGCATAGGCGCAGTCTGTAGTAATTTATATAGATATAGCTTTAGGTTGTCTGGTTTTGTTATTATATAATAATAAAAAATCCTGTTACATAAAAAAAAATCTGTTACCTGTAGAGAGAGGTTTCTATTAACCTGTATAAAAAGCAAAAGGTCTAAGGCCATACCCCTGTGAAAGCTCAGCTTCAGTACAGTGATCCTTGTCTGTTCTGTTGTCATGATGTAATGGAGAAGAAGGGCAGTGGTGTTCTACTGACCCACTCAAAGAGCATATTGACCTGGGATGTGTTGGTGAGCAAGACTTTGGAAGATTGTACAAAAGTATCCTGATAAAAGTGCATTATTTAAAGGAAAGTTACATTAAGAACACAAGTGACATGAGCCTTCAGATCCTATAGGCCAAGGAACAATCTGCCCCCATTAAAAAAAAAAAAAAAAAAAAAAAAAAAAGTCTGTTTATTGCCTGGAAATTTATGAACCATTTAAAATTAAAGCTGAGCAGCCACTTTAATTTTCTTCCTTAATTTGGCTACCTGTAGACTGAAGAACCCCTAACCTTTCCTTAAATACTGCAGAATCATCAGCCTGTGAAATAATTAGGCTGAATTTTCCAGGAATATCAGAGGTATATTTTTTCTTCAGCAATGAGTAATGAATAAGTACACATTCTTGTAAACATTTCTGTGCTGTGCTTTGTGTTTGCAGTTGGAGGTATATTTTGAAAAACTCTTAAAATACTCAAATATAGTGCTAAAATTGCTTCTAGAGATTTTTTGCAATGACTTTTCATTTGCATTTTGGTGAAGTTCTGTTAAAAGGCTGAACTGCTTTTAGCACTGCTGGCCCCATGCACAGCAGTGAAAACAAAATGATATGCAGAAACCAAAGACTGTTCCCAGGGGCTGAACTCCCCAGAACAGAGTCCTAATGGCCCATCTGAGCTCTCTAAAAATGGCTTGAAATGGATTTGAATCGTGCCTATATCTCTCGCTGGACGTTGGTGAAGGAGTAAATTTCACTGAAAATCAAATTCAACTACACAATTGTGAATAATTGTAAATATTATCCTCAGAAAGCCCACTTTAAATCTGCAGATCACATTTGCCTGTTTAAGGTCCCACTTGCCTGTTTGCCCTGGGAGTACATTCCACTCAGAAAAGGAATTGTGAATAACTGCACATATTAGCTTCAGAATCTCAGTTCTAAGACCTGCACCTGAAAAGAAAAGCTCAATAATATCACATGATAGAGTGTCAACTTGGCATAGCCTAAATTTTGCAAGGACTCATGCTGCCAAGAATATGCAGTAGAAATTGCAGCTGTGTGACTGACACTAAATAATAAAATGCCTCAGGAACTTGTACAGAATTTGCAGGGAAGAAAAGTCAAATTAATTAGTTAATCACTTCCCTCCAACTACTATTGTCATAGTTTTTAACATTTCTGATACCCAGTATTACAGTATTGCAACATTTACGAGTGCTGGATTGGAGCATAACTATTCAATGCAGAGGAAACCAGTGAACAGTAAAACACAGATGTGCATGCACATACACAAACAATTTCCCATTAAAATCTATACTGGATCCCCTGTTATTAATCTGAGTATCAAAATACACTCAAGGCATGTTTCTGTAATTCCAAACAGCAAGATTGTTCACATGGTACAATGAAACCACTAGGAACATCACTAGTATTGATTAATGCAATATGACTGAGGGCAGAAATTAAGCTGGGGATATGGGTCTCCATTAAAAATGTTTATTGCTAAGTGCTCTTGTAACACTTTAGTTCCTCTGCAGATCTGAAAAAAACATTAGAACCTTCTTCAGGGAAAAAGAAGTCATTTAGCTGATGTATTTGTCAGACACATTTTGCTCCCTTTCTTTAATCCAATCTTATTTAGGGTGCTAAGAGTGCTAATAAAACCTGATAGAAGTACCAGCTTGGGAAAATAGTTAAGTACATGCTTAACGCAAAGCAACACTTTAAGCAAAATATATGCTTTTCCAGTCAGTTCTGTTCAGGATTCAGTGGCCTGAATTTCAGACTGTAAAAATCAGGTTTGTTATGGTACCTCAAGTTGGATACACCAGAACATCCCCCTCTATTCTCCCTACCCCACCAAATTCATTAATTCATCCAGGAGGTCCGTCAGGTTGTAATCTATTCAGGAAAACATCCTATAAAGCGGAACAGGGTATGTATTGATATTATCCTCTCATCCTGACACTTCATCCAGGCTTGACAGTAACTTCAGAACCTCACTGTCTAGTAAAGACTTTGCAGAATGACTCACTTCGTTGTGCATGACTCTGTGTGAACCCACAGCTGCTCAGGGTTGCTTGTCTTCACATCCAGCTATTTCACTTGGTGTTCCAGTCTCATACAAAGGAAAAATTAGCCCAAGATACTAAACTCATACCCAAGCCTAAAATATGGAAAAAAAAAAAAAAAAAAAAAAAAAAAACATATGGAGAACTAAGGTGAGACTTTACTCCTTAGAAAATCAATATGCAGTTCCTGGGATGTTTTTTTATGAGACCTGTTCAGTTGCATCAGCTTTGTTAAAATACCTGCTTTGTTTGCCAGTGCTGCTATGCAGAGCCAGAAAAAGGGACAGGAATAACAAAGAGTTCAGGTGAACTTTTCTCTAAACCTCAGCAAGCTCTGAATGCTCTGAAAGCCTTCAGTCTTTACTGCTAAGGGCAGCCCTCAGGAACCCCAGAGCCTGGGGACACAAGGGAAAGTCTGGAGAAAGGAAGACTTTCCCTTCTCGACCAGGATTGGCTTGGAGATCATTTAGGTAAACTTGACACCCACGTATCTATGGGCCCCAACGGGATGCACCCATGAGCGCTGAGGGAGCCGGCAGATGTTATTGCTAGGACACTCTCCAACATCTTGGAAAGGTCAGGGAGAACAGGAGAGGTGCCTGAAGCCTGGAAGAAAGCTAACGTCACTTCAGTCTTCAAAAAGGGCAAGCAGGAGGACCCAGAAAATGACAGGCCAGTCAGCCTCACCTCCATCCCTGGAAAGGGGATGGAACAGCTCATCCTGGATGTCATCTCCAGACATCTGGAGGAAAAGAAGGTGATCAGGAGTAGTCAGCATGCATTCACCAAGGGGAAAACATGCTTAACCAATCTGATAGCCTTCTACGATCGAACGACTGGCTGAGTAGGTGAGGGGAGAGCAGTGGATGTTGTCTACCTTGACCTCAGCAAGGGTTTTGACGCTGTCTCCCATCGCATCCTCACAGGGAAGCTCAGGAAGCTCAGGTTAGATGAGTGGACAGTGAGATGGATTCAGAACTGGCTGAAGGGCAGAGCTCAGGGGGTTGTCATCTGCAGCACAGAGTCTAGCTGGAGGCCTGTGGCTACTGGTGTGCCCCTGGGGTCAATACTGGGTCCAGTCGTGTTTGGTTTATACACCAGTGACCTGCAGGAGGGGACAGAGTGACTCCTCAGCAAGTCTGCTGATGATACCAAGCTGGGAGGAGTGGCTTCTATGCCAGAAGGCTGCGCTACCACCTCAGCTGGAAGGTTTACTGTCCTGTCTTTGCCCAAATACAGCAGTTCAGTTCTCAGGATAGCTGTTCACCTCACAGAGCGAAGGTCATACTTCCTGGGGATCTCTAACTATGAGGACATGCACTAGTTCTCTCCTGTTCAGTGAGGCAGGTCACCCCGGGGAAGTCTAGGCCTTATGCTACACTCTCAGGTTGGCAAGGTCTAGTACCTTTGCAGATATGACAAGTCAGAAGGACAGTTTATCCTGCTGTCAGCAAAGATTCTTGCTGTATTATTTGTATTCCAGCTTCTGCTCAGCACCAGAGCCTACACCAGAGCAGTCTGGAGGAGGTCTGCTCCTGACCTCACACCGCCCAGGTATCCTGTCCACAGACCTCGTTCAAGAGTAGGGACAGCAGCCACGAAGTGTGTGCTGCTTGGTTCTCCAGAGTTACCGTCCCCACAAATAAATCAGGAAAAGAACTGTTACGCCCACTCCATAGCTGATGAGCTGTCCCAAGAAACACGAGCAGAGTGGAACTGTGAATGACACACGTATTTCACCAAAGCCAGTAACATTAATGACAACTCCAGTCTTCCTCTCACAGTTCTAAAACACACACATACACGTAAACAGGGTAAATTAAATTTTTGAGTAATTTTTCATATTCTTGAAAAATGCTTAGTCTACTCAACATGTCATTACTTGTAAATGCGTTAACAGAGTCAGTGCCTTGGTTCCAGGCCACTGTTAGTTCATGGATACTGCCTGATGCTTATGCATGAGGCCCCAGTATTGTAGCAAATATGTGAGGGAAGAAACAGTTAAAGGGTTGGAAAAATGGCATAGGAAGCACAGTATGTGTGAGCAAGTGAGAGAAAAATCTATAGTCAGGCCAGAATTCTCTGCTTGCCAAAAACAAGCTAAGAGATCTATTTTCAAGAGAAATGAGTCAAACCGGGGAAATAAAAATAATAATGCTGTGTGCAACTTAAAGCAGCAGCTGCTATCTGAGAGAAAACATGAGATGAGTTAGAAGACACAGATTAGTCTTTTTTTGGTTTTCAAATTATTATGTTTGTGAAGCTTTTGGCTGAAAAAATTTTTGACCAAATCACGGCTGTTTTGACAACTTGAATGAGAGGCCTGGCAGCTGTGGCTGGCAAAAGGACCCCAAAATCCACAGATGCCATTCCAACATTTGGGCTCTTGTCTGAACAATCTAGGGATAACATAAACTGCATACCCCCAAAGCGCCGAGACTGTTCATAGCCACCTGAAGACTGATGCTGCAACAACTCTGCAAACCAGGCTGCTTCTAAATTCAGATGCTCCCTGACTCAACCCCTGGAAATGGAAACCCGTTACTCTGATGAATGTAAATGTATTTCCTACTCCTGCAAACAATCAACCAAAGCCTTTTTGTCTGCACCCAGATATGAAAGCAAGCAATGAGTGCTGAAGAGAACTGAGTGCTGACAAGTTAGAAGAGAGCACAGAAAGTCTCACCAGTAAATAAGGTGAGGTCAATCTGGCTAAGGCCTCCATGAATGGAGAAAAGCTGTTTTGCAGAAACAGTGTACAAAAAACTTCTTATTACTAAACAAATATAATCAGTGAAAAAAACCCTCTCATTAATACGGTTACACAAAAATGAACTGGCTAGATCATCTAAGTCCATTTTTCTGTGCCCCCGTAACCTGCTGGGTTTTACTTATTGAGAATTTCCTGTCTAATTTTCACTGGCACATCAATTTTCTTGCAGTGCCTGATTCTTTTTCAACATCTGCTGCTCAGTTTGACAGTATTAATTTTGGATTTTTCCCTGGATCAGATTAGCCGAAGATGGTGGTGAATACTGGCAGAAGATCTAAGTTTTCTGTCTCTCTTTTCTCCTCTCCTTAATGAAAAAATGTTTTCTTGAGATACATAATCATTGCTATTATTGTTTACTATATTGAAAATAATAAAATGATCAAAGAATACACATACTAATACCGGCAAGTTTTCTTCTCCCTCTAAACTTCTCTCTATGTGTGCAGGCACCCACTCTATTATTCATGGCTAGTATATCCATAGTATGTAAACACAATCCTCTATGCATATATGTTGAAAATAGTCAATTTTGCATATGTGTAAATGCTAAGTATAACTCTGTAACTGCTCCTCGGACAGGTGGTTTTGGATGGGACGCAAAACTAATGCTTTGCATAAATGTGAAGATAGATCATGTACTTTCAATATGCATAGCCATAGAACACCAACATATGGACTTATGTACCAGTATTTTTTTTTTTTTTTTGTTATAGTTAATAGTCACAGACAGGGAGCTCTACTGCATTAACTGTGTCTCAAACATAGTCCTTGCCCAAAGGAACTCAAAATCTGTCTTTAAGGAAAGAGATGAGATGCACTCAGGTAGACTGAATGGAGATGCTCAGGAAATAATATTGGTCAGTACGATCAGTGGTGCCATCATACACTAACAACATGACATTATTTTTGCATATATGATGGCAAAGTAGATGTTTGAGAAGAATAACGAAGCACCCAAAGCACCTCTGGGCAATCCCTTTCTCCAGTGCATAAAGATGACAGCATGTTGGATGCTGATTCGAAAAGCAGAAGGGGCAAACCACCACCAGAAGCCAGCTAGTGGAGGGAGCCGAGAGATGGCAAGCAGGAAGTGAATGCAAGCTTCTGTCCTGGATGTTTTAGGACAAGGAAACCAGTCAAATGGTGCTAAATAGAACAGTGTATGTTCATTTATTTGGTGTAAATGAGAAATACTGCCAAAATTAAACTCCGCTGTCTGCATTTATCTTTGACTATAGCACTGTGATGATACGGTTAAAGCAACAAGCTAGGAGAACGGCCTTGGCAGCAACATTCTAGATAGATATGGACAGGGCAAAATGCGTTGTCAAGGTCAGTAGAAAGGACATTGCAGTAATCAAGATGTGAGATGAGGAGTGTCTGGATGAGCATTTTAGCTGTGTGGGCAGGATTGGAAAGGCTATATCTAAGATTAAAAAAATAAAAAAAACAACTTTGCAAGATTTAGATCTAAAGTGACTGTGAGGACACACACAGCATTACAAGACAAGTACAACACTCCAGTTACTGGCCCAAGCAACCAGCAGGACGGCAGTGTTGTCCATAGTGATTAAGAAGGGACAAGACAGGAAAGTAGCTTGGAGAGGAAGATTAAAGGCTCTGTTTTAGTCACGTTGAGCCCAAGTTGGTGGCTAGACAACTACAAGGCGATGCCAGGAAGCAATTTTCCTCTGCTCAGAATAAGACTTGTCTGGAGTAAAGAGAGAGAGCTGTGAGTCCTCTACAGAGAGATAGCAAATTTAGATTAGGTTTGGATGGGTTAAATAGTTTATGCATAAACAGGTTCTGAGTATCTGCAAGTGATTAGAAGGAGAGTAAGTATACTAAGTACAGATGCTAGCCTCACTGCACTAACACACACACACACACACACACTGAATCTGGGATCTATGTAACTGTGTGTGCCTTTTATTTCATTAATGAACTCCCCTTTTTAAAAAAGCCTTGGCATATTGCCAACAATGCCATTTTTATAAAGGGAAACAAAATACAGCTTCAGCTTGGTATGGATACCTAGTGTCCTGATCTAAGGATCTTAAATAAAATAAATCAACCTGATCTGAAAAATAAAATACTCATCTCTTCACACAGTAGGAAATCCTGATCAGCATAGAGGCTGATCTTTGCTTTCACTTGTAATCCAACAAACAATAGATATCTATCAAGCTGTTCTTCCTACAGGTTCTGAAAAATAAATATTTTGGTTTTTAAATGCATGGGAGGTATGCAGACACTATGATGGTTAGCCAGAGAGGTCTGAAAACCACTGGCCAGTGGTGGGTAATCTATTGCCTGCATTGAGGTATTAACGTGATCCATTATTTAGCTTTGTAGAAACCACTCTCATGAGGCACTTGACTTCTACACTCATTCCATTTAAAAATCAGCTCTATTTCAGTTCTAGATCTTTTGATCCTTATGCTTTAATGTACTGGACTGTTCAAAGTTAGCAGGGAGCTGCCAAGTGTACAAATGATGTTTTAGCTTGATTAGCTCTGGCTTACCCTCCTTAGCATGAACTACACATAAGTGCATGCAAATATTCTTGATTTGGAGTGACTGATCTATAATATTGCTCTGGAGGTGAATTATCACAGACAAAGAGCAGGGAGAACAAAGTGCTTGGTCTAGGCTGCACCATTAACAGCAAGACTTTGGAAGGCAGGTTTTTGAACTACAGTCTCCATAGATCTGGAGGATTAACTTCCTTCTCTGACTGGGCTTGGACAGGCCCAGTTCACAGGACTAAAGCTTCCCATTTATATATGTGCCCTTATATGAAACATGAATTTTCTCTTCCTGGTGGGCATTTTATACATAGCTGTACATATTACTGAAAATGTATAGGCCATCTTCAATACATCATAGTCACCATAGTCGCATTAAATATCACCATAGATCTGTGATGTCCTTGAATAGGCATTCACAGCAAAGGATATGTTTGTGCATATCTTTTTAAAGGTGTGACAACTACAGTCACTTTCCCAGCCATAACTCACTTGAACATACACACTTTGAGCTCATCAAGTACTCTGGAAATTAGCTAGCAGATGTTTTTATGTGTCTGCACGGTCTTTAGGCTTGATTCAGAGCAACCCCTGGAAAATAGTTTGTTGTGATCTTAGATACAACTGCTGCTCATTTACCCCTTCGGACTCATCCTGCAATGGGCAAAGCAGCCTGCTCTGGTTGAAGTCACTTTAAAAACATTTCAATGGCCGAATTTGAATACAGGTAGGAATGGCAGTACCTGCTACCAGTGCCTGGTGACTTCCATTTTAACATCCTCATTTTCAAATACCATTTAACTCTGCCAAGCTTTAACCATTTGGTCTGCAATTCTGCTTGTATCATTGAAAAACCCATGGAAGGATTATTAATTTTATCTTTGGAGGGGAGTACGGATGTGTTGTCAACCACAAGGACAAAACATAGAACTAAACAGCTATTTGCACGTACTGCACCGAGGGCCACTGGGGCCCAGTGGTAAAACTATTACAGTAAATCATAATGCATATGCATGAGGATAAAGTATAGAGAATTAAAGCTATAAAGCAACCCAGGCTCTGGAAAGTCAAAACTCTGGAGTTCCTGACTCTTGCTAACATTATTTTTGTATGTAATTAAGCATAGGAAATATTCATCTCTTTTCATTGTCAATAATTTCAGCATCACTTACAGACTCCCTTTTGCTGGCTGAAGAAAACATTTCTGCAAGAGATGTATAAACCAGCAACCTGTTGCAGGATGAATGTGAAGGGGTTGCAGTAAGACTGCTTCATGAGACACTATGCCACCTGGAGCATTAAATATTGCCATGGCACAAGTTCTGTCTAGCAGGTACCTCAAACACAAAGGATCACATTTCTCTGAATCTGGTCATAGCTGACTCCACATTTCTCACTAAACTGCATGGCCTTTGCTTGTACCTGCATCTGTGCCGTCATGCAAGCAACAGATTGACTCTGGCTTGCAACTGTTGGATTGCTCCCTGAAGCAGACAAGCGCTCTGTCTTAGCCACATGCGCTTTGTTCAGTCTTTCAAAAGCCCTTTAAACTTCCATGGACTAGAGGTGGCTGAACTGCAAACAGAGCTTTGCTTTGGTTTAGATCAGCAAACAATAGCTCTGGTGATTCTTTGACTCTTAAAAGTACATGCGAAAAATCTAGTCTGGGCAATTTACAGGAAGCACTTTTGTCAGAAGACATCAAGTACCTACTGCTTTATTTTGGGATATAATGTGATGAGTAATTTCTCGTATTTCTTCTGGCTCTTTGTCTTTGGGATCTGGCTTGACATTTCCTTTGAAAAACAAAATGTAACCATGAATCTGGATGCATTAGAATCATCTGCAAGCTGTTCTTCCATTGTAAGATCATTAAACTTACACTTTTAAGTTTTTACCATTAAATACATGCAGAGACACATGAAATGGCAACATTTCTATGTAAATTTCTATGTAAAATTTCTATGTAAATTCTATGGAAATAGAATTTGGGACCTTTGTATTCTGTTTAAAGCTTAATTTCTGTCTGAGGAGACTGTTTTAGTGAATAATTTGGTGAGGTGAATCACTAATAATTTAAGAAAAATTTCATATTCTGAGATGCCTATAAAAGGGAAAAGCAGTTATCAGAACCCATTCTGTGTGACAGGTGATGAAAGAAGAGGACAGGAGCATGTGTGACTGAATTCATTTCCCATGGTTTTCTATCCTGCTGCAATCCGGGCTCTGCATTAGGAGCCTGGGCACAGTAAAAGTGTGTGTTCTGAGACAGCAGAGGTTTCAAAGGCTTCCCTGCAACATGGACAGCACAGTGAGAATGGGCAGTTCCTCTGGAACTGGGGCACATTTTGAGTACGGCCATTTATTCTTTATTTATTTATTCTTTATTTAAACAGCAGAGCAGATACGGGAAACTGGAATGCAAAAGATAAAATGTCTCTTGGGAAAATGACAGGATGCCAAAGCACTTGTATTGCCAAGCTAAGGACCTATGACTAGTCAACAAGAGAGGTAGGTAGATCAGGAAACATCCCACCATTGAGCAACTCAGGATTGACATCCCCTCAAGAACAGGCATTTTGGCCATTTGATTAGGACAATGTCTTGCATTTATTCTTTCTAAAGGAGCTGGATTGTCACAGAATGAAATGCTTTGTCCATATAATGAAGATTCATACCGATTCTGTTTTCATTACAAAACATCTGTAAAGCACAACCAAAAAGGTCACTAAATCTTTGGGGTAAAACTCCCTGAATCTCATAGAGTTACACTCAGTTGGAATTTGGTCCCTAACATCCTTTTCATGTCTTATTTATAGAAATAAACAAATACGAACACTCATTTTAGGCAGGGATAAGTCAGCTGCATCAAGCAAGTGTACATCATTTTTTTCATTAGATATAAACCAAAAATGTTGGAGATTTTAAAAAAGGTTACTTTTTGAGACTTGTTCAGTGTTCTCATTTTCTGCTTTGTCTGAAGACAGAAAAAATGCAATAAGAAAGAACTGTAAGAGTTTCTCATGGTATTTTCTGAATGACTGAAACTATGAAGTCTCAGATATCCTTTGTTTTCACATGACTTCCATCATCAAGAAATCTAGATGGACCAGATAAGCTTCCTGACTTTGGGGTACTTATCCAGACTGATGAAATGGGTTTGCAAGTAGCCCCCTTTCAGACTACTAGCATTTTAGTATTTCTTTACCTGCTCATGCATTGATTTTTGCACTTCTTGAGTATATAAAATGTGAGCTTTTAGTACAGGCTTGTGCTAAATTGCCACAGTTTCATAAGAGAATAACAGAAGTGAAGGATTTGGCAGTAAGCCTCACAGAAAACTGTTCCCACAGCTCAAGCAATATCATGAGTTGTGAGGACTATTTGAAAGTCATTAATGCAGAATTCAGTGTGCTGTCTAATATACCGTGGTCTGTACGTGATGGAGATGTCTGCCTCAAAGGTTGTACAGTGTAATATAAAGATATATTGTCAGATTTTTTTCAAAATTGTAGCTAAAGGAGCTATGAATAGTTGTAATCTTGTTGTCTTCTTCAAGTTTCATTGTTTTTTAAAGTGTCCTTTTTCTAAGTATTCTTTAATACCAATACGTATGTACAAAAGAAAGTAGTAAATATGTTTTGCACAACTCTTTCCTAAAAGCAGTTAGAATAATTGTACAATGACAGATATCTTGGAGAGAGATCTGGAAAATGCTGACTAGAAGGAGGAACCTATAGGCTAGTGGTCTCCACAAAAGAGTAGGCCCACAAAGACCCAAAGTCCAGGAAACAGACTTCTCTTTACCTGAAGTAAAAAAGCTAGGTATTTTCTGGAGAAGTTGCATGTTCTTGATAATAAATGGAATGATTATGCTTCTACTGAGGCAGTACCATTAACACCCAGTAAGACCATTAATAGCATCTCTTCTTTCCATGACACTCAAAAATCTCCATCAGCAAAAATAAGAACAGAATTGGGCCCAGATCGTCATCTGTCACAGAAAACCTGTACTGAAAAGCAAACCTCTGCAAGATTTTCACCACTCATCTCCCACTGGTTCTGTCCCCCAGAATAGCACATTTTCAGAAAATAGTGGAAGACTACCACATCTGTATAAACACACCTTAGCTGACAGAAGACCATCTCCTTGTCAGGGCCTGGGTCTGTCACAGGTGCACAAAACTAATGGGGTAAGTCACAGGTTCTTTGATCTCTTCATATCTGTCCTAGAGGTTTTTACTCTCTCAGGTTGCCCTAGTTCATGCTGCTAGTTCAACTCCTTAAGCCTTCAAACAATACTGATATTGGTAGGATTCATTTGCTTAAAACTTTAACACATGGTCATGTATTAGCTGTGCTATTTTTGGCAAAGAAACATTTTCTTTGACTGTTACTTTCTCAAAATCACCATAATTTTCAGCAGGCACAAAATAATTAATCCCGTTAGCAACCCCCAACCCTCATTTTCACAGATAATTAGTGGATTGGGGGGGGGCAGCCAGTCTCCGTATCCCTGTTCCTACCATCATAGCTGGAGAGATCTTTTGTTCTCAGTCTGCAGCTCACATGGCCAAATGTTTCATGCTAAATTTATCATTGTTGATTACTTGCACGAATGCTCTGGATGGCCTTTTGGGGATATTTCCGGACTCTTGCTGGTGTGTTGCTTGACAACCTTACCACAGTAAAACAAAGCTATGATTATACACACTAGTAAACAACTCTCCTTCAAAGAAGAAAAAGAAAATAGGGAGACAAGACACAGAAAGCTGCAGAAGGTACTGCAAGTCTGTTTTAGATGCCAGGTCTATTATTCGATTAGACAATGCTAGGGGCAAAACCAGCATCTTCACCCTTCTGTAACTGCCAGCCAGGGTAAGTGGCTCTAGTCTTATATTGACACTTTTCTGTCCATTTTTCACTGCTGATTCCTTGTTATGCTGCTTCCCACTACCAATTGCTCCACTATGTCAGAGAAGATGCACAAAGAGAACTGCATTATGAGAGGAGATTTTTCAAACCTTTACATCTCCCCTGATTATACATGATGGAGCGCTGTGCCCTTCACTGGGATAAGTCTCATACGCATCTTCATGGCATTTTTTGAGCTCTGTTCAGGTTGTTTCAGCTCCTTAGCCAAAAAGATGTTTCCACTCAGGAGCAGAATGCGTCGTCTTCCTGTCTGGTATATCACTTTTAAGAAGGTATCATGTTTTACTTTAACAACAATGTCTAATAGATAAGAGTTGTTGCCTAACTTTTCTCTTATAGAGACATTAATATTATTTAAGCAACTATCAAGACAGAGACTTTAAAGAAACCGTCAAAATATGGAGTACTGAAAAGATGGAAAGCAGACAGTAGGGAGACCAGGATTTTCAAAGCTGCCCACTGGTCTCTTGTGTCCAAGCCCTATACATGGAACTTAAGTGGTAATAAGTGCCTGACTCTTTAAGTCTACCCTGACTCTCCTAGGCTATTTTTCCTTTTATGTTTAGTGTTTACATCTGTATGTGCTCTGTATCTTAACAGCTTATAGTCATTAAGAAAGAAAAATAAGGCAAATCAGTGCTCTGACAACAGAATCCCAAGTCCTCACTACTACTGTTGAGCTATTAAGAAGTTTAACAGAAAAGACAATTTAAAGATCATGCTCTAGCTACCATCACCCTGCCTGCCTGTTGCTGTTCAGACAACATGCAGCAGGAGACAATCATATACCAGCAAGAATGAGCTAGATCTTGTTGCATTCATTTTCAAACTAGTGGGGGAAAAAAAAACAAAAACAAAACTAACAAAAAAAAAACACTTTAAGGACATTTCCAGCTCTGCATATCTATTATGTAGCATGAGAGTCAGTTTTATATTTTGTTAGTTGATGGGTCATTCTCCCATCTGAAAAATAAATAACATTAACTCCGGGATTAAGTCATCGACAAGACAGAGATAATCATATACATGTAGAATTATGCCAGTTTTATTAGCCTGAATCTTTTAAGCCTGCACGTATTCAACAGTGAAGTAATGCAAAATGGAAAATTCAATTAGGCCGCACACATGCTTCTTGAATACCACTGCCTCAGCTTTGCATGTAGATGAATTGAACAACGCACTGATAGCTTATACAGGAACTGTCTCTTGTCTACAGTTTTGTAGTCTTGTATTAAGATTTTGTAAAAGACACATTTCCTTCACCTAGGGTAGATGAAAATGTTACATATTACACACGCTAAAAATATTTTTTATATAAAAGTTAAGGAACCCGTCTTATTAAAACATAAGTTTTAACAGCAAGAAAGCTTGAGGAAGGATAGAATAAGCATGAGATTGATTGCTAGTTTTAAGGTATGACAGCAACTAGAAAAAAAATCTAGAAAAACAAGTGCGTAATAAAAATCAGTGTATCTACCCAATCTATATATATTCATACTTTTTATATTTTTGGGTTCACGTTTTGTGAGGCATACAGAAGACATACCATGCTCTGACAACACAGTGATATCTCTATAAAGTATCTGGCAGTATGAGTGCATCTTAGAAAGTTTTTCAATGGTCCGTAATGAGTGAGCTCCGAAGTGCAGAGCTGCACAGAGCTAAGCTAAGGTTCGGAACAGCTCACTAGAAGCTGCTGGATGTGCCCAACTTGTGGTGGTTTAAACAGGAGTCGCAGCCTCTCAGCACCTTGTAAGACACTCAACCTCCTGCAAGATCTTTTACCAAATGTGCAAAGACATGAATGTTGAATTTCATGGAGAGCTTCACATCCAGCCCCCTTGATTTTTAGGGAGACAACCTATGCCCTTTCAGTTTTCACTTTGCTAGTCCAAAGCAGCTTTCAGCTTCCTTTTACAAGGCAGGCTTCCAAATCCCTGCAGCTCTTCTTTATACCACATCTTGTTTTCCTTGCAAGGTTACCAGGAGCTATACACACAGTATTTTTTCAGTTCAATACTATCAATACTTCCTCATATGTGTGAGAACACCGTAAGCAAGACAGCTAAAAAAGAAAAGTTTAAAAATGCCAGTATGGTAACTGTAAGTCCCTCAGCCTGCTGAAGATAGAGGCTAAAAAGCCTGCATCTTCCTCACAATGCAAACATGCAAAAAAATCTCTTCTCTGAACAGACTGGATCTGGATAAAATTATCAAAAACACAAATTGAAACCAAACCAACCAGCCAGCAATGGGCCAACCAGCTCATCGCCAGTGAATGAACCTGGATTGCTACTTCCTCTCCAGGGGTAAGTCCCAGGGAAATTACTCCAGTTTTTGGTAATTTCCCATGCTCATTTAAACTGTCCTAAAAAGAAATGGGAAGTATACACAGAGGATTCCTTTACTACTCACATGACACATATAGGTCTACACTCACACAACAAACAGGTAGAAGAACACAGAATTTCTCACTGGAGCTTTACAGAACACAGGAAAATGCACAAAACAACTGAACCTTTTTGTTTTCTGACTGTAAAGATCACCTGCAATAGGAAAGTGTACTGCTACCTGAACTACCTAAGCTTTGACAATAACTTACCACACTGCTCTGTTCTACGTCAAGGCAAGTAGGATATATTGTTTATGTATTTGTCAATGACACAGAAAAGGACAAAAATTACCAGTATAGCTTCTTTAATCAGATTCTTCATTTGATCTTGTAACATGTAAAGTGCTCCAATGCAATATGATTGGGGCTATGAACTAATTTCAGAAAGGAGAACCTCACTTTTCATGAGATAAAAGCCCTTCTTTCTTTTCTTTCTATAAGTTAAAATGAAAATTACCAATATGCCCAATTTTCCTCTGCTCTGCAACTTTTACAGACATTAGGAGTCAGTATAACAAAGCACACTGACTTCTCAATCTATTCTCACAATTTCCACCATTTATTTAAAGTTAGGCCAAAGTATCAGCGGCCTATAGGTACTAACCAACCAGGCTCATCATTATAAAAATTCAGTTTACAATCCAGTATTGCAGTTCTCACTTTCATGAACACAGTCATTAGCTTTGCTAAGTCTATCTAATGGCTGAACAATTTGGCCCAAAGGAACTTGTGCTGTAAGTCTTAAATTCATAATGTCCCATAAATAATCTCAAAGCATGACTGTCTTACCAGAGGAAGTTCTAACGTGTGTTTAGTTTAGAACAGCAGATACTATGGGGAATATCTGCACATAGAGATCTCAAGCGTATGTCAAGACATTTCTTATTTAAGAAGACACTGAAAAGACTGGAAAATCTGTATTTTGTAGGAGAGAGAAGAAATCTGTTAGCAACAGGCCTGGGAACAGAAGAACAGTATCAAGGAACATAATAACTAGGCCTGGGTTTCTCCAGAACCCATGATTTCCGAGAGGAGAAAAAAGAGATTCTGTCGTGGTGCGTGGACATATCAGAGAGACAGCCAGCGCGCAGAGGGATGCCAGAGAATACGCCCAGCAAGTCCGTAGGAAACACGATTGCTTTTCTGCAAATGTACACAAACAGAGGTGCAGGTGCAGGACCCCCGGAAGAATCAGGCTGGGCCCGCTGTGCACAGGTTATCCGGCCTGAAAATCTCAGAAAGAAATTTTGAATTCCCTGTAAAAAGTTAACTTGTCTGGATATCATCTAACGAACTTCCTTGAATATGCTTGTTTAATAGGTAGTGTGGTATTTATAGCTACCATGTCTCAGATAATTATGAAAATTGACATTGCTGCTTTCTAACTTGTCTTTAATTTATTCTTAAAACAAGAGAAAACTAGCTGGGAGTGAAAAGAGATGTCTAAATCAACAGCGGGAGGAGGCCTGGCTGATTCAGCTGTACCAGAATGCTTTTTTTCACAGGAAGTAAGATGAGGAATGAAAGAGCACTACAGGACTGAGTCACTTGCATTCAAATTCATTCTTACGGAAATGAAAGTGAAGTGCAATTAAACCTTGGAGTTTCTCCAAGGAGCTCTAAATAATAATACATCTTCCTCCTTTTGTTCATATATTTAAACAGCTTTCAAAGAAAACTTGATGAACATTTTAAATGTTATTTTGGGGTTTAATGCCCAAGAGAAATAGCAATATTCCTCTTCAACTTAAATCCTAAAGTGACGAGGAAATCTCATACCTTTCATTTAAGCAAGATTGAGTTTACTGGAGATTCGAATGATCTAACTTTAGGTATTAAACTGAGAGGGCTATGTTAAGAGTATTTCACCTTATCCTTCCTTTGCAGTCAAGGAGGAGCCATGAAAGTAGCCTAAGGCCTGCATCCTCTTTAGCAGGGTCGGGCTCTCACCACCAACTACAGAGGGGACTGTTCCCAACTCACAGTAAAATCTGACATTCTTATTAAGCTGATCTGTTCTCACACCTCCTCTCTTCATCCGACTACTCTAATACTTGTTTGCCCCCACACTCAACTGGTTGCTAAACCTATAGAAGACTAATTGTGTTCTACAAAAATGAACTGCTTCAGGGAGCTACAGTTAGCTCCCTGCACGAGCCCATACCACAGTGAGAACGGTCAAGCCAGCCTCAGACCCGGGCTTTCACGTGCCTGGGAACAGAGCTGGGGGCTACGGAGGGAAAGGGAACTGTGAAACCCAGTTTGGCAGTGTGTTCTATATATCTATAAAGATATCTATTATAATGATATGCACAAAGATAAATAAATCTATATATATCATCTATCTACAGATATCATTATATGAATGCATTTTTAACCAGGACTTCCAAATTTACAGTACACGCAACAGAAATAATTTCTCCCTATTTTCAACACCTCCAAGAAGGCACTGGTACATCTTTCTCCTTAAAAGGATGCTGCATAGCTTTAGCTATTCGCTTTCCTGAAGGACTAGCGCAAGATATTTTTTCAGTACTGCACATACCACATCTGATCATACAGACATTGCATCAAAGCACAGAATGTAACAACATCAACTACATTAGACCACAAGTCCCCTCCTAACTGTCTCTTTATTTTCTTTATACGTGATCTGGGACAGAAATTAAAAGTGACATGAAAAGTTCCTTTTTTTTTGTTTGTTTGTTTGTTTGTTTTTGTTTTTGTTTTTGTTTGATTGAAGCTCTCCGAACAACTTCATGAGTAGCCTGGCTTGTACAAGAACCCAACTTGTTTACTGGTATGAAAAAGCCAGCTGCCTAACTTTCTATACCTACTCTAGCTATATGCTGTTCTTCACAAAAGCTATTTGTGTCTGATGCACCATTCACTCCCTTAGACACTTTAAATAGATTTTTATTCTTCCTGTCACTTTGAAGGAAAGTAAACAGACCTGCAGTTGCAACAAGGAAGACGGTTCATAGTTTAAAGGATACAGAATAGTTACATGGGTTTTCAAGTGAGTCCCACTTCTTGTTTAGCTGGCACTCTGTCTATGGCCGATTTAGCTTTGAAAGAGCTCAGCTTCTGATCTCTACGCCATTCTCAAGAACACCTTGATCCTGCATCAGCCCACAGAGGCATCTTTCATCTACCTAACAGAAACCAGGTATGAGAGCAGACACAGTCACGTAAAGCATCTAAGGCAACTTCTATGTGCTTACACCCTGCTAAATGTTGCTTAGCAACACAAAGCTCTTCAGCATAAAGATATGTTGAAATCATTCAAACTGAATTCATGCTGCCCTAGCACACTGCTAAAGAGAAGGACAGGCAGCACTTCAGGGGTACAGGGGCCCTTCAAACTTTCTTTGCAGCTGTTTTGGAAAGATAAAGTCTTTCCTCTCTCCAAGACAGCGTCCATGCTCCAACGTCACTTGGGGAGAGGTTCTCCATCTGCAACTTATCTAAAAAATTATGAAAAAAAATCTATTTTCAGCATGTTGGCCATTGAGATTTACTTCTGAGAAAGGAGCATCAGGTATAAACCATGAACTGCCTGCTTTGAAACTACTTACGACTAACAGGACTTAAGGTGAGAATTCCCACTCCAGAAAGAAATCCAACATATTGCCACCTTATACACTACAGCTCTGGTCCATTTCTTCATCAGACTAGTGGAAAGACTCAAACAGACTAACAAGGCACTTGCATTTTGGTTTGGGTCTTTATGTAGGAGTGTGTATCACCTGATTACTTTAAGGAGAAAGTTAAATTTCTCTGATTATATGTCCTCATGTAAAAAAAAATAAAGTAAAAATGTAAAAAAATAAGTCCTAAACACATACAGTAAGTGCTGCAGCTACACAGCCAATTTGCAGGGAATATAGGGTATCTTGCTTTCAGGGCTTGGAGTATGGCGTGTCAGAAGTTTGTTCTGTTTTTACATGGACTTCTTAGTAGCACTACCGCCATTATGCCCCACTGCTTCGCAAATATTTTTGACAACCAGCTTTCTATAGTGATGTGTTAACATGGTAGGATCTCTGCCAGATCTTGAGGCACCCTGCAATTTAAGAAATTTATAAATGAGAAATGTATAAATCATTTCAGTCTTTTCAAATGCAACATCCAGCTCATCAGGTTACTCCAGATCTGTCCTAAATCTTATCAGTGTGTCAGTAATATTAGTCTAATGACATATTAATGTGGCATCAGTGGGAGACGCCCAATTACAATGTTTCATACAGCTTGTTCTATATCTCTTGCTGTGTATGGCTAATGAACAAGGACAGGAACATTTTGAGAAAGAAGGGAGGAGATTATCATTTTCTGAATCTGGCCTCAGCAGTTTTGGTCACCTGTGAAATTACTTTTTCTGTAAGCAGAAAATTCTCACTTTGGATATTTAACAGAAGAGTGATGGAAAATGGAAAATGCTTCCTTTGCGAATCAGGATAGCAATATTTAAAATTAAATCATTAATAAAGTAACAATGACATATAGAGGCCCAACTTCATTCCAGAAAGCATGAATGCTTTATTGACTGTTAGGTTTTTAAAAGAAACTTGGCTGTACTCTGCATATTATTCATAAAATATTTTGCTCTGTAATTTGGATGATTGCTATACAGAAACTAGAGAACAAATTTTAAAGGTTTAAGGGTATGAGACCTTTTCCTCCAAGTCACCTGCTCAGAGGCAGTCAGGTTAGCACTGGCTGAAAATTGTTTCCACGTTGTTTAGTGACCTATGGAGAGAGTCAGTCTCAATTCAGCTCAGCTCTTACTGGGTAAAAGTCTGTAGCAGAACACAACTGTACTGGTGACAACCCTCTCCTCTCTCCTGTTCACTCCACCAAAAGAAGGCCGAGATAAGCGAAGAGCTGGTACCTCCACTGAACAAGGTCACACAAGTCAGTCTAAACTCTGGTATTTTCTCTGATTAAGGCAAAATAAAAATCATTCTCCAATATCTTTGTTTTCTTAAGCTGGTCAGTAAATCACTGAGCTATCTGGTAAATCTACCCATCCCATTACCTGCAAGTGCTTTCATATAAAGCAATTAGTATTTAGTATGGTTAGTTTTACAGTTAGAGCCTCATCTTTTAAAGGTCAGCTCTGGACTCTTTTGCTGATGGGATATTTGCTAGTAACAGAAAAAGCAGTAGGAACTGCAGAGCCTCTAAAAAGAATTATCTGGTGTAGAACCATGTATGAATTAATAAAATGTACATTGAACTTACCTACCATGTTCCAGGAGAAGTAATAAACGTAAAACGCATCATAGTCATGTAATTTGTTGGTCTCAGTAAGAAATGCTCCCTACTGCTTTCACCATTCACAGCTCTGTTGGCTACAGTGAAATCCAGTTGGAGCTAGGACTGAAGGCATATGTAGCATTTGTTGGTATGTAGGCAGCCATCCAACAAAATAAGAGCTTTTTCCATTGCCATATGTAACTATTTTCTCTTCTAAACAGACCATCCATCCCATTAGTCAAATGGTACAAACAATTTTTTGACAACAATAAATTTAGCATACATCCATCAAATAAGTCTAACATGTGCCAACCACTATCTCAGTTGAACGAGTCTTTTTCTTAACTTTTATTTCGATAATGTAGTTTTGGTAAAAAACCTGTGTGTTTGAGTACCCAGGCACTCAAACAATCTGACTGATAGAGGGATCCAGATGACTGTTGCTAAAGGTGTAATGTGTTTCAGCTGGACAAAAATTTATGTAAGTATAAGGGATGCTCCTAGAGCAAATTAGAATTAATGTGGGGCCAGCCACCACACCATAGCACAACTACTTTACAGGACTCATTTTTAAAAGTCTACAAGTTAAAAAAAGCTTACAGTGTAACTGCTGAAGAGAAAGAGGACGCAAAGGGCAGAAGGAATCTTTCTAAATGCCCGTAAACTCCTTAGGGGGCTAATCTTCAGGAGAGGGGAGGCATCAGAAATCAAATTTGATGAGTAATTTTCTCAGTCCAGACAACGGCAAAATATCGTCTGACACATATCCAGTTTAGCCTCCACTTACGCTTAATGGTTGGATAATCATAGATTATAAGTTTAGTTTTAATAACAACCACAGCAGACACTTTATTAGCAGATTTTGCAGGCTGCAGGGTTGTCATTTATCATTACAGTGATTTTCTGATTTAACTATTGCATTAATTTGTTTCTCTCTTTTTTTTTTATTTTTTAAATTCATGAAGTTAGATAAACTTCAGTGTTCCGTCTTCATCTTGATTCTCAAATACTATGAGTAGTTACTTCAGCCAGTTGGGAATTTTTTGGCCCTGGGCAAATCTTCTGACACATGCAGCTACTAATCTGCAGGACTTCTAAGAGTCACCAGTAATCAATAGTGTCATTTTCAAGGCAGCTGAGGAATTGCCTGAGACTTACATTGTTTTCTTAGGCCTTCTACAATTGAGGCAAATCCCCTGGCAAATGTTCTGATTGATAAGTAGAGGGTACAGTAAAAAAAGACCACATCCCCTCCAAGTGCCTGGACTGTTTAGTACACACGTTACGTGTGTACCGCTGGCTCTGAAAAATGAGAAGGCATTGCCCCAAAATGAGGCCCATACACAGCCTTTTCTAGAGCAAGCACCAAGCATAAAACATATAGTCCATTTGGCTTCTCTTGTATCCCCCCGTAGTTTTATGGACCCGATAAAGAGTTAAATGAAGCAGAGGGTCCTTCTCGACCCTGTACGTCAAAGCCACACATCAGTGCCCTGCAGTGTACACACACAGCTCCTCCGCAGCACGGAATTTTACTTGAGCCAAAATTGTGGGGTTGGGCCAAGGGAGCTTGTGGTTAATAACGGAACAGCAATGAAGCGGCCAATAATACTTAAGATATGAGATGAGCTTTTAGATGAATTACTTAGTTTCTTTGGGCCTCTGTTTCCCCTACTAACACGGATAACATATTACTATTTGTAAAGCACTTTATATCAATAAATTGACTTCTATAAGTGTTTAGTGCTACTGTATCAGTGGCTGCTGAGTATTATTTGAGTAGAAAAATTAGAAAGCTCCTACAAATGCCAACAGAAAAAAGAAACAACTTTTTTTTTTTTTTTTAATTTCTCCTCAAACTCAGCATCAGGGCTATACTATAGACTCACATCTCTTAATCTGAAGGCAAATTGGTTAAATTTGAATTTTACACAAAAAACCAGTGGTGTATTTTCCAACTGGTGTGTGTGTGTGTGTGTGTGTGTGTGCATGTTTAGGTGAGAAGAAAAGCACTGTGGATGGTTGCTGTATCAGGAGGGACGTGAGCTAGGCTGCTGCGCACCGAGCACCAGTTTGTGGGATGCTCTGATGTAACATCAACAGCATTATAGCATTTTCTGTCATCAAGACAGTGGTAGGTGGTTTTGTAAAGTAACTGTTAAAATTAACGTGCAATAATATTTCAGAAGTTAATAATGAATAAAGAGTATTAGAGTGCACTTTAATTTTTACTGTTCCTTTGGAAATATTCTTACCAAAGAGCTGAGTATCAAAAAAAAAAAAAAAAAAAAAAAGATACTGACTGCAAAGTGGGACCTGTTCCAGTGCCGTCTCTGATCACAAAACAGACGCTCGGCTGGCTCCCTGACGCAACAGCCAGGTTAGAAAATCAGAGCGCTCTGTTGAGTCCACCCTTTCACACGACCGTATAACCAAGGGGAACGGCTGACACGTGGCAGGGATATTATTAGCTTCTCTCGTCTCTACGACCATTTCTGCAGCCTAAAGTAGATCTTGTGGCTCCTTTGCCCTTTCAGCACACCATTCACGGGGCTTATCTGTGGATATGCATGGTCTGCTGAGTAAAAAGTCTCCTTTCTCAAGAAACTTTCATGGAGCAAAGGTCAGTAATTCCAATTCTTGCACATGGTTATATTGCTAGTCAGGCATCCTGAGTCAAGAAAATTAACCCTCTAGTGTACACATCACTCTTATTATAGTGACAGTCAGAACACTTTGGGCACATCTCACTTCACATCTTTCTACAAACTGAAAAGGATGCTGGCAGTCGTTGGTTAAAAGGAGGTAATTTTAGGTAATGTTATGCTTTATGAGGCTGGTGAATTATGACATGATAGCAACAACTCATCAGTTACTCTATATGTGGGTGTGGACTACTGCACGTAATTGAAATGAGATAATATACATGTGTTAAAATTAATGTTTCAAAGCAGTAAGAATTATAACCTAGATATTCTAAATCTTAGTGCTATCCATCAGAAACATCAGACTGTGGCATTAAGTGGTGCTAAGAATCGGTAGATGGCACTCTTTAAATCAGCAGTCAGTGTATAAGCCCTTTAGGTAATGTCTAGCAAGCAACTCTTAGACACTCTGAGTATTAAAGCATCTATCAGATTTATGAGAACAGTAGACAGGATAATCTACTTTTCCAAGTGGAAGGCCACTATATGTATCCAACAGTTTGAGTTTTGTCCGCCCAAGACCTGAATTCCACTTTGTTTCTCTTAGGAGATATCTTCATGAACTATCTATTTTGCAGCAAAAGTTTGAATCTTAGCAAGAAGACTGTGTCTCAGTAGCTGCAGTAAAATAATCTTGAGCCATTGGTGCTGAACAGCTCATTCTTAGGTAAACAACAGACTTTCCACCCAAAGGCGTGGAAAACAAATGATACAAGTGCTACAGTTTGGAAATTCATAGTGGAAACATGCAACTGCCTGAAGGACAGGTGCTTCCTTGCAAAAAGAGCATGTCTTTAAGCAAAAACCAGTTATACCAACTTTAAAAGCAAGATCAACAAAGCAGGATGGCAAGGCTGTCTCCTAATAATTTGGTTCAAACCCAGGATTCAGGTGGCAGAGAACTGAGACCACTACTTTTTTTTTTGTTTTCCACAGTCCTGAAACTAATTTTACATTTTAAAAATCTTTGTCACTAAGAAATTCCCTTGTTTCTGTTCAATGTTCTTCTGCCACATGGTCTCTTAAAGAGATAAATTCTTAGAAGACAGAACTTTGGCAGTTCTTATTAAAACAAATTTGACAAATATGTTTAAGTAAGTAGCAAATTCAGAGCGCTATAAGGCTGGTTCTAGGAAGTGAGTCTGCAAAAAAGGTGCTTAAAATATATTAGATCTGCATGAGATGCCTGCCTGAATGTATGCTTAAGAAATCAAGAGATAGATACAGTTATCAATAACCACCTAGACTTAGCAGATTTAGAAACATCTTTGCTATAATGGGGGTTGTAGGATGCCAACAGACCAATAGTCATTCAACGGATGGGTAGTAAAGGTGTGTCAATTTTTACTATATATTGTTAAAACCATGTGAGGCAGAAAAGGTTTCCAGGGGTTGCAAGGCTATCTAACAGAGAATCTGTAATTAACAAACAGTATTGATTTCAAGTTCTACATTTGATTGCAACATTTTAGATTTTGTCCTTTCTTAGTTAAGGCAACGATTCATGAACTCCAGCACAAAATCCTCATTCTGAATATGCCAAAAAAAATCATTTAAAATGTCTTTTTGCCAAATGCCCATAATCTTCAGTACAGAACTTGCTTACTGGTTGCATTTGTGCAAGTGAAAACTGCACATCTGAACACCTATTAAAAGCTAACTTGAAAGAGCCACAAACCATTTGAACATTACATATAGACAATATTCCCAATGTTTTACAATTCTAATGTAACTGTCAAATTCTGGGGAAGATCTTTTTTGTGCAGTGGCCACTTTAAATACCCTTTAGCACTTTCACCAAAAGCACTTGCTATTTTAATACACACACACACACACACCATTAAGTTAATTGCTCCAATGAGTCATTCTATTCCTTTAGCCTAAGTTTACTGAGAGCATAAAATTGCCATAGTACAAACTAAGTTGACTAACTGAAAAGTTTTTCCTCTCCCAGCTTCTCTGTCTCAGTTCAAAGGGAAGTTATACACAGGCACAGATAGTATGTGCTAATCTGGGCCCCTAGGCAGAGACTGAAAACAACTCCTTAACTGCAAGTATGTGTGTGTTTTACACAAATCTCTGTATTTGGGCAAAAAAATTTATCCGGAGTAATTTGTTTGCTCAAGGAAATCCATAGATGTGTCCTTGCTGCTTGACTCTAACACTAGGATTTTGGCTACCCACAACATTGAAATTACTAGAGAATAGTACAGCCGCTGGAATTGCTTTTTTCCACAAATCCAAAGTTGTAGTCAGGCAACGGCGAGCAGAAGAGTTTGAAAAGCCTTCAAAGCTCTGATTATTTTCACAGATGCACCACGGGTTGCTTTGCCTGGAAGAGGACAACATGGTGTAGTTTTACAGCCCCTTAATGGTCCGGGCAAGACACAGACATAGCAGACAGCAAGGATACAAAACCCAACCAAGATGGCAGGAGGCTTCTCAGCTGTGTCTTGGAGCAACGTGTCGTCGCTAAGAGCTAAGCAATTCTTTAATCAGTACAACTTTCACACTTGTAGTTTTGCTACAGTTTGTGCTTTTAATCTTGGGATCTAATGGTAGCTACCTTCTTCCTTTCTCTGTTTTTTAAAATATATATATTTTTTGTGATAGGGAGGAAGTTTGATTGTGAAAGCCAGAAGCCTCTTTCCAGATGAAGAATCCAGAAGAGGAGATTTCTAACTGATACCTTTACCCAAGCATTTGAGACTTCTAACTGATACCCTTAGCTAGGCATTTGAGAACAGAGTTAACAAATTTGTCAGCTAGAGCTTCTATCTTTAAAAGGCTTCCAAAAGAGGTTTCACTTTTAGATTGAAAGAAAAAGGTGTCTGTAATAGCTTCCTCACTTTTTATATATGCACACAGGAAGGTTCAGGTCCCTTTTTCAAATTAATTTTTCAGCACTAAAGCCACAATAGCTGCAAATTTACTCAGCAAACAAACCAGCTGCTTTTTCAAGCACCCAGAAGAAGAGCATTAGTGCACCTGCTTAAATCTAGCTTGTCCCAAACCATTTTCAACATACAGTGGAATCAACAGCAAACTCTGGCACAGTCATCTTATTTCTTGGAAGATGTCCTGCTTCGGAATACAGCTCCTTTTGGCATTCTCTGAGAGTAATATATTTTCTTGTGTGAGTAATTCAGAGATGACACAATACAATTTTCATTAGTATAGAGCAAAATCTTTATAATATTTACTACTTCTGTACAACATCTCTTGCAAGAATCCTTCAGGATAGCCTTGGGAATCTTTCCATCCATGCGGGATGAACAGAGAAGCTTCACTGAACATAGTCATGTTAAGACATAAAATGACCTCCTTTTAACCAAATGGCTGCTGTTAGCTGCTCAAACAGGATAGTAAAAGACAGGATACAAATCAAGGTATGTACAAATTAATGTGTTGGTAGCAATTATCTGACTTGTAAAAAGGGACAAGGAGAAAACGCAATAATATTAGTAGAGAAACTTCCCTGACGGCTTTACGATATATGCACCAAACGAGGATCTAGTTCTTGGGCACCTGCCTTCATCACCGGTTATTGCCTATACAGCACAAAGAATCATACGAGACTGAGGAGATTAGCATGTACTGTACCGAATGCCAATTTGAAATGACACGACAGGCTTGCTTGCTGGAGTAGTAAGAATTAGATCGTGACCTGGATATCCAAAGCTCAGGGACCAAAACCACTCCTTGCCCTAACTTCACTGAAGTTAGCAGAGGCAAAAAAGGGATAAATTGGCTGTATTCCTTAAAGGTCCTCTTTGACTTAATACAGTCATATCTTTGTTATATTACTTCACTATCTTTATTTTGGTTGCTTGTAAAGTTGGAGTATAGTTGGGATCAGCTGCAAGAACAGCAACAGTGGACTGCAGTGGAACATGTGGCAACTGGCTTTCCTCAAGTTAGCTTTGCATCCTGAGCATCAGTTTAAAGCGCTTCATAATATTATATAAGATGCTGATACTTATTTACCAGGTTTCTATCACAGCACTTACAAAACAAGATGTTACATAAATAATGGTTCCCCAAATCTCCTAAACAGCATCTACTAGTACTTCTCAATGTACTCCTCTGTCTGCTGATGCTAGCATCTTCAAGTCAAATTCTTGTCAGAAAATTGCTAAACATATCATTTCCCACGAGGGAAAAAAATCTTTAAATTTAATTAAAAGACCTTAACTCTAGTCCTGCACATCAGAATCTTGTTCCCCACATGTTTTCTGCTATGTGACGTAAAGGGATAGGCTGAGCATTTATATTAGCAGCAGCTCTCAAAACCTTTGGCTTTGCTTTTTTTTTTTTTTTTTTTTTTTTTTTTTTTTTTGCATTAGTTGAAGGATATTTTGATAAAATGCATCTCTCTCACACACACCTCACTATTTCACTTCCACAAATAAAGCTAATAAACAACCTGAATTTTAAAGTTCATTTCTCCAACTTCTGCCAATACATTTCACACTCCAGGTAGCAAAAATCTCACAACATTTTGTTTGACATCTTAATCAACATTGTGGCAAGGTCCCAGGAATATCATTAAAGAAGAGTAGAAGTGTTAAGCAAAAGAGCTAAACTACAGCTGATTAGGGCATGAGATGTATGCTGGGCTTAACGGGTTATGAAACAATACTCCTCCTACTGCTTCGTATGTTTTCACAGGAAGAAAAAACAAACCATTGTAGTATTTTCAGAAAGTTAGAATAAAAACAAGTCTATGAACAGATAAAATTTTTGCTCTTGTGTAATCTTACATTAATTATAACCACATTTAACACTATTTTGCAGAGAAAATAGATTTTTACAGAAAATCTGAGTATTGGCAAAAGAAAAAAGAAGTATTTAAGATAGTTCCACTGTATCCACATTTACCGTGGTACCCAGACTAAGACATCTAAAAGGGAATAATTTTCCTGCATTTTACTCTAATGACTTCAAATGGGGTCATACAGTTGTAACAGGAGATTTTCAACCAGTACCGTTAACAACCAAATTTTTCTTTTTTAGGGCTATTAGAGACAAAGATCGCATAAATCCTTTTATATGGTTCAAAATGCAACAGCTAGCATTATACAATTGATAATAACAGTAAGAATGTTATTCTGTCCTATCATCTGTTTTGCACTCCTGATCCATACTGACCCAGATCAAAGCAGATACCTTAGAAGTAAAGACGACAGAACAATTCCCATCATTCCCATCAAAACTCTTTTGGACAAGAAAATCTTCATGATACTGTTGTTCTGTAAGAAAGTTTAGTGATTAAAAATATCTGGCTTAGGAAACTAGTTTTTCAAAATACAGAACAACAAAAGAAAAAAAATCCTCTACAAAATGTTCATGTAAAATACTGCTTTCTAACTAGCTGACCTTGAAAGGAAGCACTGGAAATACGCAGTAAAACCTATTCCTCACTAATGTTAGCCAATTCTACAGCCAGGATGACCCATTCTAAAAGAAAACTGAGCCTTACTTGCTAGTATCTGAACTGCTCATTAATTTCTTGGACATGTGTACAGAAAGACCTAGTCCTGCAAGGTGCTGAGTCACACAGAGGACAAAACACAGAGAACTAAACATCTGTAACCCTGACTGGTCCAGAGCAGTTTGATTTCAGCAAGCTTAAAAGATCTTTTTTGTGTGTGTGTCTTTTCCTCTTGAAGATCAGTAAAAGGCTTTTTAATACAACACAGCTATCAGGTGCCAGGGACAGAGACTTCCGTCAAACCAGCTCCAAAGTACTGAGTTTACTGACTTTTTTTTGGATGACAAGTCAGAAGAATTCAACTATGTATGGTCCAACAGTGCACCTGAAACTTCTTCCTCTGAACTGCTTCGTGGAGAAAGCTCTGGGATGTGAATTTCTTATCATAGGGCCTTCACCTTTAAAGCAAAATGACATGGCATAGTGAAAGAGTTCACAAGTAGAATGGAAAGAACACTAAAAGAAGAAGAGCAAACATAACAAAAAAGGACAGATTTTTCTCTAGAAGGAGGGAACACAGTGCAATTAATAATGAAAAGGGAAAAGGCGGCTCCCAATCTTCCACAACTCGCAGGACAGACACTTAGATCAAAGTCACTCCTGGCATAACACTGCTGAAATAACACCAGGGATGAAGTTGGACCATAAATCTTCATCTCAGCCTGTTATGATGATGATGACTAATTTATTCAGCATTGAAGACAAGGGGTTATAAAAACAAATTTATGGCCACTGTATTCATTGTAATTAATTTTCTCCACAGTGAAAGCCTAGTGATTTGGAAAAAACCGACCTTTTAGAAGTGCCTTATTTAATGGCTCATTGTTGCATTTACGGTGCCTGGCTGCACCCAGCATTTGTGCAGTAAGACAGCACAGCTCTTGTACTCAGGGATGGGAGGATCTCCGCAGTCATGGAGTCAAAACAAACCTGGATGATTCAATGTTCCAGAAAGAGTTTTATTTCTTTTAAATATCCGTTTTGTCCACGCATAGATAAGATCGGACATTCCTGATGTAAACTCAAGAGCTGCATCCAAATCTGCTTGCTTATGCTCAGCTGAGTGAAGTACATTGAGCAGGGGGTGGCAGCGCACCAGGCTGACCTGCCAGGGGACACCAAGCCCCACTGCTGAGCCACGCGACTCCCTGCCCTGGAAGCCAGTATTCAGGAGAAGGGTAATTACTGCTCAGTCTTACTGGCATCAGGATTAGCTCTGTCGCCATGGAAAGGACAAGTGAGAATCTCACAGTGCTCAGGGGAGCAGAGGAAATTTCAGGGGAGAGAGGAAAACTACGGAATTAGTGTGGATTCCTTCGTTCGTTTTCCACTAACCTCAACCCTTCTTCTCTGCTCCTCTGCCCAGAAGCAGATGCTTTCTCAAGGGATTTGTGCTTTCTACCGATGATGAGATGGACTAAAAAGCGTGAGAAACGTGTTAAAAATAATGTTCTGTCTAGTAGTTCCTTTCTTGCGATGGGGGGGGGGGAGGATTGCGCTGTAACTCACAGCAATACTGAAATATACTGAAATATTGAAATATTGAGATAATATATTAAGATATTACTTATAAGTATAAATTACTATAAAAATATGGAAACATGGATAAGATTAAACTAAATGTATGGATTGGCTTGTAGTATTTCCTCTCTACAATCTACAGCTTTGTTCTTCTAAAATGGTCATAATTTCTGGGATGTAAGTCTAATTATAATCAGGTAGCACAGTCCTAGTGTTTGCAGACACTGTCAGAGAAGTAGCTGTAATTACTTCCTCAATCATTCCCCATGAACGAAGCACTCCAGGCTATGCTAAAACTCAGCTTAATCACTGGAAATAATATAAATTTTAAAATAAAGTCTTATTAGACTGCCATCTTTAAAACTAATTTCCCAATAGTTCTATTTCCTACTAAATTTCAAATTGTGCTTACATAAAGAAATCAGGAAGTATGAAGCATAAAATAAATGTTGCACTTTAGGAGTTTTATTAGAACTGCTTCTGCATGAGATTATGCCAGTCTCCTAGCCATAAATTTTTGCAGTGGAGAGAACAGGGTTAATGGGTTACATTAAAGTGCACAGTAAACAACAGATAGGGCGAGAGAATGGATCGGTCTGAAAAACGTCAAGAGGCAGCAAACATAAAACAATTTGGATTTGATGGTCACTGGCTCAAAGTAACACCTAAACCTCAGACCCTTGCTCTTTCAACTCCAAGCATTCATCTGCTGACTGATGTCACAGCACTTCACAATCCAAATTCTACAAACCAAATATATGGAAAATACAGTTCAAACAGATGCCAGACCACAATTTTCCAGGCCTCTGAAGTGTTAGCTTATTAGAAAAAAAGATCCTAGATGTCCCAAGAAAATATTGGTTTCAGTCAATTAACGTTACTTTCACAATAAGCCTCTGGCCTTAGTAAACATTAGAGATGCATCTTCCCCAACTTTAGATAAATAATCAACCAGTGCAAAACATCACGGGTTTTTGGTCTGAACCTCATCTCATAGATAGGGCTTCCACACTGCCGTGTGAAATAGCATTGTGCTGCAGTATTTCCAGCTGCTTCCCTTGCCTTGGACTGCATGTAACCATGTATTTCAGGAAAGAAACAAATACCAAACAGGACTTAAAGAAATAAAAAAGAGCAAATGGTTTTCAGACAATTTCCCTATCTTTACTATTATTACAATATGCTGTTTAATCAAATATATAAAACATTATTGCAGATACTTAAATGTTACTAAATATCAAAAAGTTAGTAATAACTTCTAGAAAATAGAGATAGGAAAAAATCCACACTGTAGATGGAAATCTTATTTTAGTCTAGTGAAGAAAGAAATACTTGCAGTGTACATGGATTTGTAAATCAGGAATCAGACTGCGAGGAGGGAGATCTGAGTTCTATTCCCCACCTAGTGTGATGCCAGATAATTTCCGGCTCCTTTGCCTGTTGATTAGGTCTGGGTAGAGTCCAAGTCTTCCAAGATGCAGATTGCCAGTAACCATGTAATCATGAAATGAGGCTCTACTATTAACACTGCTGGTCAGGAACAAAAATAACTGTAGTTTGGAAATTTACAGTTTTTCATCTAACCTCAGTATATCTGAGTTTGAATGGCAGGAAGGTGCCACTGCTCCCACCTGCAGCTGAGAATCTGGCTTTTACGGAAGACAAGGCTTTCGGAAACTATTATCTTCTCCAGTGAGTCACTGATGCAAACAGTGAGTCCATCTCCATCTGACGTAGATCTCTGGCTCTCTTTGAAGAGAAAACTAGAATCTGAACCTTCATGGTGAAAATAAGCTATCTCAGCAGGATACTTTGTGAAAGAAGAAAGTAAAGAAAACAGGGAATTGCAATTCTAAATAATAACCAAAATCTTTATATTTGGAGATAAAAGTAATCAACTATGTCATTTTTTCACAAGTCCTAGATTACAGCAGGAAAACAAACTTTTTCCAGTGAAACAATCAGGAGGTAAGCCACAGTCACCACACACTTTCCCGTGCTCCATGATAGCAGGTAGCCCCTGTTGTTATGTGGTATCTAATAGTAAGCACTGGCTGTGAACTACAATTTTTTTCTGAGCAAATACTAAGGATTACCGAGTTCTGTGTCTTTTGGAAATACATACTATGTGAAAAGCAAATGTTTGGAGTTTTTTCCCGCCTTTGATGAATAAAATGTTTTCTGCTAAGATACAGGGTAGTTGTTACCAACTATCTTCTCTCTATTCACCTGATCTCCCGATGAATCTTTTGCATCGACCTTTCGTATGTTTTTGTTCCATTATTTGAACAGTGACAGGCAAATGCTAACCACATGGTCTTCAGAGAGTGCTACACTGGATACACCAAGTTAATTTTTTACCTCCTCCACTCTGTAGTTACCAGTTAGTCAAGCTAATGCTGCTTTTAAAGTCAATATTTCAAAGAGTAGTTTCATGCTACCACATTTTCCTCTGACTTTGCTAGAAGATAGTTCTCATCACTATCGCCACATTAAAAAAAAAAAAAAAAAAAAAGAAGAAGAAGGACACTTTTTCAAACAAATGGGGAAGAATTCAAATGTTAGATATGACAGAACGTCCCTGCGGAGGGTCAAAAGCATGAAATAATTTGTGACACCTGACAAGAATCTTTCCACTGGATGATGCCCATTTGAGACATCTAGCACAATAGTGTGTGGTACAAACGTAATGTTCAAGTCAATGGGTCCTTTTTCCCATTAAAATAATTCAGAGTTTTAAGACGTTTTTACTGTTTGAACACCAGTAAGCAGGATTCAGGAGACCATCCATTTCTACTATAAGGCAACAGCTTCATCTTGCTAATTTCAAAATGAAAAGAAACACTACTGCAAAAAAAGTCTGTCAGAAATGACCATGGCTACTATGATGTTAATAATAATAAAAAAAAGACTAGCACTTAAAATATGTCAAGCCCTTTTTTCCATCCCTCCAAACAAAGACATTTTTCCAAAGGCAGCATAGAGTTTTCATTTCTATGTGACGTAAATCCAAGATACTGAATTAAGATTTTGAAATTCTGCTCCACCAAGCATTGCATGACACCATCACAAAACAAACTAATGCAAAAGGAGATCAAATGATCAACTTCAATTTTGTGGAATAAGTTCATATAACATCACGTGATGCAACAACCAAATGAGTTTCAGGGCAAAGATTTGTTTATTCTTTTTCTCATACACGGCCTTTCATAAGCTTGAGGAACTGATTCTCTCTTTACACCCTCTCTGACCCATTTTATCTACCTCTGCTCCACATCTGTCTCAATGGAAGGATGCATCTAGTGCTAAGGCTTATATGAATAGCAGCACTTAAACCCAAAGGAGCACAATTCACGTTGCTGTTGTGAATGACAGTAGGTCTCCAAGGCTTTGCAACCTGCCCATAAAAGTGTGCGTTAGACTGAAATCTGGCATGCAAGGATTTCATGAAAATGGGAATCTTTGGTTCTTCAAGAAGACAGTTAAATAAAATAACTAGTGGTTCGGTGCTTAGTCAAGCAGACTACTGTCTCAGAAACACCAGCTTTTCAAGTTTCCATTTTCACTGAGTCACACACAGCATCCACTAACAGAGAGGGAGTTTCTGTTCTGCAAGAAGGCAGCTCACCCAGCCGTGTTAGAAGAATAAGCGTTTCCAGAAGTGGCCTAAGTAGCACTTGCACACACGACTGTAGAAGTACTCACACGAGCAAAGTTTCCTGAAGTAAAAGGACTGGTTTTCAGATCCAGATATGCTTTGCTAAAATGAGACACAAGGTAAGCTCAAAGAAAGGACACCGTTCCTCAAAATTACTGCTGTCTATAACATTAGTAGGCCTGTGTGATATCTGGGGACAGTTACAGGTTACTACATTGAAGACTACAAAATTCGATGGACAGGGGAAAACAAGCATTCAAAAGATATCCCTAGCAGGTTCTGTAATGGTTCTGCTAAAATAGTGCAAAGGGATGTAATAGATCACAGCACCTCATTCACTACTTGGCTGTAAGAATTTTCACATGATTAATTAGAATAGCTCTTTAATAGCTTTATTGTGTCGACATCTAAACACATGACCTTAGTATCCACTGCAAGATAAACTATTCTTTTCATATTCTTTTATGCTTTTACCTTCTAAAAGAGCTAATTCACTAACAAGCACTGTAGCTGCATCTAAGAGATGTTAATCTTCCAACTAACTCTCACAAAAGCAAAGAAATTATATGTTAAGGTTAAAAACCTGAGCTGTAAACATAGACTTATTTATGCAGATAAATAATCTCTATTTTTGCAGAGGAGTGCATGTACCACCCTCAATTTTATATTCCTTTTTATTACATAGACAGTACAGAAGACACAGGAAGATTTTTAATACATTCTTTTAAATTAAATTTTCTATTTCTAAGATTTCTTCAGCGCTTACTTTCTGCTACATGACATTGTCGACGACACCAGAATAACAGAAGACCAGTGACATCTCTTCATTCTACCCCTCTGACACTGCCTGGAGTCCAATCTTTTTATAGCAAAATTAAAGACAAATCTCCCAGAGAGTCCCACTGAAGTCAATACAACTATTTAGGAATGTAAATACCATTTAATTCTCCGCTGTTGTATCTACCGAAGATAGGACTGGACCTTTAGGCCTTAATTTAATGATTTCATTTCTATTCAGGGAAGTGCTTAAGAAGATGTGTCCTCTGGTGAATTATCCATGTGCTCTTCACAGTTTGGAACTCCTGACAAGAACAACATCCCTCTCCCTTGAGATCTGAAATGTTTCTCTCTATAGCTGCTTGCTTTATATTGCAAAGACACCCATCATGTACATCCCTAGTTGCGTTCTACTTTCTTCCTTTAAAGAAAAACACTCTATGAACTCACTACAGATGACTCTAATAAAGATTATTCAGTCAAGGCTAGAAATGTCTCCTCTTTTTCTCTTCTCACTTAACCACAAACTGCCTTACAATTTTTCCATTTTTATCACCAATATGCTTGTTATGCCCCTGCTTTTAACACTTCTGTCAATGGTTCAATAGCTTGGCTGCCCAGAAATCTTTCATGTCAGCCCTCATGCAGTGTTGATTTTTATACATCCTCCTTCAATGTCCATCAGCTTGCATTTAATGCACCATGAAATTCTGTTGTCCTTTGCTAGAAGAGAAAGCAGGGCATAACTGTCAAAGATGCTTCTTGTGGTCCATCACCACTGCCAGTGGTGAAGGGCTGGTTAAGTGGGAGGAACAGGGAACTGTGTCCTTATTCCAAGCCTCTTGGCAATCCCACTATTTGCCACTTAGGAACAGCACCAGCAGCTGACTCAGATTTCTCCAGCTTCCTTACAGGAAACGCGGATCCCACAGAGGATTCAGACACAGGGCTGACCATACACTTAAGGATCTGAATCACATGCTCCCAGGAACATGAACAGAGTGTTTCATCTAACACATTGGAAAAACAAGTCCTCAAAGAGCATGCCTCCACACTGAAAGCTCTGGATGGAAGTGCCCTGCTTTATACGAAACCTGCTGCCGCGTCAGGGCTCTCACCTGGCTGCTCCTGTTCAATCAGAAAGGGAGAGGATCAAAAGCTACCTGAAGTCCACCACAAGGCTCCCATCTTCTTGACATCCTCTGTTTCTGAAAGTTAATAAAAAAACCACAATTTCATATTTAGCAATAATTAGTGCTTAAAAGTGCTTTGCAAATACAACTAATTGATTAAGTAGTCTGTGCAAAAGCATCAAAATACTAGTTTTAATTAACATCTTCATAAATTGCAGTTCATAAAGAGTAAACCTAAAGTAAACCTTCTACACCAACCAGATGTACAAAAGAGAGAGAAGAAGGGAGCAGGAGAGGAAGAGATTCACTTTTTATGCAAGCCTTCTATGTTAATACTACAGCTTTTTCCATCTTCCTGTGCAAGGTTTTATTTTATACTAAAAATACACTTTTCCTAAAGTAATTTGCTTACGTTAACAAAAAAAGAAAACCTTTCACAATCTTTGTTCTGAACCTCAGCCTCCCAAGCCTCTACTTTCCTTATGTAAGAATAAACATGGGGATTTGACATCTCTTAAAAACTATGTGGCGCATAACATGTGGGCAGAAAGCCTGCAGGTGACACCTGCCCTCCCAGGGATCTGGCATCACTGACCATCTGCAGAAAGATGCCATAACATCTGCAGACAATTTTGGCGATCTTGTTTTGCAGTTCAGCTCTTCCCTTCCTCCACATGCCTTCAATCAAGCAGAGCAGTCTTTCCTCTCTCAAACTCTCACGTACCTCTGCTTGGCATTGCCAACCAACAGTGATATTTTACACCACAGCGGGGGTTACTGTGATTTCATTATATAAGCCTGGAACATGCCCCAAGCCTTGGGGATGAAAGAAGGTTTGTTAGTTGTTTGCAAGACTAACTTTATTGTGAAGAGCAACAGTGACCCCCCCAAGTCAGGCTCACTAGTGTAGAGCTAAACCAACAGCAGGACTCAGCCACTGTGGTCTCAGCAGCCCAGTGCTGAACTTTGCAAGTGTCAGAGCACCGGCTTAGACGCTTCAGCTACTATGCTGAGGACAGAGCTGGAGGTCTTAAGAGGAGATTTACAGCTACCTGTACATTCCATGTGGGAACAACCGACTTGGGGGTAGGGAGGAATTGAAATCTATCTTGCTGGAAAAGTTTTACCTACTGGGGCAGGATCTGCCACCCAGATACTGATTAGATTGCACATGTGTTTCCGCCTGGGGACCCCCCGCTTTGAGTAGACAAACATGCAGACTACATGTCAAATGAAAATGTTTTGACTCTGCAATTCAAGAAGTATGAAATCTGATAGTCAAATGTGTATTTCTCTTCATCTGTTGTGACAAGGAGGTACATAGCTTGCTGACAACATGGACCAGGCTCTTCCAGTGCAAAGACGGAAGACATAGCACAGGATAAAGAGCACAAGGGTGTCTTTAAGGTAAAGTTGCACTCCCCTGATCCTGGGCTAGTTGCATATCTTCTGTCCTGTTGGTGCGAGTTAGAGCAGCCTCTAGTTTCTGCTATGGACCACAATATTTCTGTTCCCTGTATTTGTAGCTGGTCGTACTCACTACCAGTTAGTCAAACAAAATGCATTAGTAGAGGTGTAAAAAACCCAGATACAGTCATAAGATCTAATGTACTTCAGCAACAGCTTGTCTGCTCATTAAAGCCTGCCCTACCTACTGAGACCCTGCTGCACGCAGAGTAAAATGGAGATGGGTACCGGAACTCGCACTGGCTGAGGAAAATTTTAACATATGCATCATTTTTACTATTTTTTTAATTACACTTTAAAAAATTACACTTTAAAGAGGAAGGCAACCAACAAATAAATAACATTTTCTATTTTCAGTGCTTGCACCACTATCTGCAAGGGCATTCAAGTCAGGAATTCAACACAATTCCTTTTGAAGGCAATAGGGTGATTTTACTTTTCCTTATATGCAAAATGTAAAATACTAGCCTACTGTGTACACTTCCTAGGATGAAGTCCTGCACATAGTCCCCTTGAGATTTACAGTGTATACATGAAGAGTCAGAAGAGGTAATAGAGAAAGTGTGCCTATATTTTCCAATACATATTTAAATCTTTTCTTTAGAGACATTTAAATCCTAGTAAATTGCCCCATGCATATGAAGGTTTCTTTGTAAATCTTAAGCAAACTCCAACGCTTCTCTATCGCAAAATGAAATAGCCAGTCATGCTGAGGAGGTGACGTTAAGCGAGCCTGAGCTTGCAGCGGTGGTTGAGAACATTTCGTACTTCAGAAATGCCATAAAATCCTTCATCACAAAAATTCAGTTTTTTATAATCCCCAGGAGTCTCTTGGCTGTATCTAACATTAAAACCCCCAAACAAGAAACCAAGTCCAGACATGTTCACAATACATTCAAGCCTCATTTAGCTCATTAAAACAAAAATATTTATTTTCTTTACAGTTCTGTTTGAATTTCATCCCACTGGGAAATATACACATGCACACACATATACAAAATTTATTCCATTTTCTTCTGGATATCTAGTCCTAGTTTTGGCTAGAAAGTAATTAATAGAGGATCAAGCTTTATCTTCATCTAGATATGTCTGAAAAAGAGCCTTTTCACAAGACAACTTCCCGTTTTTTAAACAGAATAAATTGAGAATAGATCAGCCTGTGTGTAATATTCCCTTTAAATTAAATAAAGCAGAAACATCAAAACTAGAGCTCAGCTGAAGCAAAATAACTATTACATCTGGTTAGCTTTACAACAAGGTATTTGAAGCAGATTTACAGCCATCGCTGATGTTCCTAATGTGTGGTGGTTCAGCTGAGATGTATTCACTTTTTTGGCTCACAGCAGCTCGTCCGATTAGGCAGCACTCCATCCGGAGAAGCCCCACGCAGGACTGTGGTTGCAATTTCACTGCAATGAGAGCAGACGCCCAAGCTCTAGAAACCTGTCTGTCTTGGTGTACGCAATCCCAGGGCGTACAGCGCGAAGAAACGCATATGAAGAGCAGCACTGACTCTGAAATCTTGACCACAGTAAAACATTTGAAACTTGAGCGTCAACATACGAAGTGTATGCTTGCAAGAAGTTCATCTGACATCATACCCAGAGCTCCCACTCTTTGCTATACCTCCATTTCATTTCGTTCTCGGTTCTGCAGGAATGAGAGAAATAAAATAATATCTAGCTGTTTGTAGAATTCATCTGCCAAACGAGGCTACTCATTGGCAGAGGAAATAAACTCTTTCAGCGGCACAGGGCTTATTCACAAAATGAGCTTTGATGCTGTTCCTGAGAAGGCCTGGATATGAGACACCGTGAGCCTACTGCTTCTGTTGTTCGGGGCAAAATCACTCAGGATATATACTAATAATGGTTACTGTGAGACTTTTATGGATAACAAACTGGCCAAATGATTTTTCCTTATGGAGGACCTTTACCTGTACTCATTCAAAATAATGGTAAGTTATACTGTAAACACACATAAATTGTTCCTATGCCCACAGGGACTAAAATTATCCTATAAAACAAAACTAAATGCAGTACTACTTATAGCAGTAGTTAAATTACGATCATTCATATTTATGTTGTTTCTCACCAGGCTATCTCTCACCAAAGAGACTGTGGTCAACAGCAATGTAACGTCATTTATTAGAACTCTCCGAGGAGTTCAGAAATTTGCTATATGTTACTTTTATAGTCTTCTTGAGAGGTCATCTTGTGAAAAAAAAAATCTCCCTCCCATAAAAAGGAAAATGCTTTTGTGTTCTGAACACTTTCAGCTCTGAGGTAACTTAATCTTGTATTCCTTTACCCAATTCATTTCCACATTTCAGATTTTGAAAAACAATCCTGCCTTCTTCCAAGATCTTATATGTCTGTCCTGAGAACAAGGTCAGATTTATTAGTTGAATTTAAGAGACTTTCTTTACTTTCCGTCCAAAGAACTCAAACAACTATAAAAAATCTACAGCACATCCTCAAGAAAAACCCTAGCTGTGGAGAAGATCTGGCTGAACCATAGTTCTTCTCTGACACTTCCATCACACGAGTGGATGTAATTTATTAGTTCCGTGGTTCTGCTCCTGTTAAGTTTCTGCCTTTTCCTGTTTTGCTGTGTGTTTCTGATTTTTCTCCATTTAACCCCCTCTGCCCTTCCTAAATTGGCAACATCCAGTCCCAGTAGAAGACCAATTTGTCCACCGCTGTCTCAGAACTTGCCTAAAACTGAGGACTTCTGTGCCGATAAGCTGGGCCTTTGCCATCACACAGCTGCAGGAGCAAAGGAGATGAAGCACCAGTGATGGCTCAGAGGCAGAACGGCTCCACACATTCACGCTTGTGCCTGCCCATGCACAAGCGTGTGTCATGCTTAGCCATGACAAAGCAGCACCAGCAAAGATAAGACTGATAAGAGGTTGCATCAACCAGCTGCTAAGCATGAATCTTGAATATCAAACATTAGTCCTAGGTAGGCCATGAATAAACTATATGCGGTAGTCAATTTTTCACTTGGGAATCACTTAATATTTTTAAATACTGAAAACATGCATAGTGCCCAGAATGGAATTGTACTTTCTATGTGCAGAACATCCTTCTCAACTGTTCTACAATCCCCTTCTGAAGGAAGATGAACACAAAGTGTCTGCAAATGGAGAAGTGCTGAAATATGCTTTATGAAAGGTGCATATCCTAGCAACTTGTCTTCATGTTGCTGGTCTACCTGGCTGAACACAATAGTTCACTGCCATTTCCATCAGTGCTGATGTCATGCTTAAGCAAAAAGAAGTTGATAGCTCTGGGGTTTGGTAATTGAATTTGGAGCCTTTAACCTCCTGGTCACAAGTCAGATCCAACTTCAGTTCATAGCAGCTGAAAATCATTAGTATCCTAGATCTGTGGTTTGTATGAAACGAATGTGTGGCTTCAGCGGAGTTACTAGCAGGAATGAGTCCCTTGCTGACCCTTTCAGCAGAAAAGCAGGGGATTAAATGAGTAACGAACACAAGTTAGCTTTTCACCCAAAAGTGTGGTCTCTTTGGGTCAGAGTTGAGACAATTTATCTGGTGAGCTTTACTGCTGCTTGCTCCACACCCGTCTTGATGAGTATAGAAGTTCAGGTCTGAGGTCTACATGTTCTAGAACTTCTAGAGCTCCTATGTTTATTTTGGTATTTAAAAAAAATGAAACACCCATTCAATTTTCCTTTAAAAATCTGCTCAGATTGGATCTGTTTAATCCAGTTTTTCCAAAATCTCAGCAAGCCAGAAACAGCTGGCAGCACTGTAGACTGGATCTGGTTAGGATGCCTGTATCCTGAAGTATGCACAAGTGTTTGTGGCTTGCATGAAATCGGACTAATAAAAATGTCACCCGAGTGGAATCTATAGCCTCTTACAAGATCTTCTTTGGCTTAGAGGAAGCAGAGCATCAACTTAAAAAAAAATGTAAGTCTATAAAGATTTATTTAGGAGTAACAAACTCTTTAGTAAAGTAGTATATAATACTGCCGTACTCAAGCAGTTCTCAACCTGTATGAGATTCTTGAGCTATGACTGTGGCACGTACAGGCAACGCTTTCCAACAGGGAAGGGAAGCGTGGGTAGCTGGCGAACCTGGCTCTCGCTGGTGATAATAGCCTTAACTGCTCTTGCAGCAAAGATACCTAACTGTGAAATGTTTACAATAAACACTAAACCCACACAGTTTGCTTTTTAGTAGATTTTAAAGCCAGTCCTAGTTCCAGCTAGAGGTGTGTTAGCTTTTCAGAACATGTGCTAAAGCCAAATTTTCAGTCCTCAGTACTACAGATAAAAAGAAACTCAACACCCAAGCAGAGGAAATTCTGAAATTTCAGCATGCATTTTGGATATTTTAGCTTTGTGCAAAGCGAGGTTCAAAGAGAGTGGGGACAGAGAGAGGAATTAAAAAGAAAAAAAATACCTCACAGAGATGCAGTGACAAGTTTTCAAATGACTTACAAACCAGGATAAATTATTTGTGTCTTGCCTTACAAATCATTTGCTGAATCTCAGATGTAGAAAAAGCATTCACTGAATCCCAAATGTAATTCAGATAGGTTTTAATACTTGTTTACTGTGAATTTTTTATAATCAGTTTTGAGTTTATTTGTATTGTGTTTTGTTTCTCATAAAGCATCTGTTCTTGTGTTTCTTTTTATATGACTGGCACTCTCCTGGTATAAAGGACTGGACTGACATTTATTGGATGTGGCTTCGCACAGAGCACCTGTGAGCAATACATGGTGTGTGCTATACACATATATACACTCCCAGTAATTTTAATTGTTTTTGGCATGTTTTTCTCACCATACACTGTAACTTGACCTTTGCAAATATTCATTTCCTTTTGATGCCTATGAAATGAAATAGATTAATAGTCTAAAAGAACAAGGTCCTCTGTCTAGTCACAGAAACAGATACAACACAGGTAGTGGCAGCACTTCTTTTTTTTTTTTTTTTTTTTTTTTCAGCTAGAGTCTGCCATAAACGTTGGGTTAGTAGCTGCTATAACTATGGAGTAATGTAAATGCCTGTACAGCACAAGCCCTCTATGGGATAGAAAGTCTATCAAAACAAATATATAGGAACATTTTTTTAAAAATCTCTAAATATCTCAGTCATTAGAAAACACCAGTTTTGCTGGCCTCTACTTTTTTTAACTCCATTTTTGGAGATGTTGCTACAGTAACAGCACTTCCATTGCACCGTAAAATAAACAAAATGCATCACAGTGTGGTAAGCTTCCGAAAGCCTTATGAATTGGGCAAACTAATTATTCTTATTTTTTCCATGGTAAAACTGAGGTACCAAGATTTCCCCGAGACTCCGAGTGGGTTAGGAACAGACAAGGGATTCGAAGCCCACAGTTCTTGAGCTCTGCTCTCACGCAAAACAATCAGACCAGACTGCCTTATAAGCGGAGAAAGGTATGCAGCAGCACTACCTCCGAATTAGCAGACAGGAAGAATTTCCTCAAGGAATTACGTACACCACCCCAGGTATGTTAACCTTATTAACTCTTTAAGAAGCTTTCAGACTGGGCTATATAGTGTGTCACTCCAACAGTGAGAACGAGGAAATACTTCAGCGTCAGAGAGCAGGGTGTTGTCAGATGAAAACATTCAAGTTGTTGCCTATTATGATTTTACACACCTAGGACCTTAAATTATCTAAGCCTGGATTTTTAAAATAGACATTTTTTTAGTTACAGGAAAATGATAGTAGTTTTCATGTTTACATTATTTTCAGTTCTTATCTTAAATACATGTTAATTGTGTTTAAAGATACTACATAGACAGGGTGATTGAGCTCTGGCCTCCTTTTCCATTAGGGGGAGAGAACTGGGAGACATGAGCTGAAGGCCATCAGCATCTCCCCTTCTCTCGCAGCTGGGAGTAGAAACTCTTTGAGCACATTTGACCATTTATGTTATTATTTGTTGAATGGTGTCACTACTTGCTACAGTACAAAAGTAGGTCTAGATTTTGAAACAGCAACGGCAGTCTGATGAGCCAGTACTTATTAACGGCAGTACCAACGAGGTTTGGCAGGGACCCTTTCCTCGGTAGTGTTTGGAGGCTACAAGCCTGAGGCCTATCTTAAAGATTTCACCACTCAGATTCCCCAAAAGGAAACAATATAAAGGAAAATGGGATCAGACTGCAAAGTGCTTACAGTAAATGAAAGAGCTATGAGAAGTGATGTGGTCTCGTTTTTCAAAAGCTTATAGTTATTTTATATCCATGATAAGGCCACTTTATAAGGCCACGGCATCCAGGAGAGCCTTACACTAAATGAGACTCTGACCCATGATGCTTCTTAATTCATGAAAATTCAAAAGCAGTTACTTGTTACCACTGACCTAGCAAGACTTCTAGGTATGAATGCAGAGTGTGTGAGATAGCTGAGTTGCCCATAACAGCAAATAGTCCATCAGCAACAAAAACTGTAAGAGGTCCTGAGACAGCCGTTTAAATAATCATGAGGAGGAAAGAAATATTGTGAGCTAGATCTTTATCTGGTGCAAGCTGGTGTAATCGAGGCCAGTGGAAAGCAGCTGAGTCACACGGGCTAATAAGCTTATAGCATATGATCCAAACAAACCAACGCAAATCTCCTGTAGTGTGCTGTAATTATTATATCTATACGTTTGCCTTCTTTCTGAAACGAAAATAAATTGAAAAATGCTAGCATCAGCTTTAAAACAGTAACAGAATTAGGCCCAGGGCTATGATCTTTTCTTCCTATACAGCTATATTCAGTAAAACGGGATCTATTGGTTTCATTTCCTCGGCACAGCATTCAGACAACCCTTCAAGCAGAATTATTGCTTCTATTAAAATGTGTACCATCTCCTAACTCTTCCCATTTTCTCAGCTTAATATGAAACAATTGAGAGTTATATCAGTACATTAGAAAAGAATTATTGTTATCAGCATCCTCAGAAGTCCTGATTAATGTAACTATCTCTCCCCTTCGACTAAAGATGCCACAGGAGGTACGAGTCCTACTCGGACAACTGTGCAATCCAAGCTTCGTGGAGCGCACTGCTTTTTTGTCAAAGCGGTCAATAACTCTTGGCTGAGTAAAAACATCCCTTTCGATTAGTATGAGTTTCTAAGTAAACTTATACATATGCTAAAAAATACAACAGGACTTGGATTCCAAACCCACCTGCTTACAGTGTATTACACAAACCCCATTTATTGCACCTACGTCACTAACTCAGATTCCCTGAACCTACCCTGAGGAATGGGGCCTATGAGATCAATTTTCTCCCCCACAGAAACACCCACAGGGGCATCAGCTGCATGTATCCGCAGAGACGCAGTTCCTACACCACAGCAACAGCTCGGTAAACCTGGGCGAATCCAGGGCCCGACTGATGTGGACAAGAAAGCAAGTCTCCGGAGGAGCTGCCTGCCCACCTCCACTGCAGGAATTTCCCTTCTCCCCAAACGATGCCTGTTCACTGCAGCTGTACAGCATATTGCTGCTACAAATCACCAACTTTCTCACCAACTGTGGCTAGTTACTGCAGAGTTTTGCCAGCCAACCTCGGAGCCACACTAGAGAGAGCACCTGCACCCCGCTCAGCAACGGCCTTTTGCTTTTCCAGCTGCGGAGCTGGAGGATCTCAGGCCAGCAATGCCAACGCTCCCCACCTCCCCGCCTGGGCACCAGCCCCTCTTTCATTCCTTCTCCCAACCCTTTCCTTTGCTCTGGAAGTGTCAAACCCAATTATTAACAGCACTTGGGTGACATATTTCACTACCTCTATCTTTCTCTGGGAGAAAATGTTAGCATCTCACATTATGGACTGATAATTTTGTATGACACATGGTGAGGAATAAATGTGAGCTCCTTAAATAGCCCACATGGAGGCTTATATAAAGAGTGCAATGTGAGGGACTGCAGGTGCAGCCTCACAAAAGTCCAGTTTACTTAATTCTGGGCTCCTAGGAGCATATCACCGCACCCGGCAGCTTGAGCTGGCTAAAAGGAAACCTTGGAGCCTTCTGATAATGTCCAAAGAGGTCTGAAGGCCAGTGACACCCACTCACATTTCTAACCACATCAAGAGAAAAGGTTTGTAGGTGGCACAGGTATGGCTTATTTTCAGTTTTGAAAAATGGCCAAAAATGAGATAATTTCGTTATTTTTTGCACTGAGCCCCTATGAATTATGTAGACTAGTCATATATAATGTATAGATATGCACACAGATAGAGTAAGTATATTCATATCTGTGGGAATGCTGGTATTAGGAAGAAAATAAATTACTCTGCCACTCAGCTTTCATTGCATTTAACAAGAGACATTTTCCTCTGACACATGTGTGAGAGGTTGGATGGGAAGTCAGTGTTACTAGATTTCAGACTTTTCTGGAGACTTTTCTGTCATTAGGTCATAATCTCTTTGTTTCTTTTCTACTCTTTTCAGGGAAAACAAATGGATATTTAAAGTTTGGTTGAATTTGTGTGCTTGGGGACCCGGTTATTTGGTATAAATGTGATCCTCTCCCACCCCTCCCTTCTAGACTCTCTCTTCCATTCTGCACTTTTTCCCATTAGGGCCCTAGTGACTGAAGCAAGCGTCAAATTACCAGCCTAAGGCTAAACTATAACAGCAGCAAAATTCCAATTTTAAAAATGTGATTGAAGAACATGGGGCTTTATCTACATATGAGTGTGTCTGGAACAGAAAGGTTTTCTCCTTTCCTCTCTTGGCCTTGTGAGCAGACAGAGAATCCACCAAAAGCACTGAAATGAGATCAGATGAGATCATATGAAGGTGATAAGAAAACTTACAGAAGACAAAACTGTGGGTCTGTGTAACTGCAGCAGCACCCCTAAGCCAAACTGCCTATGACTAGACTTAAAAGATCACATTTCCAGAGAGTCGCTTCTGTGCGTATATAGTGGCAACGTGCATGCTGCTGCCGGGAGCACGCACAGCAGGCGAGGACCGAGGGGAAGGCCGCGCCTGAGGTCCTTCAGCGTGCTCTTTTCGCGTCAGAGGCCTCTGCGCAGGCTTTGCCAGCAGCTCAACTCTCTTTTTCACCACGTATTACACACAGTTACTAGCCTGTAACCCCTCTCCCTTCCCGCAACATCCTGCTTTCCTTTGTGGGATTGCAGGTGACATGTTTCACTCTCTCCGGATGAAAAATTCAACTTCCTCTCTCTCTGGATAAAAAGTTATGCATCTCACTGCTATACTGGACTCTATGAAGACCCCCATTTCTAACCATGTTAACGCAGTGCAATCACTGCCTGTGATTAGAAGCTCACCCAGAAAGTCAAAATAATCCTTCCAAATTGGCACACTATAAACACAAAGCACAAAATAGTCCCACACAAACAGAAAATCGCGATCTGCAACGTCCTTCCAAAAGGCCGACAGCTAGCCACTTCTTTGCAAGTTTAGAAGGGAGCACCTGGGTCAGATACACACTACAGAAGCCCTGACCTCAGCTCCAAGCCCTGCTGAATGCTCCAGTTCTCTAAGTGATGATACCCCAAAACCTTCTGCAGAGTTCACCTTGGGTGAGGGCATTTCATGCCTGGGTGCTTTTTTGAACCTAGCTTTTGGCCCTGTACTAAACAGACCTGTCTTGGAGCCTGGTGAGAGGCATTTATTTGTGAATACTTATTGATATTGCCAGCAGACAGGTGGCCTCTAGGACTTGTGCTGATGTAGCAGCGCTCCCCGAAGAACTAGTTTGCCTGGTATGATCCTAGAAAGATCCTAGCAGCACAGGAGACAAGAAATTGTGTAGTGTACATTATATTGCTTTTCATTAACCACCATGTATAAACACTATCATCATCTCACCTACAGTTTAACTCAAGGACATTGGTGGTATTCCTGGGAACACTTCCTTCTCTTTCATTGTCTCAGCTGCTGTGAGTTCCCCTCTCCTAACACCACTCTTTTATTTAACTCTGTGCCATCAGGCAAAATAATATAAGCAGATATACCAAGGAAAATATACTGCACCTCTAATACAATACAGACAACTCCTTTGTGCTACACACAGTGGCTATGTACATATATAAATTTAAGCACATAAATTGCTTCTTTCTTTATCTTCTGCCAGCATGTGGTTACAGCTTATATTTTTCAAGTAAGCATGGATTTACTAAGGGACTAAGACCTATTCATCTGCACTGTTTACTGCAGCAGAAAGCATCTGCAGCTGCCCCTTATCCCGAATATAGCCCTTGGTACAGGGCTGTTCTTCTGGGAGGTGGCTCAAAATTCTATTTTAGTCTTCAGCACCAGCCCAAATAGTGCCTGAGGATTACGTGCCACTTCAAAATATTTCTAGTGAGGGATGTTTTAGCTCATTGCAACTAATGTCAAAAAACACTAGAAGTCTGTGAATGTGAAGGTTTTATTTCATAGTAAACTGCGCTTGGTTTGAGTTTCATCTGGAAGAAATTTCTGGGAAAGGATTGAGGGACGAGGAAAGTAGCACAGGAAAAAGAGATTTTAAAATTGAGATGGAAGACAGTGGACGGAAAAATACAGATAATCATGAAAAGGGAGGAGAAGAACTACAAAACATCTATTATTTCTTTGTGTATTTCTCTGTAGCCTACTTTGGAAGTTACCCCTGTGTCTCTCCCCAAAGAGACAGAACAGTGAAGACGACTGTTTGTAACAGGGAAGTGCACAGTCAAATCCCCTGACAGTCACAGGAGGTACAATCATTCTCCTGCCCTACACAAAGACTATCAGGTAAGTTTTATAAGGAATTCAATTAGCTGAGCACATTCGTGGTCTAAAAATAGGCAACACAAAGACAAAAGCAGAGTTTGGTGTTGTTTTTTTTTTTTTCTCCAAACTGAAAAAAACTTTTGAAAAATGTGTAAAATTTCAGAAAGAGATAGGAATGGAAAATTCCCTAAATAGTTTATAACTGAGAAAATGACCACCCTTGCCAGTCTTCTTTATAGGTCTTTCCTGCTGTCACACAGAGTGGTATTAATCAGAAATGTTAAATGGTCTTGAAACATACGTATTTTTCTCTAGAAGCTTACTTTGAAGATTTACAATGTTTAGGTAAGACAGTCCAAACCAGTGCTTGTTAACTACCTTTGCAACTTGATGGTAATTTGATATTAAAAAAATCCTGCCTATGGAGAGTCTATCATAGATGACATGTGGATTAGAGAAAGTCCTAGCTGGTTGGCCGGATGTGTGCAAGTTGATAAATACAGTGATAAATACATACTTGAGCATTTAGATCACCAGTCAACAAGTGCTCAGTGATATGAACATGACCTTCACCTGGTCTGGTGAAGGACTCTAAAAGGGGAACTACTGTCAGCTTCAGCCCTGAGACTGATAAAATATTTGTATCTGATAAAATATTTTTTACACACAAATTGTAACCTCAATCCAAGTATCAGCCATGTAATGTCCTTTTTGCATGCCTCATGCATAAGGGCGATTTGCTGTAAACTTCCTTTTCATGGCCATTGCCATTACACGCACCAGCGCTTGCTTTAGTACAAGCCATTTGCACTCTTGGTGCAGAAGACTGCAATTTCACATTTGACTGCATAAAGCAGGAACAGCAACAGACTGGATAGGGACCTACAAGATGATCATGACAACTAGATATGAGCTAGGAAAGTAGCAACTGTGGGGACCATATTGCTGTTCTAAAGCGTCTTTTTACCTGCATTTATTTAGACACGCACAGAATTAGAAAGTTCCAGCTAATCATGATACGGGTAGAATCAATGGAAGCTACTTTTTCATTTAAAATGAAATTGCTATTGCTTTAAAAGGCAGATCTATTTTTTAACCTGTTTCACTCAGTTCTATTAACAGACTACCTAAGCAACATGATAGAGAACAGTTCTACACGGCTTAGGAATGTTTCATATCAGCTACCAGATTGAAGATTCATGTATCATTAGTAGGAAAGCCCTGGGGTCGTTACTTTTAGTCATAATGTAAATGCAAAGAAGAAAATCCACTAGTATTTAGGGAGGGGAAGAGAAGGAAAGCAGCAAGAAGGAGTAATTGGGGTCATAGCCACTGCGCACAGAGACGCTTCCAGAAGAGATTCCAAGTGAGTCACAGGCAGCAAGAGCGAAAAGAAGGGGGGCAAGTGATAAGGTAGCACTCGTGTGGCCTTTTAAAGCTCTTCTGGCAGAACAAGGAAAGTAATACATTACATACTGTCTCAGAAAACATCCACGGCACCACCTGGTGTATTTGCAGAGAAATCCCAAGAAGGGATTTTCATCTTAACCTTGATAAATGCTGCGCTGGTACCAACTCCTTTGCATGACACAACTTCAAGAGGGTACCAGCCTGCAAGCCTTGTTTGAAACACAAGGCCTCAAAGACATGCAAGGGAAAGAAGGGATAACCAGCTGAAGTTAGCTGGGCAGGGAAGACCAGCAGGGCAACAAGACCTCAGAAAGAGGGGAAACAGAAAAAGGCCTCAGCTCCACAGCATGCTGAAATGGAGTTTAACCCCTTTAATCCACCAACACAGAAAATCTCCTAGAGCTTGGGAAGCTAAAGCCTCCTCCCGCTGTCTCAGCTAGCACGACCGTTCCCGAGGCACTCCTGTGTCCTGTTGATTCGTGGCTACACGCAGCAGGGCTTCCTCAGAGTTTTGCCCGCCTGCCTTTGCCAAAATCGACATGTCTGTTCCACAAGGTTTTTAGAATTTCCTAAACAGGCTCTGAAATGTTAATCGCTTTGACAGCAATTGTGGTTCTTGCACGTCTGTAATACTTCTACAACCAAAAATGCTCTTCTGATGGCATGTCTTGGTATCTTACCTCAAAATAAATTGCTATGAATCCTGAGCTTTTTGTCCTGGGTCCTAGTTACCCTGACCGAGGCATGTCTGCATCCAACATACCATGTGATCTTTTTTCTTTAACTGAGTGGGAATCCATAGATTAAAGCTGACCACTCCTGCTTGTTCAAGTCATCAAATTAGTCTGCAACTGGTGTGTAAAGGCAAATTCCTGTGTAATAAACAGGCCATGATAATTCTCTGCATAAAGCAGCTGTGACATTTTCAGGGTACTCAAATTGGAGCATACAATCCATTTGCCATGGATTACTGTAACCTAATATGTTGCAGCTTTGTGTTGATTAGGTGTATATATGAAAGTATATACAATATATGTATATTTATCATTTTGCACATCTGGGACCTGATGACATTTAACCTTTCACTATGAGTAAGTCAGATATTAGAGGTATTATTAATGGAGTTTAATAGGTTATGTCTTTTACAGTTGAAAAAAATCTAAATTTTAATGCCTTTTACAGTGTTACAAAACTTTTACTAACTCTACTGTTAATCAAAGTTTGTATCCTTTCAGCTTATTTCAATGGCAAAAATCACAGCATAATAATGTTTGGGGAAGCAAAGCTGTGCTGGCAATTTTGACTCTATACATTATACAATCAGCAGCAAAGAACACATTATCAGCACAAGAGTTTTTGTGAGTGTATAATTATGCAAGATAGCAGTTAAAGCTCTCTGCTTTGAACACATGTACGTTCTTTTCCATCACACAGAGTAAGGACTGAAGTCCTTGGGAAATTTGGCTGCTCTCCTATTTATAAAAAGCCAGTATCAGAGGTATCCTACTGAAGTATAAAATTTCAGTGGCGTCTGTGTTTCACAGACATGTACATGTGCATATGCATATATATTTATCTATTTATATATACATACATATGCACACACAAACACACACTTAAGTATTAATAAATAAAATAAATATATTTGTTTATGTATTTATTTATTTATGAACAGGTGAATTAGGTTACTCTGACGTTGCCAGCATGAATATTTTTGGCAGGATTCTTAGGCTTGAAAGCAAACAGTGACTTATTACACTTCTAGCAGACACTGTGTTGCAAACATTTGAATGACTTTTTGCATTTGTACATGATTGAAATATTGTATTGTAATACAAAATGCAAAATTACAAAGGAGGTAGTTGAAATGAACCTGATAATTTCTGAAGTATAGCACCCATTTTTTCCCTACATTTTATTCCAGCTCCCATACTAAAAATCATTGCAAGTGAGATATTGGGAAAGGAGACCTTATAGAAAGAATCGAAAGAATTTTCCTGATGGATTCCTTAATCATGTACAAGTCACTGGTGAACAATAAAATGCAGTGAAGATTGCTTCAGAAATTAGGTCCTGACCTGAGTTGTTGAAAAATAGTTCAAAGCAAATTGAAAACATAAATGGATTTATGTTTTTTTTCAAACAATATTTCAGAATAATGAAGACAAAGTCTGTGTCATACCAAAGGCTAACATTAAAATTAATGTTACCACCTTTATAAAAAATAGATAAATTGCTCCACATTTAGAACGTTGTATGTAATGTATTGTAATGCCACGGGAGATTAACATAGAAACCCCCCCACACACACCTTTTCAGCTTAGATGATGTTCAGGTCATCATGGCACATGCCAGTGAAATCAAAGAAATTCAGAGCTAAGATTGATACTCTGTGCATTATCCTTTGTGCTTGAGACCTCAGGGGGATGTACAGGAACTGCGCAATGAGCTTGGTGGAACACTGCATTAGACACAGAACATGATTTTAATCTCTTACACTTTCTTTTATAGTTCTACAGATCTACTTGGCTGAATTCTCCATTTACGCCAGTGTAGATCTGCAATTTCTGTCTTGGTCTTTGCTGAGTATCTCCAGTTTTAATGGCCTAAGTGAGGCCAAAATTTGATTCAGAGAAGTTACTCTGATTATATCTGATTTGAACCAGGAGCAGAATTAGATCCATAGTCTCTAAGCTTTCAACTTGTCAGATCACAGAAACAGTGTTTCTGTTTCATGAACCTAGCTACTATTTCAACCAAAAAGCTGGATGAAGACATAACTGTTTTAAATGAAACTAACATTTGCGAAAGGTTATAGGTTCAGAGCTACAGGATCAAAATAGGGCTCAAATTTAACTTGGTCCTATAGACAGAGAGAAAGAAGTAGCACTGCCCTTCCTGCAGCCTCCGCTCAGAATTACATTTCATTGTGTACTAATTTACTGTATTTTTACACCCACATTAATGTTCAGAAGAGATGAAAGGTAGAAACCAATTTCTAATGACAATTATCATAATAAATGGTATAATTTCCAATGGAAATTTAAACACAGGTGTGCAAAGGCTGGATACTGTTGTAAAACTTCCCTTTACCTAGCAACATCATTTCTGATTCTTGGGTATACACTAGAGCTGGACTCACATCAAAGCACTCGATGCACCCATTAGTCTACAAGTGCTTCAGCCTCCAGCACCTTTTTACATCAGTCATGAAATCCCTCTCCTACAACGCAACTGCTCATTCTCAGACTGACAGTGCTGCATCATGCAGTTTACATCAGCCAATGCTGTAATGACACTTCCTAGACTTGCACTTTATGGGCATTTCTTTTGGGGAATTTGTGAGGGATAGAGAGGACTAAGCTGTATGCTTAAATTATTAGACTATTCTCTAAATACTCACCTTTCCAAAATGTCTGCAATAATATTTTAATCGATACAGAGCTAAGCCAGTTTCAATTGCAAGAAAATTCCCAAGGACACTAGCTGCTCCCTTTGTGCAACAACTTATTTTCAAAGCTGAATATCCTGGAGGCTGTAGAATAATACTCTAGAAAACAGGTGATTTGTACTTATTTAGCACTTTACTACATTTCCTGGTTTTATCTGTTTTAATAGTAAGGGACAAAAACCGAAGCATCTGGAAGGTATGTAACTTGGATACCATACTACCTAGCAGAACCTGAAGTGGCAATATATGGCAAAGCTCACACTCCAGCTGCAGCTAAACATCATGGGTCAGCGTCACTCATTGCCATGTGCAGTTGTGCTGCTCAGCATCTTGGTTTTTGCAAGGAATTTAGCCTTTTGCTAACCCCTTAAAAAGCAAACCCTAATGCTCCCTTAAAAGCAGAATTAGAAAACTAATATAGCAGATAACTGAAAGAGCAAAATGGAGGTTTGTGACTTCACAGAATAAGAAAAGATTGATTGTGATTTTATTGCTTATTATTGCCATCTGCATCTATTAGGCGTAAACAGGGCAGTCTGTAAACGGAACTGAAGTCACGTCGTTAAATGGAAAGTGAATGGGGCCGATTACAGTCAAAGCTGTCACCACGCACCTCTGAAGGATGAGGAAGGCATCTGGGCACGAAACACAGAAGGCAAAGGAGACGGCCAGCGTCTCTTTACCTGTGACACACCACAGGCAAGTCCCCCTTGGCTTCGCACACTAGTGGAAATGCACGGGCAACACACGGACCGCCCTCTCTGCCTCTACGAGGAGAATGGATCTGGGCTCTTACTCCCCTCTCATAGTCATTTCATTTCAGCTGAGTCTTCCTTGATTTACTTCAGAAAACACAGCTTGAATTAGGCCCCTTCAATGCTACTGATCACCCAACTACTCCAGCAAAAATGTTCTGCTTGCCCCGTGCCCAGATTAAAAACAGGACTGGGCTCTCTGCTGGGATGATCGCCGCTGGAATAGGAAAGAAGGACTGAGCCCATAGCAAAGCTTTTCAGAATACAATCTGCTTTTCGATCCTATCAAACTATTTTCAGAAGCCAGCTTCTCTTTGTATGAAAGCTGCCTGCGTCCAAAGAGGGGCAGTCAAGTGGAAAGCGTGGGCCTTTTGTAGGTCTCTCCTTGCTGTCCCCCTTGTTCTCTTACACACACTTCTCTGTTGCTGGACATCTTTTCTTTCTCTCTGCATGAATATGTTTGGTTTTCTTCCTACACTATCCCCTCCTCTTTTCTTTCCATGGACAATCCCACAGCTGCTCTGGTCCCACTAACGGCTGTGGCCTTTTGTGCTCTGTATTTCCCTCTTCTAGTAGACAGGTTTTAGCAGGCACAGCTAGGCTGGTTTCTTCCCCTGTTTCTGCTCCTATAGATCTGGAGGCCACAGGGAACAGAAGAGAGGAAACAAAACTTTTGCCACGCTGGCACGCTGGCGGCCGGCTCTGCAGGACCCCGTCAGGCAGACCGGGAGGGCTTGACCGAGCAGTCCTGGAAATCCCGCTCTAACCGCAGAAGAGAGAGGTACTTCTGCAATACAGATTTTGTCATCTAGTGGCACCTGAAATAATTGTTGCCTGCTAGATTCTGTTTAACGGGTATGGACCCACAGGGACCCATCTGAGCTATTTCTACACATATTTCAGGCAATAAATCTAAGACAACTTTCTAGATTAATGCTTGTAAAAATGTGGGTAACTTGGGCTTTTACTCAGGCGATACAAAGCTCACAATGCTAAATTGAAAAGCATAATGATTTCTGAGAGCATTCGTCACGGAAACTCTCTTTCAGGATCATATCTGCCTTCTATTAATAATTAATCCACCACTGAAATTCTCAAGGTGAGGATCCAGCAAGCCAGCCTCAGATGGACAAAGGTACTTGTACCGTAAAGTGTCAGAGATAAATCCTTGTTTGAAATATTAATTTGAAAAGGCTCACTCTGTAATAGATTCACATTGACTCAGACCATATTTTAATAGATTTATCCCAACAGTAACATGTGGCAGAAGGAAAGGGGAAATATAAAACAAGCAATTTTAAAAATAAATTAGAATTTGATTTTTAATAGTACAAAAAGGCTATAAGTTCATGCACTCTCCACCTTGAATGCTGCTAAGTTCAAAGAACTACCTTAAACAAACTTTAAACACACGATTAATATTTAAAAATCTAAAGGGACTTATGTTTGTTCTGTCAGCTCTTCATGGATTGTTTTATGTCATCTACAAATAATGAATTATTAGAGAACAAACATGAAAAATAATTGACTTTAAGGCATAAACAGCTGCACTTAATTCTGGAGAATTCTGGGATCCTGCTTTGAAATCCCCCTGCTTTTGCCCGATAAATATGTTAAAGAATCATGAAACAAAGCCTCCAAACAAATTATGACTACGCATCTCTTATGTGTCATTCTCTGTCGCAAGCTTTATTCTGCCCTGTCAGTTTGGCGTTGTTATCAAGGTACAGTACTGTATCATTTGTTTTTATGAAGTAATTACAATTGGAAATCGGTTTCATAAACCTTATTTACATCCCTCCAAAACCCTCATAAATAGCAGCCTAAATATTGCTGGTTTAGTTCTGGGGCCACTGATAGCATTTTCTCCCACATTTGATTTGGACAGTAAGGATCTGATTAGATAACCCAGTTATACCAAATTAAATATCCTTTGGCAAAAATCAAAGTGACTCTCAGATTCCTTGCCTCATCTGCTTAGATATTTGAGGTTTTCATTCAATTTGCTATGTCGGAAGAGTAATGAGCTCTTTCTATTTTTCAAAGGCTCTTTTTAAGAGTTGAAGAAAGAGAAAACTTAAGATTTAACATGTTGCTACAGCTCTCTACTGTGAGCTTTTACTCAGCTGGAATTAGATGCTACAAGCCAAGGTCGCAATTGAAATGGAGTCAATAAAACCAATGGATTAACAGTGATTCAGAGTTGAGTCACCACCTAATCAAGTCATCAAATTAATACAGCCAGTCACCAAATAATATGATTACGCAGCACAGCCAGTTCTCAAAAATATGCAGGTACTCACTCCGAGAATTAAGGAGGCATTTCCCATCTAAACCCATAGCCCAATTACAGCACCCTGCTTGTAGCAAAGTAATCAGTCCAACGAACTGAACCTTTTAGAATAAGAAGCATTCGACTTTTTGTATCTTAGCCCTCAAAGCATGTATAAAGTCCTGAAGTTCACATGCCCTCAGCAGCCACGTTAGTTCTAATTCCTTAGCCCAGTGACTTCTGCTACAGTATCCTTCATAATATCTCATGCTTCTTTTAATGACGCTTTCTCTGCCGTGGAGATGACCACATTATTTGTTTTAGTTTTAGGTATAAGGAAGGACAAAGAAAGGTTCCAGATTTAAACTTTTAAGGAATCTCACACGTGCATGTTAACATCTGAACTCACACACAGCTGTTCATATCCCAAAACAACCACACACACAGACGCGCGCGCGCACACACACAGATAGAACCAACAGAAAGGAGAAGTATCTCCAGTCTTTTTAAAGAGAGACAAATATACAGGGAAAAAGAAGGTTTCTCAAAATCAGCTGTGCAAATCGTATGGCTAGGTGATATGGCATTGGTCTGAACGCCTGGTCTGGCAGGCCTGAAATTACCAGTCATGTAGCAGAGCCCTCAGCACACTCGCAAGCATAACCTGGGGACTCACTGAATCAGTAGTACTGATACAACCAATACTATGTCTTAAAATGAAGTTAGATTCTTCATGTCAGTTAGGATGTCAGTCCTTTACCAGTGAGGTAGTAAATGAGATGGTTTTAGCTTGCAAAAGTTTGTATCTTACTCCCAGCAAGTTTTAATACAGAAATGGAGATATGCTTTAGATTTGTTTTTTCATTATTAATTCTATTTAAGGTAGAGAATCCTTAATCCTTCTAATTCAGGCTCTCTTTCTTGCTGTGACCTATGGTGCCATAGGGGGAAAAAAAAAAAAAAAAAAAAGAACCTGATTTCAGCACTGGGAGGAAGGATCCAATGCTCAGGACCAAACCTTAGTTGACCAAAGGCTAGTATCAGAAGTTATTACCTTTGGGATTAGATGAGCAACTGCAGAAAACTTGTTACTAAGCTCTCTTAAAAAAAAAAAAAAAAAAAAAAAAAAAACGAGAGAGAGAGAGAGAAAGGTATTCTAGAGTCCTTTTAGGGGGAACACTAGGAAAGTTTAGCAATGGAACCACGAGTACTGTTGCCCCCAAATGCTCTGTGCAGGGATTAGGAACCTGCTGTGATTTGTTGTGGGTTCTTACCATTGCAAGCCGGAGGCAATGGGAGGAAATAGTACCACCTGGATCTCCCCACAACACAGCTTCTCACTCAGCTTTTCTCTCCGAAGAGGTGCTCGCACCACCTTAACCCTGCCATCACCAAAAGACTTTGGCAAACACAGGCAAGCTTATCTACTGATCTTTATTTCAGCAGTCACCATAAAAAGCAGAACGCTTCAAAATGTAACTGTATAACCAAAGTCACTCTTCTTATTGTTGCAGAATGGTAATTAACAAAAAAGCCAAAGAAAACCACTTCCCGTTCTTCACTGAGGGTCAGATCCTGCCACAACCATTTTACAGCAGCCAATAACCTAAGCACTGTCAGCCAAAGATCTCCACACCGCAACCTCACCTAGCCGGCGGCATGATCAGAGTGTTTCTGTGAGAAAGAGAAAGGTCAGCTGGTGACACCAGCAAACAAATCACTGGTCTTGTAACAACAACACCGACGATAAAACTAACAGGCTGTGGTAGATACCTTCAGCAAACTTTATGCAAGGAAGGAAAATAGTAGACTGATATCTCCATGGAGTAGAATTAAGGTAAAACCCCTGCCATGTTTCTAAATTCAACTTTACATGTGCATTTTCTGTATTCCTACAAGGTCTTGTTTTTAACTCTAAATGCCCTCAAGACTTGGATTGTATGAACAACCCTTAGAATTTAACTGAACTGCTCATATGCTTAAAATTATAAAATCCTTAAGCATTTTGCTGGATTAGGATTTAGAATTCCTGGAAGCTCACAAGCATACTAATCACTGAGCATGCAGTGCATCTTTATTATAGAGATTTAATCTAAAACCAGACTGAGTCGAAACTGAAACCAAACTAAACAAAACTGATATCTAAACAGCCTAATCTGCTGAATGCAAAGGGATTTGAAAATCAGTCCACATAGTTTGGGTATTCTCCAGCCTTTAAATTGGATCTACCTCCTGAACGCCAGAGTTATAACTTGCATGTCAAAAACCCAGCTTCTCAAAATACTTCATTGGCACATGATGTGACAACACTGGGAGCCAGAAGTCCACTACACTGCAGACAGAGGTGGCTGAAATTCTAGGCAGAAAGAGTTTCTATAAGAAAAAGCGTATCTGAATAAAATAAAATACCCTGGAGGTGTGCTTTTCATGAAATGTATTGACAAAATCACTGAAATTTTTCATTAAGAGAAGTTCAGTGTTCTGGTATTTAAATAACAGTTAAAATATTTTGAGTATTATGATATTAGTATAGTACTGAAACATCATCATTATAACGTACTACAACTGAATACAGTTTAAAAGCTGAATTAGCATTGTTTTGACTTTCCTGAAATATTTTGATATGATTGAATGAAAATATCATTTTAATTTTTTCTAAAACAATGTTTCAGTTTTTGCTCTACACTACTTTCCCTTTGCTTTCAAATTGAGAAGAGGAATTCTATATTTCAATCACTTTTATTTGGGAAAATAATCATAAATCCTCTGAAAGCAGGGAAGGAGAAGAATGATGGGGGAGCCTCTGTCACAATCTTCCAATAACTGACTGCAAGTTATTACAGCAGAAATGACTTTAATCCTTCTGGATTTTCTATTGTGTCATCGCAGCCCACGCCGGGCTGCTCTGCGTATGGGGAGGCAGTCCAAAGTGCGGAGGAGCAGATGGCAAAGCAAGTAGGTCTATTAAGTGATACAGCTTCTCTCCACAAACCTCGTCTTACCTGAGTTCTTGACCCACAGCAACAGCAGCACTAACGCTGGAGGAGACGCGCTTGGCTGGCAATTCAGAAGCAGGGCTGGGCTAAGACAGCCGGAGACTTGAGCCGTCTTACCAGTAGCCCTGACACCCAGCTCAACGGCCGCTCCTCCTACCTCGGAGAGTTTGGGTCGGAGCCATAAAGCTCCCTCAAAACCAGTGGCCCTCTCATCTCTCTTTTCACCAGCTTCAGCTCAGAATCATGACCCTTCAGGTGACCCCTTTTAGGTAACAGAGTGCTACTCTTTTCAGAGGAAGTGGTTCTAGGCTGCCTACGTAATTAATTCCACTTTGCTTATGGATTTAATTCCACTATGCTTCCAGCATGTCTATGCAACAAGAAGCAACACCTATTTTAAAAATGTACAAGCACTTTATATATATATATATGTGTGTGTGTGTGTATATATATATATATGTATATATATATATATATATATATATATAAAATTGCTTTATGATGATGGTCCAGTTACAATCTCGGTACTACCTGTGTTTTTAACTGGGCCACTTACTAGTTCCTGTCTTAGAATTTCCCTGCAAAGATGGAATCACGGAGGAACTTTTCCTTTATACCAAGTAATGGTTCTCAGAGTACAGCCAAAATCACTGCCCCAACCACAACTCCGTGTCAGTGGAGATGAGTAAGATCCGCCTCCGGCTGCCCTTTGGTCGGGAAGCACTGGACATTTTTGGAATCTTGCTGCACATGGTTATCCTTCAATGTTGTCTACCACCATTAGTTCAACCTTTAACAATACTACAAACAAAAATATTTGGAAACAATGCCACCTGCAGCATTAAAATACCTGTGCTGAGACTGACCGGGGGCTTTGGTTTGGTGACACAATACAATATGACAAATCAAGTCTTTCAGCGCTTGCCAGCTCGAGAATGATAAGGCACTCCAGCTAAGATTTTTTCTGAATGAATACCTGAATTTTATTTGCATTCTGAAGACTCCCACAAATAGAGAAAATAGACTGGTAATTAGCTACAGAAAAGTGCTTAGTAGGAATATAGATAGCACACAGCAGTGTTTTTCCAAAAAAGAGAATAAATTAGGTCACTTTGCTCTTTCTCTGGCTTCCGGACAATATGCTCTATAAGGAAAGTAAGGATAATTTGTCTATATATTACGTATGATTATGGTGTATTAAAATAACAACATTGTTGGTACAGTCTAATGATATAAATGAGGAAGGTATGTAGGGAGGTAACCTTTTATTAGATCAACTGACAAGATTTCAGGAACCCATGCCCTTCTCCAATAATCTGAGCAATTACGTGCCTTAAAATTTGCCTGTTTTTCCCCAATTGTATCAGTTAGACCAACAAAAGATACTGACTCTTCCCACAAACTTTTCTCCACTTAAAATAATGAAAACTTGTGCTCATATGGGCTAATTCTTAGATATGCAAATGGAGAAGACAGAAAGAAGAAATAAGGTTAGGAGCCGGAAGATTTTTGTCCATAAAAGCTTTCAAACAGTTTATGCTAATACCCTCCTAACTTCCAACATAAGCTTCCAGCAGAACTGTATCATTTTCAGTGAAACAAAATTACTCATGTGGAGACTAGCAAATTCAGTGACTTGCTGTTGTCAAACTGGGCCTGTATTTTATGCCTATAAAAGATTTCAATTACCTGCTAAGTGCAAACAACTGATTTAAGGGCACAGTGCATCATCTAGCCAGTCCTGTCGATAATACTTAGGCAGTTATGCAAAATTATTACTCATCCTTTTTAAGCATTGGTGATGGATGTGACAGCATCCTTTGAAGGAAGGAAGGCACCACAGTACTTGCCTACGTAGTCAAGCACAGACTCTGCTCTTCCGAGAATCCCTGCAGCGTGTCATTTCAGGCATGTTAGTTGTTGTGAATGCTTGGTAAGATATATGCTCAGGATATCATAACGAATATTTTCCTAGTCTTGCAAGAACATCTAAAGTGCTCGCACTGATGGAATAATTTAGAAAAAAACTGAAGGGAAACTGAATAGTCATGACTGCCTTACAACTCTGTGATGTGTAAAAAGTGCGCGTTTGCATTGCTGCAATGTTTGACACACAATACCAGAAAGAATCAACTCTTCAGGCTCATTTCTAAACTACAGAGCTGTTGCTCAGCTCACAGGGAGACAGGGAGTAGCATGTAGCCCCCTTTCTCTAAAAAGGAAAAGTATGTAAGTACGAAGTAATCTCTCAGATATGGAGGAGATGGGGGAAGACCACTTGCCTACTGTCTACTCTGAGACACCTCCAAGACAGAAGGGGAAACAGAAAGACACCTACTTGAATGTTAATAGTTTTAAAATTTGAGTACTTTTAAAAATTTCTATACTAAGAATGGAAATGAATAGATAGCATAATACTTCGAAGTGCTCCTCAAATACAGATCAGTGGCGAAGTTTAAGCACAAACACACTTCTGGAAGCAAGAGGTTTACATGCTGGTCTGCTTTCCCATTTACAATGAATATGATCCAAGTGCCCTCGGAAGGAACCATGAAGAAGGAAAGACTTAATTATATAAAGCTTGGTGAACGTTGCTGTATGCTACTATTGTCAGATTTGATGCATATAAGGCTTGATTTTAAAGCAGTCACGGTTTGCTGGCTAGGTGCCAAAAGCTGCACTTGTCTAGCTATGTGTGTTCAAGACAGAATCCAGAATGCATATAGAAATGTCAGCACTATTTTTTCCTTTAATGTCTGTACATCTGGCTTCATTTGCATGACGTTTAAAAAAAATCACATTTTTTTCTTCTTTAATTGGAAAGAATGTATCGGGCCAGCAGTTAGTAGGTTTCTTCAGTGTTTGCTATAATTAAACAATTGTTAGGAGAAAAGATCCACGGTAAACAGTGTTGCCAAAAAATCTCACTCATTTGTCACCCACCTAATGAGAATGTTCCTGTTTATGTTTTTTCTAGACATCTAAACTGCTGTTGACTCTCTTTTCATTCATTTTTTAAGCAACACTGATGAAAAGAGGAAAGCAAAAGAGTTGTGTGCAACAAACTTCAGCAGCTACATCACTATTAGAAAACTCCTAAATCGGGGGATTTGCAGGTTGTTTAAACAACACTGAACACAGGGGAATTCTAGTTCTTCTGCAGTCAAATCCTGAGGCTCACCAACCCTTGAGCTGTTGAGCCTTGAGGCTCAACAGACTCAAATCAAGGCCTGCCTGGCTTGGCCATAACTCCTGAGCCCCCTCCAGTCTTGTTAAACTTCATTAAATGGAAGTCTTCCAGAAGTTCAGAAGGCTTCCATTAAATGCCCATCTTTAGGCTCTACCTGAGCAGCAGCACTTGCCCATATCTCCCTCATTATTGTCAAAAGGAAGTTAATCTTCCTAAAATCTTCTAAAAATTGTGTGTTAATCCAGCATTAACAATATAGTGCACATTTTTAATCAGTCCTCTTAGCACGTTTGCTGAAGGCTCTGCCAGGGCTTCTAATCCAACTGTAAGGCTTGTCAAAACATGGTAGCTTTGGACCATAAGTGCCCCATCATGCACCTGAATGGGCTCATTTGGCTGGGAAGGAAGACTAAGTCTTTATAATTAACAAAAAAGGGGGAGGAAGAGAAATCCTGCAAACACAAATCTTCGAATTCCACACAAGTGAAAAATTCAAGCTGATCTAGGGGCAAGCACCAAATGGAGCCACAGGCATGAAAGAATCGCTCAGAATGAGATCACACCGCATCGCGGTCACACTGTAGGCACGCGGGTTGAATAGAGTGTGTCTGAGCTAAGCCACACGGTTTGTATGTGTCAGTGTGAGAGACCGAAAGAGCAGGAGCAAAGGCCACGAATCAAGCACTAAACACTGAAAACAAACTTTTCCTTTTTTCTCTTTATTTCAAGAATCTGTAAGAAAGACTGCAAGAAAAGACCAGGGGCAAGGGCAGAAAGATACTGGAATTGGGCAAAACAGCCCGGAGATGAGTGCACAAACGGCCCATGGGGCTCTGAAACTCTGGTTTGTAGCAGCCCGGATTATTCCTGACAGGCGCACAAATAGTGTGTATTATAAATTGTATGGATGGAAGGGTTTAAAGGCCATGTCTGGGTCAGGGGACACATGCTCACAACCACCACTGACCCTAGCCTTCATCTCAGAAGAACCCTGCAGTTCCCACAGCACAGCAGCCTCTCTTAGGTTTATAAAAAGCGCCTGTTGCTAAGTGCAGGCTTGCTGGCAGGCATCTATATGCAGCATTTGCCAAAAGGTGTCTTTTCTTCTTTTGACTTATTCAAACTTTTGTAAATTACCAGCTAAAAATGCCCTGCTTTTCACAGGTTTTAATTAAGATTGCTTTCCCCCTGCAGGATGAGTAATATTGAAAATAGCCTGAAAAATGAGTTCCCTTGTTGCCAGGTGAGTTTCTCCAAACACACCCAGCCTCGATAATGAAGTGCAACTCTTATTGTCACGTCAGGTGGTAGCTAATTAGTATATTTTCTTAATTAAAATGCTTTTCCTATTGAGGTTTTCTTCAAGAAGGCCAAGGGGGGCATTTTGCAGCTATGACCACTGAAAATCAAACTGTCCTATTAGAGGAAAGGGACATCTGCTCTGGGATTCAAAGCCTGCTAGAAACTTGCTGAGAACAATGTGTGCAAGTCTGCAACAGCAACCAGACTGATGCAAATACTGAATAAGAGCTTTAAGACCAAAAGATTTAAAATGCAGAGGGCTAGAAGCTCAGCCAGTAGCCAGTCCACAGGAGAGGTGCCTCTGTAACTCACATTAGCAAATACACACCAGTTTGATCATAGCTTTATGTAACTGCAAGACAGTTCTAATTTTTGTTTAAAATTAATTTACAAACTCCCCAAACTTTCTCCCTACTGCTTTTAAGCATCTTTTGTAGCGTCTTTTAGTGTCTTTTAATAAGCAACTCTTCTAAACTTATTTCATGGCTTTGTGATTAGTATGTTACCGAGCTCTCACAAATGGTATTAATGCAAATGGTTGGTTGTTTGGCGGGTGTGCTCGGCTGGCCGGTTTGGCAGACCAGCAACCCCTGGTTAGGACTACATTTAAAGGCTGGGAGAGCTGGGCAGGGGGTCTCATTTGGGGTCACTGAAGGAGGACGGGCTTGGTGCATTTTCACTGCATTCATGTTCTGGATCTTCAATATTCCCTTCCCCCCGCTTATTTCTCCCTGGAACCAACATTTACAGAGCTATTCTGAAACCTTCAGCTGGGAATAGAAAAAATGAAAATACGTGAACACCAGCACTTGAATCATTTGTAGGAGGAAACATAGCAGTTCTCCCCCTTTTCCTCGTTTGCCTGTCAATGGTGTTCAGATAACAGAGAAACTCAAGTCTTTCAGATGTTTCAAGCTACTTGAAAGTACCTTGGAAGTGCCTCAGTCTGCTTTTACCAAGTTCGACTCGCCCTGACTCCTGCAGAAAGGGAAGTAGGAGAACGCCACTCTGTTCCCATCTGCCTCTTTGTACCTGAGAGCGCAGAAAGGACCTGTCACTCCAGCAGCTCTCCATCACAGCGCTGTGCTGGGGTCACTGCTGTCTTTCGCCTATTAAAGATAATTCCAGGCTTTGTCTGCAGTGTGCAGTGTTTCCTTCCCCTTTCTTTTGAGATGTAATGTATAACCTTGTCAAAGAGCTAAATATACTGCAAGTTCTGTAAGAAACAGAGAAGTGTCAGGGACTGAATACTTTCACACTGACTTTATAATAAGTTTCAGGGGTTCTTTTAATAACAATTTGATGGCTTGCAGAAGCAGTTAATTCTCCCCTCTGGTGCAGTGGCTCAGGGTTGTGAATCAATTTGTTCTCGCACAAATGTAGGTGAAATCTTGGACCTAGTAAGAAATTCTGGTCCAGTGGCAGTTTGTGATGGATATTATTGGAGGGCAGAAACTGTGACTTTCCTTGAATATTAAAAGATGAGAGAATTTGGTTAAATTCCAAATACTTGAGAAAACTTACAGGTCATGTCAGCATTATTGACTTGAACAATGCTGGGAAAGGACTGAAAGGTAAAGTATCTTCAAGGCAGAAATTCCAAGTTTCTAGGGAAAAATTAATAGTTCTCTCATAGAGCGAGGACCAAAATATCTATTAGAAGGCAATATTTTGGATGAAAAGAAAAAAGGAAAACTTTTTATTTAAAGCAAAACAGAGTTGCAACGAGGATCCCAGGCAACTGCATGTCTTTCTCCATTAGCCCTGCCAGAATGATGGCAACTTACAGCAAGAGGAATTATGAACCTTGCATGCTGAGCCTGTCAGCCAGAGAGGTCTCAGGCTCAGCCCCACAGGATCCCTCAGCTCGAGGTGCCACAACAGAGCTGTAGCTTGTACCAGTGACACCTATTCCTTCCATGATGCTGTGCCAAATTTCATTTCTCTTCTTCAAATTAGGCATTACAGCCTTGGAATAAAAGCATATGCAGCCAGAAGTGTCTCCTGAAGCAGCAAGAAATGACTGCAAGCCAGTGGTGGCTCTTCAACATGGCAAAGAGAAAACATCAAGGGATATGGAGAGGTATATAAAATCTGGATCTGCATAGAGAAGGGATAGGAACTGCCTGTTGCAAGTGCCTCTTGCAATACTAGAGCTGGAGGTCAACTATTGAACCTATTCAGACCCACATTCAAAACAAAGGAAAACAGGTGATTCTTCACTCAGTGGAGAGCAGAGGAGAGTAAGCGAGTCTTTAAAGTTTTCAAAGTCAACTCTCACATGCTTTTATGAAGCCAGGTCTCATGTTGACTACAGAAGCTTTCTAATTCTCAAGTGCAGTTCCTCGTTTGTCCTCTCTGCTTCCTATTTTCCCACAGACTTTTACAATGTAATTCTTAGGTCATGTCACTGTGTTCCAAAGAACAGACTAACCTGTCATTTATAAGGCTCTCTTGTGTGGTGCATCCGGGCTGTACAACAGCCAGTCCTACAAAATGGTTTCAGAATTGCCTGTGATGAGAGTAGCAAGGAACAGGCTAGCTCTGCATTTACACTGACGGACACAACAGATGAATGCAGGAAGACATGAGGGTTAAGTGCTGAATGCTGTATGTTTGATTTATGTTTGTTCGATGTATGTTTGATGCACAGGAGCAAATATAACTCCTAGAGCTCTGTGCTGCTCTGGGCCCTGAGCACAGGCGGAGTGTTTCAGTCCAGGTGCAGACACCTCCTACTCTGCTTGCACCAGTTTTGCCTTGATCAGTGCTTTGGCCTTTGCAATCTATCGGATACTTCCGAGGGCCTTAGCACTGTGGTGGATGTGACACCTCAGCCAGCCCCAGAGAAGCAGCAGAGCAGGGGGAGAGAGCTCAGGACACTTACGGAATGGCAGCCTGGACCTCCCTCCTCTTGAAGTGCTTTGATTTCTACTGATGCAAGAAATATTCCCCAGGTCTTTCAAGAATTTTTTCCAGTGCTTCCTAAGAATTATCACAGAGCTTCCTAAGACTTCTGCTGCTTTCTAGGAATCCCCCTGGTGCTTGCTAGGAATTTCTCCAGTACCTTCTAGGAATTCCCACTATGCTTCCTACAAACGTCCCCACTGTTCTCTAGGAATGCTCTCATTGCTTGCCAGGAATTGTGCATGGTGCTTTCTAGGGATTTACTTGCTAGAAATTCTCTTACCATTTTCTAAGAATTTTGCTCATATTTTCTATTAATTCTGTTATTTTCTAGGAATTTCCTTAGTGCTTTCTATGAATTTTCTGTAGTGCTTTATCAGAATTTTCCTAATGCTTCCTAGGCATTTCCACTGGTCTTGCTAGGAATCATTGCCATGCTTTTCAGGAATTTTCCCTGAGTTTTCTATGTAACTTCCCCATGCTTGCTACAACTTCTGCCAATCCTTTCTAGAAATCCCTCCATGCTCTCTAGCATTTGCTTGGAGCTTTCTAGGAATTCCTCTTTCTAGCAGTCTCCCTCTTTGTAGGAAATCTTCATTACTTTTCTAGGAAATCCCTGAAGCTTTTCTTTCTAGGAATATTATAATGCTTTCTAGGAATTCCTGGATCTGGAATCTTTCTAGGACTTCAGGAGCTAGAAAACTTGAAACTTGGAGCTGCTGCCTCTCACAGGCGTCCATCACAAGATCCTACAGTCTATGCTCATACTGCCATGACCTTCAAAGACTTCAATGCAATGTCTTTGACATCTCTGCTGCTGCCTGCCAGTTAGAGCTCGCCTGGAAAAATTGCCAGTCTGCTCTGTTTTGCTCAAAGCATACGAAGAGGAGCCAGTAGGCCTGGCTGTGCGTCTAGCATCAGGTGTGTTCTGGGGAGACCCACTTTCCCTGCGCCATTGGTGACTGTATGTTCCTGCCAAAGCAGAAAATGGTGTGTCCCTGTTGAAAAGCCTCTTCAGAACCATCCCCTTACCACCTGCAACTCCACCAGTTTCTCTGGATGCTGTCAGCAGTCCTCAGCTCATGCTACACTGCTTAAAACATTATGCTGATACAGCTTCCAGTCTGCCTGGGGGGCTCTCCAGCCAGTCCCATGGCACTGTATTTTGCTTTGGCTAAGTTCTTGTGCATGTTGTTCAAAACTGAACTAACAAATGCCCAGTACATTTACATATGCTACTCAAATATATGTTTCAGGGCTTGAAACTCTACAGGTAAGGATAGGTTTTTCCAAGGCGTCTAAAGAGCACTACTGAGAGCTCATTCACTAAGTTCTTCAGAACTATTTAAAGAATCCTGTATGTAGAGTCAGAAATGGGAAACATTTTCAAAAACTCCAGTGAGAGTCAGGTACAAAAGCCCTTCCACCCCCAAAACCAGAATACTTAAATGTAGTTGGTGCCTTTCTAAATAGTCTCTTACATCAGCAGAAATAAGCTAAATAATTATGCAAAAGACATACAGGAAGAACCGAAATATGGCTAGTTACTAACAGTGCTTATTTGTAAAAGAATCGCATGTTACTATTTGGTACATCTTAAACACAGAGTAAAGACTATACTGCACAATAAATGTACAAAAAACCCAGCAGAATCTTCAATTTCCTTTTTTTGAGTGTATAATTTAGACCTTTAGCACTGAAGTTTTTATACAGCACCTCTAATGAGTACACTTGCATATTTTGGTTTTAACAGGATCAGTGTTTGGAATAGGAAGTATATTATTCCTTTTCCTCCTTGATGGAAAAGAAATACATTTAAAAATACAACTTTTCTCTATGTATTTTAAATAAATGAAGTCTGCATTCATGAGGAATCATAAAGGTACTCCTCTGACACAAAATCCGAAGCCACAACTTACAGAGGATATATCTGCTAATTGCAAGTTCTATTTTTGACAGATGTTCGATATGTAATAATGATCTGCTGCTTTGACTAATCCAGCCAAATCAACAGCTTTAGACAGAATTCAAAGGGCATTTCAGGGAACTCAGCCAACATTTATTTCACTGGATTCAAAAAACAACGAAAACCCATCTCCTGTGCTCATAAATCCAAGTGTACATAAAGTAAAATATGAACTGTCACACTCTTTCCCTAATCAAGCTGACCAGAGCTATAATAAATAAATAAATAAATGGAAAAAATATGGCTAGCTTTATTGCCCATGGGTCAGTATTTACCAGTTTATGTACCATCTGAGCTGTTTCCTGTAATCAGTCGGGCACATGGCAAATTTATTCTCAGGAGACGTTATCACCATGACAACTTTATCAGAATAAATTATGAAACACAACACTTGGGGCAAGCAGAATTTGGGCACGGGTTTGGAATATTATTGTATTAGTTATTCTTTTATCAATGCTTTAAGTGCCCAGTGGAGAGGAGGACATTAAAAAAAGCCCTACAATCCATGCCTATTGAAATAACAATAAAAAATGTAAAAACTTTACAAAGAGAAAAGGAATAAAGCCATTAGGCTGAAAAATGGGCAATCAAAGAAGCTATTGCGCTCGGCAGATGGAAAAGCAGCAGGTGCCACAGTGCGATGGGACCTTGCTTCCCATCATGCACACTCCACAATGATGCAGGCTGACAGGGAAGGGAATTAATGTGTCGGAGCAGGTACTTTCTGTCCATTAGCTGATTCTTAATACATCCACACAGGCTGCTACCTCTGGCTCTTTGATAAAATGACTAACAATCCATTGTGCAAAAAGTTGCCTGAAAAAGGACAGCGCCGTGTGACCTGCCTGTCACCGTCCCAGATTAACAGCATATAAGTGACCAAGTAAACACTTCTGCATCCCAAACTGGGATTAGAGATTTCAGCCTATGAATAAATTATTTGGATGCAGATGTCTAGCATACATTAAGGTACAACACACTGGATAGGCTCCGCTGGGGGGAAATACTGATGAATAGAATTTTCAAGCCCAAATTAATGCTGGCAAACAACCCAAAGCAGTGTGCGAAGCACGATAACACCCCCACACCTACGTTTTATCTGGGAAAATCCCTTGCTACATAAAGCACAATTTATGTACTCTAAACTCCATTGCTCTGGTGGCCCAGAGTACATCAGTCAGAATATTTTAGCCTGTTTGCTTTTCTCGTTGCTATCGCAAACGACAAAAAATATGACTATGGAACTCATAAAAATGAGAACCAAACCAGCACAGATAGTCTAAGAGGTTTCAATTTGTTCAAGTCAGTCAGTCCCCTTCCCCGGCCATCTGTGCTTTTTGCTGCTAAGTTCAAGGATGTCTAGAACGGTACATACAAGAATTACTTCTGGCAGCAACACGGCGACACACTTTGCAGTCCTTGCTTCTGACACAGCATTTCCAAGGAGGCAAATGCTGCTGGGGAAGTACCAGGCTTGCACTGACTGGAACGACCTGGGACTTTAGTGCTGCAAACAAGAGCAATCTTTAAAAGGTGCCCATTAGTATTTGTAAGTGGCTACCAAAAAAAAAAAAAAAACCCACTAAAACAAAACCAAAAATAAAAAGTGAGCTATGTCACTGTGTGATGTTTAATATGAATTTAGCAAAGACATATGTCAGGCTTCTGTTTGACATCAACATGGAAGATTTCCATGCATCAAAATATTTTCTTTTGGAATTTATAGCAGCTTTCAAATATACTGTTCTTTGAAAATGTTTTATTTCTCAGTATGAAAAGCAAACAAAACATTAATGAAGTCAGACCCCTGCTGCAATTTCCAATTTCTTACTTTATATTTTTCTCTGTAATGATCGTAACTCCAAAAAAGGCAAGTCATTATTAAACAATAGAAAAGATGGCAAATTCATCCAGATTACACAACTCATCCTTTGCCCTCAGCCTGATATTATGTAAAGAACCAACAGCAACAGTAATTAGAAATGGAGTGTCAATTCTAATTTGAATTCTTTGGATTTTTAAAATGTGTTATAAACACATATTTAATATTATTTTTTTCCCTAATTTTATTGTTTGTGATGTATCTTTCTACCCTAGAGATAAGAATTATTTCCTTGTAAGTATTTCAGTTTCTCAGAAAGTATGGATTTTATTTTGTCAATATATCCTTCAGAGCCCTCCTAGTTTATTACATTCATAATTGCAGCACATAAAGAGACATATTTTACAGGCATATCCTACTCTTCAGAAGAGAAACAACAACCAACCCAGTAGGCATACTCAGGCCCTTCAAAACACATCTGCAAGAGCCACTTTTTAAAGTCCTTGCTTAAAACTTTAAATCTTCCAAATTTTTGTAGTTTAAATTTTGTTTTAGGATATCAAAGTGCCACCAGCGATGGCCCATTTGTTTTGCACGGAAAGCAGAGCAGATGATGATGTTAGGGAAATCTAAATGAATAAAGCATGAGCAACCCTGGCCAAAGAGTTATTTCAGGAATTTGGGGACAGCTATGCCAACCATCATTCCTGACTTATTTGGGGAGTATTAGAGAGTCAATATGAAAGTAAGAATTAACACTGGCAGAGAACGCAGTAAGACGGCTCATGCTAATTCCAGAACTAGCACACATGCAATTAGAGACTGTTTCTACCTCAGGCAAATCTATTCATTTAAAAGAAAGACACGAGAAGCAGGTGAGACCAGGAAGAGCAATATCACAGAAATGTGAAAAATTCTTAGCTAAAAGGTTAGGCATAAGGTTAAACTTCAACGTGCTTTTACATCAGCCATTCGAGTGAAAGATTCCTGGCTTCCAAACCTTGGAAATGCCCCCAAACAAATATCATGTATCAAATTTAACCCACTCAGGTGACTCTGCTTCATTTCATAATGTAGCTTCAGTCGTACAAGACATTGCTGTGTTAATATTTACAGTATTAAACTAAAGAGCCCCATGCTTTCCTAGAGTCCTAAGGGATGTAACTGCAGGCCTAAACATGATATGCTTATTTCTATACATTCTGCTTCTAGCGGCTGCTATCTAAATGCAGATTACTGGATAAATTTCCAATCATAACCTATAAAAAATAGTTCCAGTGGCATTTGGCATGATTGGTTTGAGTTGCAGAGCACTACCTTCTCACCAGGATTATCCGGCTTGCAGCCCGCTTGGCTTTGCAGCGAGACAGAATGATAGAGACCATGAAGGAAGGATGCATACAAAATGCCTGCTATCCAGCAAGGCTAACGGGCAGATTTAATCCTAACCCTGTATCAGAGTTCATTTTGTAGTTACATACAGTAGCAGACCAAGAAGAAATTGTAAAGACTTTTTCCCTTAACTCGCGGGTTAAGAGGTTTTTGCAATTGCTTTTTCTGATCGTTAAAGAGACGGTTAAGATGTACCCTGCCTGTAAATGCCGAATGTTAGCAAACACGATGCCACGTTTCTCTGAACAGTTTAGGATGCAGTGACATTAACGCTGACATATTTGTATGTCGCGCGGCCTCCTCGCAATATGCTCATTTACAATCTGATCACATGTCTGCTTTAAAAAAATCATCTCTCTCTGTGAAATGGATAAAATACTATTACTAAATGATATGCGTAATCATTCAGTGCCGTTACTACTGAAAGGTGATATTGCAGTGACATTGAGAAAATTGGATCTATTCTTCATACAATTATATAGCTCCACTTTCACTCTAATGCCATTCTAATTGGAAAGGAGCACTGAAATGTGAAACTGGGTGCATTTCAATATCTAATTATCACTCAGTAACTCATTCTTAAAATAGTTTTCTGGAAAAGACAGTTGCCAACAATGCTATTTTAATTCTGAAGTCTTCACTAGTATTCTTACAGAAAATGTCTTTTATTCATTTTTTGTCTATATTTCAGCCATACTGAAAAATGATGGGTAATAAATACATACAAGTGGAATTCAGTCTTCCTCCCCTGGAAAAACGCTTATATTTGCCAGTCTGCCAGCCAAATAACTGTGAGCAAGATATGTTTCCTGGAGCAAGAGCTCTAAAGTGTTAAGAGATAAAACCAAACTAAATTAAAAAAACAATATAAAGGCAGCACTCTGTACATGAAACATTTGCTAGACACAACAATAAAAGAAGTCATTTGACTTATTATAGGTAAAGTCAGCACAAAATAGGGTATACAGCCATGACAGTGCTTTAGGAGGGCTCCTTTCAGTCGGTGCTTCTCCCTCAGGATTTAATCTGTCAACAATCAAACACAATTTAATTTTGATAACAGAGTATCTCTGGGGGGTTTTGTAATGAAAAGATTCTGAAGAACTTAGCAAACAGGAGAGATGAAGGCTCTGGGGCTGAGTCCGGGTTCTGTTCTGCGGCTGAAGGGACTCTGGCTTTGCTCAGCGCCCGCCGGTGCCAAAGCGAAGGGAGGCGCCGCTCGCCCAGGCAGCCTGGCAGCGCTCGCCTGCCGAAAGCCTCCTCGTACCTCCAGCAAACAGCGTCTGGAGAGAGGCTGGTCCTGGGATACTGAAAGGTCTGAAAAGCTCCAGAACTGTCTATTGTCAGGATTAGGCTAAACTTCCTAATTTTTCCTGCAAGCTGCATTTATTCTTCTTGCCTCTGCGTTCTCTCCCCAGAAGCCCAATTCAGTTTAAAAACAAAGTTTTCTTTACCGAATGAAAAGGCTCTATCAGGAGGTGACAGAACAAACGATTTTGAGACATTAGGTTATCAACATCAGGCATCCCAAACACAGTCTAAGCAAGCTCCTTTCTGACAGATGCTACTCTGTGATTACATGGTCTTCAAAGACAGGGAGCGCTGCCGAAAGCTTCTCCAAGGATCACCAGTCATCATCTTGTGCAGCACAGAAACGATGGGAAAAAAATGCAAGTACTAATTCCTATAAGTTGAATGAACAGCCACATCTGCAGTGAAGCAGATCTCCTGTGAGATGGGTGCAGCCAGGGACCTCTAATACGTGCAAGCGGCGGGGTAGACACGTGGGAGCCGGATGCTTTCACGAGCTTCTGCCGCTCCACCATCCCACGCTGTCATCATGTGTAAAACAGCATCGCATCTGTGCTGATGGAGCTCCTACACCGGCTCAAGGTAACACCTAGTAATGATCACTGTGATTTGAAACTAACGGGTTGCAAAATACTTGTGTAAATATTGCATACATTGAATGCAGATATTGAACATAAAGTTCTTCTAAATGTGAGAGCTACATTTCTCATGTGCAAATATTTTCAGAGTAGTTGAACCTTCATTTTCAGGTAAGCCCTGAAACTCATCTATGAAGTTAAGCTAGGAATTAGTTCAGCTCAGCAAATTGTCTCTGAGCCTGGTAATTCAGGAAGGGTTCACCTTTGTAGCATTCAGTTTCTGGTAACACTAGAACTAATTGTTTAATTTGCAAAATACTAGTTTGGTATGAAAAAATATTTTTGTCAAGTACTTATTAGTATAGCTACTAGTACAAGTAACTAGTACATACAAGTATCTACTGACAGGACATCAAATCTTAGGAAAATATCTGCTTTCTAGGGGGAAGAACACACTAGGTTAGAAAGGGAAGAGAGGAAAGATTACCCAGCAGAGTGGAAAGGACCTAACAAAAGGTGTCCCTTAACGTCAGCGGCAAACTCCCCTTTGCTGTCAGCAGGATTTGGCTCCTTGAGCATTTACGTCGTTTTCTATGCACGCAGTAAATTCTCAGTCAGGAATTGCAGAATACAAGTCGCTTTGATTACAAAGCTTTAAATGCCTTTAGGAATCTGGGTCCTAGATCTGCTTGAATTGTAGAGTTACTGAAAGGGCTAGCTCTGCTCTGCTCTTTAAAAGGCATCTGCAGGGACTGGAGCAAGCTTTTAAGTGAGTTCCCTGAAACTACGCAATTTGAAAACACCTTTCAGAAACTATGCAGATTCATTGAGAACTATTTTCTTTTCAGAAGGCCCCCAACAGCTTCCTGTTTAAGTGCTTCTCCTTCTAGCCAGAGGAAGGGAAGAGTAAGACATTCAAATATTAGGCATCCTGAAATAGGAGCAGCTCTGATTGCTTTGTTTGCTATCCAGAAGCTCCCCAGGAAAAAGGTCAAATCATTTGACTATTCTCTATCTGATCAAGTAAGAAAGAATTTCATCCACACCCTGTTGCAAGAATTGATTTCTGTCAATTTGTTCCATGCACATCAGGAATCCTTTGCATTGATATGAAAAAAAAGACCAGTGAAATCTCTCATTTAAGAAGGTTTCACTACATTTATACCCTATTACTATCAGACTACTGTTTGACTGCAGGTTATCTTTTTGTTTCACAATATTAAGAACTGCTGTAACACTTACAGTATTTTGTTATATGGTAATGTTTCCAAGTCTTTTTGGGTTTAGGCTGTTCACATTTTTGGCAGCCTAATATTAGGTTTGTCAATTTTTTTTTTGTTTTTAATATAATGAATAAAAAAATACCTTTCTTCCTATAGTTTCACTCTAACTTGTTCACATCTTCCTTCAAAGGTGGTGACTGTAGGGGAGTCAATATTTTAACTACAGCCTTACTATTGTCATTAGTATGAAAGAGATCCTTCATCTGCTTTTTATTCGGGCACCTGTTGATGCATCCCAGTGTGATGTCTGTCTTTATCACAGCAGTATGACACTGTCGACTTGTGTTCAGCTTGTGATCCAGTACAGACTTGATATTCATCTACAGATCTGTCTCTTGTACTTGAATAGTATTCCTGCCAGCGAAGACGACTTTTCACTTGCCTGAATTTAATTTTTTTTATTTTAAAGCATTTCTCTAGCTTGCTGACATCATTATGAAGAACAAATCAGTCTTGCAAAATTTTTGAAGCTCTTACTCACCTCCTTTCATCTGCAAACTTAATAAATTTACCAGCCAGTAGTCCCAAACCCCAGACAGGTAGCCTAGGAGGCCCCTTGATACATCATTCCTGTTCTACAAAGCCATTAGTAACTACCCTTCAATTACAGTTCCCCTAAAGTTTTACATGTGGCTTTTGGAGCCTCACTCATCCTTCCTAAATTCCCAAACATAATCCCAAATGGCTCCAAGATTTTTAACTGGTTCTCTATGTGCCCTAAAGAAAACAGCTGAAGGCCTACCTATTTGGAGAACACGTACCAGATAGATCACAGCCTGATCTGTAGTTCTTCTATCATGTCATCTTTTCTACTAGTTGTGATCATATGGTTAAAACAACCTTTTAGTGAAAAGCAAGGCACAAAGTAGTATTCAGCCCCTTTGGCAGTATTACTACTTCTCCTTCCCTGTTAAGCAGTCAAATAACTCATTTCTTGTTTATTGACGTACAGCATATTTTCTTGTCATATTTTACGCTCCTTTCCAGTTGGTTCTTCTTGGCCTTTCTTGTATTTTACCTATATACCTGTGCTACTTTTAAACAGTCATCCTTAGCAATTTGACCTAATTTCCAATATGTGTACAATTCCTTCCTGAGTTTTAAGTCCTTGAAGAGTTCATTATTTAACTAACCTTTACGTTTGGATAGCGAGTGTCGTGGCCCTCCTAGAAGTTCTCTAAGGTATTGCCAATTCTCTTCAATTTCTTTTCTCTTGCACAGACACAGGCTCTTACATACCAGTATTTAGTAAGGCATTTAAGCACCCCTTCTTTAAGTCCAGTATTTTTAACCTGTTCTCTCTGTTTTCCTCTGCATAAACTTTATCAAGCAGCCCACCCTTCACTTTTGCATTTTGACCTGTCCATCTCTAATGCTCACAATGCAATCCATGAGCCTCCCTTTAATTGCTTGTTCATTCTAGAAAATCTGAAAGCTGTCTGCAAAACATTTTAAGCAGATATTGGGCCATCTGTTTCTTACTGTATTCCTTCCCAACAGTTGGGTGGGTAGTTCATGACCCACATTACCACACAACAGCACTGCCAGCCCCATTGGCTTTTTCTTGTCATTAGAAATGGAAGCTACTCGGAGACATCATGAAAGTCTTTGGGTCTATCTTCTGCTATTCTCCTCATCAGTGTGTACTATATGTATTTTTATAATTAATCCTTATATCCATTTTAGCTAATAGCTTCACTTTCTCTCTTAAATTTTCTTCGCTTTTAAAATTCTACCTCTGTCTTTTCTCTTGCACAATTCATGCTTATACAAGGAGACATGTCAAAGGAGACATGCCATTCTTTATCTACATCGTATCAGTAACATGCTTAAAACCTTTCAGTCCCTCCCCTTTACTCCTGTAATCTTTGCATATAGTACTGAGGATGCATATGCCTTGGCATATGACAAAAGAGCCATCAGAGGCACCAAGGTTCTGAAGGATACTATAAAAACAGATAGTCAAGGGTGAATCCTCCCCTCTGTCCTAGTATATACTGAAATGATCGTAGCGCCTCACTACGCCTAGCCAGAAGGAGAGTTTCACTGACAGATGATGCCAAAAGAAAGGAGTTAAAAAACACTGACGATCCTAAACAGATGAAAAACATTTAAGAATCACAGTCTGTTGCCTAAGTTCAGATTGCTGAGCTATACTAATGAAGATTGTTCAACCACACTTTTGAAGTTTATATAATCAGTTCTTGAAAATGAAAAACTCCAAATCCCACTGCAACTTGGTACTTTTACTGTTCCTCTTATACAATACATGTCAAGTAATTTATGCCATTAAAAATCTTTAGCATTTTAAATGGGATGGCAGCATAATGAAGGAAAAGTACAGATTAAAATAATTACTTTCATCATATGAGATCTGATTTTTCATAAAAAGGATTAGATTTGTACATCTTTGCAGGATAGAATACAAAATGAAACAGAAAAGTACCTCATGCTTTTTGGATAACAAGAATGCATTACCCATAAATATATTACCATAGTTCTGATTTCTTTTCAAAGTTGAAAAGTAAGTTCTTAAAGGAAATATAACCTTAAGATATATGGATTAACCTTTTCCAGGTTTTGCAACAGCCAACCAAAAGACAGAGGGAATGAAATTCTCACTCTCGTAAAAGGCCAGAAATAAACCTCTGCACTTTAATACACCCTCAAAAGCTTGTTCTGACCATTGACATATAGGATAAATTTCATATTGAGAGAGTTTTATAGAGAAAGATGACACAGTTATCACTTGCCAGGAGTGTTAAGATTCATTTCATTTAGCTTTAGACATGTCCTATGAAGACATCTACAGTTGAGATAATCACTCCAGGATCTTTTTACAGACCAGGACCTTTTTACAGCCCAAATACCTGCACATTTTAAAGGATCAATTCATCTGACCTATTTTAGATGGCTACTCTGAATGAGGTGAACTCTAGTTCTGCTGTACTTAATAACTATAAAAGGAATCAAGACAATTAGCTCATTTCGGATAACTACTTTTGGCCAGATGAAACCCTCCTTGGCACCACTATACTCCAGGGATCTCTTCTGATCTGCAAGAAAATAAACATATTAAAAGGTTCTAGAAGAACAAAGTTAGATTAAAAGCAGATCTGAAAGATATCATTACCATCTGTGCAAGTAAAGATTTTCCAATAATTCAAGAGAAATGTTACATTCTGTGAATTCCAGATTATGGAAAGAGCTCCAGCATCCTTTTTTAAATGGTATTTTTCCATAATTTTATTTATATTTCCCAATTTGTTTTTGCAGCAGGAATACCAAGGCAGAGAGAGGGTTTTAATCAAACAGTGCTCATTTTAAGACTGTGGTTCAAAGCACTATGAGACATCAAAACCTCAGAAAAAGAATCTCTCTTACATTTGAAAAATGTTTCTTTTTAAAGTAATACTAAAACAAACCTGAAACCGTATTTTTAAAGATTTGTCAGCAATATTCAGCAGTTTAGTCACTGATTTGCAATGAAAGTGTGTATCTTTTTGGTATTCACCAGAAATATTCCTTAAATAAATGCAAAGGAAAACAAAACATTTTCCCAGTCCACTCTGTGCATAACTACACCAACATGAATGGCAGTCTATTTTTGTCTGTGGCACACAAACAAGATTAATATTACCACTATATATGATTTTTAGTTAGATTTTTTTGCCGATACTAACTAAAGAGGTATTATAATGCCTGAAAAAATACTTGCTACTGCTAATATTGAAGAAAAAAACCTCAGGAACATCTGACAGCTCACTCACTTGCAAGTTTTTGCACTCGCATCTATTTTTTCCCTGCACTGACTCACGCTAGGACTAAAAATATATTCTCACAGTTTTCATTGGCTATTGAAAATGTAGTCAATAATATCTAAAATAAAATGCTACATAACATGGTGGTGCAGATGAAATATAAAATATTTTTGCTTAATCAAAGGTATACTGTGAACAAAGTAAAGCCAACTGACCTGCACTGGTTGTCTCAGAATTTTGCTTTAGCTGCATTTACGATCAGCTTGTTACCAGAGGTGATCAATGCACTCTCACAAACCTGCATAAATACCCATCGATAACCAATGACCAAAAGGAGCAAAGTAAAACATCAGTACTGTACTTATTTACCACAGCCTCACTACCCTGCAGGTTACAGAGATGCTCCAGCTTTATCAACTTAGAAAACATTAACGTGAACTTCTTTAGAAAGACGTTTTTCTGTGAAGTTTCAATGAGCACATACTAAAGGGCTTTGACTTGACAACAACATATTGATATCTTTATTCATCTTCTTCTTTTCACGCACCCTCTGGGCATCCTTGGAAATATCTGCCCCCTCTCTAGATTCACTCCACCGCACTGTGAAATCCAATGTACCCCCAATCATCTTAATAGGTCTAGACTCAAGTATTAACTGCTTTAGCCGAAAGGATGACAGGGGATTTGACAACCTCATATGTTACATGAGAGAAATCCTGCTAAGAGACAGATGAGCTACTGCAGTACATTTCCATTTCCTGCTGCCCTCTTTCATTGCTACAAAGCATCTTTTTTCACCAAAATGGAAAACATCCCTTCAAGTTCTGCACAGAGCTAAACTATCTGAGCTGAAACAACTAGCAGATGAAAGCACATTTAAGACATGAGCCAGGGAAGACAAGTTTACTTTCTGATTTAAATATTTAAGTTGCATTACTTACCATAGCACTCTATTAAACTGGAGATCATTATGCAAAAGTATAGACATAACTGGAAACCCATTTATTGTATATATCTAGTCTAACCTTGCTTGGACACTTCGCCAGTGCAAGGCAATCCTTTCAAAATTAATGCAAATCCAAACCTGTGCATTAAACATACCCAAGTAACTCATGCCAAACCTGTGCATTAAACATACCAAGTAATTCATGTCAAGAGCAACATCACAGGGGAAAACAACTCCTAGGAAAATTCTCTGCATCATCCATCTCTGTACAGGCATTAACAACAACTTCCTAAACTCCTGGTAAAAATTCCTGGTATCCATAAGTAATAGTGAGTTCCCATTAAACACCTAGTTTACAAGATATCTGTTACAAGCGCTACTGTTCGAAAGTAAAGGAGGAGTAACATTATACAGCCAGAATTTAATTTTGGAAACTCTGAACCTGCATAATCAGAGAAAGTAGCTTGCCTGTACAAACAATTGCAGGCTTCATAAAATCTTAAATACCAGAACTGATTTTTTTAAATCACCTCATAACCTCGTAGACAACCTTTCTGAGCCTAAAGGGCCCAAAGCTGTGAGATTATTTCCTGAGCCGTGCCTTTGCAGAAACGCACTGACTCCCGACTGCCTCAGCCGCTTAGTAAGTGATAGGAAGGGAAAGGGAATCAGTTACTTGCCATTAATAATTGTAAGAAGCAGCCCTGCAAGCTCATATATGGCAGATAAGCCATTTTTACTGATGTGATTAGGATAAGTAATATGGGACAGCAACTGAAAACTCCCCTGACTGAGAGAGATGAAAAATATCTGAATATTAACACTACTCAAGTTTGGCTATGCTATAGTGGCCCTTCGCTTGGCAATACCATATTCTGCTTAACTAGCCTTATCTCCTTTGAATTTTTCTCAGGAAGATATTGCAAGGCAGGCAGGCAATGTATAAGAAAGCCTTAAATTATAAATATGACAGCATAGAAAAATATCCATCATTCCATATTTAGGCAGTTTTAGGATGTTCTTTAACAAAATCCTAGATTTTTAAAAACCATTTATATTTTGTTCTTTTTTTTTTCCTTTTTATACTAGGCCCGGGCATCTTTTGTGTGTATCTGCATGAGTCTCGACAGTTATATTAACATCACATTTCTTCCACTGTTCCAGACCTCTTACAGCTTTCTTGTAAATAGACAATGACCTCTGTATGCACTGAAAGTCTCAGGATACATTTACTCGTAATTCAAGTGGAGTGAATATTTCGCAACGAATACCTCATTCCATAAACTTTTCCTCTTTTCCTTTTTATGCAGTAACAATGGGAAGATTTTAACATTATACCCTTTGAATCTATTAAATTAAAATACTTTAAACTCCATGGAGTGTGTTCCCCAGCTGGGCAGTTTTGCTCAGTTAGGCCTTTTGATATACCTTCTGTTCCCTGTCCAGGTGACTGTGTTAGCAAAAGCATTGCATCTAAAATACAGCCACCAGGACACTATACTACTGAAGGGATCTTGAAAAGTCAAACAACTTGCTGAAACGTTTGCAAAAAAAAAAAAAAAAAAAAAAAACCTCAATTGCTAAGGAAAACTAAACGTGAGAAAGGTTTGAATATATTGCAAGCAAATTCTTCTGAAAGGTCAAATACTCCCTTGCCTTCCACTGTTAAGCCGGTGCGATTAATACTACTATTCCTGTGCTACTCAGGTACTTACTAGAATATCTATATTTCCAGAAAGTTGCTGGATTATTCTAAAACAATAGACTTGCTACACTAAAGATCTACGTGCAGGTTTCATTTAGTATGAAAAGAGTAAACAAAATACTCGCATACACTTCCTGGAGCCAGCTATTCTGGCTTTTAATAGGAAAAAAAGTCCACCAATCCATTAACATGGAGCCAGGACCAGCAAAGCACTCCTGTACCACCTTCTTCTACAACATGGAACTTCACCTATCAATTTTTACCCTCCTTGCTCTTGTACGAGGTTATCTTGAAGACCAATTCTGTAATTCCAAGGGGTGTTTCATAGTTTTTCAAGAAGCAATAAATAGGAAATTACTGCGACCTATTAAATTAGGAATGGCCTCATTGACAGATTAAACTATTTCCTCGCATGCAACTTGGCAACGATTGCCTGTTTTGAGCCTCGGGTCAGTCATTAAGAAAAAAATGCAATTCTGTAAGATAATGATGAGGTTTTAGACAATCCTCCCCATTCTTCAGGGAACATAACTCCAAAAACAGCTTGCCTGGAACTTCAGATTTCCATCTCCAGGAGAAAGAGAAGTAAAATATTCTAAAAAATGTGAGCTACTGAAACAGAAAATTGAAAGGCAGTATCTATAAAAAAGGACAAAATAAAAGCACTTGAAACAATGCATGTTTAGCCTCTGGAACTCGTAAGATAATACTGAAGCCAATAACTCAGTATTACAGTAGCTAAAAGGAAAGGCAACAAAATCCATGTGAGAATAACCAGATGTGTAACAGTAAAAAAAACCAACCAACTTTAATATCTTTGGAAAAGAACCTTATGCTAGCTGATAAGAAAGCCTTCAGCAGTTGGGGATTAAGGCAACGAGTAAGCTGTTCTTATTAATTTACCTCAGGTTTTTGAGCTCACTGTGGCCTGACGACAGCTCCGTACACATGACGACATGATGAAGCTTGAGGCATTATGAGCTTCCTTAGGCTCCTCAACCCTCCTGAAGGTCTCTGCAGTTGTCAGGTTTTCATTTGACATATTCCTGCCAGCCCTCGCGTCCCCTGGATGTACTAGGTCCAGGTTCACCAGGCCCTTGTGAACACCAGGCCAACACACAGGGAACGTTCACTTTGAAATGGAAGGTCTAACTGTTGACCAACATTTGTTTCCTTCACATCTGCTCTAGCCCAGCAATGTCCACAGCCGCTCGTACAAACACCGGACTTAAACATTAATTTTGCAAGAGCAACTTTATACGTCGTTAGCAGAAGAATGAAAAATTAGACTTGTTATAGCCTATTTTTAGACCCTTTCCAACCTACTTCAATAGGCATCATTCACACTAAAGAGTGTAATACGCACACTGAAAGGCTTCTCAGTACGTTTGTCTGTACAGTTCAAATATATTGATTTTGGGGGGTCGAAATCTTCTGCATAGTGTGTTTCACTGTCTATCATGTCTTCCCCTCAATATCCGCTCTTTTTAGAAGTAGTTTTCGGATGCACTGACAAGCCAGTTATTACCAACTGTAGCACCAGCCTTGTTCTCTCAGGTCTTCTGCTATTCAGCTGCTCACTCATTTCAGCGTAGCCTATTATTTTGGGGCCTGGATTCTTTCCAGACACCTTTCCTTCCTTTGATAGAAAAGCAATGTAGAACAGTAAAACATTTCACAGCCCCATGATTTCCATAACTGTCACTTTACTCATTCTCTTCTGAAGTCCCAAAAGATTATCTCTTTGGCAGAGGTACATTGGGACATGCCCTTTACTACTGCAAATAAGTACAGTTGCATTAACTTTGAGGGGCTTATATTGATTAAGACTTAAAAGCCTCCTTCTAAACCAAAGCAATTTAAAAAATCAATTAAAATAATAATTCAAAAGAATCAGTAAAAATTGAATGTTGGCTAATTGTGGGGACCCATCAGGGATGCTCTCAAAGCAAGTCATGACAAAAATAAGTACATGGAAATAATCTGATCTTTTTTGCATGGACAGCTTTTTTGTAAACTGGACAGCTTTGCTTTCAAAAAAAGGCATGGCACAATAAGCTCAGTGATTTTCTTCCTGCTTCAAATTGGAATTGCTGCAACAATATTGCTTGAACTGCCTTTTCTCCACGGGAAGCTGTTTCTTGCCTTTGGGAGATCTAGATGCTATAGGATAAGATGCAATCTGGAAAAAGGGAATTGATTTGCACACGCCTATCAGGGATAGAAATCCTGCCAATTAGAGACTATGAACTTCAAGCATTTACATTTCAGGCCAGCAGTATACGTATATTAGATCCGGTTTCCCGAGCTATTCTTAACAAGAAAATTCCAAATTATTAGTTCACTCCTGTGTTTTTACTTTATGGACAAATCTTTACCAAAAAATATGCAATTGTCTTGGCGTGTTCTGCTGCAATTGGTAACTGATACCCCAGGTTCCAACACAATCTTTCCAGCCAACTGACGAGGCAGCACTACTGATGCTTATAAAGGTACCGGGAAGCGTTACTTAGCTAGTGCTTACTGGACAGCGTACGGACTTTGGGAGACAAGGGACAGCCACAGGAGAACTTATATGGCTCTCTTAGGGCGGCCTTTCCAATAATTTTTATCTCACTTCACCTCAGGCAAATGATTTTATTTTGATTTTTAAATAAGATTAGGCTCATTCCTCATCTTACAGAAATACTTTTGTTTTAATGGTGATCTCTATAGACTAAATACAGAATACTGAGCTTCTATTCTCAATTGCTTCGGTAATTTAGCTTATGATTTTGTTTTGGTTCCATGAGCATGCACATCTCACCCCAATTCCTTGTTCCAGCCATTTTTGGATTAAGCGCAGAGTGGCAGATTGAGATCTGTTTCATCCTCCACTGGGTTTCCTGGCTGAAGCGGCAATCCTTCTGGCCTTCTACAAGGCTTGCAAAGTTTGCTTCAATTATTTATAACTTGTCATTCTTGATTAAATTCTTTGGCTCCTTTTCAAAATGCCAAGTTCAAAGAGAAGTGACAACTGGGTACAATCCAGTATAAGAGTTTAAGTTTTAAGACTGCTTACATCAGCCACAGGAGAACATCTCTGTGCCTTGATATGAGTTCAGGAATCCTAAAGCTGCTACTTATGAGATGTTATGACACAACTACTTATGAGTAGTCCAGCCTCATTTTTTTGGAGCTGCCTATGAAACTTTCTGAAACAGACAATGTGGTTGTAAATAAAATTATCAAAGAATTTCCTAACTTAATTTGCTTTTTTTTTTTTTTTTGTTATTCTCTTCCTCTTTTATATTCTGTGGCAAGTATGAGACCACTTCTGTTATCCAAGTAGAACACATTGTATTCTCACTGCAGAGTGAGACTCTCACTAAAATCAGCAAAAGTGTCCTTCAGTTCTCTTCTGGTTCAGGGAAACCCAAAGAATATTCTGGAAAAGCATTAGCATACATTTGTCCTACCTTATGGGGCTTCTGATACAAATTAATCAGAGCCAGTGCACCAGTCTACACAAAGGTTGGCCAGACTCACATAAGCAAGATGACAAGCGAATCTAGGATAGCTTGTCTCATCCTAATTTATATCTCTAGCCCATTATTTTTTATGCTTTCAAATGCAATTCACTTATTGGCATGTACAGGTAGCTGATGATTTCATTAACTTGACTGGATAGCACACAATAGTTATATATCTGAATGTGCACACTTAATGACAGAATTTAAATCATGTTTTATTTCAGAAATCATTTCAAGTAATGCCACTGTTCGTTGGCTTCAAATGACAGAATTTAAAATTCATCAGTGTTTGTATCCCAGCTCATACCTTAGCCATTCCATAGTTATGGTTATGCTCTTCTAATTACATTGCTTATATCAGGGAACAATAAATGCATTTCTTTCAAATAATTTAGTGCTGAAACCTTACCAAGCTCTTTATGTCAATATTGAGTATGATAATTTGTAGACATTCAGTGCTAAAACTTTTGATGTTTCTCTTCCATTTGTTTAACTTTCATACTAGTAGATCTGCTAGTAAAATGCCCTTGACCCTTCAGATGGGACAGGATCACCAGTTGCTTATTTTGATAACAATACCAATAAAAACATTAATTCTTAGCAGTTTTCAATCCTATTTTCAGCAAGTTCACTTGCACATAAGTGATTCTACTTTTTTAAATATGAGTAAGCACAACTCTGATGGACTAATCCTTGCAGGATGGATATGTTCTTGTGCAAATTTCATGTCCTTTTCATTAAGAAACTCTATTACATTAATCAGCATGCCTGCAGATGCACTACCAGTGTGCAGACAGGGGTGCGTGAGTTAAGTTATGCCTCCACAGGTATAGGATGGGCAGAATTTTAAAAGAGTTCCAGAGTAAATGAGTTACAAATGTTTGATTTAAATCAGAGTATTATAGTGGCTTTATTTTGCTGTATATGTATGTGCAGTACATTGCTTTGGGGGAAAGCCAGGCTATTGGACTCTGTTTTCCTTGTTTCAGGATTTTTTAGCTTCGTCTCTGAGTCTGCGCACAGACAAATGTTTTGCCTTACTCAACAGCAGGCTGCAGTTTTAGACAGTAACTGGTCTTAACAGCATGTGCTTTAAATTATGAGGGCAGTCTGGAATTGCTTCTATCTCACAGAGACCACACTAGTAGAGGTGCATCTCCTTGACTTTGAGAAGTTACCTCATTTTACATCACTTCATTTGAGGGAGTGTCAGTGTCCCTGCACCTTACTGTCTGCTTATTCTCTCACTTAGTTCTTGCAGGATATTGTTGGCTTTTAGGATTCTTAGGTGAAGAGAAGGTAAAACAGTGGTTTTACGGGGGTGTTTGAGTAAAAAAACAAAAACTAAACCAAACCTTTATTAACCAATTCTTTTTAAAATCAGGAAATGCTGGAAGAAGAATTCAAAATTCCAGGTCCAAATTCCTGTGAGAACTTTTCCCTTACTGTATTTCCACCCTCCTGCTTGACCTGCTTTCATTCCAGTCTGTCACACTCAGTCTGTGTGGAATGTAGAGCCCTGACTAGCTGACCTGAAACTCAATTTGATCATGTTACCTCTTGGCTTAAGAAGCTTCATCGACAGGTTTTTTTTCTTTCTGAGAGCAGGGATATAATTTAAAAGTTTTACCTATTATGTTCAAGGTACTTCAAGTCTTTCAGCCATGTTATTTATAGGACTGATCAATGTCTATGTTCCATCTTGGTGCTTGTGCTCAGCATCAGATTACTGTCTGCCCTGATCACTCACCAGTCCCTGTTCAGATTCCACCGGTTTTCACTTGAGCTCCTGTTCTTTCTGGTTCTTGCCAGTAACCTAGCCAGCAACCACTGAGCATCACAAATGTTAGCATTAGGCACATGCTTATTTGTTTTGCTGAACTAGGACATAGATTTCTGTGCAGTCTCAGGATATTTCTAAATTATCACACAATGCAGGCCAAAAGGAGTGCTTCAGTAGAGTGAAACAGCTGTTCTCAGGACTCAGCATCACTCGGCGTGTTTCAGAGGTTTACTCTGGACTAGCACTATCCGGTCCCAGGCACTGAATACTCTTTAGCACTAGGAGCGCATTAGGTGCATTTCCTGGACATGTTTTCAGTTCAGTTCCATTGGACAGGAACCTGAGTGCACTTCAAGACCATTCTCTGATGCAAACCAAAGTACATTAAATGGGGACCATCAGGAGATTCCTCTTCGAAAATGAGCTCCTAACCAAACTGAAACACAAACGTAGATGCTCCCTCAGACTCTCCAGTGTGGGGAGGACTTCCTTCCTTTAGGAACGTATTCAGAAGTCGCTAACATTTCATTTTCCTATATTTTTGCAAATCTAGTCCATGCAGGCGAATACTTCAAAAGTGAGTATTACACTTCATGCAGAGACTGCACTCTTAATCTCCTAGGCCTTTTTCCAGCTCCCAGGCCTTTTTCCATACCTCCTATGCCAGCCAGATGCTGTATCCAGTTACATATTGGTAAAACACCTGGCACAAAATGAAATTAAAAGGTCATCTCTAGGATCCTACTCCCACGGCTACTACTTAAAATTACCAGACACTGCAGAATTTGCTGTTCAGATCCACAGTTAGAGAGAGGAACTTCAGCTAGTGTAAACCGTGATAGTTTATAAGAAATGAACAAAATGTAGCTATGCAAATTTAGAGCAGGAAAGAATCTTAGTCTTTTCAGAACTGCCCAGTAATCAGTGGCCCACTATACATTTTAAGTGACTTGACAATAACTTCCCATTAATCCTCAAATATTTAATTACTTGTTGGCTATGTTCATAATGTTGCCAAAACAGCAGAACTCCAGTTCCTTGTCATTTGCCCACACCTAATACTCGGTCTCAATCTCACAGACATGTAAATCAAGAGAAAGTACACAGACTCTATCAATGTTGTGTCTTCATCAATATCAGCCAATTAAACGCCTGAAGGAGAAGCATAAGCAGCTGTATTTGGAAAGGGGGAGACAAGAGGCAGTATATTTATTCTACTGCCAGAACAAATGCTGAATAGAACAAAGCAAGAATGACAGAAGAAGATACAATATTTAAGTTCACACTTTCTGTTATCTTCCCTACTCAATAGTAATACATACCATCAAAGTATCAAATTTCCCAGCTGGAGTGTTTTGGTTTTGATCAGGAAAATAGTGAATGTGATGACTGGAGGGATTTTTTGACAATAGTACAATCACTTTCTGCTATCTTCTAGGTTCCTGGCTGCTAAAGCAGTATTTTATTTGTTCAATAAAACATGCATTTCTATTTCTTCAGTATATGTACCCCATTACTTAGACACAAAAACCTTGATACTTATTTATACAGCACGTACAGATGGTATAAGCCTTTGCACAACAAAATCCTCTATATGCTTTTCAGGTTTCTAATGAAAACTGGGCTATCTCAGTTCAGGCTTCTGCGCTATTGGCCTGAAATAATAGGCAGCTCTCCAATTCTCCCCCTCACAGGGCAGTTCCAATGCTTTCTTCATGCCTGGCTGAAACCAGGTTGGGTAAGGCCAAGTCCACCACAGAAGGAGATGACAGTTACAGATCAGCCAGAGGGAATTGTGATCGTGGTGCTTCCACTATTCGTTGGAAGATTTTCCTCATCCTGTATCCAGCAGACTAGGCTGGTGCTTTCAGATCACTGTACAGCCCGGGAACTTGTACAGTGCCACTATCGGATTAGCATATGTCTTTCCAATTATTCTTCTCTGTCCTTCTTCTCCTTGCACTACTTCAGAGTTAAACCTTATCTATTAGGGCCAGTGCGTTCCAATTGTGATAGTGGCTCTGAATACTGTAGTTTTAGCGGTTTCAGCTTGAGATATTTCCAAGAGAAAAAACTGTGGTGGCTGAAGGTGGCTAAGAACTGAAACACACTAAGTCACTGATCATTTTTTGAAGATGTTACTGTAATTTCTTGAGCCAAATCACTGAATCATTACTCAAATAAAACTTCCATTTATTTGAATAGACTTAAAGGCTGACTATATATAATTTAATATGAGAACAAATCACAAACCTTGTATAGGCTAAGAAGTACGTGCTTTAAAGTATGTGATTTTAATCGGACTTCTAGATTTTGCAAGTAATGCCCTGGGAAGAAGATGCAAAGCTACTAGCGGTAACACAATAACAGAGATCCACTGCAGTTTAAGATGCCAACACACCCACACCATACTACAAACATGAGAGATGGGATGAATTGCTCTAAGAGTAAGACTGATAAGAAGGAAGTGACATTTCAGTATGATTTATCACTTACTGGATTTTATTGAGTGGTGGGCTGCTCATTCTGAAAACTTCAGCTCTGAGAAGGAAACAATATTTGAAGAGAAACATCCTACTCTGGTTTTTGTATGCGCTCAATACAGTAACATCATCCAAGGTAGCTGGAAACAAGCCATGTTTCTTGATGGCAACTTGTTACAGTGAGTACATATATAAATATACTGTTTGTCTAAACATACTGTTCACATAACTGGGTAATGTGTATATATACATACATATATATACATATATATATGCATATGTACATGGCACACACCTCTATAAGCAAATGAAAGGTTTCCAGAATGCAGACTGCAATGCCCAGTCTGCATTGCAGAAATTCTTAACAGTTCCAACTCTCCATTCTGTAATATGAGATTTATGGTGCTCTAAATCCCATTTATATATTTATCTGAATCAGCCTCCTCATCCCTTGCTGCTCTGCCTTCCCAAATCAAATTCAGTCAGTTCTCCCTAGCTCTGTCTGAATGTTTCCTTTGATTGAGTGATGTTATTTCTAGAAAAAACACTCAAATCAATTTAATGCAAATTCCTTTCCACGTCCTGGTTGACCCATCAGGACATCGACAATAATAGATTGAAGTAGTTACTTCCTGAGGCAGATGACTCATTGAGTGCTTAGTAATCAATTTTCATCGTTGTGACCGCATAATCTGTCTTTGGGGTTCTGTTATGTACCGTGACTAGAATGCCACAGAATCCCAAATTGCCTGGTACAGAAAATGAATGGTGAGCCATCAGCCATCAGCCATTTTACACTGCACAAACATCCGCAACAGAGCTACGTGTAATATTGAAAAGGGTCTAATTCTGTTCTCATGCACAGCAGTGAGAGACAGAAATAAATCCAGGGAAGCTGATGGTGGTACACTCTTTGAAAACCACAACAGCTAAGATCAGAATTTCATCCTTTGGGGATGTGCCAGTTTAATATTGTCGTGAAATCGGAAGCAACTCAGTGCATTGAACCTTTTCTCATCTTCACAAAGATCTATTTTGCTGCTACTAAACTGAGAGATGTGTAATCAAAACAAAAAGTGATTGAGTTTTGGTCTGCTACAGAAGAAGTGTGGCTTCATTTTATGAAAACTTAGAGGGGAGAAACTTTGATTTACACAACCTAATTAACTATGTCGTGATTATACATATATTTACTTCATATGTAGACCTGCAATATTTCACAGCATCCAACCTGCCTTTCATATAGGCTATTTCAAATGTGTGATATTTCATTATAGTGACTATATTTTATAATCACTCAGAAAGATCACCAGGTCTATGCGTTTCTGTTTACACACTGGCACAAGAACAGAAGGCATTTATTCATGTAACCACAGTGGCAGACAAAACACTGTTGCGAGAAGTTGTCCTGCAAAATCCTCCTCCCATCTCTCAGGACGCAGGACGACCTGTGCAGAGGGTAAAGTTGCTACCTCACTGCCACAGGAAGAATGATGATCCTGACTCTCCTCAGCCGTGGTGTAACCACGGAATTCAGGCTCATTCATGATTATATTGTGTAGGTACATTCAAAACTTGTGGATTTTAGCTACCATTTTAGGCAAGTAGTTTTTAAGATTTTTATCAGTTCAGCAATGTACTTGTTCACTTTCATTACACCTTCTTTATTCTTTTCTCTTGTGTGCCTTTATAAAGCAACACCTGAGAAGTTAAAAGACAGCCTTAGTTAATGTAAGGCTTTGTGGCTAAAAAGTCCACAGCTGGCTACAAACTCAGGAATAAGTCTGTCTAAGGTGCTCAGAGAGCAGTCAGCACATAGAAAAAATAGTATTATCCGAACAACTTAGCTCAACAATTAAAACTCCACACAAAATCTAGTTAGGAAATCCTTCTTCCACATGGAAATATTTTCTTGGCATGAAAGGAAAAAGTGGGGATGGGAAGAGGAAATACCTGCTCTAAGGTCTTCCTCCTCCAAGATGCCATGTGTTCTTTGCAAAGTCTAAGGGAGCCTGGATTTTTTTGGGCCCTAACCAGGAGTGGCAGGAACTCAGTACATTCTAAAATAATAAGCACTCTCTCGGTCCTCCCCTGTGCATGTCCATGTGAAGCCTCCTGTGAACAGCAAATATTTGATCCTGTAGCTGTCTGACTAGGAAGTATTGGTCATGCTTACTCTTCATTTATGAGAGCTACACTAGGCTAGGGAGTAATTTGAAGGACAAACTCCATTTAGTTTGGAGGCATATGATGCAGAGCAACATTCACCACGACCCTGCAGGAAATGTGACAAAACTGACCACAGAATCAGGGAAAGTTCCAAGGTTAAGCAGGTCTTTTTTTAAAAAAAAAGATTACACTTTGTATGAATAAATCTGATGTACTGCAGCAGCTTCCTAAAGGTCTTCAAGACATAAGCATGTAAAAATAGCCTTCTTATCACAAGAAAGAACAGTTTCATTAACATTTTGGAAACAACTCTTTTCAACAGTTGAACTAGCTGAAAACTACACGAGGCTCAACTGGGAAAAGGATGCGGATGTGCAATTCTTTCTCAGAATTGCACCTATATGCATCTGAATAGGGAAAAAAAATCGATGGAAAAATGGGGAGGAAATATTTGTTGTCTATTAGTAAACACAAATGTTCAGACACCATAAGACAGATGTTTTGAACTAAAGCAATACAGAAATCTCCCGTCCAAAACATAGCATACTACTACTGCCATGCATAATAGTAACTTATCACTCAACTGTCCTTAGAAGCATCCACCAGGTTCTGTGATTTAGAAGCTGCCTAAGCAGTATACACAAAAATAGCTCGATTTGACATGCTGCATGTCCAGAAAAACAAGCTTTCTGGGCTCCGTCTTAAGTAACTTCCACCATTACATTTTGTTGTCGATACTTAAAGACCACTGGTCTTTAGCAAATTCAAGGCTCCACAGGAAAACAGCGGGTTTTTAGGCATGCTAAGGAATGAACAGCTGCCTCACAAGCAGCACACAAAATAAACAGCACAGCTGTTTGACTGCTGCAGTGTGGACAAAAGTACACCAGAATTATTCTACCTTACCTGCTCCTCAGCACGGCCTACATCTGGTACTCTGAAGGCAGCTGCACTCTCCTCTGACCTAGAGGTGAACGTGTGGTTTAGCCCGCACAGCAGCTACGCTGGCAGAAACACAGTCTGCGTTCGAGGGACACCTGTGAGCTCTGACAGCCAGAGCTCTCCCAAGGGGCACAGCCCGTGCAGAACCGCATGTCGAGGTACTGGGAATAGCAGCAGCTGCTTGATAACTACGGACAGACTTACCACGACTGAGGGCTAATCTCCTTAGCGCTAACTTATACTGAGATGGCTTAGACCTGGCCCCTCTCTCTTTCACAGATCACCCCTACGGACCTTACCAGCAGTAACTCTTTCAAACCAGTTACAGCAACAGAGGGAGAAACTTTGGCAGAAAGCCCCACTGCGAATGGGCAGAGACGTGAGCTAGCTGCTCCCTTTTACGATGCTCCAAGGCCCCGTGCCTCTGCTAACCAGTGCTGCTTGGGCAATGCCTCTGTACGTATCTTTCACTAATACAGAACAATTTACAGTAGTCATGATCCAGCCTGTGGTAATTTAAGCGTCCAGGCGAACATGCCGTAGGAGCATGATTACAGGAGGCAGTTCTGATATTTTACATCACATAACTGAATGCCTGGTAATTATCAGCAAAGACCAAAGGAGAACCTTTCCTAAAGAAAAAGCGCGCTTAGAGGTTCTGGAAAGCCTAGCCCCAGATACACTTAATAATAGCACCTGCCTTAGCTACAAGTACAGACCCTTTTGATCATGGTTATTATCTCCACAGGTAGCTGCTCTTTTGCCTTCCTGATTTTCCATATTGTGCCAGTAAAATTCACTGTCAAACAGGTAGGTCTTTGTTTTTTTAAGACAGTGCTACGACAAAAGAAAGTAACATGAAAAGTGATTTGTACTGCTTGGAAAAAAGATTCCAGTAACAGTAGCACTTCACCCTTAAGTCCTGCTGCAATACAAACCCTCCTAACATTTCCCTTTTTATCTGAAGATCTCAAAGCAATTGGTAAACTATGTGAAGTTGATGACAGCGGACATGGGAGCAAGATAAAGCAGCGAAGCCTATCTGCATTCTGACTTGTCCATGAAAAAGGCAGCTGTAATCCCAGATGTATGAAAGAAGGATTTTAAATAAAGATGGGAAATTATTAAAGTCAGTGACTAAAGTTGATGACACCAGCAAGACCAGAGCTGGAACAGAATGTACACAATTCCCATCACCCTTAAAGAAGAAAGCCAAACTGGATCCCATGCAGGGATGTGTTTATAGGATGAGCTGAGCAGTAGAGAACCTGTTTTATTAGAAATGACAAAATAGTTTGGCCTTACATATCTTTGGGGAAGAGAAGACTGAGGGGGGATCTTATCAATGTGTATAAGTACCTGAAGGGAGGGTGGCAAGGGGACAGGGACAAGCTCTTTTCAGTTGTCCCATGTGACAGGACAAGAGGCAACGGGCAGAAATTGAAGCACAGGAAGTTCCGCCTGACCGTGAGGGGGAATTTCTTCCCTGTGAGAGTGACGGAGCGCTGGCACAGGTTGCCCAGAGAGGTTGTGGAGTCTCCTTCTCCGGAGATCTTCAAGGCCCGCCTGGATGCAACCCCATCTCAAGTGCTCTAGGTGACCTTGCTGATCTCCAGCAGTCCCTTCCAACCTTACCGATTCTATGATTCTATATATTAACAAATTGAGGCTGACAGGAGTCTGTGCTGTATAAAAACAGCACAGATGTGGACACTGGGAAGGGAAAGAAAAATTTTAAGTACAGGTAAGAATAGCCCAAGAGTAGGAATAAATCAACCACAGACAAATTTAGGCTTGAAACTGTAAGCCTCTTTCTAAGCAGTGAGATTCATAAACAGCCTTTTACCACTACGCCTAAGCATTCAGTAAGACAAGGCTTGCTCATTTGTGAAGGCACTTACACAATATTGTTCTCTGTGATGGCAGGAGGTTGGGTTCTGTGTTTTTTCTAGTCCTACGCTGACACACAGTTGTGTAAAAGTAGCACCTTTTAACTTAGCAATCTCCCTTCAAGTTTTAACATCAAAGTGGAACACTTGCTTAAGCCTCTTAAGTTTTGTTTAAGACTTTTACTTAAGGCTCTTACTTAAGAGTCTACTCCTCTTAATTCTGCCGAGACAGAAAACTTTTGAAGGGAGAACTTATTTTTTCTACCTCTTCTTGATTTTGTGCCCTCATCTATCCAGTAAGTTTGGGCAGTAGGAAATGTCAGCACCTTATCACAGGATTTTAAACTGAGGGAGCTCCCAAGGTGATCTGCATGGTGGTATCACGCCAGCGTAGAGGTGATAATGCACAGTTTTAAATCAGTAGAGCCAGATCTGTAAATCAATATCTAACTCCCTTCTTCCACCAAGCTGTCATATTAAATAAAGAACAGGAGGAAATTCTTATGCTTTTAAGTGGTCAGACTTCATGATCTACCATTTCCTTTAGATCTTAAGTCAGCCTACAGATCTATAGTGAATATTTCTAGAGTGTAGCAAATAAAAACCATCTGAAAGTTAATTTTAAAGGCATCGAGTCTGGTCCAATCTGTGCGATAACACCAGCACTCAAAAACATTCAAGGAACTCTGGGTACTCACAATAATTTTCACATGCCCACAAAAAGTCCCATTAAAAACACTTCATGCAATAATTGTTACAATGTCCCAGGCTTCTAACCAGTTTGTAAATTATGCAAGATGAATAGCAAACAAGAAATAGTCAAACTGTACTGATCACAGCCCACAGGCTGAAAATTATCTGTCCAGACTAGCAAAGAAATACTAAAAAATAACAAACGCACTAGCAGAAAATAAAGAAAATGGCACTTCTAAAAAGTTCTAACTTCATAATTATTCATAATAAAAATCTTCCCTACCTCTACTTTTTAAGTATAATAAGTTACTGTAATTGACATGAATAATTTCAGTTCTGCATTAATGTAACTCATCTCTACAGAGATACATTAGTTAAACAGCAGCATTAGACACAAAGTCCCACGAATGTAACCATAGTTGCAGTGGAGTGGAATGTAATTAACGTTTACATAGTTCAGGTATGCAAAGGTTATGACACCGGCCACTTACAAACTACTCATGGTTGGTCTTGGGAAATTGAGTTTCGTGTGGGTACCTCCTGATCGTTCTCTGATCAGTCTGCTATTACACAACCATATACCTAGACACACACATACATGCTCTTGAACATATTTTTTAGCGCTTTCAGCTATGCCTCACAAAATCACACATTGTCTGATACGGGCAAGCATTACAGCTCTGTTTTAAATGTGTTTACCTTTCCCTTACTCCCTCGCTACTCTGAGTAGCAGAACTCCCTGTTGTCTTCTGCAGCAGTCCAGGCATGGCTGTGGGCCGCGAGCGTTCACGCACAAGGCATGACCACGTGGCAAAGGCAGAAGCTTGATTTTGCATGGACGCAGAGCCTGTACCTCCTACGAGGGCTCCCTACGGGCATGGAGCTCAGCGAGGAGATGAGCTTCCTCGCTCCTGGGCAGCTCTCAGCATCCTGCTGCAAGTGGGAGCGATTCAGGCCCTGCAGTGGCTGCCTGATGACCAAGGTGCTGGCTGCGTGTGTCTTGGTTAGTATGTAAGACTGGTTAGGTCATCAACAGTAGTGAAGCAACTGATTTAAGTTCGCTGTGCTTAGATTTATATCTAAGAGAGATTTCTAGAAAATGACAGCACTGAATCGACCTTCACCACACATGGATTGTGAATATCCTTTTGAAACATCCCACGAAAAATTTGAAAGCATAGGGCAGATTTTGACAATTTTTTTTCAAACATTCCAAAAGATCAAACAAGTACCATAGAAGACCTTATCTATCTGGAGGGCCTGGGATGCTGAAGACAGGAAGAACCTAAGCTAGCATATGCAAGTACTGGAGAAATAGCTGTTGATTTAGCCTGACCAGGAAAAGGTCATGGTTCCCAAGCTAACTACAGAAAGCAGCTCTGTAATGACAACCGCAGCACCATCATATTCAGCATCCTTGCAGGTGGAAAAGCCAAAAGAAAAAGAAGATTCCACATCAGTGAGACTTCAGCCTTCTAAAAGTTACATAACAGAGAAAAGGGTCATTAATGAGAACATCTGAAAAAAGTAAAATTCTTGCAAACAGCAGAGATACTGATTAAAGATATCAGGTTTGAGGTTCAGAGTAAATGTGTATCCGGAATTAAAGACTGAAAGGACTACCAAATTAAGCTAGCAGATTTTAATAGCTAAGTAAAGGGAATTATTAGCTGTAGGAGAATATTCTTCAACAAAGTAAAAGTCATACCTAAATGCAAAAAAAGAAAGGAGCCTTAAATCCAGCAAGTTAAATGTGAATTTTTTTAAATAAGAGGAAGATTTTAGGGATTAATTTATCAGAGGCATAAAAATGAGCAATGAGAACCTGCCTAATGCATCAGATAGTTTTTGTGTCTCTGTTCATTGCAGACAACATCACAATGTTACCACACCGGAACTAGGTGAGTCTGAAAAACCATTTCAACAGAAGTAGTCTTACAAAACAAAATCAAAAAACTGAATGGCAGCAGATCTCCAGGACCAGAAGATATTTACCATATGTTTAACTAACAGAACTACTCTCTGTACTATATGCTTACTGCTCAGAACCAAAACCTCGTTGCTGTTTCTGCAAAGGAAAGAATCCAAATTCCACAACATGAAGTCACACTACTTGGATGCCTCCTACCATGGTAGTCCTCCCAGCTGCAGTGCACAGCTGCTCTGGCGGCAGGACTCTTGTGCGCCCCTTGAGAACGCATGCAGTGGTGCAGAACGCAGTGATTCCACCACCAAGACACTGACTGTGGTTGGAGATGTTGGGGATGTATTGATCTTTTTTTTTATTTATTTTTAGAATGGCAAGCATGGTAAATCATTATAATCTGTACAGTTGCCAATGGCAAATTTTATTCATCGTTAGGAGTCAAGTAAAAGTCAAAGATCAAATGGATATGGGAACTAAAAAAGGTAGTCAATATAAAAAAAGAACTCGCTTCCAATGGTGTCCAGTTGAACGACACATACGGTAGTACTCAGTAGAGCAGATAAAAGTACCTAGGAGAGTGCTGCATAGCAGCAGTTGGCAAACACTGGTGGCCACTGTAGCTCCTTGCTCTTTAAAGACAGTGCCGCAGAATCAGACCTGAAAGGCTGCACCGAAAGTCTGCCTTCTCGTTTGGGTACAGAAGTCTTTAGTGCTCTCGCTGCAGTATTTTCATGAAGACTAAATGTTCCCTCTAAATAAGAGGCACATGATGGTAAGAGAAATACAGTGATAGATATTTGCAGCGTTACTCGTGACTCCGTGTTGAGATTGAAATGAAAGAATCATCACAGAGTACCCAGTACACCGTTCCAGTACACGGCCCACAGCACGCAGGTACAAGCAAAGAAGTAAAAAGTCACGACAGCAAGTATGAACATAATTTAAAATCTGAACCACAGCAGAAGAGAACTGTCAATGTGTATGTTATTATCTCAATTGAAGTCCTCTGGAAGAAGGCACCCGTGGCAGCTTGCAAACTCAGAATGCCTCAAATGATATGGCTGCTTTACTGGAGCCTTAACTACACTGCTTGATGTTTTACTTTAAAATGTTGGATTTATTTTCATGGGCAAAGTTTTAACAGAAAGGAGAAAGGGACAGCAGAAAAGAGCAGTTTTATTTTCAGATTTCCCTAATTAAAATTCAGTGAGGTAAAGTGTTTGATATCTGAGCTTGTGCCCCACTGAGGATATTTTGCTTTCAATGCATTTACAATATTCAAAAAATAAACATACATTTTCTTTAATATTTAAAGTAGTGATAGTATATACTGAAAAATTAAATTATTCTCTTATCCCTTGTTGGAAAATGTCAGTTCCAAAGCCTAGTTAAATATGCAACGTAATTATCAGATCTTGCCCATCAAGCTGAATTTAATGATCCTACATTAGGAAAAGTGCAAAGGGATTAATATATTTTTCTATTTGCTTTTCTTTTCCCCAAACCCTAGGATCACTCTATGTGAGAAACTTTTACATGCACTTCTGTTTATGTTCATGTCTTTGATTCTCAGACCTTAGCAATAAAATAATCTTGTTTATAGTGCTGAAAACTTACTCTTTTCCATACTCTTTACTGAAAAACAGGAAAGATTATAAAGTGAGGAGATGAATGATGCCTGACTATACTCAATTCCTGTGAGAATGTTTATAAAAGTCTAAAAACAAACCCCAGAGCAAAACAAGGCTATAAGTACTATGAAAAATATTTGTCTTCCAAACAGCTCATTGGTATTACTGTGATAACCGCATGTAAACAAAAGTATTTATATACTGCTTTAAAATTATGAACATACCATACACTTTGGTGACTCTGTAATCTCGTCTAAGTTATATAGGGAGGGGAAAAAAGCAATCGGTGTATTTACATTAACTGTAAATAATGATCTAGTAGCATTTTTAGTGCTTTTAGTGGTTTTAGTTTTTAGGGCTCCATGTTTTGCTCTAAGAGAGCATATAAGAGTAACAAAATATCTCTGCAGTAAGGGGCCTGCTTAGACATTGAGACATGTGGTCAGTAGAAAGCAGAAAAGCAGAATCCCAAGCAAGATAATGGGATTTTTCTTAATTTGATTTGCCACAGATGTATTTAGCATGCCAATGTCCTCCTTGTGGAGACGCTACTATTTATATTTTGGTCGCTAATTAACATAGTCACTTAGAGGTACATAATGCCGCTAGCTCAGCTACCATTCCACATAAATCTAATTTGGCCTTGAAGAGCGTTGCTAGTTTTATGGATATGAGGGATTGTCTGTCAAACAGCACAACAGCCTAATGCATCTGGCACAAACGTGACGTTCTGCAGGCCATGTGGTGCCTGGTAAAGCAAAGGGCAGAAGAATAGTAGTCACTGCAGCTAACAAATCAGTGTCCTTCCCAAATGCTGCTCTGGCCGTGACAACTCAGTAATAATAAAAAAAGTATTACACAGAAAGGATATGAAAGTTATAAAGAAAAGATTTTAAACTGATTTTGAAAGTTTCTAAACTAGGCAACAGAATGGATGGTCTGTGTTGAGGTAGATGCTTCGTCTACCTCCTAAAGCTCTGTGTACAGACTGACATTTCAATTTTCCTCAGCTTTTGGAAGCTTGATTCAGCTCCAGAACTCAGCCTTTGAGAAGCACCTTCTTGCAGTGATAATACAGCAAACGGAGTGAGGATATGGACAACACTGATAAAGGGGCACTAATCCTTATCTTCTATGAAAAACTGTCTAAAGCAGACTCCATCCTTAGGAGAGAAATAATAATAATACTAAACATGGCTAGGAATGACCTATTTTTCAAAGAGCAGCTATAAGCCCAAATGCATTTTTCCTAATAATGCACAGCATCATTGGAAAGCCATGTGATTTAAAAGCATTTCATGAGCAAAAAATTAAGCAGAAATAAAAGATAAACAAAATAATAATTTAAAGTGCCTTAGAACTGAATGACAGCAAAAAGTGATTTGAGGGAGCTTTAATTCCACTGAACTACTGGATTCAATTGAAAAATTGCACTGGTATTAGAATTTCTCCTTTTAATGAGTTCCTGCATCCTTGCTTACAACAGTAACAGCACGAGGTTTGAAGGCCTCAGCAGAACTGAGCTCATAATGTTCTAGCAGGCCTCCCACCAGCATTATTTATGGCCAAGCCATGCACAAAGAGCATAATGTTAATGACTTTAGAATCTTTTAGGCCTCCGCAACAACTGAGAGTTACAACTCTATCTGCATCTACATTGGAAACTCCCCAAGATTAAAGTCTGAAAAATGAACTTCTGTCATTTTTCACAATCCAGTTAAACATATCAGTGTCTCAAGGGCCAATAGTTAGGTCTCAGAATAACATGGTCAGACACAGATAGGGGAACAGGAGATTATGTGTCAGTGTCCTAGATCGGACCATCCTGAAATCAGCCCCTATAGAGAAGCTGGCACTTCATCCTTTCAAACTGGACACTAAAGGGGAATGAAATGTGGAAAAAGGTAGCATTTATCACAGATAAAATCCTCTCATATATCTCAGATGACCTTCAATTTGTGACCTGTTACAAAAATACTGGGAACCAACAGTAAAATTCATCAGATTCTTCTTATTGCCTGAGTACCACTGTGCGTTAGCTACAAGTGTTACCACAAAGTACTGGCTCAACAGCATGCCAGGATTTTATGCTAGAGTTTAAAGACTCTTAACCTATAAAGTGCCTCTCACCCATGCACAGAGACTGCCTGAGCACTGTGAATGCCACTCCATTACGTAGCTGCTTAAGTGGTTTGCAGTGTTCCCGCATGGGCAAATGCAATGCCAGTATCACTTTCCTCAATAGTATTAGTTGGAAAGGGGAAATAATAGAACACAAACATCATGGAATATATTGATAGAGTAGAACATAATACATAAAAATGTTACAATAGCTTGCCATATCCAGCTGATAGTTAATAATTTCTTAGAACACACTAGGTAGCAACAGAGCATGGAAATATTTCAAACAATGCAGAGAATACCTGAAAAGGCAAAGTGTGCAGTAACTTTAACAAGTGGTCAATGCATAATAATGCATAGCCAGTAACTTAGCAGCCATTAAAGGTAATCACAAGTGAAACCCTGACTACTAGGTAGATTTAATTTCTCAGGATAATAGCAGGCTTAGTGAAGCAAGTTAAAGACAGAAGTTGTGGTCCAGAGCACTTGTGATGAACCTAAATTTGGATTCTGCACATGTCCTTTGCATTTGAACCCAAGAACATTGACAGTCCAAAACACCTGCTGCGTAGTAGCAAAAGACATGCTGTTTCTGATTTAAAAGGAAGGTAGCATTAGAGGTCATTAAAAGTAAGCTTTATCCTACCCTTCACTAAATTTATAGGAGAGAAGCCCCCTTTGGTTCTTCTAGGTTAATTCATTTTGTGTTGGTTTTGTTTTTTTAAACACACAAAAAGCAAGTTAGTAAGCCTGGCAGTAGCTGATAAAACCCATTTCAACATGATTTCTCTTCTAAAGAAGATCATAAAAAAGCTGAAGTTCAGGGTATGAGATTTTGTTCCATGTGCTAGGACAATTCAGTTCATATCACAACATAGTCTTTTGCATTGGATGAGTCTATAATTTTATCATCACCATTAGCCATCGATAATTGCAGCAATGCATATGAGCTTCACTTCCTCTTTGATTGACATAAAGGTGATAGTTTTATGAACCACATAGAACTCGTTTGCTTATGGCTCAGTGCATCCAGATGCAACTATCTACTGGTTATCTCTGTTCAAACACTTCAGGATCCAAAATACGTTTCCAGACTGAACTTCTGCAGTGTTGCACAGGGGCCAAATCAAACGGGCTGTCACTAGCTGGCCTTGTCATTTGCAGACAGCTCAGCAAGATCACTGCATGCATTCAGTCCAGTTTATCATTGCTTTTATGACAAAAGTACAAGAAGAGATCAAACAATTTATCTGACAAGCAGCATAATACAAGAAGATGTGAGCAACTGATAATAGCACAACAGGGGGTCTTAAAGCACTACAATGAATAGGCAGTGACAGAGGTTCACAGTTTTAAAGCACGTATAGAGATAGCATTTTAGGATCTCTCTCTTCTCCTGTCTTCTTGGTCCCAAAGAATTTGCATTTGGCAAAGATCTCCCTGATATTCTCTCTGTTGCACCAAATTCTATCCTTCGCTAACAATCCTTTCCCACTCATAAAATAAATCCACATCCCAATCAAAGTTTTCCAGAGTTTCTGAACTTCCCGAAGAGCTCGTGCACTGGGACCCTTCTTCTTCAACCTGTCTTCCCACTTCTCTCCCATTTTCTTATTCTCGGTGTCTAGGTCTGACTACCTGGAACCTACATCCTGGAGGACAATACAAACTGTGAAGCATTCCACAATACAGTTGTGTGGGAAATGTGATTAAAATGGTGGGAACAGACAGGTGGTGGGAAAGAAGCACCCCTTAAAGCTGCTTCCTCGCTGGCAAGAGTTCCCATGATCGTGTGTGACACTGTGTTCTTCATCGCAGTGAAAACCTATTGTTACAGTTGCCCTAGTAGCATTTGTAGATATTTGGATGCATTCCTATTACTGAAAACTCCCGTACGCTTGCTCTGTAGAGTTTTCTGTTCTGGAAACTCTGGCAAAAAAAAAATATCTACAGCACCAGGATGATGTTTTAAGAATAAGAAAAATGATCTAAATTCTGCCATTCTGGAAGAATAGAGAACCATGCCAAACTCAAAACATAAGCTCAAAAGAAAGAAAGTACCACTTAAGATCTGAAACAGATCAAGATTTAAAATATTATTTTTTAAAAATCAATTATTATGGCCAGTCATTGAAATCTCTTCAAAAGGTGCATAAAACCCTAGTTCTCTGGCATTACTACCTAATGTAGAAACAGTTAAAGTTTTTTCTTATTAGATTTTTAGGCCATGAAGTACCAGATAATCATCTAAATTCTAAGATGCTCAGCCTGAAAACATCACAGAATTCACCTATAGCTGCATCTTATATTCCTCATTCGAGTAAATCTGCCAGGGATTTGAACTTGCAAAGTCAAAGTACTCTGCTATCACAGGTCATTTTCTTCTCCAAAGACAGAGCCTTTTTCTTCTTTTCTTAGAGAATAGGTCTTCAACATTTACAGTCTGTAAAGACTATCTATGCACTTACAGAAAGCATTAAAGCCTTATAGAACATCGTTTTATAAAGCCTTATAGAATGTGATTTTATAGCTGCTGGTACTATCGTCAACAAAAGAACACCTGTCAGAAAAAAAAATCTCTATTTTTTTCCCCTAAACCATGAGAGAGTAATTTTCAATGTAAATGAGATCTGACTGTTTTGCTCTTGCCTGGCAAGATTCTCACATGCAAAGCAAATGAAGCAAAAAAGACTGACACTGTTACTCACCAAAAATAGAAATGTCTCAGATGCTCAAACATTTGCTTAGGATAAAGTATAAAAAGGCAAGATAATTAAAAAATATAACTTGTTTTCTATAGAGTTAAGATAAGAATATTTATCAGCACGAACACTATGAATCTTCGTTTTGTGACTTAAATCTTTGACGAGCAGAATATGTACTTTTCACCTATATCTGGAAAATGCCTTGCGAATGTGAACGCAACCAAAACACGGTCAGGTCAGTGGCAGCAGCAACGGCTCAAATGAAAGACGCTGCAGCAGAGCTACCACGAAATGAAGCGTATGCCTGTGTGCTGGGCTGAACAGAGGCCAGCAACTACTGGACATTACCAGGCAGGCGCCAGGAGGGGGGCACGCCGTATTTCACGGGAGGTAACGCGTTCAGTGAAGCACCACGATGGGGAATCAGCACAACGCAACCTCAACCATCATCAATAACGACTGGCGGAAAAGCGTTGCTGGGTCTCCCGGTTTCAGAGAGGAAACTACAGAACGCGATGCTGAATACCACCAGAAACAAAGGCAAAAGGAAGATCCACAAATGTATCATTTTTTAAAGTGCCATAATATTGTTCTGTTCTAAAATTTTTCTGAGATTTGACTCATGATTTCTGGCTCTACACTATAGACCTATTATCGCTGTTACTATCAGGACTCAGGGCGTAAAGAAATAACAAGAGTCTTTCCCTGACGAAAAGAGGTACAGAAAAATACATGAGTTTTAAAACAACAGGAAATTAGAGAGAGAAAATGAATCTTTCAGAGAAAAATGGATATATGATAAATAAATAAAGCATATGCTATCTATATTAAAGTAATATTATGCATGCCAAATTGAGAAAAAAACTAGGGAATGGAAATAACTACAGGTTTCCTCCGCCCCTGAAAACATGGAAATATCAGTTTGCCAGAACTTTAAGCAATACACAAGGTTCTCTCCACAGCATTTTTGGCAGTATACTTTATAGCAGCACACACAATGACAGTGATGGAGAGAGATCTCATTATTCTATGGAAATTTCAAATCTTTTATTAAGGATATTATTCCAGGGCCAGCATCAGCAGTACACCCAATGATTTCAAGAGTGGCAGAAGCAGAACTGGAGAAAAGATTTTGAGAGGACAATATACGAAATCATCTTCAGTAGCACAGTCCTAAGAAGCCTCAAGCCATTCTTCCAGTGATGATGCTCTGTTTGAAGGGTAATATACAAAAATAGATTGTATTGTATGCATATCCAGAAAAGTGAAGACAAAGTATATGTTGCAGTCCCATCATTACTTCTAATTTTCAGGATTTGGAAAAACAGAAATAAGACCTATAGGTATTCTTCTATTTTCCAAGTCACAGAATGCTACTTTGAGGTAATTACACCGTGTACCTAGTAGTTTATTCTTTTAAAACACACAGGGTAGAACTACAAATCATTTATAAAGCCTTAAATTTTTTTTCCCCCCAAGCCTTACAAGGATACAGGAGTTACATATTGAAAGTTCAATTTTGCTCCAAAACATGCAAGGGACTGTTGGAATGGCTCTACAGGGCAACTCCCCTTCACTTCATCGGGCTGTGTGGTTTCCCTTTCTCCTTAGTTACTATCAAAGAAACAATTTTCTGAACTGGCCATTAGGACCATATCTCAGGGAAGAAAACCAAGCCACAGAATTACTAAATAACTTTTTCCTGACCCATTTACATATTTACGGTCCTAATCCCTCAAATATAAAAGCACATGTTTATGCTTACAGATAACCTCCAGAACTACGTAGAACTGTCCATTTGTTTGAAGCATGTAAATGTAATCATATGATGTAATTATGTAAATAAGTCCCCCCCATGTAAATGTGTAATGTATATACTACATAAACATGCTCCTCCCCCCCATATAAATGTAAGTATGTAAATAAGCATTACAAACCTGGTTCTATCTTACTGTAATACTTCTTAAAATGAGAAAAATTAGTTCACTAAATGAAAAAAAAAAAAAAAAAAAGTAATAGGCTGAAAAGTAGAGAGATTCACGATGGAATTGTTCCAGTGCCCACTGCAGATTTTGGAAAGACTCCCATTGACTCCAGTAGGCTTTAATAACACTCATATTTCCAAGCATTGAAAATTACTCAGGCTTGAAGAAAAATAATTACTGACTTCTGAGTTCAGATTTAGCAATTTGTGTTAGGATACCAGCAAATTGATTCTGCTACTGCAATGAAAGAATTGTTTTCACTGATTATCATAAAGACAAAACAGGTACATATACACATACACACACATTCATAATGAATATTGGTGCAAATGAAGCTGCTATCAGAGGAAAACTATATAATGTCTTTGTGAGGTGTCGCTGAAATTTCTCAAATCTCTCAGTCTGTGGTTATTATTTCTTTGATGATAATCAAGTATACACACAAAGAGAGACAACTGAATCTTTATAAGGCTTTAGAATTACCTTAGACAGAAAAGTATATATATGTCACCTATATTTGTAGGAGTCCAGTTAGAAAAGGTTTAAGTTTCTCTCCAAAGCCCTTGTTCCTCAGAAAGCTGCAATGAAAAACACTTTTGAACGCTATTTGAAGGAAATATTCAAACATTTAAATTTTGATGTCCATGTGAATATCCTGCTGATGTGAATCCAGAGGTGAAGGAAATATATGTCTGTATCCAGGCAGCTACATTTGTAATAGTAAGGCACTAAGACTAACTTGCTTTCCTGAACCATCTCAGTTTACAGCTGTATGAAGTCAAGAGGGAATTGTGTGTAACCCCATGGAGGGAGTTGCACACTTTTCTCTCTGCCTCAAGGTGGTATAAAGATGAACATCATCAGGAAAAACAAGTCCAAAGGGTGGAGGTCCAGGAGGATAGAACAACTTTTGGGGCATTTAGCAGAGACAAAAGAGAACTGTACAGGCCTAAAAAGGAACATTCTGCTTTCCTATTGACATGCTGTATTCTGGAGACATTTGTGTTAGAAACATCTAAACTGTGAGTCTGAAGGAATGATTTCATCTGTGATTACACTGTGCAAAGCATGGAAACCCCAGTGGTGCCAGATGTGCTCAAGGGGAAGGAGTCAGTTGCATTTAACTGCAACTTGCAGCTTCAAGACAAGAAACAGTGGCAAAGATCCCATGGTTTATCAGAACGAACCCATCCAGAAAGCCTCTATTTTGTGGCAAGGACTCAACAATTCCTGCTTATCATCGCACAAGGTCATAATTTCTACAAGAGCTGAACTATCTTAAGGCATCACCCTGAGGTGGTGCTCAACAGATGAGCGATGTGAGAAAGGATGTTTACTGCCATCACAGAGATGGACAAAGCCACGCAGAGAGCACGTTTAGAAGCGACAAACACAGAAGACTGCTGAGGGGCAACAGGGGGGCTAGCAATACATGGGAGCAGCCAAAAGGGTGCACAGCTAGCAGGAACACAAGCAGTTAAGGTCAAATTTATCAACTGGAGACTGATGGGAAGCTTGTGAGAGGGAACAAAAAGCGACAGCTAACGAGGAACATCAGGACTAGAAAGGGGTCTGCAGAGGCCTCCTGTGATGTGCGCTTTACTTTTCATTTGATACAACCTGTTTTAAAAATAGGTGTGACTGGCCATTGAGAGGAAGGCTGCTTGGGCACCTTCAGCTGACTGCTGACCCTTCGGAAAGCAGCAGGAGGAGAAGGGTGCAGCATGACTTTGCAGAGAAATTCAGCGTGTCTGACTGCTAAGAGGTTTTCCAGAGCATGGGGCAGTTCTGGAGAAGAGGGAGAATACAGCAAATAAGCCTAAGGTACAAACGTACCTTAAAGAGCAGACACAAGCAAGCCTGAAGGGATTGAAAGAAAGATAATTTTCCTGGTGACCCACAGGGGTCTTTGGAGAGCTTACTGCAACACAAGCAGACACTGGAAGGCTTCCAGCTTAGGATGGAAAGTGGGAAGTCACCCAAAATATCAGAGCAGAGTTCTTTCCAAAAGACAGAATGTCAGAGGAAAGTTGTTTAAAAAAAAACTTTAATTGTTTCTGTCTCAGTCAATTTGAGGTTCCTTTAACTGATTACAGCATGTTTCTCATGAAATACAATTTGAGACACCCACAACCCTTCCGCTGTTTTGGGCTCCACTCTAAGAGGAAGGTGGGTTAGCTCTGCCTCAGACGCCTGCTGAGTCCCACTGGTCTGGTCCCACTTCCCTAACCCACCTTCTAAGGTTTGGATGAAGTGAAAAGTCCTAGAAACTCAACACCCCCCTCAGAGACAACTTATGAGTAGGTGTAGCTGGAGAAGAGAGCGAGCTACTACCTGACTACTGCTATTACTACTGCAGCACTTGGGGGTTGTTCGTCTTCTGGAAACTATTCATGATGTGTTCCCATGTTTCCCTTTTTATTCCAGCATTCCAAAAGAAGTTCTTTTTGTTTAAGCTCACTGGATTAACTCACCACTTGCACATGAGAAAGTATCATTTAGACAATATGCAGAAAATTACGTTTCATTTCTCAGGTTTCTGGATGGTGTTTATGTCTTTGCCAGGTATTTAGAAAGAACCTCAAGAGGCTCCCACTTCTGCCAGTCAATGCCTGGCCAAAGGGTTACTTAATATTTATTGACTCTTGTAAAGCTCTTAGAAATCTATACATGGAAAGTGATATAGGAGCTAAGAAACATGTATTTTCAAGAATTTGAAACAATACCTAATGGAGAGAAAAAAAAATTAATAAAAACCAGTAGTTTCACCCAAGTCTTTTCCATGTGCTAAGGCACAGGTTCAAACCTGAAATTCTTCAGACCATTATAAAATGATTCTTCTTCCCCCAAGCTAGGAGATGTGCTTTTTATCCTTTAAAGAGCCCACTAGCTGTACATATTGATAAAGTGTTTCCTTCTCCAGGCCAAAGAAGATTTTAAATTTTCAAGGGATTACAGGATTTATATTGTTAGTGGATAAACCTAATCTTCCGCTACCCCTGTCCTGGAATCCTTAATAATGAAAAAAAAAAAAAAAAAAAAAAGAAACCAAGGATTAAAAACTAGTGGTATCACAGCTGTCAACACATCAGCCTTAATTTTTCAAAAGCTTTCACACAGGTACAGTGATGTGTCTGGAGTCTTGTTCAGAAGATACTCGATCAGTTTCACAGCGATTAGATAACCGAAAGTTACTTTATTATCCTTGTAAATACGCTGGATTCACTCTAAATTCCTCCATCTCCCTTGAGTCAAAGGCATTTGGAAAGGTATGGTCAGCCAGAATGGAAAGACCTTCAGGGGTTTCCTGGTAAGAACTGGTATTATTAAAATACTGACTGGTAGTTTGGTCTATCACAGTGTCCTGACAGTTCCTGATAAAGCAAAAACACAGACTGTGTTGTGAGGCAATGGTTACCTTTTCCTCGTAATGTTAAAGGAGTAAAATAAATCTCAGACTTAACAAATGACAGCGTTTCACTTCTTGTGCTTCAGAGCTCCTTGATTCTGCAAGCCATTAGAACAGCGGTGAGCTACTGGGACTCTCCTAAACTGATGTTAACGTTTACACTGGATGTTATGACATGATGGTGGTCAAAAAAAACAATACAGTGAGCACTGATGTGAAAAGCAGCATTATTCTCAGCCTTCTGGGAACTGAGACCTTGACAGGAGAAAATCTTTAAAGAGAGGAAGGCCAAGATACATTTTTTACTACTTTCCTTTTGCCTTTTTTTAAAAAAAAATCTTTCTTATTTCAAGATTCAAGTTCACGTCAAGGAAACAAGAACTTAGATGAGAATTCTTACAGAGTTGGGATCCTACAAACAGTTCATACATTCTCAGGGAGGTTCTTTAGGACACAAGCCAGCTTCAGGTCCTATATATATTAGTTCACCCGCTTTCTGATAGCTGGGTGTATCTGCCCAGAGTGGATGCATTGATGTCCCCAGATAGACGCAGTAGACATATTCTGTATAGACACACACAGCTATGTGTGTTACTCACCTTGGCAGATTACATCTAACCATACAAATTATTCCTAGAGCATGTGAGCATCAAAACATAACCTCCCATAAATGGTGATTAATGTCAGAGATGTCTTAGTGAAGCTAGTCCTTGAAGTCCAGCAAGTAAACATGCTTTTCTCACCTGCAAATAGTGCTCTGTGGCTGCACATGGAGAGTCATTTGGTATCTGAGACATGCTCTCTCTCTTCCCTTACCTAAGGGAATGGAGAGAAGACTCAAGAAAAATGAAGAATGCATTTGTATACAGAAGATACTTGCAATGAATTCAGCCCCCCATGAGGGAAGGCTTAAAAATCACAATCACTGATCCCATTGGAGACATAGCACCAAAGCACCTCAGGGCAGCTGAGAAAACACAGATCCTCTTCTATGTAGTGAATAACCACCAATTCTGTTGTGTAGGGAACGTGGAATTTCTCTCTTCCCTCCAACCTCCCCCAGGGAAAAAAATTTCTAGGCAATTCCCTAAATTGAGTGAAGTTTCCGCTCCTATAGTCAGGTTATTTTTTGTTAAATCAGAAGAAGTTGCTCAAACAGAGCTGTGTTGGAAGGAAAAAAGCAAACAGTCTTTGGAAAAATCTTCACATCTCTTGCATTGATCCAAGAAGCTAACAGGCAATTAGCTACTGTAGTGGTACATGCCACCTAGAAGCAGCACTTCAAGACATCACAAACATCCCATCTGATTATTAAAGAGCAAAGATGCCATCACACTGGCCAGATCTCTGCAGCTTGACCTTTGAATATTAAGTTGTCGTCAATGTGCGTACCTATGAGACGAATGTTTAGCCCAGTGAGAGACATCATAATTGAAACAAGATAAAGACTGATGCCAGAAACGTATACTGCCTCTCCTATTAAAAAGTTAACCTACATTGATTTACTGTATGCGCATATCTTGCTATTGTGATAATGAATTGACACAAGAGCCTTTGAGAATAGCCAGAGAAAACAAACTTCCTATGGAGGTTTCTCTCTGTGAAACCTCTTTCAGAAATATAAAAAGTGCAATTAAGAAAAATGGTAGATCAAAGAAATTAACAGCAAAATATCATCTGCGAGAGTCAGAATATTATTCTGCATTTGCTGATAGACCTTTATTTTTCACAAAGGCTAACCAGTACTGCTTTGTCACAGATTGTTTTCTTTCTAACATCATTGTTCTTAAAAATATATTGAAACTAAACCTGCCTCACTACCCTGCAAAATGATGGCTCCACCGCAGCCAGGGAAAATAACTGTGCAGTCAAGGAGAGTTTGACAACTGACCTCAGTCTACAGAGCAGTCTGGGAGCTCATCTCCATCTTCACACTGCTGTCAGGCAGGCCACAAGTCTACCAATGATTTTATTCTAGTAATTGGAAAGACAAACATCAGGTAATTCAGGAAGAAAAAAAAATTCACTACATTATTCCTCCAAAAACTGCCTGGTATCTGATGCCTCTAAAGATGCTCATCTAGTAGAAATCAGAGTGTACTGAAACAGAAACCTTTGATTTCCACTGCTTAAGATATGACACAACCAAAATCCAGCCTTCCTGGCAACACCACAGTGTTAGCCTCAATTCAAATCCAAATGCAATAAACTCCCGGTCAGAAACAGGAAGCGGCTGAAAGCTCCAGACCCTCCGCACAAGGCAACCCGAAGGGGTTTCGTACAGCAGCAAGCGGACATACTCTCAATTAGGAGTTCCATTTTGCTCTGCTTTGAATGGCTCCCTGTACAACTGAACAACTTAGTATTTGCATTTACTTTAATCTATTCTGTCAATTTTATTAATGAAGGAATTCTCCCTGTGAAACAAAATAAGCCTTTTGTCTCACATTTGCAGTTGGTTACCTAATTAAATGATTAAACAAACTCTAACCAAAGCCCTCAAATCATATAAAACAATGGAGAATTTTTTTAAAGCATGTTCTATAAAACCAAAGAACGTGGTAGGTTGCCTTTTCTTATTCCCCACTTACTGCTGCGTGAGCATTCAGTCTTTGTTTATCCCAACGAATTTTCTGCAAAAGCACAATATATGCCCTGTACCTCCTAGAAACAATGCTGTAAATAGAAAATTTCCCTATGAATATTTACATTGACACAGCAAATGTGTTACTGTCACTCACACATTCAAGGAATTCCATTACTGAGTGCTGTCTAGTCTGGGAATTACACCACAAACTAGTCTTTCATTATATAATAATAAATTTAAATGAACTCTGAGACGAAATGTTTTATCAGAAATAACGATGATTAAACAGTGCTATGAACCATTCAATAATAATCCAGACAGTAGGAATATGGGCACTTACATGCTTTCTGAACAGTGCAGAATGTCTTTGAGAAATGGACAAGTTGTTTTGCTAAATCACTTCTCTCCCTACTACTATTCCATAAAACCATAAAAAACAGAGCTCTAGGGGATTTTCAGAGGTCACTGCTCACTGCAGTGCCCAAGGCAGCATCAACTCTACTTCTGTCATTCCTAAAATGCTTGTCCAACCTACTTTTAGAGAGCTCCAACAACTGCCCAGACAGTGTATCACTACCCACGCTTTAGAAAGCCTTCCCTGGAAAATCTCTTGATCAAATTAAGCCCATTGTTTCTCATTATAGTCACCGTGGAATTGGAGAAAAATTCTTCAATTTTGCAACAAACCTTATGTACCTAAGGATTACTGTGCTTCCTCAGACTCTTCTTCCACCTAAAAACCCTGATATTTTTAAATATTCCTCATGCTTTATGGTTTTTTTAGACAAACCTTGCTTCCTTTTAGGCCCTTTATAAAATAGTTCAAATCTTCCTTGAAATTTCTTGTCCTCCAAGAGGACACCATTCCAGATGAAATATCAATTCAGAGAAGAACAAAAGATTTGTAATGGGTACGGTATAGCTACACTCTTTTCATTCAAGGCTAGTAAAGTGTATGGTTGAGTAGTTATGCCCTCTTCATTCAAGTATTATCTCTGACCTTTTTGCAACAGTACAAGACTGATTCTCTTTCTGAAAAACTCCTCCTATGCCAATTGTTCTTCCTTTTACATTTGTGCTGCTGATTAGTCTTGTGTAAACGAGACAACACATTTGTCTCTGCTGAACTTCATCCTACTTTCTAGAGAAGTTTTTCTTCTTGACCATTTTGAATTCTAGTCCTGTCCTGCCAAGTGTTTGCTATTTCTTCCCTAGTGTTGACTCCTTCCAGCATATCTTACAAACTTACTCCCTATTCTATCACTCAGGTCTTTCATCAAGATACTGAATAACACTAAGTCAAGGCAGTCTGAGATAAGACTTCAACCAACACTTTTTCCATTTGACAATGAAGTATTCTCTTGTAAATATTCTCTGGTTATCTTATCAAAATAGTTTTTCACTTTCCAATGAAAGTTTGATTAGGACTACATTTCTCTTTGTTTATAAGAACACCTTTCCAAAAAGTATGCAAAAGATTTACTAAAATCAGAAGGTGATGAACAATTTCCTCTCTCTTCAGCACGCCTGTTATGCATAGCTTCAGAGGGAAATTGGACTGGTTGAAAAAGGAATGGTTCTTAACAAATCCCACTTAGGGGATTTGTTCCCCTCTTTCAGATGCTCATAAAAACTGAAATATTGTCCACGGCTCCCCCCCCCTCCCATTTCAATGAGAGGCTTTACATTTCTCATTTTCCAGTTTTTTACTACCTCCCTCCTTCTCTGTAACTCTTCAGGGCTAATCGCTAAGAGGTCTGAGGCTGCTGCGGTATCCCTGTTCTAGCCTCGATCTTACACATTTCTCTTCCTGTGCAAAGGCAAAAGGGCATTGGAGTTGTGCTAGTCTGAAGTCTCCTGCCAAGAGCTGCAACCCATTCTATAAGCCCACTGGATCAGAAGGAACGTGCACGTATTCATTGAATGGCTTCCCCATACACGTGATGCTGAGCTCCAAGGGGACCAGGCCACCGTAGAGACACGTGGCAGGTGCCAAGGAATGGAGACAGAAAAAGATTACAAGTTCTTCCTTTTGATAGGACATGCTTTCTTTCTTCCTCCCTCCCTCTAATCACCTTGCCTTTGGGAGGATGCACAATAAAAGATTCTAGGCGGGTCCTCAAGGAGAGTTTGTCTGACTCTGCCCTTCTGCCACAGAAATTGCCACTGAAAATGACAGCATGGTCTGTGCCCAGCAAACAATAGCAGCTCCTATGTAACAAAAATGTGAGCAGACTGGGTAATTAGGGCAAATTTTCTCAGGCACCCTCTCTTTCCCTGTGCAAAATTGTCAGCAGCAATTAAAAATAATCTGTTTTGTTAAATCTAAGTTGCAAACATCTGTTGGAGCAAAGGGGTCTTCTGAATAATTTTTTTTTTTTTTTTTTTTCCCTTCTTAAATGGGTTAGCCTTCCAGGCTTCTAAGAGGCTTTGGAGGTTGTTTACCAAGAAACTCTAAGGAAGAATGGTGTTTTCATTTTTTTGTCCAAGTATTTCATGTGATCTCTGTCCCCCTTTCATCCTCTTTATTCTATTAAACTACCTATTAGTGCATCCCAGTCGCAAACAACCGTAATCTAGTTCTATTTGTGCTATAAAAAAAAAAAAAAAAACCTTTGAGGTCAGAGAGGAGCATAACATGAGTAAGTGCATCAACAGTTCAGACTCCAGATACACAAACTCATACCTGAATACAAGCACCAGATCTGTTACATGCTTGACAAAAAAACAAATGGAAATTAGGCATAAGGCCTAGACTCCCCACCACTGCACCTGGGGGGCTTTGAGTGTGTTGTAATAGCAAATTAACCTACTAAACTGTAGAAAGATTGGGCCACAGAGTGCTCGGAAACTTAAACTGCACAGAGAACAATAATCCACGGGCATGCTGAAAGGATGAAGATGGAATGAGAACACTGCATTATTTATAAGCTAATTATGAAATACATATTTTCTCTCTCTGCCCTGTGACGGGGGGCTCAAGTGCCAAGGAGCCTGAAAAGAAGCAATGGCTCAGATGGAATTAACTTTAAAAAGAGTATTTTCACATTTTCAAGTCTTCTTATGAGCACCAGCAACGCTAAGAAGAGGTACACGAGCAGACCGAGTTACCACAGTAACATTTCTCTCTAGTAAAACAAAGGTTTGGAACAAAAAATAATCAGCGCTCAACACTAAAAGTAGATGGTAGATGTCCTTCTCTGGCACAAAAACTGCTGCTGACAGACAGGGTACATCACAGATCCCCACTTTCGGGCTCTGTGCCTCTTACAGAGAGCTCCGAGCTTCCCGATGAGGCAGGTTTCCTGCCACAGCAGAGTCCGTCCCCCCCGTCCCTGGCACACCATTGCCTCTCGGCCCTTACGTTGGAGCAGGGCAGTCACAGACACAGGCCTCGGGTCATCACACGTCACCTGAGAAGGAGCACCCACCAAGTAACCCTTACGTTAGTAATCGTTTACTTTGGATTTTCATTTTGCACACTTATGTTGGTGAGGATACTCTGCTGAGATGTTCTGTAAGATGAAAAGATGGCAGCATTCAAAAGATGAGAAAGAAATGGAGAGTTTATTGCCTGCAGAAACAGAAAAAAAAAATGCAATAATGGCTATAACATAAAGCTGGAGGCCTGGTCTGGCCAAAAGCAAGCCTCCAACCCAAATCTACACGGCCCTAACCACTGGTGCTAGAATCTGTTATTTAGATAATATCCCAATATAGCCTTGGCACTCCTCAGATTCTTTTCATTTCCTTCTTAAAGTATGAGTCCTCTGCTCCTGCAACGTTGTGCAATTTTATAAGGAAATTGTCTAGAAAATAAACCGGTGGTTCAAAGAAGAATGAATGAAAAATGAGCTAAACTATTGAAAAAGCACACTTACACTCTCATATCCTGCAATTTCTTCATTCAGTTGCTAAAAGCCTAAGAACCATTGCAGCCCTTTACAGCAGGAATTACTTAATGGAAGTAGGTGTGTATTCCTACACTTAGGCCTGCCTATGGCCCGGCTACATAACCTTGTCTCCTCTATAATCCCGAATGCCATCAAGGGGATGAGCAGATACCTAGAACTAGTCAACAGCAAGTGAACTAACTGGCTCTGGCCACAGCTTTAGTATCGTGGCTGGCTCTGCATACACAGCAACGACCAAACACTCCTGCCCTACCCCTGTGCAAGAAAACATACAGAACTGGTTGTTACTGGCCAGCTACCAGCTACAAAATCAGAAACCTGGGTGCCAAGCAGGCCCGGATGCATCAGCCGCTGCAGAGCTACGCACCGCCCCGCCGCCTCGCCGAGGGTCAGCTGCGAGCCTCAGAGCCAGCGACAAACACGTAGTTCAGAAGCCATTCCCCCCCACCCCCAATTAAACAAGGTGCTTTTCAATCACTACTTAACAGCAATTCATACACAACATACAGAATATCGTGTAAACAAAGCCACACAACCAAAGCCTGGAAGAACTCCCTCACAAAAGTACTAGTTGGAAACACTGTGTGCCCTCAGAACAAAAAATATCTCAGATATGTATTCCTTAGATTTAATAAATTAAACAACACAGGCATAGAGAAGCTCTAAAGCATTAGATTATGGATAAGACTGAAAAAAAAAATGCTGTCTTGCCTTTACCTAATTTTTTAATCAAAGAATTTTTCCTTTCTGCCTATTTTTCTCAGGAAACAAAATTTCAGACTTTTACATTTAAATTGCAGAAGGCAAAGACAAAAAGCTGTGTGCTTATGTGAGCATTCTTCTTTTAAGACAAAAGATTGACATTTCTAATGGAAATAAACTCTGAACAGATCTGACTAGGCTAGGCAAGGATCAGTGAAATTATGTCTCAAAGCATCCACCACCAGATTATAACAACTGCATGACTCCCATCAAAATTGTCTTCATTTATTTTGAGGAATATCATTTTTTTTAAGTCAAGAGCATTTAGGCTACACTGTCTGTTTCTATAGGGCAAGTCTCAAGTCAAAATTTGTCTCAGCATTTGCAAGCTTTTTTCCATGATACCACAACAGATTTCTTTGTCTGAGTAAGGTCCAGATTTGCTTTTTGTAATGGCAAAGAAAGTCACCAAACTTCTCATTTGCCTTACAGTCCAATAAGATGAATTGCAGAAATGATTCAAAGCACTATTGCTTCCTGCTATCTTTCTCACAGCTAGATAAGAATAGGCAAAAGTCCTAGGAATTTGCTCTGGAATTCTGCTGTCAGCATTTTCCCCACTGCTTGGCAACTATTTGCAAAAACCTTTTCTTGAAACAGTCTCTTACTCTATCTTTGGCTCTAGAATTTTCATAAAGGCCTTTCATTATCTCATCCACTTATTAATAATAATGGTTGCAATTACAATTTTTTAAATGTATTTCTTTTAAAAACCTCCCACTCCTCCAATGAGAAGATAGCAGATTTCATAACTCTGCCTCTGGAGTAGGGAACAGCGTTTTCAGTTACCACTGCTGCCACCATTTCCTGAAGAAACACAGGCAAGTCGTGCAACGGTGCCTCGCTTTATTTCCCCGCCTGTGAAGTGAGGCCATGTAATTGCTCCTTCTCGCAGCATCTGATAAGGACACATTAATTAAGGGGTACGACACTCTTACGGCAGCAAGCTCTACAGAAAAAAATCTTCCGTTTGTTTCTCAGACCAACTCTGCGTGTAGAGTCCCACAGCATCTAATACACCTTTATGCCTCCCTCTGCCCGAGCAGCACGCTCTAGTTGCTCATAGAGATTCTTCACATTACCTAATATCAAAAAATGATTAATATTTAATATGCCTCTGTGTTTGTTTTAATGAAACTACAGAAATCTAATGTATGGTAAGATTTACAATAGGAATAATGTTAGAATAACAATCCCCTTGCATGCAAATTTCTGCAGGTTTTACTATTTATTGTTTAATGAAAAGAACAGCAACTCCCTCTATAGGGGAAACCTATCCCAACAAGAAGGCACCAGTTAAGACTCATCCTCCATATTGTATCTTAATCTGAGGGTGTCATTTTGTGCCATTGATTTTTAAGCAGAAATCCCCACTGCACTCAATGGGGATTTCTGTTCAAAAATCAATGGCACAGTATGGCTCAGGGTATTTAAACTAACACTGGACTCTGCTTTAATCTACTTCTTTTCCTGCTTCTTTTGTGCAGGGAGAAAAAATGTTATTTTTTTATGTCTCTATTGGCTGCATTTTGAGAGAATAAATTAGCCAAATCCCATACAAGTACCAAGAGTTATTATTTTTACTGTTTTAAGGTAAACCTTCTTGATATGTCGGTTTTTTGTAAAACGTCAGAGCAGTAGACAAAGCGCAGTTCAGCTGTGTTGTAGGGGGGAGAGCAGGATGCAGCAGACTCAGGGTGAGTACTAATACACTGGGAAAACTAAGAGTCTATTGAAACCAACCTAGAAATGTGGTTTCTTTCCAACCCCGTGCATTGCTTTCCATTCACTTTGTAGTCAGGGCACATGAGAATTTGTTTGAAGGATGTTTACTGCACTTTTGCAGGCTCCTGTGTGTGATGCAGTGGCTTTCACTCAAACACAAATCTTTTTGCTGTCTGTAGAGACTTCAGGACTACTGGGACACACACACAGAAGCAATTGTTGCTGCAAGACTTCTACTGAAGAAAATTAGAAATGACATATTTTAGAGTATTTGTTTTTTATACAGGGGAAAAATGTTTCTATAACCTCTGTCAATTAATTTCTGTAAAAAAGAAAACATTCCTATAGCTCCTCCAATTACTTCTTATAATTCTTCTTAGCAGCTTCCTCATACCTGTCCATGCCAACGTTCATCCCATGTCCTGTCCTGTCAGTCCAAGTTCTCAAGTCACAAATCGGTTTGGCCTGCATGGTTTTGATTCAATTCTACCTTATCCCCAATGAACCAACAAGACTCAAAGGAATCAGCATCTACATGGACTGATGCTTCTTATCAGCTCAGCTAAAAGCATCCTTCAGTTAAGAAACTGCATTAGGAATCAGAAACAGATATCTTACTGCCATCTTAGAAAATAAACCATAAAAGACATTTTAGAAAATAGTACAGCCTTACTTGTGCCCCCTCTACCCTCCATAAAGTAAACACACAGATCCAAAAGGAGTTTTGATGGATGCTGGGATGTGGAGGAATCAGACACAATTTAAAGCAGGCTGCAATGCTCTAAAGCAACAGACAGCTCCCACAACAACGGCGAGAATTAATTCTTGTGAAAAAGGCAAATGTTTAGAGCTATTATCAGTAATTTTTATGAGGTACTTCATGGTACCGCTCTCCAGTTCCTCCTCCACTCCTAAACTTAACAGTTGCTGAGGCTTTGGGGCTACAAGGCACACACAGAGGAAACAAGAAAGCAGTGTTTGCTTCGTTTCAGAACTACTCCTTCCAGCGGCAAAATGAACCCCTCATTAGGAAGTTCACCTGCACTGCAAACAACGGCAGACCTGTACTGATTTCACTGGGAGCACATTTGGAACTGTTCATGAATAGCTCAGAAACTCCAAAAGAAACATTAAGAGTTGACTTATCATATAATAGTGCTTCTGTAACTCAGTCTTCAGTGTGGCTATGAACCTTATTACCTCCTGGACTGAATGTCTCCTGTACTTTGTACCTATGCAAAAAGCAGTTGCTAAGCTGACTACACCTCCATGAGTTATTTTGGGAGCTAAAACACCTTGAAAAGACTCTCCAACCACATCTTCTGCTTCTTCAAAACATTTGACAAAACAATTTTAAGAATGCACAAATATTTAATCTCCTAAAAGTAGTTGATACAGTGTCTAATTACATAGATTACCATTGACTAAAACTAGATTAACATTGATACCATAGACCACAAACTGCACTGCTTTCTAGTAAAAATTCTGCTCAAAAAGCTGTTTTAGAGCCACTCTACTCAGGTAAGTTTGCTGTCCTTTGATGATATAGTAGCATCTAGTTCTAGTCAGCTCTAACCCAAGTAAAGACATAGAGAGAATTCATAGTGTGAATAATGCTGCAGGCACTGATGCCTTACCGCCTTCTGAATTGAGCCGCGATGTTATTACACTTTGTTCTAATACAGACTTCAGGGAAACAATACAGGGGCCATTATTTCTAAGACTATATACACGGCAAGCACACAGGGCTGCAACGTCGCTTGGTACACCCTTAGAGCCAAGCGTCCTGCAGCACATCCATAACACAGCTATCGTTCCAAGTCTTATAACTACTGGCTGACAGTAAAGCCATTGTTAAGAACAGGTTTTCATTGCTAAAGACAGCCAAAATACAACATGAAGATTGTTGCGTATCTTCTAACTATATATATCTACATGATCTATGGATGAAAGGGGCTGTAAAAACACTTTTCTTTGAATTTTGAAGTCCACGCTTTAAGGCTCCAGTTGTATGAATTTCGCTCATCCCTTTGTCCGCCACTATCCCATCCGCTCAGAACAGTAATGCCCAGATTTCCACCTGAGAGGTTCAATGTACTTACAGAGCTTAATTAAATTGTCTCACTTAAATAATTTCCCACTGTCCCAGTAAAATGCCTCACTGTTCTAGTAAATGTCTCACTGTCCTAATAAGATAGTAAGATATTATCCTGATCTTAGACACAGGGAAAGCAGGACATTAAACAGGATGTTGTAAAGTTAAAACTAGCCAAAACTTAGAATTCCCACTGTATAGAGAAACTTCAAAATTTTATTCAGTTAAATAATAATAATAATTGCTGTCCTACCCTACTTCCTAAATGCTTAGACTTTAACGTTTCATGAAATTGTTTTTAAATTTTAACTTTCCCCCTTTTAATAGTATTATCTAGACATAACGATATAACAGACCATTTGCAACATGCCCTTATTTTTCCATGAAGCCAACAAAAGCAGCTACTGTTTAATAGATACAGGTGTGTTTTGTTTTGGTTTTTTTCAGAAGAAAGCGTCCTCCTGTTGGTGTTGTAATGAAATTGCCTGATACCATCTATTATTAAACATTACTACTATAGACATGTGAGAAAATAATTTATAATAATTTTAAATAGAAAAAACAATGCTGCAGAGCAGATCATAATAATTAAATCAGACAGACATTCAGAATAAATGAAACTTTCAAAGCAGCTTTGCAAAAGTTAGGGTCATAAAAGGTGACAGGGACTAGGGGAAAAAGATACCAGTGTACACAAGAAAGTGTACGCTCTTGGGAATGCCTCTGAAGGAAGCTGTTTACAGACAACCAAGCAAGAGCCCGTGAGAAACATCTGCTTTGCCAGTAGCAAGTCATCAGTAGGAAAGACAAGACTGCAAGTAGTATATAATTTGCACATTTTGTATAAACATGTGTATAATAACCCCTCACTCATAAATGCCTCTTCCTTTTGCAGTCTTCAGAAAGAGGTGTCCGAACTATTTGCCTGTAGCCGACGTGACTCCCAGAGCAAGAGCCTTCGCACATGCTTCTCTACAAACCTTTCACATCAAGAAATGTACAGCTCTAAGATTTTTGCTTTCCTTTTTATTCTTTATCTTGTGGATTGGCTTCCTGAGAAAAGGAGCAAATTCAGCACATGCCATCCGAGGCGTTTTCCCTTTGGTAAATAGACAGCCCATCATTTCTACAAAAACTCACGTGACTTTGGGATGAAGCATCTTATTATAAAATCCACAGCCACAAACACTGACACTTCACGGAACCAGTTGGATCTATCCCAGCTGGAATTCAAAAGCCCTACCAGCGTGTCTGAATTCTCCCTTTGTGCAGCACTATACAACACCTTCAGCACTACAGAGCAATTAATGACACACGTTTTGAGATCAACATATATCCGTTTCTTCAGATACGCTCTTCTCTTCAGTAGAATAGAAGGGAAAATGGAGGAATAAACTTTCTTATCAAGCTAAGAAGAAAGTTAAGTTCTTCCTCCATCCTTCCCTGCCTGTCTTTGACAGAACTGCAATTGCAAATGCAGCTACTAAGTTCCTTATAGGTATGACCCAGAGAGGTGACACATGCTTCACTTCCAGCTGCCTCTCTCTGTCTGTTACATACCGTCATGGATCGAGATGTCTCATAATGAACAACTTTCCTTGTAAATTAAGCTGGAATAATTTATAGGAGCCTGTAGAGCTTTTCAAGGTTTTGGACACATCCAACATATATTTCTCCTCTGTTCTGCACTTTGTGTCTTTCCTCCCCATCGCACTGAGTGCTGGTCAGGGGCTCACGGTCAATACGCACCTGGCAGCTCACCTGCAACGAAATTTCCACTCGATTCTGGCCCCTTCTAGCTGAGTTACTCTGCCCTGTCCTTTGACTTGAACAGTCTCTCTCTGTTTTCTCCCTTTGGTGAAAAACCACATTACAATATATTAAAAACATGAGATACACCTAAATGCGTGTGGGATTCATGGCATGCTTGTATCATATTCTTGGTTCACTCATGCTTTACCCACTAATCTACTGCCTAAGGACAGCAAATATAAATAGTAACTATTGCTGCTGCTAACGGCTACCCAGCAGTATTTTCCTCTCTGCTTCCAATTCTGTGTTCCCTTAGGAGCAGTGCATGTCCCTTTCTCATTCCCATTCACTACCGAACGAGGAAAGGCCACGGCCCCAGATCCACTACCAACAACATTCAAACCGACACTCAGAACTCTGGTATCTTGCAGGGAACCTTGAAAACTCATTCCAGGAGATTCAGTCTCACAAAGCAGAGATTCCTGCCTTTCTGTGGGGTCCTCTATCAGTATTCCTGTAGCTCTTGCTGCTACTGAGAATTTGCATTACAGAGCTTAGAGTCTCAATGTTGCCCTTCTTGGGCTTTGTAGATCAGGACTCGAAGTACAAGGAGGATGTAATAAATCCCTCTCTCAAATAAATTAAAAAAAAAATCCTAAAATACTTATGAATTGGATTTTCTGTATAACATGGCATAACATACAACGATGTAGCAGACATATCAGTCATTTGGGATGACCTGGACAATTTTCATCACTTTGGAGTGGCTGCACCACTCCACTGCAGACAGTAAACTCTTATACTAACACTACAAGAACTTTCAACACACACAGAAGAAACTTGCAAACACAGATTCGAGACCCACAGAGAAAGTTTGCTTATCAAATGGTGGATGTCTCAGAACTGCATCCCTTTCAGTAACTAACAATTACACATTGTTACAGGACAGAGTTTTGTCAATCACTATGCACTATTAATGTTGGTGTAACTAATAAATAAACCAGATGTTAATTTTTTTTAAAAAGTATTCTGCTGTAGAAAAATTTAAAGACTCTCTTTTTCTCCTAAATGATATGAAGCAAAAGTATCTTGGACATATAATGCAATCAGTTTTATAATTGACAAGCATGATTACATTTTTGCAATAAAATATATGCCAGTACCTCAGCAAATTGTTGCCTAATGCCATATGAATCTGGCATTAATGAAGAAATTGAAAAATAAACAGCAGCAGCAGCTTTAAGTACAAAAATCATCAATGCATATGAGACTAATATGATTAAGAACAACATGATGTGTGAACACAGATTGCTTCTCGGTTTAGCATTTCTCATTTTCATACAGCTTACAAGATTGCACAGGTTGTTTTTTACTGTATTGCTAACCTAGTTTAGAAACATTACATGCCCATTCTATTTCCTAAGCCAAGCAACATTTATATTCTTGTGATTATATTCTATTAGTGGAGGGATTTGAATTTTTCAAACTTGTTTGCCCTAGAATGGGATGAACACAAATTCGCAGTATTTCAAAGACCTCTAAACAGTTTGAAATAGGGTACCGCAATTAAGTGAATGCCTAAAGAATTAGAACAGGTTCAAAAGGAATAGAGTTTGGTTCTTTTTCTTGCAAAATAGAAAATCATTAGGGTGTATATGTGCACTGACTGTCCTTAGCCATACTGTTTCAGAACTAGAGAATGGCTGTCATGGGCTCAGAAGCGATTTAGTGGAGAAGCATCAGTGTCTCCTTTTAGTTATTGGTAACATAAAGGAAAACTGCTGGACAATCAGCAAAAAAATAACCTACATACCAAAAATATAGCCCCTTCACCAAAGGCAGTGTCATATTCCGTAAACATGTGAAGTCTCTCCCCTTACAGAGTTTTCAAAGATTACAACTGAAGTGCCTCAGAACTCATTCACATAAGGCAGAGACGGTTTTATCCCATCTCCTAATAATGCAAGTTGGCATAAACCATTTCAGATGCCCTTCAGACTAACACCCAGCTGGCCACATTTCTCCCAACAGGCCAAGCACTACCCAAGTAGTGCCCACACTACAATACAGAACATATACCTACAAACGCCTTCAGGGAGAGTGTCAAGAGGATGGGGCCGGGCTCTTTTCAGTGCTGCCCAGCAACAGGACAAGAGGCAACAGGCACAAACTGAAACACAGGAAGTTCCGTCTGAATATAAGGAAAAACGTCTTTACTGTGAGAGCGACAGAGCACTGGCACAGGTTGCCCAGAGAGGTTGTGGAGTCTCCTTCTCTGGAGATAGTCAAAACCCACCTGAACACGATCCTGTGCAATGTGCTCTAGGTAACCCTGCTTGAGCAGAGGGAGATTGAACTAGATGATCTCCAGAGGTCTCCTCCAACCTCAGCTATTCCGTGATTCTGTGATTATCAAGTTACTCTACCCTTCTATCATCAGATTTAAAAAGAAAACCGGCACGGAGGAGGCAGGACACACTGTGATTCATCAGCTGCTTCCCAGCGAATGCCATGAAGGCTGCCTCTCACAGATTACACAGACTATTGCCCCAGGAGAAAAACAAGCAACTGCAACACCTACGTTTTTTTGCGATCTTAACAAAAACATGCCCAGAACACCAGACTATTGGCTTTTGGATGAGTACCATTCAATCCTGTTTTGTTGTGTGTACACATGATTTATATATAATGTATACACAATTATATACGTTTTATAAGAAATACTTTATATACATAGGTTTATATGTACATATGCATGCACACACACATTAATTGGAGTAAGGACTTGAATGTGACTTTCTTAATATCCAGCTGACAGTTCTAATCAATAAATTCAGCCTCTCTCTTTCCATTCCTCTCCTCCCAACCCAAACAACATTGAATTATTAACATAATTTTGGTTTCAAAGGAAGGTACTGAAGGGTAACACCCCAAAAAAGAAATTTCCTTCTTAGTGTGTATGGTTTGTATTTTAATGAGTGAGAGATGACTTAATCTATACACCTAACTCTAGAAAAAAGATAATGTTTGGGAGTACTGAGAAGAGCTAGACACTTCTGCCCTGCCCAGAGCCAAGCACTGATCTACTATCAATCAGTTCAGGACTGCTCCTCTCCCTACATTCCCTAAAACTTTATCCTCCATCTGCTTGTATGTATGAATCCTAGAACTACTACTACTACTGTCTTGAGGTGAGGGCTTCATGCAAGTCCCACTGCAGATCTAGTCTTTTATTATGCTTCAAATCATTGCCCCTTTCAGCTTTCAAGGACTGTTTAGACTATTAGTATTTTGCAAAGACGACTGCTATGCTGTGTATGGTGTGTTGCTTCACAGGGTCCCAGAGTCATGTCTAGCTGCTACCATGATATATACAATTTCTGTTCAGAGAAGTTCATACAGTCATTTCTTAAAGGTAGTCTTCAAAAACATAGACATTTCAATGGATCCTTCTGCTGATACAAATCACAAAGAACCTAAGGACTTTGGTAACACTGAAGTCATTTATATGACTGCAACATTGTGGCTGCCTGGGACAACCTTCTGTACTCAAACACCCCCAAATCACAGGTCCTGGTGAAAAAAAGGTTATGTTCATCCAAAGAACATTTACTTTTCCCCTGTCCCCTGCCAATCGATAGCTATACTCGCCAAGAAGTACTGCTCCCGGGAGCAAGAGAGCAGTTCAGTTTGCATGGCCCATCTACTCCTAAAGACCTCAGCTAAGGCTGCCAGCTGTGGTGTTAACTGAAGTGACAGCTTCGGAGATACAGATCTTTCTACTGGGAATTGAACGGAGACCACAAACTCATTTTCCACGGACCAAGCAAACAGCAAGTGCTTGCAACCAAGTGGTACAAAATTCACAGCACAGAGCACAGGATTTCTCAGGAACATTTTTTCCTATTTGGTCTCATATGACTTTGTACCTCCAAACTATATATTATTTGGAAATTTGATTAAAATGCTACTTTCACATTTGAAATTTGAAAACTATCATTTGTTCCGATATAAAAAGTTAATTCAGAGAAGAGAGCTTTGTGCTTAAAAATAGGCTACCTCTCTCAATGAAAATAATTTCTTTTGAAAAAGAGTTCATTTTGAAGTTGCAGTTTATAGTTCAGGGCACAGGCAGTATTTCACCCTAGTTATGCAAATTCTTAGCCAAATCTATAACACCATACAGATTCACTCTCTGAAACTTGACTGTCCTATGAACATACCTAAGCACGTATTTTTAGAAATTCTTACATAGTTTAAAATCTTGCTGTTCTCTTGCATAATACTGATTATGATGATAGGTAGTAACAGCAACATTTATTCTAAGATCTCAGCTGCAATGTCATTTTCTGTTTTGTCATATTTCCGCAGAAAGACATGGAGCAAAAGAAAGGAATCTATAAGAGACCAAACAAGAGGACCAGAAATCTGGAAAAATTGAGTCTTGAAGAAAGACTGAAAGAGCAGTATACCTTTGTCCAGAAAAGAGAAGATTGAGGAGGTAATAATAATCTTCAGTATAATCAGAGCCCATCATAAGACAGAAGCTAATACAGAAGCTCCATGTCCACTGGGACTAGGACAAGAAGCAATTAACCTACATTGCAGCAAGTCAGATTTAAACTTTAGAAAACTTTCTCATGCTGAGTGACAGTGAAGTGCAGGAGTCTTGTACGTGGAGTCGGTGGAATCCCTGTCAGCAGAAATTTTTATGAGAATGCCAGGCAGGAATCTGAGAGGAATGCTTTAAACATATTCCTGCCTTAGATAGGGGCATGTAATTTCCCAATATCCCTTCCTCTAGGTGTCTTTTTTTTTTCCTTACACTAGTAGAGAGGAATATTGCTTAGATTCTGTTCCAACACAGTATCTTCCTAATATCACAGGATATTAGAAAACTACAAGCAGGTGACACCAGGTAGCAGTCAGATGGGTAAGGGGTGTGTGCACACCATGGTAACAATCTAATATAAAGTGGTGATGAGGATGACTCACATTTTTTTTTTTTTTTTTGAACTTAAATTCTGCTAATTGGAAATTTGTCCATATAATTACAACCTTTCACCAGAAGTGCATATAACAGTGTGTCATGATTATGAAAAACATAGATATTAAAACTTGAATCCCTCGAGAATACTGTGACCTTGTAAAAAGCCACTTGAGACAAAATTAGATTCTATCTTGACAGGCAGATTAAAAGCCATTCTTTAAAGGACCCACATGATCTTAAATAACCTAATAACTATTTACTTACACCATGAAATTGAGTAAGAAAAAAAAAAAACCCAGTAGGTTAACCTGTGAAGATCAAGGATAAGCACTGGCTAATATCCTAAGCAAGAAAATAATTGTGATTTTTTTTTTCCTTGCGGTGCTCCCTGCAGTTATGGTATGTACACATAAACTAAGTATGGAACTGAGTATGACCAACTTCCCCAGCTGGAGACATGCTAAGACCTGAATCTTGAGAGTCATTTCTGGACTGGTCATAGCTGACACAGCAGAACTATATAAAGACAGTGAGAACATCACCAACCAATAACCATGCCACCACTGTAATCAGTTACAGCCAAACAGCTGTTTCTGTCACATTTATTTAAGGACAGAGGAATATTTATTCTCAAACTATACTAACTTTGGCAAAACTGCCTTCTGAGCAAAAGGTTCTTTTTTGATTTACAGAATAATGTTTAAAATGTGTAAGAAAGTCTGTTCAGTCATTTTGTAATTATAAGCACCAGTTTCAATAAACACGAATAAGAAGCCAAGATCCTTATTTTCAGAGCAGAAGACATTCGTCCTGTGTCTACATTCTATTCCAATTACATCAAATGCTTAACGATCTAAGCCTAATCACTCCCTGGAATGGATAGCACTCCCATCGACTACTGATAGTGCTCCATCACTAGAAGACTGTTATCTGCTAATTTAGGGAAAAGATTTGTTCTAGGCTTCAACTATTTATTACGTATTTTATCTATAAAAGTGTAAGGTTACATTATACATTTTACAAATAACCTAGTGTTTTGGTTTGGATAAAATTCTGTTCTTCAATCTCTTTCAAGATACTTTTATAGTAGTATGCCATTAAGCTAGGAGATTTAATTCTGATAAAATACTTAATAGATCTCAAAAAGCCCTTCAAGTATTAATTCCTACTTTGCTACTCTTACTTTCTTTTATTGTCAAGGACACATTTAAATAACATGTCAAAGATGTACAGCAGCCTCATGGAAGAACATGTTTAACACAGCTGAGCTACAGAACTTAATGACAGATCCAGAATCCTTTGCCATTGCCTCCAGATTGCTATGGGTTTCTAGAAGCTGTTAGTCTATTTGAATAAATATGCACTATTTGAATAAATAAATATATTTAAACTACTTGAGAATATATAAAAAATCCTGGAAAAAATGCTGTTTTATTATCAAAAGTGGTATGTCTCTTCCTGAGTTGCATATCTAGTTGCACAGATGATCCATGCAGACTATTTTAGGTATTTGTTACACATCATAGGAAAACATCAGATCTGTAGACACTTTCTAAAACATACTTCCTTGCAAGAGCTGGCATTTAAAAACCAGGCATGATGTGTAAACCTAATTTGCCTATGCAAGACCATGGTTTATCCATACGCACATGAAGTACCTATTTCACAGTGACCGTGTTTTCCAATCGCATACTTTTGAAAACTATAAGCCATGCAACCAAGTTCAGTTGTAGTGTATTGTCAGCAAGGTTAACTGGGAGTGAATTTACCCCCTTACCTCTAATTTTGAGAAAGAAGCCTAGATAAATTAACTCACCACAAGAGAAAAACAAAAAAGAGAGAGAAGAATGTTGAATTTTCTACAGCATGCTTTTACAGTGAAGATTTAAAATCCAGGATATAAAACAGTTCAAAAAGTTACATAAAAGCTTCACAAACTTTTTTAAAATAAATTTCAGTGCCTTCCATAGCTCCTCCTGTGAAGTTAACCACAGCCAGGAGTCTATGCATTTAATAATTTTCTTTACATTTCATTTCCACAATGGATTTACTTGTCTTTAAAACTTATGTTGTCAAAAGATAGGTCTCCAACTTGTTCTGTATCACAGCTTTACACCTTCCTGACTGATTTTTCTTTACTCTTAGATATTACCCTCAAATTATTGTCAGTACTTACTTCAGCGTCTCCTGTTCACATGCATCATCTGACACCATACAAGCAAGCCATCCTAAAGATCATAGCTGATTTTGCTTGGTGTGAAAGCAAAAGTGTGAAAACTCACTTCAGTTTTGATCTTAGTGCAGAGTGCCTGCCTTTATTAGGAATATCCTCCAGTAAGATAAAGCCTATTTTACCCACCTATAGCTTTACAGGTTGGTATTCATGAATTCGATCTAAAGCCCTTCGACAGCTTGTGTAGCCCCAAGGGCCGCACTGATTTATCCAAGACAGCAGGAGAGTATCAGAGTAACAACAAGGAACAGCCTTCCTGCTAGTACGCTGCCTGCAGCTCTTTCGCAGCATTTACAACGATTACCAGGGCAATAGCACATCAGCTGCATCATCTCCACTGCCTGGTTGGTCTCCATGCGACCTGCAATGGCAGCCCAGGAGAGAGGCCTTCTCTGTTGAACGGGTAGCAGCCAGCGGGCGAAGAGCACTCCAGCCCAGCCGCTCGGCCTCTAACACCTGGCATAAAACATAGAGTGATATTAAATGGCATAGAAAGTCTTGAACAGCTCTCCAAAGCAAAAAGCTCCTGTAAAGTGCACTGCTACGTAATCAGAGCCCAGTCTCGCTGAAATGGAAGTCAGGGGAAGCTGCAGGCTGGAGCATTTTTAATCTCTAACGTGCATTCAGACTTCAGGAAATTGGCTGAAATTCATTATATCTAAATTAATAAATTTTTTCAACATGGTGTATGCTTTTGCTTTTCCCTCCCTTTCCTTTTTTTCTTTTCCTTTTGTAAACCATAATGATATGTCACTGGGGTATTTACTGCCTAGTTAAGTACATCTAACCTCTTTGAGGAAGCAGTTTAGTTGTCAGGCTGCAAGTATCAAGGGGGCCGATAACAAGTCCCTTTAACTAGAAAGTGACATTCAGTATAAGTGTCTGCTTTGAGAGCAGCAAGTTAAAACCCATCTGCAATCAAGGAAGAAGGTCTCTTAAAATGTTCCCAGCAGCATAAGCTAAATTTCATCACATCAGTGTTGCTGCAATTAAAATACTAAATACTTGCTATACAAAGACGACATTCCCATTATGTTCACTACTTCTCTTTCTTTAGGTGAAAGAAATATAAATAGTGCTTAGAAGAAGTTCAGGATTGGCAGCTCCGAAGAGTAAAATCCTTTATTTGCAGACAAGAAAGATACTGCATGAACAGCAGCAACAAAAGCTCCCCACTACTACTTCGCAATTACAGCCCCATGGGCTGGGCCACCTCCAACCTTCAGCCACTGCTCTAAGCCTGACCATACCCTGGTTTCAGGTGAAGTTTTAGGCACAAATGCCAGCCTTTGCAGCAGACTACTGTAGTCCCTATTAGCAGTTATCTGATGATACTGAACCAGGATAAACTTCCAGTGCACACAGGAGCACAGAATTGTATATGCAAAAAATAAGTATTTGTAGAGAATTAGGTCATTTCAAATTCACTTTCAGCTAATTATTCACTAGATGAAAGAATACTGCTGATACACAGATGACCCCAATTATATTTCTGTTAATGCATGAAGGAACTCTATAACTACTTCCCACCCTTCTGCAGGCAAACACCGATTTTGCAAGAACAGAAATTTGATATACGTGGGTGTTATACTCTGTATCTTTGTTTAACTATTAAAATTATAAAACTCCAGAATCTAATACTATTTCCAAATCTCCCAGATAAATGAAGTATCAGGACACAAACTCAGACTTATCCCATACTGGCATGAATGCACAAATTTAAGGAGTGATCCGGGCACACATATTCCTGCCACAGATCCTAACTTGGATACGGAGATCATTTTGCCTTTGCTTCTTCCTATAGCCGTAAGACTCAGCAAGACTGTGCTGAAGTAAACAGAAGAGCCACTGGCCACAAATACAGCCAAATGACAGAAGGTAGCCGGCGCGCAGAGCCTGTGCCCACCTGGAGAGAAGAGTTCTCTTTGATGTGCACGGCCCTCTTGGGTCCCACAGCTCCCAGGACATCTGGCCTACAGCGATCTCGTGAGCAGCGAGTATAGCTTAGCTTTTTTTTTTTTTTTTTTTTAGTTATTTATGTACCCAATAAAAATATTCCGTGAGAGCTTGGATTATCTACATATTGCTTGCTGCTCAGATTTATAGCTTTGCTAACATGTTTGCATTTAGAAAATAAACAGTCCTCTGGCTTAATAACACAGTCTCTGCCACACTTCTACTTGCCACTTTGAGCAAGTCTGGATGCAACACTTACACTTCTTCACCACTTGCTATACAGTTAGAACAGTCTCTAGCAGGACTAGCTAACGGTGATCTACCCGGGTTGCCCACTGAACTATCAGAGAAACTGTCTGAACAGCTTAAGAGCCAGATTTTGGAATATCTTAAATATTTTTGTTCTGTGCTGAAACAAAACAAATATAAAAGGAATATTTTATTTTCAAATACTTTCATTTTTTTCATGATGCCCAGTTTTGAAAAAAAAAAATCTCAATTTCAAGCAAAAACAAATTTGTTTCCAAGTATTAAAAAGATCATGTTTCAAAACAAATTTCTTTGATTCTTTGACACTTCATATTGAGCTGAAGCTGGTTTCCACTTTCCATTTTAATTTGCAAATTGTTTTTGTCATCTCGCACTGTATTTTTCAGCAAATAAATGACTCGCATAAAAAGACACAATCCCTTACTTTGATCTTAATAAGGCTCCTGCAGTATGTCAAATCAAGAACTCCAAGGCCTTTGAGACAAGGAAAGCACATTTGGGGCATAGAGGACTGAGGATAACATCTATGGAAAAGCCACCTTCCCCCTTACAAATTTATTTGCCTCATACAACAGCGGTCACCAAAAAAAGGCCTTAAGATAGAGTCAATACAATGTGTGTGAACAAAAGGAATATTGAGTAGAAGATTACAGAAACATGGAAGGGTGACTATTGCAACATTGTGCTGCCTGCTATCACCCGAAACATCAATAGAAAACTCAAGGATGGCTTAATATCATTTTCACCAGACTTGTACAATAAGAAAGTGGAAATGTTTTTGTCAAGTCATTTTGAATTAATAATATGGGCAGTTAGCTCAATGATCCAAAAAGTATAAGATGTGAAAATTTTCCATGAAGATAAATTTGGAATGCAAACTGTTACTGTAAAAGGAAATGAAGGTTTCTCTTAGGATGATTTTGCATTGCAAATACTTCTCCAAGAACTGAAGTATCTTCTATAAATTGCCCAGGATAGCTGGAAACTCAAAGAGAGTAATTAACAATATATGTCTGAATGAGAGGATAAGCCCGTCTGGCAACTCCTGGAAAGGTGAAATTATTTACCCAACACCTGGAGGAAAAAAAAAAAACCAACAACAACAACAACAAAAAAAAACCACTGATTTCCTGGAAAAACTAAACAACCATCTGGGTCAATTTAAGTTTAAAATAAAGGATTAAGGGCTTAATCCAAAACCTACTGAAGTCAGTTGAAATTTTTCAACTAGCTCTAGAAGATCTTAGATTGAGCCTTAACAGAGGTTAAGGTTTCAAAATATTTCTGTCCTGTAACATTTCTACTTGCAGCTGCATGTCTCTTTCTACATCCGCTCGCATCTTATGTGCAGCCCTACTGGTTTTATCACTTGTTTCCTTAATACGTCTGACCCTCTAACAGAAAGGAAAATACAGGCAAACAGGATGGTACCGCAGATCAAGGCTAGCTGCCCGTGACATCTTGGGAAGCTGAACAATTCCTCATTAGGAAGGGCAAAATATTTCCAATACAAGAATTAGCCCAAACGGTTGCTAGCAAACCCAAACAGACCGCACGAGTCTAAGAGGAGCCTCGTCCCCCCGGGCCGCCGGAGCGCTGCGCCCCGAGCCCCGCGCTGCGCCCCGAGCCCCGCGCTGCGCCGGCAAGGGGCCCCGAGGCCGCGGCGCCGCCGGCCCGCTGCGCGAGGCCCTCGGAGAGAGCTGCCGGCGGGGAACCTCCGCTCCTCCGGCACCGCACCGGCCGCCACGAAACCCGGGAGCACCGTGAAACGAGGCGTAACCGGCGATCCAAAGCGTTACAAGGACTGTACTTTTCATGAATCAGAGTCCTCGGCGCGTCTCTAGCACTAGGTTCTACCGGAAAGGACATAAAATAGCACTTCTACTGATACTCCGCAGCAAAAAAGGACCTGACATCGCAGGAAAGCGCCTGAACAACTTGATTCACAGCCGCATTACTCCCAATTCATAACAGTGCTGGTCTTATTGCTTTAAAGGGAATTTATGCCAGCATAAAACCGAGGTAACACAGCAGTAAATCAGGCTCAGAATTTAATATTCACGGTGGCTCAGCTCAGTTTTATTTAGTGCAGGTGTTCAGCTAATTTTGATGCTGGCATTTTGGGGGAGGGGACAGTCTGCTGTCACTTCTACTCACTTCCACTGCTTGGGGGTCTCAAGTCACTGCAGCACCAGTCCTACTGCCACGTTCCTCGGAGACGGCTGAACATCGATTTTCTTTTATCTAGAGCCCACAACGCCCTCACTTAGCTACGTGTACTATTTTTTTTTCCTTTGCTACGTTTAGAGTATCTCAAAAACAGCAGCAAAAGGTACCAATATAATAATTTAAAGACTACGCAGAGGTAACGTAAAAATAAAAAAAACGGGGAGGGGGGAGAAAACGACGTAGAAAGCTCGCAGGAGGGAGCGAAGGCACGCCGGCAGGCGGCGGCCCCACGCTGCCTGCCAGCTTTCCGGGGCGCAGGCAGGCACGCTGTCTGCGAGCCGCGGGCGCGCGGCGCACGGCCGGGGAGCAACGACAGCCAACTCCGAGCCCGCGCCGCACTCGTCTCCGCGCTCCTTCGCGCGCCTGCTGTGCGCTGAGCTTCTGCCTTTGATGTTATTCTTTCTTTCTATTTTCAACTGCTGATTTCAGAGACGCCTGAGCAGCTGAGGATCTGTCCCGACGACGCGGTGAGCTCGCGGGTCTGGGCTTTAGGCAGGAGAAAGCTCCTCCGGCCCCCTAAACGTGAAGCCGCGCTCCATGTTTACCAGCCGGGTAACCAAAGAGCTGTGACTTCGCACTGGTCGTGGTGGGTATCGTCAATCCAGCTGCCAAGTACCATGTTAATCAACTCAATTTTCAACAGAACGGTAACAACACAAATACAGATTTTGTGTAGAGCGCAAAAAAAAGGCTGTACGGGAAAATTATCAAATGCCTTACAATAATGAAATGTAATAATGTTATACTGGATAACTTCACCATTTCTCACAGATCAGGTCAGTATGGATTACATTGGGATGATAGCTGTTTGATCTCGGGTGTTTTCTCCATCAACAGGGCACTTAGGGAAACCAGGCGCAGGCTGACCTCTTGTTCTGTTTTCGTCTCTCTCCGATCAGCGGGAGGAAATCGGCCCCCCGGGAATGTTTGATTCGCATTGGCTCACTGTGTTATTTCAGCTGTGAAAGATGCTAATGAGCTAATATCAACTTTCCTAGCAGAAAATACACATATGTCACTTTAAATATTTGGCCAGGAACCAGTATTTCATCATTTTAGGCAAGGTCGATCACTACAGCGCAGCAAAGGAAAAACCCAACAAATTAAAGACAAGTTCAATCCACTTAAAGGGCAGGATCTCATGCAACCTCCTTCCAATATGTAATGTAGACCAGCACACACATAATTTGCTGTGGAAATCAGTTGTCAGATTACGTTCTGTGTTTTCCCAGTCCAACAGAATGGGGAAACATATCAAGAAGCTTTGAGGATAATTAATTTCTCAAAGGAAAAAACAGCACTGAACGACCCAGGCCTCACGTGCTCTTGAGGAGCTCACCTGTGACCGCAGACATACAAACGCGCGGCCTCGCGAAGCACAAGGGTACACAAAGGAGCAAACTTTACAATTACGATGAGTTTGCAGGTTCGGGGAGGAATCCCTCCCCTCCACGCGTGCAAACGGGTAATTCAGCTCAGCCCACAGCAGCAAGGAGGCTGGCAGCCGTTCCCGGGTGACCGCACTCGCGTGCTTCGTGGGCTGCGAGCCCTGCCCGGGGGCGGCAGACAGCGAAAGCCTCCCTGCCCTTTCCTCCCCCGCCCCATGCCACTTCGGGGAAAATTTATAGACCTCTTTCACTACAAAAAAGATTTGTGAAGTCTCTACCAAACTTGCAATTCTTTTGAATTTTCCAAAATATAACTTCCCATTTAGAAAACGGCATATCGCAATTTTTACCAAAACTATTTGTTTTGAATAAGCTTTCAAACTGAGTTTGAATTTGTAGGAATTTTGAGAAAGTTTCAGTTACTAAAATGGCTTTTCAATAAACATGTGAACTTTCCTTATCTCCCAACTTTTTGTTAGCTTTTAGAAGATCAGTAGAGGTCTGTAGTGCAGTGTTACCTGCAAAGCAAAGTATCTCTGTTTTCACATAGACCATTTCACAACAGAGAAATCTCTAAGTCTTTTAGGTTTAGAGCAGACTGCATAAAAAAGGTCTTTCTTTTCTTGTTTTTTTTACTAGCCTATTACCAGTAACACGTTCTGCCTCTCATAAGACCTCTTGAAAAGACAAAAAAAATCACAAGCATGTGAAAGCACAAATAAAAGCTATTTCACCTATAAGGACAAGAGTTATAGATAGAAAATAACTTAAGGGTAATTTTTCTCACAAGACGTAAGGCCAAGCTTCTTTAATTCTGGTGCTTAAAATTAATAACTAGCAAAGAGTCATGATCTGGCTAGAACTGGCCAAAAAGTTTCACAGGGCATACTGAAAACTAAAATGTGTCTTTACTTTTTCTCCTATTTCCTTACTGTGCAATTTTTCAAAACTTCTTCACCTTCAGGAAAATAACCCTGTAATTCTGTTGCCTATTATTATTTCTCTAAAAACTGAATTAGCTTCGACGTTCTATAAAACTGCAAAAATGAAAATTAAAACGAAAATTTAATATCATTTGATACACTAAAAATCTGCAAATCTTAAATTCATAAACATTGAAAGTTCAAATTTAAAATTTTACAGAAGTGATAATCATGTACTTCTACTTCACTGACTATAAAACTAATCGATTTACATAAAAGTTTTTTCAATTATATTCATTTCTAGATTGACCTTGGTTATCTGAGCAATTATGGAGATAGCTGAAGATTTGTTCAAATCATAATATTTGGATCTAAACCTTTTGAAAGTTCGAAAGAATTTGGAGCTGAGATTTTTGTTCAGTCCTTTTGTGCTGACATCTGAACTGCTAACCTCGCTAGGTTAGCTTTTTTTTTTTCTGCCTGTATCTAACATTAATAGAGTTATCTTAATGCTTATTTCAGTATTGATTTTCAGACTCTTGTTGCATAAGAATAATTTATACTTTCTAGACAAGCTAATATTAAAGCTCTGAAAGTATTGAAAAAGATTAGTCCTTTTGCCTGAGCTCTGAAGCTGCTGCAGAAGAAGCTGCCTGTCATTAGTGCAGAGACAAATCATTCCAGGTCTCTTAACCACTTTCGAAGCTTCCTAGAACTCTGTCTGTTGACTACATAAATAGCAAATACATCATCCAGCACTCTCAAACCAGCTACGCACAATGGCATATGAATCACCGCGGATCCTTTCACATGCCATTTGCTTTATTGAAGGTGAGTGGATCCAGAAAGGAGAAAATCCACAGTACTACTTACAAATTATGTTTCCTTTGTCTCATTATGTTCTTTTTATTTCCATTCTTGTTCTTCTATCATTTCTCTTTCTCAGTGCTATGACACCAATACTGAGTACTGATGAGATGATAGCTAGTGGTTCAAATTCCATCCTGGGTTCCACTTAGTTTTTCAAACATCAGTTTAAGGGCTGGTCAGAGATCACTTGGACACCCCTGTGAGCAATATTTAAAAATTACAGCAATTTAAAAGCTTGCTGCTTTCCATTGAGCAGCTTCTGAAAAACAGATGGAGAGAGAGAAATTTGGAATTTCATGTTCCACTTGAGTGGTTTTGCAGTACCCACAAACACTACACGGTTTTAGCATGCAGCAATCCTGAATATGTATTGTAACGTCTGAAGAATGGATATGGGCATGAACACTGCATTTTGACAACATACTGGCACACAGCGCAGCGACGGCCACAGATTGGGGACACTCAGTGTGAATCAACAATCAATCAGATTATTGAACATAAACACAGACTTCTGCCTATGCATTTGTACAAGGCATGACTGGAGCCTAGATCTCAGATGAGGAAGACAAGACCTCCTGGACACGCTGGTGCTGGATGCCTATTGTTTGGCTCTTTAGAATCATTTCTGGTAAAGATAAAACTCTTCCTAAATAAAATACACCCTCTCTCCACCTTATCCTTCATCCTAGACTCCTTACAACAACCAGACATAGCCACTTACAAGTATTCTTATTCTGTAATTCTTTAACTAAGAAAAATTAGTTTTTTTACTACTCCATTATTTTTATTGTTTTTTTTCCAAAACAAGCATGACGTTCTATGACTGTTATACTACCTTACCAATTCCACCTTACTCATGAGTATCAATACAAATGGATCAGAACTTGTCACAGAGATCCTTTGCTCATAAATTACAATGTGCTTTTCCTGTGATTGCAGTCAAACCATTTCATTTCACTTCTATTTTGAATTCCACACACCCTCCCATGCACAGAAAAAGAACTGTTTATATAGGAAATAAAGATAATTCTCCTCATCTATACAGCATGCACTTTATCACATAACTATGAATAAAAGTGATGGTCTCTCTCTCATTCCTTCATCAATAGGACACGTGAATATGAAAATTTATTTTGTGATAACAGTCTAAGGTGTTGTTCAGAACTCTACTGAATATGCAAATCTTGGCCACCTTGAAATCACTGGGACTTCTGAAAATGAGGTCAACTAAATCAGAATTTCATTCTTAATCCTTTAGTGCCAGCTGTCAATAAAACCTACAGCATGCATTTTCCAGGAATTCTTTCTAGTGTCTCTGCCAAAGAATGTCTTATAATTTTACTGAAACGATGGTAGCGTGACCCTATCTTTCTAGGTTTTGCACAAACATGTAATGGAAATAATCACTGTTCTGACACATTTCAAATAGACATTTCCAAGTAAAGGAGGCATTCCCCATAGTTGTAATCTAAAAAGATCTCTCTGTGACACATGAGCCAGAGATGGAACATGAATCCAGACTTTAGCAGCTTTGTTTCATGCCTTTAACTCTAAGACCTGTTTCTCTACTCTGGCTGTATATTCTTAAAATATTTTCACACAGCATTCTGTGCTACATATCACCTAGTCCACACACATGCAGGAGATAATGTTCCTAATTATGCTTATGGCCAAGGCTGACAGAATCATATTGCTGCAGTACTGATCAGTGCTAAGCTCAAAAGACGTCGTCCTCACCCCCACCAGTTTTGCCTATGGCATAGCTCTCAGTAATCATGCAATCTGCTAGCAAGTATAAGCTTATTTTTAGTGTCCCTATATTACTCAATTGAGAGAAATGCGTCTTTGGGTGTATTTGTTGTTTTACTTTCAAATTGAAGAGGCAGCTAGAGTCTTGTGGAATCACATTTATTACCATTGGCTCAATATGGTTTTAGAGCTTTTTATGGTATCAAAGCATACGTATTTTCTGTAAAAGCCTTTGCTGCTAGAGCCTATCTGCCTACCCCATTAATAAAGTCTGACTTGCATACTAAGAAGAGCTAGAATTTCAAAGAATACAAATACAAATATCTGAAGGCAGGTTTGAGGCCCTTGAAGTTTTCATTAGAATTTTGCATGGAGTTCCAAAAACAGCTCTGGGGAGGATTTCACTCTAGAAGGCACAAAAATATAAATTAAAATACAAGACAGCTATTTCTGCCTGTGTCAAGGTAGGCTAAATGCCACATACTACTCATGCGTACACAGCCTTTTCCAAAGACCTCTGTGGGGCTTTCAGCACCTTCAAGGGACACTTGGTCAGGCTATGAGCCACTCCCATGAGGAATTTTGTTAAAAGAAAGTCCAGATGACTTCAACGGGAACATTAACAGATCCTGTAGAGTTAACAGCAAGACTGAGATAAATACAAGGAATAATTATCTGCAAGTCTTTTGGTCAGTTCCCAGACATTTTTTCTTCATCTCTTCACAATCCACAAAGAGAAAAACGTTTGCATTAAATGATTGTAATCAAATGATTACAAACAATCAAAATTGAAGTCTGCTTGTGAATAGTTCATGAATAGAAAAAGGTTTAATTTATCACAAATTTGTTGGTTTAATAATTTCCCTAGCTCATATGACTACGGAAGGGCACAGTTCTAAAACAGATAATTATTTGTGTCCTCTAAAGGACAGACTACTTAATTTCTTTTATTTAACACAGCTATTTGTTACTCTACTGAGCAAAAGAGAAATAAAACATATTTGCACAAAGCATTGGATATATTCCTTTTATACTGGTTATAATCAGAGAACCACACATCTATCAATCCTCTTTTTATGTTTCAGATTTGAATTGTTGAAAGCTGCCAAAAAATATATATTTTACTTCACTATCATACTGAAAACAGATGCACACTGTTTGTTATGCAAGTGTGAAACACTGGCACAGGACTACAATTAATCTTGACCCATATTAAAGTAGGAAGATCTTAAACATTTTATCCTAATAAGACTTTCTGAGCATTAATAGCAAGCCTAATCCTTTTGTCATTAATTCTCCCATACTACAAATCTGGATGTAATTAAGAAAAATGTATTGCTGCCCTTGTGTTGAAGAAATGTCATGCTGATGTGATTGATTATGTTTATTTAAACTGTAGATGGCTGACACTTGCCAGTGATACTTCATTCAAATTTTATTACCATTTTATGCATCCAGATAAACTTTTAATTTCCCCTCTTGTGATCTGTTTGAATAAAACTTAGACAGAATCTTACAGATAACAGGAGAAGCCTTACATAAAGTAGACTGCTACAGTTTGGAAATCACTAGGCTATATAATACCATTGAAAATACAGTTGGGTTTAGTATTTTCACCTGCTACAACTATTGTCTAAGATTTTGTTGGAAAGCAAAATCTAAACTTAAACCATAGAATATCTAATGTATACAAGAATACAGAAGAAGAATTAGAATTGATAAAATACACAATATATCCTTTTTATTACGTGACTTTTCACTGCAGTAGCAGAAGGCCTATTACATTATACGTAGGAATTATATTTTTGTTTATATATAAAAGATCATTTTCCCAGAGTCACTGTGAATGTAAGACAACAGTAAATCTGAAAGTGCAAGGCAATCCTCTTTCTTTATTTCTTCCTTTCTTTCTCAAGCAGAAAATAGTTAAAATTCTCTTCCTACAACACCTGACTGTTAATTGAATTCTAAGTGTAGAAAGGTACCTAACAGTAGGGACAAAAGCACAGAAGTCAAACTTCAGAGAAATACTGTATAAAGGTCTCTTGCTGCCTTAGTAAGCATTAGAAATAAGACTTGTTTATACAGAAGATTTCTGCATAAACTTTGCAAACTCTTCCTTAATATATACCCAATACTACTTTGAATAAAAGCATTCAAAGAACAATTACCAAAACCTTAGTGTGGATACCAAGAGACCTCATGTACTATCTATAAAGATGAGCCAAAACTTAACGAGAAATTGCAGCTTAAGGGCATAGCTTTCCAGGTGGTTTCAAGGGGCCAATCTAAACATGTACTATTCCCAAAATGGCAATCTCACTTTCCAGCCACCATCCATTCATGCTGACTGCCTTGTGGTCACATAGAGAGCTAGGGAAGGGGGTTTGTTACCTTAAATTTGAGATTTTCTAGGAAACTATTTTTCTATCAGATTAGATCAGTCTGTATGAGTGCTATTGCCAACAGAAGACAGATAATGGAAAGACATGGTTAAGAGCAGGAAGAGGAAGATGAGACCATGCCTTCCCATGACAACACCCTCCCAACAGCACAGTCTAGAGAACTGCTGCACCTTGGAGCATCTACTGTTGGCCATATCTGAGTGAGGGCAGGAGGAGGAGATTGTCAGAAAGAAGAAAATGATGGTCAACGTTGTACAAAGAAGTATAATGTGAATCTTAAATTACAGCTCTTCAAAAGTGCATCATTTAGACAGAGCACATCACTTACCAAAAATATCCGTCTTCTACCATGTCCCACACTGAATGGCATTCTTCCACAGGTGAAAAGAATGAAAAGAGAAAAGCACAGTGTGTTTTCATTATTAAAGTTGTATTTGTAATCACAGCCAAAGAAATACAAGAGAAGTGTTTCTCTCACAGTTCTATTGGGCAAGGCCTAAGTCTGTTCTCCCTTACACTGGTATAACCCAACTCCATAATTTTGACCTGTATCAATGAGCTGAGAACTAGGCTTGAAATCTACTAATACATATTTTAAATAGGCTACCTTCATTTCAGTTGCATTTTGTCATTCATCATGAGCACAGAGTACCTGGAAGTAGGGTGAGCTTATAAGCAGTAAATTGAGTGAAATTAGCATTTGAATTGATGCTACGTGAAGATAACAGCCAGCAATAATCCTATTTAACAGCTGTTAATTGTCTGCTATAAACCACAGTTCAGCAAATTTTGATCACAACCGAAACAGCTCCCTAATATGAATGAAAAAAATACCAAAGGATGTGTTGAAAGAGATGTTCAGAGATGTTCATCTTAAATTTACCTTAAATATAAATTTCACATATATATATATATATATATATATATATATATATATACTGGTTTCTTTGCATATATAGAGAAACATTAGGTTTGTATATCTTAATAGCCAAGACCATTCTTCAAAGTTACGATTAACAAAGATACATTTTTCTGTGTGGATATACGTGGGTGAAGACATCAGCAGTCCATCTGTAATACCACTTTTTCCTATGACAGCAAGACATCTAAGGTAATGAAAAGCCATTGTTCCAGCCACAGGATGAAAGGATACTTCTCCCTCTTCTCTTAACTCATTCTACTCAAATCCATTTCTCAGTCTGAAGCTCACACTAGAAGAATGTGTCACTCAGGAAGCCAGATCATCCTGCAGGGGAAGACTGAGCTTCATAAACAATATCCAATCTTTTAGCCGTAGTTAAGCAAGAGTTGAACACTATTGCTGGAAACGTAAGATCCGAGACTAAACATTAAGATGCCTTGGCAGGGTGCCTGTTATAAGGACTCACATTCAACACAACAAAAAAATGCATTTTCCTGTCATATGTCTGAGATGGCGCAGTGTGAATCCCTGGCTGACCCTATCAAATCTTGCTGAGATTTGCCAAATCTTGCCAAAATATCTAAGGCTAAATCATTTTTCAGCCTCTGTTTTGCAGAAATAAACATTTAATCTTCCACCTTTGTGTTTTATTTTTTATTTTATGTCCTGTAGCTTGACTGAAAAGGAACTGGGATCTTGGTAGCATTTGGCAGAGATGGAGGTTATTGAGAGGACCTTCCCCAAAACACTGCTGGTAATGAGGAGTTTATGGCACTGATGGCTGCTTTCCAAAAAGACTGGATGCTAAGGCAGATAGCAAAATTCTCTGCTCAAAAAGCCTGAGACGTCTTAGTCTATAGCACTGCAGGTTGCCCTTTACTCTTTCGTTTATCCAGAACAATGTGGTTTGGAGACAGAAGTGACATCCATCATGTTCATTAATCAGTCAGCACTGATAGGGTGTACTTTCCACAACAGCCTTCCTACGCAGTTAGACTTTTATTTTAGTGTCTCTTTGAATCCCAAACAATGAGCTTTTCAAGCTCCCTTTTTCACTTCTGCTAAAAGTGTGAAACATGGAATGAGCTCCTCCAGCTCACTCCTGTATTCTTGTGGAAGCTTCCCTATCCCCTGAAATTGTCCACAAATTCTTCCTCAGTTGTCTTGTCCCCTTCTGCTTCAAAGGGCGTGCCATTATGATGGCACCAATGATTTCAATATATATGTTTAGCCAATATGGCACTATTATGGTATCTTCTCTCTCATTTTTATATTTTCCTGCATAGTTCTTTGATTGCTGTCTTAGAAACACAAGACCCCAATCTCAGGGCTCATTCATTCAACTTTCAATATATATTTCCCTTCCTAATTCCAACGATATAATTTCTGGCATAATATTTGTCTCTGGCACCTATGTCCAATTTAAATTTAGTAATTGTCCTATTTGTGTTCAGACTGGTAATCCATCCATCCCCTGCTGCAACGGCATCCATTGCTTTAATGGAGACATTCCTCTGAGCTAAGGGAGTTGTCATCATCACCTTTAACCAACCTGTTCACACTCTACAAACATCTGTGAGCTCTTGCCAAGTAATGTAATCTATTGTAGTTCTTCAGTTTTTCTCTAACTGCTGAACATTGCCTCCTCAAAGACTGCTTCCATAGAATAGGCAGCTCCATCGGTTGGCATATTTTGAGTTTTTCTTCTGAGGCTAAGACGTTAGGAGGGTTTGATCATAAACTCTACTTATCCCACTCTCTTTCTGTAGTATTTTAGATCCCTGTGATCCGTGTCTTCACTCAGGAGTCTGTCTTTCCCTGCTTTCTTCTAATTTATGTAACAAAAGGTAATTCTGCTTTCCTTCAGAGAGTGTTGTTAGTCTCTGACTTTTATTGTAGTACAGTGTCTTGTCAGAGTCTCTGTTTGATCTACCAAATTACAAGATTATCTCCTAAGTCACAAAGTCCTTTTTGGTTTCAATTTTAACCTTTGCATTTCTTTTGAAAGAACAGATTTCTCAAAAGTTTCAATTTGACAGCAAGAGAACTATTTCTCCAAACTTCCTTAACAGCCCTGTACTTCTGTAGCAGGGTTTCCTCCCATAGAGAATTAAAAGCATTAAAAGTTTGGCTTAATTTATGTTACTCTCAGTATCTTGCACTGTTTGTTAATCACACAGATCATCCTTTAATGCACCTGTTTTACTAAGAAACAGAGAATAAAAATTCTTTTTTCATTTGTTGTAAGGACTTACTAAGCATAGTTCTCCTAAAAGAGTGAAAACATTCCTTATACTCACCAAGCCAGAAGTGAGAATACTAAGTGACTGCCCTCTGACAAAATCCTCCCCCTCTATGGTTTAGGCCAACATGATTTTGCTGGTTGCATCTGCCCATATCACAGGCTGACAAACAGTGGAACCTCTTGACAAGGAAGCATATGCCACTGAAGAACTCAACAGTGTATATTTAAGATACAAATTCTAAGGTCAGTTGCAGTTCATGGCTTTTGTACTGTCACATATATTTATTTGTGCTGATGTATTCAGAATGCTGTTTCAGCACATTGACGCCAAAGCTCTCAAAGCTCAGACCGCACCAGAGGTTACACTACTGACATTGTTTTGAATTTAAAGGATGAAGAATTCAAGGCACCATGCAAGGAAGATCTCCCTTCTTGCTACTTCCAGAATGACTGACTCTGCAAAGCTGTCACAGGTTAGTGTGCCACAGGCGTTTTCCTCCTCATGAAGGCTGGCTGCTTCCCAAGCACTGATGAATCACCCCCTCAGCTAGCCAAGCACAGGTGTATTTCTGGCACTTCCGGCCAGAATCTTTCATTCAAAAAAAAAAAAAAAAAAAAAAAAAAGAAAACCTACAGGTCTCACCCAGGCTAGACTTCCACCTCTCCTTCCAATTGCTCTTCTTGAGTCACATCCTTTAATACCTGCCCACCAAGGAAGCAGGGGAAGGTTGACAATTGACTTCAGTCACTGCAAAACCACACAAGTCAACATCTCTCGGAGAGCCGATCTGACTTTCTGAGCAGCGATACAAGTACCGATGCTAGTGCAAGGTAAGCAGGCAGGAAGAGGACAGGACAGCATTTCTGTCCTCACACCACAGTCTTAAATTGACTAATGCAGGATCAGAGAGGGGAACATTAAGTTACATGATTAATGCAAAAATTTGGCACTGTGTCCCCATATTCTTCACTACATGAACAAACATCTTTCACAATGTTTTTCTAGGCAAAGAAAACATACTCAGTTATGCACAAAAATGAACATTAGTGAGGCTGCAAAGTCAGGTACTCAGAAATGAAGTTACCACATTTGTTTGGAACAGAAACAGGCTGGGAACGTGGTTATGCTTTAGCTATATGCTCTTTCGTTAGGTTTGTACCTAAGTTTCCTGTACCCAGTTTAGATCCCATTATTTTATTCACAATTCACAGGTGCAGGATGTATTTTGTATTAAGAGCAATTACAGAATTTATTTCATGCTATGCAGCACAAGAAACTGACCCCCAGGACCCTGCTGCAGATAAAGATATTTTCACAGTTTTAGCAAAAAGGCCCCAAAACCAAACCAAAATCCTTTCTATGAAGTTTGTATTTATAAATACTATATGATTTCTTTTCTCTAGGTAGTTCTTAGACCATCAGAAATCAATATGCACTTAGCAGGGTGGATATTTGAACAACATGCTGCAGATCAAGCTAGGAGTGGACTTAAAGCACATCCACTATTTTCTAATGGCCTGAGAGTCGGCTCTTACATACACCAAATTAGCAGGGAAGCTTCTCTACATTTGGTGAGAGAGGACGCAACGCACTGCATCCCCTCGCCGCATTATCACACGCAGCCACATCACGGCTTCTCCCACGGTCACTTGTTTGTCCCCATGCCCTCACGCCACCTCAGATCAATTTTGTTGAGGAGGAGGTAGGAGAGCTACGCAAGGCAATCTATTAAGGAGTAATCCTGAGAGCCACAGTCGGAAGGCAGCTACTTTTGCCACCCTCAACAGGGTGCAGGAAGCCCAGACCCATTAAATCAGAGAAATGAACACAGTGAACTATTTGAGCTTGCTGCTGCATGCAGTAGATTACCCGAGTATGTTAATCACTGCCTTTGGCAGAATGTACTTCCAGAAATGTTATCACAGAATCAGGAAATAAAATGTCTCCTGGTACCACAACAGCATTTTCAGATACCACACTCAAAAGTGACACTTTAGAACACATTGGAGGGAAAGAAAAAAAAAAAAAGAAATGAATTCCACTGAATTCACACAAAGTGCTGTAAACCTAGAAAAAGTTTCTACTACCACCTAAACACCTTACCTTATAGGAGAGGCATTCTGTATCATCAGCATTGATAGCACTTAGGTGCAAAAGCAGAACTAAGTGCCTTGACATCCCTGCTAAGCCCTGGAGGCATGCTTACACTCCTTTAGTGTCTGCCAATCCTTTAGATTTCAGCCACGAAGCAGGCACAGAGCGCCCAAGGCTGGTCAGCACTAAGCTGCTTCACATTTCTCTCCCACTAAGGATGAGAGCAGGATTCACAGGTCAGGTTGTCCAACATCCAACTTGCCTGTAGGTCCATTAAGCAGCCAAAGGACGTACCAAACCCCATACCAAACATAGGTAGACCTGTCTGGAAAAAAAGAGGTAACTGAATATGAGAAAGGTTGTTTCCTTTGTGACCTGCTTTCTGAATTTTGAAGCTTTCTAAAACCCATAGAATAAAGGTTCCTGTCTTTTAACATTGGAGAGAAAAACTGAGCTCAAATCTCCCATTTCTCAGAGGAGACTGTTAGGAAGTTCAACTGTGCTGCAGGTGAGTGGAGAACTATGTCCTGGGATTACTATTCACAGAACGTTGAATAGATTCAGCAGAGAAGGCTGGGGGAGATGAACCTGAAAGTTTTTCATGGGGAGACATTTAATGATAAATGCCAACGAGCTACAAGCATACTGAAAAATTTCTATCTCTTTCTGATTATTCATTAATTTTAACTCACATAATTATGGAAGAGGATATATATATATATATATATATATATATATATAAAATAAAATGCACAGCATACATGATTCCCATTTGGATTTTACTATTTTAACAGTAATTAAGCTGATATTGTTAAACTTGTAAAACTGTTCCTGCATTCCTATCTGTTTCTGAAGGCAATACCTTCTAATTTACAGCAGCTCAGGAAGATCATAATCATGGCTACTTCACTTGAGTAAAATGGATTTAAGGAATAGCAGATAATCTCCCATGGCAGCTCAAAAATCAGCTCAAATCAGCACTAGTGACCTATAGAGATCTATAAAACATGAGTGTCCCGTGACCTAGGGAAGCACTCCAATCCTTTGGAGGTTACAATGATCCTGACAGCGAAGGGCTACCTAGTAGCATTCCTGTAAAGGCAGCATGGAGGGAAAAATACATAGTAGAAGTGCTTGACATTGCCTTAACTATTGCAGGGTACCAGTAGAATAGAGAAGTCACTTGAAACACCGTCACACTGCCTGTGAACTGAGCTGGACCAAACTGAAGAGACTGTTTTCAAGTCAGCAGCATTCATTAAGAATTTTTAGATTATTTTGACTTGTCCTAGTCAATAGCAAAAGCACTTACTTGTGCTTCTTGAAGTACTTCTTGAAGGTCTTCCCATTCACAGCTATCATTCTGCCTCTTAGTTGCATTTGCCTTTTATGTTTCCTGTATGCTGTTCAAATACGGATAAGTACTTGTTCTAAGGCAGTAACAATAAATGCAGAAAATAATTAACCCGTTTAACTTGACACTGCATCATGTCATAAAATCAATTGGCCATGGAAATGTGATCTGAAAACTCCAAAGCAGTGCTGGCTTCAGAAACAACATCAAGATAGATGAGTGGGACAGCAACAGAGACCAAAAATCTAGCACCATTATTCAGTTACTAGGGAGAACATCCTTCCAGGATGGAACCTCGATCAGCTGCTTCTGAGGAAGAAACTCATTTAAAAAATCCTAACCAGATCCCCTTGAACTTTCTATTAAATAATGGTGTTTTTCTTTGGCTTCTGATATGAAAAAAGAAAAATGAGATAGTTTTGGAAGTGCAGGTTCTAGATGTAGTCCCTTGCATTCTTTTCCAGTGAGACACCAGCACTTACCTGAAAATACATTGTGCTATTTGCAGAGGTTAACAACTTCATCTTTGGTTACTAGATATTTGTTAATTACAGTTGCTACTATGCCCCTGACAGAAATTGCAAGATATTGACTGCCCAAACATATCTTCTTCCAAGTCTCTTTTAATGCAAATCCCATTTTAAAGACAAAATCTGCTCAGCGCAGGTGTTTCCTCATAAAATCTCATATGTTTCTGAAATCAAAGTATTTCTCAGCACTAAACATTGGAACTACACTCGCTAATTAAGTCAGATCATTCAAGGAGGCAGTACTGATCCAGAAAAAGTTAATTTTAAACAAGAATTTACATTTCAAGCAGATCTGGAGTGAGAGTTTATATTCACATTTGGCAGCAGTAAAATTAATGACAAATTGAAGCAGTAGTAATCTCCCAAGACCAGCTCTTCACCTAAGATATTTGCTTTCTGTGATACTGATGTTTTACCAAATGACAACAAGAAAACAGCTGGAGGTTCCAGCCTTCTCAGTACTTCCAGAACTGTGAAGAGTTCCACATCTGAGGTTCCCATTTTGAGTGTAGGCTTCAGATATACAGTATACAGTTATTTAGAAATATCTAAACTATTGCATATCCAATCATATTATTTTATGCAAAATATATAAAAAATTTAAAGCTCCTTGACTCCATGTACACAGTCGTTAACTTAAATCATTTTAAAAATCTATTTAATCTTCCTAAGAAAAAAGCATACTAAACCAAATAAACATAATCTCAATATAATCTAAATAATTTCCAGGAAAATATGTTGGCAAAGGATAACATTGATATTCTCAATTCCCCTACTACCCTTTGGGGGCACTCTATTCCACTCTAAAGGGAATGAACAATAAGCATAAGCTTAGTGATTCCTTTTCACCAGTTTACATCGACTTTATAAGTGTTTCTATCACACAGTAAATGGGCAACATTGAAATTGCCACTCTTTACTATTACAGATGCTTGGGTCTTTTGGCCTTAGCAGTGAATTTTGTTCTAAGATAATGTTTTATCAATGCTAAAAGACAGGTCTGTAGCATCTTGTACATAAGCATGTCTTCCACTCGCTGGTAAACTTGGTTCACACCTTCCTATTATCCTGATGGGCACCTGGGTGACTTTCGATGTCACATTCAATTTCAATTGTAGCTGATGTAACTCTTTCAGCAGGTGAAATCAACCATGCAGGCTAAGCTCACTTGAATTTCAAAGTATGCTATTAGACAGTCTTAGCAACCATAGCCTAATCAGCACAGCCTTGAACTACAGGGAGTTAATCTTACTGTGTCGACAGAGCAAAAGCTAAAGGTGTCTCTACCCTGATGTTTCTACACGTAGTCCAAAATATCTGTAAATTTCAGACATAAAAAATCCACAGATAAAAAAATTAAAGAACAGTGAGAAAGCTGTTTCTTTTTAGAGATGCATAGACATGGAGCCAGGGGATCTGCACAAGCAATAGAAATACAGATGTTTTGGACCTTATACTCAATGTGCAGCAGAGGGGTAAATGCTTGAATTGTCCAAAGCAAGCAGGTGTAATTCAAGAGATCTGGCAACTTGAGGCTGTTTGCAAGATGAAAATCTCTAAGGATCATGCTTACCAAAGGCTTTGTATTGTTTACTTCAGTCTAAATGAGCAAATAGCCACTCCCAGTATGCAAACACCTACCTCATCCTGAAACCTCCCTTAGTCCTATCCATTCCTGCAGATGTTTGCTTCTTACCATTTTGCTCCCTTCTTCACAACCCCCTCACATCTTGCATACACAGCCAGTCTCTCTTACTACAACACAGAAACTCTCAGGAGTAAGTTGGGTTTAGTTCCCATCTCCTTTTTCCCATAGTCCTAGGAAACGCCTTTTTCAGCTAAAAAATACTTATCGTTTTGTGCTCATCCCAAGTACAGCCATTACTTCCTGGGAGAGACGCAGTCTCCAAGTACGCGGAACTGGTGACACATGAAGCCTATCACAAGGACTTGAACCAGAGTTTTTGTGATCCACAGACCAGGACAGAGACAATGAGAAAATATATTTCCATGATTTTAAAATCCCATATGTGACTTAGAAACGTAAGGCCAACTTCCAAAAATAACGTAGGCAGTAAGAGATTAAGCCATTTTGGAAGGCAGTGAGAATTAACTTCCTCTGTTTTGGGGGGCTTTGAAGATACGATTTTCGCGGTATTGGTATACTGTGGGAATGAAGTTGTCTAACCACCAAAAGAGATTTCCATTCTAGAAATGGTATCAAGCATTGATTTTACGTTCATCTCATTTGCCAGCTGCCCCCAAAATTGCTCATATCAACAACGTAAGAGCAATGTCATTTTGCCAAGTAGAGATCATTGTAATCATTCCCTTTTGCCATTAAACACAAGCTTTGAATGCTACTAAGTCTGTTGAACATGCAGTAGTATTCTGTGAGATTTTCCGTGTACCGCAGCTTACTATGCACTAGTATTACCGCCTCTTTAAAGGGGGAAAGAAAGAAAAATTCCTGCAGTGGAACAACTTTGAAGTCTAATATTGCATTCAAATAAACCCCCAAATGATTATCAAAACTCTTTTGAATTATTTATTTTGATTTCACTTGTGGTTGGTTACTTCATCCCATGGTTATTTCTTTAAAAAATGAAAATCAGCAATCATGCCAAGGATGCTGATTTTTGAATGCAAGAAAATAGTCCGAAACATTTCCTATATCAGGACAAACTCCTCATTTATTTTCCTATTTAAAAGAGCATTGCTGTGCATGCAAATGGGCTGATGGTTACAGCAGTGTTTCACTGATTGAATATCAGCATACATTATGAATACTGATGAAATTCATATTCTCTTATACTGTAGCACTATATCTTCCAATTCCATTGTTAGGTGCCATCTCAGTCTAGCACAGGATTCATATTTGAGCCTTTTTTAGCCTTCATTACTTCTAACAGTCAGCCTTTCTCTCTCAACATCTTCAATTTTTTCAGTCCTTGTTTGGAAATGGAAGCACAATATTATCAGGCTCACTTTAAAGAATATCTTAATAATACTGAGGTAATGTATAGAATTGTTAAAGGTAAAAATAAAGTAAATGAGACTTATCTAAGGTTATCATATTCTCAAAGATTCTCAAAAGATTAGGATGTTCGATTCCCTTTAATTGTAACACAGATTTAATATCCAAATTCTCTGAAACGATCACACGAAACACACAAGCTGACTTAGAGTAGCATTTGGCCTTTGATTTTTTTTATCTTGTCATATTAAGAAATTTCCAAATCTTGCATCATCAAATATATTTGCTCTGCAATTCCTGAGATATAACAAAGCTGAATATAAAAAACCTCTGTGGCACTCAACTAGGAATGACTTTCACTTCTGGTTTTCCTTCTTCTGAACTATAGCATTAGTTAAGCATATTATTTTGTACTTCATTAATTTATTTTTATAATGATAGCACAATTTATCTGGCAATATTTCAGTTTATGTTGTTTGGAGAACATTATCTAAGTTCTCCATAGACCTGAATCCAAATCAGTTTTCTGGTATAATCACCCATTTTGACTCAATAGAACTGCACTAAAACCATCCTGAGATTGTTGTGATGCCACACGCTAGTTTTCAGTTTTATTTTAGGATTACAAACTCATTTTTCTCAAAAGGTACTGAGATATATTATGACAAATATTAAGACAAATTAATAGTGCATAAACAGAGATGTTGTTGTGTAAGTATTTCCTAACTTTTCCTCCTTCATATTTAGAAAGTCTTGCCATTAATTTATATTTATAGAAAGAAAAAGTTTACACTTTATAAACAGAGACATAAATTCACATAAAAGAAGGTAATAGAATCTTTCTACAAGTATGTTATGCAATATAGCCAATCCGCAAAGTCCACAAATGGTGAATCTTCCTTTAAAATTCATTTACATAGGCTTAAAAAACATTACGTTTACAACAATCTTCTTGCCTTCTTGTTTTGAACGACTATGACGGAAGTTTATCATGAAGCCTGAAGCTTATTTTGCTTAGAGAAGCAAGCAAGCCACATATTCACATGACTCCACAGTCCACACCTTTAGTTTTAAATAAAAGCATAGTATCTCAAGACTCTCAATAAAATCACAGAAACCAGCTGCTGTAGATATATCATAAATCATGAAGGGTCTATGCTGTTCTTGATCTACTGTTGACATTTCCAGTAATTTCATTCTGATCTAGGAAAGCTATATAACCTTTGAGGCTCCGACCTGCCATGCACACAAGACCTCCACTTCTGTTCATACCAATATTGAAAAAGGCTCTATGCAAGATAAAGCTTTATGCAGAAATAAGCCACGTAAAGCACACATCTCCATTATGATACTCTCTTTTATTACTGGGGTCATGCTGGAACATCGTGAGCTGTTACAGCCCAAGAAGGTACATGCAGCACAGTCCCTTTAGAGTAACCGTAAAGGTAGAAATTCAGCAACAAAATTAAAATCTCACCTCACTTTCACAAAAAGAATAACTGGACTAGTAGTGAGCAATAGGTCAGTCAGCCCCTATGTCCCTCAGTATCTTTCAAAAGAATATGATACAGATGTTATTTATTATACTCCTGGGTGCAAAAATTCACCTCTCCTACCAGGAGTTTTTACCCCCCTATTCCAGGGGCTGCTAAATCTGCTTTTTGATGAACCAACCACTTTTAGTTCTGTGCTTACTAAAAGTTATGACACCACTCCCTGAACTCATAACTCAGCACTTCATTTCCTTCTCTGCAATAGAAAAAACAGAGCAGAGTTGCAGACCCAGCAGCCGGGCCTCGCTACTGTGACTGGATACACAGAAAGGGAGTGAAAATACCTGGTGGCTTGGGCAAAGGCTCCTGGACCCGCTCCTGCCTAATTCAGTGAGGCGTGAAGCTGCACAGCTCAAGGTCTGGGATAACAGAATAAATTGAGATTAAAAGCTCAGGCCTATTCCCTCATCTAAAAACCAGCTGTGGGGACTGCAGCCAAGATCAAGCGCAGCCAGAAGTGCAGTTGTCCAGATCACCAAGATGAAACCGTTTCAGAGGTAACTGCACCTCACTATGCACAAGCAAAGAGAAGACCTCAATCTTTTAGCAGGCTATTTTGCATCCAAGTGCTGGCTGAAGCTCCTGCTCATCTATGCATGCATTGACAAACACAACTTGCTACAAACTCCGGCTGTGTGCTTCCAAGTGGATACAAGTATATTAACGTTTCTCTTTCCTCCCGCTCACACAAAGTCTCTTTCTTCCTTTTTACTATTATCCCCATTATGACCTTTTATTATACAAATGTTCTTCAACTTTTTTTTTTCTTTACTCTATACCCACATGACCAGCTGTACAAAGAATATATTCATGGTCTCTCTATAGGACATGTGGGTGCTATTAAAATAAATGTGCTGTGGTTATGAGAAAGTTCAAATTATTTTTGGCTTTTTAGACTTTTTTAAAAATTTTATTAGGATCATCTCTAGTTTTAGCACTAGGCTGAAAGCTATTCCTATGGTGCATATGCAAAGCCCCGTCAATTTTGACAGTATGGCTATGCAAATATTCTCCCTTCAAGTACCTTGATGAATAATTAATATTATGCTTAGAGATCTAGCTGAAAGCACCAATCAGAGGTTCCAAATAAATTGGATTGGTATTGAAGAAATTGTTCCCCATGCTCATCAAAAGGATTACTGTTTCTTTTAGAGAATAGCTTTAACAATATGAAATAAAGCCCTTTTGGAACAACCTGCTGGTATCTGCATGAATAATCAGACCCGCTATAACTTACCTGTCACAGTGCTGGCTGGTTTTGAAAGGCATCTTCAGTAAAAGGTATCGCTTGGCAATGACAGAAATCAAACTGACTTGATGAGGAAAGTAATAATCTCTTTTTGTCTTACTTTTATTTACTCTTTGAAATGGATACTTCAAGCACACTAGTTAGAAAGAAAGAAAAAAAAACTACAAAAGCCACTATTTTACTGCAAGAAGGACAGAAGGTAACCTGTCAAAAGTTGTGTTTTATACCAAAATTATTTTATTTTCATTTAAAGAATATTAACTCTCTGTGCAATCATATGCTTCAGCAATTCTGCTTTTAATGTGGCCCACTAGTGGTACAGATACTTTATAAAACTCATGCGTGTTGAGCACATTGTGTATAGCGTTTCCATGCTGAATACAACTTTGACCAAAAAAGAGCAGGAGGTATTATGGGGACATATTTTAATACACAGTTGTGGCTACAAAGCCCAGGGGCATTTCATCTCCCTGACAATAATTATCAGGCGAAATTACCAACAATGAGGAATAACTTTGACAGTGAAAGTTTTATGCGAATTCTCATTTAAAAAAATTTTTTTTGAATCTAACTCTACATAGTTTCTAGATAAAGTCCAGCATTCTCTCTCATGAATTTTTCTAAGTTAGTCATGTACAAACAAATGCAGCATGTTCCATAAAAAACCAACCAACCAACGAGCCACAAACATTCCTCCTTATCTAAGTTTTTTTTTTTTTATTCTTAGGAAAGATTATCAGAGGAAAATCTCATTTCCTTCCTCCCCTAACCAAAAGAGTCCATCAGTCTGAAAAAAGTTCAAAACTTTATTCCACAGAGTACCCAAGCCTGCCACGCTCAGAAACTTGCATTTTCCTGTGCCCTGTGTGTCACTATTTTCTCGGCCATTACCAGGAAATTGCCGACCCAGGTAGTTCCCTGCCAAGGTTCCAGTGTAGGAACAGGGGGGTTAAAACGACACTGTCTTTAAGCATAACCTTTAGAGCCTCCGAGAGCAGAGGGTCAATGTCCTTTCTTGACACGCACTACCACAATTCAAGCATACAGGGCTGGGATCCGCTCACGTACCTGGACATCTGCCTCAGCGAAGCTCTTCCAAAGTCGTACCACCGTCAACACAGTATAGCCGTATAAATTAAAGGTGGCAGAGTGCTTGAGTAGAATTATTAGAGTATGTCATGCTGGAGCAAGACCCATCTTGTATCAACATCATATATTGCCTCTGGCATAACTGTGTTAGCTGGGCTTTCCCAGGAGCAGAAGCAAGTAGCAGCTGTTACTATATTTTAGCCAGGTCTCCACGCAGCACTGGGTATGTAGGCATAAAAATATAGGTAAAAACAACAATACAAGGAAAATTTTAAAAATCAACACTTCTAATCGTGAAAAAAAAATAGATAGTTTTACTCAGCTAGGTTTTATGCTTTCTGTACCTCTCAGAAGACCAACAGATTGGCGTGACAAACGATGGATGGCCACTCCACGCTGCCTCTATTTAGTGCGCTGTATCACAATCAGACAAACATCTGTGCTTTCAAACTTTGCTTTGCTATTGTGGGGCAGTATTTCCATCACTAAAATGAAAACATGAGCTGCCTCTGAAAGGCAGTTAGGTGGTTTGTTTCCATATGTATGGGGTTGCCAAATGAGAGACAGCAGCTGAATCACCAATCCCTAAGGAATTTTTCAGACTAATATGTCACAGTATGTCATAAATAACTGCAAAAGTGTTTATAAGTATTTTAAAGGCAGTAGATATCATTACAATCACCAAACTTCTCAGAAGCCTTGAGGTGACTTTTTCATCATGCTCATAACATCTGATTGGGCTACAGTATATATCTAAGCAGATATTTGGTCTTAAATCAAAGATTTTAAAGATGTTAGGAGGGAAGAAGACCTCACATGAAAGAATTCAGAATACGATCTAACTTACTGGAAGTTATACAGATATGTCAAACTGTAGCCAATTATCTAAACCAGCCTTTTTTTAAAAAAAAAATATGCTGTGGAACTAAAAGTAAATTTAACTTTGCCCACTAGAGAGTTTCTGATAATATGCTCAATCTAGAAAGTTAACTGAAAAGACATTAGAACCAACTCCAAATATATTTTGGCCCTCAAACAGTAGAGATCATCGCTATTTTAATGATTTGTTTTAATAATTTTTGAAAAATACTGGAGTATGTAGAATTTTGAGAGTCTAGATAACTGGTGCACTTTATCTTCTCCCACTCCACTCCATCAAGAAGAGTACTGGTAGGAATGAACTGAAAAGTAGTAAAAATAATTTACCTTTGGGGTCAAAGTCTTGATTTTGACTATTTCCAAAGGTTATGATCATGCTGAGAGCTCACAGACTCCATCTGGCAGTCACTATATCACTATAATCCCAGTGAAACTCCAAATTCAATTACTGTTTTTCAGTTTAGTTTATATTTTATATATAAAATATAAAGCATCCTTGATATATGCATCTTTATCCATAATCATCACTGAAAAGAGTAAATATTTTGTTGATAGTTGTTGATGTTGAAATTCAAAAGAGACACTGAAAATGACATCTCGATTTTCAACACCAGACCTACCTACCCTAGCCAGGGCAGTAAACTTTTTACTACAATGAAATAAGACAAGGAAAAACTAGAAAGGAACAAAAGTAAACAAGCATTAAGTTTATGAAATATCTCAACTATTGAATAAGTTATTTAAAACTAAATTCTTCATATCTGAGAAAAAACATAATGAAGATTAATGTAAGGCATAAGGTTAAAACATCACACCAATGTAAGAGTAAAATATCATACTAGGTTCAAGATCCAAATTGCATCTGCTCCACAGTGCAAGTGCTAGTGGTGACATTCCTGTCTACTTCTGTGGCTTTTCATCCAAGACGACATCTAAACATATCTGATGGACTGTCCTGAGGAAAAACAGAACTGCATGACAGTGAGATTAACATGTTCAACAGCACGCAACACTTGGTCCTGAAAAACAAGCAAAGCTGGGCAAGCCAAAAGCATCTTCCTGAACTTTATTCTCAAGACAGACCTTACTCCCTTATAAAAACTCAACCTTCTGGCAAACAAACACACTTCTAAGAAAAAGCCTTAATATTTCACTTCGATCAAAATGAAAAGTGTAGTTTGTTTAACTTGGGAGAATTTTTTTAAAAAAATTTATTTGTTTCACTTTTTCCCCTTTCAATTTAGGTCAATGTTAACACACAAGACAAAGAGTAAATAAAAAGTCATTCCAAAAATGCCCAACAAATCTTCCAAAATGACAAAAGGTAAACTACACTTTTTTCATTGGAGGAAAGAAAAAAAAAAAAAGGAAACAAAAAACCCCCCTCTTTTTTACACCGTAGGTCTAGGTGTTCTTTTCCAAGCACCGTCATTCAAACTGTATTTATGAATAGACACTCTGTAGTGTCATGGTAGGACTGCTAATTTGATTAACTATCTATGCAAGCAAGTGAATACCTCACTGCTGCTCCCCGTGCCAGGAGAGCCTGCCAGCACCCAGCGCCCCACCACAACAAGCCCAGCGAGGGCTCACATGGGGCTTGCCCATCCTTCGCATGCCAGTCTCCTCTCGGTGCTCTCCACTTCTGCAAGCTGCTACTCTCATCTTACAACCAATATGGTGATGAGCTACTCTATCATCTCTTGCACACATACTTATATTTTGGTCAAACCTCACATGTGTTTGCTTTGCTTTGTATATCTCCCTGAGCAGGCAAGAAACCTGTCTGAAGCTATGATCATCTTTCACTATTGGTAGAAAATGTGGTCTCCTATCAAATGGCCTTCAGTATCATATACTCTGTTTCTTTGCTCACAGTTGCATTTCCCCTAGGTGTACACAGGGCATCCACTTGCCCCAGGAAGTTTTTTTTTTTTTTAAAAAAAAAAAAAAAAAAGAGAGAGAGAGAGAGAGAGAAACAAGTCTTGGATCTGTAACCAAGGCCACATTCAGGTAAGCCTGGGAATTCTCTGAATGTGCAAGAGACCCTCCAGAAGAGCTGCTACCCTGAAAGACAGCACAGCAAGGGAGAATTTTTGTTATTTATTTATTGTCCATTTAAATTTGTGCCTTTTAAAGAAGATGCTTGAGCTTTGCTTATCCTTTCACAGTAAGTTTTTCAATCATCCCAAAGCTGATCTGCACATGAATATTCAAATTCCTCCCCTGTGAGCCACTAAGAGCCAAGAATGCAACCTTGGTCTGCAACACAACTTTGGAGGTTTGATCACGATCCCAAAAGATTATGTCAGTGCACTGCCCTTCGAATTTAAACAAGCAATACATTTCAGGAAAAAAGGAAAAGAAAACAACTCAAAACCCTGGAGATGTCTGCTAAGCATTCCAGTCTAGAAAATACCTTACTTCATAGAAGTACCCCCTATCTGTACAGGCTAAATACATGTGCAAAACATTGAATAGGAAAAATACTAATTCTGAATGACACTGATCATCATACTGTACTTTTGCAAGGAACATGCAGCATCTTCTGGAAGAGCAGCTTAATAAGATCGATGCAATTATAAATTACTATGCAGTGGAACTAAGGTTACTTTGCATTATATTAATTTATTTTTTAATGTGTTTTGCTCCTTTGCTTCCTCTGCAGACATAGATCACATTCTAGTTATTTTCTGCAAAGGGTTCATTATGCTGTGCTTAATAACTCGGAGAACCTAGCAATTTTAGTAGCAAATACTTTTAATTCTTAAGTATAGCATAAATGAATAAATGCATTCCCTCCAAAAAGTCTAAATGCAAAGCACTGATCTGCACTTGAGTGTATTTTTCCTTCTTCTCTCCCACTGTGCCTTTGCTTTTCACCCAACACAAAAGAAGAGGCACAAGCCACACAGACACAGCTGGATTTCAGATAACCACGTTTGCTAGCTATGTACAAATATGCACACCTAGTTCCATATGTGTACTGCTGTTCTGGCAGGCTTCCGGGAGCTACTGCAACAAAACAGGGCTCTCAAACTATTTAAAAGTGTCCCAAACTGTTTTAAAACATAGTACTCAATTCCCATTCATTCAGTAATATAAAATGCCACAATACTTAAGAGTATCAGAGTCAGAATCAAGTACTTCAGGACACATACAGAAAATTACTCCAACCCACTACAATCGCACAACTGTTCCCAGTGCACAAATATTTCTTTCACATGGATCCAGGAAGATGGTTCTTAAAGTCACCTTAAGCTTAGTTGATTCATTTCATTTTAAAAGACAAACGAATGTAGTTCATATAGTGCCTCCTGCTCCTGGAGAAAGTGTGCCTAGCTGCACTGCTTCAGGAGTGGAAACAAAATCACACCTGGAACTAGCAAGTAAGCAGGCACGGGAGACTCCAGAGTTGGAGATCCACATCTATCACCCCCACCTTGATGCCTTTCTCACAGGGTCCAGACTATTCTGTGTTCTTTAATCATCATTTTTCACATGAAACTTTCCTACTAGGAAGAACATTTTCAAAAGAGAGTTTCAAGAGGAAAAGCCGCTCTACATGCAAAGTATTAAGAATATTGGGATTAAGAATAAAAAATTGGGATTTTCTGAGTGCATGTCATGAACATTTGCTGCTTAGAATGCACCTGATGTCACGTAACATTCATATTTTGAAGGAAAGGGGAAAGTTAACAGTCTAAAGGAAGAAAGCTCCATAACATCATTCATAGTATCAGTTCTAGAAGATAATTTATCTTCGCTCTCTTGAGTCCATGTGGAATAGTAAGTTTCTGATCTTTTCTAAAATCTTTCCTAGTCTTTTAATACTCTTTCAACTATTTTTAGCAAGAAAAAAATCACAACTAACTATTTCCAAGAACAAGCTAAAGGCACCTTTTTTGTGCAAATATGCCTCTGTCGAAGCAATGCTGTCTAGAGGCAAACCCCTTCAACTCCAATGCCTTCAAAAAGACCCTGGTGGGAGGGAGAATGGTAAGATTTTAATCCTCTTTGCAATTAAATCTATGTCATGAATAACAGCTCTTATCTGTATATTGCCTTATCTCCAGTGTTGGTCTACGTGCCATCTTTTTTTGCCCTTCTGTCATACTCTGCTGTTTTTCCCTAAAGCTAGTTCAAGTTACTTACAATGACACTTACTACATGTCTTAACTGGTGAAAAAGAATGCTTATGGACAACAAAACATTCACAGCTTTTCCTTTGGGGAACTACATGAGATGTTCCTAAAAGCTATCTGTACTGCAAAAGACAGTGCCTTTTCCAAACTCCCTTGTATCTTCATGTGCTGCTTCTCCAACCCTGGATTTTATTTCTCTCAGCTGTTGCTCTAGTGATTTTGCAGACGGCTATGTGGGCAGATGGACTGGAAGTTCATGCTATAAACATGCAGCAAAAGAAAATCCATGGTTTTGCACTGCTTCAACTACCAGATCTGCAGAGATGTCAAAGACATGTTATTCACCATTTGGCAATATGCTTTGATTGCTAATTAATGCAAACAGCTTGCTGTCTACAGTAATACACAATTACTTCTCAGTGACCAAATGGCTCACAACAATTTCAACAAGCAGTTCAGGAGCCAAAAGCATTCCATAAATAAGATACTGACACAAAACTTGTGTACTTTTATTTAAAGATGTAAAATTATGGCCATCTGGTAAACTGCTTATTTAATAACATTCAGACACATGGAACTTGCCACCTTATGATATCCAGTAATTGGCAAGCTATCGCAAAATAGGTAGCCAAAGGCATGAGTGGCCCAGCATGCAGGGGTAGGGAGGAAGAAACAGTGACCATGGCTTATAATGGCTTCTTTCTGGGCCATTCATTTTTGCAAAAGACAGTCCAGTTTCTATGGGAAATAATCATGGAATAAATCCAAGCACCAGAAAGGTGATTATTTTACTGGCTCAGTGAGAAACAGACCTCTCCTTTCCATCTTTCTTGAAGAAAGCAGCAGAGTGTCTGGTTAAAGTTTCCAAAATGAAATCATGATAAATGCCTAAAGCTTTGATTTACTGCAGGCTCCTCAGACCTACCAGCAATGCCATTTAGTGAGAGCAGGGGTGGCTCTTCCTCAGTCTCTGACAATATAAAGAGACACTCAAAAAAACCTGACAGTTTAGAGCTGCTCCGTGCGGTGGCATGTGAATGCTAATTATCCTTCTAGAAATTTTTCCCTTAAGGCCAAATGCTTTCTGAAATGGCCTCCTTGCAGTAAACACATCTGAAAACAATCCTTTCAAGTGGATGATTCATGCTGTCTGCTCACAGACCCCAAACACTGTTCCAGCACAGAAATCTCTTTTCCAGAACTAGATGGCTAGGAAAAGGCATGTAGTGCAGAACAGTATGAACTGGATTTTCCATTTGATAAATGGATATTCAGGATCTAATACATGATGCATGTGGACAGAAATTCTGCAGGTAATGCGGCTAGCAAAAGAAACCCTGCCAGGATTTTAAGGTTTCATTTGAAAGAAGAGTTTAAGCTGCTAGAGAACATGCCAACCAACAGCTTCTGTCTATGCTCCCATCATGCCACTTCAGTCTTTAAACTCTAAAAGCAAATCATATAAACATCAAACAGCAGTAAAAAGGACAACATTACTGTATCCATACTTGTCTTCTTGCCTACTAACAGCAGACCCGGCCACAGTGAAAGCATTCCAGCACCTCTCTTGAAGTCCTGTACTTGTTTGGACAAAGCCGCACCGGATTACATCAGCTCAGGCAATGCACCTATTCTTGGAGACAAAACTTTTCTCTAGAGCCAATGCAGACCCACTGGTGTTAGCAACAAGCAATGCAAGCGTAGACCAGGCGCAGACACTTACTACCACAGCATCTACCTCCCATCTTAGCCAGGACAGATAACAGCATGGTGAGATACCAGAGCTTCATCTCCATGGATGACTGGCACTACAGAAGCAGCACAGTAGCAGAAGACCCTGATTTTCCTAGTAGAGTTAAACAAGGGGAGTAAACTCAGATGGGGCTACAGAGGGCTGCAACTCCACCCTCCTGGAGTTTCCCAGACATGGAATGTTCTCTAGTCCTTGCTCTGAACTATTTCGTATTTCAGACTGAAGAACACACATCAAAGAACGGATTATTTTAGAATTCTCTCTCCTTCACATGAAGCAAAGCATCAAAGAAGGAAAACGAGCTTCAGATACATTTTCAGTCATACTGCACAAAGCATTTTCTTATGGGGAGCACACACCAACTCACCAGACTTTGAAGTCTGCTACAAATACCAGGAGATAGACATAAGGCCGCAACTCTGGAACTGCCACTCTCTAGAAACTTCTAGTAACATTTTCTTTTCTATAAAACACAGATTAAATCTTGTGTTTTCTACACAATAAGTGGTCATCTATATAGCACTCTTCCCTGTAAAATGGAATCTGGAAATGTTTTAAACTGTCCCACACTAAGAATGAACTGGAACTGGATGCTGAACTACAATATTAGGAGATGCAAAGATCATTTGGTTATAAATGGGATTGAAGTTCCTGGTGTTAAATCTATATCAGACAGGGAGGGTAAGTATAAAGACTAGGCCATATACGATACAATTGTGGCACATTCTCAACATCACGATAGATGCAAGTAGTTCTAACCTGTGTATGCTCTTTTGCATACACTTTTCCATAAATAAGCATATGAACAAATGCACAGAATATCTTTTCCTTACACAACTACTTCTTTTGTTAGTGAACAGCAGTGTTTTTCTACTCATGGCAGAAATGCTTTTTCACTGCCTGTAACATGTCAGTCAGGCAGCAGAGTTAGAATGACAACACACAATTTACGTAACCAATCTCTCAGTACCATCGAACAACAGTCAACTCCATGGTCCAAGAGAAATCCACCACTCTGAGAAACTGCCTTTGCACAGAATGTGTGCTAAGTAATTACAGCTACATTCATAAAAAGCAATGAGTATTTGCTTACAATTCCTGGGCAGGAAGAAGTGCCACAAGCAGCAAGTGAACAGCAATCACCAAATTATGATTCTACAGCTTTAAACAAATGGGTCTTACTATGAGTACCAGAGTATATATGCTTTCATATTGGCAGTGTTCAAATATATCACTTCCACCAAAGAGATTTAAACTTTTCCCAAATTTTCTAACCTTGCCTGTTCTATTGGTTCTGGGAGGCTGCGGACATACATGATTTAAGATCTGAAGAGCTAACCAAGTAACCGCATGCGCAGCTTTGAAGATGCACCTTCCTCTAGTGGCATAAAACACCTGCCAGACGTACAAACACTATTTTCCAGGGCTCAGTCTGGAGCACATCTGTAACACCCAAACAGCTGTGTGTAGCTTTATAATACGTCTCAAACAACAATCATCACAAGACGAGACAAGCCTTAAACATCGCATCCTCCAAAGGAGACGGTACGCTTAAGGTAATTCTAATCCTCCTCGCCTGAGTCCTTATGCGCTTCCTTTTGCTGTCACAAATGCTTGCTGCGTCCTGCTAACGCAGCATATCTGAGCAGCAGTCTTCCCAGGATTGATGCCTTCATCAGAATCTTCCTTCTGCCGCACGGACCGCATCCGCGGTTGCCTTGTCAGCAGAAGCGCGCCTCTTCGTAGCCTTCCCACCAGCCGCTTGTTGAAAGCATCGCTCCCTCCCTCCGTGTCTCGTTTGAGCATTCAAACTGGCAGCCTATTCGGTGATCAGGTGGCAGCATCTGAAGAAATTGAGGCCTTTTGTGTGTCAGTCCCCCGACACATACAATCTACATGTAGCAGGGGGTGACAGACACAAAGAATCTCTTTCAAAAATTACAGAGCAAGCAAGAAAGAGATTTGTACAGAGCAAGTGGAGCTGTTCTGAAAACACGGCTCCCCACAAGCAGGCTTGCTGGCTGGCTTTCTTGGGGTAAGACAGCTATTTGGGCTGCCCACACAACCAGCAGATCAGTGAGTTTAAAGAACCACAGATCCAAAGCCGGTGTGGAGGAGTTTTAACTTTAAGGGTCCCTCTTGTCTCTGAAGGCACAAGCATGGCAATGGGGCCCCCTGCAACCTCCCTGGGCTGTTAAGGCTGTTTAAGCAGGTGCAAGAAAGGAAATCAGAAACATCACTCAAATTACCAAAAACTGGAGGAGGAAGAACGTCTTTGGCTAGCATGATGAGGCTGGTGAATTATATGGAGAGATGCTCACTGAGTGATCTAGAATTGATCTATTATTAGTTTGACATTGGTCGAACCTGGGCAACTCATTCATGGCTCAGAGGCTACTGCTGCACACAGCAGACCCAGAGCAGCCAGAAACTCTGCTCCAGGCTTTGACCTCCTTGTATCAGCAACACGTAACGATTCAAACCACAGCCAGAACAAGAACGACACGCCAACAAGCACCCCATAAGAGCCATTCTTGTCACTAGTAAGCATTTCTTGATCTTGCCTGATTTATGGTCATTGTGATTAGCATCCTTTAAGATCACCCCACTATGACTATTTATTTTTGTCCATACATTAGCAGAGATGTCCTTCAGCTATTTCTGTTTCTATTTCAACCTAATTCCATCTCAGAATATTATTGGAAAACTATATGCTGATGACCCTATTAAGGAAATCCAAATGATATTTGTAACTTGTTGTTACAAAATAGTAACATTTACTATTATAGTATCACTAATACATAGGAGATTGTTACATCGTGAAACATGGAAAAAAAATCCTACATTGGTTATTAAAGACTTATTAATAAGAAATAAATCATTCATTTGTTGTTCATCTTTACCTTCCCTGGCTTCCCCCCCCCTTTCTCCTCAGTGGGAAAAAAAAAAATCACCAAGGGAGAGGGTACAGAAAAGCACTTGGTTTTCTCTCCTTTCTATTTATTAATCTTTTTGTCCTATTACATTCCTTCCTCATACACTCGATCATTCACTTGCTGGCCATCTTTCTGTCAAAAGCATTTCTTTCCTACTGCTGAAAATTCATACTGGGAGGGCTCCTCTCGTCTAAGGTGAGTTATTCTGACTTCTCCCTGCCCAGCTGTAAGGTTCAGTCTCAGAGCGATCTTCCATAAGTCTAGCCTTTGCCTTGTTCTTTGAATTGCTGCCATTTCAATCCATTTATTATATTCAGTTCTTTATTACTCTTATTTTTACATGGAGCCTTACTTGTCCCAAAATTCACCTCAACACTACAATTTACAATGGATTTGCTCTTTTTATAACTTCTTGGTAAGTATCAAAGTCTCACATCAACATATGACTGTACGATCTACAGTCATATATCTGCTAAAAAAAAACCGTCAAGAGATCAAAATCAACATCAGAGTATTCCAATTATTCCAACATCAGAGTATTCCAATGTCTTAATTTACCTAGTCCCTCACCAAATCATTATTTTAAATTAATGTTGCTACACATTTATACAAAGGGTTTTTTATACTGTTACTGCAAACTACTGTGTAAGCTTGTTGTAGATGTTCTTATTGGTCTACCACTCATTTCATCAAGTTAAAACCTCACTGGTTAAACATCCCATTTATCTTGCCACTGTATTAAATTCTCTGCCATTTTGATTATTGTATCTTCCACTGCCAACCAAAATATCAACATGTACAAAAAAAAAGCAGATGAATTCACCCAGCTTTTCCACAGACACATCAAAGAGAGTGAAGTGGATCTCTCCATAGAAGTCCTCACTACTGGTAAAGGAAGAGAGATTTCACTCACAAGGAACACTCAATTTTTTGAACCTTTAACCACAGTTATGTTATCTTAACAATTTTAAGAGGCACTCTAATTTCTTTCAGTACAGACTTTCCCTTGAAATACTGCCCTTTCTTAAAGGTTTTTAAGAACCATTCATACACTCTAATACCATTACTTTCTGCTGAACTAGCAATTTCTTGTTATTCTCGGACAGTGAAAATAATGAAAAATGATCTACTACTAGATAAAAGTAATTGTGTAATAAGCATTAAATAGGTAATCCAAGGAGTATCATCCAACTACTTCCATCACTTATGATTTATTCTATTTCAGAAAAGAAGAATCAGTGCTCTCAGTAATAAAGAAACAGACTGCAAAATCTGTTTTCAACAAACTTTTCTAACTTTTAGATAATTTTTCTTACCTTCATTCACTTCAATAATTTAATTTTAAATAACCATTGACAGTATTTCACTGTTTGTTTTCTTTAAATTCATAAGCATCCATGTGAGAGATTTAGAAACTTTAGATTCATTGCTCTGTTGAAAAAGGGAATTTAATCACTTATGACAGAATCACAGAACAGTTAAGGTTGGAAAGGACCTCGGGGATTTGGGGATTGAGTCCAGCGCACCTGCTTCAGCAGGGTCACCTAGAGCACGTTGCACAGGATCCCATCCAGGCAGGCCCGGAATATCTCCGGGGAAGGAGACTCCACAACCTCTCTGGGCAGCCTGTGCCAGTGCTCTGTGACTCTCACAGCAAAGAAGTTCTTCTTATATTTAGGTGGAAATTCTTGTGTTTCAGCTTGCACCCTTTGCCTCTTCTCCCGTTGCTGGGCACCACTGAAAAGAGTCCAGCCCCATCCTTTTGACACCCTCCCTTAAGGTATCTGTAGACATTGATAAGATCCCCTCTCAGTCTTCTCAGGGCTAAACAGGCCCAGCTCTCACAGCCTTTCCAACTTATTGCTTATAATTTATTTCATATTTTATATTATATATATTTTATATATTACTTGTTGTTGTATACGTCCAAAAACTGTACGTAAATTCCCACACATTTCAGCAAAAAAATCAACAGTGTACATTCTTAAGCTAGAAAACCAATGTATTACGGCTCCAGGCATTACTAAAAATTCTGAGATAGACAGTCAACAGACAACATAAAATGGGACAGAACGGGTTTAAAGATTTCCAGTAAAATTGAATTATTCCAAAAAGTCTCGAATTATTTCCCAGACAGTTATGCTATTAGATATAGGACTAAAGTTCTTTCCCTAGCTAAAAGCCAAGAATTGTATTATGCAACACCTTGGTTATCTATAATGTGTATCATGCTGAGCCATTCATCCAGGAATATCCTTTGCTTCCTTTAGGGTGAGAGGTAATTTAACCTCTATGCTAGTTCATTTCTCCCAAGATTGCCAGTCTTCCGAAAAATTACCAGATTAGCTTTGCGATAAGAACAAATGTGCCTTATGCAGAGGAATACAGCCCCACCTTCACCCAAGGCTGATATACAACACCAAAGGAACAGAGTTATTCTCCTAAACAATTGCAGTCTGAGAAGGTGAAGTATCTTATTTGCCATTAAAACTTAACATATAAGTGTTCTGGGTTCAATAGCAGAGGTTTAAATATCTTATTGACAAACTTTTGTTCCCTCGATGTATGATTTCATTGTAATGGCCAAAATCATTACACAGAAATATACAAGTTTACTCCCAGAGTGTAATTCAATATCATTCACTACTGATGTGTTATTTCCAGTCTTGTCTAATACTGTATCTCTTTCTAAACCCTCTTCTGAGAACATAATTGTTCATTCATTCAGTTAGAACAAATCAGTCTCATACACAAAAGCCTTAGTACCGATAAACATCACTGTACAGTTAGCGCTTCAAAGTGCTTTTAAAACAAACGCATGCTCCATGGGACAAGACCTTCACGGTGCTGAAAGGATCTAGCAACGCAAGTCAAACACTAACAGGTTTGTGCCCCTGCGCACTATCATCAGTATAACGTACTGGGTAAGCCAAGATTACTTGGCAATTTTCAACTATTTTTTCATACTTGGTTATAGCCAATAGTGTTACTACCAGGAAGCACTTGGCTGTGACTACACAGCAAGGAAAACAGGAAGAAATATTGCTGACTGAGCAAGGGACACTAGAAATTAAAGCCTTCACAGGGATTAATAAAGCTCTCTACGTACTGCGGAGCACCAAGCTGAATCACATATCAAGCGTCAGAGGCCTGGTTCCTAGCAATAAATCTGACAGGAGCTTGAAATCACAGTTTCGGATCTCTACACATAGAGGGCAAAAAAACCCAACTTCAACTAAGTTTAAATGTTTTTCTAACCTCTGGGACTGCAGGGGTGAACAAATACCGAATTCCTACCCACAGCCAGCTCAGACTGGCACTTTCATTCCAGCACATATGAACTAAGCAGTCTTTGACTCACAAATGAAAGAATACTACTCGGATGTCTGGCAAACCGGTACTGTATTCGGTGAACAGGGTGATCCAATAAATAAATGAAATCTGAGATACAGATTTATTTCTGTTTTTTCAAGTTAACTACAGCTCAGTCTTGATTCACTTGATGAGGTTTACTCAACAAGCAATTATATCTCAGCTAGTCAGAAATAATGAATACAATACACTATATTCAAATCACCAGTCTAACCAGGTCAGCAGAGAACAGCTGAGCAGCCCGAATGACACAGAAACTATCATACGAATCAATGTTAGGAAAACGACATGGAGTTCAGAAGTCAGAGAATATCTGTTCTGTCTACGCATAAGCAGGACAAAAGTCTCATCCCTATGATTTTCTGATTCACAACATGATTTAACAGTTGGAATTTGCTCTCATCCTCATTAAAAATGAAAAGGATTGTTCTGAATTTTTTAATAAACTATAAACTATAAGTCTTTTAATTTCAGACATACTGGAGTTATCTGAATCTTGAGCTCTATGCTGTGAAGGTTTCTGTCCCATCAGCAAAGACACTTCCCAGAGTATTTGGTCCTACATCTTCCTTTCCCTCTGATGTTTCTCTTTATTAGGTTACCAGAAAAGCAATTAGTCAGTGCCCACAAATGCTCTGTAAATTACTGAGACAAACTGCTCAACACAGATTTGCACTGTCACTGTATCCTCCAAAAGCTAAGACACAATGGGAAATGAATTGCATCAGACATCATCATCACCGTCTTCCTGAGCAGAGGACACTCACAATTTTAGACATGCCCCAAGTTCCTTTACCTTCTTCTCAGCGTTCCAGGTGGCCTCACAGACAGTGACAGGAACTGGCAATACAATGAAAAATAGAATCTTTATTTCCTTTGACTTCGAAACTACAGTCTGTAATCTTTGCTTCCTGCATGACATCTTTAGCATCAGGAATTGTTCTGTTGCCATTGATAATTACAGTCAGGGAGCTGGAGAATAATCTACACAGAGCTCGAGTTCTCCGTGCAACCTTTAGGCACTTGATACTTAAAGGCAAGGGAAAAAGAAAATGCCCTCTAACTTGGCAGTGCTGTCACTGATGTCACTTTATAACCCACTTGAGGGTCTTTTGGTGAAGAGAGTCAAGCCAGCTGGGCAAATATACTTAGAAATCAAAATACGTCTGCACTTTTTAAATCTGTGATTGCTATGGAATAGGTGACAAGCTGGACTGAAGATGAAATGCTTTCACGTTCCTGATAGAACAAAAGCTTGTTCTATTTCTTCAGTTTTCAGCACCTCCCCCCCCAAAAAAAAAAGAAAAAAAAGAAAAAGAAAGAAAAGTAACTATCATAATACTTGAATAATGCCCCAAAATATCAGAAAAGACTCATTCCACTTCTTAACTTGTTTTGGAAAGTAAGATATCCCCCTTTGCAGAAACTCTACAATGCTACTGGATGCAACCTACTCAGGCATGAAATGACCAGGGTTGACTTGGATGCATGAAATGAGGGTCTCCTCCCCCTCATTCTCTCTTGAATTTTATGTAAAACAGAATTAAGGAGAAACCACAGCAAGCATTTGGTTCCTTTAAGTTTAACCTTTTGTTATCACCCTTAGATTTACCTAAAATAACATTATTATGTTAATGATGAGATTAACCATAAGAATGTGCTGGATTCTCATTCGAAACGCTGAAGAGACATCTGAAAATGCAAGAAGCTGGGCTATGACTGGCATTTTCATATTTGCTTTTGTCATGACAGAACTTATTAAAATAATGTAAATTAACATTTTAAAGGAACAAAGAATTAAATAACTCTTTTGCAAACCTCTAACCAACTCATAATCAAATCCACACAGCATACCAGCTATAATTTAGTTATTTCCTTTCCTATGTGTTCTTGCAAGTAAAATAAACAGGTTATTTATATGTCTGCAGAGATTTCGTGCTTCCAGTTTCTTCTCTAGCAAAGCAAAATAGGGCTATTCCCTTTTCTGCCAACGGAGAATTATATCTAACGCCTTTCATTTTCCACAACAGTCTACGTGCAGGAAACTAACTTGTGAGAAGTGCTATCTTTCTTCATTAGCAGGAGCAAAAGAATGTGGCCATGGACCTTTCACTCTTTTCATAAAAGGAGAATGCACTGTAGGGACTAATAATGAAATAATTAAACATACATACAATCATTAAGCTAACATTTAGTGTTGCAGCCATTCTTTTTCATGACTCTTACATTTCTAATAAAGTAGTCTTGGATCCCTCCTGTCAACAGCAGAGTAACCTCATATCCACTGTATGCTAAAGTTCTTTCATGTCTTTTGATAAAAATACATATGGTATAAAAATCTCTTTAAAAATTAGATTTGTTTTTCCTCAAACTGTTAAGAAATGAAGAATGGCAGGACCTAAAAACACTGCGGGTTTTCCACAAAGGTTGAAGTCCAGACACTTAGCCCTGAGTCTGTCACATGCCTGGTGCTAAAACTTCACTGTAATTTGCTGTCATAATGTCAAAAAGTGGGAATTTCAAAAATGACATCATCAGAAATGCTGAACTGCTGAGTCTGTAGTGACACTTCCTAAAGTTACAGACAATGGCATAACAAGCCCGTGTGAAGGCAAAATAAAGTCAGCAGAGCTTAAGTTAAAAATAAAATGCAAAATTTTCACAGGAATATAATTAGACATTAGTCTTCCTTCGCAAAGTATGGGGTGACTTTTTATCATTCGGAGCCTCTATCTCAAGATTTTAGCTCAGACCTCTCTAAAAGGTATTTTTGAGCTCAACCACTGAGCTAGCTGCAAGTTTCAATGGATAAATTTTCTCTATTGTGGAAAGATGCTAGACTAGATGATCATAATGTTTTCCTGTGGCCTCAAGAGTTAGGAATTTATGTTCAAGTTGCAGATAAAATCAAAGGGGGAAGTTTAGCTCAGTTGGTTAGAGTGTGGTGCTGCTAATGCCAAGGTCGTGGGTTCAGTCCCCATGTGGACTATGCTGAGGGCTGAACTAGATGACCTCCAGGGGTCCCTTCCAACCTTACCGTTCTATGATTGTGCTATGATGCACTCTCAGTTCCACATGCAAGTGCTCTGCAAAGTGAATTTGAACTTCTCATCTCCAAGACACATCTAATAGTATTTCATTCTACTTTGCTAGAAATGGAAAGAAACCTAAGAGTGTGGTTCAAAATAACTATCTCAAAAGAATCAACAATGCATTATATTCTTTCCCATTCTGTGGTGTGTCCAGAAATGCAATAAAACATAGCTATTGGAAAATAACACCCTCTTCTCTGGCACTGCAAGAATTCTCCACATAGTATGAAAGAACCTGTAGTTCAGTGAAATCAATAGAACTGTTTACTACTCATCTCATTAGATCCATGAACACAGGTTTGACCTGCTGCTGACAATTTTTTTAATCAACTTTTAAATATATTCTGATTCACATTAAAATAAAACTCAATTGTCTGCTACTTAATTTTAAAATCAGATGTAAGCACTCTTTAGCATAATATATGCTATCAGACTGCTTATACAAGTCCGCTATCTCAAGCTTGGAACTGCAATGGTTAGTTTGCATCATGTCTCTGAAACCTGTTTCACTGGAAGTGTTCTACTTCCAGTGACGTTGCATCATGAGTAAGACGCACTATGCCGACTGAGCCAGCATGTAATGCCAGCAAGAGTTTCCCCTTGTGAGAGAGATGGAAATAACTCCTCCAGCAGTCACACTAACACCATGGCAAATCCCAGTGAAACATTAGAATGGAAAGTGAAGGTATGTCTCCAACATGTACAGAAGATATTTTTTTTTTATTTCTAAAGGTTTATTATCCACAGCATCCATTAAAACACCAACAGAGATAGCCCAGCAGGTTAAAATAGAGTGGCTTTTTGAGGGGAGAGGAGGCTTTCCTTTCAAACTGTAGGAAATACTACAATTTCAATAGAATTTTTTCTATCATCTCCTTTGCATTACAATATCATGCCTGGTATTACTATATCAATAGAGGCTTGTCTGTTGGTCTGTTTTATTTTAATTTAAATTAATATGCAATATTTGGCTATACAGGAATGCATACAAAACCCAGATGTTCACAGAAGTGCTATCTAATTTAATCCAACAAGACCAATGATACTGAGAGCTAAGTCTAGCACTCCATCATTACTTCTCATCATTATGCTTGAAATTCACAGTTTAAAAACTACAGAAGATTCCAAGAACAATGTATTGCTTATGCACAGAGGGAGTTAAGGATGGAGAGAGAGCTTTAATGCGATGTAGCTTTGCTTTAACTAGTTTAAGTTAGATACTTAACATATAATCTTTGAAAAGATTTTATATTTAGTAGTAAAACCCAACTTTCATTAAAGGGATTATTGTATTTTATATCTCCGCATCAACTGCTTGGCATTAGCAAGGGAAATAAAATTAGCTCTGAGAGGACTGCCTCTCTTTAGTTGCACTGCTAATTACGTAAAAAAGAAAAAAGAATGAGTATATTAGGTTTTAAATTTCAGTTTGGCTACCATCAGCTGTATCACTAAGAGGGAAGCAGTGGCATGCCAGAAAGAAAGAGCAGACAGGGAACCACAGACAGAAACCAGAGTTCTCCTTTGATACGTTAACAGCTAGGAAATGAGAGGGTGACCCTATGAAGCACTGTGCCTCACCCTTCTAGAGCTGCTCAGCAGCCTGCAGGTTCCAGGCCTCTGGGAGGAACGACTCTGCGGACATTACAAGAAACCAGCATTCCTATGAGAATATTCACTGAATGGCAGCACTCACATTTACAAGTACCACTGGACAGGGATGAGGACTGCTGAGAAAGCCTTGTAGGAGCACCTGTGTATCTCCAAGAGGTTATCAAGACAAGAGAAAAATGCACTAATGCAGACATTTTGGAGCAGGAAAGGTCACTGTCCGGAAGAGGAAGTCAGCTTTTAAACTGGCTTTATTTTACTTTTCTTATTTCCTTCTCCCTCAAAAAACAATCTCCCTCCAAAAAACGTAAAACCCACACATTTACAGAGCTATAAACAAGCAGGAAACACACTGAAGTTGCAGTGTTTTTTAAATGCAGACAAAAATAAAGGAGCTACAGTGCATACTTCTAAACTCTCTTTGCACATGGGCAGTGAAGCTTTCATAGGACTTGAACCATCACTTTCCTTGTACAAAATCTGTCTCACTGCTGGGACAGTGACTGTTCTTTTAAACACAGCAGCTCAGCTCTTAAAGAACAAAGGAAAACATGGAACTGAGAATCTCTCTTATTTGGAGAGCATTAGCAATAGAAATACTGAATAATCACAAAAGACACTATGAGTTAAACAAGTTCCTGCTAACTCCTGAACGCAGTATGGATCAGACTCACTGTTGCTATCACCGGGGTGTGCAGAAGTACCTACAGGAGGGAAATAATACTGCCATCTGGACTCCCTTGGGGCTTCAGCTTCTATTTGATGCCAGAGGCTCTTCGCAGTCTGCCTGGTAGAGGGTATCTTTCCAGGGTAAACTTCATCTCTATCGCCAGGTCCTCCCAGCTCCTGCTGACTGCTCTGTCCACCACAAGCCTCCGGCACCTCTCCTACTTGCTGCATCCAGCTGGTGTTTCATTTCCTACATTTCCCTACACTGTCTATCTCTGCAGTGGAGGTGACATTAACAGACTACATAGGAGACATCAAATGCTTCTCTAGAGACTGCAGACCCTAATACAACAGTCCTTGATTTAAACCAAGAGCAATACATGAGTCAGAATCATAACCTAACCCCTATGTGGCGTATAATAAATAGGCCAAGCACAAGGCCGAGAGCCAGCAGCTCATAAGTCTGAGTCCTAGCCATGACACCTTGGAAGTTGCCGAATTTTGGAAGGTCTGGATATTTATACCCCATGCAAGCTGGGTACCTATGTTTAGACACATAAATCCCCACATAGTACTCTGTACATGACATATCTACTTAGAGCCAAACAGCAGGCCAGAGGTTGATTAGCACCAGTGAACACTAGATGTTTGCTAAAGGCTTTGAACAGTGAGCATCCAAGTATGGTCATACTCTCTCTTCCTCAGTTTCCATGGTTTTAGAACAAAGCGTTGTATGGATACTGAATGAAACTTCAAGTCCTAGTGTATTTCATTATTACTCATTAAATAAACAAGTTTTCATTTTTTTTTTTAATCAGGAAATCTTTTCTGTAAGTAAAGGCTAGTGTTTCTGGTTAGACTTGCCTTTATCTCCCAGGGTGATTTAACTGCAGCCTTGGACATGTTTACCTTGGATCCTCAAATCAAATCTCTACACTTAGACCTCTACTTTACACCTGTGGCTACTGTGACCACTGGGGTAGTCACTAAGGTGGCCTGATTCAAGGAAGTGTAGAGGGTTGCCAGTTCATGAGACCACCTCACACAGCCACTAAATACCATGTAGATAGGCAAATCAAATAGCATTATTTAGCGTTCATACGGTGATCACTTGAGTAAATCCTGAACACCATACAGTCTTCCCCTTCAAGCCATAACTCCATTTTCATATTAAAGTTAACACTTCAAAAACAGTGTTCTCATCAGCACGAACACTTCATAATTACATTTTTCTAAAAAGCTGTAATAAAGTTTATTTAAGCAAGTGCTTCCCATTTTATTGCCATCCCTAAACATTGTTCGTTTGCAAGCACAAAGTGTCCTCTTGACACGATAATGAAAGTGCATTCATACATGTCAGCTGGAGCAATTATGTACTTCAGATGAATACGCAGCAAGTATTATTCAGTCCTTTCTGCTGACATTTTTCAAACATGACATGCATATTAAAATAAACAGCCAAGGTATGAACATAGCTCACTTCGACTACAGATTTCCCCAATCTCCCAGAAATTTGAGCAACATGAAAGAGAATAGCCAAATCTTTTTCTAAACAGAACATCTAATGCTCTACCATCTTCAGATGGATTTCCTCTTGTGCAGTCACTTCTCCAGCACCTAATAAAGAAAGAAACACACAAACAGAAAAGAGCCAAAAAGCTTATCTTAAGACCTGAGTTGATTTTAAGATAAATCAGTGCATCAAATGGTCTCACAGTCTCTCGGGCAGAGTGTGAATCTAGATGTTCCATGGGCTCAAGCAATCTCTATTTACTGCACCACTACGCCTAGTCTTCCAGCGAGGGTCACTGCCTGGTCTCGCAACGCCACCAACGCAGACCTGGCAGGGAACTGCTGGATGTGTGCGGGGAGGCAGACTGCATCCTATTTCTTGGAGTACAGGCTCCAGTTCTGACATAACTGTCCCCAGCTTTGGTTCCAAGCAGTTCTTCTGAGTGTTGAACTGTGACACTTTGTTGCATGTTTAACTTTTTTTCTATTTTAACCTGATTTTTCCATTCTCACTGGAAGCAAACTGAAAATTGCAACTAACATTGCAGGTGAAAAATGAAGAAACAGCAATTCTGCTTAAAATGGAACAGAGAATTTCCTCTATGGGAAGTCCAGAGGCACAACTAACAGTCCATCAGAAACAAGTCATTAAGCCAAACATCTAAGGACAGAAATAATCTACAAAACTCCTGATTTCTTAGGAGCTGGTATACAATAACATTTGACTTTAGAACAATTTATAGATTCTTTAGTGTTGTCCACAATTACTCTCTTTGTCAAAATCACTGGTAGAAGCAAGACAGTGAGAAAAAGGATACCCTCCTCCTACACACACATGGCTACCTGGCATTAAATAACATCCTGTCAGAGAATTGACTACACCATTCTGACTTTCCAAGCATAACTGGGCACGAGGGCAAATGAGAGAGTATTTATGCCAGTGGGATGTGTAAAGAACGTCATCAGTTTTGCTATACAGATCTTACAGGTCTGAGGGTCAGATATTATCTATGAAATCCTCAACAAAACAGGCTTGATAGATCTCATAAAAGTACAACATAGTGTGTCCTACTTGAAGAAAAGAACTCTGCTTATCTTGAGGAAAATGAACAACAGTTGCATGGATAGATCTAGAGTCATTACAGCTTATTAGGAAACTGCTACCCAGGATTTGGTTTGGAGAAAGGGTATGGATAAAGGAAATCAAAGAAAAAAAATCAATATGTGAAAATCTTCATTTGTATTTTATTCAAAAAAATAAAGAATATTATTAAATCAGCACTAATAACAAATACCTAATGATATGGAATGAAGCTACTTTGCAAGAAATTAGGACAAACCTAAAAATATATAATTAAGATTCACTCAAAGCCACTGATGTAATACTGCAGAACATGACTAGACTGAGGTATCAGTGATCTAAACTACAGGGGCATTGGGTAACTACACTTAAACTGAGCAGAAAATGCAAGCTCTTTGCCCATCTGAAAAGCAGATCATTGGTATCCATTGTAGTGATTTCTGTTATATTCATACACTCCACACTGCTGGAGAGCCAAGCCCGCCTCTTACAATACCTACGCAAAGAAATAACAGCTTCCAAAACGTATTTATGTCTACTGTAGATGATCTTGAGGTTTGTTACGACACTTACTGTATCTATCACTATAAAAATTCTCAACTGTTAGCCAAAGTAATTTTTTCTTCCAGCTGTTAGAAGCACACTCAAATCTAGCTCATCCACCACATCATCAATATCCTTTTTGGAAGAAAAGCTTTTAATAATTTTCCAAAAGAAAGAAAAGAATAAAGTCACAAAAGAAATGAAAATTCAGTCTTCATGTATTATTTTTGATTTCCACTTCTGAGTAAATAATTGTACCACCACAGACTGTAAGCCAAACTTCTATTTATCAGTAAATCAGCTATGTGTGCACAGAGCCTCAATGCTGCTCCCCTGGGCTGTCTTTCAAGACCTTAACCTCATGTAGAGGCAACATGTATAGAAAGGAGAAAGAATTTTATCTCCTTGATAGCTCAGTTCTTGAACTCTGTTTAAGAAAAAACGAACAGCCTGGCAGCAGTGCCAGACAATACTGAGCTATATATATATGACTGTGATTGGAAGCATTTTCACAAGGGAGATAGCCAAGATCACAAAATTAAGGATAAATCTATGCTAGAGATTCCTGACAGTCTAGTCTTTTCAATTAAGGTGTTGGTTTTTTAAACATATTTCTCTCCTGATCAACTTACTTGCAGAGGTGCAGTCAGGATGGCAGGAGAGGAAATCACATTTTTTGCCAATACACACTTATTTCATTTGAGAAACTGAAAACAAAAGTATGCTCATTAAAAAAAAATATATTTATCTACAGGCATAAAATAACTGTATTAAATGTAGTAATCTAATTTTAACAGCAAACTTGTCTGTAAAGAGAGCAGGTCCTTCTATATGCTGATTCCTGCACTAAAAGATGCAGCAAGTCTTCAGCTTTATATAATACATGACACTATGCAAGACAAAGCACATTAGAACAAAAAATTCCTGTTAACAAAGTAGTCCAAGATTCCCCAGACAAACATATGCTCATGCACTGTGCAGGACATGCTCAGTAAAACCTGTGAATCTGAGGCATGCAGCACAGGCAGACCAGTTAGCGCACCTCACCACCAAAGCAACAGCTTCGGTGTGTGCGCTCAACGGCAACTCAGAGCAGCCCAGCTATTGTCCATGAACAGCAGAAGATATTTGACCAGAAGCTGGACACATCCAAGATTCCCAGACTTGCACAACCTATAGCCACAGAAAAAAAAAAAAAAAAAAAAAAAAGAACAAACTGGGCTGCAATATGCTCAAAAATCTTGGACAAGTATCTTAAAACTGAAAATCTCATGTTAGTAGAATTTCTTAGGTCAAGAAAGATGACGTGTCTGGGAAAGCTAGCAGCACAGTAACTCTGCCCAAAACAATTGAGGCTTGTTTTTCAGAGCTAGTGAATAATGAATTTAAAAAATGACAATGTAAGACAATTGAAAACATGGAACAAGAAATCCAAAACCAGAATAATTCAGGCAGCTTTTTTGTTAACATAAGAAAAGATAATCACAGATTATCTGAGAACCATCACACCCCGTTAGCATGCAACAATCTAAAGACGGGAAACACATTTGAGCTGGATTGAACAGAGACCTCCTCTTTCTCAAGGAGGCAAGTTGTAATGGACCTTGCACTAAAAATTAGAATGTGACCTACACATCCATGGACTCATTCAGATCATTTGTAAAAGCTTCAGAGCTCTCCACTGAGACTGAAACTTGTATGGGAATTACTGTGCATAACAAAATTGTATTCACAGCTGTTCTTTTTATCTGTTAAGATATTCAACTTTTGAAATGAGACTGTGAGGTATAGCAGAAGATAAAATATAAGGAACTGATAATTAACAACTGGGATTTTAATTGTATTAATAATGTACGTTATTTATTATCAACTACAAAGCTTTTCAATCTCATATCTAGAGGGAACTAAACATCTACATCTTCTCTTAATGGTTTTATTAAACCTATTTCATTTCAATATTGTTTCTATACATTCCAAATTGTATGAAAAGCAGAAAAATTGAACAGACCTTTCTCGTAACCCAGCCAGTTCAGAGCTGCAGCATTTTAAGATGATTTGTCCCTGAAGAAATCCTTAGCTTTCCCCCCTCCCGCATCCCTTTTTCAAAATCCTTTATGCTCAGCTCAGTAAAAGGCAAAGGATCACCGCTCAGAGCAAAACCATTGTAGTCATATGGAAGACGCTGATGGTAAAATACGGTTCACTTGTTGAAGTATATTGAGATGGGACAGCAGGAAATGAGAAATGTTCCACCTGTCTGTTTCTTGAATCACTTGGCTCTTCACAAAGCTTTCTTCATGACTTCTTTATTATGTTGTTCTTTTTGCCTTTGTATTCTCCAGTGGAGAGACATTTCTAGGTTCATTTCAGTTAATGTCAAAATAATTGAATCAAAACCAAGAACAAAGTATTACAAGAGCTGTGTCCTGACGAATTTATTATTAGAGTAATTGATAAAAGTTCTTAAATTTCCCAACAGACTCCTCAAGTTCAAAAACCAAGCAGAAGGCTCATAGAAAAATACACAGAATAATATTAATACTGTCTTCATCTTTCTCAAGTGCTCACCCTTATCATATATAAATCTATACAGATTGGACTGGCCCGGATGATTATTGTTTTACATTGTTACCAGATCAATTATTCTACCCTAGAGCCTGGTTTCAACCACTGTAAATCAGAAGTAATTCCACTGAAAGAGACATTGCCATGCTCATGTGAAAGTGAAGCTGGAGAAATAGGACTTCTGGCTTTGAAGAAGTTAAAGTGGATACATACATGCACGGTACTAAAATTGCCTCCTTTCATATAATTAGCTTTTGCAATAATCAAGGAGAGTCCCCATACAGATCTGCTGGTAAAATGTAATACAGAACACCATTTAGACAGTTCTCCAATACACATTGATAAATTGTTTGTCTTACAAATGAGGAAATACAATTTGAGGAAACAGCTATGGAAACACTATGTAATATTTAAATGATATCTATGCAGTTGATTATATTTTAGGCTTTATATTATAGGCTTTAGAGCCTATACTCCCTGGAAAATTCAAGCTGGAAAAGATTATCCCTATTCTTAAATAGTTGTTGAAAATAGCAAAAGGATAAAACAAGATTCCCTTTGAATTCAGTGCCATAAATCACAGGCCCTGCAGAAATTTCTCTGACATGCTCCAGTATCCATCCAGACAATGCAAGTTTATCATTACATCAAATTAATTAGTTATACAGAGTCAAACTATACTAGGTCAGTGGTCTAAATTTAGGATATTGGCCTGTAGCAGATTTTAGTTACAACAAATGTGCTACACAATTTGCTTCTGCAAGAAAATTATGCATGAAAAGGCCAGGACATACATAATTCACAATCTATTTAAAGATTTTTTAGCTGCTTAATACAGTATTTCTAAGACAGCCCTCAAAATGGTCTTTAGAGGATTAGGAAAGGCAGTCTGTTTTGAAAGAAATATGCTCACAATATTTAAACTGAATGTTTATATTTTATTTCTTCAAAGTTTCAAGGAGGGATAGAATTTCTACTTAGCATCTACTTTTCTGAATAAAGTGATTATTAATTTGGAACTTGTTATGTATGTAATTATATTCATATCGCCTACTACAATGCCATCTAGCATACAGATTGAAACTGAAAACTCTTTTGAGAGCGTTTATACCGGGGTGTAACAAGTTAGCCTGGCTTCTCAGATTTACCAGCCTGAATAAAAGCACATCTTTAAGCAAGCTGTAGAGCCTAGTGGCAGAGTGACAATTTATGCCTACTCACTCTTTTGTGTCTTGTTCCAGGGTTTCTACACCCTACAGTGCTTTACAGCACATTTTAAAAGAAGGAATACAAGCATTAAAAGGAAAGGAAAAATAGGATAATACATCTATGGAGAGAGATCATATGAATGAGATGGTCCCAACAGATTCTTTATTAACGGAATTGATTCTATAGATTAGGGAGACTCTCACACTGGGATTTCATATTTGACATTTGAAATTAGCTATTAGCATGGTGTTACCATGAAAAATACAAACAGACTCAGAATATACCAAAACAGATGAAAAAATATTGAGGTTATCATACCAAGCACTGGTGAAACTAGATCCGACATACTAGACTGCATGCAATCCCAGCTACTTGCATTTAAGCAAGAACAACTGAACACAGAACTGGACCAGAGAAGGAGCTCCAGTCTGCTCCTGTCTTTAGAGAGGAAACTGAAACAGTTGGTAAAAAGCATGAAAGGAAATATGATAGACTCTTGTATATAATAGAGGGGAAGTGGGAAGAAAATAATGGGAAATATCAGGGAAGAACTATTTAAGATATAAAACAATAATACAAGTGCAAACAGTTTTATACTAGCCATGAATACATTGAGGCTGGCAAGTTTCTTGTGAGAGCATTTAGATTGTAAAACTGTCTTATAGTAGAGCTTTCTCTAACGCCTATTCAAATTATAGGCTCAAAAAGATTTACAGGGGAACATTGGTACTGGGAAGTTTGTTTGAGGTAATGTAAGGGGCTGGTAAAACCAGCAAGTCCAGGCAGATTGGTCAGAAAAACTTGCAACTCAAGCTGGTATCAGCTCTTTTGAAGAAAGAGGCAAGTTCACCTTTAAGCATCCCATATCTTAAGTACAGGGCTTGCTGTCCTCTCCCCACGTCTCCCTTTCTAAAGGCCGATACAGTGTTTGGCGTGATGGCTCAGTCAAGGCTCAGGAGGCTTCGGATTGCCTCCTGTCCTGTCCCTGCCAGCCAAACATCTGAGTGTAACTAATCTATTTCGCATTAACCCATTTTCGTTGGTACAGACAAAATAGAGGTAAACCAATCCTGCAGGCATTACTGTAGACCTGCATAGGCAAAAGAAAGAGTAATAAGGCCAAAACCATCAGTTGTCTGTTTAAGTTCTCTAGAAAAGCCCAAATCCCACTCCACGTGCTAACACTCACATTCAGACTTTTTTTTTTTTTTTGGGGGGGGGTTGTTTTGTTTTGTTTTAATAAGTATGGCAAACTTCACAGTTTAATTCAGTTTGTGTTTCTTTATATATACATGTAGAAATAGAGACACGGTTGTAATAGGAAAATGAAAGTTTAAATTGAAGAACACGAAAACTGCTGCTCTAGAAAACTTGTTTATGGAGATTAAAGCAGTTCTGCAGTCATCTTCCCTCTGGTTACCAGCAGATTGACTTTACACCTCCAGGTTTTAGCTCTCCAGCCTCAGATTAGTAAATTACTGACCCCTATAAATGGCATTATGCTTCTTAATTATTGTTTACTAATTAAGCAAAATTAAATTTACTTAATTTTAAAACTTTGTTGCTTTAGTTTTAACCTGATTGTAAATATATCATCTGGAGACTGAACTCTCTGCTTCGGGGCTTACTGAATTCTGACACTTCACTTGTCAGAGGATCCCAGTCCTCACGGCACATCCTGACTTCACCCCTCTCTTTAATTTTAAGACAGTATTCAGTACTGCCTTTCACAAAGCATGATCTTCTGTACATCTCCTCCATAATTATAACAAACTTTCTAGCCCCTGAGCTGACAAGCAACATTGCAGGCCTGTCAGGCTTCCAGTAATAACGTCTTACTCTATGCATGAGAAGTTGTCCTTTGAGGATCAAAAATGTACGATATGCACTGCTTCAATATGTAAAGATAAGATTAAACTACAAGAAAGGCAATTAAATGCTTAGATCACATTAATAAAAGCATTTCCTGTGTTTACTTTAGTGTTATCATTGCCTGCAACACCAAACAGCGTATTTGCTTTATTTGCTTTGCTAAAACATGAGCTGTAAGTTCAAAAAGGGATAAAGAAACCCTTTCAAAGAATGTGGGTCCAAACCACTTTTGTTCAGGGTTTTGTGTGTGTGTTTCTTTTTTTTTTTTTAAACATCCTAGTGTAATGAAAAATTCAGCACTTTAGGGGAGAGGTCTCCATATGAAGAAAAATCAATCTGCTTACAAACAACTCGGCATGGATCAATGTCCTTTGAACTTTGTGGTTTCTGTTAAAAATTCAACCTTGCTTCATTGCACTAATAGCTTATTATTTATTTTTATAAAATCATATTAACTTATCAATGCAAATCATATTTATTTACCTTTATTTGGCCACTACATCCTATAGTTAACCAACAGAGACACTGACAGAAATCAGAATCGCTACAAGTTTAATTCTAATTCATGCTAACCAATCTAAAATTTATAAAACATTGCCTAGAGACCCCCATCAGAACTGGGGCTATAAGCTACCTGGCACTGCTCAAACTTGCAGTTATGGTTACCTATTTTTTAGATTCATGGAATCGATCTTTGTGATCGCCAATACCTGTGATATTAGTTACGCAGCTTCCAAAGCAACAGAGGCAGGAAGTTCGCTGGAAATATCTATCTCACTTAGCTAACAGTTCGAAGATTTTTGACTTAACAGGTCTGAGCATGTTGCCTAGCAATATTTCAGAAAGGAAACAGATGACAGTGTAAAGAAAGGCAATTCAACCTACTGGGAAGTGAACAATTCAGAACAGTGGCGGAAACCGGGAAGGCTTGTGTTTTGTTGCAAGGAGCTACTCAGATATAACTTTATCATATGCAATGATGGCACGGCAAACTGGAGCAACATCTGCAAAGACACCACCCGCCACAGCAGCGAAAGCAGACCTTCTTCAGGCAGTAGGGCAAGACAGATCTTTGCCGAGTCCAGTATGGTATTTTACTGCATGAAAAGCAAGGTTTTAAATTGTTTTTGTTGTACAACTTTTAATATGTAGCACATAAATCCACATGTGCAATGACAACCACAGAGTGGCAATGTGATAACTTAGTTAAAGCTCTGGTTAAAAGGATTAAAGCAATCAGGCTTTACGGTGAGAGACACTGCAAGGAATGTCTTCATCAAATCTCCACATGTCAAGCCTCCTTTGCAGCAGAGCTCTGCCAAGGCCACGCAGCTCTAACACACTGACAGCACCCCCATTAAAATCAGGATCCTCAAACTGCGTTAAGCTGCAGCACCCATTTCTGTGGCAAGCAACCGAGATCTCCTTGGTGAGCTTTAGCGCACACTGGTGTTCCTCGCCTGAGGGTAACGCTCCCCGCCCGAGACCAGGGCTGGCCAGGGGACGCGCAAGGCCCTCGCCCTGCTCTGCCGGCACTCGCCTCCCAGAGCCTACACCAACGAAGGCGCTTCAGCACCATTAATTAGAGCATCATCCTCTCAAGCTGACCTCCATTTTTATTTTGCTACTACACTGAAAGCTGTGTATACAGATTGCTACAACGTTTGGGCAATTGGCCATAAAGTTACTGTGCTTATGAGTTCAACTCACTGATCACTCTGAAAATCAAAGCTTCTAAGGAACAAACAAGCTTACAATTAAGTCAACAAAGAACCGTAACAAGGTAACTAATTAACTAATGTTCACTTTAGAGGAGAAAGAGTTACATGTTTCTTTAAATTCATACAGCCTAGGTTACATCAAAATCAGTTGGGAGAAAAATGAGGCACAGATAAACATCCCTATCTTGGATAGAAAGAAATAGAAACTGGTATTATTTTGAGCAGTAAAAGGTCAACACAAAGAAATATTTTAAGAAACTCAGCCCCCTAAGCTACAAAATAGAGAACACAATTCAGTGATTTTCATGAGCTTGGAAAGCCGAAGCAAGCAAGAGAGCATACAACTGCTAAAGTGCTTTCCGTGAGGGTACGAAGGAGGAAAACAAACAAACAAACAAACTCTGAACCGGTGTGTTGCCACTGTCCATACGTACTCTCGCAGAGTTTACTTGAAAAAACAGATTCTCACAGTCGCCAGCAATACATACACTACAACTATGGGAGAAACACTGTGCTCAGCCTGTTCAGCCAGCTAAGCTTATATTCAGAATCATTAAGTGATTCATAAAATGAACCTGGCAAACATAATTCCTTGGTTTTGTCACACATGAAGGAGTGATATAATGACCTGTGTCAGCAGTTGTCATAGCTGGTCAATAGCTGGCAGTGACTTCAACTTGCTTTATTACTGATACCAGATTCTCCTTGTTCTATAGATTCCTCACAGAGCCCTGGAATTTCTATACAGGTCATTAACGGAGCTAAGTCTGACATACAGGTTATCACAGAAGACGGACAGAAAGAAGCCATACTTCTCTTCTGCCACAAGAAGAAGATCTGGGTAATCTCAACTCTCTCTTCTGAAATGGTAGGAAAGAAGAAAGATATTTCAACTTGCATCACACGGTGAATGCAAGACCTAACTCATTAACGTTTCTCAGACAAGCTAGCAATCGTGGACTGGAGACACAGCAGGAAACAATTTGTTGCTACGAACAAACATGAAAATTTGGGCTTCTCAAGTGAAGCTGAGGCCTACAACACTGGGTGCTCAGCAGGAACACCAGCAATGATTCCTCTGCACAGACCTCATTGCACATAGCGTACTCTTTCCCAGAAAAAATCTGAAAATTTGTGACAGGCATCTCTACCACAAAAAAAGAGGGGAAAATGGGGGGAAAAAAAAGAGGAAAAAAAGACAACTATCATGAGCAATTCCGAATGGGCTATGAGCACTAGCTCAAATTAAAAGGTCATGTAGCAAAGAACAGCTGCTTCCAAAAAGCACAGAAAAGGAAGCTTGCCAAAAGTTCAGACAGAATGATGCAGTCACAAAGTCCACGCATGGCAAACCTGGCTAAGCAACTAAACTAACTGAGTACCTCTTGTAATGTTATTTGGTCACCTGGTTACAAAGACAGTTCTGAAGTCTCCAAAGGAACACAAATAGAAATCACAGTAGTTATCAATGTTCTATACGAAATACTCCACATTAACACTGATTTCAGGGATAAGTTAGCTAAAAAAGTCAGTTTTGAGAGGCACACTGCTTGGAGGTTTTGCTGAGAGCAAACTAGTTTCTTGCAGTTTGCTCAAGAAATCTAAATATTTAAGGAAGATTAGCTGTGGACAGATAATTAAAACTCCAATATCTGCATTATGCAAAAGGAAGTCAGAAGCCCTATACTTCCCTTTTGAGCTCAACAAGCCCTTAGCCATGGGTACCCTGGCTTCTGGAACTGTTTTAAAAAGTCATTGCTACTCTCAGCTTTAATTTTTGAAGAGAGAGTAATTTAGCATCTTCCAGTTTTCATCTGAAAATAAACTTCAAAATGAAAATCGATCAGAGATTGTGAGGCTGCCAAGATTACTTTTCCCTAAAATTGTTGCTTAACAGGGAGTGGGAAGAACCCTGAGTAAGTCACTTGCTCAACTTTGAAGGAAAGAATTTAACAAATAATCTTTGATGGCTCTCCTCAAAATTTAAAGGTCATTTGAGAATGTCCGATTGCAATGATTATAACTGCAATTAGTTCTGAACTGATGAGAAATAAAACGGAAAGGGTAAGTTGCTCAGGAACGTGAAGGAGATATGCCAGAGAGCATTTTCCTCATTTTTGCACAAAGTAGCACGGAGGCTCCTAGACCCTAATGTAGTGAACACGCGAGAATTAGCACAACAAGCAATACCTTTTGGCCAGCTAACCTTCAAGTCCAGGGTTTGCTCCACTGCTTTTAAAGGTGTTTTCATTAGTAATTTCAGAAGTGGCTGCAACCACAAACCTTTTGAAGAAGAACATTTGTATGTGTAATTCCAGACTTGGAAATTTTCCCCCATAAGGGAATGAGAGTATACACCATGTAATATAAGGTTATATTTATATACTATAGAGCCTGAACAAATAAGTTGTTAATTTTGTTAATTTTTCTCTTGCTTCCATTTTTCTGGGGCAGCAAATGTTCTGTCAGCCATTATCTTGAGAAAAATTGTAATTGATGGGTTCATTTTCATTTATGCCTAAGGAATTTTCACATTATCGTAAGCTGGGAAATATGTGATAATTGACGTTGGTGATAAAACTGCATTCATACCCATTAGGCTGTTCCACGTATATGCTTAACTGTCAACACTGCAATAGCTTTAACTGCAAATAGACATCGTCCATTAGCCAACCAGAGTGCTTAACAAGAAAACACAGATATTTTAACTGTTACTTGGAGGATGAGAAGAACATAGTTGTCATTTGAATAGGCAGTTTTACTTTTTTTTTTAAAAAAAAAAAAAAAAAAAAAAAAAAAAACTACTCTGAATCTCTCCCTCCCCCCAAATGTATTTGCCTTCAATATTTGGGCCACAGAACAACATAGTTTACAATAACAGCAATACTAAAATCTCCTGTAACACTGTCCATCCATCCAGAGTTGTCACAGTATTTTTTAAAGATAGGAAAGAACTACATTTATTTCCTGCTTTAGAAAGGAAAAACAGAGGCACAAAGAGGAAAAGTAATTTGCCCAGTGGTGGACAGTGTATCGCTGAGTTACTGGACAAACCTTACTGAAGGCTGAAGGAGCGAGAAAATACAGTTCCCCAACTCATATGTAAAAGAATTCTTTCCAACACAGGTCACATCCATCTCAGGGGGCACAGGGAGATGAGTGCCTCTACTGCACCATTCCCTCTGCCTTGGATCCTCCCTATTAATGTCAAGACAAAAATAAGATCCACAGGGCTCCCAGTGATCCCTTTACGTGCAAGATTTCTGACTGGAGTCAACATCCTTTTCCTCAGTAAGGTAGGGGACAAATAAGGCGAATACTTTGGCAAAGAGGCCGATAAAAGAGCACCACCTTTGGTGCCTCCTCTGATGAGATCTCTGCTGGACAGACCACCACAGCCTAATTTTTAATAGCCCTTCTTCCTCCACTGTATAGGACCCCTTCAAATTTCAGCTGCCTGGTTCTACGCCGGCAGCCTGCCCAATCCCCAAAGCAGCAGAATCAGCCTCCTGGGCGCAAAGCGCTTCCCCCGCCGGGGCAGTCCGGTCTCGACCCTCCACAGCTCCTGCTAAACAGCAGGATTATATTCCAAGCTAGCGAGCATTTGTGTTCACTCAGTCTAGTGCTGCAACTTTCTCTATCTATCACTGGTGTTATTTCCCTGGATGGTTGTTTCATATTTTATTAGAAATGACAGCTCTATTATTAACAAGAAAAAAATAAAGCACGAAAGAAAAATACAAGTAGTAGCTTTAAGAGCCAGGTGCTGAAGGATGTGAAAGTTTTATTCAGTGACACACAGGAAATGGCTGGACCTGTGAAATATTTGCTACTTGAATGGTTTATCAAAACTGACACTGCTACAACGATTACTACTAATTATTTTGTCAAAGCGTCGATTCTATTCACAGTGAGAAAGTTAGTGGCAAAAAAACATACCTTAAAAATAAAGACTGAAAGACCATTTTACTTGGGCGCACTTGATTGCTCAGGAGACTGGTAAAGATATATGAAGCTTTTCCTCTCCAGATTACTAGTTCAAACCCATGCCTGACACTAATCACAGAAAAAAATACCAGCCGGTACTTTATGATGACTTGTGTGAAATCAGTTCACAAGCCAGGTGCTTGTGGTCAGCTGTACATATCAAAAAATCATCACAGTAATTGCCACTTGGTGGTGGTTTCAGTCACGAGACTAAAGTGCTAAATACAAATACACAGATTATACTACCTACTTCTCAATTCAAAAATTAGCCCCTTGGGAAACTACACAGTAGTAAAATGCAAAATTTCATTCTCCAAAATAGACTACATACGTAATTACCTTTTCTTTTTACTAGAAGTTATAATGAGAGATTTACAACATGTAAAGTTAACTTGAATGTAACCCTAAGTCGCCTTATATCCACATGCAGAACTCCCACCCTTTAGTGCAAGAACCTCAGATCAAAATGACAAACAAACAAACAAAAAAAAAAAATCAGCAAACGAATCACAGAATGAATGTGGTGAGTATCTCAGAATATCGTTAACTTCCTAATAGCTTCCTCCTACCAGGTATTGTTATAAAAGATCCCTCAGTCCACACTCTGCAGTAGAAAACATCACGCTATTCAGCTTGCCATAGGATTTCTCAAACTGGGATGTCTGATCCTAATCTCTAATGGATTAGTACATGCACATGAAGACTAACCTATCTAAGATGCATTAGACTACTCTGCTGGCAGGATGTCCAGCAAAACTAATATATAGTAGGGATTACATAGTAAAAGTTACTTTCATAATGATATGGGCATAATCATACCAGATTACTAATACCGACAGAGTTTCCTTTTGGGAAGGGTTTAGAATTCATCTTCGTAATTCAGAAGAGCGTGTTCACATTAGCTGCACACCTATAGCAATACAGCCATAATAATAACGCCAATATGTTTTCTTATCTAGTTAGCTCACAAGTAAGCTGTGCTAACGAGTCAGAAAGCACTATTCAAACAGAATAATTCAAATGTTATTTCATACTGCGGCTGTTCTCACCTCAAAGTAGGCTAATGTAAGGGAAATAACTCAAAAACAAATCACTGCAGTTTTAACCTGAACGATCATGTATTTTGAGTCACTTTGTATTTGCTTTCAATGACAGACAGTGTGCTATGTCTAGCAAGCAGGGGTGAGCTCACATTTAAATTCTCCCGGTTGGTTTCCAGATGTGAAAAGAATGGAGAAAGATCAGCTATGTTTACATGCTGCAGGATTTTCATTTTTCATTTACCTAGACTTCTTCCATGTTTGTAAATACAGTGTTATTATTTCAGGCCTTCTGATAATACAAAGACTGAAAAAAATTCTTTTCCCCAAAAATGAGTTGATGAACAATGAGCTACAAAGTTTATAAATTATATGATCACTGGCTAATAAAGCCTTTGGCACTAGAATTTACACGCTGGGGTCAAGCCTATTAAGTCTATTAGGGTCCCAGTTGCTTTTTATACAGACCACCAAGGCCCAAAAGAAATCAAAAGCTACTGACCCTGTGTACTAAACAGAGAAGTAGCCAGTTTTACAGATACATAAATCGGAGAGAGTTGCTGCCCCTGTGGGGGTGGCAGGGGGAATAGAAAAAAAGCAATTTCAGATTTGAGGTGGACACAAAATAAAGACTTACTTTATTTTTCTATACAGAAACTAGAAGCAATACATTGTTGAAACTCTCATTCACAGAATTTAAATCAGAAGGAACCATTAGATCATACAGGCTGACCTCCTGCATACCACAAATGTCATTAGATCTCACCCAGTTGTGCCCACACTGAGCCAAATAACTTGTATTTGCTCACAGCGAGATTTTAAGGCTAGCTTTGGAAATATCAGTGGAGAAATCCACCGCTTCCCAGAGCTGCAGTAGCCTATTCCAACGCTAGTAGCCCCTCACTTGACAAATTTATATTCAGCATCCAATCTGAATTTCTCTAGTTTCAGCTAGCTCAGTTGCCTGCTGTTTCACCACTCCCTGCAGGATTAAAACAATTTTTCACTCATGGAGAAATTATGTGCTGGAACCAAGGTATCTCAGCATTAAATCTCTAAAGGTATGGCATGTCCTACGTTCCTGAAGTTGTTCTAATTGAAGAGGAAAAGGTACTTTACAATAACCTTTGACTAATGGCAGAACTGAGCGTATTTTCTGGGATTGCTGTCACCAATGCTGTTGGCAGAGACTCATTCTATTTGCCTCTCTACCTCAAAACAGCCAAAATGGAAGAGGCCTGACTTACACCCACTCTGACAAAAGCAGGAAACCAAAGATCATATTATATACATACGTTTCTAAACTGTTACATATGCACTACACAAGAGATTCGGTTATTTGGGAATCTGATTATGTCAAGTTATGTGTATAATTTTGCTTGGAGTGAGGAGGAGCACACGCGCTTCTCAGCTGCTTCAGCTGAGCTGAAACCGTTTCCATAAGTTAAACCAGAAAAGTGGTTTAGAAACAAGAAAACAGAAAGCAAGCTTCAACTAAAGAAAAACACAAAGGCACAAAGCAAATGCTAGGAGATAATCAAGTCAGAGAACAAAATAAGAAAAGCCTGAGAAGCATTTTTAGGGATAGGGCTTGAGGAGAGCGTTTAATTAAGGCTGCAGTCTGGTTAGTATTGAACGCTTTCACTTGCCCTTGGGAATGTCCTCAGGACTTGGGATCAAACAAACAAGATTCTGCAGGACACAATCAAAGCACAGATGTTTACCTTGACCACAAAGCAACTACCATGGGTCACATGCTAATTTTTTTAAATGCCTCTAATAGTAATCAAAAATATAATTTAACAGGTCTGGATTGTACTTTTATAAATGTTATCATCTGAGAATTTTCATTAAAGTAGATGAGAAAAGTTTAAAGTTACTTCAAAGCAGAAAATCAGAAGTTGCAAAGGACATTTTTATGGAATGAAATACCATCCAGATAAACTTTCATTGAAACAGGCCAAGCTTGGAAAGCCTTAAAAATCAAATTGCATTCCAGAGAAACAGAACTAAACTCCACTGGCCTACCCCTTCATTTGCTATACGACTGCATCCTCTCTCTAGCTTTAGGCAAAAGGGCAGCATTAATCCTCTCTAACTGAGGAGGAGATCAAGTTTATATAGGATGAATTTCCTAGCTCTCAGGACGTAACCCTACAGACTCAGGCAGACCACATCATGTCAGAGAATCACATATCACATCCCTACCTTTACTGCGCAGCAGCTGCAGCACACATGCATAAGGAGCCTGGTCTTTTCCAAAGCACCAAAATAACTGGAAATCAACACATCCCAGAAAAAGCTCCACGCTGTCAGGAAGCGCAGCACTGACTGCTGAGGTGCAGAACCAGACCAGGGGAGGGACTGAGGAATTCCAGGACACAGGACAGCTGGGATCAGGCCGTTGCCACAGGTGAAGCAACAGTGTGAACTAATTGCACCCGCAGCCTCCCACAGCCCAGGGAGAACCGCCCCAGCTGCACGGCAGGGGAGCAGGGGCACGTGTAAGGCAAACAGATAACACAGGTGCAACAGCCAGACACAGACACTCTCCAAAGAAGCAAGTGTATCTTTACACAACTGGGGAAAAGCTAACAGACACTAACACTTGATAAACACATCCAAAATTTCAAAACTTACCTAAGTTCACACTTTTCAAGTGAATATTACCCCAAAGCAAGTACTCAATTATGCACAAATTGACGGGACAGCAAGCCTAGCCGTTTACTTACTCACGTCTACGTTTGCTTCTTCCTTTTATGTCAAACATATTTATATCATAGCAGTCCTTCAATAATCAGTTGGATGCAACACCAAGTGTTGTTACTGATGCCACTCAAATGCTAGAAGCTTCACACTACACCAGCTGATAAATGTTACGTAATGCTGCAAACTTCTACATTCATTTGCATTATAACCGAAACACACCTTTCTAAAGGCAAAATGGTTATCTGGAGTTGGAAGGGAGGGCAGCAATAAAGCTAGTAATCATACCAGCATCTTTTTTAGGATTCCTTAAACCTGTGGAATAACTAATACACATAGCTTTAGCCTAGATTTTAACTGCACTTGAAACTCTGCCACCTTCCTGTTAAAATGAGTCTTCCAAAGCAAAACCTGCTTGCGTAAGAACCAACTGGTGACTGAATCTCCAACTAACCATTCTCTCAGCTGGTGCCGTTAGCAGCACTTCCGACATATTCTTGTGCACATTAGGATTTCTCAGGCCTGAAAGTTCAATGCAAAAAGAAGTGATATGTTCTCATGCCTCAACCCCTAATTCAGTTTGCATATGAATGCAAGTCCCCTGTTTGGAAATTTAAACTAACAATCTAGCGACTAATGTATGCGGAAGAAATTAAAAGCACTAACTGACTCCTGTAGATCAAGATTTCAAAAGCATTTTAAAAAGACTGCAGCTAATAAAATTGAAGCACACAGGCATTTGGGAAAAGCAGCACTAGTCCAAGTTGCTGGTGTGCATCATTCTTAGGAAATACTACACATGCTGTGTATGCCGGGCATCCTGGAGCAGCCTCAATCTTTGGCAGGCCTCGCAGTCTTTCCGGAGGATACAAACTGCCAAGTATTTGGAAGCATTCATTAACCTTAAGTGTCTTGTTTACTGATTGCTCAACTCAGGACATCTTGTAACTAATTTCCAGAAGTGCCTAGGACTTTCTTTACTGACCAATGGCAAAGGATTGTCTGTGACAGTGATGTAGCTGGAGCAATTCCAGTCTGAAACTGAGTGACAGCTATCTGATTTACTTCAGTTTAAGTCAACTAGGTTCTCAAAAAGGTAACAGTGCTAGCCTTTGCTAAGTTCATTTTGGTGAAAGCACATCAAGGACATAAGAGTTGCAGGCAATTTTGGAGACAAGAGAGGTAGCCAGGTGCAGTAACCTTTCTCATCAACCCAGTTTTTTTTAGGGTGAACCACTGAAGATGGTTTGGGCTAATCTAGCTGGCACACATTATAGCAGATTAAGGCACTTTATCCATCTGTGCTATGAAGACGACTGTGTTCAGCTGCTTGAGGTAGAGCTGAAGATGCTCATCTGCAGCCTAGGAGCTCAAAGGGGTAACTGTATGTGCATGACTATGATGGTTTGAATTTGTAACTAATGGACACTGCGTACTACCTCGGGTCTTGCGTGACTTCTCAGCTGGTCCTGCACACTTACTTACCACGCTGGAAGAGTACGGCCATTCAGCTCCCTGCTGCCATCCAGCATACACCGGCACACAGCAAGGCTCCTGCCCTCACACTCTTCCACACACCTTCCCATGAATTCTGCCCTGACGAGGATTGATGAGTAGGATGGGTTGTTGATATTATTTGAAGAACAAGATGAATTTTCAACAGTACATTGAAATGTAAGCTTTAATAGAGAAAACAGTAACTGTGTGCCTATAATTTCACTGACTACAGAACACAGTTTGCAGCTCTCTAAATTATAGTCACAGAGATGATATCCTGAATCTCTTAATCTCTGTACTTCTTTATAAGCATCCGTTCATATGACTTCTCCCTCCACAACAGACTTGGAATTTCACAGAATCTGAATTTTGCAGTACTTGTCTTACATAATCTGAGAGATGTCATTTTATAGTCTGGAAGTTAGCAGGAGATTATTTTTCATTAAAAGGTATGTTCTTGGCATAGATTTCTCTCTTATGGGAGACTCAGTCAGCTGTCTTCAGGCTGCTGGAGCCATACACTGTTCTACCATCTTCAATTTAGTCAGGTGAATCTCATTAATCTGAGAGCTAATAAGAAAATGTGCAGAAATATTTGTTACTATCCAGAGCATAAATATGATAGTAGTATGGTCCAATTCTGAAATAAGGAGAAAGTAGCAGATAGATGACTAACTGCACATTTGGCAATCAAAGAACTCAGACTTTCTTTTCCGTATTCAAAGCATCAAATACAGTAGTGCAATCACTGCTCTTCTGCAAGTCTATTTGCTCTATAAAGAGACAAGGCAGCACTAGTAGGAAGAAGGCCCACCCTTGCCTTTTATTTGAGACTGTGACATACAAATCAAGGCAAACACTTTCTGAGTTCTGATAGTTAAAGTATTTTGTTTTATTCTCCAGGACAGATGAAAGCCCTTTCCTTGTTTGGAAAGACGTTTATCAGGAAATACAGACTACTTATTCCACGCTTGACTCATTGTTTGTGGTAGTCAAATAATTTGTAAAGTGGTATCAATCCAAGTAGCTTGCAAAACATGAATGCTTTAGTAGAAATTCCTTTTTTCTTAAGGCATTTTTTTTCTGTTAGTTTAAACAATTACCAAGACTAGTAGATTTTACATTTTATCCCACACATAAAAACATGCTGCCACAGAAAGACGTGCTTCTGTCCTTCCCCTCCCACCTGCTCTGCCCCTGCACTGTTCTTTCTTTCCTCCCACGTGCTAGCAAAACTTTTCACACGGCTGCACAGACCACTCAAGGAATGACTCTTGTTAGATCTAACTCAGCAAAAACACCAACTGATCTCATTCTAAGCCACATCAGCTCCTACACTGCTGTGCCATGCACCAGCTAGCACAGGTTGGGGGAGAGGGGTCACCGGTGCCCGCAGGGGCCGTGCTGCCCTCACTCACTCACAGCGCTCACCGCCCTGCTCGCCCGTGCGGCGCGGCCCTGCTGGCCGCCCCCCCGGCTGTACCGGACAGTCCTCCCCGCTGCTGTTAAATTTCTGTTGTTTGCCCAAGAACCGAGACTCTAACCTCCAGCTCAGGGACTCCCTAGATGCTCCAAGCCCAACCCCCCATAACAGCTTCCCCAAGGCTCCAGCCCCGTTGTCTATTCCACGGCTCCTTATGGTTACACATACCCTTTCCCAAGACCTTTAAGTGCTAGCGCTCTAGATTACCACCTCAAGAGACATGTGAAATAGGCTGAAAATTGCACTTTCATTGCTTTACTTAAAGGACAGGCTGTATTAACATAACAAGCTTTCTGTATGGCCTGTACCGGAGGCGCATCCTCCCCACCCAGTGCCCGTGGCATCCAGCTCATCGGGATCCTGGCTCGAGTTGCTTAAAGGGCTTCAAGAAGGGTAGTGCCTCAGCGTGCACCTTTGAACAATTTTCTGCCATTTCTTTCAGGCATCTCTCTTAAGAGTTTCTGCAAACTATTACCGATCCCTAGCTAAGTGTCAGAGCTGCTTACGGTGACTTTTATTTTCCTGAAAAATTTCTTTTTTCCTGATTTTTTTTCCTCTCAAGGAAAAACAGTTTATAGTGATAGCGGTTTGTATCTGAGCAGCAGACTATCTCCATTTAATTAATGACTTAATGTTATGTTTGGGCTACTATCTGTCTGAGTTCTGGCAGAGGACAGGCAGAAAATTAGGAACTTTTACTGTCCAATGTGAAATCAAGATACTGAGATTTCACAACCACACTTGTTTCTCAGCTGTAGAGGCAGATTCCCAAAATGGCTACACACAAATTTATCATAGGGGACCTTGGTCAGAGGAAGGGAGATGCTTTCCTCACAGCTCCCGAATCCTACATTTTGGCTACAGGCAGCCAGAGTCACATCTTCAAACCCAGCACTTGACTGAAGTCCGTCTGAAATTAGGAGAACTTTAACAAGGTTCACCTCCCAGCCAATACGTGCTCTTTCAGGAGCGAATAGGTATTCTCCCTTCTTATGCTCTTCAGCAGGATTTTCCTTTGAAATCTGTTCTGCCAAATTCTCTGCAGAATGAAGCTCAAATGAGATTAGATATGTTATTTCAATTTTAAGGCTCCAGACTCAGTTCAGTCCTTTGTATTTCTACTGTGAGTCTTTCTAGTGGTTTCAGATTATTTTATCCTAAATACACCTGCAAACTATATTCTTTGCAACACGAAAATCAAACAAGGATAAGATTTTAACAAAACAGCCCTTGAAAAAGCTCACGTGCTGATAAATTATCCCATCCCAAGCAGTACCACGTAGCCAGGCACAGCCCTGCAGCTTCCTCCTTCCCCCACGGCTCTGTTTGCTTCCTGCACAGAGTCAGAGCCCTCCCACCACCCCTCCGCTTATTAAACACGCTCATTAGCTGCACATCTGCAGCTTCCTAGCACGGCTCCTGCTGCAACAGCAAAGCAGGTTCTTGATCTAAGCAACTGTGCAACATTTTAGTGGAGTGGTTATCACATCTGCTTTACACGCTGAAGGTCCTGGGTTCAAGCCCCAGTGGACCAGCACCAGGAAATCTTTAGGAGGCTGGACTAGATGATCTCCAGAGGTCACCTCCAACCTTACTGATTCTGTGATTTTAACTTTCTGGGTGGAGGCTCAAGCCAAGGATTCATGCACAAGAAGTCCCGGCAGCCATAAGAAATTCCGTAAGGCCAGTTAGTAAAGCAGCTGATCTATAGGTTGCCAGAGATATGTTGAAAGCTACAGAACAGATTGGTTTTAAAGATCTACTCTAATTACACTGTTTAACTGCACGACTCCTGAAACCTGGAGTGCTTTTTTTTTTTTTTTTTTTTAATAAAAAAATCTGCATGTTTATCCAAAGAGATTTTTTCAGTGAAACTGTTTTAAAACATTTCTGAGTAAAATGACCATTTAATTTCATCTGAAAATTCTAAATATTTATAAAATAGTTTAATAATTTAAAAATCTAAAGCATTAATAAACATTAGAGTACATTTTGAGAGAAACTAATTAAAGCACAAAACCCTGTTCTGAAAGGGTCAAAATAAAAAGTTACTTTGTCTAAACCCATCTGAAGGAATATTAGTGGTCTGTAGCATTAAACAAATTAATCTGAATTTTTAGTAGAAAGATCTGCCAAAAACATACATGTCCTCACCTCTACGACACAGAGCAGATACCCTACAGCAGGAAAGAAGTCTGAATGACTTAATAAATCTTCTATGATCTTGAAATAATTCTATTAAGCTTTAACTTCCTTCCCACCTTCCATTGGTACAATCATCTGTCTCATTCATGAAAAGGAACCTACATTTCTTAGCTGCGGAAACAAAGTTGCAGGCTACCACAGAAAACATACCACATGCTCCCTGACAATCAGTAAACTCCCTAATAATATAATCAGTGTAGCAGTCAGGAAGAGAAGTATCTATTTAACAGAATATATATTAGATAGAACGAATTAATATAGTATCACTTAGTCTTGCAGTTCCTTTCTTGCTCATGAATAATTTGTGTTTTGCTTTCTCCACCTGTTGCTTTATTAATTTGCAGTACAACTTATTCTATTCAGTTATTGTCTGGAAACATGAAAAAAGAGAACGTGTGCAAATAAAAATAAGCAATACTTTTACTTTTGCACTCACTTCTTTAAAATATATTCCTGTCTTTTAAGTTTGAACAATTTCTCTCATTTCTCCCTCTTCCACCTGTCTATGTTTCGGTCACTTGATTTACACCGCAAAACTACCTGTTGCCTACCAGCAATGCAAGCAACAGAACCAGCCTAGCTGCTAAGACAGACTCAACAACACTATTTGCAGCAGCACCAGGGGGGCATGTCTGAAAGGTGGCAGAAGAACATGGTTTAAATTCCACTTCTACTCACAATGTGCAAAATGAGGCACTCTCCTAGTTACCCAGGAAGCTAAGCTAGTTTAAACTCTAGCTTCTTCATTTTCCAAAAGCCATTACACAGAGCAGATCTGTAAAAGACCTTGAGAAGGCTAAGCTGGGATTAGCTAACAGGCTAGGGTTCCTCAGCTCAAAACAAAATTCAAACACAGACTGGGGCCGAGGAGAGACCTGCGGAGAGGCTCTGGCATTCTGTATACCACTTCCTCTTGCCAGGGCGATGGGTACCTCCAGCTCCCAGGGGGTTACATTTCATTCATATTAACGCTAATGATGCTAAAAGCATCACTGGAGCAGAAAAGAGCCATTTTACCTTTTTCTTCTTTACTCTATGAGACTTTAAGAAAAGTATGAGACTTTTCCCTTAATCAAATATTTAAACAGGGAGCTGCACATGTATTTTATTATAGGTTATTTTTATGGTTTTACGCCTCTGTTAAATAATAAATGGCTCAGTATGTGCTAAGGTACAAGGGTATCCTGTTTGTGGATAGTGATGAGTTGTACATATAGAATTTCAAATAACATCTACTAAAAAAACCACAACATCACGTATTTTACATCACTAAGATAAGGACAACTTTTGCTGATTATCTTAGAAATAAAATAGATCTATCACAGTCAAGTGCTTTATTATGAAACTAATTCCAGAATCCCCCATATTAGTTATGCATCTGGAAAATTGCTCAGTTATCAAAATTACAATAACTTGCAACGGTTGTTATTTATAGATTAGGCACCTGCTAAAACAAGCTTTGGTTTCTGCCACGATATCACAATTGCCTCATTGGATAACATGACAAAACGCCCCAAAACAGCGCACAGGGGCGACAGCATTCTGCCGCCCTCACTGGCGGTGGCTGCACTTCTGTCCAATAACACGTACTCACAGTGACGTTTTGGAGACTGCAGCCTGACATTAACTTACCTTGACATACACGCACACTAATTTGGAAGCGTTAGAACTGGTCTCCCTCTACACTCCTGCCTGCGTTACAAGGCCACCAGTTCTGTTTTCTGCCACTGAGGCCTGCCGTCTCTGCTCCCTCCCACAGCCGGCCAGAGAGCAGAACGTTTGTTGTGGTAGCAGGAGGCAAATTCATGCAGGTATGAGACATAATGCTCTTCCTGGATATTTTTTAAAGGTCCTCAACCTGCAAAAGCTGTAATTTGCCATTTGATAGCACAGGTTGAACAAGGGTGTGAAGGCAGGAGGAGAACATCTTGGTAGAACAAGGTACTTTAAGAATATTTGGTGTCTGTCTTTTGTGGTGAACAACCCACCAAGGAAATACATATTCTGGAGGCCCATGAATGTGGCATTTACCAAGAACACCACCAAGAACAATGTCGCTCCCGCCTTAGGGAAGCTTCCACAGAATCCGACTAGCAAAGAGCTAATCATTCTGCATGTTAACAGCTTTTCTTCAGCTAAAGATTTCAAATAACGTTAGGCTTCTTAATATTAATAACTTATTAAAATCAGGCTAATTAACAATCTTACTTTGATCAGAATCTTTCACTTAGACCACATATACTTACATCATATATATATATATATACACATATATGTATATGTGTATATATACATATACGCATGCACTTTTGTTGCAGTCCTGCAATACATTGGTACGTATATATACTCACATATATACATACATACTCCAGAGCTGGGAGCCACCTTGACAAGCACATGGCAGTGGCATAGCTAGAGCAAGCCTCTGAACAAATGCTTCACATGGCTTCTGCTCTGAATCAGAGCTAATTTTTCCCCAAGAAGCAAGAATTCTTCCTAACATCACAGATTCACTAAAGGAGTTATTTACACGTAAGCATCCCACAAAGCAATAAAAATAGTGAGCAATACTTACCGGACTGATGTTCCAGCTGCTCAAGATCTTCTCTTGTGAGGCATCTCTGGACCCACTGAACTAGCTCTTTTGAATCTCCTCTCTGGAACATCCAGATGACCAGCATCCTCTGCAGAGTTCTCTGGAGTCCCGGTTTTTACAAGGCTCATCACTGCAGTTGTATCGTAGGACTTCTCAACTTTGATATCTTTTTCTTTCTTCTCTTTGTATCTAGAAATTCCCCTTCTTTGCAAACAGGGTTGTGGCAGGCAGGCGGCTCAACGCTTGGGGCTGCTAGCAATTGCATCAAAAGCCTTGGCCAGAAGTGTCCAGCTCTTCATAGCAGAGAAATCCCCACAGCTAGAGAATCCTCAGACCTCTGGTTCATACTCCTCTTGTCCTGTGCAATGCAACAGCCCTGAGCGTCTGCAGGTGAGAAAACTGCAGCCACTGAATTGTATGGCTGGCAGTGCTGGCTCCAGGCATTCTCCAGGATGCAGCTGTGCTCTTCTGGCTGACATTGGGAAGACATTGCAGAACTGAAAAGCAAAGCCAGCTAACAGTCCTTAGCAGGAGCACTGCTGACAGAGGAGTAGGGAGGATACAGCTATATGGAGGGCTGCAAGCAAAGAAAGATGGAACAGGATTAGCAGTGTAAGAGTTCTGGAGTCATGTCCCACAGTGTATAGCTATGCTGCAGTGATGTTGCAAACTGATCAGGTAGAAAAGGAGGTGATAAGTGACACAATTACATAACCATAAATTGTGCAGGGCTTACAGGCCCACGCTAAGTTTATGGATATGAAAGAATAAAGTATACAAACCTGAACATGCACCTAACTATTGCTGTAAGTATATTTCCTTATTTCCTACATTACAGACAGGAGTGGAGCGATCAGTTCTCTTCAGCACATACTTTTGTGTTGCAGGTGATTTATACAACCTTCAGACTAAGTTGAGAATGAATAGGATTCATCAGGAGCAGAAACTGATAGAGCCACAAGATTTGTCTGGAGTACAAGTCTTTACAAATACTATATATACACTAGTATTATGTATAACAGTATTGTATTATAGTATCTATATAGTATCTCTTTACAGTACAGCACCTAGAGGCAATTTATGAAATTATCTTCTACTTCTAGAGGCCTCAACAGTGTCATTTAAATGATGTGGCACTGTTACAGTGTGGAGTTGTCTATCTATTGGATTAATTGTTAATAAACAGCTGTATGACTCCCGCTATAATCTATTTGATATGGTAAAATTATGAATATCTAATTCTGCAGGCACTTCTTATTGTTAGAAATATAACTCAAACTGAATCGATACATTCTAATGGTTTCATACATGTTTCAGCAGAGTTTAGCCTGAAACACATTATTATCTTTATTAACACTTGGTAAGATTTTGCTCGTAGGACAGATCTGCAATAACATTGGACAGTCGGCTTTGAGCTCGACCCCCTTCACTAATGCATTTGAAGAAGCTATTGAATAAGCCATGCTGGCAGTCTGTGCATTCATCTTCACCAATTACATTTTTTTCTTTTTTTTTTTACGCTTTTATGCTTAGCTTAGTCAGTATTACAACACAGAACACACATTTAGATGCAACATAATTAACTGAAGACATGCTGTTGTGCAAGAAGCATGTTAGCTGACCTAGCTTTAACCTCTCATGCCTTTGAAGGCTAAATTAGTTGTGTGAAATCTGTTGAAGGCACAGCATTGTAATCATGCTTGACTTGGAAATTAGCCAGATGTCCTCTACAACTTCACAGCAGTTTAGAACAAAAGGTGTACCCCAGTTTCACATGACCGAATACAGTGGATTGAATGCAATCGACTGAATACAATGCAGGGATTACGTATTTTCAAATAACTGTCAGTGAGAATCCCTATCCTTTTCTTTAAGTAGGTAAAGTCTAAATTGTTCTCCATACTACAATGAAGACAAATTAAAAAGAAAGCTCATCTAAATTATCTAATATTTTTCTATACGACTAGTTTCTGTTATTACCTCCTTCAAGACAAAACAGTGACAAGGAAAACTCAGAAGACAAATCATCACCTTGTACTAATCATTCACGCCTCACTCCTATCACATAATTGCATCCTATAAGCACATACCCTCCATATGCTTCATTAGAATATTTTTCCCATTAGTTAAAAAAATAACCTGGGCTAAGTCACCAAAATCAGCATTCTACAACACTAGCTGCCAGGAAACAAATTTAACTTTTTTTTTTTTTTTTTTTTTTTTTTATCACAGACATTATAATTTACCAAAATACTGACAATCTAATCTTTGTTATGGAAATAGCATTTAAATGAATTTCAGACTCATTTGCTTAGTTCAGCACCATGTGATGTTATACTGTATTAACTGCAAAAATGGTGAATAAACTAGTCCATTACAATAAAAGTAATCTGAAGTCTCAATCTCGTTATCAGGATCTGAAGTTACCAAGACTCCTGCTGAACAACTTCCCCTAACAGGACTACCTGCATTAAGAGTTGCGAGGCTACAAAAAATATAATTCTTCAGGATTAGTGTTGTCTTTGCTGGCATTCTTTCAGATGATCACTCTTGGAGTGGAGCAGTTCATTAGCTTTTTAAGAAGATATTTACAAAGGGACACCGTGTCAGCCAGAGTCTTCATGTAGACCTTTCTCCCATAGCAAATGGGCAAAGAATCCTAGGAGACTTCTAAACTTCAAAAGAAAAAGAAAAGAAAAGGAAGTGTAGAAATTGGACTAAAATACTTCTTAAACAGAGAGATCTCAACCCAACTAGAGAAGGTAGAATAAAACTATGCCTCCACTGGACCTTTTCTTCCAGGCATGGCTGCAGTTAACTCAGTGATTACTTTGCAGAAAACTCTGCCCAATCCCTTCCGATTCTCAGGAGGATCTCTGTCTCCTCTGAGACGGCTGGCTGCTCTTCACTGTAGTCTTTGCACTTGAGTTGCAATTTTACAATACACTGAACTCTTTTACCTCTCACACACTTCCATCTTTCAAGCCTGTTCTCCCAAGAAAGCAGAAGTATCATCCCACCTTTCAGAGGTCCACTTGGAATGATCCAGCCATTTCTTGAAACACAACATATTACTGAGAGCAAGTTGAATATACCCTGCCACGCCACAGGAAGCTAGAAGATCTTGGATGAGACCTAGACTGCTTTACAAAAATTTACTAATTGAGAAGTTGAGAACGTTGCTTTCAGAAAGATAGTAAGGTATTCAGGGATATTTCTTCTAATCAGATTAATAAACTAATAAAATTCTACCCAAAACAGTCTCTCCTAGGATTATAAAGTAAAGAAAGACAGGTGGTATGTGAACTAAACATTTGTTTCCACAATAAGAAACTAAATGCTAAATACACACACCCAAGCTGATGGAGTGAGATGTCAAATGTAATTTCAGCATTGTGACCCTCTCTGGATTGCAGAATGCTTGATTGTTTTACTCAGATGTTTTCAAATTCTTCCTTTTTTGTTTTCTTTAGAGAAAAGTATTTAAAACAACAGCAACAGAAGACAGTAGAAGTGGTATCTGTGAAATAATCAATGAAGATAAAGGAAGAAAATAAAGTATCAAAAATTCCTAAAAGTGTATCTTGTGCAAGGAGAGTTAAAGTTATGGAGGAAGCACTGGTACTGTGCCTCTTACCTTGTTCCATAAACCACAATACGGCATCTGTGCCCTATCTATCTCAGTATGCTCCGAGAAATCAACTGGACACAGGTCTGTTAATTACGGTGGTTTGATCTCCTTTTGAAGGGGAGTGGGAAAAGGACAGCAAAAGTTTAATGACTGACTGTAAGCAATTTGTTCTATGATTCAGACTTGTGCAAGATTCAAGGTTTCAGTCATTTACCAATGAAGTAGTTAGTATTGGTAATACTTCAACACCAGCAACAGTGTATGCTCTGAGGTATATTATTAAGGTTTTTTTAAAAGCATATGGGCACCCACAGCTCCTAGCTCAGTGGGATTAGGCATCTTTGAAAATTCTACATTAAAGCCTTTGAAAACCTTGCCCTAAAAACTTCAGTGGTATTCTTAAAAATCTGGATGATAAACAATGGCTGCATTGAGAAGCACTGAGGTAACTTCATTGTTTGATACAGTCATGTAGTAAGTTCCTATATACTTGTTGTATTCAGACTAACCATCTAACGTCTCTGACACTGCCAGGACTACCATCTCCTACTGGCCTCATAAGGAAACCTGATACATTTGTTGAGTGTTTTTTTCAGTATGGAAACTGCACCAATTTAACTAAAGCAGTACAGGCTGAAAAGAAAAAGTACAAACAAAGGGCTTGCTAAGACTTAAGCTAACTTCCAAATTTATTAAATCCAATTTGCTCCTTAGGGAAGAATTTATATACAGTAATTTCATAAAGATACGCTGCAGAGTTAACACAAAACACAGGAAGCCATATAAGTAGAGCTGAAGGCAAATATGGTGGTTCTTCTGCGCATTACTCAAAATTAGCAAGGAACTATGTATAGGAACACTGAGATGGAGCCAACTGCCCCATTCCACAATGCTGGAAACACTCTGAGTATCCTCTGAGCTCAGCCCTTTCTAAAGCAGATGGAAGGTCTGCTGATGAGTCGTCTGACTTCTGCAACTGTGAAAAGGAGCTCAGAAAACGAAACACATACTATTGCTGAATACTACATTGCAGTCCACAAAGAATTTTAATGCAACAGTGAAAAATGAGGCTTAAAAATCTCCCAGTATTTTGCAATGAAATGCTGTAAAATTTCACCCAGGTGAAATGCAATTATAGCTACAGTTCTGCTTCCTACCTCAAAGTCGGCTGCATCGCTACTGTCAGGAAGATGTAAGACACAAGGAAGAAATGAAAACATCCAAGGCAGAACACCTTCCCTTCAGTTCCAATTTCTGTTTTTCTTCCTTTCCCCTGCATTGCGTGAGTTTATAAACTTTTCTCATTTTTAAGAGGAAACTGTTATCTAGAGAAGATGGAAAGAGGGGATAAAAGCTTACTGCTCAGAAATTGCCCCATCTACCAAAAAAGATCACTACTATAGGAAAAACCAGCTGAAACACATTCTCAATTAACAAGACTCATTCTTGTGTGCAGCTGTCTCTGTAACTATGTGACATCTATCTCACAAGCTCACTTTCTAATTTGAGCAATTTATTTAGCATGCACACCCACCACGAGCCCATTCACACAGTTGGTGTTTTTCTAACGGCTGGGTGCCTATTCAACATATGCAGTGCTAGACTGGTGCCTACACCAGTCACCTTCTTTCCACCAAATACCATAAAAAAGCATCTGCACATTCTACCACTTTTTCATCCCTTTCAACAAATAGTTCTGATTCATTTAAAGGCGAAAAATAAAATGGATCATTCGCATCAATTCTTGTTACTTGTTTTTGATCATTTATGCTACACTTTGAGATTCCTGATCATGTACAAGACTACAGAAACCGCACTACTGAGTACCAGTATGCATTTTGGAAATTTATGAGGAAAACAAGCTTCCAGTTGTTATTCATTATCATAAACCTGAAAAGACTGATAAAGAAGATGGGGAAGTAGATAATCTTTAAATATAGAGTTTGCTTTAATGAGGGGAAAATGATTGTCAAGAAGTAAGGCCAGGAACAATAGCATTTGATCTAGGATGGTCAAAGGCTGGTCAAAGGCTGGTCAAAGGATGGTCAAAGGACGGAAGTGAGGCCTGGCTTGTTTCAAATCTGAAGAAAGATTTACGTCTTGAAGTTTTTCTCTTTGCTTCAACTATGTTAGTCTATTAAAAGATATCCCCACTCCCTGAAAGCTTTGCTGAACTAGACATGGGCAAAATAAAATCCAAAGCAGAGCTCTGGATAACTTCTGAAAGCCAATTTGAACCATTTCGTACTTCAGGCAGTGACTTCTGTGAGCACCCGTCCCAGCCAGGCGACGGTCTTTCTCGGGAGAGCAGGCCTGGCTCCCCCTACACCCCCACCTCACAGGGGGAGGACAGAGCACTGAGCAGTGGCCTCCCACACCCAGAGGACCAGAGCTCCGGTTATGAAACTAAAGTTTCAAGCAAATGACAAAATGTAGGGACAGCATGTGCTTAAACATGTTTTGGAGCTTCAGCACAGTTTAATTTAAGAGACATAGTTGGCTAAAATCTTAGTATTCAAAAGTTTAGTAAAGGGAGCTGTAGATTTATTTATATCAAGTCATTATGTCACAAATCTTTTTGACAGGAGCTTATGACTATCCCTTAGTCACTTTAGTGTGCATATACCCTCCACTTTTGCTAGGGAAAAAAGCATCATTTCCTTTTAAAGATATAAAACTGAAGCACAAAGAGATGTAGTAACTCACCCTGAGGAACAAAAAGGCCTTTGCAACAGTGCCTTAAATACAAAACATTCTTCTTCACAGAGCTGTTGCCTTACACCCAAGCACTGCAGATACAATTAGGTAGCGGGATGAAATGCCACTGCTATAATGAGGTCACATCTTAATTTTTAACTTATTCTTGTCATTCTTCCCTATAATATGTTCAATACTATATAATAAATGCATTTTTATGAAGTTAACAATGCCTTTGTTCCTGTCACGTCCTGTTCCTCCACTGTAGTGGTAAGTTGACCTGTGATACTCAATGCACAAAAACCTATTAAGCACGTGGAGCCATATTGTGCAGATCTGCTGAAGTCACCAAGCGTCTTGGACAGGCCTATTATTAACAATTAGCCACTTATTGTAAATTCTAGCTGACACATCTCATTAAATATAGGCCAAAATAGACTTTGGTGATCGAACCTCATTTTTAATAGCTTTTCCCAGCATTCTGCCAATTGTTGTCAGGAAGCTGAAAATTACTCCTACCTCTAGGATGCCCACTTTATTCCTGCTGACTGCTGAGAAATTTCAAAAGGCCTGCCTGCCCCCTCTGTGCCTGATAAAGGGTAAAAACCAACCGTGTGCTCATGATGGCGATAGGCTTTTAAAAACCTCTCAGCAGTCAGCATGAAGAGAAGAGGAGTAGGGGGTAGAAGCAAAAATATTTCCCATTGTCATTCCTTCTACATAAGAGCCCAGAGTGGATGATGACATTGACTGCCCCCTTCTAACACCCAATTTGATGTGCAGAAGTGGGACTGAACAGCTGTTCTAGTATCCACAGTCTAAATGGCAACTTATTCTCAAAATTTCTGCAATTACATTCCACCCCCACAAGCCAAAAATAAATAAATGAAAACCAACTTTCCAGAAGTATCAAACTTACCCAAAGATGATTTTTAGACCAATTTTTATTTCTTTTTTTTCCCTAAGCCAGTTCTCCACACAGAGTAGAGATTCTCATTATGTTCAAAAGGAAGCAAACGATTAGAGAGAAACTTAGTTTACCTAGTCAAGTCCTCTGTGAGGATCTTAAGATTTCATAACTCAAAAATGTTTCCCACTTCTCCTCTACATCAACTGCAAAACTTTACAAAATATTTAAAAAGATTTGTGCATCAGACAATAGTTGTTCTCCTTGAATCAGTTAAAATTCAGTGAAAACTGCAGAACTGACTTAAGAGAGAGGTATAAGCACGACTGAGCCAGCAATGTTAAACTGAGTGAGCACAGAGCCTAATTTGAGTCTGCTGGCTTATTGCTATGGCAGTTCAAACAATTTTTTTATGGTCTACGTTTCAACAGGTCCAACAACATTGTGGAATGCACCATTTCAAGAAAAAGCACTGTTAGGCTTTCTACAGAGATAGTTGCTCCTATTTTACTGGTAGACTTCAGAATTCCTTCTGGACCTTAACTTATTATGGAAAATACCAATGGCCAAGAATCTTATTCACTATGGGCATAGGCTACACAAAGCATAGGACATAGGATAATTCAGGTTGCAGTAGCTGTCAGCGGGGCTCTAGTCTAATCTCCCACTCAGAACAGGGTCAGTTATGAGCTCAGACCAGGTTGCTCAGGGCTTTATCCAGTCATGTTTTGAAAACCCCCAAGAATGGAGATCTCTGGGCAATCTGTGGCAACGTTTGACTGTTCTCATCGTGAGTAAGATTTTGAAATACAGAGGGTTGTAGCCATGATTTTGCACACTTTTGAAACTCTATAAAGTCCCAGTACCCCCTACCTCCCTTTCTTCACAGTTTGTAATTTTGGTCTGCTGTAATTTTGGTCTGGGGACTTAAGTCCCCAGTCAGGTCAAGAAAGTAATGATTCCTATCAAACTTTTTGTCTAAATGTGCTGTTCTAACTCATCTGGCAAACGCAATCAGTGAGCACAGTTTCTTTGGGCCTTGTATCTTCCCCTTTGTTTAGAAAAACACTTTTGGCAAACATTTTTGGATCTATAAAAATCAACACTATTGAAACACAAATTTTATTGCATTAATAAGCATTTTTTTCAGTCAGGATGCTACCACTTTAAAAAAAAAAAAGGAAAAACAGAATTCCGTCATCTGCAAATCACTTAGCTGAACAGAGAAAAAAGCTTCGAAGTCCCACACATTTTGCTTCATAAGTATTCAGGTGTGAAAGTGGAGTCATTGATCTGGGTACTCATAGCCTTGATTCAGTCAAGATCTTTTAATAACATGTTTAATTTTAAACAGGTAAGAGTGACCTTCCCATAGGAAACCTTCCTTACAGTTGTTCTTCAGCATTTCAGTAGAACCATCTTTCCTTTCTAAACGAGAAAGATCTTCATAAGGAAACCTGCAACAGACTTTGGCTATCACAGCATTTCCAGGTTTCCTCTGGGATACGTTTCCCATAAAGGATTTCTGTCTTTTAATTGACATCATAGTGTCTCCATGCCATTTACTGCTCATTTATAGTTTTCTATACCTGTTGCAGAAAGGAAAGAGACCTCTTCTTTCTTCTTCAGCAATGAATGCTACAAGGAAAAATGAACTCTTCGGTTTGAGTCTGTCTCTAATGACAAGCGTCCCCAAGCCTGTTTGGTGGCCTATGTCATTGTCACTACCAGTCGCATCAGCAGTTCCTGCTTATTCCCCTGTGCAGAAGTCAAGGCTGGGCTGCTGGGCAGTCAGAAAAGTGCTATAAAACATCCTGGGCTCAAAGTGGCTTGGGGACCCCAACACTTCACCTTCAAAGGAAAGAAAGTGAAGAAAAAAATGTAAACTCAGTTTGATCTCCTGTATTTAGTTGGATTATTGGATCCTGAGGTCCAAGATCTTTTTAAAATATGTGTTTCACAGAAAACTAAGGATTGAGAGAAAGACTGTCTAAATCTGCTGAGGAACAAATCTAGACATTCTGTCACATGGCAAGATTCTCAAATTCTCCAATCTGATTCACAGGGGCTATTTAAATAATTAACCAGAGTTGGTTTAAAGGAAGGTAAAGAGGAAACATCAGAAAAGGAAGCCAAGCAGATCTTCACATGTACAGCAGTTACATCATGCCTCCTACAATCACTAGGCAAAACATTATGGGGGTTATGATCTGTGTAGAAGCTGGGTGAAGCTCAGAGGATGAGAGAAACCTGCTATTTCAGCACTACGGTGAGCTCTGGCACAAAGGGACATTCCTGTAACAAGAAATGGCTCCTCACCCCCTGAAGTTCTGCTTTATGTGACCAAAAGGAACTCCACATTCTCCCAAAACAACCTGAACATGACTGAGGCAGAATGGCACTCTCTCCTGGAAAAGAGTCCTTTCTTGTTGTTATTTTTACACCATTAAAGAGCCACTCACTGCCTTGAAAAGACTTCCTGGCTCCAGTTATCAAAAAAACTACTGACACCTGCAGTCAGAGACATTCATTGGCTGCCATTCTGTCTTCAGAAACACTAAAAAAGAAAGGAGTAACTGCTGTATTGAATTTGAAAATAAAAAATCTAATTGACTATATTCTTGACTTGATGATGGTTTGGCCCAAGTCAAGCTAATAGAACTATGAGGATCTTCCGACCAGCCACTAATTAACAGAAGTCATGTACAGTACCACTTTTTCTGATATCAGAAAGGTCTTACTCACTCCCTCCAGAGCTCCATCCGCAGAGCCCTGCATAGGCCACTGTTTTCTGAACAAGGAAGTGAACTAAGGCTTCTAATTTCTTGACCGACTTCTTTCAAAGAAAGAATGAGTTTGGTGCCAAAAAGTAATCAGTGGACGCTCAGTCAAAGAAAGAACTTAAAACTCATGATTTCAATCCAGCTACTCACGTGTTTAAAGTTATGAATGTGTTTAAGTGCTTTGCTGGATCAAGGCCCAGTGACCTCCTTTTGGACTATAGTCTAACTAAATCCAACACATGAATGGAGTCCTGCTTGAGAAATGGAAGTTTATTTAGCAGTAAACTCCAAAAATCCTTATTTATTCTTTCTCTGCAGCCACAAGCAATGGGTTGGAAAACGTTGATCTCCTCAGATGACAGCCTGGATCCATCTGTCTAAAAATCTGGTGATATGGGGTGATAGGCCATCAAGACTTCTAACACTAAGTTAATAACAAATTGGTGTCTGTGCTTAATTGAGTTTTCTGAAATCTACTATAAAATAAAAGAACTGCAGATCAAGGACTTGGCTGAAGTGCACTTCACTTTCAAATCCTGCTAAATAGATTAACAGATATTGTCAGAAGGTGTGTTGAATTTTTCTAATCTTCCTACAGCCTTTTAGTATTTATCTACAGAACTCACCTAGCTATACTGACTAACACTTTTTGGAAGATTCCCCAATATTTGGTTTATTTTAAGTAGAATTCTCCAAATAAATTATGTTGTGTTATATTTTTGAAAATGGATTTACGCTCATGCAATATCCAGTCCAGTGATCATCACTGGTAGTGTCCATCTGCCTTAATTTTAATATTATTATAAAAATATAATGTTACATCCTGTATGCTAAGAACAATAAACTAATACGTATCCATAACCATTTTGAAACTTTATTTTCAGATGATTTGAGACCTAAAACACTGGAGGTACTGCAGTCTTCTACACTTCTGATAATGTCATCCCTTTTTTACCTGCTTGGGGTATTGTTTAACTCCATGTCTCCAAAGAGACCCCATGGGGTCTCTTTTGGGGGTAGAAGTAATCGCTTTGACACAAATGTCTGGCTTTAGGGATCATTTTTCATTTCTCCAATACATCAAGCTGCTTTCAAATCATCACTTACTGTCTTCCCTACTGTTGAACTCAGAACATTACCGATTTTGTTGTGTGTTGGCAGTAAAAATAGATACAAATTACCCCTCCCTTTCCTAATTGACCATTTAAAGCAGATTCATTCCTTGCTACTGGAGGCACTAAGTCCTCACCATTACTAATGTGACATTATCTTCATTTAGCTCCAAAGGACGTAATAAGATCTGATTAATGTTCTGGGATGTGAACCTGTTCAAGATTTAAGGAGCATATCATCAGGAAACACTGATCTGTTGAACTCCTGTGTCAACTTCTTCAGACAGGAAAAAAAATCGGTATTTTTTGTATTTTAACTTTTGTTTCATGTACTAATTATTGAGTATAAATAAGCTTTATTTTCTTTTTCTCTCTGAGTCTCTGTCCTCACTTTATAGCTGTCTGTTCAAAGATAGGATTTGTTGAGCAAATAGGTCCTGAGTCTCCTCCTTTCAGATGCTGGTGAACAAAATTCTCTTATTTCACAGAACAGACATGTAAACTGATAATTTAGAACAGCTTTATTATTTTGATAAACATCTATGTATAAAAAAGCTATCCCCATCCCAACATCCACTGACTGTTACTCTAATAAATTTGTAATTACATAGAAAAAAATATTGAAAATCCTACCAAAATTTGATTTCACTTACTTACTTCAAAGGTATGTCTACTTTCCCCTAACTTTCTCATGGAAATAGTTCATATTGATTGCTAGGTATCCAGGAACCATACTTCTTTTATGATAGAAGCAAAATCCGAAGGGCAGAAAAGCCCATCCTTTCAGCTTCCCTGTCTCTGTGTGTTATTCTGGGATACAAGAGCATTTGAATTTCTCTGCACTGGACCCGAGAACAGGCCAACTGGAATCATACAGAGAGCTGTCAAGGAGTTTAGGACAGGCATATCTGATGCTTCTCAGGTCTTTCAAAAGTTGGCAATGCATACCAAACAGTATAAAAACAACTAGTAAGATTAATACAGTAACTCACACTTTTCAGACCTACTGGTTCAACTTGTGTCTATCCATGCAGGCTCTCTGCATTCAGCGGGGAGCACAATATTAAAATGACTGGGTACCTTCACACCTCTCAGAGCAGCTTTCTGTCAAAAATCAATTCCTCCAAAATTAACATCCTCTTCCTTTTTCCAAAATTCAGTGTACTTCACAGTGGTTGGAAGTTGGATCAGTGAACCAACTACATATGATTTGTAGTTAGACTTCCAAAATACAGAATTTCTATAAAGCTACAGCTTACCTTTACATAGATATATGTGAGCACGTATCTGCGTCAGTACACATATTGGCACATTCAATAAATATGTATTATACGTACAAATATCTGTATGTACACTGACCCAAGGAATCCATGTGATGTTAAAGAGCCCAGTCACCGGACTGTTATACTCATTCAGGCCCGGAGCTACCCCCACACGGTTGGCAGTTTAGAATGCAACATTCAACAAGAAATTAGACCTACTCATTCATTTTTTAAATCTAAGAGAGAAGGTAGTCCCCAACCTTGATACCTTTTTCCTTGAATATTCACTCTGCTGCCTCTTTCTGTGTGGAAACGGCTCCTTCAGCATTCCAGCAGCACAGCAACACAACTCATTCCTTCCCTCTCGCGGAATTAACTCAGCCCTCATGAGCTTGTACAATAAATTGTTAATGGGATTTAGTGCTGAGATTTTCCTAAATAGCTTATTACCACAGACGAAATCTGAGGTTTTCACTTCCTAAAATAAAAGTAAGGCTCTATACCTCAGATTCTGAACAATGACTTGAATATAACCTACAATTAAAACTTTTGAGAACCTGGAAATAGAATATGTATATTCTCTGAACACGGCTGGATGCACAACAAGAGAAAGACAGAGAAACCTAACCAGGTGAGCCAGGAGTACATAGCTCAAAAAGGATGGGTGTATACTAGGAGTAGGATATCACGTGAAGTTTGGCTACAAAACAGAAAATTAATGGCCATTATCACTGCTTGTGATCTATCTGCACAGAAGTATAGGGTACCAACATAAAAGAGCAATCCTTTAGGTGTTAATGGTTTCTAAAATGCTAACGGATTCACAGGAAAGGAAGATGAGGGTGAACCAGCAGCACCAATGAAAAGCAGCAAAATGAGAGAAGGGAGAGCTGTCAGTTGTTACTCATATGTTTTAAGTTACTGAAAAAAAATCAATAACAAAGCTATAAAGATTGAGGGGCTAGAGTGTGACTAGTTTCTCTTGCTTTCCTGATGGTATCTGGATGCTCCAAATATTGAAATACGTGACTAAAATTGTCACTCTATATTAGCAAAGAGTGCCAGACTGATCAAACATTTACCTAGTCAGAACTTGAAAGCCCCATATAAAGTAAAATAAAAAGATTAATCTCACTACTAAAATCTCTCTGGCACTGCCACTTGTCAGAGACAGTATTATTCTAGTTATAAGTTGCTGGGTTTATGCATCATAATTATCAGTAAAGATGAAGACATTCTGCCAATTGCTTTGGATTTTATTTTGAGAATAATAGCACTTAGCAACAGTAATAGTGAACAAAAAGTCAACTCTCTAAATTCTTAAGAAGGATCATAGTTATCTTTTTAAAAGTGACACAGAAAAGTTAATTTCCTTTACAAATATGACAGAACAATTGAGCCCTTCATTGAACAAGAAAGATGCTGTCAGATCCACTGAGTCCACAACAATCATATAATTTAAGATGCTTTTTTTGAAAGGATGACCTATGCAATTTTCCTTCCACCCTATCATCTTTCTTTCTTATTCTACTTAATTATAGCTTGCATTGATAACATATATATTGTAACAACAGAATATAACATATAAACTTGTGTTTATTTCAGCCACATTCTGCAAAACATTAATGACATCATTATCAACTACACTGACTGTGTTCAACTTTCTTAAAAACTGCAGTGTATGTTCAGATTTTTGGCAAAAGCTCAGGCAAATTTACCATGTTTTCCATTAGTCTGGCCAACAGACTACTAACACCAGCCAGTAGCATCTGTTATTGCTATCCTCACACAAAAGAGATTTTCATTTAGCATCTCTCTTCAGTGGTTATCATCAGACCCATTAATATACAGTATCATAGTTCTTTCAAAGTATCACCCTCTGTATTTTTCAAGCAAAATATCACATGCAGTCCAGAGAAACAGCACTACCTCTTGGTGCATATAAAGGTGATTTGGCTAAATAACTGTCCAAGATGACATAAAAAATTATATGCAGTTGGAGGAGAGAAAAAAAAATTAGATGTATCTACATAAAACACAAATGGTAATGATTTACTAGCATCTGGTAATAGTCAATGAATGAGGTATCAGCCTGTATGAAAAAGTTGGGATGAAAAATATCACATTCCATTGCCCAAAAGGGACATAACTAAAATCCATTTCTTACATAAGGCAAGGGATTTTAGTTTGGTTAGTTTTTTATTTATCAGCTCCTTGTTAGAACAAGCACCACATAGGATTTTTTATTGCTACTACTGGATGAAAGTAGGTTCAAAGGGAGATTTGACTTTGAAACAATTTTTCAAGATCTATTGTGTTTAATACTAACTACAAGTTTCAGCTAGTTTGGCCTCTTCCTAACTTGAGTCCTAATAAAAAGACCATGTTCTAGTGTGATACATATTAACTGGTTTTCAAGAAGAGAGGCTGGAAGCAGTATAGACATCTCAATTAGAAATGCACTGCAACAGAAATACAAAATTCAAACTTCTAACAACGGTCAAAAGATTGACTCAGGGCTAAACACAGTGAAGAGACACCAAATCGCTGGATCTATTTTGTACTTAGGTACTAAGGTAAAAGTATTTCTACAGTAGACTGATTTATCTGCTGCTGAAGACTAAAGTAGGACTGCATCTTGAGCGGGTGAGAGGCTGTCACAGACAGAAAGCTTAATTTATCAATTTGCCAGTTTCTCAGGGGAGGCCATTAATGACAACAGCATGAGACTGTCTTAGCTGGATTCATTGGACTTACTTACTTTCCTAACCTAAAAAAAAATTACAACTTTTTCCCCATAAAATACCAGATCTGTCACACAGGCAAAAGAATGATGGAAAATCCAGCTCAATGCCCAGAGTGCACCATATATTCATCTTACAGCTTTCTACTTACTTCAGAAGCCATTCTGAGCACCATAAACAGAGTAAATTAAAAAAAAAAAAGCCTATGAAGTCTTATGTGGTCACTTCGCACACAACAAAAAATGGTTCCCTTTAAACAGCATGGTTTTGCTTACACCTGCAGATGGCCAAGCAGAGGCACACAGCAATAACATATCCTGAAAGAGTCTGTAGCTACTTCAGCTAAGTATCATGGGGCACTCTAGAAAAAAAAATCAACTCAGTTAAAGCTATTTAAAACAAAACAAGTTTTGATATAATTGCCTTAAAGCGGTTACAGAAATCTGCATAGCACGACCAGAACAAAAATCTGAGTAATACATACTGCTTCATCCCAGAAAAGCATTTAAAAACAGGGTTGACTCTGTGTCCCAATGTCTCAAATTAAGTTCAGGTATATCTGCACTTCTAGTAATAAATAGACAGACCTATGAAATAGGCTAGGTTATGCATAGCATGTATGCCCTCCAACAATTAGCCACCATTGGTCCTGAACACATGCAAAAGCCTGTAAAACATTTAATGTGGAACACTGAGTCACTGGAAGAAGAAAAAGATGACATTTTCCTTGCTTTTATAGATACAAGAGCTGAGACGGGAAGGAGACAATAGTAAACTTGCTAGGGTTTCATCTCCTGATCTGCTCAGGTGACAGGATGAAATGAAGTAGCGTACCCATATTTAAACTCTTTACTATTTCAAAGGATTCACTGCCTTCTTCCAACTGTTCTTAACTCCTAGAAAGGTAAAGAAAAAAAGATATTGTCACCCATGAGATCAGTAAACCTCTCCTACCAGGAAACACTCTGGTGCTTTTGATCCGTTTCTGCATTTAACCTGTGGGCAGCGAGAATCTGGGTATATTTGCCCTTCAAGTATCAATTTCCTCTAAAGGATCTGAAGAGGAATTGAAGAACGTTGAGTGGAAAGGCAAGCCTTCAAACACCTCTTGGTCCATTGAGAACACAATGGTGGTCTTTGACCTAGCTCCGCAGACCACAGCAATCACTGGAAGAAACCTTGTGGGATGGACGTGCCGCAGTAGCTTGCCAGGCGCAGCGATCCGCAGAGCACAGGCTCTTGTCACTAGAATGCAGACACTCCCGAACAACGCTGCTCCAGCCAGACACTGGCTGCTCTCCAAGGCTCTGAACACTTCTATTTGTACATATAAAAAATTCAAACCTCAAAACTCAAGAACGTGTTACGTGACGAAGGCTCAAAGCCACCGCAGCCTGCTATTCAGTGGCGGTTCAGGGATCCTATACAAGTACCAGAAGGACGGTATGGATAATCCTGCAGAGAAATCTCTGCACACTCCTGCACTGACATACCACTGATTGCACACTATTTGCACATGTCGTTGGGACACACAGTCACCTAATGCAGTCAAGATAACTCAACTGAAAATCAAGATTTTCAACCCACCCTAATGGTCTCGTGTGGCTCACACATTATGATCCTCGGACTGTGAACAGAATTAGTGACCTGTAAGCCCTACGAGTGTGCTTAGCATTCTGAGTAAGAATTTCATTTATGTTTATGACTCCTCAGTCTCTTCTCTATTGTGAAGGCAGCCAGGAGAGCTAATACAGTCTCCTGGCTCTTGGAAGTTGATATATTTTTCTCATATAAAAACTGCAGTCAGGACCTATTAACCATCCTAGTTTTACAGGCCTGGTAACTGAGGACAAAGGCAGCCAACCTCCCTCCTTTCACAGCCAGCTGTTCTGGAGTGTCCTGACACACAGTTGTGCAAAAGCCCACAGCCCATGTTGAAATTAGTGAGATCTGCGCAAGCTTTGTACTTCTTAAGCTATGACCCTCCCTTAGCAATCTACATTTGAAAACTCAAAATGACTTCAAATGACTTCTCCAAGGCCACAGCTGGAATCAGCGTCCAAGTGTTAGTCCATGATTTCAATCTTCTGAAGACAATGGGCAGACACTTCCAGGCAGCTGGAGCTTATGCGGGAGCTGGATCAACCTCAGTCACACAATGCAGGCTTTTCTGTTTTCTTCAGTGCCATTACTAGTAACTTATGAGAGACCTATTCTTAATTGAACTGAATTATTCTGGAATTTTCTGAAAGATCAAGGAATGTGTGAAGCATTTTGCCAGACCCAGAAGGTCAGACTTAGAGAGCTGTGATCTCTAGGGAACCAGGCAGAAAGTGTTCTGCCTCTGCAACTCATTTGATGAGGCATATGTTCCAAGGTCTTCACAAAAAGTTACTGTCATGCTTTTTCTCCACCAATGGAAGCTAAATTCTCTATTGTAAACATGAACAAGCCATTATCCTTTATCCTGTTTTGATTTTTTAAACCCAAAAAGAAGACCCAAATTCATGGAACAGAACAAAGTAAAGCAGAGCAACGGACTAGATTTTCACTTCAGTGTCACTCCAGTCATTTTAGAAGAATTTAGATTAGTCCCTAATAGCTATAGCTCTTTTCTGCTTCTAGGCCAGACAAAATCTCCCCAAACAACATAATATCCTCTAAAATATTCTAAGGATTTACGATATGGACATCCCTGCAGGGGCTCAAGCTCCTTTTGAATGCAAGGTGAGCAAGTATGTTCAGGCAGTAGAGCCTGAAAAGGAACACCTAGAGATTTGCATTCATGTGCCTCCTCTTTCTCAACAGCCGTGTAATCCCTCTCTTCCTTTTGCACACAATGAAAGAAAAGAAAATCAGCTCTTTTGCAAGCTAGTTAGCAAATGCAAATTCAAACCCTCTTTGCCCAGTACAGTATGTGTCTGAATTCCATCTGTATCACACTGCTACATGCCAATTAATTAGGGTAAGATCCAAGAGTTGCAAAAGAAAGTTTGTAGTCTAATTAATAAATAGTTTTTCTCCTCAGTGCTTCTCTTTCATCTTCTCCTTTGCTCATTTTCCTGCTTCCCTCCCACCCTTCTTCCATTGACAGAGTTTCTCATTCTGATTCTTTAGTCATTTTGTTGTATTTACACCTTCACAGAGGCATGAAAGGCAAAAAAACGGTGGCTTTTAATGCTTCCATGATAAAGTGTAAAGAACAAAAGCAAGAAGAAAAAGGTAAGTGAACAGGTTTGTACTGTTTTGGAGTACAGTTTGGTGCAGTGTGGCACAATGCTTTGAACTGTATCTTATTACAAGTAATGGCATGTTCTGCCAAGAAATGCCACTACTCAGAACTCAGGGAGCTGGGTAATCTCACCCAAATGTAATTTTTCACACTTGACAATGAAGGAGAGAATCATCATCTTGTGTAGATGTTCTGTAGGTTGTTGCATTGGTTATAATTGGCATGATAACCCCAAAGGATGCAATGAAACAAGTGTTGTCTTAACAATACTAGTCATACAGCCATTCAGGTTTATTCCAACATCTATTCTCATTTTAATAAATAGCCAGTCTCAGTCTGCTTTGCAGCTTGGGAAGGATTAACACCAGCTGCGGGTAACTTTTAACAACTCCTGTGCCATATGGTAGCCAATGCTATTTCTCCCTACTTTTGACATTTCAAACCAGAACATATCAGAATAAATCTGAACAAATTCCCATGTAAAATTTTTTGGCTATAATGAAATCCCTTCTGGGACATTTTATGTGTTGTCAGTACTACACAAATTCATCACGCAGTTGGTCCTGAAGTGGCACTTCTTTTTCTCTCTTCATAGAAGAATTTGTAAAGTATTTGCTGGATTCATTCATCACATCTTACTACAGCTATAAACCTTTCATTGCTTGGCAACAGAGTTACTTCTAAAATTTACCATATTCTGTCAAGTGGAAGTGTTTCAAATCATTATCAAAAACAACTATTTTACTGCTATTATTATTAGGTGTATATCTCTTTGTGGATAGGTGCATATGCCCGTCTTTCTTTTTAGATCTCATTTAAAAGTCAGATACATTCCATCATCCCATTTAGAATATGCTCCACATAAGGATTTAGAATCAGCTTTTTGTCATAAAACTAATATACCTTAAAACTCTGCAGTCAGTGTTCTGACTGCAAGTTTCACGAGTCTATGAAAGCAGATTTGGAATTTTTAAAAGTGAAGTGACATTAAATCCAAAATTTTGTTCACTATTAGAGTTTCCCGTAGGAAAAAGCAAATTCCAAGTGTTCAACAGTCAAAACGAGAAAAAAAAAAAACTTTCCTATTTCACAGCACCACTCTATCTGAAACTGGGCTGAAATGGAGCCTTCTTGAAAATCCAGTCATTAAGACATTCAATGTCTGCAGGTAACAAGAATGTCATCACTGATTACAGAGATTAGAGCAGTGTGGAAACAGCCGTTTTTAGAAGTACACCAAATAATTTCTAAATAAACACTATTTGCTCTGTGCTAAGCCTGAATACAAATTGTTGGTTTTTAGTAGAGTAAGTAAAGAAATTTATAGATTGATGCTAACCAAGAAATAAGTTTATTCTCTAAACAGAAGAGCACAGATTCTTAGCCAGGAAAAATTAATTAAATACTAATTTACACCAAATGAGAACTTAGCCCTGCCTCATTAAAAGAATGGTTCATCCTCTCTCCTGTAGTAAGTGGCAATGTCTCACTGACTTCATCTAGAGCCAGATTAGATTACAGATGCTATAAAACTATCACAGATCAGTGTGACCTAAATACTTTTGAGGTTATAGACTGCAAAACACTTGGTGGGACATGCAATAGTCAGTTTCCGGGCTCTTTTCAGGCTTCACTAAAACTTATTTCCAGTTATTTTCAGCTAAAACAGAAAAAATGAAATCAGAATCTTCCATACAGGAATTTACATCAACTCATTTTTGTACATTTACAGTCATAGCTTTGGTTAGGCTGGAGCATCTTGCCCATACAGACAGAGCCCTGCATGCACAGACGAAGCAGCAGTAAAAGCTGTTTTATATCCTTTAGAAATTTATTCTAGGGAACATTTGCCACACTAGTTGTAAAACTGCACAACTAATCCACAATTCTTAAACTCCTTTTGCAGTGACGTAAGGGAAAGTGATTTTTTTCTTTTGACTGGGATCATTAGTTGTCCTTTTCTGAGATAAAAAGGCTGAAAACGGAACAGTAATTATTGTAACTTAAAGTGAGTTTGGTCAAAGAGCAGAACTATATTTTGTTCTGCAGCATAATCCTGAAACACACACACAGTTTTTAATTCCACGTACACACGTGTGGGCACACATTATCACATGTGTCAATTTATGATGAATAGAATCCTTGCCTTACTTAAAAAAACCCTACACAACTACAGAATAAAAGGAGTACGCACACTTCTAATAAACTGGCTAACAGATACAGAAGGAAGTGAAGGCCATATTTACGATAAACTACAACAACACTATTTACATTTCCAGAAAGCATGCATATCGGAATTTTTTCCACTGTACTATGATACAGTAATTACGTCACAATGTAATCAGAATTTAAATGAGAATTAATCACAACATGCAAAATTTTCTTTTGAAAATAATTTGAAAAATTGTTTTTAAGTTCTTTAATTTTTCTCTAGATTAAGTTATTTGCCTGACAAGCACGGTTTTCTCCAGAAATAGCAGTATAAAAAAATATGCACTGAGGTACAAAAGTACTGACTTTATACTCAGTTTTGGAGTCCCACATGCCCTATCATTAATGGCAGACTGATTGCTTTTTACATCTCAGCAAAACACACTGGACTAATTATAATTCCACCAACACTAAAGTTGAAGAACACAGATTAATGATCAGCAATTAAAACATCAACAACATCACAAACAATAATGTTTCATACTGTTAATTTCTGTTGCCTGAAGTCATGCTATTTCTCTTTGGGCACAAAATACATAATACTTCCAACAAGAATAAAGTGTTATCACATTACATGCCAAGATTCACATACTGTAGCTAATTTACAGTACCTAGAAAAGATTGTGCACTTGGCATATTATGTATATGGAATAAGAATCTACATCAATACAAAATCTGAAATTTCAAAAAAATAACAGTGTGAGTCAGTTATAGTCCTCTATCCAGCTTAGGCAGTATGAAAAGCATATTTTAAACAATTAGGCTTGGTGTAATGGAAAGACATAAAGTACATCAAACTAGAGCGACTCTTTACCTTCAAAGGTTTCTCTCACAGAGCAATGCTGTCAGGTTCAGCTGGCAGAGATATAGTCTGATCTTTTGTGCTACATGTTTTCTTAGAACCTCTAACATCATTGTAATCCTTTCTGTCTGGTGCAGCATCCAATTTAATCAAGTCTCCAGCAAAAAGATCATCTGATGTCATCTCTCATTTGTGCACTAGGTAATCAATGGATGCAGCTGTAAATCACTGCAGTAGGTAACCACAGTTTGCCCTTGCACTTTGAGCATTTGCCTGCAGAGTCTATATCAGCCATCACCCCACAGTCAGCATGACTAGTGGTAGCATAACTGGTGTAGAACTTAAAACAGCCCTTTTGTTAGCACATTTGCAGGTGCATTTCATTAAATATGTTACAAGTGATCTTGTTATCTCTGCTGCTGTAACACCATTCCTGATATGCTCAATAGACTGGGTTACTGAAGTTTATGCACCTGGAGATGTTGGTAGCTTCGTTCAGCAAACTGAAAAGCAAACACATTCTCTTGGTTGAACATCACGGCCTTTCTGTTAACTGAAACATGAAAAAGAGAGTGGGGGGGAGGGAGGCAGCTCTATCACAAAAGAGCGGTGAGCAATGCTAGAAACACAGAAGAAAACAAAGACATAAACGTCAGGACTAATTTTCAGAACAGAAATGTTCCTCTTTTCACTCGAATACAGGACAACTGTGGAAACTGAAATGGATCATAAAGCCTCAGTCACCCATTAATTAATGCTTGCTACTTTTAAAGTTTTCTCAATATGATTCAAAGCATAAAGTAAGATTCCAGCACTTGATGTATTATTTATTAATTATTTATCAAGGAACAACTAAGTGGTCTTCCACCAAGGCTACAGCTACTCCTGATGACTACAGAAATAGTAGACTGATATGGAATGAAATATCCCAAGGGGGGGCTCATAACCCGACACTGTCAAAACTAGATACATTCCAAAGGTGAGACAAGTGCAGAACTGTGAATGCACATGTGGATAAATAATTCACTCATCAGCTCACAGGGATGACCTGTCTGGTACAGTAAATATCGCATCATTAGGGGTGTCAGGGAAGAAGAGGAAGGGAATGTCACAGGCTTCTCTCATCCACAAAAACTTTCTGATTTCATGTCTTTTTTCCTAAACAGCTGGAATTAAAGCTATTCAGCTGTTACTGTGAAAAAAGCAGGATTCTGCTACCCTAAGTTTCTGCAACACTATCTCACAATTGTCATTGAAACCAGACAGGGTATGTCTGAAAGAAAATGTTACTTTGTGAGAATAAGATTGGTAGAATTTAGCCCTCATTCATTAGTAGCCCTGGAGACATTGTCCAGAATTATACAAAGCCTGAAAAAAGATCTAGGTTTGGTTTCTACCTCAGATCCCCAAGATCAGCAGGGATTACAAGAGGGTTGTTAGTGATCACAAGAGACTTTCTTTACTCTGCTTAACGGGATACCCTCCGGCCAAAACGAACGTACTCAGTGGATTCTAAAAACAGCCAGGTTGAAATTCTCAGTGCAGAAGTAAGGAAGTTTCTACCTGACACCTAACACACGGCATATGGGCAAGTATTACAAGTGATAAACAGAACAACTGTTACCATTTTTCAGCACTGATGAGCATGAGCACTGATGGCTGAAAGCCCAATTTCAGACACTTCTTCCTCATAGATCCAAACTAGAGGTGGAATGGAATTAGCTCAACATTCTTAAGCTACTTTATGGGCATCGTCACATGCTCAAAGTGGCCGATATGCTCATTTTACTGGTTTCCATTGTCATAACTAGTACACTACTATCTGAAGACATTTGTGAAAGAAGTCCAGATCCTGTAGAAAACCCCAGCTCATTCTGCATTTCACCAAGAACACTCCTTCCTGAGAGCCCTTCAAGTATAATCTTCTCCTGATCCTCCTAGCCAGCAGAGCATAAGCAAACTCTTTTCATTATACCAGAGGTAGCTTTTCTTCTAGACAACATCTCCTCCACTACGTAATTAACTTTCATCCTGGAAGTCCAGTAAACGACTCCGCTCAGCAGTTTATCAATGGAAGACAGACATCATGAAGAGAACTAGTTTCAGAGGCAGACTCTTAGGAGGCCTATGTTTGAGAGGTACATGTACATGTACAGCTTCTTCTGATGTCGGTGACACAAGCAAATACGCAGTCCCAGACCTGGAGACTATAATGTAGTCAAATAAACTAATACATTGGCCAGATCTTCACTACCTCACCACAATAGCATAGTTTTAAAAGAGCTACTGAAAGCCAACTCTCACACGCTTTAGCTTCACTTTTTTTTTTTTTTTTTTTTTTTTTTTTTTTTTTTGTCTTAGTACAAAGTCAGACTCCAGTTCAACAAGCCTATGGAAAGAAATCACTTCCTACTGCATTATTCATTTTGGGTGAAAATTTACTGTGGCAGATGTCACTGCAGCATTTCAGAAATACAGGGCACTGTTCTTACAAGGCTTTCAGCAGCAAATAATTAGGTATTTGCTCTCAGAATAATGGAGTGGATCTTTCCAGAAATATGTAAGCATGAAGGAAGATTTATACAGCAGTTTCACAGTCACCAGATCAAAGACATCTTATCAAAAAGTGACCTATTCAAACAGAAAGTAATGTAGTAAAGAAAGATCATCTCTTAGCTGAGTATATGTTAAGTCCAACAAAACTGTCAAAGCCCTTTAAGGCAAATAGCCCATTACAGACCATGACCACTGTAAACTATTAGGACAGCCAAGGTAATGGGGGATAATTTCTCCAAAACTGAAAAACTGACATATTGTTATTTGAATTTTCCTAAGAAACCTACAGATAGATCACCAGTGCAGACAACACACTTTGCAGTACAAAGGTTCTCTCCTTTCTCAGAGCAGCTAACATACAGAAGAGCTCAAGGGCAAGCCTGTGCAGGCTACGTGACTTACTGCAGCAAGATAAAGCAATATCAAAATCTCTTTTAAGAACTCTAATTGCAGACTACTTCATAGTACAGAGCTTAGAAAAATCAGCTGGGTGACTGGCAGAAATCAGGGTGCTGATTTCTCTATCAAAAATAGAAAAACATTACAGACTCCCAGAAAAACTAAAAAAAACCAAAGCGACTCCCAGCAAGAGCACCCACAACACCCAGGGAAAGATAAGATTAAATAATTAAGCTGTGCCCCTCACAAGAAGGGATACAAGCCAGTTTGGGAAATGCTAGTGGAGACTCTAGAGTGAACCTGCACGTTGGAGTACCTCCCTATGTTTGTAGCCTAGAGGGAGCTAAGCCAGGGAATGTAAGGGCTGTAGCTGCAGAGGAGAGCATATGTAGGAGATAGGTTCTGTGTCGTTATCTCACTGTACAAAGCAAATAGAAAGTTCTTCAATAGCAAAAACCCATAGATCATCCACTGCAACTATCGTAACAGTTTTGCTGGTACCCTTATCGCATGCCGTTTTAACACTAGCACAGTGTCAATGACACCTTCAGAATAATTACTTATTTACTCTGGCATGAGGGAAAAGGCAGGCCCTAAATACACAATCTCTTTATAGGGCATGCAAATAGATTATAAAAAACAAACAGGTATCCAATAGGAAATAAATAGAACTCAAACATCTAATAGAAAACAAATATTCCCTTAGACCTTCAAATGACAGTTTTGAAACAAATTGCATTGCAAAAAATCAAATAACCTGGCATTTTCTGTTCTCAGTGACTTTATCACCAGTCTATCATCACTTCTCCCTGTGCTCTCACCAGTTGGATAACACAACAGTTCCAATGAAAAACTATTAAAGAGAACAGAGACAGATATCTCCTTTATAAGATGCCAAAAACAAATGTATTGCCCCATTAGAGTTTCAAATAAATTAATATTTTAAAGACCATAGACCATAAATTTGTTTTAGTTTATTGACTAAGTACAAGTTTATAGCTCACTGTTCTTCAAACCAAAAAGTACAGATCTTCATGCTTCTAAGTATGAACATCAGCTCTAGAAAAAGATTACAAAGTGTTTATACAACTTTAATTAACAATATACCTGTCCCCTCATTTACAAATAAATAAAATAAATAAATAAATAAATAAAAATTGCAGGTATCCTTAGCCACAAAATGTTTAGCTCATATTATAAAGACTCAACAAAGACTCTGGTTCAGTATTTAGAGCATTTTGGCAAAAAAAACCTCTTCAAACAGTGACCTGCTTGGAAAAGTATGTGTCAGCCGCAAAAAATTAAAATGAGGGAAATTTAAAAAGAATGCTAAATACTAATTTCTAACATTTCTAAATAAAATATATTTTTAATCTCTTCATTCTTCCAAACAAAATAGCTCATATTTTCATTTCTTACAAAACTGACCTGAGATGATTTTCTCATAACTCAAAAAGAAAAGTTTCACATTTTATTTAAAATCAAAAAAATCCAAAACCACTGGCTAATGTCTACTTTAGTTTAACTCAGACATGTTTTTCATACCTGCTTTTCAGTATGGCCATAAAAGAAAGAAAAATCCATAATTAACGCAGTTCATTTCCTACCCCTCAGCAATCACTTTTTAAAATTCTATATAGGTCCTAAAATACTATTAGTCACAAAATATGTCAAAGACTTCTGCATCAAGGTACAGCTCCACTAAGCCTTATGTTTGAACTTACTAGGATATCCTCTGGCTGCATTTTATGCAGATCAAGTCTTTGAGATTCAGATTCAATATTTATGAAAAGCAATTTCTTTAAAGCCATAGTATTCAAAGATTTTCTGTCCAGGGGAGCCCCTTTAATTTTCACACTGTACTTACTGTATGCAGTTATGTGAGTCTTGAGTAATTGCAATTCTCTTCTCTGCACAGCAGTATTGCTTATGCTCTTGCTGATAGCTCTTCTTCATACCCTGGCATTTTTCCCAGCTAAACTCTGCTTCTGGAGGTAACTCATTCATCCATTTTCTGATAACTCATTTGTTCTGTTGAGATTACTAAAAGAGACAGCAAATACTGCAAAAGAAAAAAAAAGAAATTTAAATAAATATGCCTTGGCTACATTTATTTCTTTCTTGTATTTGCTTGCCATGAATATTCACTTCATTGAGTTTCACCAGCACGAATGAACACATTTGAATTTTCAATTTCTTACAAGTATTCATACCAGAAACTAGAAAGGTTTAGACATCTATGGATAATGAGAAGAAATACAACTATATTAGTGAGAGATGAATTAAGGGTACGCTTCCTCATGCATCAAGGCATTAAGAAAATAAATCCAGAAGTCATGTCCCATCATTCTATCAATAACCTCTGATAGAGACTAAGAAGAAACTTTTCCTTCCCATGTGTTGTTCCATAATTAGCATTATATTCTGAAATAAGTTTATCAGCACGTACACTTCACTGCAAAGTAAGCTAGAGTTCATCTGCTATTCCTTGGTAACTGCATGTTTTTACTTCAGAAAAGGGGAGGGGATGCTTATCCCTCAGGGAAAAAAAATACAATCATCTACTTCGTCTTTTCTGTTGGGTACATCAGGGTATGAACACACATGTGGGTGCAAACCAACGAAAAATTCCCCGCAGTGCCCTGCCCGTGTGCTCACGTGCGCCCATGTAGGCTCGGCCCCCTGTCCCGTACAAAACATCAGTCCACACATCTGCGGCAGCGCGTGCACTCCTCTTACAAACACCCAGTAACAGAAACAGCGTTACGGGACTGCCCACACTTAGCTCAAATCACACAGACATCTAAATAAAAAAATCTGAATCTGAGAAAGTTACAAGTTTTAGAAGACTTTTTTTTATCAAGAAGATACAATTCATGAGGTAAATTATTCATTATGATTTTCAGCAATAGTCATTAATAGATGTCTAAACAATTTTGCAAGTTGATCCATTTTCAACATGTTTTTCAGGCTGCTTATAATATTATGGCATTTTAACAAAATGTTTTCCAGTGTTACTGGTATCCTATTTAATGATCCATACGGGCACATAAACTTCGTTTCTTCTGCCCATCACCCAGGCTTTAAACAATCACTTTGGCAGTTCAGTGTAATGCAATGCTAGAATGAAAAAGTACGTACACTGAAGCAATTCTCCGTGGGAGCGGGGGGAGGCCACACAATTACACACCCTTTTTTTTAAACTGCCAGCCATGGGAAGTCATCGATTCCCCACGGACACTGAGTCTTTCAGGAAGGAATGAACATGTCATTATAGGGTTAAACAGTCATCAAAGACCATGAATAAGAAAAAAATCGGACTGTGCCAACATTTTTACACTCAAGCACTTCCTAAAATAAATAACAATGGAAAAAAAGGACAGATGACCACAAACTATTCCATAAAAAAATTTTGTGAATAATGAAATTTTCCCCAGGCAATCCTGTTCAGTACTTTCGATACAGCAAATCCAGTAATAAATGTTTCTACAAAAAGTAACTGCAGATAAGCAATGGAATACAACTATGTCCCTTTTTAAGAGTTTATTCATACAACCATCCAAGCAAGTGTTATTCCTACCACACAAAACAGAACATAAGCAGGACTACACTGAGTGGCAGATTGCATTTCATCATAAAATATTTCCAAGAGGATCTACCAATAATGTTGATAACTTGTCAACACAGCCACTTGCTATTAAAGCTCAAATACTTTAATGAAGGAAACTGTAGCATTTTCAATGCTTGCAGTCTGCATGGCAATAAATTACATGATAGACTCCTCTAAGTGACAAACATTAAATTATGAAACCATTTACAATGCATATGTGCTCTCCATCCTCTGTTAACATCCTTCCCCAGATTTTTCTCTTACATGTGGCAAATATTACCAGGCCTCTATAGCCACTGAGAGAATCACACTCTAACGTTGGAAAAATTATAATAGAGTATGTTTCTTTTTCAGTCTTCACCTTCCATTAAAAATGGTGCTGGGGTGCACTTGAATAACAGGAAAAATAAGCTTAGATAGCAAAAACATCAAAATGTTATAACCAGGAATTAGAAATTTGTTGCATTTAATATCCTTCCCTAAAAGGGATTCATATATTTTACATTGGTAGAAAAGCACTGTTTCCCACTGCCACACAAGAAGCATCACATACTACACCAGCTTGCTAAATTGTGTTATGTTTATCACAGTAGAAACAAATGTGTTCATTTTCTACAGGCTCAGGGAACACTTCAAAGTTACTGGACAAAAATATTTTCATGGGATTAAAATGATTTTCTTCTCTTTGACAAAAAGAGGGCAGGGGAGAGGAAGGAAAGAAGTACGTTAATTTACATGAACACATCTTTTCCCAGAGATTGTTCACTTTAAAAGATTTGCATTATTCTATAGTTTAAAGATAAGAAATAGCACAGTTGTAGAGTAAATTCTTAATAATTTGTAACAGTCATGCCTGCGTTCTAACGCAGGAATGAAGTTAAGGGAAAACTTCTCCATTGCTGCAAGAATATGGAACTACGCTAGAGCCCACAGCCCCATGCCCACAGTTCAACTGCTTGCCAGGGAAGAGGTCGACGAAACAAAGTTTAGTGAAAGGGGCTGTTCCCCTGTTCTCCGTGTTAAGGGCTTTTCCGCAGAGTACAGGTCAGCCTACAGAACATCTAAGACAAATACACCATTGGATATAACAGAGTTTAAAACATAGTATTCCAGTAAGAAAGTGAAGATGTATTCATCTGTGCTATTATTGACCTGATTTTCATTGTAACTATGCTCTGCCCGGGAGTTGTTTCAAGTATTTGCAACATCTCTGAAATAATGGATGTTATTGCACAGTGTACTCTATATACCTAACAGATCTCCACAACTTCTCTAAAAGTTTCTATCCACAATAAGCAGCTCATCACTCCCTGAATATTTAGTAGATTAAAATCATATTAGAAATATTTCTAATGCAGTTTTAGAAAAACAAATAGCTTGCTGAACACGAAAATGGTAATTATGAAACTAGGTGTTCATAAACAAACGTAAAATTCAGCTCAAAGATCTTCTCCAATGTAAGTTTTACATGTCTGAAATATCAACCAAAAAATACTGTCAGTCATTCAGCTTTTAACAAATAATAAGCAACAGGATAATTCTTTGCTGAAAAATTACAGTCTGTAGTTAAATATCACAAAGTTGCACATCAATTCTGATGTTTTGTAAACATAAGGAATTTTTCAATCTTTACTAAGCTTGGCAATCTAAAGATCAAGTTGAGTTCTTGCCATACCAGGTATCACTTTCAATCAGAGGGATTCTGATAACTAAGTTAAGATGTAGGTTTTGTGCCTTTTGCATTCCCACTGAAAAGCCACTCTAAACTGTCCAACTTGCTGCAAGCCTTTGAAAATAAATCCCCAAGTCCTGTGGTTTGTACACAATCAGTACTCCCTGGGCTTTAGTTGCTGTACTTGCCAACGGTTCCGTCTGTCCTGCACATGCCCGTGGAGGCTGAGAAGATCTTTCTCTGCCATTGCAGCTCAGTGCCACGTCTGAGCCTAACAATCTGAGCCGAGGCCGAGCCAATTCATCACGGGACAGACTGGGACATGAAGCCTGAGGAGCAGAAAAGAGACCAGAGGCGGGTGGGAGAAAGACAGGCCGAGGTCCAGAACAGCCGCCTCAGGAGTACGTACACTTGCTAAGCAGAGAAACTGGGGTAGAAGCTGGAGAGGTGAAGGGAGAAAGGATGCTATTGAAAGACTCCTGATTAGGAAAGATCTGGAAGTGAGCCTGGAGGAGAGAAAGAGAGATAAAAATGAAGATATGAAAGATAGATAGTGCAGACAGGTACATAAACTAGCTTAGTGGAATATTGCCAAGGAAATGCAGGTGAAAAATCTGCTGTATGGAGACTGAGATGGGATCAGCAAGAAGCATAAGCCAGTGGTCAGGAAATCCAGGACTGGGTAAGCTGGAGTTACTGTCGCAGGTTAGAATGGAACAAAAGATCTCCAGGTCTCATCTATCCCTGCTGACAACAGATGCCTATGAAACTTATAGGCAAAATGATCTAAATCCTTGAAAATACAAAATTTGAAAGTGGCTTTGCTTCTCTAGCAACATAATTTCATTGTATAATGGCCCTTCTCTTATTTCCCATCACGTTCATTATTTATACATTTTTACTAGTTTCCTCGGAGGCAAATATTCCAAAATTTTTCAATCCCTTTTCCAGGAATATTTTTCCAAGACTTTGATTAATACCATTGCTCTGGGCCCTGGTAAATTCTTCAGTGTTGTTCCTGGGCTGTAGTGAGTGGCACTTGGTAATGAATTGTTTAGCTTCTCCTTCTATAGAAAAAGAAAATAAATCAAAGAAGAAAAGCACTTTATTGGAGTCTGATTCCCAGAGAAACTGTCATTCAGTTGGTCTCTTGCTATCCTTTTTTTTTCTCTGTTGTCATTCTCTGTTGAAGTTTTTCAGTATATGCAGTGAAATGAACCTCAAAGTGCGAGCTGGAATTTGACACGCAAAAAGCACTAGTAGCCACTTATAAAAACAACTTTTTATATCATGGTGCACTTGTCATCTTAAATAAGAGACATACTTCCTCTCTCTAATAATATGCTTTTTCCTTTGTGTTCTGTGTTTCAAACATAAGAAATGAAAGTGAATGCCAGCCCAGTTACTCTTCACAACTTCTTTTTACAGGCCCTCCCTCCTATCTGCCAAAAGCTGTTGGTGTCACTAGTACTGAGAAGATTAAGCTAAATATTGTTGTTACAACAGCTGAAGATTTTTCAGGACTGAAATATCAGCTTGTAAGGGATAGAGAACGCAAAGGTTCAGCAGACCATATAAGTGAATCAAAAGACAAGAATTTAATGATACTTATTTGTAAAAAAAGAGGGGTTGGAGAAGAACAATTAACAAGGTTCACAAAAGCTTCATTTGCCACAGATGCAACCGCAGAAGAAAATATTCAGACAACCATCTAAGTTTTAAATATCGCATGCTACAAAATAAAGGCTATACACAGAAATATTAAGAAAAAAGAATGGGACAATATCCACTCCCAAACATATTATAAATGATGTTATAATACCACTAAGGATTTTCATCACCACAAGGGGAGGGGCTGCTCCCCAGTAATAAATCCAAAGCAGTCTGCTACACTATTCATATCGAGATGCTTCAGAAGACTCTTGCCCTGAACGCTCATTCAGAGATTTAGCTACTCTGGGGCACATTTTGTAAGGGTAGTTGTTTACATTTCTGTGCTTGATCAAAATTCACTAAAATGGAAAATAACTGGAGCTTGTTTGGTCCTCATCTATGGATTTATGCTTTGTCACTCTTCTCATCTTCTGCAGAACAAAATTATTGTGGAATTTTACATCCCACTGAGAACTGTGAAGGGTGAAGCCATTTCTGCTTTGTGGTCTTCACTCCCACCAGCCTTTGGATTCCTCCGAACCTAGTACTCATACTCCAGTATCCAGAAAGCCCTGTCTTCATCTGCTCCCCAAAACTGTTTTCTGAATATCTCTGAAGCCCAATACTCACCAGGATGATATTTTAATGAACAGATAACAAAGCCTAAGGCTAAAGAAGAATATTTTAAAAAAAACAAAGCACGCTTACACACAAAGCGTTCGCATTTTGGTCTTACCTTTAAAAGAAATATACTTGAATATTTTTTGCAGTCTTTCCTTTAACTCTTCTGACCTAAGAAAGTTTGACCTCATAATTATTTTAATAAAAGGAGGACATTCAAATAAAAAAATAAGCCTTCCATAAAGGCTTTATTTCCATGCATCCATATGAAGTTAGCACAGCTCAGCTCAAAAAAGACACCTCCGAGCACAAACCAAACCAGCCTACTTGCTTTTCTCTTCTAAAGTTACCATTCATTTTGTGGTAAATCTACTTAGCCCAAACACTATGCCTGTCTTGATTTAGGATAATAGATGCATCTACTGCTGCAGAGCCAAGAAGAGACAGGAATATGTACAACCATTCTGCTCAAACAAGTTCCTTTCAAAGCACAACAGCATTTCTATTCTAATTTTACAATTCCTTAAGCATCATAGCAGATACAAGTATCACTACATGGGGTATCCAGTTAATCATCTTTTTTTTTTTATTTTAATTTTTTCAATAATTAGTTACAACTGAAATAATTCCCAGACCAGTGGTATCTGACCCCTTTAACTCAAACCTCACTTTGATACATACTATCAAAGGTCTTTGAAGAAAAAAAAGCTTCACTGAAAGTCATGGGGAGTACAGAACCTAGCTTGAATATCTATATAAAACTCCAGAAATTTTGTTCAAGGTCAAACAAGAACTCCAGTACGGAGTCAGCCACAGAACCCTCATGTCCTGATTCCTAGCCTTGATAATCACAATGCTATAGTGCCTCAAAGTCCGGAAATGTCACAAGTGTCAAATATTTACAAGTTAATCAACAGGATTTCCATAAAGATTATTAGAATAAAGGCTTTGCATGAGGAAATGTTCTTTGAACAATAAAACAAAGTCGGTATAGAGCTTTCTTAAATATGTTTCATTGCTTCTTGTTATCAGAAGAGCTCTGACAGCTGCATTTTAATTTTTAGATTTCAATATTGCCTTTGATAGATGTCATGCTTGGTATACATCTGGCTTATTTCTGAGCCTTATTCTTCTAAAATTCACCACTCTGCTGGATCTATTTTTCATTGTCAGTGGCCTGAACAAGATGATCACTTAATATGAAAGGATCCATGATACAATATGAGAGAACGACACGTCACAGTGCCAAATTTTGCAAGATTGTCCTGTATTTCTTAAGCTGATGTGACTGAATTACAGTCTGAAAAACTTAATTTTGGAAATATACCTAGTTTTAGAAGACAGTTCTTAATTGAAAAGTTCATTTCTAATGAAAGTACAAGGTATGTTAAAAGGTTGGACTAGCAGACTAGATGATCTGGGTCTTTATTAATAATACGAGTTCATTTTAATTCAGTGAAGCGCATAATTGGCATCAAGCTTTTCAAGATCAGCACTCTTTTCTGTGACTAGAATCTGTAATATTTTAAGACTTTTCTTAATGTTATAGTAGATGTTTTCATTATTTGCATTTTAAAATTACGTTATTGTTAGATAGTTCAGACTAATTATAAGCTTGTTGATTTTACTGAACCCAATGATATCCACCGGCTAGTGACAAATCTTTGTAAGTTTAAATCTGAGTTCCCTGTAGTTACTCTGCAGTCATCTAGCACTATGGTACAGAGATGAATGTGTTCCCCTGAGATTACTCCACCCTGAATAACCAGAAGAGGGCAATGGGGTCAATTACTGTTTCAGTTTGCCCCATAGCTGCTGCATGCAAATCAGTTTACCGCGAGCTCAGAAAGCGCTTTGATAACATTTATTTCATTGCCTTTATCTCTGCAATTGCAGGCACTCTTAATGTACGACAACGCAATTCACAAGTAAAAATGTGCTGAACTCTACAGAAATGGTGCTAGCACTTGAAACAGCAACTACTGTTCTGCAAGTACAGGAACTTTCTGATGTTTCCCGTACTGATATCATCCATTTTAATGGAATAGTTCTCTAAAGAAATGGGAGTTGTGTGTGTGTTTGTTTGTTTGTTTTGTTTGTTTGTTTGTTTTGTTTTTTTAAGTGCAATATAGATCACTCAGTCACAGGTACCATTCTATTGGATACTCACTTTTAATCAATATGGTCCTTAGCACTTTTGCACTCTTACTATCAGCAATGACAGGAGTTTCCTAATAATTAAAGGTTTTTGCATATACATAGTCTGATTTTAGTCCAGCTTTTCAAAAGAACCTGAGAGATTCGAATGCCTAAATCTGATTTCATCAGTCTCTCAGGCACTGACAAATTTTATCCAATAGCAATTGGCAATTAATAATCTTTGCTGATTACCAATTAGACTTCTGTTTTTATTTCACTTTATATAAACTGATTGATTTTGTTTCTACGAGTTGGGAAATTGCAGGTCTAATTTTTTTTGAAAGAAATGAAATTTCGTAAACAGCTAAAGATAGAAGCAATCTCAAACTGCCAGCGGGTATGTTGAAATTACCATCATGCATCTCTTTGCAGAGGTTTACAGCCCTCATCTCCCAAATCTTCTGCTTTAAAGAGAAGTAACGTTTTGGAACATTCTAACTGCTCTAAGGTCTTTGTAGGAGGTTTTCAAAGTAATAAATGAGAATTAGCTATCCATCTACCAATGGAAATCCGTGACCTTTGAATTTTCAGAAAACCTCAACTTGCTACAGTTGAGTGATAGAATGAGATTTTTCTCATTTTATTACATTTATAAAGTTGCAAGGTGGCAAGAAGAAACAGACTATGGCTGAAGCAAGTAATAACTTCTAGCTTTCAGTGGCACCAGGATTGAACAATAACCTTCACAGCTCTACAAAATTTTATTGGGCCCAAACACGACACGAACCTCAAGCACAACAACAGAGGCTGAACGCTGCAGAGCTTGTGAAGTTAGTCACAGGGTCTCTAAAACAAAGATTCTTCTTTCTGGAGCGGTGTATCACCAGAAAAGGACCTTAAATGGATCACTTTATGTACATAGTCTTTGAAGCCCACTATGAGAAGCTGTCAGACAGAAGACCTGGCAGATCTATCCTAAGATAAATATTCAGATTTATTTTTTTTTACTATTTATTATTTTATTGAATAATTAACTATGTAATTTTTATTTAAAAATTCATCAATACGGTATTTCTTAGATTCAGTGCATGTCCTTCAAGAACCCAGAAGAAAATAGGAGGATGTATCAGAAGGGCAGACAATATCATAACATAAAATACCTTCAGTAGCATTTTAGTCTCTGAGATCCTCAAGATTTGAAGTCATAATCCATCATGCTGCTTTTACTTTTGCATGCTTTCTTATCCCTTCAATGCGCTGCATGAGAAATTGATTGCAAAATATAAAACCCATGTTGTTCAGAACATTTATACAGTGGAGGTACAGTTCTTTTACCTGTTCTACAGTTTACTCTGACAGAACTTGCAAAAACAATGCCAGCTTGTTTCCCGCAATCCTTTCAAAAACACAGTTTAAATAAAGCTGACATAATGTTTTCCTTCTAACGAATTAAAAAGCACTGTTAAAGTTTTTCTACTAAGTTCTTTTCTCCTACTTGATGACTTCAATCTAAACTCTCTCTTCTCTTGCTGAGCCATCAACTATCATCACACTGCATGCCACTTCATTAGAAAACACATCTGAAGATTGGAAGTCTGGAAAAAAAGAGCAGAATGCAACTTTGCAGACTGCATCTTCCAGTTAAGAAGCACATGGATGTCTGCTCAGGGCAAGGCTCTCCACGGTGACAGTCAAGGCTTTGAAGCTTGGTCCAACTTCTGGTCCCCTGCATTCTGCTTAGTGTCAAGAGCAACGTGCAGCTGCACTCAGCCAGGAGCAAGTGAGGCATAGGATGGAGTGTCACCAATTACCTTAGCACTGACTGCTAGAGACTAAGCCTTGCTTTCTTGTTTAAGACTGAACACCACACTACTGTTCCTGGCTCAGTCATCACTTTTGTAACAGCCTCTAGAACAGCTTCCCTTTAATCTTTCATTCCAAGACCTTCCAGAATCTCAGCAGAAATCTGGGTGACCATTAAACACAAAGTACCATTTAAGAAGTAAAAAGTCAGCTGTGTGGCAACTCCAAAAACAGTGAATGGCAAACGGACTGATTCCAGCTGCCCATCAGCTCTTAAACAGCAAAGTGATAAATACTGCAACCAGCATCCCAAGCTGAAAAGGACACACTGCTAAGAACATCAGTCAGCCTTCATGAGATGCCAAGCTGTGCTTCAAGGCAGCTAAGGAACCTTCTAAATATTATGCATACAACGACTTAGAATATGTTCTTTCTCACCTGCCCTTGCGTAGTACAGACTACAACATGTAGAATCAGGCCATTGCAGTGCCCTTCCATTAAACTCAATCCAAACTAGCCTATCAGTTATTCCATAACAGCAAGCTCTAAGACATTCCAAGTTAAATGAGCACATTGGCAGAAGAATATGCTAAAGTCAGACAACTTAGCATACCTGAAGATCATGAAAAACAACCTTATTTATTTCCTTCATAAAAATGAGCCATATTGTATCAAAAGAAAAACCAAGCAATACACATCTAGAAATTTACTGATGACCAAAAGTAAGCTAATAATTGTCTTGAAGAGGAACAAAGTGTCTCGGAGGTGTAGTGAGGGAGTTTGTTCTGAATTTTAACTGCCACATCAACATAAAGTGTCTACCCTTAGTGAGCTATCTGGTCTATTCACCATTGCTAGTCCCATTATTATTTCTTTTACAGTTCTGTCAATTTAAATACTGAAATCTATAATCAAGGTTATATTTCAATACTAAATAAGCAATTATCAGTCAGACAGTAATATTAAGCTGACATTTTATAGAGATTTTAGGATCCTCTTGGCCCAAAGTTCAGCCTGCAAATTCATTAACTATCTGCAGTATTTTTTAAGATAGACCTTCTTTTCTAGTTAAATTGGTGATGTAATACTGCAATATAAAGACAGTAAATGTATCAGGAATTCAGCCTAAGCAAACCAAATCCAACACATGCAGAGGACTTGAACTTCATTGTAATTGCAGCTTCAATGTCACACCATCCTAGCACCAATTAGGCCACATTTGCAGTTAACATAAAATCAGTATAATCCCACCCTTCTGAAAGAAACTGTGACAAATTGTACTTGGAGAGGATTCCATCCATGGAGTTCAGCTAAAGTATTCTTCAGGCATCATCCTAAGCACAGCAGCTTTATATGCAGGCTGAATAAGAAGACAAACATTGACAGAATAAAATGCAAATATTTTAAGAAGAAAATTTTCAGGAAATTTGCAGCCCAACCGCTGTCTCATAGACCTGCCAGGTTTCCTGCACTGACTGCAAGATTTACTTTTTGACAGAGAATGTACTCTTTGACAACAAATTGCTTACAGAGCAGCTCTGCTGTGGGACTGTATGCGCTAAACCTAGTGAATCAGCTGTTCTGTGATTTCTTGTGAATCAGGTAAGTGCACAAAAGAAATTACAGCAAAAGGAACATGTGCTGGAAGATATTTTCCCCAATAGCTGCCAGTGCAACAGGTCCTTTCTCATGATGTGATCCAGTATATGAACACAAATGCTGGAGCATAGGAGCAAGCTCATGTGTTGTAACTCATATGCACTTGCATAGACATACTTATCACATTTACAGATGGCTGTCCCCATCTCATGACAAGGCACAAATTCCACATTTCGTAGTTACAATAACTTCATTGCTGGGAAGGCATATGTTCAAAAGAATTCAGCACGTTCAAAAAAAAAAGAATAATAAAAGCAGTTTTGATTCTGCATAAAAGCTGCAATCACAAATTTCAGTATTCACTCCTCCAGTCTCATTTTTATATGCAGCAAGATCTAGGCCCATAACTCAGCTCTAGAAACTATACAGATGGGAGCTCTGTTTGTAAAAGGGAGGTCAATGACTGGTAGCAGGACTTCCTCATTTGCTCCTGATACTATCTTTGGGTAGCCTGTGATACTAGAGCTGCCTAATATGTTCAGATAAAACAGGTATCATTCATATAAATAGTCAATTTTTACTAGATCTATAGTGATACTCGCTCCTGTTTTAATCCTTGTTGCCTGCCAGATCTCACCAGGGAATAGAAAATTTCAAAGCTGTTCTAGACCTGCACCTCTGTTCTTAACTTTTTTGCATCAGTGACCTCTGCAACATGTATTCATATTATCTTGAAACACAACAGGCAGCTAGGCAGCTTCTAGCCTGCCTGCCAGCAATGTTCAGCTGAACCATTCAAAGTCCTTACAAAAAGTCCATGCTTTTGAAATTATCCTTCTTAAATAAATAAATAAATAAATAAACCACAGATTAGGCACTGTCTTGGTTGTGCTAGCCACAGAAGCACCCATACCAGGAATAAAGTCAGTATGAAAAGTAGCAAGTTACATTAATGCCTTCTCCATGTTAACATGTAACACAACATGTTAACATGTAAACAACAAAGTACAACATTCAAAAACTTTTTGAGAACAGGTCAATACTTCTGGGTTTTTTCTATCTGGAGACGCTACCACCTTCCTCATGAATGCATGGGGATAGTGAAGCTCCAGTAGCAGGAAATAATTGCTAACACAGTAAGATTTTCTGACAATCAACAGAAGCATCACACTATTCCACTATTCTAATACAGTCATTGTAAAGATGACAGACAAAAGCATATCAGGAACATTGCTTATATACATTTTAGTCACAATATTAAATTGCATGCATCTCTTAGAATTTGAAAAAAATCTTTAATATGAAAAAAATTACCTATCAAAATAGCAATGTTCCCAGTTTCACATTATGCAAAGTAAGCACTTCTGAGGTCACATGACATCAACATTTCAGCTGGTCACATGATTTTTTAATGCAATTATATTACCTTGTAATTAAGTGTCTATTCAAACAAATGTGCATCATACTTTTACAAGCGTCATTTTTTTTTCTGTGTTAATAAGTGCTACTCAGTAAACAGACAGTATGAACCACATTCTGCAGTAGCCAAAACCTGGGAGTAATGCAAGGACACAAAAATGAGAGAGAGAGCTCATAGCTGACAACCATTAGATCACTACCATTTTCCCACAGGGACTGACTCCAATATTTCTGCCATGGCATGGAGCTCTTTGATGGAGATATTATCATCTATATTTTCAACATTGCATGGGATTTAGCCACAGGAGTTATGCAGCTAAATCTTGTTCATGCAATGCCTGGAAGATTTAAGTGGAAATGATTAATATTTACCTTTTAGCACTATCTTTTGCATAAAAACTTTAGAATTCAGGAAATAATCCCTTAACACTTGCCCTTCAGTGTTTTATAACAAAAAGTTCATTGCAATGATTTTTCACAGATGAAAGTTTTTGGATTTTTTTTTTTTATTCTCCTTATCTGAACATCCTTTTACTAACCCTTTTGATTGATTCTTTTTCTCCTCTTGGGTTGAAGAGATCATCATCTCCACCAAACTCCTTCACCTTGATTGTAACTAACAGTCATGGCCTGAGCCACATTATTTACTAGTTGGGCACCTGACGTTTTTCCTGCAATCAGTGACTGAAGGTGACACTGACACACTGGAAAAAAATCTAGAAAATCAAAGGCCACTGTTCAATTTTTTTCTATTGATTGATGCTCAGAAATTACATTATTAATTATGTAGCTACAGGTCACTGTTGGTAAACTAATAAAAAACTCATCTTCTTTTTCCTCTTCCCCCCCCCAAACAAGGTCACAAGTGATTTCAGATTAAATCTAAGATCTTTTCTCTGCCTGTAGCCATTGACAGGATTCTGGTTAAATTTAAGTAAGCCAACATTCTTCCTTTATGACTTCTGATATAACTACAGTTAATGCTTACCAGTAGGACTACTAGTGTGTAACAGTTTATAAAGCAGTTTATCTAGCCTCCAAGCAGCTGAGGGAAGAAGCCTAGAATGTCAAATGCAGGAACTGGCTATGTAAACCAGGTGACTATCTACCTATCTAGAGCCTCTAATTTTACTTTTTGTCCCTAACCATGAGCTGGAATATTTCTGAACAGAAATGGATAAAAGGGGTGGGAGGAAAGGATGCATGGACAGAAAAGACTCCCCACTTGACATTCTGACCTTAGACGGAGATGGGAAGCTCTCGGTAGGTCTGATCCAGGTTATAAGCAACAGAGATAATTTAGGCTAGAAAGGCAATGGATGAACTCAGAAAACCAAACATGTCCAGAATAGAGTAAATTCATAAAAGAAGGAGGGATCTGTGCTCAGCTACATATATATGCTGCAATCTCCCTGTCGCAGGAGAAGAGACCATCATACGACCTTCCATTCAGTTGAATCTCCAGCTGGTGCTGATCATCTAGTCCCTTGACTTCTGCAACTATTCAGGCTTGACCAAGTCATTCCATCACTAGATGGGACAGGCAGCTGAAGCATGTTGCTCTGCATGTTCAAACAATCTGTGGGTTCCTAGAATATAATCCTCTCTCCCTCTTCTTTTAAATGAAGACTTCTACATAATGTATTTAAGAGTTAAAAGTGGACAAAACTTCTGCTGTGAAAGACAGGTGCCATGGGCAGGCATTGTGGCTGACAGTGTAGCCGTAATAAGGCAAGCTGGAATTTATGCCTACTAATGAACTCCAGTTTGGACAGTTAGGGCTCTTGCTGAAAGAAAGAACGCAAGTAACATTTATCCATATGTACAACACCATTTCTTGATGTTTTAAATTCAGAAATGAGTGATTTTTTAGTGTCCTGAAAGGCAGTGTTACCTGGACATTTTGGTTTTGGAATTTATAGCCTAAAATAATTCTATTCAGATAACTAAGTGATGCAATACAAATCATCCAAGAATTGCTGGCAAGGAGCAATCTCATTCATGATATCGGAGGATGCTTCTTCCCTAGACACAGCAAGTGCCCTTAGATTATTCCAAATAAAAAGGAATTCAAACAACGATAGTAAACTTCTAGACCAACCTCAAGAAGAACCTCAAAACCTGAAAGCATCAAATATGTATGAAGCAAAAAATATTGTAAAACAAACCAATTCTGAAGTAAATGAAGAACTCCATCCAGTTCAAAGGGAAAAGGGATGGTATTCTAGACCTATGGCTTTTAATTTCCAAAATAGACTTTTATATATGGTTTCCAGGTTGCCACTGTAACAGAATCAGAGTAAATCTAACAGTAGGATTAGATTGGGAAAAGCACATTACAGAAAACAGAAAAACCGAAGGCTGCCACAAGGTTTATTTGCTGATCAACTCACTTAAAGTATACCAAAATATAGAGACATGAAAGTAAAACCACCGTTATGAAGATAGCTTGTAAATAATGTTGGCAGAGTGAACCAATTCTACATTTCACTAGGTATTTGTTAGAATAGCAAAACTACGGCATGGAAGTTCACATTACAAATCCAAGAGTTCCAAATTATCTTTCTTCAGGCAACATCCTCTCTGTTGTACTGCTTGGTTATGTAAGAATCCTCTCTAGTGTCACCAGAGAAAGGCAAGCTTGGAGAATATTTCAGGATTTCCCTGGTGAGGTACAATAGGAAGAAACTATGTTTTACTTCCATATGGATTTTCTTGGGACATGTATGTACTGAAAGCAACAGGAAGAAGACTTGAAAGATGAAATGAATATATTTGACCTCAGGAACTATCTCTACACTATCAGTGTAGAGATAGCCCCACTGCCTGCGGCTGCTTGAAAAGATGTCTATCTTGGAAAGCACTGAGGCTGCTCTTCTAAGAATGTGGAAACTGCTCCAGTTTCAACAGAAGGTTTAGGCATGGCTAGTTCAAAACACAGGCTGCGTGATTGCAAAACAAGCCCTGCACTCTTTCTGGAAAACACAGAGGAAACTAAGAAACACTGCTAAATCCACCCCATGTATCTCAGAAAAGCTTCCAAAAATATGTTTCTTATTAAGAATCAAGAAAAATAAATCATATAAGCTTTTATCATTTAGATTTTGTCTGAACCTTCTTGTTTCTCAACAGTCAAATGTAAAGGAAAAAAATCCAACAACTTCAGAAGGGTTTCCCATGTCCCAGGAGCAGTCACTGCTGACGTGCAGCTACTTTAGTTGTCTGCCTCAGGCAGAGACAGGGCTGTGGTGTTGCCACAGCTGTCTGTGGCCCTGAGACTGTGGAAGGATTTGTCCAAGGTTTCTGACTGTTGACTGTCTTAGGAAAACGGAAGTGTGGGGTGAGGAAAATTAGAAAACCTGAAAAAAATTCCAAAAATGGAAAAAGTCTGAGATGAAATTTCTTGGTAGGAGAGAGAGAACATCTGCTGCTTGCCATGTTTGTGGATATTCTTAATTGGTGAGTTCTGCACTGCATTTGAAAAAAGATTTAATTGCAGTATGTTGCATTCCACTGCAAATGGGATTGCTGAAGTAGTGTGGAGATGAAATCATGGAATATGGACAGAACACAGGCAGAAGTGACAAATTATTTAGCAGTAAGAATAGGGAGAGATGGCTGATTAGTTTTAGATAATGGTGCAGTTACAATGTTCTGTGGCACTGAGACAAAAATGGCCAAATTAGGCCATTCCACTGACTTCAACAGGAATTCATTCAGCCCAGAAAATCACTACTGAAATATGCAACTATTTCATGTTACTTGACCGTCTTGCAGATTATTTCTAAATAACATTAGCAGAACCCATATTTCCTGCTCGTCAGCCAAACTCTTTGTCCAAGTTAATATTTTCCAATATCTCATGTACTGCAACACCACCTTTTTAGGGGTAGAGGGATAATGTAGTGGTTATCACACCTGCTTTACATGCTGAAGGTCCTGGGTTCAAGCCCCAGTGGAACCAACACCAGGAAATCTTTGGGAGGTTGGACTAGATGATCTCCAGAGGTCCCTTCCAACCTTACTGATTCTGTGAATCCCCTGCCAAAAACAATGTGCACTGAAGATGCTGCTGCATTCTCACCTTCACATTAATTGTGTCACTGTGCATCTGCCTTCACCATCTTGGGAGGCCTCTTCTACCTTCAGAAAGTTATGTCATCTTCCTGTAACTGCTCATTGAATTTGAAATGAAGAACCTTAGGGTTTTCACTTCCTCTGGTGAGAGACATTTCTCATGAACATCACATGAACGAAGCCACCTCATTATTTTCTACTTAATCTTTTCCTAAACACTTTACCTGCTCAGAGGCCTTTATTAAGTTGCGTGACAGGCTACAGGTGAACTACAACCACTGGTGTAGCAGGCTGACTAATAAAGACTCTTCCTTTTAGGCCTCTAATCTGTTGTCTTGTAGCTTTCATTTTAATTGTAGACTCTTTCCATAACAGAGAACATTTTTCATTCGTCTATGTTTGTGCAAACTTTAATTACACCTTGATTCAGGCCTCTTAGTAATACAAATGATTAATAATAATAAACAACGAAGCTGGGAAGCTGAAAATATTACATAAAAACTAATAGCTAGTTGAAGCTTCCCTGTGCAGTAAACTTGATTGGGGAAATTTCAGATGCTGCTTCTCTTGCAGCGTGGTTCATTTCCACTAAAATATGATTCTTAGATAGGATCACTCAGTGAATCTGTGTCCTCATTCAAGGCCTCTTCCCATCCTGTTTTCCTCTTTTGTTTTTGAATTGCATTACCTCCTTCAGCACCGATTGAATGACTGATTAATTGTAACAATTTTGGCATTGCCTTGGCTGCTCACATTAAAGACGCTAATCATTTGGGTAAAAAAGGAAAGATAACTAGTGCTTTCTCAGCTTGCATTTCTGGCCTTGTGTATGGCCTAAAAGGCAAAAGGACCCCATAAAGTGTCTTCAGGGGAGTTATGCTGGTAGCGTTACCATGAACTAAGTCCCTTGAGGCAGAAGGATCTTATTACCACAGCATGTTTCACAGAATATCATGACCACTGACAGAAATGTCCAAAACATGTCTTACAGATAAAAATGAGCAGAGATTTTCCAGACAGAAAACTTTGCAATTTTGTAAGTGGGAAATTGTACAATCTCATCATCTATCGACAAAATGTCTTCTTACCTGCCTAAGACATAACTTAAGGCCCAGCCTTTCAGGTTCACTGTGGAAAGACCAAGGGATAAGAAAAGTCTTTTCACAATGTCTTTGTTAACATCCCCTGTTTCTGTATCCTGGCTTTTACCCCTGACCCCGCTGCACTGAGGCCATGAATGAATGACGTAGTAAAGACGAGTGTTTGTATCGTTAGGTTCTGTTTTGCACTTGAGTGATTTCAGTGCAGGCAGATTTGTTCTAATTACAACATGCATTTCAGTAGTACCCATGCTCTCATTAGAGAATTCTGACATCTGATACTATGGTCTATTGGTATACTCAGATAGGACAAGAATGATTGCAATATAAATGCCTGCACAGAGCAGAAAGATCAAAGATCATTTAATCCTATCATGATTCAAGCACAGAAAAACCAATTGTTTTTATTTTCCTGTACCACCTAGTTCTGTGCAGACTCAGGACCAAAGGCTATCAGACAATCAGATTCACATTTTTGTCAGCTAACACTGTGAAGCACTAACAGACACCCCAGAATGTCACAGCCCTCAAAACTTCTTACCCCCTGCATTATCTCTCTTCTTGCCAGTCAGGAATTTAGAAATTATGCTGTACTTCCTTTGCATCTAATTTACATCTCAGACAGGACTGCCATTCTAAAGCAAAAATGAACAACAAAGGAAAAAAGAATTGCCTGCAAGAGTACCAGCAAGAAATCACATGCTACTATTACGACTACTGTTTAAATATAGATAAATTCCTCTAAGGTTAGGATGGAAGGAAGACAGAAACCATCAAGAAACAACTCTGTAAGGTGAAATTCAGTGTGTAGTGAAGGATGCAGTTTCCTTCACACTGTGCATACTCTGGTCAAGCTCATCATGCAGCCCTGCCACATCTGAAGTGCTAATGTCATTGTGGCAATAATGAACACTTTTGTTCACAGAAGCAACACAACAGTGAAGAATGCTTTGATAAAACAGAATCCTAAATCACGCTGACATTTAATGATTTTTTACATCTTATGAGGCAGTGGCAGAAATCTCTTAAATACCTTTCAACTTCCCATTCTTTCGTACCCTGGAAACCTAAGCAGTAAAAGTTTTTCCTCTCTTTTCCTTCTACATCCAACTCCCCTGAAGCACATTTTAATATAGAACATAAAAGCAGCTGATCCCATTCTTTCCATTTGACTTCCCTACTTTTGTTTCACATTAGAACAATACTGGTTATGGTAACTGCCAGACAAGCCTTTAGACTAAGTGAGATGACTTTGGCTCACCTGTAAGTACCTGAAGGATGGCGCTGTACCAGGGAAAAGTCAGCAGGCAGCCCCCAGCATCAGGAAGGCCGGACACTCATTTTTTGTGCAGTAAATGAGATGTTAGGTAACAGGGTCACAATGTTCAAGATGTCAAATTCTCAATTGTTATAAATGGATTTCTAGGGCTGAACAGACTTGTCAGCTGAGGATGATGCTTGTTCCAATTGCTCTAGCTTCAGCTAATTCATTAATATTCCAGGCACTTAACAAAGTCCATCTTTTCTGTGAGCATTTGTGGTAGAGATGGACTGACACATCCCAGTGGGTTTGTGATTCAGAGTTGTAAGGTGGATTTGTTTTGGTATTAGCATAATCAATGATTAAATGAATTACATCTAGCATTTAAGTTCTCCATTGAGTGTTACATTCTAAATAATGTGAGGTGGCTAGAATCTGCAGAAGTGTCAGAAAATAATCAAAATCTACATCAAATATAAAGAAAGCTACCCAAAATGCTATTCCTTCTTTCTCTGATATTGCAGATTTTATTCCTCATTTACCCCTTAACATCGTTTTCTCCTTCATCTGGGTTTCTAACTTATTTCATAATGGCATACATGATTAAATTCATCCCATATGCATCAGTTTATTATAGTCATTTGTTCATAAGAAACAATCTAGTAAATAGGAATTTTCTTTCATCTGAATGCTGCTAAAATCAGATTGTGTCATGTATTCGTGTGTTAAAGAAAGCGTTCAAAAGTGTTTATCATTTTAACAAAGGTAAGTAGGCAGCAAGCTCTATTAATAGTGTTAATGAATTTCCATTTCAATAAGAAAGGAACTAACTATTCTTTCATTTCAGATGCGATTCACTTTGGCTTCAGGCAACCACTTTGGTCATGAACACGAATTCTCATTTGTAAAAACACTTAGAATTTAGAGTAAGATCGCATTTAACTGTATATCTCTGTAGTTCTTGATCAATTTAACTTTGGAAAAGAAAAGAAAAAAGCAAGGGTATGTCTGTTGACTTCAGTTTGTCTTATCACCTAACTTGAATAAAATCAAAAAATAAAACTATTGTCAATATGGACTGACAAGAAACAGGGCAAATATCTGCAATAACATTAACACTTATCTACTGAAGGACAAAGTCTGACTCTTTTCAGCAGCCTCTATCCTCCAGTCTCTGCCAATATTAAAATAATGTCTGCCTTTTTCCTGTCAGGCTAGCTACATACTCTCACATAGGCTGTCATGAATAAAGTGAAGGTGCCATGTTAGCTGATGATGGAACTGCCTTTTTGTGACCAAAAGATGGTAGCTCACATCATCAAAATAGACCAAGCACTCCATCACCCTACATTTGAAGTAACAAAGACTTTCCAGTTATATTACCAACATACATGCATGAAACAACAATTTGCAACAACAGCATGAAAACTTTAATTTTGGTTACCTAATGGGAGAGGACTGCAGAACAAGAGGGACAGAAAGCAGGTCACGGGATGGATGAACTGTCCTGTAAGGTTTGAGTCTGTCAGTAGGTCATGAAGTAGCTGCTCCTGAATTAAAGCTTTCTCAATATATATGCACATTGCTAGATATTTACATGGTTGCCATCTGAAGGAGAGAATGGGAGAGTTCTATGGTTTAAAATATGTCATGTTTCTGACATAATAAAATTCACACTTTGGTGAGAAACTCTAAGAATAGCTTTAATCATCTGTTACAGGCTACAGACATATTCACCCTAGGCTTCCCTCATAATCAATAGAAATCTAGTCAAAAGTCAATGAAGTCTTTTGAGTAATTCACTTTACCTAATAAGAAGTCAGACGAATTATTCTTTCAGGACCTCTATAAATAAGTATCCTATAGGTTACAGAGGAACTGACCTCACAGCCCAAAAGCTGTAGGATTTGCCTGAAATGTGGAGACCTGGGTTAAAGATATCCACATGAGGCAGAAATAAAATTGTTTTATCCCAGACTGTATGTCTGAAAGCTGCTGATTAATCTGTGCTGTGGTCTCTGCAGGTCTTACATTCCTACTATTAACCTTAGTTTCAAGTAGCATTTTCTAATGGAACTTTTGAAAGACAAAAAATGAATCCCATCAAGGCAGAAATCTGTTGTTACAGGAAATTTCTTGAGCCACAGGAAGGGAAGTCTGATTTTAGCAATCCGAATGTTCTCATTAGTTAAAAACAACAGATACATTAAGCTCATGCATACGCTCACCGCATTCATTTCACTGAAACAAATTTGGCTTAAAAAAAGAAAATGATATTAACGAAAACACTCAGAAAACAGCGAAAATATGGTAACTGGGGCTGGAGGCCTTTAGGAAGGGCTTTTTACAGATGTTTCTACTAAACAAAATAGAATATTAGTTTCAAATTCAAGAGAATTAACAGCATATGCATCTACTTCCACTTCTCCTGTCTCTTTTCTAAAATAAATAGTAGCACACAAAAAGGAAAAACCTGACAACTTTTTTTGTTTTGAACAGAACAAAAAATTCAATGTACTTCCCCTTTTTTGCCCCCAAAAGTCATAAAATTTTAAGTACTGGATACGATTTTTTCTCACTTTTCTTCCTAATATGTAGCAATTTTTAAAGCACTTCTAACTTCAAATGCAAAAATGACTGTTCTTTTCTCATATGCCCCTGATGATAAAGTATATAGTAAAGATGACAAGTAAGAATTTTATCAGAAAAAATATCAAAAGAGATTTGAAGCAGAGCTGACGCAGAGACCCAAAAGCAAATTAATAAAATTCCACAATGTTGTTTTGGAAAAAAAATATATTATTTCCCACTGTCTTCCATCATCAAAATTCTGGACTTAGAGGTGTCATTTGGAGTATTGCCATTTATGTGTGAGGGATTATCTCCTGTCTAATCACGTGAGCTCTTCTGGGTAAATATCAGCCTTATTTTACGAGTTGCCTAGCACATGCATGGATACCTCATAAATAAGTAATATTGTTTATTAATAAATGATTATGACAATAAATAAGTAATGTTCCAAATGCCCCACTGCCAAAGCATAGTTACTGAGTGATTAACTCATTTTAAATTCAAACTTTTTATATTCACTACTTGTTCCATGCTGCCACAATTGTACTATATGGTTTCTTTCTGCTATTTTTTTCCAAAATGTAAAATTTGTGAAAATTTAAACTATCATTCAATTTGCCTCGATTATGAAGTAATTTATAGAATGATTTCTTTAGAAAACAAAACACAGACAAATTTGATGAAACTGAAACTAAAATTTTAAACATTATGTACCAAAACCCATTTCTAGCACACAATGCTAGAAATTAAGAGAGAATGAGGAACAGGCACATCACATCAGAAACAGAAAAAAAATTATTAAAAGTTTTAAATGATTATGATAAAAATTATGCTGTCAGGTGGATCTTTTGGTATATATTGCTGGCATGGCATTTATTTTGATAGACTCACTTACAGGTCACTTGCAGTGCTCTAGGATGGAATAACAATTCTCTGAGGTCTTCCCTCTGAAAAGGACAGGAGAATGTATTCACGCTAAAGTCTGCAATGAGCTGTAAAATCAATATACATTTCTGTTGCAATGGATATTCCTCCTCCTGCTAAATACTGACATAGCAACTCCTCTTAATATCAATATTCTTGGCACATGTTGAATGCTTTTGCTTCTAAAATAGCATTTTCCTGGAATTAACCTTACTCTCTAGAGGCAGAAACACTGGGCCAAACTGAATGCTGTGCCATGGAATAAATGGAAGTGAGGCTAAGGAAGAGCAAAGATGATTTTATCTATCCTCTGAATTATGGGATAATCCTCTAGTAGACTGGGGACAAACCCAAAGTGGCCAGAATTAGGGTTTTATGCAGCTGCTGTATGGTTGCCTGGAATAGCTGGAATACAGTAAGGTCCACACACGCCGACACACTCCCACACATACACATACACCAGACTCTTTTAGTCCACAGTCTATATGCAACCCCATTGCTTGATTTCTTCACCAGCTGTCAATCCCATTAAACAGAGGAGATTCTGCGAGATGTAATTCCAAGAACTGTAAACTACCAGAGCACAGAAAAGCTGCTGAACAGAATCACACCCATATCTAATCTCTTTCTCTTTCTCTCTCTCATCCTCAGCTTCACATAAAGTTCGTAGAGAAATACTGACTCATGGCCTAGTCTTCCTGGTGTAGGGAGTGAGGTAGGCAGCCCTGAGCTATGAACAGTTTATCCTGAGGTGTTTTGTGGGAAAAAAAAAAGCATTCTGTAGAAGTAGAATATTCCACTCACAGTTATCAGAACTATTATGGCATAAATAAGTTCCTTGGTGAGGGAAAGCAATCTCAGGGGAAATGACACCTCAGCAGCAAAATTTGCATATCTGCAAGGAGAAACGCTTGCGGAGAATGCCTCTCAAGACAAAATGATCAAGCAGGCTGTGGGGATGAAGTGACATGGGAGCAATCATCACAGAACTTTTACTGCATAGATAAGGAGTTTAGTGTCCTTAACGCAATATAGCTATGCATACTGATTAACATGCAAATCACAGATATTGTTTTCACAGTCTCTCTGGATTTTCAACCTTCATCCTTAATAACCATGATGAAGACTAATGCCACAATCCAGCAACAAAAGATGTACACTCATTGCTCAGTAAGACTGCTCCCATGCGTAAAGTCAAATGTACATGGAAGCCACTACGGGTTCAGCAGCTAAAACTACACATATTCCCCTCCTCAAGTGACTGGTTAACATGGAAGCAGTGCAAGGGAATGATCATAGACAGCACATGCAGGACTTTACAGCTATATTGCCAAGCAGCAAGCACAGAACATACCAAAGGAAATATTTCTTTACCGAACACTTACTGCACTGTGGAACTGAATGTCACAAAAGTTGCACAGGCCAAACTATAAATAGCTTCAAAAAGGTTTAGTCAAATTCCTGGAGGATAGATCTATCGATGGATATTGGATGTGATGGTTTAGATGTAACTTTTGAGTTGGAAGTCCTTAAATTGTTGATTGCCAAAAGCTGTAAGAACATAAAATGACCCTTTCCTCTATATTTTCTGTAAAAATCTGGTGCTAGACTAGATAGATCCTTGAGCTGAGCAAGTGAAGTTTTTCTTATCTTTCTCATCTTCCATGGGTAATATTAGAACTTCATTCAGATGCCTTTGATCTGTCATCTCCCATAAGCACTAAATTTCTTTTAAGTATTAAATATAAGTGACGATTACACTTAAATGGCACTAGATACATGTATGCACATTTGCACTACAGAAACAACAGTTTTAAATTCTAATAAATATTTAATTTCTGATGAAATAACTCACTGAGCAATGCACATATTCTACTAAATCACTTCCAGACATACTACTCTCAGACTATCCTTACTTCTCTCTCTTGATTTTTTTCCGTTCTTGTGCTAATTACTTTTTAAATAAACAAATTAGATTTTTACTCTGACTCGCTTAACCTGTTCGGAAAGTAAAATCATTGCATATGCACAGTATAAGCAGCCAGATTTTTCAGAAGCTTATGTATAATTTTATATTGTTGGACATGACAATCTTCAATATGCACTTAATGAGATAATTTCTTTAATAAAAAGAACACAAAAAGTCTAGTTGATATTAATCTAAACAACCCTTAAAGGGGTCTAAAGAAAACTTTCAAAAACAAATTGGTAGGCATAAGAGTCAATCTGCTCCCAGGGATATCTAGACATAAAATATGTTGCGGACTGACATTCAAAAATTAACTACAGACAAGGTCTGGCACATTGTTCTGAAACATGTTTGCACACGTGATTGCTTAGTAACAAAATTAATCACGCGAGGCCACAAAACAGAATGTTGTCCTACACAACAAACTTCCAGGATGTGAATGGAAGTGGATAATGCAGAGCTGCTTAACAATTTGGACATTTTCTAATTAAAGTAAATCTACCTCATCTTCTTCCCGTTGGGACTCAGAAAAGATGAATTCAGAGTCAGACTGTAGATTTAGTGTGGAGTTTTCACAGACACTTGTGAAAGCTACTGAAAAAATAGCTCAGAAACGGAAACGTTTATTTCATGGAACAGGAATAACAACAGCATAAGTTTCTTCATACCACTGGGCTATCCCATTTCACACCTGTCAAAAATTGACTCATTCTTAGAAAGAAAGAGTATATATTCTATATAGTTCACTCATCAGCATAAAGAAATAAAAAATTCATTTAAGGAAGCATGAGCTGAGGATAGAAAAAGCCAACAAACTGCTCAAAATCAAGTGAAAAGCTTAGTTTGCAGCTAAATTCCTCTCTTTCTTACCCATTTTTCAGCCTATGCCTTAGAATACTGTTCATGGTGCATTTGTTATATGCAGAGGTATCCTGAGTGTGGCTTGCTCATATCATCTCCACTAGCAGAGCAGGTTTGCTCTTACAAAAGGTAAGGTGCATTTCCAACTCGCAAAGAAAATAGTAAGAGTTGAAAGTATAAGCTTCATACAAACTTTCTGAGATGTATTTAAAAGTAAAAAACATGTCTGCTAGCAGAATCTTTTACCATGTGGACAGATACCAGTAGAAGAAACAGCTGATCATGTCTGACATCTGCTGGAAGGATTACACAGCAAGGCACAAACAATCCAGGAGGCTCCTGCAATGCACTGATGAGAACTTCTTGTCACAAATGCTGGAGGACCCTACGAGGAAGGCTGTCTTACTGGACCTTGTCCTTACCAATGGAGAGGGACTGGTTAGTGATGTGAAGGTTGGGGGCAGCCTTGGCTGCAGTGACCACGAGATGGTGGAGTTCAGGATCCTGCAGAAAAGAAGTAAGGCAACAAGCAGGATTGCAACCCTGGACTTCAGGCTCTTCAGAGACCTAATTGGTGGAATCTCACGGGTTAAGGCCCTAGAAGGAAGGGGGGTCCAGGAGAGCTGGCTAGTATTCAAACATCACTTCCTCCAAGCTCAAGAGCAGTGCATTCCTATGAGTAAGAAATGCAGCAAAAGAGGCAGGAGACCTGCATGGGCGAGCAAGGAGCTCTTGGCCAAATTCAGACAGAAGAAGAAAGTACACAGACTGTGGAAGACGAGACAGGCTACTTGGGAGAATTGTAGGAATGCAGTCAGAGTATGTAGAGATGCTGCGAGGAAGGCTAAGGGCCAGCTGGAATTGAGTCTTGCAAGGGATGTTAAGGACAACAGGAAGGGCTTCTTCAAATACATCAGCAGCAAGAGGAGGACTAGGGAAAACGTGGGCCCACTACTGAATGGGGTAAGGGCCCTGGAGACAAGGGATACAGAGAAGGCAGAATTACTGAATGCCTTCTTTGCTTCAGTCTTCACTGCTAAGGGCAGCCCCCATGAATCCCAGAGCCTGGACGTGAGGGAGAAAGTCTGGAGAAGGGAAGACTTTCCTTTGGTTGAGGATGATAGGATTAGAGACCTTCTGGGCAGGTCAGACATAGACATCCACAAATCCATGGGCCCGGATGGGATGCACCCACGGGTACTGAGGGAGCTGGCGGATGTTGTAGCCAGGCTGCTCTCCATCATCTTTGAAAAGTCATGGAGAGCTGGAAAGGTGCCTGAGCACTGGAAGAAGCCAATGTCACTCCAGTCTTCAAGAAGGGCAAGAAGGAAGACCCAGGCAACCATAGGCCGGTCAGCCTCACCTCCATTCCTGGAAAGGCGATGGAACAGCTCATTCTGGGTGTCATCTCCAGGCACATGGAGGAAAAGAAGGTGATCAGGTGTAGCCAGCACGGATTCACCGAGGGGAAATCCTGCTTAACCAACCTGATAGCCTTCTCTGATGGAATGACCGGCTGGGTAGATGAGGGTAGAGCAGTGAACGTTGTGTACCTTGACTTCAGCAAGGCTTCCAACACAGTCTCCCATAACATCCTCCTAGGGAAGCTCAGGAAAGGTGGGTTAGACGACTGGACAGTGAGGTGGATTGAGAACTGGCTGAAAGGCAGAGCTCAGAGGGTCGTCATCAGTGGCGTGGAGTCTAGTTGGAGGCCTGTGGCTAGTGGCGTCCCCCAGGGCTCAGTACTGGATCCCATCCTGTTCAACTTGTTCATCAATGACCTGGATGAGGGGCAGAGTGCCTCCTCAGCAAGTTTGCTGAAGATACCAAGCTGGGAGGAGTGGCTGACACACCCGAGGGCTGTGCTGCAATTCAGAGAGACCTGGACAGGCTGGAAAGTTGGGCGGAGAGGAACCTCATGAGGTTCAACAAGGGCAAGTACAGAGTCCTGCACCTAGGGAGAAATAACCCTAGGCACCAGTACAAGCTGGGGGCTGACCTTCCAGAGAGCAGCTCTGCAGAGAAGGACCTGCAAGTGCTGGTGGATGACAAGTTGACCACGAGTCAGCAATGTGCCATTGTGGCCAAGAAAGCCAATGGTATCCTGGGCTGCATTAGGAAGAGTGTTGCCAGCAGGTCGAGGGAGGTGATCCTGCTCCTCTACTCAGCCCTGGGGAGGCCTCATCTCGAGTACTGTGTCCAGTTCTGGGCTCCCCAGTACAAGGGAGACATGCAGCTACTGGAGAGAGTCCAGCGAAGGGCTACGAGGATGATCAGAGGGCTGGAGCATCTGCCCCATGAGGAATGGCTGTGAGAGCTGGGCCTCTTCAGCCTGGGGAAGAGAAGACTGAGGTGGGGGATCTTATCAACGTGTACAAGTACCTGAAGGGAGGGTGACAAGGGGACAGGGACAAACTCTTTTCAGTTGTCCCATGTGACATGACAAGAGGCAACGGGCAGAAATTGAAGCACTGGAAGTTCCGCCTGACCGTGAGGGGGAATTTCTTCCCTGTGAGAGTGACAGAGCGCTGGCACAGGCTGCCCAGAGAGGTTGTGGAGTCTCCTTCTCTGGAGATCTTCAAGGCCCGCGTGGATGCAGCCCTGTCTAACATGCTCTAGGTGACCCTGCTTGAGCAGGGAGGTTGGACTAGATGATCTCCAGAGGCCCCTTCCAACCTTACTGATTCTATGATTCTATTCTATGTCTTACCTGTAATTCCATTCCCATTGGTGAATTAAAGCAAACAAGTCTGTGTAATTTTAGATTTACGGTGAATGTTTATTTTGCACACAAAAATTTGCAGTAAAAATAACCGCTTTGGAGCAATCATCAGACGCATAACAACAAATGCTTCAGCAATCTGAAAAGCAGCCCACAGCTGGCCTGAAAAATCCTTTTTGGAGAACGATAAGAGTAACTTGCTTCTCTGTTTAAACAACACTGAGAAAAGCTGAATACTAGTAATAATAGATGGAACAATAAACTGGATCAAAAGTTGAAAGCAACAGAGAGGACATGTGAGACAGGGTAATGGCACAATTAGGGTAGTCATGCTGGTAGCAATTTAAAGGAGACTGGAAAGGGAATCCCGTAATGGAAGCAACAGGCCAAGGTATCTTTTAGCAAAACATACACTTTCCTGTGGAATTGGCCTATCATTCTTCGCCCAGCCTGCACATACAGCTTCAGCATCAGTTAGAAAGTCACAATGGAAAATGTTGTCACCAAAACTAGGTAATTCAAGAAAAAATCATGAGTGAAATGAACTTAAAAATAGTGAATCACCAAAATGACACTTTGAAAGAAGGCTAAAGAATGACTGACTGAGAACTGGGACACCCGGGAATATCAGCTTTCCTGTCAACAGCAGCTTCTGCTACTGAACAGCTAAAACATAAGCATTTGGGAGAGGACCTGATCTAATCAAACAAAGGGGAAAAAAATAATGCATACAAAAGATGCATGGATATGTAAAGAGCAGAGATGAATGGTAATTTTTAAGATGGTAAAACACTCCAGCCAGGAACAATGTTTCCACAAAAATTCTTGAGGCCTGAGATTCCTACCTGACAGGTTTGACTGCTTTTGCAATATAAATAAATACTCTAACACCACAAGTATCTCGACACATCTAGAAAACTCCTGCAAAGGGTCTTTCAGCAAGCAGCAATCCATCTGTAAGACACTGGGACTAGGAACTGATATTGGCCTGAGCTCCTATATTCTATTTAACCTCAGATGCTTCAAATCTGAGGAACGAATTAATAAATAGTAGATTTTTTTTTTAATTTAGTCTTGATTCTTGATTGGATACAATCATATTATGTGATCAAAGAAAGGATACATCTGCATTTTCTGGCCAAAGCAGACCACTACATTTTGTAAAACATATGAATATAATATTACAAAAGTGTTATAGTGCAATTCAAGAAAAAATGGAAATATACAATGAACATTTTCATATGTCCTGGTAAATATTTTTTTAAGCTTTGTGTCTTCAGGTTTTTCTTCTTTTCTATGTTTTTGTTACAAATATGACTTCCTCCAGCTCTGACCTGGGTATTTCCCCAAGCCAAGAAAATGATTATTCCAACAGCACTGGCTCCATACAAAATAGACCAGGAATTCAAATGTAACTTTTCAAATCTCAAACTTGTGAGGCTGGGCCTAGGTACAGCATAATCCAGGGAATGGTTAATGTGAAAAATCCAGACACCTGAACTCCCAGCTCTGGATAAAACTGATTCATTTGTTGTTGTACCAACTGATAGCAGTCCTAAACGGTATCACACTGGAGTACCATTCTCTTTACTATATTGACTTGTTATATCTACATTATGCAAATCGAAAAATTAAATGAGAAATGTCATCTTAGTTAGAATGGCATTAATTTGACTACACAAGTTAATAAATGAGACATACTATTTCTGCCTTCCTTTCATATCAGTATTAAATATTAATAAGAAAAGAAATTCTTCACTGAAATTCAGTTCAATGCTAAGAATCAGACTGGCACTAATCCCATCAGGCAAGCCCTGATAAATTTATTTAGTTCACTGGTAAAATCCCAGCATACTTATAAAAATGCAGGAAAATGGTTTGGGTTTTAATCTGGCCAAGGCTGCTGAGGCAGAATAGAGCTTGTATTTCTGGGGACTATGGTCCCATGAAAAAACACATAAATATTTCTCTCTTCCTGTCCTCCTTTAGGTAACACCACAAGACCCAGTATTTCTAGTACCTGTGAAGAAATGTCCCTTCTTCAGGAAACCTTGACTTTTCAGTAAATTATCAATTCATGGCCATTAATATGTAGTAAAAAAATATTTATCTGGCACTACTGAGCCTCACAGGGGGTGATATTGATATTGTGAGCATGTATAATCAAATATGAAAGGGGATCTCCAGTTGGACACTACCTCCCACAATACACAACTTTCTCCTCTAAGAAAAGGAACAGGGAGATTCTGATCATACTGAATCCTAAGAAATAAAATCTACTTTCAATGCAAAAAAAAAAAAAAAAAAAAAAAAAATCCAACGTACATTTTCAATAAAATACAGCAGAAGTAAGTTAGAATCCAAATAGACTTGAGGTTTCAGTATAAGCAAAATTAGAGAGTCTCTACACTTTCCAATGCATAGAGAAAATTATATAAAACCCCCAAACAATAAAAATTCCATTCTTTCATTAAAAGCAACTCAGTGGAAATCTTTCAAATATAACAAACTTCTCCCTTATTAGCAATAAACTTCTCATGCAAAAAATATATGGCAATAATCTGCTGGTGAAATACTAGTCAAGTCATTGCAGTCTCTTTAATGTACATCTTACCTAGGCGAAAAAAAAAAGGTGAAACCACGAATAACAATGGTTATTTACCTCTACTTTCTGAGCTGCTCAATTCATAATACTACACTGCAAAAATAGACTGTTACCATTTGTATCCAGTTCCTTCTATGTGGCTGTCCCTAAATATTCCAGGACATGGGCTAAAGTACACAGAGTATTTAACCTTAGGAAATCTTATTGGGACAAAGTTTCCACCTAGCCCTTTAAGAGAACTTCCAGTTTTACACAGCCGTACTCGAGCACAGAAAGCAAAACACCAACACACCTATTTTACCAGAGAAAAAAATTGCACTTCTGCTATGAAGATGCAGCAGAGTTAATATAGTGTTGTGACAAAAAAAAAAAAAAAAAAAAAAAGGCAAAATTGATTTTCCTAATCATTCTGAAAGTTGGTTGCACAATATCAAAATTTGGAAATTAAAGTTTAGTTCTTCAGCCCAGTAACATGCTATTATTTCTATTACACAACTGATAACAGGCAAGTGGGGGCTGGAAAGCAGCCTTAATCCTCAAATGAGCAGTAATATAATACAAGAAGTGAATCTTAGTATCCTACATATATAATCCTGGTGCCCATATTTGAACAATATGAATAAAATAAGCTATTTGCAAATAACATATAGACATCACATAATCAATATAGCTTAGCTGCCGTCTTCAAATCTCTGGCCTTGACATTTCAAATGCAAGGAACTAACATTACACACAATGTATGCTGTTGGAATCTTTTAACTATTTTACATTTATTCAGGCTTTGACCAGTGAACTTCTTCAACCGATGCTTAGCAAGTTTAACTGGCCAATGCCTCCTGAGTGAATACTGGCTTAAAGCAGTGCACAGATATTTCAACAGCAGGTACCATCTGTTCTCAAAGAAGCCCTTCTAGTGACCAAAGTTCCTGAAGTGTTTGTTGACTGTCTAGATCTTCTAGATATCTGTCTGCTTCACATGGGAGCCCAATACAAAGCAATTTAATAGCTATTAATCAAGGATGTTAACTGCAAAAGGAGTAAATCTGAAAAGACACAGGACTGATTAAGAGCATTTAAACAAAACCTATCTTCTTTAACCAATCCAATTTGAACCAGTGGGCTGTGTTACTGTGACTTTTAGTGCATAAGCATGGCACTAACCCCCAAAGCATCTTTTGTAGTGCTGATGCCATCCAGTTGCTGGAATAGCAGAAGTAGACTCAACAATGAATGTGATCAATAATTTGGAAGTTGCACTGAAACAGACTCCCTCTTCTGTATTACCCACAGGCAGATCTTGCACGAAATCAGGTATAGCTAAGTAACACTTCAGTTTTAAACACTCCTGAGTCTGGAGCTCTTCTTAATGTTTATTTCCTCCAGTATCAATAAACATGATAGAAATAGCATGCTGAACAGGAACAGCACTTGGATTTTGTATGCTAAAACACTACCTGATAACACAAATGCATTTTGTTAAGAACATGTATCCAAGAATTCCTTACATGGTATACAGATTTAGTATGGGAAAACTGGTGACTAGGATAGAGGAATGCAAACTTTGATCTTCATCAAGACAGTGATTGGCATCAACTGTAATTCTTCATGAGATTTCATAAAATCAACATGCTGATGTGTGTGGAGAGAGTGCATAACCAGTTGCTCTTGATCAGAAAGCACTTTCCATGAAAAAATAATCCAGCACTGGCATTCAAAATTGTATAGACTGCAGCAATTGTAACTGGAAAATATAGGGAAAATATCAAAGGGCAGTTGGAAAATTATTTTATCCAAATTTGAATAAAATAACATATTACACCAATTTTATTCAGTTCAGACTGAGAAGGGATTAGTGAATTTTGGTCAATGGATGTTAGTTACAAATACTATCCAAATACCCATTTTACTGATCACATTTTTTATCTATGACTTCTATCAACATATCACAAAAATGCATATACCCAAGACTGGTTCTTCCTTATACACTGTCTTTGTTTTACTTACTACTTATTGGTGACCATACAAATATGGCACAAGAGCTAGAGAGAGACATCAGTTCCAGACAATATACGTCAAACTGAGATGCAGGCCTGTACAGTTCCTTTTACATCAGTCATTTTGAAAAAGTATAACCCAATGAAAAAGATACCAACTTCCTAACGTTGTTCAAGAAGGATTTTACATTGTTCTAATGATATAATCAGCTGTTCTACATTCGATGCACACATTGATTGCTATGATGTACATTGCCACCAGAAGTTATTTATACCATGGAAAGGTGAGTTTTGCCTAACTATACAGTTGCACATGCAAATTCAGTGATTGCACATAGGCAGCTATTAAACTACTGAGCACAGATAGTGTTCGTATGCTCATGTACAATCGCAATGACTGTACAGGAAAACATGGTTGCACATTGTAGAGTAAAACCTGGGCTTCATTAAAAACATGGCAGTTGCTATAGTTAAACAGAAGCATTAGTAAGAAAGGACAAGAAAGGTCATCAGGCTGAGTCTATTCCATCTACAGGCAACAACATCTTGTAACTCTTCTAGAAATGCACCAAGTTCCTGCGTTGATAGGTGAGACTTTCAGGATTTTCTGGAGTGAAAAGCAATACCACATCAGCAAAGGAAGAAAGACTGAGGTTCTTCCAACTGTATAAGCAAAATTCCATTTTTGTAGCTGTCAGTCTTATAAAGACAAAGATGCTATGCCAGACTTTTTGATACTCACAGGTACAAGTTCAAGACCAGAAATACACAAGTCATACAAATATATACTAAAGTTTGTGGCTGTGTTAAATACAGAAGTCAACTGAGCCCATAAGGTTTAACACAAATACTTTGAATTGTGGACAAATCTCATCTCAGAAGAAGCTGTATTAATCAAAATAGCATTCCTCAGTAACAATATATTCTTCAGGAAGCATCTGATAGAGGGGGGAAAAAAAGAAGATTTAAAATACCTTGCTCACCGCACTTCCAATGTGTATTCGGTTTGCAATAGAGTTAATCTGGTTATCAAAAACATGCAGAGTAGTTCTTTATACAGCAGCTACACTACAAAGGAAGGCACCTGTCAATTCAAATGCAAATGGATTGCATCTCCATTTGCTCAACAAACAGGAGTTATCAATCAATAATTTCTTGTGCTCAGAATAGCTCCGAACACTGTACAGCTTACTCACAGCTCTGATCATGCACGTGCCTATGTGTATCTTAATAAAAACCTCACTAAGTGTCCTTGTACAAGGTGACCACAGAATGTATACACCTTTTATTCCTCTCTAGTATGAAAAGAACAACCTGTCTCATGTCAAAAAGCCTCCTAACCAAACAGATTTTCTCAGAGAATAAAATTCAACCGGGACCTAACTTCATTATAAACTTACAGTAGCCCCTTTTCCAACCCTAAATCAAATACCATCATACTCCCCAACTGGATCCCCAAAAAAATGATTGAAAAGGGGACATATCTTCTAGCTGATTTGCAGATCAAATACAGTGATACTGTTCTTGTCCTGGTTCTCCCCATTTGGAGAGACTAGGATTCATAGCAGGCACATTTGTACAAGTCCCTAAATATATATCCTGGGCTTATAGCTAAACATTGATACAACTATTTGAATATAACTGCTTGCATACAATTTTTTTGCACTGAAGTATAAACAGAAACACCTTGCAAGACATTGTGGCATTGTGCACCTTTGCAAAGAAAAATAGCATAATATTTTACCTTCCTTTGCTCCATACATACACACACGTATCAGGAAGAAGGTCATTTCTACTGGCACCTTTTTAAATTATTCATTGTTGCACACACATGGATTTTTAGTACTATAAAAGGTCACTTCTCTTCTGATTTTGCAACTGTTTCTTGCGAAGTAAAGAAGTGCCCCATGAATATGCAGACGCACACCCCTGTAACACTTCAGTCACTGTGCATTAATGTGTGTTCGCTGTATATTTCAAAGTCAAACAAATAATACCTGTCATGAACATGAATTTCTAATATCTTCTATATTTCATTTTAAATGAAATGTCAGAATGATGGAAAATATTTTCCAGAAAGTTTGCAAAGGGCAGTGTCTAGTAAAAAGCTGCAATATGTAATTCTGCACTGGTGCAAAACATCATTAAAGGGATACTTCCACAGCTTAAACCAGCTTTTTAAAATCATTTTACTTACTTTTGTTATTTTGTATACACTGCAAACTTAGAAACGTGTTTGCAATCCTTATCTGTCATTCTCGAATTACATAGAAAGTGAAATTTCCCTGCAGTTGAGAAAATAGATGCCAATCTATCTTTTTTTCCTTTGGTATGTGGTTAATATTTATAATATATGCTGAGCTGGAAGTCAACTTTGGATGGGTGGTGTTTGCAAAAGATTCATTTTCCTGGCTCCACCACCTGGCATGTATAAAAGCGCTTTTATACATCTATTTACTAACTTTAGTTCAGCTTTATAAGCACCATGGAAGTTGTAAGCACCTTATTTAAGCATTCCAGAATAACTTATATTTCAAACATGAGCTGCCTTTTGCAATAATAAACCAGGCCCAGGAGCGCTACCTAGCTGACCTTAGCTCCTTGATTCAGCATCCCTTTCTCCAGTCCTTGGCAGTCCTCCCTCCCTCATGGCACTCTGCTTGTATTTTTTACATCAGCCAACAGCCTGCTTGAGTATCTTCTCTGCCATTGAGGCTCTGATGCTCAAGGAGGCCACATGACTACTTTATATGCCCAATTCCTTACTGAGTATGCCAGAAATACAGTTATCTTCTCTCCATTTTTCGCTCAGTCTGCAGCAAACCTGTTTTCCCATTTTCTACTTTTAAGATATCTCACTTTCTCACTTCCAACAAGCCTGAAAAACTTCCTACCCTTATCTCATCATGAACTTCATGAGATTCAACAAGGGCAAGTACAGAGTCCTGCACCTAGGGAGAAATAACCCTAGGCACCAGTACAAGTTGTGGGCTGACCTTCCGGAGAGCAGCTCTGCAGAGAAGGACCTGCAAGTGCTGGTGGATGACAAGTTGACCACGAGTCAGCAATGTGCCATTGTGGCCAAGAAAGCCAACGGTATCCTGGGCTGCATTAGGAAGAGTGTTGCCAGCAGGTTGAGGGAGGTGATCCTGCTCCTCTACTCAGCCCTGGGGAGGCCTCATCTCGAGTGCTGTGTCCAGTTCTGGGCTCCCCAGTACAAGAGAGACATGGAGCTACTGGAGAGAGTCCAGCATAGCGCTACGAGGATGATCAGAGGGCTGGAGCATCTGCCCCATGAGGAATGGCTGTGAGAGCTGGGCCTCTTCAGCCTGGGGAAGAGAAGACTGAGGAGGGATCTTATCAATGTGTACAAGTACCTGAAGGGAGGCTGTCAAAGGGACGGGGACAAACTCTCTTCAGTTGTCCCATGTGACAGGACAAGAGGCAACGGGCAGAAATTGAAGCACTGGAAGTTCCGCCTGACCGTGAGGGGGAATTTCTTCCCTGTGAGAGTGACGGAGCACTGGCACAGGCTGCCCAGAGAGGTTGTGGAGTCTCCTTCTCTGGAGATCTTCAAGGCCCGCGTGGATGCAGCCCTGTCTAACATGCTCTAGGTGACCCTGCTTGAGCAGGGAGGTTGGACTAGATGATCTCCAGAGGCCCCTTCCAACCTTACTGATTCTATGATTCTATGAACAAGGGAAATTTTCTCAAACACAGTCATTCCAAAATCTTTTAACTTCTTGATTCATCAAAAAAATAAAATAAATCAAAATCCAGCCTGAGCCCTAGCAAGATGATAATCTAGCTAACTCTTTAAATTTTTCTTTCTCAATTACAGCAAGGCACTCAAGAGCAGCAGGACAAGTCCTACACCAGCAGCCTCGTCCTTCAATAGCAATACAAGTCTTCCAGAGCAAACACCTCCTGCTTGTAAGCCTTCTCCTCCTGGAAACTGAGGAGATACAAGATTTTTCTAATTTTTTTTTTAGGGGATACAGAACGATAGCTTACTTTAGATTAAAAAGAAACACTGAAGATAATCTGGTCCAAAACCTAGTTGAAAGCAGGGCCAATTTCAAAGTTATATTGGTTTGCCTAAGGCCTTGTCCAATTGATTTTTTTAATAACTTCAAGGATTGAGGTTTCATAATCTGTTTGAAGAGTTCCATATTTGAACTGAAAAGTAAGCTTGCTGAAATATGGGAAAAAACACATCCTCTCTATCTCTGTATGAAAGAAAATACTCTTAGGAATTTAACATGTCATATGTCATCAGTAGAGTTAGTGAGAAACTGAATTTTTCACACAGAAAGTGTTAGTTTTTGTTAAAAATAAAAAGTTCTTTTCTGTGTTTGGCTCAGCAGAAAAGCAGACCAAAATTTTTTAAATGCTTCCTACAGAACGTACCATTTGTCTTTTGAAAATTGTGTTTCCCATCTTCATTCCTGGGGGCATTTTTTTTCTTTTTTATTAGTCCTGGTTCTATAGTCAGCCCAGCCTCCCCCGCGGAAGCAGAGCTGCTCAGGGCAGCCAGACGCAGAGGGAATACTTTCCCAGATGTGCAATCAAGAGAGACTGCAAGTACACAGCTCTTTCTGGTGAACATGAAAACGTTCATCTTGAATAAGTACCAAAAAGGAAGACAGGTTAATATTACTAATAAACCCACTACAATACTTTTCTAATTATCTTTAAAGTAATCCAACAGTTTGCAAACAGTTATGCCTCCTCTTAATATGTTGTAGGTACAAGTAATTCCTCTTACGCAGGCCTTCAAAGCCAAGTCCAGGCATAATCTCTCCATGCCAAATAGTACCACATCTTCCCCCTCAAAGGAACAGTTCCTGATTGAACATACTAGACTTAACTTTTTCAAGTACCATTTACAGCAGCTTTGTTAACCTGAAGGATCTATGTTGGTTTATGTCTGCTAAGGCTATAATAAATGCCTGGTTAATATTTGTACAGAGATATTTTGTCTCAAATACCAAATTTTTTGCTCATAACCCTCCAAGCATTTTCAAAATATTAGGGTCTCAAAAGTTGTTCCAACTAGAAATATGATACTTCTCTCATTTACTAAAAGATTTACACCCAAGATTTTCTTTTCCTGAACATACTACAAAGCAAGCAGCAATTTCTTTATTTATCAGGCTAAGCCTCTTGCCAGCCTGCAACCTGCTAAGATGCTAACTGCCACTCAGTTTTTTCCACAACTGCTCTGCAAATGCTTTTCTAACCTTACATATGACTCCTTCATGGCTGTGTTTTGATATTTCTGCCTCCCTCAGTTTACTCATCCACAAAGCTCTGTCTCCATCCAAGCAATGACACTTGATTCTTTCAGCTCCAAAACAAAATATTCCTATGCCACACAGTACAGATTCCAGAGCAACCCAACATAGCACTTTTTCTGCAGGTGAGGACCATCAGCAATTTCCTTTTATTTTTCAAAAAAGGAACTTCAACTGTGCTGCTCTCAGGGGGAGAGGAATAGGTATGTTTTGCTGGAGACTGCATTTTCTTCCAAATGATGTCACACCCCTAGGTTTCCTGTCTCAGCTTGTGCGCTGTATGTTTGGTTTGTGTACAATGCCAGCAAATCTTTATTAACCCAGTAAGTTCATCTTCAACTAGATTAGCTATGATGATAGAAAGAGGATAATTCATTAAGCCAAGTGACATAATTTTATCATTAGCTAAGGAATACAGGAGAGACTTTTTTTTAAAAAAAAATGTTGGCACAGTTCCAATTTCTTACAACATTAATATTTCAGACTTGTGATCCATCCAAACACAGTTCACAAAGATGAAAAGACAAATCTCACCAAAAGAAGCAAGCATTGATTTTCAGGCAGCAAATGAATCCCTAATGTCCATACTACCTGCACTGTGATCCCTAGGAGATAAATTATTAATGTCAGTGTACGAACATCATTTTGTTGTGATTAGATTTCACTTAAATTTTAATTTTAAAAAAGTCACAGGGGATTGAAGAAGCAGTCGCATAAGATAAGCGAGTCAGTCAAAGTTTTATTTTTCATGTTTGTGTGCTGGGATTATCTGAAATCTTATCATTCATGCAGCAAATTACCAAGAACTACATTAAAAATGTGTATAGCCATTTTCATTTTTGAAAGATTCAAGACTATAAATAATTAAAAGGGTGAGACATCTGTTATTTATGAGCTGAAATGACAGTTTTAATTTAGTTCTTCGTTTAGCTGAGCCTGACGTATTGAGACTAAGTAAAAGAAAACACAGGAAATATTTAAAAATGACATCTAACAGAGCTTAGACCTTCCAAGGGTGCATATCAAGCACTAGTTGTTTTTGTTATCCGTCGAGGCCCATCAGAAAACACTCTTCATTCACGACCTAGCATTATATGTCCATGTGGATTCTGATGACAACCTAGAACATCCACAGTGGCCACGCAAAATAAATCAGCGATGTTACTTCTTTGTAGATGCTCTGAAGAGACTGTTCACTTTGCACATGGACAGCAGTCAGACGTATCGCTCAAAAACCACAGCACTATCATGAAGCAAATAGTTTGCCATGCTCTTCCCATCCCCATTCTCTCTCTAGACTTACTCCTAGCATTTCTTTACTTAACAAAAAGATTGCACTGATCTTTTCCATTGAATGTGTGAAGTTCATACAGACTTATTTTCTCCAAGGGCAAACAGGAAGCGGTTTATTTTCAGAAAGAAGGGAACATAATACACAGTCATGCATATACAGGTCTCTATTTGCCTGCTGTTGTTGTGAATGGAAATATCCCCTGAACATAAGCTACTCTGAAAATTGCAAAACAACGTTTCCACAGAGCTGGTTGAGTCAGATTAAAAAAAAAAAAAAAAGAGAGAAAAAAAAATGTAAGTTGAACCAAAAGCCCTTCTCCACTATGCCAACTTGTCAGCTGAAATCTTCATTTTGGTATGAGGAGGAGAGGGTTTTATTTATTCATTTATTTTTATTTCTATGTACCATGAAACAGCCTCTAAGGAACAGGCCTTTGAAGCTTCTCCTTCATCACTGATTATTGAAACTACTTAACATCTCATGTCTCCTGACTTTGAAGCAAAAGATATTGGCCTAGATTACAGATTTATCATCTGAAGTATACATTTGCAAATGCACAACATTTGAATTATACAAACGTAACTTCTTGAGAAGCATGTGAAAGAGTACCAAGAGTTAACTCAATGCTTTAGAATTCAGCATTGTTTTGCTTTCAGTTTCAGTGGTAATAACTGAATTTCTACAAGAAAAGGTGTGTTTACTTGAAGTTGTATTCTTGGAATTACCTTCCAAGATGTTTCTGCAGCTGTTATTATGTTGTATGAGTGCACAACAGAAAACGACAAATCACCACAAAGGCTTCAGAAAACTTCACAGATGTAATGTTTGAAGAATAAAAAGAATGACTACATCAGGTTGCAAAGAATTCAAAAGTAAAAAGGAAGGGAGGGAATGGAATAATTTTTTTAATATAAATGGAAGTTCATGCCAATGTAAAAGTAGTTTTATAAGATCAGTGATGCCAGAGACTAATTTCTTTTATCCTTACACAGTTCCTAATAGGAACCTCTCACCTCCCTGAGAATGTATGTTGCCCACTCCATTTATGGTGTTCCTTAAAGCCTACAGGCATAGTAAGGCAGTCTCCCTGCACAGTTGTCTTGTACAGCAAAACTGTCAAGCTCTTCTAACATTTATTCTGAGGTGTGATTTTCCAATTTTTAACACATTTTTATTCCCTTTCAAATTCAGTCCAATCATATCAGTCTGTCATCTCAAAACCTAGATGCTACCTCAGTTAAAGTCCAGTTCATATTGAACAGAGCAAGATAATTACAAAACCAAAACACCATTTCTGCTTTAACCAGCAATAAAGAATTTCCATTTTTTTCTGAGACCATACTTATATTCACAGACTGTGCAAGGTAAACACTGAAGTCACTTATATAAACACATGATCTGTGCTGGGAGATGTGAACGGTCTAAAACTTTCAGCATTAGTCTTCAATGGACTCAGGTAAACAAAACAGTACTGACTAGAACTAATAAACTTCAATGTAAAAAAAAAAAAGCCTCAGCTTATATCATCTTCAAAAAGGTAACTTTTTTTACATCTATCTACATGAAATAATAAAAGGTGACTTGGGATCCATTTTAGAACATGGATTACAAAGTGAAGACTTCTTTTCTGTGATCTCAGTTATTTATATAAATCCCAGCTGCAAGTAACATATGGCCCTCAAAGCCCAAGGGCCCAGAACTCAGAAACTGAAGAAAAATGATGCAATTATTTGTATAAATTCATCATTATAGTTAATTTCAGGTCAAGTTTACCTTGGAATTAGCTTTTGCAGTTCTCTATTTGTGAAAGCCAGATTCACAGCCTGAGGGGCCCACAGGTGAGGTTTAAAAAAAAAAAAAAAAAAAAAAGGCCTCTAAGATGGAAGCTTTCCAATAAAGAGAGAGGAATGTTGTAATTCTTCACAAAGTGAGGAGATCGAGCCTGGACTCCCAAGTGATCAGCCTGGCACAGAACTGCTTTTCAGAGGTGATGGGCATCCACAGCTTTCAGAGAAATCAATGGGAGTCATCATTGCTCTGTCTCTGAAAATCACTGCAGTGAGAGAAAAAGTTGATGATATGTGGAATCCAATGATACAGGAGTGTGACAGAAAAAGTTCCTGGGAAACGGTCTACATCCACAGGGACGGAAGGTTTGTAATAACAGGCTTTCTTCTATTAGATCAGTTATAAGAGACAGACACAGAAGAAAAATATACCAGCTGGTCTAATAAAAGACATTATCTGTCCCTATTAAGACTGCATTTTTTAAATCCTAGGCCAGCATTGAATACGTCTAGAATCCACATTAACTCTTTTCCCCCCCCCCCCTCTAGTTCTACAGAGAATAAACTGTACATTCAGAATCTCAGGGTGCATAAACCTCCCAGTGTTTCAGAACTGCAATGTTTATTTTTGGTGAAGCATGGAAGAATATCAATGGCTCAGGTTCTCTCCTTCATTAACTGCAACACAAGAGAGAAGGCTTTTCAAAATCTTATGTTTCAATACTCTCTTAGCCAAGAAAAAGCAACATAAAGTAATGCTGGCCTTCTATTCCTGTAAAATAGAGGTGTCTCTTTCACTTTTTCTTTCTCATTGGTCATCGTGCACTTATTTGGTAAGATTAAAGGAGCATATTTTTTTCATATACAAAATTAAAAAACTGACATGAAAATGAAGGAAAAAAATAATCCATACTTTTCTTACTGGATGGTGAGCTTAGGTGTAAGAAAAAAATCACATAACATATAAACAGTTACCTTTCCCCCCCACCAAATACACATAATTTCAGACATTTATTAACATGGGAGCTGGAAGAAGCCAACAGGTGCTGAAGAGCACTCAGGCCAAGGACACCTACTGTAACTGTCAAGAATATTAAACGAAATTAGGGATGTACTAGAAGATGAACACAGCTGAAAGCCAGAGAAGGTACAGGGTGTCAGGAGAAAAATTAAACAATACTAATCACGCTGAGTCAAAATTAAAAGCTGTAAGCAAGCACTGCTGAGATGCCCCTCCATGAGTTTAATCATTTTTGGCCACAGAAGTGAGCTTTCAAAGTTGCAGCAAACTTGGCCACATACATCCTCTGGCTTTACAAAGGTGATTGAGTTTATTTCAAATCCACCACTTTTTAGTTTACTCTGACCAAAAAAAAATACATATATATTTGCCCTGCGAATAGCTAGTAAAAGATAAGACCAAGAGCAAGGATGCTACAGGGTAATGTTTAAAGCAGCTGGAAATTAGATGTCAACTGGATGGCTCCAAGTGAAAGAGGAAACAGATGCTGCAAACATGCATGGCACGTGGGAGCCGTTTCAGCGGAGGAGCTGTGGACTGCCTGACCTGTAGAAATACGCTGCTTCTGGAAAACTCTTTCTTTATAGCTCTGTTATTTGAAATGCAGACTCATTTGAAAGTAAGAGATAGTGAAGGCATATTAATGTGTTAATGAAATACAATTTTCTATTTGTGAGACAAATTTCATAAGTCAACTTTAAAAGCAGTATAGCAGACACCTAGAAACTACTTCTTATGCAATCAACAGCATTTTTTCTCATAGCCTTAAAGCGAAAGAAAACACACATGCAAGTGCTCTGAGCCAACAAAAATCATTATTATTTGTACAGACTGAAGCTCAGAGCTTGGTGGTGAGAAGCTGTTAGGGCTTGTTGTTTTCTTCAAAAACTAGGCCAATTACATGCATCTTTTTTTTGGACATGGCTCTGTGCTTGTCCACAACAGGCAGAGAAACATTTGACAGGCTGACAGACACTCTGAAAAAGTTTGCCTTGCCAGACAACAACCCAGTGGCCTTTGGTTCACTCTGGGCTGCAGCAGCACTAGGTGGGGGGAAGAAAATAAAAACAGTATTTGTCAAGGCGTAGAACAATGAATCTAAACATAGTTAATACTGACCACTTTTGCCACCTGGCAGACTTCCAGCAAGTCTTGGGGAAAATCACTGCTGGCACTGATTAAAGGACAGCAAGGTGTCATTCACTGTCACTGAACAGTCATTTTACAAAGTACAGCAACTGATCAAAAGGTTTTGAGGCTCACAGAGGCTAGGGTACTGAAAATTGAACATAAGGCCATTGCCAGACATACATAAAACAGTAAAAGAAGGTGCCCTCAATTTATCACTCTACTGAACTGCCATGTGTTGCAGAGATGCACAAAGGATCTCTCCCCCCATGTGTCTACCATACTGTTCATGCAGCAGAGGCTTTGGGCAGTATAGAAAACATTGCCAGGTTAAAAACCAGGTATTCTATTAAGATGTTTTGCCAAACCTAAGGAGAATCCCAAAACATCTCTTCCCTTATCTTAAGTCATTTATGACAAGACCTGTATCTATGGAGACCAGTTAGGCAGGACAGATTATCCATCTAGAAGGGTTTGCAGAAAGAGGTTAAATTCTTGAAGAAATGCCTGGACTTGGTCCTGATCCCAAAACCACTTCTGACAACATTTTCTAGTCATTTGAGTAGAATATTTATGGTGGAAACCCACTTTCTCACAAATACATTAATTCTATAATAATTTAAGTAGCATTAGCAAGTTTAAAGCAGACAAGTGGAATACTTCACTGTTATAATCAACACTGTTCTTACACTAGAAAGGAGGGAACGGTATGTTAAAAACCATAATGTTAATCAACCCTTCCCTTGTATTATTCCCAATGTACCATCATCAGAAGAGCTCAATACTAAAATGTAACAGGTCAGACCTTCACAAAGTCAAAGAATTATGAATTCTTGTAGCTATATTATCAGTAAAGAAATACTCCGCAGTTTGCTGGAATTAATTTTCTCCACTTCATTGTTACAAAAGGGCTGATTGCTTCTCAGCAGAAAGAGTCAAAACTGGTATTTCACACAGTATTTCTGAAAAGTAAAATGCCATTTCAGAAAAAAAAAATCCAAAGCGTAACTTGGAAACCTTCTTGTCTGAAAAATACTCGCATCTCTTTAACACTTCTAGAATACTGCCAGCTAACACAAAGGTTTTGAAAACAGCTGTCTCTAGTTCAGAGGGTTTAGTTTCTATTTCTAAATTAGGGGTCAGAATATCAAGTTTTTTTTTCATTACAAATACAAACTTGAGATCTTGATCTTAATCACAGTATGTTTCAGTGAGTGTTAAATGGTGGCTATGATTAATTTTTTTTTTTTTTAAGAGAATTTAAAAAATACACCATCTTGACTGCTTTTCTGACAGGAAGCATCAGTAGTAGGACACAGAGTATCACAATTCAATTTAATAAGGATTATGGTCTCCTGTGCCAGTAGTGTTGATATTTTAGGAAATCATAGAAAAATAAAGGGAAATTAATTATATTTTTTAAAGGAATAAAATTTAATTTTTAAATGAAAATATTGGGGGGACAGGAAAGTAGAGGTGTTTCTTTAAAACCAAATTGATTTCATGACAAAAAATGTATTTGAATCAGTATTGCAATAGTACTTAAGATGAAATTCAAAGATAAGTGCTTTCTTTTGTTCACTGATAAAGTATCCTCAAGAGTTAAAAATCATAAATAGTCTGTTGGATAAACAGATGACTGCCTTCCTAATCTACCTACACAACAGAAAGAACATGCTGTTTCTCATTCTGTATCAATGTTTCAATATGGGAAAAACAAGCTGACAGAATTTTATGTTAGTTTTGCTTTTTAATCATCATGGTAGGAAAAAAGAAAATATAATTCTTCAAGTTCTGAAAGTAGGAACAACTCTGATGTACAATTCACGTTTCACCATAGTTTTAAGTACATATGTATCTATTTTCAAGCTATTACGTCAAAAACAAAAGTAACAAATTGTGCATTTTCCTCCCACTTGCATAATGGTTAACCAAATTAACTGAAACTTTCCTCAAAACTTTTGAGCTGAGACTAATGACGACAGTTCAGAGACAGCATAATTTTTCAAAAATGTGTAAGTTGGTGGGGAGAACAGGGCTATAATGAAAGTCAGTCTGCAACATTAACTAGAATGTTTGCTGGTGCAGAAATACCAGAAATTATGAACATACATCTTTGCCCAGGTAGTTGTACTTGCAAATACAACTTATATGGCAAAAAGAAAAATTCTTTACTGGGTTTTCTGCAATTACAAGGTACATTATCCCAAAAGATTGGTATGACAGAGGGGGGGAAAAAAAGATATCTTTGATTTCTACAAGCCACTTCCTTTAGTTCCCTGAAGCAGGGAAAACTGCCTCTAGATGTACAACAAAAACTCAAGAGCACATCTTGAACAAACAAGAACTATGTTTAGTGTTTCTCAAGTGAGTTGTCCCAGTAGTTGTTCAGGCATGAAATAAAAGGTTTCGTTGATCATGGTAACAAGCAGTGATACTTCAGAGTAGCGTAACAACAATTTCTATATCACTGATCAGTTTATACAGATATTTACACTTATATCTGGGGCAAAGAGATATTTGATATAAAGAAAACCTATCTCTGAAATATTCAGTAGTCTCTAAACTAAGGGGCAATGGGATTCAAGAAACTGTAATAGGTCCCAGTGCATTAGTGCACATCATTTGCTGTATGGAGGGCTAGATGCAGTAATGGATATATGTAAGCTCTAAAGCCAGATTTTGGCTTAACACATAACCCTGGAAAGAGCCTTGCAGCCTTCCTGTTTTACTTAGCAATATCCTCTGTGCCAAAGTCAGAATACAAGTGAGACACCCAGACACTTACTTCCTGACTGAACTCTTCTGAAACATAGAAATGAACCACCCTTTTGTCTTAGAGAACCACTAAATAAGCAAATTTAAATAGCAATGGCTGTTAATATGAAGGGGGTTTTTTTGACAGAAGCACAGATTCTACATGTTATCTATCTATACGTATATCTGTATGCTATCTATCTATAACAGGCTAATGCTTGCAAACAAACACAGCATCTTTGAGCTGGTTCTACAAACGGACCCAGGAAATCCAGATCATGAGCTCTACTGCTTGCATGAAAAACCACAAAGCCAGGAGGCAGAAGGGAATCAGAACTTCAACACAAATCCAGTTCTCAGCAGCATCCTGCAAGGATGGACATTGATCTCAAAAATCTCAAGAACTGCACTGAAGAAAAACAAGCATTTTCCCTACTTCCCTCAAACCCAACTCTGATTTACTGTAAGTAAATTTGAATATCCATAGCATAAATAGATGAATAAAAGTTTTAAGAATACTAGGCATTCCTTAGGTATTTCCTTTAAACATAAAACTTGTTTTATTGTCAACAGATAAACCACACACAGAAATGTGTCATTGTCAAGCTCCTTCCCTTGGATTTCTTACACTGAGAATCCTATTTAGAGGCATATTTCTGCAGTGCAGTGATGCTCATTTGCCTATTAAGTTAATCAGTGGTACTTGTTCCCTCTAGATATGTTTTTGAAAAAATTTTTTAATCCAGCCTTTCTTTTCAGGACAGCAGTCAAGACTGGAGGCAAAACAAAATTAACTCTGATTGTGCAGAGCAACAAAGTTGCACAACTCAGGACAACAGATACTAACAACTCAGTTGTGGAAGGGCACCAAGTGCTCCATATGACCTGATGAGATCTGCTTTTTTACTTGCCAAGCTGAGTCTTTGGGAAATTTCTAATGGACCTGTAGCAGTGAGGAACAGGAAGCTAAGGATATGCTTGTATCGGATAGACATCCGGCCTTGAGCTGATCCTAGCAATATTTCTACATAGCATAGCACAGTACTGCTCTGTGAGAAAATTACAGCAATACTGCGCTCAAGCTAACAAGTCCTGCTGAGCTCTGCAAGACTGCATCAGCTGTGCAACTTCTCACTGCAAAAGTAGTCTGCTTGACACCAGTTAGAAATTCTATTTTAGAGCATAAAAATGTCAGCCAAAGTCCTTGTATCCCTGGAGTAACAGCGGCCTACACTGACCTACCACATCACCCAGGATTTCTGTCACAATGCCTCCTTCTCCTTTTTGCACACCTGATCAGACAGAGTTTCTACACGGGAAAAATTTTAGTACAAGCAGCAGGGCTTAGTTCCTCAGATATAGCCCTGGAGGAATGCAGAGGAAATCAAAACTGTTTTAAGTTGCCACAGCTGCATAGTGGTTGCTACTGATTATACACAGCTGGCAGCAGATTGGGTAATGTAATTTAGAGGAAGTGGGCGTACAGTGTCACCCTGTAATTCTACCCAGATTGTAAGGTCTTTAGGGTACCAGAGGAGTTCTCCCTTGTGTTTATACAAAAGTTCACACATCAGACCCTGACACTGATTTAAGCCTTGCAGTGCTACAGTAGTAAGCACCAGTAGTAATAGCTAATTAACAACACATCAGCTTTAAAAGCGATTTAAAACAAATACTCTCTCCAGGATATTTTTCTCTTCCTGCCTTTTGCACAAAAAAACCCCCAAACCAAACCAAGCAAAAAAAAAACCACAGAAAACACACACAACCAAAAACATTCATCTCATATATTACAACTAAAAAGAGAAGTGGTGCAGAGGAAAGGGGAATGTATGTGTTATGATTCTTTAAAAATCAAGGGCATACACAGGCATAACAGATTTGACCCAGGTCATACGCCGTATCCCCAAGTAAGGGGATACACTACACTCTATTTACACCAAGGAATAGCTGCCTACATTTAAAACCTTTCAGTCACACAGATACGCATCATAGCTGAGTTCCCAGAGCAATCTTCTCCTACAGATCTGGGTGAGTATGGTATGTGAAAACACAGAGCAAAGTTTTTCCACAGAGTGTCCTAACTCCACGCTGCACGGATCAGCCTGCTCCAGTCCCCAAATCCACGACCTTACACAGCTTCTATGGTGCACAAAACTGCAAATCATTACAGCTTGATAGAGCTCTAATAGAAGGATCAGCTTCTTGCTTTGCTGTGTGCATCTCTGGAGAGAGTGAACTGACATCCAATAGAATGGTAATCAATACATATCTGACAAGAGCAAGGTACATAAATTATAGATGAAGGTTTATTTAAATACATTCAACCAACTAAGCTAGCCCTTCAGATGTACTTGAAATGTAGATCTGGTTATATGAAAATTGGTTTGTGCTAGATAATGTGCAGGGAATATTTTTCAACCGTAGTAGGTCTTGGTATGAACTCTGGCTTAGGCAAAAGACCAGCTACTTCAGAGAGACAGTAACTTCAGACTAAAAATAGTATTAAACTGCCAGATACTTCCCACTTTCCTTACGTCCAGGTCCTTCATATTGACTGTAATTAACCTCAAGCTCTTTGATTACCTTCAACAAAGTGTTCTTTCCTTATCAACTCTACCCCATTCATTGTATGATTCTTACTTGCACATTTCTGCTTTTTGATTGCTTTGATTATCCTTCAGGCCAAGAAGTGCTAAATACACTTCCACCAATATTATTCATGAAATAGCCGTCCCTTTGCTCAAACACCTGAGCTAAATAAAGGCACACATTACTATTCTGATCTTGCTTACACCACATTTGCTCCAGAATAATTCTTCCTGAAGCAGTTCCTCAGCCGGCCTCTGGCTTCCAGCACCTTTTACTAATTCACACTAGTTAAGTACCCAGGCTACGAACTTCATACAAGCACAAGAGAAAAATCAAGATTAGAAGAGACCCATTCTTTCTGTGATGCCAATGAGAAAGCAGCTGAAGTATTGATTAGTCCATTTGTCACAAGCAAACATTCCCTTTTCCACCTTCTTTATTCATCTTTCACATGTTTTTCCCTCTACTTTTCACTTGTTTCTCCTCTTTCAGCTTTAAGTGAAGTATGATGGAAAGGGCAATCCAATTAATTCAAAGGTATTCCCCTTCAGCAGAACAAGCACATAACTAGGCACCCTCAAAAATAGGAAACTATAGAATTTTATTTTGCAGTTAACATGCCAAGGCATAAGATATTACTCCAGGGACAGTCCTGTCTAATAGCTGGCTACTTCAAAGATACATTACATTAATGTCATTTTATCTTGTCACATGCATTCCAAGGCATGGACAATTTCATATAGTAGTTAGTGTATCAGGTAACAGTGATCACATCTAATTTGCTCACTAACAGAAACTGTTAGATCAGTGAAGGAACAGTTCTTATGTTAAACTTCTCTCACATATATATTGTACACACAGTTTCTAAGCACAGTATGAAGAAACTGCAGAAAGAGACTATGTGAAGAGGTAATCCTGCATACACCAGATGAGGGATACTTGTAAGAGTAACTGGTGCAGAAAATTTTGTCCTAGCAAACATTTTTATCACTGGGATCATGCTCAGTTCCTCTGCTCATTAACTTAATTCTTTTTTTGAGGAATATAATGTAATAGCCTGTCCCTAACATAGCTCTTATAGTCAAAATGACTTTGTTCATGCCTTAACATCTCTCAACTTTTAATATCTATTCAGCTATATGCATGAGTAAAATGTCCCATTATAATATGGATCAAGCAATTCTGCTTTAAAATGTACATTTCTCCTTAGTGTAAAATCTTTTGCTTGGTTTGAATTCCTTTTACCTTAAGGGAAGTTGCTCTGCTAACAACAGCAACAAAAACAAAAACCTATGGGCACAAGACTGTTCTCTTCCAAGAGCATTATCCCACGCAGGTGACAAAGAGCAGATAGAAACATGCTGAAACAATACCCTCAACCTCCAGCATTCCTGCAGCATCCAGGAAATCCCTGGTTGGAGTAGAGCTTACACATGCATAGCCAGCACAAGTAACAACTTCATAGATACCTAGAGCTCAATTCCTGCAGCAGCCTGGAGCCTGAGAGCAAATGCCTAAGTAGTCCAAGAAGCTAGTTAAATAGCCTGTAGGTCACCTTAACCTCAGTGCTGCCAAATATCTGTATCCAAGTCAATTCAGGTAAGTTAATGCAAGCTGCCACCACCACAGTTGTATGCAAACTCAAGATGATTTTGATAATGAATATGTAAAAGAGTAGTAAGAGTAATCCAGAAACTGTTTATAACAGATCAAGATCAGCCCATGGCACAAGCCCCTTCCGGTCTACATTTAGACCTGCCTAGAATATCACTCAGTGAATACATAAGATTGGAGGATGAGGTCTGATATTTTAATTCCTATTATATGGAATGAAGTAATATGGACTTCAAGGGGTCCTCTAGCCCAACATGACCCTACTGTTTTCATACAGGCTGTGACCCTCCCCAGAAGGAGCAGGGGAATGTCTCTTCTACTCAGCAACACTGCACAGGCCACCAAATGCTTCCTCTTCTGCCAGACTGAGGGGGCTGCTGGGGCAACCACTTCTGTCCAACTGCTCTGGCTACAGGAACAGTCCACACTTTCCCATCCTGCAGCCCTCCCTTCACTTTCCCACTGAGAAAGCAGGAATAGGGGATTAGTAGAGGGGAAACTGTTGCTGGGAATATTTACAGAATCACTAGATAGGAGGGGTTTACAAAAGGGGGTGCCTGTGGATGCATTTCATTGTTGCAGTATGTGAAATCAGTTATATAGTTACTCAAATAGAATGGAAGGCACAAAGCATTAATAAGCACATTGAAATTCCCTTGACCTGAGGTGAGAGGATTGCACTGCCAACTGGCAGTCTGACAGTCTGGCAATGTCAAAGATCTTTGTGTCTCCTGATAAGAGAGAAAGCAAGGGCTGAATACAACACCTCTTGAGTGGTTAACTCATGTGACTGGTGTACATTTGGCTAACTGCTTGTTATGCCTTTTTAGTCAAGATTTCAAAATGCAAATGCCAAGTACTGTAAGCCACAGCAGACTAAGGTGGAAAGCACATAATAATCTGCATATATTAAACAGCTAAATAACCTAACAATACTTTAGGTTAAAATATAAAATAGATTTAGATTATGTTTGATTTCTGCTTTACTGTACAGGTTGAGTACACTAATCTCAAAATTCTGTACTCTCTTTACATCTGATTCTTTACCTAAAGATACCTCTCCATCACTCATTATTCCTTTTGTTCTGTGATAAAATTAAGCAAAGAAGAGGGAATTCTTTTTACTTGAATTTAAAATACTTGATACAATTTATTTTATTAACATGATTCTAACTATTACACCTGGACTTTCAGGAAGCCTTAAAATATTTGATAAAATAAAAGAGCAAAAAAATTTGCTTTAGATGAACTAATAAAGTACATAAAATATACAGTCACTTACAGATGCTAAATGGAATAAAGTTGTCAGAGTTTAATCAGTTTACAGTCTGTACAACTCTAGGCAGAAATACCTGCAAGATATACTATATCATGTATGAAAGCAGCAGCAAAATCAGAAGTATAAAAGCAGACATGAGAAATGAAAGCACTGCAACATTTACAGCTGTGGCTGGAATCTGTGTATTTACAGATCCACAGCAGCAATCTACTTGTAACCAAAAAAAACCTAAATCATAATATTGTAGTCATAACAGTAGGTAGTCACGACAGTGAACTGAAAGTTCTGAGTAATCCAGGTGATGCCTGTCAAAGAGTATCAAAACCTTCCCGTAACCTCAGTACTTTTTACTCCATAGCACACCAGGGTAAGCAAGTGACAACGTTCCTGTCATGAATGCCACCATGTTCAGTACAGTTAGAGGAAGCAGGATTTTATTCTAGCTCAGCGAAGCTGTGCTGTCATGGAGGAGAGAGAGAGAGCACACGAGATCAAACGATCAGCTCAGCAAGCCCTGGCAGAGGTAACTGGGCTTACAGAAAAGCTTAGAGGTCAGAGAAGAAAAGACAGGAGTTCAGAGAGACAGGCCTCTATCTTCTCTGAATATTGCTGAGGCACTCAGGCCACTTCTACTTCCTGGCAACGCCTACCAAGTATTTAAGACAGTACTAAGCAAGATAGAAAGTGCTGAACAAACATTGCATCCCCCCTTTTCTTGCTTCCTTTCCTCGTATTTTTTCCTCCTATTCTCATTGTATTTCACTCTCTTCTCCTTTTCTTCCACTAACCCTTATAATTAACAGCAGTAAGGACTGGTCCTAAAAGGACCTTACTAAAAGAGGTGCATTTAGACCAACCTTGACTGTGGGAGGGTCCACCTTCTTCTTGCTGAGCAGGCTGAGTGAAATCAGCTTTTGCATAAGACAAAACTTACTGGAAAACCCAGTCTAAAGTTGACCAAAACTATTTATTAATCCAGCAAATATCTTTGGCTGGAGAGAGGGAAAAGGGAAAAGAAAAAAAAAAAAAAAAAAAAGAAAAAAAAAAGGAAAGCCTGCATGGCCTGAAAATAGCTAAGCCAAGTATTTAAATTGACAGAGTTTTAGGTAGCAGCCAAAAAAGGTTAAGTGAAACAAAATATTGTGGTTGACTAAAACAATTTTGTTTTTCATTTTTACATTTGTCCACTAACAAAAACTCCATTTTTAACAATTGAGCATTACAAATCACTGTTGCAGCACAAAATCTTAAAAGCTTCACTATTATAACTGATTTATTAATAAACATGAATTCCCCACACATTGGGGATGATATCATTGCCATTAGAATTCTACCAGCTGGTTCATTACATGAAATGGTTCTTTTCAAAATAGGTTGGTAAATATAATCATGAATATGAACAGAAAGGAATTTTGTTGTGGCACATGTCCTTCCACGTGCCTTTGGATGTTGCTGGTGTGGCGCTATATTGCTTTTGCCTAAAACACATTCTTATCTTTTTCCCTTTGTCATTTTAGTAATTTATTCTTAATCACATGTCATTCCTACCTAAGTATGGTTTTTATTGTTAAAAATACATAATTTCCTACAATTACCTTGGTAACATCTATACAGATATGTTGCTTCAATTAATGGTTGAAGACCCAGGTCTGGCCCACAGAATCTACAAGCTAGCATCTAGCTACTTCAGTGAAATGCAGCCCACTGCTCCTGTTTCACACAGGGTGCCATGGGAGCATCATGACCTTGCCTTGATCAAGAGTTGAGTTACTGAGTAAAATGATCCATGTCTGATAGGACAATGCAAACAAGACCTGAGCATAACGAGCCACGGCCAACAGGACAACACAAGCAAAAACGGAGTGTAACGAGCCCTGGGACGAATCATGGATTAATAAGTAACTGGCAAATAATACCTGGAGCTGCTGGAGAGGTATACCGCTGACACCATCACGGACCGACTTGATGGCAGCCTGTGCTGACATCTGGCTATAAAAAAACTCAAGAATAGAGAAGGGGCTTGAAATTGGTATGTAGACATCCACTACCATATACCCAAAGCGGAGCAGCCATGTGTCAGTGCTGAGCTGCCACTCGCAGCCTGATACTGAGACCAGTCAGAGCATGTGTTAGGTCTCCTCCAGGCTCAACTGTGCCTACTCACTGGAGTGATAATTGGGGCTGGTCTCAGTTAACTCTGCATGTACATATGTACGTTCAAAGCTTTTCCCTGACGTAGTCTATCACTCACTCAGTACACTTAATGAACAAAGCTTAGCAGGGTCAATTTGTTTGGAGTTCTTTTTCCCTTGTGATGCAAGGGAAAGGAGAAGGTCAGAGGACTCCTCCTCTGTGAGACATGCGGCTTAGACAAGACATCCTGCTGCTGCCACATCAGCAAACTGACACATCCCAAAGTGGAAACTGGATCTCATTGCTGCCGATTTAGGATCACTGTGAACTATACAATTCAGACACACTTGGCTAGAAGATGCTTTTGCATTTTTGTTCATAAGACTACTAAGACATGAAATCAGAGAATTTCCCTAAATATCCTTCGACTGCTAAAACACTAGCACTTAAAAATTCAGACAGCTTTCAGCAAATAATCTTACATTTTCAAGTATCACTGCAGATGTCACAGTGATGAACTCTTCAATGTAAAAACACACTGACTGTTTGTCAACCCATTTGCTAATCACCAAACCAAGCAAGCTCATCATGAAATATTCATAATGAAGCAAAAAAAATCATACAAGCTGGCCCATTTTTTTGGTTTTGCAATAACCTTGGAACTCATATCATGGTAGGCTAAAATCTTCTAATATTCCAGGTCTGTTGCCAAATGAACCACAGCAGAATTTCAGCTTTACAGTGCAGTAGTAAGCAACTGGTAGTTTCACATGGCTTCAGTGGAACACAGCTGAAGATATGACTGAATTTCACTCAACTCTGCTGATACTGGTAGAGGTATGAGCAAGTAAAATCAATGAAAACAAGGGTGGCTAAAGTAAATCTGTGCTCACTGCTGTAGAATTAAAGCTTTAAAAACAACACTTGATATCTAAGCATCAAGCACATCACATCACACAGATCTAAATCCCTTAGAATACCTAACCATCTCAAACTCCACAAGACTTCTGAAGAAAAAAAAAATTTTTTTGCAAACACACTTTTCAGAAAAACTGCTGAAACTTTCTATCAAAGACTTGGATTCATAATATCTAATGATGTATCTTCTTCGCTTTTGAGAGAAAAAAAGATAGACAGAGTACTTCCTCAAATTACAAAGCTGCCAAAGCATACCCAGAAAGCTCAGTTTCTTTTTGTACTGCCCAAAGCTTCACAATATTGCAGACACTTACAGACTAAACTTTTGTCTTCACAAGATTCGAATTACAGTTTGAATCACTCACTATAGTTTCTTCCTATTTTGTGTGTAGCTCATGCCAACTCATTAGGAAAACTATTATCCAGGAAAATATTTCTAACACTGAAAAACATGATTTGCTACATATATTCTGAGAATACATCTTAAGATAAGCCTCAAAGGCCATACTGGTGGAAAGATGCTACGCTTGGAGATTAGGTAGAAGTTAGCCCCCAGACTACTTTACTTTATCAAGAAAACTGAACTTCCCAGCATGACCTAAAGTAGACATTTAGATGCTGATCACACTTTATTGACAAAAATTAAATTCCTCCGGACTTCTGTCAGGCTGCTGTAAGCCTGGTAAGCAGATGGGTTTTAAATACTGCAATTGGGCTCCTAAATCCTTTTATGGATCTAGCTCTTCATCTTATTTTATTCTGCCTACTTGCCAATCCATTTGGATATGATGTGCAGTGATTCCTTATTGCTATAAGTTACATTTTAAATTTTTGCACTGTTGAGTTAAAGAATTACCTAAACAGTTGTTACATGTAAATTCCCTGTAAAGGTGAGGCAGTGAGATGCATTTCCATCTCGTACAAACAAGTGAGGACAAAATCCCAACTGTAGAGCTACAATCCCCCCCTTAGATCCTGAAAGCAAAATATCTGCCATATTCATAAGTCCTTGATAGCCTGTGTAGTCCCAAAAGCTCCTCCAAAATGCGTTTCCACCTTCACAGAAACTACGTTATTCAAAGGACCTTACACTTCTAATTTGTCATTGGAATGTGTTCTTCAATATCTTGCACTGATACTGTGTAATTTGACAGTGTTACATGAATTGCTTTCCCAGGGCAAGCTATCCAGCAATATTCCCAGTGCCGTTAGTTTCACTGCTGAGCACGGCCGTTTTCACAAGAAGAACAGAGGATTTAGTGATTGCAGAATAATTGTTTCCATATTGGTTAATTTTGTTGCAGAGAGTAAAAGTGTCCTTGCTAAAGCTTAAACTGACTCCTCTGCCCTCTCTCTCTCTCTCTTTAGCAGAGTCTTACATCTGAAACTGCTGAGACAGCAGCGATCAAATTTTATTGAGTTCTGCAACAAAAAGTTTTGTTACTTAAAAATCTTTGGGGGCGACATAACTCTTTTTCATAAAACAGCACCTAGAAAACCTTGTATTGTAGCTCCATGGACTGAAATACATCGAGCCATGTATTGTCAGCAAAACCATCAGTAGTGCTCAGCACATGGCTGAAGTGTTTTGCTGAGCAAGAAACAAGGAAGAGAACTGATTTGAGGCCAATAAAGGAAGAATGGTGATGCCAAAACATGTATACCACGTTCGGCACATCTTCGTGAAGCACGCTGTATTTCGCATTCCTTCCCCCCCACTTTCAAATAACACACTGTTCTAACAAAAATAGCTTTGTTGTTGCTGCTGTTCGTTTCTTTTACAGCTCTTGTACACGGATTACTGTGGTAACGACCAGACATGTAATGTTATAACACATATGTCCCTTGAAGCGTATTTCAACATAGCTTAATTAAGTGTTAAGGACACCTGTCAGTGCAGTCAGTGAAAGATGCAGCTCATTAGACCAAACTACTTACTATACATGAGGAGGAAAAACAAAACAAAAGAAATCTATAAAACAAGCACTTAGGTATTTGATTATGGCTTAAAAAATATCAAAACAATGATTAAATAAAAATTACTAGTAACAAATTCAGCAGAAAGATACACTGACATTTCTAAAGAACAGTCAGAATGAATAAGCACATCTAAGCAAGGAGCCTAAAGGAATCTCCAACTTTGCATATAGCTTTGTAGAACTAGGCACTGCAAAATTATAGCTCAATTCTCAATATTTCAGTATAGATCTCCCTCTGCTGGAAAATCTACACTATTACACAATTCAAAGATGCATGAAAATGAAGTATGATTATAACACACTTGTCCAATTCCTCCCACTGGGAGAGGTCAAGACTTTTTAACCTAAGCATACCTCAGTGCTGTTACAATGAATGTTGCACTGTCTCAATAGCTTATTAAATTTCTCTTTAGATAGGAGCTTCATTTTTGTGAGTAACTTACAATCTGAAATCAAGGGATTATAATGGTTCCTAGTGAAACTCTTCAGTTGATGCCGACTTTAAAAATGATCAAGTTTGAATTTTCACGATTAATGCACATTTTGTCTTGTTACAGCCACTTTTCAGACAAGAGAAGGAAAGGAACGCTGTACTTGGACAAAATTCTAGATGCTCATTGCTTCTCAAACTGGAGAAAAATGATTAGTATGCAATCACTTCATACAAACTTCTGAACACAGATACATAAAAGAAACTAAAGTTGCTAGAGGTGTCAAAATTATTGCTTAGGCACAAACTGGAAGCTAGAATCAGTTACAGAGCGTAGCAAATAACTAAGCGAATCTGGAAAAAACTATCCAGTAAGACAAAGAACTGGTGGAATTAGATGCTCTGTAGAAATACTTCACAACTAGCATAAATTATTCCACTGCAAAGAGGTTTCACTAACAGCTATTGGAGTACAGAGGTCTGCGGTAAGCATGTATGAGGAAACCTTCCTATAGAAGAGAGAGCAAGGCAGACAAAGCTTTTAAGACACACTCCTCTACACTGCTGGAAGCATCTACTGCGTAACTGCAAATGGCAGTGATGGATTTGAGCTGTATGCCTAGCAAGACTCAAACCAACTCGAAGTTTCCATGAACCAATGAGCAAAATCCCAGTCAAGTTGTCAGTTCAATTCCTACTTGTGCAGCAATCACTGCAGTAAGTTTATGCAAAGATCAGAAAAAGAATGGACAGATCAAAAAGCAATTTCTCAAATGTGACATTTGTTTTATTTAATAGCCACAACATACACTTTGGAATGACATTATTCCATTTAGTTATTTTAATTGCATCATGATTGAACCCATTTTCTGAAGAGAACAAACTGTAATGGGTTTTGCAAAACAATAATTTACTTGCAAGTCAAAAAATAAGATTTTATTAAATGGAGAAGTAATTCTCCATGAAATCCTGAGAATTGCTTTCAGTCATCAAGACCTGATTCAGACACACCCTGTGCTGCTCCTCTTCTGGAAAAAAAAAATTGCATATTACCTTTCTGGCCCTACAGCACTTAACCAAAAATCTTTGGTTTGCCACCTGTGTGCAACTGTCACATTGCCAGCTGAGATACAGGGCACCACCTATCAGGCGTGTTGATGAGAGTTTTAAAGGGCAGAACAATCTTGCTGTAACACTTTAGTTCTTGTGGCCTAGAGAGACAAACACTTCCAAGTATAATGCAAAAATTTTCATCTTTCTCTAGTCTCAACATCATCTATTTTTCACAAAGAAAAGTTGAATAGAAATTCCAGTTCAAAACAATTCTGACAGTACAAAGTCTTTGGACTCAGTCTGAAAAGCTTACCCAAATCAAATGCATTTGGATTTTCAGCTGCAAAGTTGTCCCAATTATTGACAGCAAAGTCAGCTCACTCATCTATTAGAAGAATTAGAGTGCAAAACATCATTGAAGTCTAAATTTGATTTTACTCAAGAATCAAGCAATAGCAACACTGCTGTTAGCATTTCGCATTGTAAACACTTGGCCATTTATGATAAAGTTTCATCTATAGGCAATATTATTGTAATGCAACCATTTATAATACAAACCAAACTGACATACTTTGGGACCCCAAGCTGTCTTTTTATGTGGCCCAAACGTTATTCATTCTGTAACACTTTTGCATATAAAGAGGCCTGTGTTCTTCAGCATGACACAGCTGGTGTTGATAGCATCAGGCTCTTTTGTTAAGCCCCACACCTGGGTAGCTTTGTTAATGCGGTCTATTGGGAACAGCACCTACCTCTGCTATGCCCTGAACACAGGCGTCCTCTGAGCGAGTGCCAGCTGGCATGGTCCAGAGCAATGCAAGGTAAGGCATGCTGCTAGTTAGACAGTATGGTCTGTGACTTGCCAATGCTTCAGCCCATATTGTCACGTTGTCGGTTTTCTAGCACAGACAAGTATGACCCTTCAGACGCCAATTAATATCTAACATAGTAATCCTGCTTGATAGAAACTAGCTAAAACAAACAAACAAGACCCCAAAAATTTGTCTCAGCCCAAGACAACCTCATGAAAAGAGTTTTTAGTGTATTAATGACCATTAAATGCAATAAAATTACTTTTTAAAACATGTCAGTTTTTCATTGGCTGCAGCTGGTCCACCACCTGAAATGTTATCATTCCAATGGCATTCTGGTTTTGTGGGTTGGGGTGGAACACACACAGTAAGCAGTGCTGAAGATTGCCTTCTGATAAATAAACTTTGTATGTAATAGAACATACAAGCAGTACAAACAACAGCTGTAAGAAATCCCTGTGAACGTAGAAGGGTGTTAGCATCTTAAAAGGTATTACTTTTTGACATTTGGCAAGAGTTTCTAAGGATGAGTTCCAAATTGATGAATTTTGGACAGGTGATTAATGACTGAAAACAAGAAACAACAAATGAATTCAGAGACTCATTTAACTAAAAAAGGTAAAAAGATAAGGAGGAATGCAGAAAATCTGAAAACTGAGATAACATCAATAAAAATGGGCAAAGGAAGCCAAACCAAGAAGGAGTAGGAAAAAAATATTACTATGCAAGATTCACACAGCTACGCAATTGCTGATAAAATCAGAAACCTACTGAGCAGAGAATACTTCTCCAAAGACATGTCAAGGCAAATCCCTGTCTTATTCCTCTGCAGTACTTTGGGATTTAGAATTTTACAGATTTAATTTAAAGAATATAAGAGAATCCAGTATTTTCTGCCATTTTAAAATGTGATCACAAAAGATGTTGTTATAACTGCTTTTCAGGGCTGTCTCCTTTTTCAAACAAAACTACTGCAGTTTTCTTCAAGTAAGATATTGGACTGGGAATCAAAACTCATTAAACATTTTAAGTACTTTGGTGCTGTGTGTTGAACTACCATACATCTTCAACCAGAATGCAAATAAACCAAGCAACAAAGGACACTTACTACAGGAAATGGGAAACAGGATTGGTCTAATCATTACCAGCATTTCACAGTAAGCCAATACACCACATGTGTCAGCAATAGCGACCTAACAATGTTCTACAGAAAAAAAAAACAAACTGTCCAGATCAACAGCACTGATAATTTTCATGTCTTTGTCCTTCCTTAGAAGCGATCTGATCACCTAAATTTAAGAAAGACAGAGTGTAAGCACTGGTTGAAATATGAAAGGAATGGAAAGGGAATATCAAGTATGACTGAGATTCTGCAGCATCCAAATGATGTTTTATTCTGGGTTGGAAACACCACTAAAGCACTTTCATATTTGGTTTATCCTTAGTCTCCCTCAAGATTGTCTTACACGTGAAGATCCGTTGGGCTGCTGGGCTATCTCACAACAAGAACCGGACACAGAAGCTCTCATCAGCGGTGTTTTACCTGTTCCTGCATGGGATGCCTACTGAGTCTGCCAATCAGGCATAGCGCTCCTTCAAACAAAATAGCCTCCACGGCCAATGCTCTCTTATTTTAGGGTTCCTCTTTCTGGTAACATGTTCCTACTTACCCTGCTTCACAGTTCTTCCATTAGAAAAAAAAAAAAATCCTGCCTCTTTCCTACAATCAAAACTTTTTCAGACTGCATGAGTAGTACAGACCTACTCCCAAATAATCTGAACATTTTCTGTAGTTCACCTCTTCTTAAAGGGTTTTAACCTTAAAACAAGGGTAATGAACCACCAAATGAAAAGAGCTCAGTCTGATATCTCCTTTGACATGAGCTATTTTCTCTGGATCCTATTTCAGAGGATACAAAACAGCCACTAGCAGTTTAATCTGTTTAGCAAGCATGTGTAAGCTCTCTATTTAGCATAAGTATGATTCTTTTTGATTGATTCATTCCATTCAAATAATAATATTCCATTCAAATAATATATTGAAATATAATTTTTGTAAAACAATATTTTAGAGCTTTTAATAATTTCTGTGGCAATGCCAGAAATTATGGTAAAAAAGATGCAATCCTACCAATGACTACTCAATCTTTCCTATTTAAATAGGCTTTGGATCAAGCTCTAATGCAAAAGGTTGAGTTTTTTCCTAATACAATGACAAAACGCGTTACAGTATGTCATAACATATGTCAAAATAACTGATTATGTCCTATTTATACATGCTTTGTAATAGCTTCTATAAATATTTTTATTCTGAGAATACTAATAAAAATTATTTATTGAATAATTCCTACTTCATTATTTAATAATAGAATATTTATAAATGTTACTTTAATTCCAAGTGGCATCATTCTGCTGCCTATGCTACATTTCAAATCTGAAAATATTTTTCTTCATAGAAGTACTTGTGCACTCAGCTCCTACTCACATGCTGGGTAAATCTCTAACTACACACCTGTCTAAATCTTTTATACTTTTTCAAATCATGTACAGAAGAAACTCAGAACCAGCAGCAGGGCTCAATGCCTAATTATTAACTCCTGTAGGAGACTGTGTATGCATTAACAGGTCTGAGATTCTTCTTTTGTTTTGTTTTTAAACACTACTTAGCCTCTAAATCCTGAGTTTATTTTTTTTAATTATTATCACAAGCATATTTAGTTTGAATTTACTGCTGTACTTCCTAATTCTAATATTTCTCAAATTATATATAAACCTGTAATTCTGCAATATTATCATGCTGATTCATTGAGAGATATTTATTAAGGTCTGCTAAATAAATAATATTTATTTAGCAGTCTCTGGAGGTGACTTATGTTTGGAAACAGTTCATCTGAAACTAGAGCTATTATTTCTGATAAATACTTTGCTAAATTTAGCTCATTCCTCTTTTCCAGAATTGTTCATTTTGAAACTTATTAATTTGAGCAACTATGAACTGTGAACATGATGTATATTTTCATGAGCCAATGGGCCAATCAAGAATTACGCATTTTCGTTCTTCCCCTTTTGCGATAGTGTAATTGTTATCTAACTTGCCCCCTGATAGTATGATTTATTCTCCTGAAATCATAAGGATAATAAGAAAAATAGTTGCAAATAGAAGGTAACCAATCCATGTGCCATGCACATATGTTTTTTTTCTTCTTACACTAATGTGTGAATGGCCATTTCCTGAAAGACTGGAAAACCTTGTATCTAAAGGTAGGAACAGTAAATGTAAATGTCCTATTCAAGACTAAATCAAATAGCCATTCAGAATTCAAGTGAACCTGAAAAAGAAGCTGTGATGTATTGGCTGCAACCCAGTAGAACAACTCCACTCATTCTATTTACATGCCACATTTCTCATATTCATAAATTTTAAAAACATCTGCCTCAGGATTGAAACTTTTCATGCTTTCTCTCTATTCAAAAGTGAACAGCTGGGTGAGTGAAAGGACAGTGCCTCAGCCACTCCCCTTCTCCTCTACTGATGCAAAGAAATTGTAACTGCTTTATAAGAGAAAGATGCAACTGCTTGAAAGCTGGATACTGCGTACCAACCTCACTGTCTCTGACAGCTGGTGCCCATGTCTACCTTATGGACCAAAAAAGAAAGGGCTGTTAATTAAAAACTACGTTCTGAGAGCTCATTAGTTAAGAGACTTAAAATTTTAATAGAGTTTAACAAGCTCTTGGAATAGCCCACAACCTCTGTAACAACAGTAACTCAAAACACATCTCTTAGGCCAATTTCTATTTTAAAGAGAAAGTGATTGTTGGAGAGGTGTTGCACACATACCTATTCCTCTTCTCTGCTAATCGCATCTCTTACTACTAATTTCCCTGTATTTCTTCCCTGTACTTCTATGGGTGCAGATTCAGTCTCCTAAAATAAGTATCTTCATTGGGTTTTTCCAAGTAGCTGAACCTAGCCAAGGATTTGCAATACGCCTCCTCAGCCGCAGGTTTTCATGCAGAAGTGGAAGAATGTGCCTTGTCAGTTTATTGAAATCTTTCTGAGTGGTCATGATTTCAGAAGAGATTTTTTTTTTTGAATATACCAATGTCTCTTACTTAGCTAGACTAAAATCTGACTTAAATAGTGCATGTGCAATCAACCACGGCAACCACGTCATCTCATCGGTGGCGATAACTCTATTGTATCTGAACCAATAGCTGTGCTCCAAAATCTGCCTTGTAACTATACTCCGTAGATACAAGCTTGTACTCAACCATTGGCAAAGGCACCCCACAAGTCTGGTCTGTCTCCACACATCCGTATCTTCTTTTGGTGATGTCAAGTGAAAAACTTCAGGCAGATATGTCATCTCCCAAGTCCTTCCTTGAAAGACCTGTCACCAAGCCAAATGGCATTTGTAGACAATCAGAACTCAGACTGTCTTGGTAACACTGAGAAATGCCACACTACACTACAGAAGTCTGAGAGCTGTCACGGTGAAGCACTGCTGCTTCACCTGGCTGAGGTGTGCACATGCATTGCTATACTTGATCTCTCTAAACTTCTTCCACCTACTTGTCTTTAACAGGCTCCCATACGGCACACACTCTTCCTCTAAGATTGCTCTTTGTCAAAAGGATCCTTACATTTATAAGCTAAAAGATGGCAGCCCAAGGCAAGGTCTTTGCGAAGGAAACATGCCTTATTACAACTCTGTTAACACTGTCACATCGGAACACACACCCACAATACACACAGCGCAGCTTCACAAGCTCAGCTTATATCAGCTTGACTTTATCTGACAGCACAAAATACACTGTAAAACTACACCACCGAGAACTGCCCGAACATAGCGTAGGCTTAAGATAATGAGTTCTTGGGGGTTTGGTGCTGATTGTCTGTGACTGTTTATCAAGCTTCAAAGCCTAACTGAATATATGCTCAGTATTTTAAATGTGAAAGGTTAAACAGCTCAGGATATTCTTATTTAATTTTAGTCCCTCTGCAAGGCTGCCTCTCAGAATTGATAATGCTATGCTGAGACATATCAGACAAAGATCTGTAGGGTTATCGTTTTAACTTTGCATTACTAAGCTTAGTTAATAAGAACAGATGCTGTTACTTCGCTTTGTATGTATTTCTCTTAATGCTATTTAGAAAGTATAGGCTATGTTTATCCCTTTGTAAGTAACTATGAGTCTGACACCTCATTTCCCAGCATTATTTTTCTTATTCAGTCTTGACTGGCATTGTCAGAGTACAGCAATCTGCAGAGCAATCTCCAGGCTCATGATTAAATACCTCCTTGTGGTATTACTCATTTTTCTGGGAGATATGATAAATATATTCTGTAGTTAAAGGCAGGCATCTGAAAAAACATGGTATCTGAATATTTTATCTCAAGCCTTGACAAAGTAAGACAAATACAAAAAGATCAGTCCCACACTGCTCTCACTTTGATTTCATGGACTCTCTCCTGCATTCAATAAAGGAGAGTACTAACCAACCTGAACAGAAATATTACCTGTCCTAAATTGATTAGTATTACATAGAAATGGACAGTAAGGGCTATGAGACTATTTACTAAAGAGACAAACTTCGAGGGCTGGGTCACTATTTTCAGGTTTATGGTCATTTCATTTTGATGTTAATCCCAAGACTTCAACCCCTTCACAATACCATCTCCTGCGAAAGCAGCACTGAAAAAGTGTAGCCATACTCTGTCAGATTACTCCGAGCATTTGCTGAAATGAGAAGAGCTACCAGGCCAGAAACATAAAAACAGTTCATTTTAAGAAATAAATCGAACAAAATTTTGAAAAAGAATCATATGAAGCCAATGATATTGAAATAAGATCATAAGTCATCCTAGATAATCTTTCTTCTAAAATGGAGATCAAAGAAACTGCTGGGTTTTCTGTGCTTTGTAAACTATATTTGCCTGCAAGGGAAACTTACAGTCTTTTCTCACAGTGGTAGGATTTTTTCCTGAGTAAGACCAATGCCAGCAGGCTTTCTCCTCCACAAGTCATTTTGTTCCTTCCTATTGGTGAAAGACACATTTTCCTTCTTAGAAAGACTGGATACTGCACTGATACAGCTCTCACCAAAAATATTGCCACTAGGCTTTAGTACATTCACTCTCATGCACAGGGAAACATTGACGTTACCATTTTACAGATGAAGAACAGATATGCATCTATCTGATTTGTCCAAGCCTGTGTAAAAATAAGGAAAATAAGCTTCCTCTAGAAGCTTAAAGTTTACATTATCCCCTACCTATAAAAAGGATAAATTCACAAGCTAATTTTCTGTACCTCTTAGACTACCTCCTTCTTCCTCCCCCACCTTCTCATCTCTTTCTTTCTCCAATTCTCTAAAGCCCAGAGGGGTACCAACCCGCATGTCACCTTTGTATTGGTGGGGTATGAATTCCTACTGTCTGGCCCCTTCCCATTCTCTGCTGGAATCATTACCCTTGGGAACATCTGTATTCAGAAGATTAGTTCCCAAGTCACTTTTTAGACACAATGTTGAGACCTCACACCACACAAAAAAACGAGCTCTGGAGAAAATTCAAAGAGCACAGGCAGATTCAGCTGACAGTCAGCCATTAAAGGGTCATAAATTTCCAGGCACACATGTCCCTTATGGATTTCCAGTCAGGAAGTACTGTTAAATGAGAACTCACATTAAGTAATTGTTTTAAAGATGCTTCATTTGAAAATCAGGAGGAAAAAAACACAAAAACAACAAAAACAACAAAACCACCCTGCATCATCAGCACTCCACAAACAAATTCAGTAGAACTGCAAAGACTGATGTTCTGTTTTTCCCCTGTGTAAAGCCTAAATAGTTGGGCTTCCTGATAGGAAGTAAAGGTTTTGGAAAGAATGCCAGCTGCACCCCTTACTGGGTGTGCCTCATGCTGGATCTACAAATCCTTCCATTCTTTCTAGTAGAAATAGAATGAATACAGCCTTGCTCTGTTTGCACCGCACACAAACCTTGCACAGTAAAGTATCAGCTCTCAAGGTAGGAAGCCTTCAGTGAGCCCTCTACCAGGCTCTATTCCATCTGACAATAAAACAAATCAAACATTTTGATCCAAAAATTAATCCTGAAGAGCCTAGTAGGACTAAATTCTCACCGACTTCAGAGGAAGGTTTTGTTTGCGAATAATACAGAAGTTAGCATAGTAAAAAGATAAAACAGTTTTTGACCCATAGCTTCAAAACCCCTCACAAATATTTATCAGTTACTAGTAAACACATTTGCTAAGTGAGCCAAGATTGTAGCAGAACAAGCAGGAAACACGGAGGGATTGGTAGTAGTGTAAAACAGAAAATCCAGCTTATTGTACATAATTACCTAACCCACAGAAGAGAGGAATAAATTGTATGCCATACTGTGTACTCTCAAAATGTGAAATAGAGGGAAGGTAGGGAAAAGAAAGAGAGCAGAAAGGACAGCATTCCTTACAGCATAAAAAGGCACTTCCTCGTTGTCATTAAATCTGTGAGAAGTGAGGTAGGAATCATTTCAAAACAGTAATTTTATGTGTTTTTTTCTTCATCCCCTTTAATTAAACTTATTCAAATTTGCAAGTCTAAAGTGTAGGGAGACTCTTTGCCCGACAAAGGCACATGGAGCTCTTACAGTTTTTCCATGCATTCTCTGAGCTCAATTTTTTACAAGGGAAAAAGGTTTAGAATAAATTTTAGAATGTATATTAGACCATAACCAAATATAACCACTGGGTGTCACTGATGTTCTATACAAAAGAAAAAAACATACAATATAAGCAAGTTGTTATATTTTGTATGTATTTTTAGGTGGAAATATTTCAGCATGCTTTGACAATCCCCAAGTCTATATAAAATACCCACATATTTAGGACCAGCATTAAATTTAAACAGATGAATAAACGTTAGCACCTAGTCTCAGGAGTTCTGTGTATTTTCCCAAGAATCAATACTATTTCTGCCTCAGCTCTAACTGAATAGGATTCAATTTGGCAAGCAAAGAAACCCTGCCATACAATAACAATACATGAAAGCAACTGTTCCTATGCGGTCATTCTGAGAATCAACCAATCTAATTAGTTGGTGTCAAATAGAACAAAAAAGCCAACATGCTTCTGTGGTAAAAATCAAGGGATCCTTTGTTATCACTTTTATCAGTTGATACTAAAATCCAGCATTGACAGGAACTTTTCAGTGTGCTTTGTATGTCTGTTCGGTTGATCTATAAGTGAGGTTTAGAGGTGAGAGTCTATAAACTAGTTCTTTTTTTGCCTCTAGTAAATTAACTTTCCACAAGCAATGGTGTACTTCAGCCAGAATAAATCAAAGGAATGAAAAGGATTTTCTTTAATTGAGTTTAGGGAAGGGGTTTGTCAAGTGTCAAGTTGTCAGCCATTTAATCACTTATTAACGAAAAATGTACAAACAATACATCGCTCAAAACCAGATACATTTTTAAAGTGTACAGTAATTTAGGATAGCTCCATTTTGGGATACCCATCCTATAAAGGTTTTCAGAGGCTTACATTCTTAAAAAAGTGGGGCATTCATGCTCTGAAAATAACCTCAAACTTGGTATTCATCTAAAAATCACAAAACAAAGCTAAAAATTTCAGTTTCTAATTTTAGACAACAGAAAGAATATCTGTGCTTGGAGCGTGAACATACAGTTTCATCAAACAGGCCTTAATTTGACTCCAGGAATCACGTTCATTGAAGCATCCTTCAATCTGGAGCTAAGAAAGAGGGACATATTTGTGAGTGAAACGTACAAAGGTGCTGACATATGCCATAGAATAATGCCTTGCTTTAACAGAACCCATTTCATCAAACTGAAAGCATCTTATACAGGAGAATTACCTGCATTACAAATGGAGAAACTGAGAAAAAGCACTGGAATGATTTGTTCAAGAGCGTTCAGCAACTAGACATAAAACTAATCTACACAGATAATTTGAGCCCCTCTCCAGTCAGGAAGTTGTCTTCCCACTGCTAGTTGGTGGTATGAGCTGCCTAAAGGATACACTCCTTGACTTAGACATAGCCATTTACTACCTCTGTTCAGTTCTACATTTAACTACTTTATTTCAAGATATCTTCAACCACAGCAGCATATCCAATTCCTGTAGTCTTCTTGGCTCATCTCACCATTACAAGTCACAAGGACACACAACCACCTTTCCAGTTATGCTGTATCACACAAAAGCTACTCTGGCATCAAAAATACATGCAGGGGACATCCAAAGATCTTAGCATTTCAGGTGCCTACCTTCCCATATGACTTCTGCTCAAGCAGTCTCTCACCAACAGCAGTCAAACCTAGTCCCAGACTGCCTGACTGCATAAAACCACTGCAAAACATGGTCCTCAGAGTACAAGAGCAGGACCTGCAGCACTACAGCTGCTCTTACTTTCTCAGCTTAGTTCCAATCACCTTAGAGACATTTCCTGCCACCTTTATTAGAGAGTGCCTGCTCACAGCTGACTGCCTGAATCTGTCTCCACTTTATCTTATTTCCTAGAGGAATGAAAATCTAGCCAAAAAGAGCATGATACATTCTGACTAAGTTCTCATTCTAGATAATCAGACTCCCAAGGTCCTGCAGTGAACTCTACCCTCCCATTTATTTTCAAAACAATTTCACCCAGCCTGAAACCCAGAATAAACTGTTTTATGTCCAAAATATTATTACATTGTGATCAATATAGCTGCAATCTGTTGGATCTATTTACAAACCCTTACTGTTCTACAAGGATTTTTGATTGAGCTTATTTAGTAGCAGTCTCTATGCTCCACACCCACCCCACATTGTCATTCCAAATACTGACATTCTGAGCTTCCCACTAAGCTTGTCCAAAATACACTTTATTGCAGCATTCTCATTATACTCAAACAAGATGCTGCAGGCAGTCTCTGTTCCTCTATAAAATGAGATACAGTTTCTGCTAAAGTAGAATACTTATGTACACAGAAAGACAGTTTTCTAGGTGCAACACCTCAATAGTTCTTTTGATTTTGTATTGGAAGGAACAACTGTGAGAACATTACTTTAAATGTAGAACATCTGAGATCAAGTTTATCCTTGCAGTTTAAATACTTTCTTTTCTCGTCAGTAATTCTAACAAAAATCTTTTCTTTAACATTTTAGTTAGTGAAAAGGAAAGAATTACCCATTGCCTTGAATCAAGATTTTCAAGAACCAGAATAAAAAGAATAAATTCAAAAAGAATAAATTTTCTACTTTTTTCACAGTCCTACTAAAAAAGATTTTAAGCTTAAAACCCATTAATATAAAAACAGTATGTCAATTACAGTACACCCTAGTGGTTTTAGTTTTTTTTTAAAAGCACCACCAGCAAGTCCATGTCTTTTGACACACTATTCCAAATGGCCCAGCTCAAAGGTTTCCCTTTATTATGACCAGAGATGACTGTTGGATATCATTGCTTCCTTTTCATGTGCCAGATATCATCTGGCATGCATGTCTACAGGATTACCAATGTATTTATATTACTACATCTCCTTCCCTGGTGCTATGCTACTGTTTCAACATTCAGTATGTGTTGCTCAAAGCTGACAAGATGACATGAACAAAAGCAATCTGGTCAAAATGAAGCACAGAAAAGCTCGCAAAACTGTCTTGCAAATTTTCCCCATACTTACATTTTCATTAGATATTTTAATATGTATTTTATGAGTTATATTTTTAAAAATACAAGTATATATGTATCCTTTAGGGATATGTATGTATATACGCACATATATATATTCTTTGGATGACATTTTAATGAGGCAGCCTGAGCCTGAAGCGATACAAGCAGATATAGGTCCGTTGAAGATAACAGAGCAAGGCTGGTTTACATTAACTGAGATCCAAGGTATTTCTCTAGCAGGGGCCCTTTCTATACACACCTTTCTTAATTACAGTATCGAGAAAGATATTTTCAGATCAAATAAATGACTTCATAACTGAAGGTTCTCTAGTGTCTGTCAATCTCACAACAGCAACAAACACACATTTCTGGAAAATGAATAGAGTGGGGGGGGGGAGGGAAGGTCTAGTCTGTCTCTTGAAATGGCAGGAAATGGAATTCTTCCAAAACCACTTATCTACGTAAGAAACCCCATTCCTAAATAAGTACTTCTGACTACACAAATTGCAATAGTCTCAGATACTACAATTTTTTTGTAGTCTCTCAGTTTGCTGGAGGCAGGGGGAAGTTGAAACCATCCACACTCCCTGGAGATTTTTTTTTTCCCAATAGCTATTTTAGAATAGCTTAAGCTGTCCAGAAAGCCTCTGTTGTGTCTCCCTAAACATCTATCCTGTCAATACATGCACTTCCTGGAATGTAACACATCATCCAATGTTGTCTTTGAGGATACTTACTCATTTTTCCAGGTTAGCTATCACAGTATTCTTCGAGTAATTATTCTGATAGATTTCAGAGCATTGCTACTTGCTAATTACTAGCTAGGAGGTATTGAGTTGAACTGTGGGACACTAACTGGAAACTGAACTGTATGCGGTGATGAGAACAGCATAGCTGAGAACAAAGGAGCAAAGCTATACAAAAGGTGTATTTGTTAGGCCAGCATAGGTTTTTTGGAGTAATACTATACAGATCTTGTCCACAAAGAGTTATTTACAGAAGATAATCCAGCATTGTTCTAGACTCCCCTTACCCCTTCTTCCTTGCTATTCTGCTGGATATCACATTCCTGTGTCAATCCCGTTACTGCTTGTTTCAAGGGTAGGAACTGGAGGAGAGAACTCAGTGAAACTGAAAACTTTTTCCCCCTTGACAATATAGGAGGAAATAAAGATGAAGGAAAAAAAAATTGTGAATCCTGATACATTTCAGTAGACTTTCGGGGTTTTTTTTAAACAATAAATTTAAGTTCTCCTGAGCTCCAAGATGAACAGACAAACTATTTACAATTGCATCTCATGGGGCAATGTAACCAGGCTCAAAAATGTATTATCAGAAGTTTGCTTTAAGCCTAGCCTGGCATCTGGTGACGCCAAGAGTAGTTTCTACTATCAACCAGACCACTGAAGTCTAAAGCTCCTAGGTTGCCATGACAAACATTTTACCAAATGAATCACAGAACTTTTGCATAGCTAACACCATCTGGCAGAGCTCTCAAACTCTGCTAGTGCTATTACCTGATGGATGCAAACCTTTCTACATACAGTAGCACAGATTGTTTCCCCTCCCACTACATCCAGGTAGCAACTGAAGCAATATTTGATACAGACAAATAACACTAGAAATGTACTTGTGTATTTCTGCTGTCTTCTGCTGTTAGGTGAGCTGTCCTCTCAAATTAAAACAAAAACAAAAACAAAAACAACAAAAAAAACAAATTAATCACACTGTCTGCGCTGGCTTGTCATTTCATCTCCCACTCCCATCTGTTCAGTTTCTCTCAGCTGGAAACAAGAGAAAAAGCAAGCAACATTGAAGCACTCTGTTCCCTGGAATTTGGAGCAGTCATCAGGCCAACATTTAGAAATAGACTGAAATGGATTCATATTTAGATTTCTTTTTTTAATGTACTGGCTATTAATGCAGATATTTGTATTATCAACACGAATTGCAAATTGTATAGCCAAGTGTATGTGACTGCAAAACAAAATGAACAAAAGTGGTATATTATGGTGCAAGTAACATGATAATTCCCTTAGGTCTTTGGGCTCTTTAGAGTAAAGTATTACCCTCTCACCCTCCCTCCCCCCCCCCCGCAACAAAATTAGTAGAGTGAACTTCAATCTCTACAGTTGGAACTGGAAAGGATTTGCCGATGCTTTGACAGCGTCAACCTCCAGATTTCCTAAGTTACCCAACTTGGGTGGGGAAAGGGACGAGGGGTGCCAGGAGGCAGAAGGGAGGGGGAAATAACTCACACTTCAGGTAGCTCAGTGTCCAAGAGTCCAAGACTTTCCCAAATAGTTGAAAGAATTATCAGTTTGACTTTTGAAATTCCTGCTTCGTGGGGTTTTTTTGGTTTAGATTTTTTTTAATCAACATTTCAGAGTTTTCTGCAGAATAGGGATTCCAGTCAACAACCAGCAGTGTAAATTAATCTGAGTGCCTTACTTTGTTATAAAAACTGCACAGATGAAGACTTTATATTAGTGCTAGAAGTTTAAGTACCCAAGAATGAAACTAGGCTGTATAAACTATAATAAATGACTGTATGACCAGGTTGCAAAGTAACTGATTTGTATCTACTGCATTTCTTGGTCACAGCAGGACCAAATAATCAAGTTATTTGTAATGCAGAAGCATCTCTCCTAGGCATTTCTCTTCATAATGGAGAGAACTCATGTTTGTACTGGCTCTGAGCCAATTTCAGGAACAAAAGGGATAGCACTTGGCTGTTCTTGAGGCTGCCAGGGGTAGTTTGGCCCTTTGATACAAAGCAGGCCAAATTCACATCTGACCTAACCCACTCCTGCAGCAACAGCTGAGCTGTACTACAGTGCTACTGGTAAAAAGCAGCCAGAAGCACTGAAGGAATTTCTTAACTCCTTCCATCCAATTTGGATGCCTTCTGCTCTATGGTTCGCAGGCGGAAGGTAAGAGGTAGCAACTGCTGCTCACTTCACCAGTGAAGCACTGACAGATTCCTTCGCTAAGTGAAAGCTGACGACTCAAGAACAGGTTATTGCATCGCAGAGGTGTTGGGGACAGACCAAACCAGAGAGTATTTGAACATCAAAATACACCACCCACAGATTCTATACACTGTACATCAGATCTTTTCATGATCCAGTGATGCAGCACACAGCTATTCGCAATAGCGAGAATAATTGTTAAAAGCTGCTGAATACACTGCCCTACTTAAACTAACAAAGATCTTTAAGATATTTAAGATCCTACCTTTCAATTCTACACTATCTGATACGGCTGTAGCCTGAAGACTACCAGGCAGCTTTGGTTGGCCTACATAATCAATGCTTTAAATTTAAATTAAAAAGTTTAAGAAGATTATTTATCCAAGAATGATGGCATAGCAAACACCCACCAGTTACAAATGTGGCAGCAGTTGCTCATTATTCTACTCGATCTACTTAGGTCTTAAAAAAAGATACATATATATTACACATATATATATAGAGAGAGAGACTGCCTGATAACTATGACTTCAGGATTATAGTGAGTCCTTTTGCATGCATTATCAGTAAGCTATAAAAACATTATATGATCCAAGTAACTGACTGCTTGGCCTGTTGTCTTAATTACAAGTTTATATATTTGCCAAAATAGCAAAACAAAATCCAGTGCTGATTAGTAAAGGGGAAAATATCGCTTACATAGATATGGCTTCCTTTAGTTAAAGTTATAACATTTATGAAAATTCCAAAATATTAAGAACAAAGACTTAACCTGAATTCAGAGAAAATAGCCGGGGGGGGGGGGGGGAAACACAGAAACAAAAAAGAACAGAAAAGAACAGAACAGAAAAGATTTTTCACAAGTTTTAATGGAAGGAAAAATATATAATTTTCTGCTCCTCTCAGTGTAGCAGACCTTTGTCAACAGATGGTGGCAGATCTGTTTGATGCAGTGGGCAGCGTTTCCATCTCATGCTGCTGGCAAATATCATGAACACTTAACTCATTTACTCCTGTGCACACCCTCAGAATATATGCAGGCATTCCTCGCCTGTCAGAGGTGTTTTGCACATGTAGCTCCTATTAAGTCAATGTGAATGAGTGCTCAGTATTAGCTAATTCTTATATTTTACATAAGGAACAACTAAGTTTCCTCATCATGCCTTCAACGGCTACAAAATTATTATTTGCCTCTTTTTCGGACAAAAGCAGGTAACACCAGTTTATCAAAAGAAACTGAAATAGGTCAAGAAACCTGTCACCAGATGCTTTTGGCTGTTAGCACTCAAGGACCCTTTCTGTGTGATGAGTCAGTCCATGAGCACAAGAACAAATGCAGCCTGCCTGTAGGCTGCCACCCCCTCCCCAACCACCCTCCCTCCTCAGTCTCCTTCTTACTGCCTGCCACGTCTCTTGCGACATCCACCTCTCCTTAATACAATACCACTTAATTCCTCTAACTGAATGTATCAACATTCAGTTCCTCCCCTGCCAAACAAGCCAAAAACGTCAGGATCTCATTGCTGCCTTTCCATCAGTGGGGCCTAATTAAAGTGTCTCTTCTCTACTCTGCCATGATTTTTCATAAAATCACAAAAGACTTCTGCATCCATTTCAACTAGGCTAAGGAGTTCAAGAGTTTGGGGAGCTGGAGGGGGAAAAAAATGACAGGACATTGGAATCCCTGGCGGGGGGAAGGAACGCTAGGAGAGCGCAACAAAACCCCAAAGACATACACAAATTAAAATCTGAACACTCTTTTCAGCAAATCATTAGCAAATACTCTATTGGTTTAACTGGACTCAAATTTCACCTTCAATTTTAAGAGATATAACTGTATATTCAGAGTGCATTTTCAGTGAATTCTTTATGTAGTATAATTAATCACAGCTAGTATTCAGCTCACTTCTCATATCCTGTTTGTGGTTGTAGGAATCAAGAAGATGATTTTTATATGCATTCATCTCTATTACAACCTTAGAGTTGTCTGTCAGATTGGAACAAATAGTTCATATCCCAGAATAATCCTAGAGATTTTCTCAATGCTATAATATGAAGATGCAAGGAAGTTTCACTTTAATGCATATTGCAGGATTCTTCAGATCAGCTTGAAGAATATAGTAACATCCATGTATCTTACCAGCACGTTGACTTGAGAATCATCAATCCTCGACACTCTGCACTGAGAATCTCTAGTTAGAGTTCTGTGTAGACCTCTCACATTCTCTGGAGAGAAGGTACAAAGAATTAAGTTGGTCTACATATAATCTTCTAGGAAATATATTTAGTTTGTTGTAAACAGTAACTTGCTTTTATGCGAGTAATATAAATCCCCCAATGAATAAGTCAGTCACCAGTTTAAAACCACAAAGTCTATAGAGCTTCACAGACCACAGGCGGCATCCTTGACCTCACCTCTGAGAAACTTCAAGTGATGCGCAATTTATTTCAACATGTGAACACCCAGATTGCATTTTGCTCCTGAAATATACTCCTTAGATGCCACTTCAGAAGTGTAATTCACAAGTAAATGGTGCACATACTTTAAAGTTCTCCTCTATGTATTACTGCAAGAAAATGTGAAATGTTTGTCTGTTGACTCAAATTATGAGCAGGTGTTAAACTAAGCAGCCTCTGCTGAAGTTCACTGAACTCAACTGCAGTTATGGCTCACTAATTCCCCCAGTAATACAAAAAAGATGTGCCTCAACCTACCTGAAGAGGAAGACAGGATGGCAACAGCTCTAGAGCCCAGCCCTATAATTAACTGGGCTCAGAGACAAAGTGCATGCAAAGTGTATGCAGAAACTGCTTCTGATATTTTAAAAAACACCACAGAAAATGATTAATTCTTTCATCGAAAAGAAAAAAAACAGTAACTAAAAACCTAACTCATTGAAAGATTACTTTTTGGGCTTGCTGCTGCTTGCTAAGTCTATTTTAGAAGGGATTAAAAAAAAATCCAGTTGAACAATATAAGTGGTACTAATGTAGTTTTGAACTACAGAGGCATAGTAGTTCTTTGATCCTTAGGTCTGCAGAACAGCCAGGTCAGAGGTATTTGAAAATTTCCAACTGTTTATTCTAGTTAATACGGCAGGGAAGGAGAATGTCAGACTCCCATAAAGTCCCAGCTATCACTAAATGCATGCTCAGTTCTATACTCCCCAGGTTAATAAAAGTTATTAGACAAGAGGACCTCTGTCATTTTCTAAAAATACATTAATTCCATCACTAATTGGAATTGGTGAAAGACGCTTCATGTTAGTATGAAAGATTATTGATAACTGGCGTGCTCCATCTCAAATGATTCATATCTGTCCTGACAGGCTCACTGGAAATGCACAAAGTGAGTTAAAAACTTGTGGCCCTACAACTACTTATAATAAACATTTTTGAGCTGCTTAAGCCACACCTTGTGTCAACACATTGGCTTGTTTTCAACACAAGACAATGCCATTGAGTTAATTAGCAATGGTTCACCTCTGGAGTGTCCACCAGGTCAGGAGGTTTACCCTACTGACATAAGTACTGAAGAGTTAATGATTAGAAGCTCAAAGAATTACAAAACTGAATCAAACTTTTGTTTCAGCAATTGGCATACAATACATCAGTTACACTGTACAGTGAGGTTATACATAAGGGGCAAGTTCATAGTCTGATTTTACACACCTCCTTTTATACAGTATTCCCTGCAGAGTCAAGAAACAGATAAGCTCTTCCAGAGGGCAGTCTGAAAAAGTGCAGTTACTCTGCATGAGCTCTATTGCTTATACATGCTTTTTATGTGCTGTTTATACGCTCACCAGAGCATGTAAAGAAATAAAGTCACATGATGTGAATACCATTTCCACTCCTCCTCCTAACTCAATTCAAAAAACACCTTTACATTGAAAGATATTTGTTAGTTTTCTTTAACACTGCAGAAGAAAAAAGGTTCACAGTGATTTAACAGCTAAATCCATATATCATTTCATACTTTATTTGCATCTGCAGTTCAAGGAGACAGAAGTGACAGCTATAATGTTAAGCGCTCAGTTCTTTTTACTTAAAATTTTAAAAGCAATCTCTGGAAGTATTACTAACATAACAATAGTCTCAGTGTAGCTTAAGTCTTATCAAAACCAGGCAGTCTCAAGAATCTAGTGATTTAGGTACCTACACTAAGGTACCTACAGAAAGTAGGTTAGGCAGAATGACAAAGCAAGGAAAATGTAGATGTGTATAGTACTTTAAAAAGTCTGCGTAAGTGCCAGTAAAATTCAAGAATAGTACTGAATCAAAAGCAAAAAGGAAATAAGACAGTGAAAAAGTGATTCCGTTACAGATTCTTCTTCTAGGGTAGGAAGTACAATTAAAGAATAGTTATCTCGTTCAGTTCGGACGCATTAGCAGCAAGACAACTTTGAAGGTGAAGAAATAAAAAGTACAAGAATTACTGAGAAAGCAAAACAAACCTACATTTACTTTTCACTTGAGGACAAGTTTTCCAAATGTCTGTCCAAAGTATTTTCTCCCCAGAAGGGCTTTCATTTCATGTCTTCCTCAGCATTGCAGAGTTGTTCTTGAGGTTCTTATAAAATTGGTGGTGCTGCAGACCTGGTCTGTGCCCGAAAACACTGTCATCAGAAGTACGTAACAGCAGGCGGTTTCTGGTCCTCTCCATATTCTGGAAATGAGCCCGTTACTGTAAATAACTCCATGTAACAGTTTTCATTATGTCCTTAAGGACAAGAATGTTTGCCTTTGATAGATGCAGAATTTAAATTCTTGGAGCAGCATGATATGACTCCATTTCACTTCCCCCCTCTTGAAAGATTTCAGGGTTTAAGCACTTAGAGTAGGATTTTTTCATTTGTTTTTTTAATTGAAGAGATGATCTGGAAAAATTCTGACGATGTCTTTCATGTACACCTAGTGCCTTCACAACACTCAGTTTGATAAGGTATGCTTGCTCATGTGTCAGGAAAATCACTTGTATGCAACTGGCAATACAACCATTTATCATTCTACCGAATCATCATTTAGAGCAGAAGTTAAAGAACGTGTACTTAGACTCTCTCCAAAGAATTCACAAGTGACCATGTGCATTTATTTCTATTTTCCAGATGTTTGACTGACACACTGAAGGCCAAGATCCACAGAAGAACAGAATTTGCACAAATATAATTTTTCCTTCCAAAGAAAAACAGTCCCATTAAAATAATAATTCTTCCTACTGTATATTAAGATCTAGATTCTCAAAAATGATTCCATCAAATGTATTGTTTTAATTTTACTAGATTCCTATATAACATAAGTATTCAGCAGAGAGTACACAGCATAAATTCAGGTCACAAGACTAGTTAATATTTAATCTGATGCCATTAAAGCCCAGTGTCTTACCACATATCACTTCTAGCAGTGATTTAGGTTTGCTTCATCTTTGTTTTCTTAGCATCCCAAGTTCTACAACTGAACAAACAACAAACATCATAATAATTTATTGGAAAAAATCCCATCCCACCTCCAAAAAAACGCTGTTAGTCTGGAGCTGGCACCACAGTTAGATTCCTTGTAGGAAAGACACTGGCAAGAAAATGAAAGCTTAGGCGCTCTTGAAAAAAATGAGGAGGCAGCTCTCCTACACAGTCTTCCTTAGCATTGGAAAGAGACAGTCAAGTCAAGCAAGTGCCTCAGCTCCTCTTTGCCATTTTAATTTTATGTACTTTTCACTACCACACCACTCAATTGTATTAGACTGTTTAATCATTAGTTCTTTCCTTCATGAGTACCTGATTGTGCTTTACGGAAAATGTCTTGAAAAGTTGCATTTTAATTGCAATTTTTAATGCTATCAATTGGGTTCCTTTTTTTCCCATCTCCCTCAGATCCACCCTTCAAAACTGAAGTCTGGGCAACTATTCTACAGGAAAGTAATGGTCTAGACTGTGGGAAGATTGTTAGATACCTATCTACTACTGAAAGTCTCCAGCATTTAGATACTTGAGGAAGTAAGACTGTCAGCTTCCATAAATAGGATCTTCTAAAAATATCTAAGCAAAAAAATGTGCTGTAGCAAGGGCTTTTCAGGAATACAGAAGAAGTGACCATCCTTCAAAGGTTAATGTCTTTAAGGTCTTCTATAGAAATATCCAATGAACAACAGTTTAAGAATGAAGATGAATATGGGGGCAATCTTGTGCTGAACCTATATGGTAATAACGCTATAGCAAGGGAAACTCATTCTAGTTTAGAAGTTAACAGCAGAGAAGAGGTATGTAACTTATAGATTGAAGCATACAATTTTCCCCAAGTAACAGCTGAATCTGAGTTCATGAAAATGAAAAGTAACTAACTTTCCTCTAGGAAAAGAGGCAAACATTTTTTTGAAGAACGTGGTGAAGATTTGAGACAATCACCATGAATCACGAAGAAAACTTTCACAGAATCATGTAAACACTGTGGTCAAAAGTTCTCCATCTCTTTGGGGTATAATGTTAAAAGGCAGAAGCCTTCAGCAGCATAGAAAACTGACAGGAGTGATCCTAACGGGTCCGTTCTCATGTCGCAGGATACCAAGGCTGGAATGCAGCACTTCATTTGAAATAAAAGGCAGTCCAGCATAGGTATTTATCTTCCATGGTGTCTCTTTAGAGATTTGCTTTCTTTGCAGAGGCTGTGTGCAGCACATTTCTTTTGTATATGCCTTAGGATTTCTTCCCTTTGCATATAAATTACTATATTCTTTTGAATCATTTACTAATTTCCCATAAACCACCGTGCCTTTTGCAGAAAGGAAAAAATCTTCCCTTCTCTGTCTACACTAGAGACCCAGAAGAAATAGTTACAGATATTCTAATCATGGTTTCTGTATCAAAATGTATTTCCTTCTGCTTTTTGTACAATACCATCTTTTTTGCCAAGTGAAAATGCTTCATCCTACAGCAAACAGAATCAAGTTATTTCTCCATAGTGTAAGTGGGGTTCAGTGCCTGCTTTATAAATTTGCATTTCTTTCCTTTGCCGCCTCCTTTTTGGAAACAGTGGGAAGGAAGTCTCAACTTTAAATAGCTATAGATTTTTTTTTTCTTTCAGTGTAGACTGGAGAAGCAGAAGGCAAACTAGTACAGACATCCTTATATATGATCCATACAAGGTCTTGAGAGGTCATCTAATCCATCCTGCCAGACAAAGCCAGGAGCAAGTACCTTCAGCATTCCTAACATATACTTAAAACTAAGACAGCTAAGGTGCTGTTCTAAAATAAACCTTTTGTTTCCAGTAATCACTGTCTTGCAGCAACAGAACTTCCCCTCCCACAACTCCAATTAATTTCAAGCCAGAGCAGGGAATTCCTGTGCAAACAGCTTCCAGTAGAGGTACTATAGGCATTTTCCTTTCTTTGTAATCCTAAGGAAAAAAAGAGTAATTGAACAAGGCAATCAGCTAATCAGGAACAAAAAGAAAAATTTAAGAGAATGAAAGCTCTCAAGTTTTAGTGGGTTTTTGGGGGGCTTGGGTTTTTTTCTGTTTTGTTTTTTTGTTGTTTTTTGGGGGATAAGGAGACAAGGTGGTTTTGTGCTCTTGGACATAAAAATCACTGTTATGTACTGAAAAATAATATAATGTGAGGTATTTAAATCACTAGTAAGGAGGAATCAATCAAGGTAAATACAACTTGATCTGCAAGCAAAATTCAGGTGAAACAACTTGCCTCCAGGAAGAATGTGAAGGCTGTATCTGCAGACACTTGCCAAACAATTGTTCCTCAAAGCTCTAAACCCACAGCTGCTCATGCCTACAGGTTTCTATAGCCAAAAAATAGAGAATTTTACTACTAAACCTATAATTCAGCACTACTTTCATTTTAAAAAAGAATCTTGCTTGCTTCAGAGTAACATGCATTCTCTCTCCCATAATAAAATGTCAACCCAATTACAGTACCTCGTGGAAGTCAAACACTGAAAAGTTTATCACCAACCCAGACAAAAAGATGGAACTTTTCTCCACAGTTGGTACATGCCCAAGAGTTACTGGCAGCATTACTCTCATTTGGTAATAGAAGACTTGGCTCAAAACCGAAATTCTCACTAATCATGATGGTTACTCAGGAAGACCGAAGTAATCCTGCAGGTAGTCTGCTTAAACTTAAGCCTTTTTGCTGTCAAAACCAGATAGCTCTACTACATCAAAGAGGCAAAAACACTTTGCTCTAGGTCACACTCTTCTCATGTGATCCTGCTTATTATTTCAGCTGCCTACACTAATTATCCATTCAAAGGCCATCTGTCTTTTTAAGCATTAGCTGGACTTTGCTCCACTTAATTAAAAAAAAAACACCGTTTTCACCTCCAACTCTTACCAAATATATTTGAAAAATCTTACCCAAAATAAAACTCAGTTCCAAGTTAGCAAAAATTTTGCATGGAAGAGCACTGAATCAGAAAGTTTATGGAATAATAATCAGTAGAAGCATATGTTCATTATGTAATAGTTTTTATGTAGTCAGTTCATCAAAAGGTCAACCTGGTTTTCTCCCCTCCCACCCCAGCCAGAAGTACTGCTCCTTTTAAGCAAAGATTTCTATTATCTTGCATGACAGCAGATCCAGTCTCAAGTATGATGATGATAGTGTTTTTCCATTCAAAGATAACTTTGATACGTCTTCATTTACCTCCACATTCCAAATAAGCTCGCGTGTTCAGTAAGATGCATATGCTTTCAAGAAGCAACACAGTGCACAGTGAATCTTGCATTTCTCAGTCAACTGCAACAGTACAACTGCAAGAGCATCATATTCACCTAGCACCAAAAAAAAAAAAAAAAAAAAAAAAAGGAAAGAAGTGTTTTCCTTATACCAGGACATACTGTGTGCAAAGTATTCGTCATCTTCAGAGTTTACAATTTCTTCCAACAAATTTTCAAGATCCAGCCTTCTCCACACTTCCAAGAATGAAAAGGACTGGCAAATTTCAAGGTTTTTGTTCCCAACACTAAGTACTAGGCAGTTATTACAATGTGATATGTGATAAAAACATCTCATATATTCCTGTGCGGCTACATAAGGTACAAAAAACCAGAACCAAACGTTTTTATCAAACAAGGTGTCCCCTACCTGCTCTTACCGTTCTTTGGTAGGAATTAATGGTACTTTTCTCACGATAGCTCCTGTAAATGGAGATTTCATGCAGTCACTCGTACATTTTTCCCCCTCCGCAACACCCAAGCAGTGCTCCCCCGTGCAACGCCCGCCCCGCTGCCCAGCCCGGCGCGACCCCCCCCGGCTGCGGGCGCGCGGCGCCGCCCGGTCGGGGCTCCCGCGAGCGGCCGAAGCTGCGCGCGGCGCTTCCCGCCGCGGGGGCGCCCCAAGGGCAAAGCGGCCCCTCAGGGGCGCGGCGCGCGGCTGCTCAGAGGCTCGCAGCAGCCGCCGCGCGGGGGGCGCCGCTCCACCCCCCGCCGTGTCGGGCCGGGCGGCTGCCGCCCGCTGCTCTCGCCTTTTCCTCGCCGGGAGGAGACTCCGCCGCGGCAGGCAGGCGGCCGCCCGGCCCGGCCCGGCCCGGCCCGGCCCTCGCCGCGCCCCGCGGCGCCCTGCCCCCTCTCACCTCGAGGCGCGGGCCGCCCCTCCCCTCTCCTCAACCCCCGCGCTCTGCTCTTCCCCCGCTACACCGCCCGCCCGGGGGCGCTGCGCGCCTCGCTCCCCTCACGGCGGGTCTCACGCGGGCCCGCCGCCGCCGCCGCCGCCGCCGCCGCCCCCTCACCCCGCGCCCCACGGCCGCGCGCGCCACACCGCCCCCAACCGCCGCGGCGCGGGCGCGGGCGCGGGCGGGGGCGGGGCCTGCGCGCGCCTCACCTGACTCAGGCGCTGCCCGGCGCGTGCGCCGCCCTCCTCCCCGCCCCGCCCCGCCCCGCCCGCGCGGTGAGGCGCGGCGCGCGGCCGCAGGCGGCAGCGCGCGCTCGCGGCGGCGCCGCGGAGGGCCGTGGCCCCGCGAGGCGAGCGGGAGCGCGGAGCCATCCGGGTCTCGCCCGGGGGCGGCGGCGGCGGCGGCCGCGATGCATCTCCACCAGGTGCTCACGGGCGCCGTCAACCCCGGCGACAACTGCTACTCGGTGGGCAGCGTTGAGGACGTCCCCTTCACGGTAACGGCGGCGGCGAGGCGGGCCCGCGCGCGGGGCCGGGCGGGCGGGGCCGCGGCGGCGAGCGGCGGCCGTGGCGCGGGGGGGCGCCCGGGGGCGGCCTGGCGCTGTCTGGCGCTGCGGCGCCGCAGCGCGAAGCGGGCGGGCGGGCGGCTGCGGGGCGGCGGCGGCCGGGGCGGCCCCCGCTGCGGTGGGGTAGCGGGCGCGGCGCGGCGCGGCACGTCCGCGGGTCTCCGGCTCGACGCTTTCTGGTTTGTTTTTTTCCTTTTTTTCCCCCCTTTTTCTTTGGCGGACGGTGTGGTCCTCTTGCAAAGAGAAGGGATTCTGTTGCACCAGGCTTCTTAACAGTCCTCACTGATGAGCGTTTGGCTTCTGTTGCTGCGGTTAATAAAACGCACATCTCTGTGTCAAAAGCTCCTCTTAGAGGAAAAAAGAAATATCAAGCAGATTTCAAGAGTCCAGCAACATACATTCTAATCACCTGATTATTTTTACTTCTCATCTACTGTCAGTCGTTGCTATTTTAGCTTATCAATGCTTGCATGATTTTAACGAGTGATCAGCTTCTGCGGTGTTCAGCACAGTATAATCTAATCAGTATTTTATTATTTAGGAATAAATTGTCTCATTAGGCTTTGTGTTAACAGTTACAAGATTGGCATGAACCAGTGCCAAACTGAATGATACAGAGCATCATTTTTAGTCTAGTGTAATAGTCAGCAGACTAGTCAAATAGCTTACTTTGGATTATCACAGGTGTGTAATTCTAGTAATGAATGCTCAAAAGTCAGCAGAAACCCTTTTCTTTTTTTTCCTTATTCTGCTGCTGTGCAGCTATACTGATGTTAAAGGGACCTCTGTTACTTTTGGTATTTGTATACAAATATTCATATAGTATCGTATTTCTTTTTACTGTAATAACTTGGAAATAGCAACCAATTGGTATTATAAAATACAATGTTATGTTAAACCTCACTGCAGTTTTGACAACATCCAAAATGAGTATGATGTATTATAGTTTATACAAGAGTTTTCCAAGAATAAATTACATTTTACAAAAACACAAATTCATTTGGTAGCATGCTTTAACTGTGGAATTGCATATAGTAACGCACCTCATTCTTTTCTCTGGCTGCTGCATCCAGTTTTACTGTAATACCAGAAAGACAGAACTAAAAGATGAGTATGCTTTAAGAAATATTTCACAGCTGTGACTTTCCTCTTCTCATTTCCTCCTGTTTCTATGTATTTGTGGTGTTATTCCCTGCTGCCCCAGACCTTAATCCTGCAATAAACTGTGCAGTAAAAACATCTACCAGCACAGAGTTTAGGCTGTTATATCCAGATGCATAGGAGATTAGTCACCTGTGTGATACTCCGTGGCACCATAATTACCCATTCACTGCAGATGACACTTTCATTAGCGCCTAACCTTAAATATTGTTCATCCACACTGACAAAAACGTATTGACCTTGCTCCATATTTCCAAACCATTGAGCTGTTTGGAGCCATAGCTTTAACTTAGATCCTGAAGGAGTTGCAGTTTAGGCAAGAGGGAATCTGTATTTGTGATAGGGCCTGACTCTGCAGACATACACTTAAGAACTAGCATCTGTCAGCTGAAACACAGCTGGAAGCAGACAGTAAAAGGCAGGTGGTTCAGGGGGACCTACACAGTATGTCCCGCACTAAATGGAGTTGCACTGGGGTGGAGGAACCATTGTGTAAATGTGCTTGCTCGTGGTTTTGCTCATGTTAGGGCATTCATTTAAAATGTGTAACAACTAGCTGAAAATCACTATAACCAATTCATCATGTAGACTTTAAAGTATCATAGTTGTCTTTGCAAAGATAATTCTCTTTATTGCGACAGTGTCAATCGCTCATGTTAAATTTATTCCACTTAGAAGCAGAATAGTGTCTTGAATATGTGTATTCCCTGGTTAGTAGTTTAGAGTTATTTTCCTTTTTTTGTTTTTGAGGAAAAACGTCTTACTAAGATGAACTTGCTTAGATCAGTGATCTTAGGGTTCTGAGAGAAGGAATGCATTTTCTTCTGACCTGATCAGGAACATTGTAGCCCTCTGGTTCCTCTTCATTGTTTCCTTTCCTTGGTGGCTTGCTCTTGGCTACTTTAAATGTCTCCTTGCTGGGGATACTGCTAGGCTTATAAATTCCAAGTTAGTGCAGTCAGAGCTGAGATAATGTTCTACATAGCTGGACTTTTCTCAAGCTTTGAAAGTTATTTAGTTATTCTGAGAATGAGAAAGAGAAAAGAAATAATTTTGCTGTTAATATTTTTACTTGCTAAAAATAAATATTAGTGCCTCTATAAAATGAATAAATAGATCTAGTTGCCTTTCTCTGTTGTTTTTAAAATGCTGGCCGGATTCAGATAAATACGTTCACAAATGGTACTCCCCGCCAATATGCCTGCTAGAGTTTATGAAAGCTTGTTATAAAGGTTTTGTGTGTATATCCAAAATGCATATAGTGTTCTTTCCTCCCTACGCTCCCACATCTGCCTATAACGATCTTGACATACATCTTGTATTTCCCAAGTTCCCCCCCCCTTCCTTGAAACTCTGAATAGAATGTATAGATTGTAGCTGTTTTTATGGGCAGTCTAGTTTTTTTAAAAAAAAAAAAAAGAAAGAAAGAAAAGAAGAAGAAGAAAAAAGAAAAGAAGAAGAAGAAAAAAGAAACCAATTCCTTTGTAGTGACCACAAGTGAGGAGTTAAACACACTATGTCAGTTACTTACATGATTGGATTCTGTATAGATAAAAATTCCAACAACTGCTTCCTGTCCAACAAATAGGAGAAAACTGAAGATTTACTTCATGTAACAGGCGTCATTAAATACACAAAATATGAAAATATAAACATTGTTTTTAGTGGAAAAACAGGAATATAAAATTTTACCTGTATCAGTACATAAGATTTCCCTGATGGAAGTGAAATACTTCAAGTGTACAATGGTCATATTTGAAAAAAGGAGACACGCTTCTTTGCATCTTCCATGCCAGTACAAATACTTGGCATGGAACTATGTAGAGCATTTTAGACACTGTTGTGGAGGACATTATACACTCGCACTTTTACTTCTTTTTCCTTAGTGGAAAAAAACCCAAGTCTTCACCCAAAGCTTTGTCAACAAGATACAGCAATTCAGAACAGGTTTTCTTCTCTGCTGTAGGGAGTTTTCCACTTCTCTCCTTCATCCTTCTTGCAAATTACTTCTTACACTCCTTATTCACAAATCCCTGTCAGTTATTCTTTTTCTTTTCACATATGGGTACCTTCCCAATGTGTCATGTTTATATGAGCTGGATTACAGACTCTTAATATCTGAGTCCTTACTACTTATTCTCTGAAGCTCTGTATGTCAACATATTGTAAAGTGTTCAATTGCAAATTTGTCTCAAATATCAATTTATGAAAACCTGTTCTAACAGTACATGCTACAAGCGCGCTTCTTTGTAGTTATTTTGACAGGTTGTGTCAAGCATATGTATGTAAGTTACTGAGACTTAGCAGGAGGGGAAGAGTGAAAATGTCTGTTGGTGAGAGTTTGGAAGTATTTCAGAATGCAAGTGTGTTCATTGTTTATCGGAAGGCATAGGAACTTGTTTACTATCCATAGCTTATTGATGCCAAAAACTTGGTATTAAAAAAAAGTTCATAAACCTCCAAACTTAAATAAATTAATTAAAACCTGAATTAAAACCTCTATTAAAACCTAAAAGCTTGTATTGGCCTTCTGAGATTATCTAAAATTTCTAGCACTCCTTTTGTACAGCAAAATTTCTCTCTAAGTTTTGGCATCAATAAGCTACGGATAGTAAACAAATTCCTATGCCTCCTGAATTAAAATTGTTTAACAAGTTTTAATTCATTTATTTAAGTTTGGAGGTTTATGAACTTTTTTTAAAAATACCATTATTGGCAGATTCTCTTTCTTCATCATTTGCCATTTTGAAGTGCCTCTTTACCCCTTATAGTACATACACAGTGGAGCTTGAGAACTTCCGTCTGTTTTACTCATGCTTGCAGAGGTGTTATAGAAAGAGGAGAAGAATTCTATATAGAAAGGAAAAAAATTATAATAAAGAAAAAAGATGAGACTGTGTGAAGGAATAATTTTTTCTGTGACTGATAGTTCGGGCTTTCACCATTGAAATTAGAGAAGCAAACAGGAAAACATGGGAGGCTGAAAAAGTTATATACACACGCTGTTTTCATATTATCTAAGAACTGAGAATATAGCGTAAATTACTGATGCAGAGTGGGTCACAACGTTCTGCTTCTTCATAGAGAAAGCGATTGCATTCAATTAGAGCTTTGTCACTGTTCATTTCAGTGGTCCCATATCTTGACAATTGGAGCAGCCATTGGCAAGCTGCAGCTTATTAGTTGTTTGTGGATCTTGCAAGTCATCCTTGTTTTCTGGCAGTTTTGCAATTCTATTTAATTTTCTCTTTGAAGTTATCAGTGACATTAGAAATGGAGGTTGGCAGATACTCCTTGTGGGTGGTGCTTACTGTGCTTATTTCATACAGTGACAACTTATAATTCTGTTTAGATAAAACTTCTGCACTGCTCTCATCCATTATAGTATTTCAGCATCTTATTTTCCATCTTTCCTTTTGGCATGGTTTACGGATTCTTCCCTTTCTCTTGCCAGGCTGTGCAGATGGTTAGTCTGTTGCCACAAATATTGTGGCTGCTATTCTTTTAGCAACAGAGAGCTGAGGTGGTATAAATGACTTTCCAGAAGGTGTTGCCAGTTCAATTCTTAAGAAAGAATTACCATTGTTAAATATGATGCTTTTTTATTATTTGTCAATGTAGGATACATCTACTGCATTACCGCTCAAGGAATGAAAGAACAAAATAAAAAGATGATTTGATAGAAATATTTGTGTTTTGTTCAAGTATAAAAATGTTAATATATGGAGTTATTAGAAAAGACTCATAAAAGTAATCAAGTGGGCAACTTGTATTTAGACATGTGAAACATGGGAGTATCTTTCAATGCAGAAGAGCATGTTGACCTTTTCAGTTTCAAAAACTTTGGATGCTATAGAAGTAAAAAAGTGGAGGGTATGTTTTAAAGAGAGAAGAACAGATTTTTTGAAGGAAGAGATTATAATAAATGTATTCCTGAAAGTAAATTTAAGTTTTAAAGTTACATACTTTATAGGAAGTTATATACTCTTAATGTATTTTTAAGAACTAAAAAATGCCCTCAGAATGAACAACCACACTAAGAAAATGACCCCAGAACCAAGAGGCAGCACTTACTCAAATAATCTAGAGCTGAAGGTCATTAATGGACTAAATCCTCTCTATTGGCATAAGACACTTAGGTACGCTGAGTCAATAGCTGGTGCAGTGCCGAACAGGGGCAAGGAAAAGTAAGAACAGGAGTGACAATAATAAGATTTCACTTAAGAGATCTCTACATCTTGGTGATTCTTTTAAAAAAGTATACATTTTCTATTGTAAGCCACTCTTTTACTTAACTTTGTTTAAAATATGCTAAATAGCCAATTAGTCAGAAAAACACTCCTTTGTTGCTATAAGAAGTGAGGAATGGGGGAAGGCAAGGAGGCAAACATATAAACACAATTTAAAAAACAAAATACTAAATATTCTTGCTTCAGAAAGTCAACAAACACATAATACAGAAGTATAAGATCTGTTCTGGTTTATGCATAACCAACTATATATATATTTATATATGTACACAAGTTTAAAACCAGTAAGCATACTGAAATTACAGTTGAGAAGTCCTTCCCTTTCCCTGTATTATTTCTGAGTCAAATGTTCATATCCGTTCCTAACAGGATTGCAGTTAGTAATGAATCATGTTTAATTAAATTGTAAATTTGCATGCAAAGTTATAAATACTAACAATCAATAAATAGGGTATCTGAAAGTTTAAAGTCCTAGTTTGAAGTGGATCAGTGCCTTTTTTATTGTATCAAAGAACAGATTAAATTGCATCTTTTAATAGGTTCATTTTAGCAGTTGTGAGGCAGACTGCCTGCTGAATTGCTCACCCTTTGCATTAAGTAGTAGGAAAACATAAGAATTCAGGATGAATTGTTGAAACAGAAGGACTTTATTTTCCTGCCTACCTGTGTGCATTCATATTCTGATCTCCATCTCCTTCCTTCCTACTTGTGAACATCTGCTCGCCTGGCTAGAATTCCACACTTTTTATGGAGTTTCTTCTGCAAAATAGTTAATATAAAAAAGATAGAACAACAAAGCAAAAGCAGCCTTTCTGTTCACTGTCAAAACTTATTTTAGAATCTCAACTCTCTTCCCTACTTTCTGGAAAAATACCCATTCCAGTTTAATAATAATTTATTCCCTTACAAACTTGTTGTCATAGTTAGGTAGCCTAATCACGAAGCAGTTAGGATATTCTGTTACATAGATAATCTGCCTCTAACTGGCTTTTGGTGGTTGAGTGTTGGTGGTTGGGGTTTTTCTTTCCTGTTTGCATTGTGAATAACTCCAGTATCAGTTCCTCATATCTTCCAAGAGCAACAGTCACAGGCTTGAGACTCAGAAAGACAAGACTGTGTCACTTTTTTTTCTTGTAGACAGTCTGCATTTTGTACAGAGCTTGCATTTTTTCATGTGCAATTGTATGTCTGCTTTATGCATCTATATGTAAAACCAGCCTTTTTGTGTTCAGGTAAGTATTTAGCTGTATAAGGAAACACATCAATCCATGTGAGTGTAGAGCTGTGATAGCAGTATTCAGAAAAATAGAATATGATTGCATGCAAAATGTGCATAGATATTGAGCCTAGATGTCTTTGGATTGTGAAATACCTAAACACGTGAGGCTGTATTCCTGGTTAATGATTATACTAGTGGGCATCCAGTGGTGCAACAAAATTTAAACGTATAACAAAGAGAAAAGGGAAACTGGAATAATCATTTTTTTATAAGCTTCTTTACAAGGACAGAGATGGTTATTTTGCTAGCAATAAGGTTATTTATGCAAACACAGTGAACTTTTCACATCATAAGATTTATGAATAAGACTTAATTTCAGAGCTGTGACTCTGAACAAATTATTAAAAGCAAAAGTTTCTATTTATCCCAAACAATATAATGTGTTAGGAAATGTTCTAACAAGAAGAGGCCTTCAGGCATATCTGTTATAAAATCTAGTAATCTGCCTCAGCTGTGTTAACTTCTGAGGTGTGAAGTACCTGCTTTGCTGCTGCTGTTACTGTTTCTTTTTCTGTTTTTTAGCAGTGACTGTACTTTCATGAAATTAAGCCTCTTTTTTAACACTTTTCCTCATTTGTTGCTCATTCCCAGAAGGTTCAGATATACATATAGAAGCTCATGGCACCTCAACTGTCTAGCCTAGTAACAGTGGTTATCTCACACCATTATTTTAGGGGACTGAGTGACCTTCAGGGGACATTAATCCTCTAAACCTAGAGAGCAGAAACCATATAGCATAGTACCGAGATAAACAGAAGTGCACACAACTGCTTGCACGCTTTTTGTAACACAAATGCAGATTGCCTTTTTAATAAGATTGTCTTCTACAAAAAGGGCTAGGACTCAGTAATATGGAGATTATTATGAAAGCAGCAGGGAACAGGTTAACCTGACAAAGCAGCAATTTTATGTATTTGAATGTGACTGTTGAGAGCTGGGACATTCCTTACTTCAACTGTTGCAAAGATTTCTATCTGCTGTATCAGACTCACTGGAAAACTTACTTTAATGAAAGAGACTCCTAGCTATAATGTTTACTTTGTAATATTTCAGTAGTGGATGGATGCAAAGAAGGACTTTCTAAGCTGAAATGTGGGAGTTCAGTGGAACAGATCATCTGGAATGATTAGGGTTTTTAGAAAATTCTGGCACACTGGAACAGGTGAAAAATTGGCAGACATGTACATATCTATCCTGCCAAAGGGAAGTGTTGCAAGCTGTAATTGTTCTGTAACACATTCTTAAGCAAATTATTTAAACTGTAGTTTGTATTGTGCAAGATAAAATATATCCAAGATAAATCTATCTTTGTTGTTTCACAGTGTTATAATAAAGTACACTTTTAAAAACTGACAAAAAAACCCCAGAAACTGGATTCTTGAGGAAAATAAACACATACTGCTCTTAAAAAAAAAAAAAAAAAAAAAAAGGGGGGGGGGGGCGGGGAGGGAGAAAAATTAAGAATTTACATGCAAATTTAATAATGAATACACCTGACTAGTAAAATATTGGCTACATTGCTCAAAGAAGCAACATTATTTTTTAAAAAATATAATAATTAGCCTTTTTTGTTCGACTGCTTTTTTAGTTAAGGCACATACAGAGCTTAAGTCCTAGAGGAAATATATTTAATTGTTTTTATTTGCCATGATTTAAACCCCAGAAGACTTAACACCTTAAGATGTAACAGCTACTTCTTTTCTGAAATGAGCTCTGTGCCCGTTCCTGCCCCTGTAAGTCTGTAACAAAAAGAAATGGACTACGGTTGTTCCTATATTAAATGTATTTTCTCTGATATGTAGGAACAGCAGCATTATATACCAGACCTGTCTTTAAGCTCCACTTTCATTTTTTTGAAAAGAATTCTGGGAAGTATGATATGGGGGTGTAAATTAGCAATGTATTCATTGCAGACAGCCAGAATTTCCCTTCATTTGTTATGATTTTGGAGGGAAAATACTAAAAAAATAATAAAAAAAAGGCTTCTAATTAGATTATTTTTCTTCAAAGTAAAGTAAACATTTTTAATGTAATACCATCAACATCTGACAGAAGACATTACTTGTCAATGGGTATTGCACTCCACTGTCCAATATATGCCAAAGCATATAATTCCAAGACAAGAAGAGAGTATTTGTTTTATTGTGCGTTCTGTTGCTTTTTAAACCTACTAAATCTTCAAGAGTTTCTATCTGTTCTCAGGACAGATTATTCCACAGACTGTGAGTTGTTAAGGTGTAAGCATCATCTGGCTGAATTCCTTTTCCTTTCTCTGCACCCTACACTGGCCTGAAGGAAGTTGTAGAACAACTCATAAGAGTTGCCTTTAACTTATTGCTCCTTCCACTGCTTCAGCCAAATTGGTGAGGAATAAGCCCTCCATATAATAACATAAAATTCATTACTTGTTTAAATGGAGATGGAAACTTCAGTGCTTTCATGGATTTTGCAAAAAATAATTATATGAAGAATTTAATTAAATTTGTTTAATACATTTTTAATTGTATTTCTTTAAAAATTATTTCAGGCTTATGGTTCTGGTTGCGATATTGTTATTCTGGCAAATGACTTTGAATGTGTGCAAATTATTCCTGGTGCTAAGCATGGAAACATCCAAGTCAATTGTGTGGAGTGCTCCCAACAACAAGGCAGGGTAAGGATTTTAATAAATGTGTATAAACTTAAAAAAAAAATGAAATGCATCTAAATGAAATAACTAAACAGTAACTTAATACATTAATGCTATTACTGAGTTAGTTTCATGACAAAGATAATTTTTTACTGATATATCTGTAACTTTCTGAGTAATGGTTCTTCAGAGAACTGTTTTAGTTTAATAGTCATTTATTTTTAAATGTATTAGTTTTGGTTGGGAGAGGGAGAGAGCATATCCTGCAACAGGAGGTCTCATAAAATGTGGAAATATGCATTATTCAGAATTTAATGTCAAACTAGAGTCATATTAAAATTACTGTTATTACTGAATGTCTCTATTATTGTATACTTACACCCAGATAAAGATGATGAGCAGAAATTAGACCATTCATGTATACATGCATATGTGTGTGTGTGTCCTGCAAAGTAATGAATTAATTCTTTTATCTTTCAGAAAAGCACAGGCATGTCTGATACATTTAGAGACGCTAGAGTAATGAGCCCTCATAACTGTACAGCTAGCTATGTGACTGTACAGTCTGTACAGCTATGAAAAAAAAAAAAAGCTTAACAGCCAGTCTGCCAGTCTAGAAAAAAAGGAAACAATTTTCTGTGAGTTGTAGTTAGAGCATTGACCAAATTCTACTCATCAGTAATCTGCTAGTACTGCAAGATCGCTACTCAACCCCTGGAAGCTCCTGCACTCAGGACTACGAACTCATGGTCTGTTCTTTTGGGTGTGTTGTTGCAGCTATAAATTCTTCTTTTCCCTTAAAGAGGAAATAAGATTTCATAAGAAATATGGTGCAACTTTCATATTGTTGCTGTATTGAGGAGACCAGATCCTGAATGAGAAGAACTTAGTTTTTCTTTACAAATCTTTTGAGGAGGAAGAGAGAGGATGTAAAAAATAGTCAGAATAATTTATAAGCATATGAGCATTGAGAACATGAGCAGATAAATTCCTAATAAAGACCATTGTGTATATAGAGCTTTGTGTAAAATAAGTGGATGAAAGAAATTGAAGGGTCCAGTTGTAGTTTTTTCATTTACCATTTGTCTTCCCTCAAAATGTATTTAACGATTCAAAATAGAATCACATTTTCCCCTGCTTTTCAGTAATTATTATTCAGTGGTAGGAAATGTAATCTGGGATCACACTGAGACCCAGACACTAATAATTAATTTATTAGTTAACTGTGAAGTAAGCAGGACAAGAGCAGAGGTAGTGAAGGCATCAGCTTTCCATTACACATTAACAGTTGTTACCTTAGAAACATAGAAACTGGTTGGCAATGCATATCCCACTGAACAAGTTGCCTTCCCTACTTAGAGTTAAAATTTTAAGAGCAGCTTGTTCAGAAATATGTTTCTCAGCTTCCTTTAGAAAGTATACATAGAGTGGAATGAATGACTTTGATATTAATTTCACTTTTCTTGATTAACTGCACATAGAAATGGTACTGGAAATTCTTTAGGTATTTTGCAATACTAAGGAGTTTAGTGTCAGCTTACTTTTCTCCTAACCTTATATTTTGATTGTTCAATTTTTTCCAGATTGCAGCATCCTATGGAAATGCTGTTTGTATTTTTGAACCACTCGGTATAAATTCTCATAAAAGGAATTGTGTAAGTATTTTTTTTTCACAGTTGTAGTTCAGTTTAAGCTCTTAGAGGCAAAAGTATTTCTGCCACTCTTACTGGCACATTATATCAGCACACAAAAGACTAATGGAGAAATATTTTCCACCATCCATAATAAAATTGTGTGGGTGAGATCTTCCATTATATGAACCAAACTGGGTACTCCATTCCTCCCCAGTTCACATCTACATTTTGTTCTTGAATTGCATGCTAGAATGACATGGTGACAATTTGGTGCTCCTTAACTGGAAGAGGTGTGTCAGATCAGTAGTGCAGAGAGGTGACTTGCTCTTGCATATGTGTACTCAGGCTAGCTTTAACAGCACGGCCATGGCCAAGTGCTCCAGTGTTAACAATGATCTCAAGTGTGTTTTGGAATCTCTATAGCATCTATGCTGCCATCCCTTATGTTGTTATAAATGTGTGATCTAACTAGTTTAAAATAAGCTAGAGAGATATTTGTATGTGTGACAGGTTCAGCTCTGGTTCTCAGGACCCTCTGTGATGCATTTTATAAAATCTTTTATAAAACAGTTGAAGAAATTATTAAAACTAGATTCAGCAGTCTGTTGCTGGGTCCTGAATTTGTTTGCAACAGGATTAATAGCAATAGAGAAAGAAAGAAATACTGATACTTTTGGATTTTGCTGTTGATGTGAGAATTAATCCTTTACTGTTTTTAAACCACAGCAACTGAAGTGTCAGTGGCTTAAAACGGGGCAATTTTTCCTCAGTTCTATGACTTACAACCTAGCATGGGATCCTCAAGGTAATGTGAAACTTGCATGAAGTACTTATTCCACGTTTGTAGTTATAGAACCTGAACACAATCTTTATTTTAATTGAAATAAAGTGGGAGCATGAATACAGAAATTTTAAATTAAACGTTCTAAAGCAGTGTCACATAAAATGTGAGGCATGCAAGTGGCTGAAGGACGATACTATGCCAAATGTTTGAGTGTTTTATACAAGATATTAGTTTGATAATCACGTTGTTAAATTGCTAACTGACTTGAAATTACCACTAATAATCAGATAAATACAATTTTATCACAACTAAAGTCAACCGTGTACTAAGGAAAAACTTTTCCTAAGATGTTGAACAGTGAGTAGTTTTTGAGATGTGAGTGGCTGTATAGTACTTGTATTTTTCATTAAGTGTGACTTATCATTTGAAGTCACCTTAAAAGAAAAATTCCAGAAAATCTCTCACCTTTCTAAAAGGCATTGTAAAAGTAAAATATTTTAATAGAAACAAATTTGATGTGATTGAATACCTATCATAACTAAAGTAGACTTTACAAAGTCAAGTTTCTAACTTATTTTTAATAATTCTCAACAAAAGATCTTTCAATATGCATGCATTATCTAGGATTCACAGCTTTGATATTACTCATTTTCAGGTAACAGGCTGCTGACAGCAACTGACTATTTGCAATTGTGGGCTCCACCATCTAGTGACATTCTAGAAGAAGATGAAGAAGACGATCTTGAAAATCAGATCAAAGATGATAAAGTTCTCCCCGTTCTAAATGACTGGAAATGTGTCTGGCAGTGCAAGTAAGATAATTTTCATTTTAAGACAGATTGCATTACCATCACATGTATCAACCCTATCTCCTCTGAGGAAAACATATTTTAAAATGTGCTTTTGAAACAGTTAAAATACAATTAGATATAATATTCTTCAAGCAACGCAAGTTATTCCAAATAAAAATCCCTTATTTTTCAAGTGACCTGCTATCACCAATATTTTAGTTAGAGGCTTACCCAGATTGGCACTGGCAATGCATCCATCTTGTCCCTGTCTTTTCATCTTTGAAAGTAGTACTGAGATACTGGATGAGAGACTGAACAGAAGAGCAGTAGCAGGTGAACATGCTGGTATGGTAGAGAAGAGGACAGCTTCCTGAATCTGAGGAAGAGAGTCCTGAAACTCTCTGCCTCCCCTGTTCCGTTTGAGGTCCATGTTACAGAAGTGCTTCCTGATCAACCATTTATATAGATATAAAGCCTTGGGAAGCAGCATTCTGTGACCCTAAGTCTTGCTTGACTTTTGAAACCATGATAGATTTTGTGCCCACAGAGCACTGTGTAGACTGCTCTCTTCTTTCAGACAGTTGACTTACAAACTTTAGCCACAGACAAATAGTATGACAAATGATCTAAAAGAACGTCACCTTCATTTCTTCTTACCATTTTTTTTTGGCTTTACTGGAAATAGGGGAGCACGTGGAAAAAACTTCACATTTGTGAACTCATCAGATCTAGCCCATGCTTGCAATGCTTATAATAATTTATTATATGACCTGTTTTTCTCTGAGGAAAGCTGTCTAAAAATACTGAATATTTTATTTTGCTGTAGCAAATAGTTTTATGCTTATGCTATTTCTAACATATGCTTAAAGTAACAACTATAAAATACCAATATATTTCATTTAAGTAGCACACACTAATACTGAATCGACTGCATGGGAAAATACTGTAGAATAAATAACACATTACAATTTAAAACTATTGTGTTCTTTAGAACTGCAGTATCGGTACATTTGATGGCATGGTCACCTGATGGTGAATACTTTGCAACAGCTGGAAAGGTAAGAACAAAAAAGAATAACTAAATAAGTGTTTGAGATGTGTGTGTTTGACAAAAGCAAATAAATGCTATAGGATAGTTCTGGGCCATATACTTTACTGTAGTCTGAGCTAAGTTAAATTATCATCTCCTGGTATATAATGCTGTTTTTTCATGCAATTCATGTAATTTCAGTGATGAGAAATTGAATTTAACTTTATACTCTAAGTACTGCAGAATCAAAATGGAAATACAATGTAAGTGATAGTCTTTGATATATTTTAGACAAAATATGCTTAGATGAGCTTTCAAATATATGTAAATAAATTTTTCCATGTCTGTTTGAAATAGCAAAGATAAATATTAGATCATTACAGCACTAAAAAAAACACACTTAAACTGGTATTGTAAACACATCTCAGTAGGTAAATTAGAACAAATTTTCAATTTACAATGAAATCTGGGTTCAATTATCAGTTCTTAACTTCCATTTCAATTTTTTTGTTCAAATTGCTATTCGAATTAAGTTTCCAATTAATTATTCTCTTTAATGTCATCCTCTTATTTGAGTGATGTTCTTTAATTTTTCTAGTCTAGAAAGTTAAACATTTAGTGCTGGTCAACTTAATGTTGGTCAAACGATGAGATGAATTTTAGTAACCTCTGTTTTACTTAAACTTGCTAAAATGAACAGCTGAATCATGAGCTTTGTTATATGACTCTGAACCTACCCACAACACCACCTTAATAAATACTGCATTTTGAATCATTGTGGTTAGAAAGTTATCAGAAGATTTGCTTCTGCATTTCTGTTCTAATGAATTTATGTTCATATAGCTAAAAACATGGCCAGACTAATTATATGAGGCAGACAGAGCTGTCCTAAAGACAGAAGATGACTTCTGGAACTATCTTAGTCATTTCATGAGATTTATAACTTTGGTCATAATTCTTAGCAGGGCTGCCTGACAGTTTTTCCTCCTGCAGAATTTGTGGTTAGATGCTGTAGTTCTTGATCCTTGTTAAAAAGTATTTCCTTTTATCTGCATTCCCAGAGGTTTATATTTCTTCATTTATGTATTTTGTACCACATCACTGCCCTAAATGCCACTCCTTAACCCAGAGATGTGGTTTCCAGATGTGTACAATATACTATGTTGATACTAGTAATATTCCCCTTAGCGTACATCAGTCTGGTGACACTCCAGTCCCACCTGGCGAAAATCTGGTGATGATAATTTGGACAGATAAAGGAAAATATTAGCTGATTTATGCTTCAGGTTGTGAAAATCAAAGTCTGAACATTGTGGGGAAATAAGAACAATTTATAAGAAAACTTAAGAGGGTTTGGAGATATTTTTTAAAATGCATAAAGAACAAACGTTCATTCTATTTGAAATTCAAAAAATGCTATTGCTAAACTGATTTTTGTTTGCCTATTTTTTATACTTTTTAAGCAGAGCCTAAAATTTTTAAACTGGAGCCTAAAATTGCCCTGTGAATGGAAGCCTGTTTCTAGCTTCCATCTTTACAGGGAAGTAGACATGGGATTTAAGCATGCCTATGTGATATACAGAAAATGTATAGAAAACCCAACCAGGAAGTAATGGTCCAAATGGCCTGCAGGAAATACTACTTTCTGGGAGTGGAGTATTGCCAGCAGAAGATCTCTTGAATGACCATCAATGAGATAAGTGGTCTCAGAAGTGGGTTGTCTGAGAAAATACAAGTAATTCTGGGCTACAGACTTGAGTGTCCATGAAAGATACCAGAACAGCAGTTTCCTTACTATTTGGGATTTTCTTCTGGGATATTTTTAGTTATTGTCAGTTAATCCCATGGGTTTTTTTTTCTGCTTTACCTAGAATGACTGCCTCTTAAAGGTTTGGTATCCTATGACTGGTTGGAAGTCATCTCTTCTGCCCCAAGAGAGTGAAGAAAAGAAAAAATGCTCAGGAGCTGTCCACTTCTCATTTGTCTATTTGGCACATCCTCGAGCAGTGACAGGATTTTCATGGCGTAACATTAGCAAGTACATGCCCAGGTTTGAAAGATTTTTTTTAACCAAAACCTTTGATTGAAGTCTTTTTAGCGTGCTCCTTAAAGTTTGACCATCAAGAACATGATTAGATTGCTCTGATAATACTTTAAAGGAGTAAGACATGACCAGCTACCCATATGCTTCTGGATTACCCTGTACAATAGTGACAGTCATGCTAACAGTTGTGATAGCCGTTGCATGTTCACATACACTTTTGCCAGTAACCTGAGTTAATAAAGCAACATGCAAAAAGTCTCTATTGAAATAAAACCCCTTAGGGGAGAGGCAGAAATTTGTATGAAGCGATTATAATTACTAAATATTTCTGTGTTCTCCTCCTAATTCCTGCTGTGTCCCTGTACCTAATTTAATTAAATCAGGTAACCTTGATATGTCTGTCTTCAGGGGTTTAGTCTGTAATGTGTTACTTACATCATGTCATGATGGCATCTGTCGGCTGTGGGCGGAAACACTGTTACCAGAGGATACTCTTCTGGGTGAGCAGATCTGTGAAACTAGCACTTCCAGCATTAGCAGCAGCATCTCTCAATCTGGAAAGCAAAAAGACAAAATACAGCATGCACTAGAGGTACAAGTAAATACTGATTTTTGTTAATTTTTTATTTCAGGATTCTGAACTTATATAAATATTTAAGGGATGTACAACCCTGAAATTGTGCATTTTGTAGTTCTTATAAGCACAGTAGAATAATTTGAATTATTTCATAATAGGTTTTAAAGTTTATTACTAGTAACCGAAGAAGTCAGAGATTTTCAAATTTTGCAACAATCTTTGCATTCTTAAAACTTGGAAGAAAGCTACTTTTACTATAGCCAACAAATAGTGTTGGGAAGAGAAGCTGTTTAATATGGAATTGTAAGTGATGGCTTTATTCTGATAGGGAATGTGAGTCTGTAGTTATAAAAAGATTGTAATCTGTAAATAAAGTGCTTTCTTTTAATCCTTTGGTTATCTGATTTTATTTCCAAAAGTTTCTGAGTTTCAGTTGTAGTCGTATTAAGTTTGGGGGAGGGGAAGACTGCTAATACTAATTTAAAAAAAAAAAAAAAAGAACTTTCACCATAAGTTACAGCAATCGGACTGAATTTTTACTTCTTATATACCATGACTGTCAACAAATACATAGGGAAAGTGGAAAAAATTATATTTTGGGCTATTGAATTAGTTGGGCTCTCCATCACTCTTAGTAACTACTTTGATAGATAAAGACATTTATAACTTAATTAAAAAAAAGTTCAGTTACACAAAAATTAAATATTGTTAAACAATGTTTAATTTAAACATACTTTGCAAAGTATACTACTTTTAGATTATAATCTTCGTTATTCACGTTATACAAAACAGTTCCGATATTTTTTTTTTTTTTCTTGGAGCAGATATTAGAAGGATCTTTCAAGAGCCTGTTAGAAGGCTCTTGAAAGCCTTTGTTAGAAGAACTTTGCCTTTGGTCAGAACTGAAGTACATAAGTGTTAATAATCTCTTCTGAAGTCTTTTTGAAATAATCTTTTGGAAATTAGCCTTTACTTCTTAGACAGAAGGAAATTACAAAGCTTTAGGCTTCACATAAATGTGAGTTTTTTATTTTATGGTTAGGTAGAAGGAAATTATAAATCTTTAGACTTCACATAAATGTGCGTTCTTATCTTTTTTGTTTAAAATACTTTAATATTTAATATACTTAAAATACAAGTATTTTTAATTTTTTCCTCTAACTATACTAGACAATTCACCGTTTGAAAAATATGAGAAAAGGACAAAGGAGATCTTCAGTTCTCGTTACTCACACCGATGTATTGCCTGATCAACAAGGTACTCATGAAGTTCAGCGTCACATTTCACATCATGCAAATGCACTTGGGCACTTTCATATAGCAGCAAGCATCAACCCTAAAACAGGTGAAGTATAACCATTTATTAAACTGTTAAGAATGTCATTGCACAACATGGAAAAAATAAGGGAAGGGAACTTTGACATGCATGTTCTTTGCTTTCCTAAATAAATACTGGTGATTGGTAAAAAGTGCTATTTCACAAGCCTGTATTTGGCATAGAGTTTCTTAAGATAGATAAGCTGAATTTATTCCTAAGAATTTCAGCATTTTTAAAAGCCAACTTGAATTCATCTTTGTACATCAGAATGCAAAATAAACCTCATGGCATAAATTTAATGTTTGCCTGGTGCTTGATTGCTAGGCTTTGGGAGGCGCTTGTATAATTTGACGAGTATATGATGAGTTGCATCCTACAGAATGTATAGGGAATGAAAATTCACTTGTTCTTTTACAGAATAAGTCAGACCATTTTAACTGAAAAAAAAAATTAAAAGCAACTCCATGTTTTAGCTAAAATCTGTAGATGAACTAACAATATTAGTTGAATAGCTAGCATTTAGCTGTTGAATATTATTCACCATTCACATAAGAACTCATTTTCAGTTAAAGATAATTTAATGTTACAAAAATAATTAACTATGATCAAAGATATATTTTTAAACAAAGTAGAATAGGCTGTTTTTCTTAAATATAGCATTTTATATGCAAGTTGACTGTCAATTTAAAATTAATATATAGGCATCATGTCACATCAATAAATAAATATACATTTTTTTTTTTACTCAAATTGCGTGTAGGAGCTTAATCAGAATCTTACTGTTTTCTGAACTTTCAGGTACAGATACATTCTACCTAAAAATGAGTTAAATGTTTTAATTAAGTAATCTGTATATATGTATTAAAAAGATGGTTTAATATATAGCTTTTTTATTTGTTTAAAATTATCCACAGATATTCCGTCAGTCTTGGCTGGAACAGCTTTTAATATAGATGAAGGAAATGGAGGCTTTGTTGTTCACTGGCTGAATAATAAAGAATTTAATTTTACATCCTCTATTGAAGTATTTATGCAACAGCTCAGAAAACTTTCTGAACAGCAATTAGAACAAGATTTTGATGATGCTGACATCGAAGAAGAAGAAGAAGAAATGGAAGAAAAAGAGAGAGGTTTACGTATGAAACTGGATCATGGTTAGTAATCTTGAGAGATTTATCATAAGATTTATTCTGCCAACTATATATAACATTGGATCCCTTTCTTGCAATTTATAGTTGTAATTTTCTCTGATGTAATCATCCATAGGCATGGAAGGCAATGGTGATAGAGAGAAATAAAAAAAAAAAGAACAGCAATAGTTTTTGTCTTTCGTTTCCATTTTGGAAATATGCTGTAGAGCTACGAAGTTAAGACGAGGCCATACTCTTGACTTACCTTACCAACTGATTGGCGGTAGTGAAGCCTGAATTTGTGTCTGGCTTTGGGAGGGTGGGACATAGCTCCATTTTAATGCAGCTGCACTCTTCCAGTAGAGAGAAAATACACATCTTAACACCTTAAAGAGGACCTCACAGTCTTAACTATAGCTGTTCACAAAAGAACATACAGACATATTTTGAAATTAATGATGGAAAATTTGACCTCCAGAAACATTTTACATTGCTGTGGGAGTGTCACTTGTAGAGTAATACATATTCGTTCAATTTTATTGTGGAGAGAGGGCAGATCTATTAATTTAAAATTTCAGAAACTTGTGTATTCCCTTGTCTCCTCAAAGGTAAGAATGAAGAATCATCCAAGAACATGTAATCATTCTACAGAAACCAGTAACACTGATTAGTGATAGTAAACTGATGATGCATTGTGTCATTTATAATGCCAGAGTTCTTAAAATCTAAGTTATCTAGGTCACCTAAGTTATGCAATAGTTAAGTGTGTTTTAATTCTTACTGTGCACACAAACATACTTTTTCACCAATCATTTCATAGTGCATATTTCATTATTACCTTCTAAATAAATTTAGAAAGAAAAAGCAGACTTTTCAACCAGCATTCAGATAAAAGACATGTTTTTATATAGCTGACGAGAATAATCTTAGACATGTGATTCCTTTAAGTGTCTGGAATTTTTAGCTTATATTTATTATTACTTGAGTTGCATAGGTAGGAGCACTAGTCAAAGACCAGACCTTCATATTGTTGTGCAGATAGTCAAGAAAAAGACATTTGTATTCTCAATTTGCAATTAATGTCCTAATCATCATCTGCATGATCAGCAGATTAAAAAGCATTATACTGTTTCGAATAGAAACTACCATTGGGAAATCTTTGCAATGGATAAAACAAGGTTTTTAGGTGTGTGTGTGGTTTTTTTGTTGTTGTTTTTCTTTTTTTTCTCCTCCCTCTGTTGCAGAGTTGTCTATAGACAGAGAATCTGAGACAGGGACTGGTACAGGCTCTTCAGAACACGAAGAAGGAGAAAAAGAGGGAAGCCCAAGAACATCTCCACCAGCAGGCCCACGCATGCCTCTTCCAACAGTTTTGTTAGATCGGAAAATTGAGTTGCTTCTAACTGAATGGAATAGAAATCCAGATATGCTTTTTACTATTCATCCTATTGATGGTACCTTTTTGGTGTGGCATGTGAAATACTTAGATGAATACACTCCGGGCATCTTTCGACAAGTTCAGGTGCTGTATACTGAGAATAATTTTAGCATTTATGAAGTTAATGAACAGACATTGTATCCATTTTGTTTAAATCTGAGCATCAGTATGAATTTGAGTACTTCCTGTAAAGCAGCTAGCATTTATTCAGATACTTACACTGGGTTGTAATATTTTAACGTTTTTGTTATTTCACTCTTTTTTTAGGTTTCATTTTCTTCTAGGATTCCTGTTGCATTTCCATCAGGAGATGCCAGTTCCCTTAGCAAAAACATCATGATGTATGCTTGCCCTGCCTCTGCAAAAGACATCAGTAATGCTGTACATCAGAAGACAATGGACTTTCCAGATAAGACACTAGTAAATAATGGACCAGGCTTTGCCCAAGATAATGCAAATGTGCATATAATTTCTCCCATAGTAATGATGATTTCCAAACATATAGATGGATCTCTAAACCAGTGGGCAGTTACTTTTGCTGATAAATCAGCTTTCACCACTGTGCTAACTGTATCACATAAATTTAGGTACTGTGGTCACCGTTTTCATCTTAATGATCTAGCTTGCCATTCTGTTTTACCACTACTGTTAACATCGTCTCATCATAATGCTCTGTTAACTCCTGAATCAGACGGTTCTTGGGACTCTGAGAGAATAAACAGAATAATGGATCCTGTAAAACATCTGAAAGGTTCTTCTAGGCAGCAGCTTAGAAATGCGGCAACCCGTACATTCCATGATCCAAATGCAATCTATAGTGAGCTGATTCTGTGGCGTGTAGACCCGATAGGACCTTTGTCATACACTGGAGGAGTATCTGAATTGGCTCGAATTAACTCTCTTCATACCTCTGCTTTCTCTAATGTAGCCTGGCTTCCAACACTTATTCCCAGCTATTGTCTGGGTGAGTATTTTAGCCTATTTCCATATAGAGTTGATGCTAGGAGTCATAGAATTAATTTGTTAAAATAGATTACTAAAATATTTGTAGTATACTTATATTTCCAGTAATTTCCTTGTATTACGCAAATTAAGTTTTCTTATTTCAGTTGAGGCTAAACTACTTTTAAATTAGCATATTTGCTGTGGGCAAAGATTGTGTTTGTATTTACCATGGATCAGCTGATATTCAGCAACTTGCCTGTGTGGGTTAGCAATCCCACTCCAGTTTTTCTCAGTCATCACTCTCACAACAAACAGAACAAGATGGTCCTATCTTTCAGGGCTTTAAGCCAGATGCTAGCTTCATGGCAGCTCTGCAGAGAAATTTCTAAACTGACATGCTGGTAACAACGTGGGTGTGATGGTGTGGCATAGGCATCTGGATTGCTGGGCATACACAGTTGCAGTGGAGGCAGTGGGTTGAACAGCATTGTTTTATGGACTACTTGAACCTCTGACTTAGGGAATGATTTTTAAGACGGGATTTACCATATCAAACACTCTCGTATACTGGTTAAGAACTCTACTTTACAGATCCTGAAATGATACTGAAATCCTTATGGTCATAAGCAATTTACAAGAGCCCAGCTGGAACACTGAATATTTCTAAAGAAATATACTGCTTTGATTTTACAGAACTACAAACAAGATTTTTGAGAGGTCAGGCAGTAGAATATCTAATAAAATGTCCTAGGAAAATACTTCAGTTTTTCTGTTTAATTTTAGTGTTTTCTATTACAGTTAAGAAAATTGCCTCTACTTATGTTAATCCATTCAGCCACTCAGATATTTATTTTTGGATTACAAAGATGCTCTTGCCATCATCATCTTTGTGTACAGTACCAAAAATGTCATTTGCCTAGTGAATGTAGCATTATTAAATTTTATACTAATAATACTAGGGTTTTTATTATGCTAAGGTCAGCCTGACCTTTGCAACGATTAAATGGGTGTCAGAGATTTTGTGCAACCTATTAAAAAAAAAAAAAAAAAAAAAAGATATGCTTAATAGTTTGACTAAAAAAGAAATCACTCTTCTCTGATCCAATTGTAATATTCTGTGGTCTCAGGATCCCACCAAGTTTTTCAGTCACAACTAAGTAGCTGTTTGCCTCTTCTAATGTAAGAGGAAAACACATATCAAAATAGAAACTGTTGCATCAAACATGTGCTATGCATAGTAGAGAAACAAAGAGGACACTTGTTTCTTGAATTTTTTCAGATCATACTATTCACTAGTACAGGTAAATTTCTCCCCCCACTTTGATATCTGCACTTTTAACTGGAGGAAGATGGGAGTTTTTGTCCAAGTTAATTTTATCCAAAGAGTCTGCTCTCTAGAGAAGATAAACAAGAAAAGAGAGGGCGCTATTCTGAGGAGCTTATGTTAGACTTCTACTCTAAACTGCCTGTTAGAACATAAGGAAATTGGAGTCCTAAAGCGAGTGTTAGCCATTCTGAGTATCTTCTTGGAGATTACAGTGAGGAGAACATAACCATTGTAAGGAATGGCAGTATTCCATTACATGTAATTGGTTTTTGCATGTGTGAGCAATGAATGTTTGTAAATGTATGAATTCTGCTTAGATTATTAACTTTTATGAGGAGTTTTAGCTATGTAAATGAGCAGAAAAAAGTTGTTTCAGTTTTGAAATAATGTTTTGATTCATTTTTTAGTCACTTTTCTTTAGAATTTATGAAAATTATTCTGTTAGAAATACATTCTGATGCCATTTGAACCAGTGACTTATGGAGGAAGTGCTGCTCGTTTTTCTTTTAACTCTACAATTTGTATTTTGTTTTTTCTGATAGGTACATACTGTAATTCTGCTAGTGCTTGCTTTGTTGCATCTGATGGCAAAAACTTGAGACTCTATCAAGCTGTTGTAGATGCACGAAAACTTCTAGATGAGTTGTCTGACCCTGAATCATCTGTAAGTTTTATGTAGCAATCGCTTGAAAGTTTTAAAATAAAAAATAAGGTAATTTTATTTTCTCCAGTGGTTTCTCTTTAGTTAGCTCTATATTGTAGGTTTTTATGCCATTCTGTGTGTAGGATTTTATCCGTAATAGCTTTCATAATTACATGTGTTTTGCAGGTATCTTGTAAACATTAGCTGACAAAGTGGATTGACTGAAACATAATTTCCCTGATAAGTTTCCCAACCAATAACAAGTAGGGGAAGTAAAAACAGAATTTCTCTCCTTGTATCTTTAAAAGAAGAGAGTCAAGGGGAAGTAGGAAGCTTAAGGCAGAAGAGCAAGACTTAGATATATCTACTTAGTTACATCTGTATAGGAGGAGGGCCAGAGACACTGGATACGAGAGAAATCAAGACAGGTTATTGTTAAGGGTAATATTTGCTCTTGTTTTTTTCTGTTATAATCTACTTTTCTTTCCTCTGTATCTTTCAGTTTTGTGATTCTAAGAAAAGAAAAATCTGGCCTTGGAAATGCATTGTATAAGCAAACACACCTACTCTTCTGTAGTTTTATTAGCTATAGATAGTCTGGCAATGTTAAGATCAGTGTGAGCAGTCCGTTATGGGAACAACGATTGGGAATGCTCCAGCAAAAATCAGTAGAGCATTCAGTTTATATATCAGCTATATAGATTATTTTTTCCTGTGTTGTGACAAAACCTGAACCTTTAAACTTCAGCATCTAATAAAGTAGCATCTATTTTCCTTAAAAATGTGTGTGCTATCCCCATGAGTAGCTGCAGACTTAAAACAGTGCAAAAGTCTTGATGAATGCTGCATTATTCATAAATGCCAAAATGAGAACAGAAAGAAAACTATTACTAATTAGACCAACAGGGAAATGAAAGCATCAGTTTATTGTACATGACTGCAATTTCCTTCTGTCTGATAGAAGAATGTACTAATTCTTAATTCATTTCACTCTATTTCAGAAGCTTATTGGGGAAGTGTTTAACATTGTGAGCCAACAATCTACTGCTCGACCAGGATGCATTATTGAACTTGATGCAATAACTAACAAAGTAAGTAAATGGTTGACTATTTCCGGGTATTTAAGGGTATTGCAAATACTAAGCAAGAGATAAATGAGGACATTTCTCTACAGTGATAGAGTGCCTTTAAGACTGATTTGTTAATGTTCCAACACGATGAAATTATCTCCGTAGAATTTCCTTCCTTTTAATATGTTAACATGAATATACGAAGTAAACTGAGGAAGTTAAAGGGTTTTTTTTATTTCTCCTTTTTAAGGTAGCCACAGCTACTCTTAAGGCACCTTTCCTCTAAAATAAGGTTAAGATTTATGGCTGATGCCTTGCTTTAGAATTTTCTATTCTTCTAGCGATACCTGAATGTTTGTAATATGCCTGCCTTCTGTAATTGTTTTTAGAATCTTTTAGAGTTACACTACATGAACAAGAGCATGTCAAGCCCTAGTGTGATAGGGCTTACAGGTTGACTGTAAGCCAACTGTTTCGTCAGTCTTTTCCTGAATAATGTTTTACTTTTCTTGAACAAGAGAAAACCCTTAATAATGACATTTGCAGTTCTTTATTTTTTAGCTAAGCTGTCACAGACTTGAAACCAGTTTGGGAGACTGATTACATTTAATTGTTTTTTTTTCCCCCGTTAATAAAATTTATGAGTATTGAGATACCTTGAACCTTTTATTTACACCACTTTCTTCTATCTGCTGGAAGTTCAAAGCCCATTGTTATACAGTGACAATATTTTCTAATCATAAATCTTAGTTAAAATTACTTAATTGAAAACTGGTTTACAAACTGTCATAATTATAGAAGAAAATAAAAATAAACCAAAGTGATGAACACCCTAAATTCCCCAAAGATTCAACTTAAAAAAATAAATCTAACTATTCCAGAATCTAGGAATCATAGCCATATATGACTTTGTTTGAATTTTTTATAAGAAAAATCTTTTACCTGCTAAGTAATCCAGCTATACATTTATACAGGAAACAATATTGCCACACCTTGTTTTTACTCATACTTATTTTGATTGTACCAGTTCCTGTGCTGTTTTCCCTCAGCAAGCAGCCTGTGAAAGCGATGTGTTTTACTATTTCTTAGTTAGACATATAGACCTTTTTCGCTTGTAAAGAAGTACTTCTCCGTTCTTCTTCAAGTTTCCATGTCTTGTAAGCATTAATCACATGGGACCTTCAATGTTAAGTCAAGGTTTACAAAATATCTTTATGGAAATTTTATAGATTATTTTATGAGTTTGCATGGGGAGTACAGAGAATATCTGTAAATTATCCCTAGGCTATAAGAAACAGAACCTTCCCCAAAGGACCAGTATTGTGGGAGAGGCAACACACCAAGACATGCTGGGTATTTCAGAGGCTTTTCCATTTTCCATTTGTTTTAGCTTGTAAGCCATACTTTCTAGCTTCTAGTCTCCTTTTTGACATGACTGATATAAAGCTTAATTAGTAATCATGGGCCTTAACTAACGTCTACGGAAATGGTAAATAAGTTAGTCATGTTGTTATTTTTCAGAATTCAGATTTTTTAATGAATGTAGAAGTCAGTATATTGACCCTGGAGAAATGTGAGGTATGGTGTAGGAAGAGATTTTTTTATGGAAAAGCAGACTGTAAAGATAAAAGGCTGAAAGCTCTGGAGACAGGAAGAAACACACTCTCTTCTTCTGCAAGAAAACACTGAACCCAGTTTCCTAATACTGGGTCCTGATCATGACAGTGACTGTAGACTTTCCCATAATATAAATATCAGTCTTGCAGGAACCAAAAATAAACCAAAACAAATCTTCTCACTACCTCCTTTGTCCCCAAGCATTTTTTTAATAGCATCTGTTGAAGCTATAAAAGAAATGCTTTCTGTTCTGTTTTGCTTAGTTTTTTATGATTTCATCCTCGGTATTTTAAAAATATCTATATAGAGCAGGATGCCACTCCATATTTCTCTGCAAAAAGGGGGCATTTGGGAACATCAGGACTTTGCCGTAACTGTCTTTGAGGGATGTATCATCCTTGCCTGCAGGAAAGGATTTCACTGCCAGCTCCTCCTTCATAGAAGGATGAAGGTACCGCAATGAAATCTGTTGCGGCCAGCAAGGATAATTGTTGAGATAACTGAAGAAAGAAAAAATGATTTCTTCCTTTTTTTTTTTTTTTTTTTTTTAAGCAGGTTTCCCAAACAAGTCATAGCAGACATGTTTTCCCACTGAAGAGATATGAAAGCATAAATGTTTGTGACTGTCAGTTATTCAACATTTAAAGAAATCAAAATTCATCAAATACTAGCTCATGTCTTAAATAACATTTTTGCAGCAGTTATTATAGAATTGATCTAGCATAGTAGATATTAGTGAAATTTGAACATGTAAACAGTAGGATCTACAACATGATGTTCTTAACCTAAGAGATGAAAGTGTTCGGTTTTACGGATGTGTTAAAATAACTGAGCATTATAAAAGAAGGTCAGTAGCTAGATTTTACAAAAGAAATATTTATATTAGTATGGAATCCTGCTGTACTGTTTGGAAGGTATAACTGCTGTTCAATAATGCTTTCAGTGTGGCTCAAATACACAATTGCTTCATGTCTTTCAAGAAGACTTTATTTTGGGATACAAACCACATAAGGAAGATGCGGAAGGGAAGGAAACTGAGGTATTTTTCCAGCCATCGCAAGGTACAGCATAAAAATAACCATAAAAGCATAAAAATATTAATGTAAATGTAGGTACTAAAAATGTTCTTAAAGAATACTGAAATTTAGCAGGCAGAATACAGAAATGTTTCATATTTAAAGAGAATTTGTAGAGTTCAGTAAAATTCATGTCTCACATTGAAATGTATGAATTGTTATTTACATGATAGCAATATTAAATAAAAGTATTCTAATTTGCTCAAAGTGAAACATTTTGACCTATGCTACAAGGTCCATTCTTCCAAATGCTGTATATTATATGTAAGACTTTGTACAAAATAGAATAGAGGTATATTTTTTTGAATCAATATGTAATTCCAGGTGCTAAATCTGACTTCGCAGTTAATTCCATATAAAGTAATAGGGGAATTTGGTATAGACTTATAAGTTTTAAAGAAAAAGAGGAAATTGGAAAAGAGTCTTTACAATCTTCTAGAGTAGTTCATAGTAAGACTGAGAAGACAGCTAATTAAATTCGCCAGTAATATTCACGTTGTCTGTAAGTCTGTCTAAAATTAAAAAAAAAAAATCTCAATGTTTTATTCGTCTCATCTATAGAAAAATACGTTATTAATGGTACTACTGTTTGAATATTTTGTTTTAAAATCAAGCAGTTCTTTTCAAAGAGGAAAGCATTATTTTAATGATTTTTAGAAAATCTTCTGTTACATAAACTTCGTAATGGTGGTGGTGTTGCATTGAAATTACAGGGTATCGTCCACCTCCTTTCTCAGAAAAGTTCTACCTAGTAGTAATTGAAAAAGACAGTAATGGCTGCTCTGTTCTTCAGATGTGGCATCTTCATCTCAAATCTGTGCAAGCCTGTTTAGGTGAGTGTATTTCCTTAGAGACGAACACCTTGTAGTTTTTTGTTTGGGGGATATGTGGAATTAATGGAATTAGTTCTATGAGTGTTTGCAACATGTTAACTTCATGAGGTTTAAAATAATTTTTATGAGTTAGACACAAAATGAGGCCAAAGTATAATGTTCAAATGGCTGGCTCCTAATTTTTAAAAAGTATGAGAATCCTAGTTTTTAAAATAAAGAATTTAGCGCTTTAGAATTGCATTGATAAATTGAATAGAATTGCATTGATAAATTATTCCAAAAATTCTCATATCACATGTGTTTTATATTGTGATTGGTGATTGAATTCCAAAATTCAATCACCAATCACAATATAAAATACATCTTGAAAGGGTGATTAGCATATTAAAGCGCTTAATTCTTTATTTTAAAAACTAGGATTTTAGAAGGTTATAGATATATTATGGGTAGTTATACTATAAAATAATTTGCAATAAAATTAAAGCAGCCTGCATACATAATATAGTTCTTTTCTAAGTAATTGAAGTATTGCTAAGAAAACCAAATCTGATTACTGGACATTCGTGTTCTGTCTTAACATATTAATGTTTTTTTAATATTCTTTGCAATGACTTTTTTTCAATAGCAAAACCAACTGAAGCTACTTCATCAGAAAATAAGCTGAGTGTACCTGAGCAAAAGACTGTGGATTCTTCTCCAGATATATCACCTGGCGTAAGTCCCATTCCACGATCTTCATCAATTGCTAATCTTCAGACTGCTAGTAAACTCATTCTGAGCTCCAGACTTGTCTATAGCCAGCCACTGGATCTTCCTGTTGGTGTGGAAATAATTAGAGCAACTCCTTCAGCAGGTAAATTTAATATTTTTCTGTCTTATTGCTCCAGTAGATTACTAGTTTATAGGATAGTATATCCTGAGTCAGTATAAATGGACAATTTATACTCACTTGTTCACCTGCCATCAATAATCTGTTGGGTATATAGTGTTTTTGTTTTTTAACCTGGTATGCTTACCCCATCTCCTATTCTCTCTCCCACTATCAATCTTTTTCCACAGTTTGCTGAAGTACTGTCATGCCCCTCTTAAGTTTCATTTTGGTAGGCTACATGAGCCCAATCTTAGATAAATTTACCTAATCTCATCTCATTAACCAGGCTTTTCATTCCTCTCGTTATTCTGACAGCCCTTTTCTGAATTTGTTCAGTTCTGTTTTATCTTTCTTGAGTTGTTACCAAAACTGTACACAAATAGTCCAAGTGAGGTTTTTACTAAGACATTGTTCAGTGTTCTATACTTCCCTTCTCTTCACACTACCTTTTCTGAAGCATTCCTAGATTACCTTTGTATTCTTCCATCTCTGAAGTGCTTTAAGTCTGAGAACGTCAAGCTAGCCTTCAGGTTAAAATTCAGTCTAGCTATCATAACCCATGTATACATTAAAAACTACAGACTTGTTTTAAAAAAGGGCCCTGGAAGTTTGTATGATCACTTAACTGATAAGAGTTAGAAATGCTGTCTGAAAAGAGATCAGCTTAACTGACAAATGCATTTTGGTGTTTTACATGATTAACTTTTCCTCCTTCAAAACTGCCTGTGTTCCTAAGACTTTCAGAAAAATTGGAATGGTAATTCCAGCCTTCATATGTGGAGTGACAGAAAAAGGTTAACAGCAATGCCCAAGCCCTGAGACTTACCAGTCTAAATACACTTGCCCTATACCAAGCCCCAAATTCTAAAATTAATACCAAATTGAAATGTTGTCTATTAGTAGACCGGGTTGCCTGTTGTATTAATATAGGCATTCTATTTTATATTACTAATACTAAATACATTTGTTCTAACTTCAGGTCACCTGAGTTCTTCATCAATATATCCAGTCTGCCTTGCACCTTACCTGATAGTAACATCATGCTCGGACAACAAAGTGCGGTTCTGGAGATGTACTGTTGAGACAGAGCCAAACAGCAGAAGTGAAGAAAGAGAAATATATCATTGGAGAAAATGGCCTTTAATGAATGATGAAGGAGAAGACAATAGCAGTACAGTGTGCATAGTCGGAAGGCCAGTTGCTGTTAGCTGTTCTTACACAGGACGTCTCGCAGTAGCATACAAACAACCTGTACAGCATAATGGTTTTATTTCCAAAGAATTTTCCATGCATGTTTGTATACTTGAATGTGAGTCTACAGGAGGATCAGAATGGGTTTTGGAACAGACAATTCATCTGGATGATTTAGTTAAGGTTGGAAATGTACTTGATTCAAGAGTTAGTGTAGATAGTAATTTATTTGTTTACAGTAAATCAGATGCTTTTTTGAATAAAGACAAATATCTGGTGCCCAATATCAAGCATTTGGTGCATTTGGATTGGGTATCAAAAGAAGATGGTTCACATATATTGACAGTTGGAGTTGGTGCTAACATCTTCATGTACGGAAGGCTTTCAGGAATTGTAACAGATCAAACAAGTAGCAAAGAAGGAGTAGCTGTTATTACTTTACCACTAGGTGGTAGCATAAAACAAGGTGTAAAGTCAAAGTGGGTGTTGCTTAGGTCAATTGACTTGGTGTCATCTGTAGATGGCACTCCTTCACTGCCTGTTTCTCTCTCTTGGGTCAGGGATGGTATACTTGTAGTGGGAATGGACTGTGAAATGCATGTTTATGCACAGTGGAAACATGCTGTCAAGTTTGGTGATGGGGAAAGTGATGTTTTTGCTACTGAAGATTCAACAACTCAAGATTCACTCAAAACAAGTTTGATAGCAAAGAAGACCAGTGTAATTGATGGGGCAGGTATTGTGGATGATGTTTTTGGCACTCCAACTGTAATCCAGGATGGTGGCCTTTTTGAAGCTGCTCATGTTCTTTCACCTACTCTCCCCCAGTATCATCCAACCCAGCTATTAGAACTCATGGACTTGGGTAAAGTTCGTCGAGCCAAAGCCATTCTGTCACATTTAGTTAAATGTATAGCAGGAGAAGTTGCAGTAGTTAAAGATGCGGAAGCTGGAGAGGGAACTGGTCCCAAACGCCATCTTTCTCGTACCATTAGTGTCAGTGGTAGTACTGCCAAGGATACCATCACGGCTGGAAAAGACGGTACTCGAGACTACACAGAGATAGACTCAATTCCCCCACTGCCACTGTATGCACTGCTTGCTGCAGATCAAGATGCCACTTACATTTCTGAAGAAACTTCTAAAATACCTCAGGGCTCTGAAGATCATGCTAAAAGAAAAACAGAGGATCAGTACTCTGATCTGTTCCAAATTCAGCCTGTTACAACTGATGACTTCGTTGATTTTGAGCCTGAAAAGAGGGAGAGTAAATCCAAAGTTATTAATCTCTCACAGTATGGTCCGACTTACTTCGGCCGAGAACACGCTAGTGTCCTTTCAAGCCACCTGATGCACTCAAGTCTGCCAGGCCTCACTCGACTAGAGCAGATGTTCCTTGTAGCTTTGGCAGACACTGTGGCCACAACAAGCACTGAACTAGATGAAAACAGAGATAAGAATTACTCAGGTTAGTAACTGATGTAATATCTACATTTTTGATCTTCCTAGCTAAACAAAATTATTCTTTGAAGAGTATTGGGGGATAACAAAGCTAAAAGGTAGCATCAGCTATTTGGATTAGATACAGTAGAGAGAACACCTAAAAATAAACCTCTGCTTATCCTTCGTACAGAGTAACCTGCAGTTCAGCATCACAAACAGCAAATTTAGGGATATATGTTACTTACAAGCTGTGCATGGTAAGTCTTATACATGCCCTTTGTGGTTACCTGCATATTCAAGTTCACTATTTTGTATATTTTACAGGGAGAGATACCTTAGATGAATGTGGCTTACGATATTTGTTGGCTATGCGCTTGCACACCTGCCTTCTGACATCACTCCCACCTCTGTATCGCGTTCAGCTGCTTCATCAAGGTAATTCTTGGAATGTAATATTACTTTCACTTGATTCAGCTGAGCTGACTGTGTTTTGGCATTTTTTGAGGATCTGGTTATGTTGAGTTATAGTATTTTGATATCTTTATTATCAGCATATTCGTTTTAGATTATATCTATTCCATTAAGGTCCTAACCTTGTAAAGATTGCATTATATCTTGCATATACTAATGTATATGTTTTCCTGCAGACACTATGAATAGAAAGAAGGCATAGTTACAGAAAAGATTGGAGAGATTCTGCATTATCAGTCTGATGCATGAATAATTTCCCCAACCAGATAACATGCAGTTATATACATACATTTTTAGTTTTTGCTGGAGGAATAAACTTACTGCTTTAGATAAGCATGTCTTAAAGATTTTTTTATTGTTTTCTTCATAGCAGTTTATTACTTGCTCAAGAGCAGATCTGAGAAAATGTTGTTGTGAAATATAGCAAAAAAGGAAAGCAGTTAGCACCTAAACAGCAGACAGAAAGCATTCTGGCTTGGATTTTATTACGTATATGAATGAAGTACTGGAAAAGATCCACAGAACCACAGAAGAGAGGATAGGTCCTATGGAGCAAAAAGATACTCTGACTGTGTCTGTAACAGCTTTTCTGTCAAGAAAAACAGTCCCTTTCAAATTTATCTACACTCTAGTGCTGCACTCGCTTTGTGTCTCTGACATCTCTCATTTGTGTTTTAACTTACGAAGTTAAATCTTACTCTTACGAAATTGATTATCATATGTTATTATTCAGGCCTATCTACTTGCCATTTTGCATGGGCTTTTCATTCTGAGGCTGAGGAGGAGTTGATCAATATGATTCCTGCTATCCAGAAGGGAGACCCTCAGTGGTCTGAATTAAGAGCTTTGGGTATAGGCTGGTGGGTCAGGAATGTCAACACACTTCGAAGGTGCATTGAGAAGGTACTGTTTATTGCTCAAAAATTAAAGTTGTGTCCTGTTAGGTATGCCTTAAGAAATATGTGCAGAGATTTGTATATAGCAGATTTTCGGGCACTCCATGACAGTCAGGAGACAGTGTAACTAGTTGTTTCTATAGCCAGGGCCAAAACATTTGCATGTAGAGTTGTCACATGAGAGCTCTAATAATGGATAAATTGCAATATATTTTTGAGATACTATTTAAAACTGCTTTCTATATGTATCAGTGAGATTTAAATTCTTACTTTAATAAAAATTTTCAGCTTTCTTGTAACTTGAAGTTTAATGGATTACTTATTAGCTTTTCCTCTGAATTACAGTGTACTCTGAGATGTATTTGTTGAACAGGAATACTTAGTAGTTTACTGAATTTCCAAATCATCTGCTATATAAATAAATCTTAAAACATTACAAGATACTGAATGAATTCAATAACAAAGCTTAATTATTCAGGTCCTCTAAACCCATGCAATTATATCTCTTGAGACGGGGGGGGAAGTAATAGTTGGTTAAAAAAAAAAAAAAAAAAAAAAAACACTTAGCTTAAATAGGTGTAAATAAAGGATTGAAAGATGAATTTCACCTAAAAGTGTGACTGACTTTATCACTTCTGAGGAAATTTTTATTTGCACATTTGTAATGTCCTGCTTTGTGGTGGGAGGGGCTAATATCTACACTAGTGCTGTTTTTTCCATATCTTAAGAGCATTAACAGTATGATGAGCTATCATGTAACAACTAGTTTCTGCAAAATATTCTGAAAAAAAATTACTTTTGCTTTGTAGAAGCAAGACAGTCACCTAGACTCAGCTACCTAACAGAACATGTACTCTTTAGCTGAAGGCAGCCTTTATATTTTCGGTAATAAGTTTTGCTCACTACAGGTTGCAAAAGCTTCATTCCAGAGGAACAATGATGCCTTAGATGCTGCTCTTTTTTACCTTGCTATGAAGAAAAAGGCAGTCGTGTGGGGTCTGTTTAGGTGAGTTCTGCTAACAGTAAGTTTGATTAAATCCTAATTGAACCAGGATTGCAAAGATTAGAGATTAGAGTTTAACTCAAGATTAGAGTTTAACTTAAAGTGATGTTGTTGAAGTGATTGTATCTTAAGGTTATATAATAGTAGTTATAAACATTGCATTTTTTCATGCAGGTCCCAACATGATGAAAAGATGACTGCCTTTTTCAGCCACAACTTCAGTGAAGATAGATGGCGCAAAGCTGCCTTGAAAAATGCTTTTGCTTTGTTGGGAAAACAACGCTTTGAACAATCAGCTGCATTTTTCTTACTTGCAGGTTCACTGAAAGATGCAATAGAGGTACCAGCTTGTAAGAAATTAAGTTCTAGTTTATAATTTGAACTATATAGTGGCATCCTTACAAGCTGCTCTGCTGATCTTTTCACAAAACTTGGCAACAGAAAGGATATTTCTATGTAGAAGCACCTTGTGCCACATAGACATTCCAGTTACCTCTAAAATAGCGTGTAATGCAGCCTAGAAGCTGATCTGATGGCCAGAGTTAAGAGCTTATATACATCAGTCCTCAGGAGAAACACTCTTGGGACTAGCAGCCATGACCCTGCTGGCAAAACTTTCCGTTTGGTCTGCACAGCTAAGTTGTAGCACTGTGTTCAGCCTCCAGCTATGCTGTATGCCCTTATGTTACAAAATCAAGCAAAAAAAGAAGTGAGAGTCCTCCTTTAAAGCAGCCTTAGGATCCGTTAAATGGAGCTGTGATGTTGTCTGCCACCAGGGAGGTGAGAGTTGTAGACAGGATCATGATATAGGCAATACATCTCAGGAGAGAGCTGGAATTCAGAGAGCATTTACTTATTCTTCCAATTGTATGCAGTATGTTCGTACTCACCTGAGAACGTACATTTTCTCAGAGGTTTAATTCTGCACATAAGATAGTATGAAGAAAATCTTTATCAGTGATAATGTTAATGTTGGAAGCATATGTTTATTCCTTTAAGTATAACATATTTATTGTTGACACAGTAATTGTTGTCATGCTGTCGTACTGTTGTGGTTACCATAATTCCTGAAAAGAGGTAGTACACCTCTTTCCAAACACAAAGAAGAAATACAGATCCATAAATCTGAAAGAAAATTAAATCCATATTTGTAACCCACAGATGAATATATATTTTAAGGATCAGAGAGAAAAAAATTATCTGTACTGTAAAGATATATTGTTATTCACTTCATTTAGTAGTTTTAAAGAACTACCTTACCTGAACTAAGCAACATTTTCCCCTTATCCTAGGTATGCCTTGAAAAAATGGAAGACATCCAGTTGGCTATGGTTATTGCTCGTTTATATGAATCAGAGTTTGAAACCTCGGTCACATACACCTCCATTCTTTATGAAAAGATTTTAGGTTGCCATAAGGATGGAACTGGCTTCAGCTGTACTAAATTGCATTCTGATCCCTTTCTGAGAAGCATTGCGTATTGGATAATGAAAGATTACACTAGAGCTCTGGACACTTTATTGGAACAAACACCTAAAGATGATGATGAAAACACAGGTAAGGAAGATACTGGTCTGATTCATTCATACTCATTAAAACAAAGTAGAGAATGGGAAATAGTTTCTGCACTTGCATGCAATCCCTTCCCTTGAGATGCCATTCAGTTGAAATCATTAATTAGCCTAGGTATTGGCCCAATCAGTGTTGTCTTTGAAAAATAACTTTTTCCACCTTTTTCCCAAGGGCTTTCCCCTCACCAGCCCTACCCCCCACCCTGTAATTATTGAACTTAGTCCTGCTGTCATCTCTGGATGGGCTTTCTTTTTTTGTTACCTCCTCGCAATATTTCTTTACTACTGATGCTGGTTAGTCTTTATTCCATGGACTCTGTTGTGCAGTAAGCCCCTGTAGTCTGCTGCTGGGATTAGCAGTGTTCCAGCCAGGCTCCAGCCTCTGTTGGGGTGATTGTTAAGTGGCAGAAAGGTGGCTATGTAGATTGCTGTAGCAGTTTCCCTCTGCTGGGGAAATCCACCCCTGGCTGAACATCTCGGCTTGTTTCTAGACTTAGATGAGTAGAATATAGCAGTGAGGCAAATACAAGAATTTCATATCTTTCTATTCATCAACCTTATGTCCTTAATCTTATTTTGTGGGCAATGAATGTTTCTTTTGTTTTGGCAACTAGATCCAAAACTGTCTTTTCTGTGTGTGTTGAGAAATTTTTGTAATGCAGAAAATACTGCAAAACAAAATAATAGTAATTATAGAACCATTTCAACAGATGTCATATCTGTTTAATTCCTTAGTTATCGTCAAGTCATGCAATCCTGTGGTATTCAGTTTTTACAATTATCTTCGTACCCACCCTTTGCTCATCCGAAGATACTTCAGCTCACCGGAAGGGACTTTAGCCACCTTAGGTCTAAAAACAGAGAAAAGCTTTGTTGATAAAATTAATCTTATAGAAAGAAAATTATTCTTCACTACTGCAAATGCTCATTTTAAAGTGGGCTGTCCTGTCCTAGCTCTTGAAGTTCTTTCCAAAATTCCAAAAGTAAGAAAAAAGTCTACTGCAGCTGCAGAGAAAGAGCCATCTATTCCTCCAACACAGGCTGATGTTTTGGTTTCCAAGGCCTTAAGCAATGATGCTGGAAGTGGTGATATATCCTGGTCAAAGCCAATTTCAACTTCCTTTGCTTCGGAGAATACTCTGGAGTCTTCAGCACAATTTGACTGGAGTCAACCTGCAGTAAAATTTGATGATGAGCCTCTTACTCTCGATTGGGGTGAAGACAAAAATGGGTCAGAGGAAGAGGATGTTGGTTTAATGATGAAAAAATCTAAATCTGATTCTAAGAATGGAGAACAAGATGAAAGAAAAAGCTCAGACACTGACATGCCACAGGTACCACAGGGAGGGGAGGTTTCTGATGCAGGAGATACTGAGGTTGATGTTATTGCTGAACAACTGAAGTTTAGAGCCTGTTTGAAGATCCTGATGACTGAATTGAGAACTTTGGCTACAGGTTATGAAGTAGATGGAGGAAAACTCAGATTTCAGCTGTACAACTGGCTTGAAAAAGAGATTGCTGCTATGCATGAAATATGCAACCATGAAGCTGCTGGCAAAGACTATTGTAAAACATATAGCAGAGTAAATGGGGATCTACTTGATCACGAAGATGTTGTGGATAAGCCAGACATTGGTTCATACGAGCGGCACCAGATAGAAAGACGTAGGTTACAAGCAAAGCGAGAACATGCTGAAAGGCGGAAGTGGTGGCTGCAGAAGAATCAAGCTCTTCTAAGAGTTTTTCTAAGTTACTGTAGTCTTCATGGGGCACAAGGTGGTGGCTTAGCATCTGTAAGAATGGAGCTGAAATTTTTGCTGCAAGAGTCACAGCAGGTAAAACAACTTCAAATAATTTCCTTTCACTTGAATCTGAACAGTTTTGGGCTGTGGATTTTGCCAAATGCTTCAGTTTGGGCCTAGATAGATGCTTATAACATTCTGCAAGCCTAGCTGTCAAGATCATTTTAATGTTCTTGGAGCAACAGCTTGCTATTTTATTGTGCTGCTTTTCAAGATTCTGATTATTTGGTTTTTAAGCATCTGTTGCTTAAATTCAGGATTAAGTTACCTAATCCTGAGTGCCATGTATAGCCTATCAGGCTATATTGTGGAATGTAAATATTGTTGTTTATCTATTAGTTGCAGCATTATATATGTGTGTTAAATGAAATTAAAGCTTTGGAAAAAATCTACTATTTAGTATCTAATCCATAGTGTGACCAAACCTCGTTCTCTACACCTCAGCAAATCATGCAAGGGAGCTACAAGGAATGGCATCTCTGTTACAAGCTTCAACATATAACACCAAGTCAGACAGTGTAGTGCTCTCTGTTATTGTGTTATGACATTTTCTACTTCTATTTTGTACAGGAGAGGATACTTTTCAGTAGGGACTGTTATCTGAGTTAAAGCAGATAGTCTGTTTGATATTGTACAAGTCATGCAGCTTGCTCTAGTTCCAGATTTTTTTACATTTAAAATAGGAGTAGTAGTTTGATTGTTTTTTGGTGTTAGGCTAAGCTTATGACTTTGAGAGGAAAAGTCACAGTTTTTCCCTAGTTGAGAAATTCAGATTAGTGCAGATTTGACTGTTGTTAAACTCGAACCAGCGAGCATTATGTCAAAAAATAGTGTACTTTAAGATACTGTTTCTTAATAGCCAGTCCCAAAACTTAGTAATGAAATGTGTAAAAATACTTTTCCTGCACTAAATCCAAAGTATTCCAGAAGACTTAGCTATCAGGTCTGATCTATGTATTATAGTAAATAAGAATTTACTTTCCATGTCAGTCACTGTAGTGTACTAAGTAGATAGCAGTGAAATAAGATAAACCTAGAAAATAAAAACTACGTAAAATGAGCATTTTTATTCTTTTTTTTCCCTCAAACCAATCATCTTAAATGCAATCTCTTCTTTTAAACAGGAAACTACTGTAAAACAGCTTCAGTCTCCTCTTCCATTGCCCACAACACTACCGTTGCTTTCTGCAAGCATAGCATCAACAAAAACTGTGATAGCTAATCCTGTGCTGTATTTAAACAACCACATCCATGATATTCTTTACACTATTGTGCAGATGAAATCACCACCACATCCTAATATTGAAGATGTAAAGGTAATGAAAACAGTTCTCAGAGTAACATTAAATGATTATTTATAAAATGGAGAGAGAGCTTGCAAAAATGTGGTGTTTGGGTTAAGTTTTTTACATTCGTTCTTTCACAACACTGACTTTCTCCTTAATGCCTGGAGAAATGAAAATGCTAATTCCAGCTTCCTTTCTAACCTCTGTTGGAATATGATTCCATTTCATCCAAGTTCTGGTTGGCCATTCTCAGGAAACTATTCCAAATTTGGATGTTTACTAAAGCACTGAATTCTTCCTCTCAAAACAACAAGATCATATAAGATAACTAATTATCAATATTCTGGACAAATCCTGAAGGGATATTAATGAAAGAAACTAGAGGTGGGAAGCTGTAAGGTACATTACAGCTTTCTATCAATATAGATGCTATAAACCTTACCTCAGCTTCTCTCCTGGTGCAGATTTCTTCAAGTCTATTGATTTTCATGGAATTGTAGTGAATTGCTTTGCCTGGTTCCATACCCTGAGGTGAATAAATTCTGTTCAGATTCAGCAGATAGAGGTGAGGGGAAAGTGAAAGAGCCTGACACTATGCCACAGTTAATTAGTAAGAAGCCAAAATCATTATCTTGTAGATTTTAGATCAGCATTCTCATTAGGTTAATATGATTTTTATTGACTAAATCAAACTGCGGAAAAATTAGGAAGCTAAATGCATTGTCACATTGCAAGGCAGTTAAAAATAATTTCTAAAACCTCAGTCCAAGCTCATTTACTTCTCATTTTATCTCTTACAAGAGTTGACTCTTTTCATCCTGCATTATGCTCCAGAAAGAACTCATTCTACTCTCCTGCACATGCGTTTTCTTTTTAAAAATGAGTTGAGAAAGATGACCTGATACTTTCCTAATCACAGATGAACTATTTAGATAATTCACTGCTTTAATATGAAATCTAGTATCTCACCGATTAAATGGAAGGATGGTAGGGAAAGATGAAAATGAACAAAGGGTAGGCTAAAAAAAAATCAGTCTTTTAACAGTTTTGCAATACCATTTTCTTCCATTGGAATCCAAGAAATCCTTGCACCACTTCTGCTGTGTAAGAATTCGAGTGCTTCTGTTCCACTGCAAGGCCATTAGAGGCTGACGTATTATTCTTGTTACTGGCAGACTCCTGGATAATTATGAGCATAGAACTGAAATGCTGTTTAGAGAAAATCATGATTTACACACCTATTATGCAAAACTTAATATTGGCTGTTTTTACTTTAGGTGTACACACTTCATTCTCTAGCAGCCTCACTTTCTGCATCCATTTATCAAGCTCTATGTGACAGCCACAGTTACAGGTAAAAATGGAAGGTTTTTTACAGTTCTACTTTGGCAATATCCTTTGTTTCCAAAACAAACTTCATACGTGTGTCTTAAAAGGGATTAAATCTCTGCATAAGGGTGTACATACCTATACAGTTTACACATTGCTAGTTTTGACATGCTAAATCAATTTTACACAGATAAAATAACACCAAATTATTCAGATTCTTTCACTAAATAAATAGGAAATTTTATTGTGCCTCCTAAGATGCTCCTGAAAGAGCATTTGAAAGCTGTTTTCCACAGCACACTCATTGCTGTAGAGAGATGCAAGGGAAACATTTGTGCCTAACTCAAGTCAGGTTTCAGAGAGTTTATATTCCAAACTAACTGTAAGGGAATGCTGTGAAAATGGAAAAATATTCTTCAGAATAAGTATTTTATTCAAATTTTTGAAAACTCTTTTTGCATATATAGAGGTATGTGCATATTATGAATGGTAATGTTGCAGGGAGACACTTCAAGTTTTAACTAAAAATTTGGAGGGGGTTATATTGTAATGTTATAAAACACTGAGTCTTCTAAAACTTTACTACATGCTTTACAGAATTTTTAATGTTGGAGATTTTCTGATCAAAATGGAAAGAATTTATTAAATACATACTTTATAAGAATATTCTAAAATCCTTTCTCATCCAAAAAATGATTTGTATTTAGCAGTCAAACAGAAGCAAATCAGTTCACAGGAATGGTTTATCAGGGACTGCTTTTGAGTGATCGCCGCAGACTGAGGACAGAAAGTATTGAAGAGCATGCAACTCCAAACTCGCCTCCTGCTCAGTGGCCTGGTGAGACAAAAATGAAGGTTATTTTTAAAACCACTGATCAAGACCTACATTTCAAAGTTATCTCATTGTTCCATAATATGATTAATAACTTACAGTACAATACAACATACTGTTAGTCTTTCATGCAAAGATGGATGAAATTGTGAATGATCAATGATGGAGGAGTGTTTGGGGTTTAGTTTTCTAATGAATAACAGCTTTTAATGTTTTTTGCATATCAAAACAAACAAACAAACTTACTATATGACAAACGTCTTATTTGCCAAAGGGGGTTAGGATTTTCAGCTCTACAGGCTGATTATTTCTCATCCTAAAATAATCTTTTCCTCTAGTCACCCTCACCCCCTAGCAAAGGTATTTTTGTTAGCTGTTCCTACAGTGCTGTCTTATGTATATGTTTTACTATGCCTAGCCATCAGAAAGATTACTCTTGATGTTCTAGCATAAATTTAGTGTTTTGAGGTCAGCTCTGGGAACAGTACAAGAGTTTCATAGGCAAACTGAACCACCTACAGAATTTGAAGAAGGCATTTTTCTTTATTCTGGAAAAAAATGGTTTGAATAAAAGTATCAAGTGGCTATTAGTATGTTTAACAAAATGTACAGGTAAAACATTGCCTTTTCTTTTCTATTAGTATTCATACTCATTTAACCTATGTTTTTTCCTAACTTCGCAGGTGTGAGTTCACTTATAAACCTCTTAAGTTCTGCTCAAGATGAAGATCAACCAAAGTTAAACATCCTACTTTGTGAAGCTGTTGTAGCTGTCTACCTGAGTCTCCTTATACATGCCCTTGCGACCAATTCATGTAATGAATTGTTTCGACTAGCAGCCCATCCTTTGAACAGCCGAATGTGGGCTGCTGTTTTTGGGGGAGGAGTGAAACTTGTTGTAAAACCTCGAAGGCAATCAGAAAATATTCCAGGTACTTTGTTATCTAAAGGTTGGCCTAATAATTTGCATTTTATACCTTTTTGCATCCTAAAAGGAAAGATTTTCTTCCTTATAAAGCCAAAGACTAAATAAGTAGAATTTAAGTATCTACTGGCAAGAAAACTTATGCTATATATATTAGAAACTAGAAAAAAAGGTTTGTTATTGCATTTGTCGTCTTAAGTAGCACCCAGCACATTTTGCATTTGCCATACAAACCGTACAGTTATTGACTCAGAGTACCTTATAATTTGACATAATTTAACTATGTCTTTTTAGATATATATATTTTTAATTCTCCTAATATTTGTTTCCACACCTCAAGATAACAGTTATGTTAGAAAACAATATCCAGTATCAGTATCGGGTAGAGGGTTTTTTAAATTGTTTAGATCTCCATGTGGATTGGAAATAGAATTTCATTGGACCTTTGCCTTTGATTGTTTTCACTCACAGTATAGATTACTAGAGGTACGTGTGTGCATATCATCCCAGATACATGCATTTTTCCTTCCTTTTTTTTAAAAAAACAGTGAAAAATCTCTCAATCTAAAGTAATCTCAATCAAAAAATTGTTAACAATCAATCAGTCATCACACCAAGCAACTGTCAAGTAGCAATGAAATCGCTGCTGACTGTGACACAGGAAATGATGTGGATTGTCAAGTGTATTTCCCAGTATAAATGTTCCAGAATTACTTGTGTGCATCATTACTTTCCTTAACATAAGAACTGATTTTTCTTTAACTGGCATTACCTCTTGTAACTCAGCTCTGCATTTGTCATTAATTCTCTACTGGTTTAATGAGTAATATAAATTCAGATGTTCTGAGTCAGAAAAGTATTCTAAGCATCAGTATTTCCTCTTTTAACTACAATTAGATGCTTTATAGAAAGCTTTTCAGGGCTTTCATTCACTATTTTTAGTGAAAAACAGATAGTATAAATAACAGTAGTAAGTTAACCGCTGTATTTTTCTGTATATGAGATGAGTGTTATTCTACAATTTAAAGAAAATGTTTATACTGGAAGATGATTTCACTTTCCGCAAGACAGTGTAAAATAAATACCAGCTTTGACCAACAGAAAATAGTTCATGCATATCTAAGCTCCAATTCAAAACAGGAATTTTTCAAAGAAAAATAAGCATGACTTAATATACTGCATGACAAAATGCAGATGTGGAGACTGAATCCATGTGCTGAAGGCAAAGGAAAACAGCCTTTTCTCATATGATTTTTGGAAAACAGAGCAACTAAACTCTTGATTATATCTCTATGGTTTTTGAAACGCATAGTTAGCAAACAGAAGTTCCTGCTGAGGAAGGGGCTGATCCTCAGAACAAGGTAGGGTACCAAGGAAATGGGGGAACTCCTGTTTACTGGTTTTGTTGAAGAGTTACTGCTGCTTTCATCTTTATCGTGCTTCTAATTTTCTTATTAGCAAAATTTTTTTCCCTTTGGAACGTGTTTTGCCTGGGATCTTTTCAGGATTGAGTCAAGAGGCAGAGGCATAAAGACTGGTGCTTTTATATAAGGCTAAGTTACAGATGTCATTGTTATTTGTGTTATGGGGAGACTAAGGGCCCAGTAATGAGAGGATCACTTTGTGCCAGGCTTTGAACAGCAACTATACTGAAAGAGGTTCAGGTGGTCCTCTTTAAGCTGCAACCATACTGAAAATCCTGTCATACAGGCTTTCTAAACAAACAACTATATGCTTGAAACCTTTCAGGCAAAAATGTTATGCTTCACATCTAGTGTATAAAACAAAATAGTAGTAAGGCACTATAACGTAAATAGTGCTTCTAATCGTACTAATTGCTGTCACTGCTGATACACTGTTAACACTGCTCAGTTAACATTCTGACGTGCAGCACTGTAAGTGTGTGTAAAAGGTATTTGTCATTCATGGAATATCTTGAAAACTTATTTCAGAAAAAACATTTTAGGAATGATTCTGAGAATGAGTATTATTTTGACAAGGTGTTAATATGAATAGCTTAGATATACGGTCATGTCTTCATTTGAGATGTATTCTGTTTTTCTTTAATCTACAAGCTGCTACAGCTTCTGATGTTTCAGAGGATGGTAATGAAGGTTTGTAAAAACTTGCAGTGTAGATGAATAGTGGCTTTTTTTAATGTTTTAAAATATTTAGCTCCCTTGTAGAAAAGTAAGTGTAATCTTCAATGATGTCTGGCCAGTACAATTTTGAAAACCAAAGTCATGTTTGTATTCTGATATACATGTATAAAGACATTTCAAATTGTAACAGGATAAAGTTGTTGTTAAAAAAAAAAAACATATCTCTCTATTCAAATTTTCTTCACTATCGTAAAGATAAAGGCTTATACTTTGAGTAAATATTATTACTTGTGTAGTTCGCAGTTCAGTGAAATCATATATATTGCTCCTATTTCTCAACAGAATTTCAGCCCTATGTTGAGACATTTTTCAGCTAAAAACTTTTAAATAGAAAAGTTACATCTCCTGAGAACTTAATCTAGGTAATAAAATGCATTTCTTGTAATATAGTCAACATGTACATGCAACAGTTACTGAATTTAGATCACTAGACTTTTTGTATGATTACACATACTTCATTTAGGCTGGCTTTGGTTTTTTGAGTTAGTAGAAATTAGAAACAATATTAATGTTTTTAGTTACTTCTATTATAAAATACAGCCATTTCTGAAGAACAATATTAATATCAGCTTTTTCAATTTGAATTTAGCACCTCCTCTTCCTTCAGAGGAAATGGATAAACATCGTCGTCGGTTTAATATGAGAATGCTGGTGCCAGGAAGACCTGTAAAAGACAGCACTGCACCACCACCTGTGCCTGCAGAAAGACCCTCTTACAAAGAAAAATTTATTCCTCCAGAACTCAGCATGTGGGACTATTTTATGGCAAAGGTATTTAAAATGGAAAATGCAAGTTATTATAAATAAATAAATAAAAGTGTATTTCTTTTATGTTCAGTTTTAAAGGACAAAAATAACGTCACAGTTTTGAATGTGCTTCATAGTAAGGTGTGGAATATTATCCTCTTAATAAAAGATTAAAGGTCTAATGGTCCATTATATAACTTTCAAAAAATGTCTATAGCAAATAGTAAATACTTTTCTCCCTGCTTTTTGCATGTTTTAGGGAAACTTATTTATATGTTATCACTGTTGCAGATTTTAAATGACAACTAAAGTAAAAGAATTGAATATTTAAGAGCTCTGAAAAATACTTTTATAGCAAGCTTCTATTTTGTATTGCAGCCATTTCTTCCTTTATCAGACAGTGGTGTTATATATGATTCTGATGAAAGCATTCATAGTGATGAGGAAGAAGATGATGCTTTCCTTTCTGATACACAGATCCAGGAACATAAGGATGCCAATTCTTACAGGTTAGCAGAAAATGCCATTATTTTAAGAACAGTCATATCACATGTTTACATTTTATTCCAAATTAGAGAAAACATGGGGCCTTTGCACCTTCCACAGTTTAAAACACATATTTTCAGCACTGTGGATAGATTTATCTATGACAACGGGATTACAGGGGTGACAAATTCTGATCTCAATAACAGTCTTCCCATTTACTCATCTGAAAGAATGGCATAAGCAGATAGTTTGGGGTTTTTAGGTGTTTTTGCTTGCTTGGTTGGGTTTCTTTTTTTTTTTGAGGGATGGTTGTTTTTTTAAAAAAAAAAAAAAACATCATTAAGACACACAGAACATTAGGTTTTACAGTGCCATCTCTAGGTTACTGTTTCATAAGATTCAAGTATGATTTTTAGTTTTTGAATAAGAGACAGATTAAGTAGAACATAGTGACAGAAAATGTTGCAAGGTAAAATGAAGTGGATGACGTTAGCATTATAAAAATAGAGAAAGATAACAGCTTTTAGGTGTACTTCATTTGCAATCTCTCTTTAGTCATTACAATTATATTGTTCTGGATTTATATTTTTAATATAAATGATACTTTCAGTGGAAAAGCTTCCTGCATGAATGCCAGAGTAATCACTTGCCTGTCTTCACTGTGGAGACTTTCAGCAAGGTTATTAGATGGCTTGTGCTTAATCCCCAGTGTTGCACAGGCTGCCTTTTCTGTCTGTCTGACACATACCCCAACCTCATGCTCTTTTCAGGGATGAGTACACTTGTATCTGATATACGCTTTTATGAGAAAGAGCACAGTAATTTGTGATTTATAAAAGAGAAAAGAGGATACTGTCTGTTCCAGTGAGGAGCCTCAGAGGTGCACTCTCGTTTTGTGTTTGATATATAAATATCTTTTGTTGCATGTCTTAAAACTTCAGTGAACCATCTGTGCTGTTTTTCTCATCTGTGTATTTGGTGGGAGGAGAAAATTGTCCTGCAGGAAACTGCATTAATGTTGTGTTAACACAACTAAAATCTTTTTTTATACAGCTGGGCTCTTCTGCATTTGACAATGGTAAAATTAGTCCTGCACAATATTAAGAACTTCTTTCCCATTGCTGGTCTGGAATTCACTGGTAAGTTATATTCTGCTTTACATTTTAGTTTTCTTTAAAGTAGCTTTCTGACAGATTTTACTTCTAATGTCCATAATTTTATCTCTATGTTATACTATATTAATATTTTTTTTTAGATCTGCCTGTAACATCACCTTTGGGCATTGCTGTAATAAAAACTTTGGAAAATTGGGAACAGATCCTACAAGAGAGGATGGATCAGTTTGAAGGCCCACCACCAAACTACATCAATACCTATCCCAGTGACCTTGGTGTAGGTGTAGGCCCAGCCATTATCCGCAATAAAGCAATGATTGATCCTGAAAATACACCATTCAAGTAAGTATTTTTTTCTAGGGGGAAAAAGAGATTCCTTAATCATAGAAATACTAATGTGAAACAATACCTAAAGTTAACAACTACATAAAGATTGGCTAGATCTTAGTTCTATCCAATGCTTTACAGAAACCGTTTTTCCACATTCCTCTGTTCTTTTTTACGCAGTTATCTCCGGCAGCAGCCTTTAGTCATTCTGCTGCACCTTTCAAACTGCAGCAAGAAAGGAAAGTAAGAGGGAAAGAGCAAAGCTTGGAGAGTTACAACTAAAGGGCAACAGGTGCTACTGTGGAGACCCTTTTCAGCTGCTTTCTGTTCCTCCAGTAGCAGCTCTATATCTCCCATTTTCTCTTAAATCTATCTCAGCAACAAAAAAGAGAGAGGAGGGGGAGAGGGCAAGAAAAGGGCTGTAGTCCTTATATAGCCAATCCTCATCTTTTCCAGTGCAAAGAGTCCTCTTTGTGTTTTGACCTATGTCATGCTTAAAGGCCTCTTTCAATACAGATCTTGAATGATGTTTTCAAACTCAAAAATAGTTTGCTTTTCTCCATATGCTAAAACCCAGGTTTAGTTTTGCTTGCTATGTATGACTTACAAGTTGCATGGTTGATACTCTCTAGGATTTTATTCATATATACTCACAAATATTCACTGCTTCTTTAGAAATACTTGTTTTCAAATTCAAGGCAGTGGATTTTATTTGGCTCATATATGAGGTAACTACATTTTTTAGAAGACTTCTGAGTACTGAAAGAAATATGTAAAGAAATTATTTGAGGCATCATAGTTCCAATATAAAAGCAGCTTTAGTAGAGTACAAATATGGACATAAGTGCAAGTCAGTCAGCTGAGTTGTGGTCAATAGTTTTTGGAAGTTTGTAACTTTCTTGCATTTTTAAATCCACATTATAAATATATCCCTTGATAGTTGTCTTGAACAGATAAAAACTGAAAATTTGGGGGGGGCAGTTGAAATTGGAATTGCAAATGAAGTCAGATTCTCTTGTCAGGATTTTTTTTTTTTTTTAACTATATTGAAGCCATTTTCTTTTTTCTTCCGTTTCATCCAGATCAAAGGATTACTCAGCCCTTCCAGCAAAGAGGCTATGGCATTTTCTTGTGAAGCAAGAACTTTTGCAGGAGACTTTCATAAGATACATATTCACAAAGAAAAGAAAGCAAAGTGAGGTAAACAAAGGAAATAACTTTTTTATAGAAAACTCGATTATAACTGTTCTTCAGTCTCATCAGTATCTCTCAGGTTTTCTTTCCCTTTATTGTTGCCATTTCAATTTCTTTTCTTTCATTTAACAGTGTTTTTAAGATCCAAATGAATATCCTGTTGTTCATTGAAATATCAAATAAACTAAATACTTTTAGACATGACATATGAAATATCAAATAAACCAAATATTTTTAGACATGACTTATCTTGCCTTACTTTTATGTGTTTGAATACTGTCTTAATAAAGAAACTGAATATTTGGGATAATGGTCATAAGAAAATACATTTGGGTATTCATAGGGGTTTGTTTTGGTGTCATATTGACAAAGAAATTTAAATGAGCTATAACTCTGTGTGTATATGTATATATGCATGAGTAATATATACATATACAAGTAATATTATATAGTAATATATAATATGGGGTTTTATAAATAGTACCATAGTTACAACTGTACTGAGTTGTAATTAAAAATTAAAACCAACACATAAATACAATGGAAAATAAATATATTATTTAGTATCTTTAAGATTTCCTGTAAGTATGGAGTTTGTGTGTGTATTAACTCCTCCATTTATTTACTATATCCTACATTTCGTGTTCATCTAGGAAGCGTTACATTTTAAGTGAGTTTGTTTAGATTCCTGTCTTAGTTTCCGTGCCTTTTATAAAAGGTTAAAAATACATTTGTCATCATTTACTGACAGAGTGGCCTTTAAAATCTAGTTTGGAATGTTTCATTCTTTTTTTATATTTGTTTGTGCATGTGTTTTGTGTTTGTGACTGTGTGATGTTATGTAGTCTGTAGAAGATCGTGTGGAGCAGGTCAAACAAAACTGCGTAGCAGAAGATCACAAAAACAAGGTAGTATCCCTTCTCCCAAACTTCTAGCACACTTAAAAGTTCTGTGGAACTAGCTTTCTTTCGTTCTGACATGACTAACAGAAGCTATATGTTCTGTGTAGTCTGTGTGTGGCAGGCTTTTAATCAGTGAATTAACTTTGGTTGTCCTATAACTGGGATGAATGAACACCTTGTAAATAGTGTTGCGCACACAACTTTGTTTCTTATGCTCAAACAGAACTTTTGGCTTCTAGAACACTAAAGAGTATGAGAAGTCTAAAGTTTAGCTTCCTAAACTATGCTGAGGCCACTGAACTTTTCTTGCATGAATTTCTTACAGATTTTTGCGGTCTGTATGTACCATTACAAAAAGCACTTTCATGCTCATTAAAATTTACTGGTAAATGTTTTGTAGGTTGAAGCAGATCTTGGCTATCCAGGAGGAAAAGCAAAAATCATTCACAAAGAATCAGATATGATCATGGCATTTGCAGTTAATAAGGTAAGTCACAGCATTATTAGTAAGTATAATAAAAAGTGTGCAAAGATCTTAATGAAAATTAGTATAAATTGCTTATTTGTGTTGCATAGGCAAACAACAATGAAATTGTTTTGGCATCTACACATGATGTTCAAGAACTTGATATCTCAGCTCTACTGGCTGCTCAGTCATTTATATGGATTGGGGAAGAATATGACAGAGAGTCTAAAAGGTAACTGTGATTATATTAAGAGTATTGCTTTACTTTAAAGTTGCATATGTAACACCTGTAGAGCAAGTGGATCATATATTAAAAAAATCAGTGTTAATTACATACTCTTCTTTGGTAAGTTTCAGATAACTTTACAAAGGAGTAGAGGTGAGGAAACGTGGAAGAACTATCTGTGTTTCTGATGGAGAAACAAATGTTTTGAGTATCTCAAGCATGTATACACTGCACAGTGAAGTACAGTCCCATGGTGCCTCAGCTAATAAACAAAGTGCTACATCCACATTGCTGCACGTCATGGTAGCAGATGTGAATTGAACAGTGCAATGGCCTGAATTATCATCGTTTACATTATTGTGCTAAAAACTGTGAAAGTAGCAGCTCCAGCAAGCATTCCGCTGGGTATCACTGTAACACACTTTGTTGCACAGAATAGACACACAGATCAGGAATGCTATATTGTTTCTCTCTCCGTATTTTCAACAACAGGATTGTTCTCAAAAGAGCTCACATTCTCAACATCTACTAAGATTAGCATCTTTTTTTTGAGGTTAAATATTGATAGCTTGGAGGATATGGAAACTGGTTGTACAACAGGAATTACCCATTTATAGTCCCATTATAATCACTTTCTCTACCCACTCTTAATAGACTATTGACAAAAATGAGCTAAGCAAACTGTATTGGTAGCAAAGAAAAATTTATTTAAAGCAGAACACTGCCTTTCTTTTACAGTTCTGATGATGTTGACTTTCGTGGTTCTACCACAACACTAACTCAGTCAACTGCACCATCTTTTGGAGTGAATCAGATACAACCATCTGCATCTATGCCATGGTTAGGCAGCGGTCAAACTAGTACTGGAGCTGGTGTGGTAGGTGTTTTGTTATGTGCAACTCTGGGGACTGTTATGTCTTTTTTGTATTACTTAGTAGAGACTTAGAAGGCATGAATCATCATCCTTTTAATTCAGTGTTGACCTAAAAGGCCTACAATGACAAAGACCTGACCAAAAAAAAGGAGGCCAGACTAAATATTTTCTTGTGTTTTAATTATTGTGACATAGCAAATGATGAGACGATAAGCATTTTTTTCTTTCTTACGGGAACTTTGAGATAGGACTTGTAGTTTCTTTAAAAAAATTCTTTAAATTCTTGCATTGAGATTAAAATCAAAAGCATATGTCAGCATATTCTTAAATCCTTTTCATTGTAATAGAAGATAATATTAGTATTATTGTACTGTAATAAATTACTATAGTGCTTTCTTGTCTAGAAAAGCTGTCCTAAACTGAGGCTTTAACTACTACACTGCAACTAAGAGTAATTAGATATAAATAACGATATTTTAGCAGGCTACTTATCTATGGAGAATATTTGGCAGATAGTAGCATAAACAAAATTGAGAGTAAGTTTGTGTCTGTCTTGGATTTTTCAAAATTTTATTAATTTTTGTTATTTCTTCTATACGAAGCTTATTAAAAGAAATCTGAATAATGTCAAGAGAATGGCGTCACATCCAGTCCATCAGTATTGTAAGTAAATCAGGCTTACCAATATGGACTATCTGTTTTTCTCTAACGTTCTGTGCTATTAACGTCTCTGTCTTTTCATCTCAGATCTTACAGGAGCGCAAGATGGTAGCGTTCGAATGTTTGAGTGGACAAGGCCACAGCAATTAGTATGCTTTCGGCAGGCTGGGAATGCAAGGGTTACAAGAATGTATTTCAATTCACAAGGCAATAAGGTAACTGCAGCGTTAAGGATTTTCCCTTTTGTGTTTTTTAAAGAAACACTTGGCTCTGCCTTGACCTCCAGACTGCTTTCAACAAGTGATGCACAAAACTATTAATGTGTCCTAGAATAATGGCATAACTAGTATCGTAGCGTTTATGTTGGCTGTGTATGGAAGCTTTTTAATAGACACTGACCCTTTTCCCTTCCATTCATGCATGTCAGCTTCATGACACTGGTATCTGCAGGATTATATTGATATAAAGCAAAATTACCAATATTCTGCACTGACTTTACACATCAATAGAAAGAACTTTTGCATAAAGAACACACTGATTGATCATCATGACTGTCCTCTTTTACCAATCCATTCTTACTGAAGTTATTTATTCCATTCTTAATCTAAGCAATCTCAAAACAACTTATTTTTAAACCAACAGACACATACATTTAACCCCTCTAAATTTTAAACTGATCTTGTGAACAGCATAGGAGTATCTAAAGCTTCTTCCTGTGAGCATAGTAAGTCTATGTGACTAACTCAAACAACTCACTGGGCCCCCGCAGGTCATCAGTCTACTAGCCTATATCACTAAATAATAATTTTGAGCATCCCTCAGTATTTATTACTGTGTCCCATTTGCCCTATTTTCAGACTTCTCAGTGTCTCCCCATTCTGAAATCTACATGTTCTACGTGGTAGGCTTTTTAAATCAAAGGTTTAAAATGTTATTGAACTTACCTGTTTTACAGAGGCAAACTTTTCTGCAAGCTCAGCAAGTGCTTCATACTTTGATTTCTGGCTACTCTAAAGTTTTGACAGAACACATTACCTAGAAAACATATTAACAGACCATTAGCTGAAGAGAGCAAGTCTGCTCCAGCACAGTGCAGAGCAGAGAGAGAGTACTTTGGCCAGAAATGAGTCCGTGAGGTAGAAGAGCTGCAGAGAACAGAGTGGATAAAGAGAAGGAAATTGGGAGGAACATTCACCTCCTCAGTTCTCCACGTTGCACAATCTGATTTCAGCAGGTCTTGTCCTTTCATTTTATTGACTGTTTCATTTTTTAATTGTAACAGAATTAATTCGATGAGGTTTGGCATGACTGTACGATAGCTATGAAACAGCAAAAGCTGAACATTTATAACTAGCTAGAAACAGAGACTATCTCCCAGCATACCTCTCTTCAGGTATTTCATGTAACCATCTCTGAAATCAGAGTTTTGATTATGCTTTGAAATATGGCAATCTTGCATCATATGGAAATATATTCTAAGAAAGAAACAAAGAAGACTTTTTGTCCCACCTGCTTCACATGGAGGTCAAACGAACAGGAGTTATAAAACCTGACTACATGGATAAAATTGCAACAAATAATTATAAATGTTTCTAAAAACATTTATAAAACATTTCTAAGCATCTTGTCTCTAGAATATACAGTATCGTTGTCATTAATTTAATGTTACTGAAGTCTTTTGTAATAATACAATGCAGTTTTTCCATGATTTTTCATATCATGCTTTATGGCATGCTGGCATTCATTTGTCTTATTTTACTAAATATTTTCTGGTACAGTCATGGAGTATTGACCCTTCAGTAAGCTTTAGCATTTAAAAATGGGATTTGAAAGTTGAGCTTCCATACTTGCGTACTTTTAAAAGCCTCCACTTCCAGAAGAGAGTTAGGCATGTAGAAAAGCATCAGTCTTCAAATAATCGTTAAGCAATCACTGCTGAAATCACTTTGGCTGCTAAATTTCTTTACTGTGTCTGAAAAACACTTTTGATGTTTAATGTGCTATCAAAGTTTGTTCTTCCCCCTCCCCCCCGGATTCAGATGTTTACTATCACAAAGCAAGCATCCAGAAACCAGTATGTTATGTTAATAAATGCAGTTCATTCTTTGCAGTGCGGTGTTGCTGATGGTGAAGGATTTCTAAGTATTTGGCAAGTAAATCAAACCACCTCAAATCCTAAGCCCTATCTGGTACGTAAATAGATTTTTTTTCCTCTTTTGTAATAAAATCTAAGATTTCAGGATTAAAGACAGACCAAGAGCTTTAGAGTTTCACTGAGGGGGTTTTGATTTTGCTGCTCTTTAACTGGCATACTTTATTGAAACAAGTGTAGAGTTTAAATGATTCAACTTTGGAGAACTAGTTGTAAAGTAACCATAAGCTGCAACATAATTTCAAATACTACTGCAACCTTACCCTTGATTAAAAAAAAATAAATAAAAATCACAGCTGACAGTAATGACTTAATAACCCTAAGATTCGGTAAAAAAATAACCTCTTCAGTTCTCTTCACTACTAATTAACAGTACAGCAAAGACCATGCTTAATTTGAAACTGAGGTTGATGTGACTTGCTATATTGTGGGTTGGTCTAGCTCCACTAATTTAATATCTTTTCATTTTATACTGAAATTTTTTATAAATTTGGTATTTTTTTCATTCTCTGAGCTTTCAAAATGCAGTGCATGCTATGCATTGCATAGCAACAACTTTGTTTCAAAGACTTGCAGTATGCTATTAATGACATCAGATTGCAGTAACTTTTGTTACTAGTAGAGTACAAGATTACATCTGTTTTTGTTTTGTTTTTAATAGAGTTGGCAGTGCCACAGTAAAACCACAAGTGACTTTGCCTTTATAACCTCTTCAAGTCTAGTTGCTACATCAGGACAATCCAATGATAACAGGTGTGTTCAAAAAGAATGATGAGGAATTTCACTAAAGGTACTGTTCATTTCTGTTAAACTGCTCCATCTTGTGCCTTGGAGCACGGCTGATGTTTTAAAGCTGAGCATTGTATGCTTTGTTACAGCTTGGATGCCAGATTACTTCTTCAAGCATCATTCCTTCAGTCACTTCCTTCCCAACTCTTATCTTTTGTGAAGGGCAGTCAACCACTATTTTCAAGATGTATCCCAAATGCAACCAAATTGTGACATACTATTGTTGCTATGAGGAGAAATACATTTAGTAAAGGCAAGATAATAATTCTTCTCTGAGAAGATCAATTTGTATATTTAATCTGTCTTTCTTGGTACGCCCTAAGAGTAGTACACATCTTAAAGGCAGAAAGGTATAGTCTGCCCTGGAAAGCACAAAAGCGCTTAGGAAGAATTAAGTTCCTAATTGCTTGCATCTCCTCTCTATCAACTGTTCAGAGTCAAGGGCTTCCTGTTCAGTTCTACCTTCTAGGCTTTGACATAAAACTCAAGGAGCTTCTGAGTCATGTCACCCTATGAATCACTTAGCAACAGGCCACAATGACAAACTTTTGTTTTTCCCTCAGAAATGTGTGCCTCTGGGACACTTTGGTTTCATCTGGCAACAGTCTTATACATGGTAAGTCCTGCAGTGAAAATAAAACCTCTACTTATTGACTAGAGAAACATAGGATACATACGCGTTTGGGGCAAGGGGAGAAGTTTGTGTTGGGGAATCAGTGTAAACGTTTGTGTTGCAAGCTAAATCTTGGACCAGGACTGGTATAGTCTCCAGCATGATGATAATCTGCTGCCTGTAAATAAGTATAAAGAAAGGAGGTCATACACAAATCTGTTTTTGTGACACTTTATAAAAAGTCTTAAATATTTGAATACATTTAAATGTATTAAAATGCATGAATTAAAAAGGCTGATGAAGGCTACATTATTAAAGTCTGTGTGCATATATGCTTTTACTTAAGCTGGCATTTAGTTAATACATCCAGTACTCTGCTGAAGCAGAGGGGAAAGGACAACTGCAGGTAGTAGTAGAAGCAACTAAGAAAATACTGTCCTTGTCTTTCAGCACTTTGACCAGATTCCCAAAAAATGTTTGTACCTATTTTACCAAGTTTAATAAACATAAGTGATGTAAAAATATAAAGCAAAATTTTATCATCTTGTGCTATGAAATAAAGTAAATAAATAAATAACCAACTATCCTAGATTTTTAGAAGAGCAAATTCAACTGTCATACACAGCCACAAATAATTACAATGCTTGAGTAAACATAGCAATTACCTGTGTGAAGAGTAGGTGCGTTCTTGGATTCACATTTTGAAACTAGTTACCAGACTCTGCAGAAGTTCAGCCTCACTTTAAAGAAATTGAGTCAGGGCTCCTATAGAAAAGAGATAAAACATATCTATGAGGTAATTAGTATTTACCTTAAAGTTTGACTTCAGCTATGGTACTTCTTCAACTAAGGAATTTAATGTAACTTAACATACATAGTGAATTTTATATCTGCTGTTTTTAAAATTAACTCACACTTGTGTTCATATTTTAAATTAAATGAAATTAGATTGTGTATCATGCTTTCTTGTGCTTAGTAGATTAGATTTATATAGATCTTACAAGAGCAAAGAACTGTCAGCTGATGTGACATTACCCACATGCAAGGAGCGCATCTATCAAGTCAGGAAACATACAGATAGCGATTTATAAAAGAAAGAAACGCATTTTAGGATTGAAAGCTACTTACCAGTTTCAAATCTGTTAAATTCTGACATACTACTTCTCCTTCAGCCTTCACTTGTCATGATCACGGTGCCACAGTACTTCAGTATGCACCTAAACATCAACTGCTGATTTCTGGAGGCAGGAAGGGGTACATTTGCATCTTTGACATCAGACAGAGACAAATCCTCCATACCTTCCAAGCGCACGAATCGGCTGTTAAAGCCCTTGCACTGGACCCTTCTGAGGATTATTTTGTTACAGGCTCAGCAGAAGGTAACATGAAGGTAAGGTATCAGAGTAGCTGAATTGTAATAGAGTATTTAGCTAAAGTAGTGATATTTTGATCAACATGCTGTAAATAGATGAGTGCATAACAAAACAGATAATTACAATATTCAGGATGCTTGCTATAAATAAGTTTATGATGTAAAACTTTAACAACTAATAGCCTTTTAACACAAGTAGCTTTTGATCTCAGTTAATGGCAATTAGAATGTCTCTGAACTTTTTTATTGTGTGACTGAATTTTAAATGGATAAAGCACAGTGCACACTCCTGAAATTTCTAGCTGCTATTTTCTTCTCTTAAAAATGTTCTGTTTTTGCCTTTGGATATCTCTCTCTGTAATACAGAGGGTGCTCAGTAACATTAACATTGTGGTAAGTTTGTGTAACAGCAAAATCTGTACCCCCCTCCCTCCCCCCCAATGCTGTTGTAGCCCCAAACAGGTACTGAGATGTCATACTAGTAGGACATCAAAAAAATAAAAATAGGGTCTTAAAGGGCTTATTTCCAGAATACTAACAGAAGGAAACGTAAGGAGGGAGAGAGAGAGAGTACCTGGTTTCTCTGCCTATGGGGGGACTGTGTACTGCTGATAGGTGTCTTCTGTGCCTCTGCATGCTTTGTGGCCTGATCTTGATGAGGGCTCCTGCAAGTTGGGATGTAGCAGCCACCTGTGACAGCTGGACTGCCTGCTCTGCATGTGTGTTATTTATACAGCAGACTCTGCAGCGCTCCTTAGCAGAGAAGTATTTCCATCTGCTTGAAGCTGACACTGATATCTTAGATAAAATGGATCCCCTCCATTTCCACACCCTTCAGGAGGAGGAAGCTGGGGGCACTGCTGACAGGACATCAGAGGGCAGCTTTGCCCCACTTAGTAACCAGCTGTTCTCCACTAAAGCAGCCCTATGATGTTCTTCCTTATGCTTTAGTGAAAGCCTCTCAAGACTCTTGAACTTGTAATTAGGGATGGCAACAAAAGATGTTTGCTGAATGGAGCAGGAAGCTTAGAGCAGGAAGGGAGCATTAGGGGAAAAAATACAAATCCTAATTTTCATCTCCTTTTTGCCTAACTTGCTGTTTTTTTGATACAGGTGTGGAGACTGACAGGCTATAGTTTAATGCATTCATTCAAAAATGAACATGCTAAGCAGTCCATATTCAGAAATATTGGTGCTGGTGTCACCCAGATTGAAACTGTACAAGGCAATCGTATCTTCTCCTGTGGAGCAGATGGCACACTGAAAATGAGAGTTCTTCCCAATGCTTTCAACATTCCTTCAGGCATTTTTGACATTCTGTAAGATTTATGTGAGCTAATACTGTTTTTATATACTGTCCATTTAAGTAGCTAAAATGCATTGATACTCACTGAGGAAAGGACCTATTCTGTTTGCTTTCAAAGCAGTTACATCAGCATTAAATATTATGGGAAACACGGGAAAAAGAGACTTAAAACAGGTAATTTTGAGTATGCTTATAAGAATCTGTGAGGTTGAAATGCATAAGTGTGTTGTAAAAGCAAAGAATAAAACCCAGTACAGTTGTTCATAGATGGGGTTATTGCTCAGTAGCCTGGAAACCTCATTTAGTGAAGATCTGACAACTGTGGCTGTACAAGACAGTAAGCATTTCTGATGCAATTAGATTATTTTTCTTCCAGTTTTTCCCACTAATTGAAGCATGTCTACAACTTCACATTGTAAAATAGTTTAGTTTTAATTAAGGGTACTTAGTGTATATGATTTTTTGCAAGAAAGTGTAATGGATGCAAATGCCGTGGAACAATGTGCAATCAAGAACGTACTGTGAGATGTGTATCACTTTATGCTGAGACTTTTTCCCAGTTAGTATTAATATACAGTTGATACTGTAACTTGCACATGAACACATTTTAAATGCAATGTTTTTTAATTTGCACACGATTATCCTTTCTTTCTGACAGCTATGTTTTATATCGGAGACCTGCCTTTACTTTAGGAATGTACTGTGAGCATTAAATGTTTGTAGTGAAAACTTCCACGTTTCTAAATCAGCTTTTAGTTTTGAAACTCATTTGTCCAGATTACTTCATTAAATGAAGCTATTAAGAGAATACCAATAGAACATACAATGCCACCTTTCAGATGAATGTCAGGCTTTATGTGGCCAGCTAGTAAATAGTTGATAAAACTGGTAATCTAAATTATTACCACAGCATATTGTATAAACTATGCAGAGTTCAATATTGTTTGCTTGTAATATAATAGCTACTGTTGTCAGATGTATTTTCCTCTGTTGTAAACAAAAACCAAGTTCTTAAGGCACTGGAACAGATGTCTGTGTATTTAAATGTTAGCAAATTGTCTTACTTATTCAATGAAAATTTTGATGTCTGTGCTGTATTGTAAAATATAATAGGATGAAAAAAGCACCTTTCTCCAAAGGCAACTTTAATTGCAGGTTATCAAGTACGAAAAGAAAGAAAAGCAAATGTCACTGGTTAATTTTACCTTTGTAAGTTAAATAAATAACTTTTATTTCATGGACCAGTCTATTCCAGAACTGTTTCTCTTGCATTTAAATAAATTATTTGAACCTCCAGTATGTTGACTGGATAGTGCCTGATCTAGCTTTTTGCTTGTTATTTTCAGCCATCCTATAAAAGTATAAGGTTAACAAAATGAAGTTCATCTCCTCCAACACAGGCAGCCGCAAGGAATACTTGTCTTGCGCACAAACCCTGTCCCCATGTTTATGTCACTGAGAGAGAACAGTCAGAATTTGCTTGCCTAGGTTGGTCTGACAGCTGGTCATTGTTGACCCGTTCACAAATTTAACATGGATTTGGCTTTGTTATTTGCTTGTTAAATAGGAAACGTCACATCTGACTTGGACTGTACTTACCAGATTAAAATGTACTGCAGTATTAATGAAGTAGACTTTTAGACAAATAAAGTAATATACACCCTTAAGTCTGGACTTTGAAGTCTTGCACTCTCTTCTTTATAGGTATTTAGAATTCTTGGTATATGATTTTTGGACATACATACATATTAATTCAAATTATTAATTGTGCTTTTTGTATCTCCTTCTGTATCTATTTCCTTAGCATGCAGGGCCGGAATCGTGGCCTTAATCAGACCAGCAAGCATGCCAAGAAGAGAGAGTGCAGCCTAAATCCAACTTAAACATCATAGAATGGTAAGGTTGGAAGGGACCCCAGGAGATCATCTAGTCCAACCCTCAATGTAGCCCATACAGGTATTGAATCCATGACCTTAGCATTAGCAGCACCATGCTCTAACCAACTGAGCCAAACCTGCCCCTGATCATGCACTGAAGCTTAGCTCCAGTAGAGGTATTTTTCCAGCGTATTTGCTAGAGAAGGTTCTGTAGGCATATGTGTTCCCAAGTTCACTAATTCCTTTCACGGTGTGTAGATGTTAAAGAGGTATTAAACAGCTCAGTGCAGTCCAGGCTTAAGTGATGATACCTTATGCCTAACAGTATTTGGATGAGCTCCATGGTCTGTCTTTACGCCCTCAGAAGCTACCTAAATTTCTAAGCGTCCTCTGGCTATTGGTAATTTTGAATTTAGACATACAAGCAGCAATGTGAACTTTAGAAACCTGAAATACTGAAACAAAATTTAAAATCAAAAGGTTCCTATCATTTTTACCTATAGCTCCCAAGCAGTTGATGAATGGGGAAAAGATTTATTAGAAATAAAACTGTACAAGCAAGTTAGTTATACTTCCATGAAATGGTATAGTTTACATACAAGTGAGGAGGAAGGAGGAGTCTGCAGCTACACAAGCAACTCAAACTGTTAAAAATGGTGTTTTAATCTTACATTTTTACATCTTTAATCAATCTTTCATCAATTTGTATCCAATTACTTTCCTTCCCTGTCACTCAACACAATTTCACATACTTCAATGATACTTGATAATGCTATCATTTGCATTTTCCTTGTAGTCCAGTAATTTTGCTTTTGCTTATATAACAGTTGGTCAGACTTACCAATTCAAATTTCTGTTTTTTTTTCCTATGTAAAGAAAGAACTGTTTCCATCCCCATTGTTTTTAACAGCTGTATATCATTGTCAAAAAACTTCACAGAGTCAGTGGAAAGTATTAAGTGAAAATGACAGAGAAATGTATTTGTACACTACAAAAGTTCATTATTTAGACATTTATACTAAGCCATAATCACTGACTGGAAAATGATTGCAGATAAGGTAATTGAAACTGCAAGTTAAAAATAGTCACTGCTGAACACATGACTTTGGAATAATCAGTGTACATTAAATGTAATTATAGGCTGCATAACAGAGGAAAAAACAAAAGCAGGTCTCTGCTGGGTACCAGCTGCAATGTTGGACAGCTCTTCTCCTAGAAAAGCCAAGAATGGCCTGTATAATTTTAAGTGTATTTATACAAAGGGGTCTGATCTCCCTTTTATGCATGCATACAAGCCACCATCAGCCAACAGATGTGTACGGAGAAGTGAAGAGACCCACTGGCTGTGTAGATGATACAGCTTTAAATAATCTGTTCAGCTAAACATGGCTCCCATGACATGCCATTTTATAATACATTCATCTGCCAAAACGTACTGGGTATACCATTAAACTCCCATTCTCCCATGTATACAAGTTCTTATCTCTTAAACTGTATGAAAGCATAGCAAGAACAGACTGTGAAGAGCGTAACTCAAAGCTTGCATCAATCTGCTTCTCTTTTAGTAAATCAAAAGCAAAAGTTACTGTCATATCCTTAGTGTCAGTAACATACATAACTCCACATGCTATGAACGCGTTACCAGCCTTAGACTTAGGATATGTAGTGTTGATATGCCGAATGACTGAAAATGTTTCTTCATCAATATGTGCTACTATTATATTTTCATCAGTACTTGAGGCATATATAATCCAAAGACCCTTTTCATCCACTGCTACATTGAAATACGTCTTCGAGTTAGAAAAGAGGTAGTTACGACCGTGATATAAGGCATTTTCAATTGTCAGTGTGCCCGATGATGCTTTATCAAGCCCAAGTCTGAAATGAAATGAAATAAGTATTCAGTATATTGTGTTAAAAATTGTCTTTATACACTAGTTGGCTGAACTGATTCTGACTACATTGCTGTTGATAGTATTTGAGCTCAAGGCCCATTGTGACGTCTTTTAAGATGAAGTACCTCGCTCACAGAGCGCCTTCCAAAACACCATGAAAAAAGCTATATGCAGAAATTCCAAAGTAATAGCTAATCTAACGGGTGCACAGTAACATGGACCTCACTTTGATAGGTTTCTTTTTATTTAGTCTATGAACATTTTTGTTATCATCAAGATGAAAGCGGCCAACTAAAAGGAGGAATGGGTATGAAAATGAATTAGATAGTGAGTTAAGCACCACACTTGGTAAAGGTCTGTACAAAAATTTGCTTTCTACTAAGTGGGAACTGAAGGGAAAAAAATGTGATGGACAAAGCAGTGTGAATTCTGGGCAGGTTCACCTAGTCTTAGAGCTCCTCTTTCAAAAACAGTTCAGATAATACAGTGATTTGCTCAAATAAACATCAAAGGAATAAAAGTTCTACTTCTGTAGAACCAACATTGTGACCTCCCACTGGCCTCCATCAAGAGGGACTGAATATCTTACCTCTGATATATTAAAACTGTTTTTATTCCTTGAAATTCCTTAATAGGATGGTAATCTGAAAACAGCAGCCCTTAGCTGTTAAATTGAGTCCCTCTACTAGTTCAAGAGGGTAATCAGGTACTATAAGACACATTTGCAGTTAGCATTTAATTATTTAATAACACTGCACTTAAGCAAAGGCAGACAGAGTAAGCTTTACAGAATGCATTTCTTGATAAGATAATGAAGCACATTTAATAGTCTTGACTTTTAACTATATAGCTCAGTTCCTCAAACACAGAAAAAACATTATTACTCAATACAGATACAGTATCTGCAATAGTTCCAAATGTTTTCTGAAAAGACAGACTGAATGACAGGAACATCTTAGATCCAGCAACTGGCAACAGAAGGAAAAAGTACTGGAAGGATTATTTTTCTGTGGAAGAGATGTTGATAGGACAAACTGGAAAATCATGCTAACGCAATTCAAGCATTCAAGCAGCATGTTTTCCACAGCTTTTGTAAAGCTAATGTCTGCAGCAATTCCCTATTCCAGCATCAGGAGTATATCATTAAAAAAATGCCTCATGGCTGAAGAAACTTCTGGGAGATACACGTACCACCCAGTTATTCTTGTTACTCACTTCATATTTATAAATAATTTCATGCATGGGAAAGGCCTAAAAAGACAGGCACCCTTAGCAAGAACACTCCCAGAGAAATGCAGCTCGTGTTCAGGAGTTTTTCTAGACAGAGTTGACAAGATTTATTACAGATGTGCAAGATCAGCAGTACAGAGGACAACATCCTCTCTTTTTCCATTCCTGTTTTATGTGAAAATTCTAAAGGCAGCAGAGAAGACAGGTTTCGTCCTTGAGGTTCCCCCCCCCCCCCCCCATCAAGGCCAGTCTAGCCTAGCACTCCAAATGGGTCAAAAATTTATTAATCATCTGCCAGCTTGGAGTAAATGACAAAATGTAGTGCAATATTTCATCAACCACAGCAAAGCAAGCTACAAAGACACTTCCGTTCACTATGATGAATGAAGTCAACAAAAAAGAGTAGATATGGGAAAGCATGTTAGGAAACAGAGGAAGGAATGGAGCATTCATAACATAAGGGATGCGACCATTGAGAGAAAGCCAGCCAGAGGAGATCAGCAAAACCTAGTTTCTGACAGTAAGATGCAGAACTTTTTTTTATGTGTTTTTCAACATTTGCAATATCAGCCAGCCAAATCCTCACCTGTTCTTTACATTAAATACAAAAAATCCCTGAAGCATATCTTTTTCCAGCCCAAAATCAAGGACTTCACTATCACAGAGTTCATAGTGTCTACTCCTATCTGTGCTGGAGGTAAATAATCTTAGAGAAAACTGAACAGAAGGGCTATCTCTCAACAACTTCTCAGAGAAGTTCTCAGACTTTTACAGATAATCTGTGTTAGTCTCTACATGAAGGCAGTTCCCAATTAGTGGTACCCAAGTATGGGTTAGGAACCTCTGTCCTATCACTGTATTATTTAGACAGTGTTGGTTGTTTAAAAAACAAAACTCCCTGACAGTATTTAAAGAAGGTTGCTAAAAGGTGGGCATGTCTCTGGCAGAATAATTATTATACAATCCCAGCAGCTTGTTCGCATTCCTTGGCTTCCAAATGATAATAGGAAGAAGATGTTCACACCTGCTTGGGAAGAGACATCAAAGTATAGCAATGTTCTTGGCTCAAACATCAGAGTCATGTAAGGGAACTTGAAAGCAGATGCAATCTTTTGCTTGCCCTTGGATTGTCTGCATTTGGCTCTTCCCACAAGACGGCATTTTGTTTTTGATTTGTACTATCTGTCTCTGTCCTCAATAGAAAGTGAAGGAACATAGATGTAATTCCCAGTTCAATTTCAGGGAGACATTTTGGGACAGTTGTAGAAATTTCTGATTATGAGAAATCAATCAGTGGAGCCACTCCTCACTAATGGAATGTGCAATTCACTGGGTCACCATGTCCTCAGCTGATGCCTTAGTGTGTATCTCCACACTGGCAGCATTAGCCAACAACTTCTACTGGCTAAGAATGGTGCTATCTGAGCACAAGGCATTTATGGTGCAGAAGTAGGAAGCTCTGGAAAGCCAAGATGCTCCAAAGCAGGTTTCCACCATATAACCCTTCATTCTTCTCCCCTAAAATAGCACTGAACGAATTCCCACCCTGATGCAGGCACGAGCACCACTTACTTTCTTTATTTAAATTCCCTTTTCCTGAGCTCCAAATTCCTTAGTTCCCATTTCTTTCAGGTAGTTTTGAATACAGCCAGAAAGTGCAAGGACACTCAAAGCAACATAATGAATGTATAATGCAAGCCTACTGGAACCCAGGATATGCACAGAAAAATCAGTTGTCATCTCTGCACGTGACATCTTGTTAATCTTGAGGTCCAGTTGCCCCATGTGGATCATGTAGCTACTACAAAAGTTAACAACTTGGATGCAGCTCTAACAATATCTACAGAACTGGTAGAGCAGAGAAAAAGACCTGAACTACCTTCCCAGTTCCCTTCCTTCCCTCGGCATCTGAACACACAGACTGTATGGAAGGTCGGTGGCCCACATTCCAGTTACAGATGGGAAAGAATTAATAACTCTTTAAGTCAGTGATCATTCTCTCCATTCTTCCTACTCTAGACAGGCTCCAAAAGAAACAAAATGGTATAGAAAAGTCGTCTGCTTTTCCAACTGAGGTTCCTTTCCAACACTCTGAGCAATTGCTCCTGTTTCTAAAACATCGTTTGCCTTAAGCCAACTGTTTGACTTACTTACTTCAGAATGACATTGGTTCCTCCCTTTTGATAGTACAGATGATTGTTTTGTACTGCATGACCACATCCATAGAAGAACCCTGTGATGTTAATGATCCTGTAGCTGTCATTCAGCAACGCATTGGAATTCTCATATTCTTTTATAGAGTTTCCTAAATGGAGGGAACAACATGAGTTTAACAACTGGTTTATCTAAGTTCTGAAATTTCTACCTTAAATTTCAATCTCTACTAAAATTCAACAAGAATCAAGTTTCTGACAGACAAGCATATTTGTGTTTTCAGCACTGATTCAAAAACACTGGAACATGATAAAATAATCAAACACTAAAAATCTATATAGCTGTTTGTGTGCCTGCATTCCATTGACCTGATGGGCTCAAATTCTAAAAACAGTTGGCAAATACACATACCGTATTTCCTTTTTCCACTTAGGTCCTGGAAATTGTCCTGCACTAAGGATATGCCTTACTAAGCTGGAAGGCAAAATGCTTACATACAATTTAGGGAAGTAAAACCATAGGAAGCTGTTAAAAGAATACAGAGGCATGAACAACATGCATTTAAACTGGGATTTGTTAGGGAAAAAAAAATCCTAAAACTATTTTCAGAGTTAACATTGGATTCTGAAAATGTCTGAGAATAGTACAAATTATGAAAATTCTAAGACAAAAAGTCTGTAATCGTGTATATAATCACCTATCACACAGGTAATGTGGAAAACTTTCTGAAGATAGATGTGGGTAAAATAAATCAGACTTAACTAGAAATATTAATTTGGTAAGGTAAGAAATTTTTTTTTTTTTTTTTTTTTTTTTAAGTTTTAAACACTGGAACAGGTTGCCCAGAGAGGTTTTGGAGTCTCCATCCTTGGAGATATTCAAAACCCAACTAGACACAGTCCTGGGCAGCCTGCTCTAGTTGACCCTGCTTTAACAGAATGTTTGGACCAGATGATCTCGAGAGGTCCCTTCCAACTTCATCTATTCTGTGATTCTGTGAATTTAGAAAGCAATATTAATATACCACTAGACTTTTGATCAGTAACAATTTCTAATGTACCTGAAAAATGCATGGTAAGCCAAATCCTTTCATCACTTATATTTGCAGGTTCCCGCATCCAAGTTCCAAACGTTTGCTGTACACTGACAAGGTGAACAGGACTTCCTACAGATGTTATGACACATTCTAGAAGAAAAAAAGCACATCTCCATTATCTCTGATTTTAAAGCAGTAAGCAGTAGTTAGTCTTACTTTCTGTAGTAGATTACCGGGTTTTTTTGACTGATCACTGGTTCTATCTTCAGCTTTTCCAGCCAAAGTGTCATCATTTGGTACAGCACATGTCTCACCTAGAATTGAGAGAGAAGGGGTAAATAGCAATTTTCTACATTTGGCATTAACAGATAGGTATTTAGTAACTCTAGTAAATTTCTTACTTTTCAAAAAGTGTATTTTTTGTATTCAGAATAATTTATTAACATAATCACTCAGTATCTTCATCCAGTACTAGTGGATATGGGTATGTCCTTATTTGAATCTAAAATTCTGCAATTTTGGCACTTCACAAAGTTGATAATGAGAAGAGCTTTGGGAGCAAAACACCAACTCTTGACTCACTCAAATTTATCATCTAAAATAAATGCATAAATTCCACACAGAGAAATGGTTCTCCCTCCCTCCCCACTCTACTCCCCCCAAAAAAGTAGAAGTATTTTCCCCATCCCTCAGCTATTCAAAAGGTAGCTGGTTGGGTTTTTCCTTAGTAGTTGCTGTTAAAACAGTGCCTGAAGGAAATTACTTATGTTCTTTTTTCTATAAACCCAGAAAACTCTTTTGCCTTTTAAATAAAGCAAGACGTTTTATTTTGCTTGGAACAAAGAAAGAACAGTCCTCCACTCTGTGCTGACGATAACTTCATTTCGTTGCAGCCTTGTTCACTGATCCCGTTCTTACATCCCACCTCCTTACACAGCTCACACTGCCTGACAAGCAGGCTGCAAACTCTTTGGGCCATGCATTTTCATTACTGCTTTTCAATAGATCTCTGGGCTATACAGGACTATGATGAAGTTTAAATGGGCAGCATAGTAGCAAAAAGTGATATAACTGTAAAGTAATGCTGAAAGGGTAGTGTGACATTCAGGGAGAAAACAGACAGATTACATTGCACTGTTGTTTTCCCTGTAGGTTATATTCTCTCTATGTCATGCAGAAAGAAACTATTTCAAAACAGAGCAAGAACAAAATGTTTTTCTTTCATCCATTTATCAGGGATGTTTGGTGATATGACCTTAAAAGTTTGCAAGTGATCACAACATATTTCCCAAAAAAGGCACAACCAGACAATCCAAACCACAAGGAGATGAATGCCTATAGCCAGAATCTAGCAATCTCTCCAGATCCCTTTTCAGCTCCTATCTCAAAATAGTCTCAAAATACCTCATAAAAAAGAACTTGATCAGTAAAAATTAAGAAATTGCAATGCACAAGCTTATTTTCTTGGGCTAATTCTAATTGAGACAGTTAGCTGTAAGAGCAATTCCGCTAGACAACTAAGAGTTTGATACAGTCAAGAGGAGCAGATCAGTGTTTCTGGAGAAGCTAAGTGCACTGCTTGGATTTGAGAACATCTGCAATGTTCTCTGAGAAATTTCAACCGCATGAAAGAAAGCAACTAAACCTAAAAAAACAGTTTGCAATCAAAGCTTGCTTGGTGAAATTTTCATTGCTTTCTTTCCATCAAAAAAGATAAATATCTACTGGTTCTGAGCATAAAATATTCTGGCTGCAAGTAAGTAGTTTACAAGACAATAAAAATATTGATTTGGACTATCTGGGGCAGTAGGGAAGAGAAGGGAGGGAGGGAAGGAAAGGGCAAGGGAGAGAGAAACAGGAATGTTTGGTTTCTTTTAGGATTAGCAAACAGTACCATTGTGAGAAAATATACCTGAGCTTCCAACTCATATCTCTCTTCTGCTACAGAAATCAGGATTTTCTGTTTCAAAATTTTATCCAAATAAAACATTAAAATATTCTTATATTCTTATGTAAGAAGTTAGTTACAGTTGCAAAGCAGCATGTGTGTTCTCTTTTTGTTAAAAGGATATGAATATTTAACTTCCAGACTGCAAAAGCTGTTTTATTCTTTGAATTTTGATAATGAAGTCTCATCCAATTGCTCATAACAAGTAAATGCTAGCTGAGGAAAAATCTTTTCTGTGTAGAGTTATTTAAGCATAATTCACTTCAGTACATCAGGGTTTAAAATCTTTTAGAAATCCACCAAATAGCTTATCCTCTAAAGCCCCTCAGTCTCCTCCACACTTTAAAACAGGCCACCTATGTAAATTGCCATATATCTTGTACAGTAGTTCCTGCATTTCTGCATCTCAATCAGTATCATATTTCTGCTAAACATTGTAAGCATCCTTACAATGGCCTCCTTTCTAACACTTCAATATCCAGCATCTCCTGACTGAGGTTTTTACATGCTGCTACAATTACATGCTATATTGAAGAAGTAAGAGAGGGAGATAATTGATATATGTTCCATTCAGTATTAAACTTTCAGTGTAAATTGTTAATGGCTATAATAAAAAAAAAATTCATCTTAGCAAACTGTGCAGAACGATGGTTAGGAGGAAGGAAAATGTTAATGCACATACTAACTCTGGCCCGCTCAAAACTATAAGCTAAAATTGGCATTGCTAATGGTTAATCACAAATTACCTCCTTGCAGCAGACAATTTAGGTGCTAAAAAGCCTTAATACTGTGTACTTTGCCTACAAGGTAAAGGGCTGATGGTGTCAAACTGGCAGGAGAGAGAAAGATGGGAAAAGAGTATTTCAAATCCACTACCACCAAGAGCTTTTCTCTTAACACTGGAAAACTCTACCTGCCTCCCTGCATTTTTATCACTGGAGCATAAAATCACAACACTCTTTAACGGTGAGACATACTGATCAGATTGCATATTTCAGACTTAACTGCATGAAGTTTTTATGCTATTCACCTTTGGTATGCCTCTCAAGAAACTACATTCTCAATTACAAAAGAAAATCCACTTTACCAAACACTTTCAGAGATAACTCCCTTCTCTTCTAGCAATATGAAAGAGAAAAGACCAGTAACCAAGACATTTGTTGCTATTCTTTTATTGGATCACCCTGACCTCATGAAAAGCAAGACTTCCCATCCCCTCTTTATTTGAGAGGAAAGTTTGTCCCAGAACTTTAACAGTAGCAAGAGTAATTGGAAGCAGCAATCATCTTTGTCATCAAACGCACTTCTATCCAGTGTTTAAGGACAAGAACAGCAGAGGCCAGATCCAGTATGTAGGCGGAAATACGAAAGTTTGCTTCCACTCTCAAGGTGGTGTGAGCTAGAAATACAGTGCTGTTCTGCACCAGCTTCTTTACTTTCCATAATCAGCTGACAGCTTGAACAAGAATTTTCCAGTCACCACAATACCACATTGTTTGTAGCACCCACGTTCCTAAGTGTCCTAGCCACCAGCTCTATCTCATCTCCTAGTGCTAATTCTTCACTGTCAGGGAAAAAAGAGGGGGAAAAAAAGAAAGAAAAAAAAGAAAAAAGAAACACCTTGGACACTTCAAAGTCTTTTTTTTTTCTTTTAAAACAATTTTCAGGAATGTCAGATAACATTTCTGGCTAAAATTTTCAGAACCATCTAGCAACTTGGGACCTCTATCTTGAAATTTTCTTTAAAAAAGTTCCTAATATTCCCCCAAAAAATGAGTAGGGACAACCAACTGGCAGCTAAAATCATTTGGGGGGGGGGGGAATCAAACCCTTTCTTAAAGCTTTGGACCTCAAAACAGATTTTTTTGGAGCATTAGAACAACACATTACAGAGATTATATTTTCGGTGCTCTTGAAAGTAAAGTTCTTTAGGGAAGTTGCAAATACCATCACAGATAGCCTCAATATACTTGTTAACTTTTCAGAGACTATTCCCAATCATAAGCATGCAAAAAGAAACTTAAATCTGTCTGAAAAATCCAATCCAAAATGAAATTGATCTATAATAAATATCTGTAAAAGATATGCTAGAGAATGTATTTATTTTAGCATGTTTTTAGAAAATACAAGTTTTTGTATCGTGTTGACACCAATAAACAAAATGCTTAGCTAATATTAATATATTTAAATCCATACAAAGTTCATGGATGGAAGAAGTTCGGCATGGAAAAAAACATGCTTAGTACACTATGTATGTCAATACGTTTACAAAATAATGTGTAGACAGCAAGTTGCTTCCAACCTGCCACCTGCTAGTGGAGATCTATGCCAATTAAATTTCCTCCATATATGCTTCACACTGCAGAGGAAGTACTTCACTGATTAAAAATACATGCACATGCGCACACACACAAACACTTCATCTGAGGCATAATTTTAATCTATATGACAAAAAGAGCTTCTAAAACACTGATAGAAGTTGTGACATTAAACACTGACATGATTTTTAACATCCACAATATGAAATTCAATCCTGGTGGATTTACTGGTGTCTAGCATACCTGAAAATCATACCAAAGATACCTCATGGCAAACTTAATGTCAGCAGACAAATCAGTGACTAAAAAAACAAAACACCACCAAAACACCCCCCAAATCCCACCCCCCACCCCCCACCCCCTCCCCCCGCAAAAAAAAAAAAAAAAAAAAGACAGCTTTAGCAACAGCTTATTCAGGTTATAGTCTACCAACTGGCAGTCCAGAAACTCGGGCTATTTGCTGTACAATTCACAGCCAACTGCTGCAGCAGCTTGAAGTTTAATTTTTCCTTTCTGAATATTAGAATTAGTTGTAGTTCATAAGTGCAGCTACAGTAGAGCAAATAAAAGAGTCATGATCTACCTGTCACTTGAGATGACAAAACATCTGAGATAACGATAAATAGCAAAAACAGAAAAGAAGTAGAAATCTCCTTATTCCAAAAGTTATGCATTCTTTTGGACACAAAGTCTCAGAAAAGCCTTTTACCTTCCTCCAGCTTTTAAAAGTCTTAGTCAGTTCAGCTTAGTTCATTTCTGCCAATGACCAGGCATTTCATTACATAAAATTCATTTAATTATGCAGCCTAGTTAATAGGTGCTGTATTTACATATAATTTTAAAAATCAACATTTAAAAGCTAAAGATCTGAATAGCATTTCTCTTACTTTCCAAAACTACCCCTCTTAGCAGAAAACCCCACATGCAGGTACTTTGTCTAAGCATTAGAAGTAGACGTAAAAGAGAGAGAAACTATACTGGAGACAGCTTGCTGCCTCATCTAGATTTTATTTCAGCAAAACATTTAAGTATATGATCAGCTTTAAGTTTGTGCAGTTTTATTAAAGCCAACAAAATTAAAACATGCTTACTGCTTTGTGAGACTCAGAGCAACGAGTATAATACTGAACCTGTCAATAATACTAGAGAGAACAAAGAAAAGAACTAACCTGTGCATTTGCTGTTGTATATGTTCTCTTGAACCTGTGCTTTACCTTTACGCTTTCCTGGGGGTCCTGGAGGTCCTGGGGGCCCAGGTGGTCCAGGGGGCCCTGGCAGTCCAGGATCACCTTTTGCACCTGTGCACAAAACACAATATGATGTTGCAGACCTTGTAGGAAAATGGGCAACCTGCAGAGAACTGCAGGTGTCCACTGATATGATAAATTGGCAAGATCGCTAAAGCAGCCTCCCTTTTCTTAAAAAATTGCTATGTACAGGAACATAGCTCAGTAAACTCACTGGATGCTGTTTGGTAGGCAATGAACCATCTAGAATTTCAGAAGTTCTAACACAATTCATCTGTCTGGATTACAGGCATCTACAGTACTATAATTTAGGCAGCTTGTATTTTTGACTGTCATGTTGCTTCACTCACACACTCCTGAATAGAAATCTGCCCCTTACTTTCTAATAGGAAAAAAAAATGCACCGCAAAAAAGAGGAGGAGGAAATGAACTGTCTAAAAGCATACTGGGAAGGATGGAATTCACACGATCTCCAGCAAAAGCCTGAGTAGAAAAACTTCTGTGTAACTGCATTATAAAAGGAACATAATCCCCTGGGCAGTTCTTTTAACTTTCTGGAGCTACACACACACACTTGAGACTATTACAAAGGGATTCTAATATCTGAACTGTAGCAATACCCCAAAGCTCCACTGTGCATAAAGTGATCGTATTTGTTAGTGCTACTTTTGTTGACCACATTCAAGCTGCAAAAACAGAGTACTTTTTTTTTTTCTTTTTTTTTTTTTCCTGTACACTGTTCCAGAAAAGCTCCTAGGAGCACTTCTTCCTACCTTCTAATATCACATCGTTATTTGCATCTCCTTTTTCACCCTTTGCTCCTCTTGCACCTTTTCCTCCTGGCATACCATCCTTGCCAGGTAAACCCATTTCTCCAGGTTCTCCTTTTGCTCCTTGATCACCTTTTGGTCCTGGGACACCTAGAAATAAAAGCATTGCAATACTAACAAACTGTTCCACTAATAAGCATATTTTGTAAAGTCAGCATACACATTTTTTTAAATACAAAACATATTCACCTTATTCGGATTTTTTTCTCCCTAAATTTAACTGTGTAGGTATAATTTGTTTTGCTTTTTAAACAAACGTAGCAAAACAGCATACAATCCATCAGGTGCAAGTACTACATTCTTTACGTAGTATTCTCCAAGTTTTGTGTATGAGATATAGAGAGACCTGACCCCTGCTAACAGTGGCTGGAGCATTCTTGGATAAGTAGGAATACTAAGAAAAAGTATGAAGTAATATATCTAGATGTCAGTAACATATTGGTAACAGCTGTGATCTGTAAGGCATTAAAGGGCATTTTCATGGCTCCTCTAGACTTTTTCTTAATGTAATTAATTACACTTTAACATTTCAACATTTAACATGTTCATAAAAAAGAACACCTTAATTTCCTTAAGAAGTACCTTCCTTGCACTTTTGACATGTTCCACTGTTCCAACAGACCACAGATTTAGTTAACTAGTAATATCTTCACATAGCTACTATACTTGCCTTTAAACTTGTTATCAGAATGAATAATCAGTCCATATACTTTATGCATTTGATCATTTGGTAACATATCATATTGAAAAAGATACTCAACAGTTTGTCCTGTATGATCTCAGTTGGAACCTTTTCCAAAAAGGAAAACAATGGTGTGTTGGTACAGTTGACCTATCAACATTTGGCACAGTCTGCTTCTATGGCAGCTAATGTTTTCCCACTTTAGAAGAAAGAAATGCAACAACTGTACTAGAAGAAGTATGAGTGTTCTTACAGGCACAGGTTAGAAATAAAATCAAGTTTGTTAACACTTGAGAAGAAAATGCTTGTTCTTCTACTTATGATTCAATTATTTAAATTGATTTTGTGGAACCAGAAACAGAATGTCAGTTTTGGGGTAAAATCTGAAATGTGTCTTTGGCACAATTGCCACTACATTCTCTGAAGACAGGTTCTCAACTTCCATTCTCCAAATTTAAAATTTGTTGAGAAATACTAAAGAACATGTACTGTCTGAAACCACAGTAGAAAATCATCCCACCTGTACCTGCCAGCAAGCCCACATGTCAAGGTGCAAAGTTAGAATAACAAATAGGCTACTATAAATATCTACCTGCTAACATCAGCCCGTCCACTCAGCAGCATGCCCTTCCTCTTCTCCATTCCCCACGCAGTACTACCATTCTGATGCCCTTCTGTCTCCTCACTCTCCTAGCGTGCACAACCCACTTTCTTCTCACTCTGCCTTGAAGACACTGAGTTTCAGTATTTACTTGCAAGGAGTTGTTGTGCATCAGATAAATCAATAGATAAACCAATGACTGCTTTGCAGTTTACAGCCGCTGAGCCCAGTAACTACCTACCTGCCATTTCAGCTACTGCACAGTGATGGATCTAACATGCTGGGTCTACGGCCCTTCTCAATATTCAGCCTTTGCTCTGTCCTGTTTTGTCACATGCTGATGAGCCAGACAGCTAACAGACAACAGCACTTCTGCTGCTGGTCCTCTCTATTCTTTGTAGAAACATGTCACAGTGAACACAGTAAGGCAGGCCAAACAATTTCCTTGATCAGCATGTAAAATCGCTTGTGGACTGCATGTGGCCCATGGACTATTGAGTAGAGCTGATAAATCTGTTGGAGTCAATTACATTACAATAGTACCTGGACACCCTGCAGGATTTAGACACTGCTGCATCAAGAAATTTAGCTGACACTAACAAAACCTACTCCAAGAGTTTAAAGCCTAAATGAACAGTATAGAAAGCAAGAAAAATATGGAAATATGCTACTCCTTTCTCCAGCCATAATTATTAAGTTTCTGGAATCCAAAGTATCCCCAGCCGTAACTATTATGTATCTGGAACCCAAAGCAAGGGTTACCATAAAAATACGGTAACATTTAACGATGCCCACCCACAAACTCTGAGTTTGGGGATTTTCTTTTTTTAAGCCATCTGAAGCTCAGGTACCCTTATGTCAACAGGTTAAAGGAATAGAAATATTCTTACAATGACAGTATTTACTAGCAACTTCATAATACTGAGATTCAGTTAATTTCCTCTCTGTGGAATAAATCAGAAGTAACCTACAAAAAGTCAGTGTAAGACAAAAGATGTTACTTCTTTCAGCAAGGGCAGAATTATGTAATATGTAAATTCTTCCTATACACTGAAAGCCTGTACAAAGGTCTAAAAGTAACTGCATTTGAACAGAACAGTACGGAAGGATTTTTAACAAAGAAAATCAAAAACTAAAAATACCTATTTTTCCTCTTTTCCCATTTAATCCGGGTTCACCCTTTTGTCCTGGTATACCTGGAGCTCCATCTGATCCATTGTAGCCAGGCAATCCATCCAGTCCAGGAGGCCCTGGACAGAACAAACAGCATAACTGAATTTTCACTGTTAAACGCAATTAATTCTTAAAACCATTGTATTTATTAGTCACTATTAGACAATTGTCCATTATTTGCTATGCCAATACAGTATAACCCTTTTTGTTTGTTTTGTTTTTAAACAGTTAACTATAGCACCAAACTTACGGTGAGTATTTACTCTGCATAAGAAAATTGTCTCCAAAATGATTGCTGTACACATTCTGCATTAAGGCCACAACATATCAACCTTTTGAATGCTGCTTCTGGGACAAACTCAGTGGAACCCATCCTGTTCCTCATTCTGTCAGTGATTGTAACATCCTCCATAAGCCACATAAGCTTTAACATTGCTTCTGACATCAGCCTGCCTAACGTAACACAAGCATTTACCTACTTATCAAGAATACTGTGGTTGGCTTGATATAGGAGACTTTTTTTCCTTCCATTGTCTCTACCTGAACCCCACAAACAAAAAGTATCTGATACCTTTCTGATAAAGATGATGATTCTAAGCAGACACACAGGGGAAAAAAAGCAGGGAAACAACAAAGCAAGTAGCCATTCATATAGCCTAGCAACCACTTCTTGACTGAGAGCAGAAAGAGAATTAAATAAGAAAAACAGAGAATTTTTATGAAAAAGAAAAATCACTAACCAAAATTATTTACTCTTTTTTATCTACTCATCTCCTCAGCTAAGTGCAGCTTAATGTCAATTCTATCTGGTTTTGATCAAATACATTTTAGCAAGTGTAAAACTATTCCACTCCCTCCAATAGTGGAGGAAGTAATACCTATAGTACCTAAAGCCTTCTACCTCTCCGAAGGGACACAAGCTGACCTAAGTACAGAAATTTAAAAAGCAGTCATTCAATCCTCCTTCATTCTAATTAGCAAAGGAAGATTATTCTGTAAAAGTTACTTTTCTACATTTCAGCGTTTTATAACAGCAACTATTTCAATTATCCAAAAATGTCACTGCAATTGTGAAAGTATCTTACCTGGGGGACCTGGGGGACCTCCATCAAGAAAAGCAGAAGAACACAAGAAAGAGAAGAAATAGTAAGATTAACCTAGCAAGAAAACAGAAATCAATTCCAAATTTAACTGATTAGCATTAGATTAGAAGAGTAAAGGAATAAAAAGCCCTTCAGATTTCAAAATACATATCTATGGATTTAGCTGGTTTGTATTAAAATTAATAATGAGACACTAGCACAAACTCAGCTAGACTTACTGAAAGACTATCCTTATAAGCAGTTATATACACAAACCTTCTGCAAATTTCAAATGATAAAGGTTTAATAAGCAACCTCTAAAGCCTAATCTCGTTACCAGGGGTTTACATGCCTTCCCAATGCCATGCACCTGAGTCATCCAGCAATTATTATATTTCCAATATATAAGGGTCTCTAAAATCTTTTTATAGGAGTTGAATAGCTTTACAGTAATGATGAATGTCATGATTAAAAATCCTGTAGAAAATACACATTAAAAACACACTTCCCTCTGTTTTTTTCACATATTTCACCACAGTTCAGGATTCAGACTATTTAAATAGAGGGAGAAAAAAAATCTGCCATTCCTATTAACTACACCTAAATCACAGTTGAGCTTTTTACATTTGATTGTTCTCTAGACAGGACCAGATTGCCCACATAAATGCACTGTATTTCAGCAACATGTACTACATGAAAATTCATCTTGTTCACTCTGACTTTAGTTCAAGGACAGGGCCTTAATGAGAAGGAAGCATAGCAGGCAAGAGTAAGACATTAACCAAAAATGTTTCTGTAACAAGATTTGTGTGACCTCCAATACACACTAGTTAAAAACTAGGGAAAATTATTAGGATACAAAGAAAGGTGCTTGCTGCAATTAAAGAACCAAATTAATTCTGCAAACATTTCTATCCAGCTGACTGGATAGAATACCGCCTTGTTTCAAGAAAAACTCAAACAGAGAACTGTAGAAATTATAAGATTTCCCCTAAAGATAACAAATTTCAGCATTAATTAGAAAGCATTATGAGTAAAGTGAAAAGCATTTTATAATACTATTACAGAGATGATCACTTTTAATCAGTACAGACAGTAATGTCAGTTAATAACTGTCTGCCAATTTTCCACTAAGTGACCATAGTTTCCATGCTGTGCATGTAATGTCCATTAGTGCCTTCAATTACTTTGTCATCTCAAATTCTGAAGCTCCTGATTATCCTCTTATCAGCATAAGATAAATAAGAAATGGGCTTTAAAAGTAGTAAATGTCACAGAGTTAGAGTAGAGAAAGCCAGTATTAGAGAGAGACACAATTTAACTGTGTGGAGAGCACAATTTAGTTGCATCAAGAGAGCAAAGAGGTGCCAAAGGCACCAAACTGCATGAATTCAGAATTCTGGAGCTCAAAGAAACACACATTTATGCTGTCTGTGGTTCAGCCTCTGCTACAAGCAGAATTTACCTGCAATTTCAGAAGCAGCATTTAACATCTGTCTATACTATGGTAATTCTTGCTTGTGTTAAAATCAGTACGCCGGACAGCAAGTGAAGTATTTTTCTTAAACTCATAAATAGTGGCTGATTTCCAATCTTCTCATTTTCAACAAGAATACACAGCTCAGTCCATTATCATCTTCAAAGCCCTTATATTGGCTACTACTTGACATTTTCAACACCAAATCACAAAGAAACTTCTCACATCTTCTGGTGCCCAAGCCATCACCTATTTCAAGTTCCCACAGGTACGTGAAATCAGACAACCTGTTATCACACTCTTGTAGCAGGGAAGGAGATTGCTTACCTAAGTCCCACCACTCCACAGGAACTAGTACAATGGAAGTAAGTTTCCATAACTTATGTGTTCATTCCATGCTGTTCCTTTCATTGTAGGGACTCATACAAATATACCAAGACTAAATGTCAACCAGTATTTTAAATACTCACCTCTAATTAGCTTTGCTTATGAAAATTACATGGAAAATAAATAGATCCAGGTAACATAATTTCTTAAATTCCAGCATTTCTAATAAGCAGGTATAAATAAATCAAGAACTTACTACCTTTGTAAAATAAATTTATCTTTTTAAAATAAATAATCCAAACAATATGCAGATTCTGACAGAGTAAATAGCATATTTCTATGACATTCTAAATTGTACTTCAAGTTCTCTGTTGTAGTTTGGTATTCCTAAAGGGAAAAACAGCGGCAGACATACCTGTTAAGCATATCCCTTTTGTGCTGTTACATAAATCCACCATCACTCGGACCTAGCATTTCAAAGAATATAAAGTTCAAAACAATGCATGCCACAACAATTCAAAGAAAATAATCCAGTTTACATTGGCTACAGAAATCATACAGAAAACAAAGATGTAATTGTCTACTTTTTGCTTACAATAACAAAATATTTAGGACTCTATTTTAACATTGTGACACTGTCTCTTTAGGCAGTGATTCTCTTGTAGACATTTGCTCTATGTACCTCATTTTAAACCTTACTGAAGAAGTTCTTACTGGTAAGAAAATATTGGGCAGACAACTTTGTGTATTATGCATTAAGATTTACATTTTACTGCAATTAAAATGCATGTTGTTGCTCATGCATGGCTCTATCAGTGGAACGTATTAAAAGCCAGAATCAGCCAGTAAGTGTTTAGTTCAAACATATTTTATAGGTATATCAAATGATGGATATTTTTCCAACAAAGCAAATCCAATGTGAAAGGTGAGCTATGTTCCAAGAAAGTCATTTTTTTTACCTTAGAATAACCTAGATTTGTGAAGTTGGAATGGACCTTCATATCCATTCAAAATAATAAAATTGAGTAATGACACATTTCATAAAACCAAGCTGGAGGAGGTGAATTCATACACATGCTTTTTATCTAGAGTGGACCAAAATTTATCAACTAAAAGGTCATCTTTACAAAATACATTATAAGTTTTTGATATTTGCTTCTATATTTCTTCCTAATTTATATTTTTAAACACATATGCAGGTTCTTAATGCAACACTCAGTCCTGCAAAGTAATGAACTCTCTGACTTCCTACAGACTTTAATGATAGCTGATAGTATCGATCGTACATGATCAAAGAGTCATTATGCAAATGGTTAGGCTACCATTCCACAGATGAACTTCTTGACCATCATAAAGTAGTTCTTTTCCTTTCCATCATAAGCAGGCTTTTAACTTTATTTTTTATCTTCATGTTAATGTTTTGTGCATTTTGTCCCTTGAGCAGCCTGGTCTTACATAAGTCAGCCCTGTTTCAAGTGAGGAGCTGGAACTCCAACTGATTGTATACTTGATTGCATATTCTTACGTTGCCAATATAAACTTATCAGTTCCTCAGAGTTGTGTTAGATTGACCCACATGTCATCACCAAAGCTAAGACATCATTCAGTTTAGCACAATAGAGCAAACTGGAACTCAACGGGCAAGAAGAGCAAGTTAACCTTGTATACCCAGTAATTCAGCATGCAGGGAGGTGTACACTATTCTCTGTATTTGTATTTGGGTTGCTGATAAAGCTTTACAGCTATTTCTATCTATAACAGCAAATATTTGCAACAAAGCTTTATCAGTCAAAGTGCTAGTCTGTTGGCATAGCTGTATTTCCACTGGGCACGCTTCACTGTTAAGGCAGATTGTCTTTCCAGCCTAAAAGACACTCTAGGATAGATGAGGCCTAGAAAAATGTTCCTGAAGACTTTGTGTATGCTTGTACAGGCTTCTGATGTACTAAGATCTCATCACATTTGCAGAAAGCCTGAATTAAAAACCCAGAAGTGAACCGTACATTTTGACTAGGCAGATATTCATGTTATGTCCTGCGTGCTGAGAAACAATGCTATAAAATGTTTTGCAACTCATCAAAACATCCAATAGAAATAAGAATATTACAAAAATGAGCACAAGAACTGCCTCAGCTCTCTAAGGGAAAGTCTAACTTCTGTAGTCAAAGAGGGAAGACAGGCCTTTACAATATATGGTAATTTATGAACATTTCTACATAGAGAGTTGCACTTTTATTCAGCTTTGTACAATTGCTTTATTTACAAATAATAGACTACACTAGTCTCAAAATAGAGAGCAAGCATAACTTAATATGAAGGGCAAAGATTTGTTTATTCCTAGCACCTAAGTTTATTTGCCACTGTCAATCCTTATTTTTGTAATTAATGCATCATTAGCTCAAATGACTAATGTAATAGATTCAAATAAATGAAAATTATTTTGATGGCATGTCTATTTTTGCTGAAAAAAATTAAACTATATTTGATTACAGATTTCAATTCTGTCAAATACACTGGATTCCAGATTGTACTGAAAAAGCTTTTATGTTCTGAAGTTTTAGACTCAATTTTTATTTAGCAAAGAGCTAATTGCTTTTGCATATCAGAATTTGTTTTTCTCTTCCTCTCACCCCTCAGAAGAGCTTCGTTTCTACACTATAATTTATAGAATACATGATGTCCAAGTGCTTTTTTTAAAAAAAAAAAAAAAAAAAAAATCAAACTGCGTTTTAATCTAAATGGTTTTGTTGAGATGGCTGATGTAATTACAGCCCAATTTGGAGCCTTCCAGTTATCTCAACAGCATTATTTTTGCTGATTGGGGCAATCCAAGTGACGTTAACAACATAACACTCTAGAACTGAATGTGCTGTAACAGCCTACATCAGAATCTCCAGCTTAATCACGGAAAGGTTATTACATCATCCTCCTAATCAACCAGCATCATATTTGCCAAGAAAGGAACAGGTGTGAGTATCTTGTTTAAATCCGATAAACACAGTATTTTTCCTCAAGAAAGAGGAGAAAAAGTGAGAAACAATGTAAACTATGAAGCAACTATTCAGATAATTAAAGAGATACCCACAGGCCACCACCTCTTCCAGCATTTTAAATCCCATTTTTAAAGTCACTGCTCACAGCCTTCCTGGACTGCTACCCTCCCATCAGTCCTTCTGCAGCAGCAGATTTGCCAATTTCCTATTCTTTTTCTTTTAAAAATAAAAACCATTATCAAAAAGCACAAAACCAACACCATACCATGCTATTGAAGCTGAAATATGATTTTTGATGTCTAAAGTTATTTCAAAGATTCTTGAATGTTTTCCACAAAACCATTTTTTCCCCAACCAGCTGTTGTATACAGCTGTAAGATATTTATACTTGTTAAATATCAATAGGTGCAGAAATAATTTCTACTAGAAGAGAGATGCTGCTCAAGCAAGAGCTCCATTTGAGGCCCACATTCCGCAGAGCCCCGGAGCATCCCTGTAAATGCCACTGACACAACAGAAACCATCCCGTGGCCCATAAAGACCTTTAGCTCGTGCCATAGAGTCCTCAGGTCTTCATATTAGAGCAAATATAAAAATGGAGAAGGGGATTGAGAATTCTTCTAAGGAATTTTCCCTCGAGCAAGGGAGATTGCACGCAGTTATGCACTTTTCTAAGAAGCAGCCAAAATGAAAAATATTTAACAAAAGTTTTGTAAGAAAAGCCACAAAAAAACCCAAGCAAACTCCCTATAGTGTATGTACATTTAAATGAAGCATGTCTTACGCAGCAGCAGCAGCCACAGTGTTAATTTACATGGAGAAGTTGTGCAAGTGAACATGTCACACACTATTAAAATATGCATCATGTCACTCTGCTACTTGGAGAGAGCAATAAAATTCATTTCAGCTATATCTTCTACTTGATGAGAGATCAGCATGCTTAACTGCCGGTGCCAAAACTACCTAAGCATCCCAATAATGACCCAGTCCGGAGCACCTAACAGCAAATTGAACCAACAGTGCCCAGTCTCTGCCAGGATCTGAATCTTTTCTGTGATAATTTTGTTTGCGGATCCTTTGCATTCAAAGCAGCAATTCATATCCGATAGAACAAACGGAGCTCTAACTGCGAAACACAAAGAGGATTTGTTAAGAGAAATAGGAAGAAGTTTGGCCAAATAGCCAAATGTTTTGGTGAAGAATTCAGCTACAGTACACAAAATCATTTGACAGATGCAGCATAATTTTGTAACATTATCTGATCAAAAAAAACTAAGAAAACATTCTATTTTTTTCAGTTTTTTTCTTACATGTTTCTACCAAGTCATCCAAGTTTTCTAATCTGAAATAGCTCTGCCCAGTAACAGAAACACAAAAATGTGAAAAAACTTATTTACATTTCACTCTAACCAAAAATAAAGCTTTACATTTGTTTCTGAACTGACAAAGAAATGAAAGACATGTTATTCAGATTACTTCAAGTTCCTTTTGAGTACAAAGCCACGTGATTTTAAGACTCCAGGAAATAAATTACTCTAGCCTGGGCTTCAGCAGGGGGTTTCCTTGTTGCTGCAACCCTGTCTAACATGCTCTAGGTCACCCTGCTTGAGCAGGGGGGTTGTAGGTTGGACTAGATGATCTCCAGAGGTCCCTTCCAACCTCACCAATTCTATGATATTAAGATACATGCAGTCCAGTGAAAAAAGGTTGTGATGTCAGCAAGTCAAATTAGAAACTAGCACAGAGTATCTTATACCTTTCAATGTGCCATACTACCAAAAATAAAAACCATGTTCTTCTAATTGCAGAGGTCTTGTACTACAAACTCTGAATTCAAAGTACAAGACATAAATGTCCATTGCAAAAAAAAAAAAACGAAAACAAAAAACACCCACAAATCCTACATCCTAAAACCCCCAAATAATTGCATTACCACACTTCCATGCTATAAACACCTATACCCCACAATTTTAATAACTAACAACTTCACAGGTGTTATCACTGTAAAATTATCCCTACAATAGCCTATTAACAATAGTTTCAGTGGAATGTTACTGCAAAATTATTTTCTGTTAGTAATTTTTAAAATTAGTAGGCTACAGATGGGGGATTCTGTTAGTGATACAGAGATGTAAAAATCTGAAACCTCAGAATCTTGAAGGCTTTCTGACTTTTAAGTAAATTTCTGTAGAAGTTTCATTAAATCTGTTATTAGTGAATGATTTAGCTACATTTATTGACCTAACCGTCATTTTAAAACTTTGAGGGTAACCTGCAAAATACAGGATCTGCCACCTATATATGGCCTCAGCATTTACAAACTGCACTGACCACTGTCAATGTCTCTTAGTAAGTCTAGTGCCTGCAAAAAGCATTAAGAAACACGTGTTTTCGCACGTTCTCCAGCCTCCAGCAGCAGGAGTGGGCCAGACCCGGCAGGGCAAGCGAGGTCTGCACCGCGCCCTGCAGGCCGCCTCGGCAGAGCCGGGGCCAGCCCTGCCCGGGCGCCCCGCAGCGCGGCCGCTGCCTCCCCGCGCCGGCGGCCCGGCGCCGCCGCCCTACCGGCACCATGGAGTAGGTCAGCATCAGGAGCATCTCGTCGTTCTCGGCGCGCACGTGGCCGCGGCGGCTCCGCCTGCTGCGGGCGGCCGCGGGCGGCGCTGCCCCGGCGCCCGGCGGGGCGCGCACGGAGCCGTCGGCCGCGGGGGGCCGCGCCGCCTCCAGCTCCCGCAGCGCCGCGCCCAGCTCCCGCCACTGCGCCAGGAGGAAGAGCGTCCCGGCGGCGCTGAGCGCCGAGAGCAGCCCCAGCGCGGCCAGCAGGCACCGCAGCGCCCGCCCGCCCGCCGCCTCCATCGCCGCGGGGTGGCTGCGCGCCGGCGAGCCGCTGCCGGCGGGGAGGGTTTATATCCCCCGGCGCCGGGGGCCGCAGCCCGGGCGGAGGGAGTGGCGCTGGGGCCGGGGGCGGCGGGCCGGGGCAGCGGCGAGGAGAGCGAGGAAGGGCGACGGCGGTGAGCAGAGCACCGCCGAGAGCGGGGGCACCCGGGCTCGGGGCAGCTGATCTGCCCTCTCGCGCACGTCCCCTCCCGGGAAAACTGGGCTGCGCTGGAAGCTGCAGCACGGTCACTTCCAGGGGGAAACAGCATTTACCGCCTATTCCCATGCTCACAACTTTTAAATGACTCAAATTATACACGACTTTCTCCACGCAGAGCCTCCTTCCCTGCTTCCCCCAAAGCTACGATGCGGGCAGTAAGCAACACTGCATCGCAGAAATCACTCCTCTATACGCTGGCAGCCACTCTGCAGTTCATAAGATCACTTTGCTATCTGGGAATATCACGTGCAATTCACTAGTAACACTTCATGTACTACCACAGATGTACAAGTCTGGGCTTTTTCAAAATTATTCTTGCAACCTTTCTATAATATGCAATAGCTTTACTTGATATGTAACAAATTTTGTTCCCATTCGCTTTATAGTAAATGTATGAAAATGAATTATCCAGAGTTTCACCATTGTAAACCAGCACAGAATTTGACCAACTATGAAGACTTCATAAAAAAATGTCTCTAAACTAAAAAGAACATTTTTAGAAAAGTTTTAAGTTGCAGGCCAAAGCAGTGCTTTCTGTCACTGTTACTATCCCAAACTGATCTCAAGAAATCTGCACCTTTTGAGCTCCAAGTTTCTTAAAAAAGAGGTTCTTTGCACTTGGTCTTCACCTTGTCAGAAGGATGGTCCTCACTGGTTCTCTAGAGATTTCTGTGATTGATTAGGCAAAACATTTAACCTTTATTTTAACTACACTTTTGACCTGCAAATTTATGCCAACCCCACAGTGCATTCAAGGGTCAAATGCAGATGTTTGAACCTAATATAGGCAGTTCTGCTCCAATCAGTTAAACAACGCAGAGAAGCCAGAACAAGAAAACAACTCTACCACGTTAAAATTCTTATCTCCCTGGTTAAAAAAAAAATGTTAAAAAAAAAGCATTGGTTTTTCAGGTATCACACTGCAAACAGAGCTAGTTTCCACCTTCTTTATGAAATTAGCAGGATGGCTTTAGGCAAAGTGGGATTAAATTAAAGTGACAAAAGCATCATTCCATCTCATCCTGTAATGAGTTAAGTGAGAAAAATATCATCATACTTCCACAGAAGTAAGGCTCACCAGCGCACTAATCTCTTTCCTAAGCAAACTCTGAGGACAGGTATCCTATGCAATCCTTGCACAAATTTGAAAATGCGCTCTTGCATTTGCTGTAATGCAGGATCACAGGGATCTCTCTTATAGCTCATACACATTGCAAATACATATAAAATGATGACTCAAGCCTGTATTGCAAATGTATTAGGAAAAATTGTATTTCACTGTATTGTGCAACTATGTGCTAACTTAGGAACCATTTCACACTATCTCAGATCTATTTTGTTTAACTTCTGTTAGATAGATCAGAGTAAGTTTTTCAGCCTTTACCATACCAAAATAAATAAATAAATAAATAATAAACGGGAACCTAATGTCTCAATTAACTGATATTTTTAAAAACCAATATGTTATTTAAAACAAATCAGCTATTTTTTAAAAAAAAGATCACATTGATGGAACTGCACTTCGTTATCCAACTCTCTTTACATTCCCACTATTAGCGTCCAATGAAATGTTAAACAGAGAAGAATCTTGCTGAAGTTTAAATTATTACTCAAGCTCTTACAGTATTGTTGCAGGTAATCTATTGCATGTAAGCCAATTAACATCACACAGATAACGTATATATCTTTATGCAGGATGAACAGCCACCAGTAAAATACAAAATAGTGACATTCTGAGAAATAATGACAAAAATAAACATGCACCTTTGTGAGGTCTTTGCCCTTGACAAACTTTTCTAAAGATCACAAGATTGTACTTTACATACGAATAGTTTTTTTCCATGGCAAAGAAGATTACAAGAATAATTGTTTGCTCTGTAATTGATAGTCTAGCCTATTATAAAAGTGCATATATGAGTTATACTATAAGCTTTGTGAAGGAAAAAAAGAAAAAAGAAATCACACATCTCAGAAATTCCTAAAAGAGATTATACCTTAAACAAACTTGGTTAACAATTTCATAGATATAATAAAACCAGTATCTATCATAATAGCAAAGCTTCTTTCTTTTTGAGAACATAAATGGAATAGAACTGCACTCCAGAGACCATGCAGCATAACAAGCACTGATTCTTCATCTTTATTGTACATTTCAGAGTGTAATGATTGAGTAAAAAGAGTATAAAAATCATGAGCTACCATTTGGAGGACAACAGAGGCAATAGAGCAGTCTGTCTCCCCATCTGTCTAATCTTGCAGGATTTTGTATTAGGGTCAAAAAGAAATAGAATACTGTTTATTAAAAACCTGGGCTGTCTGGATCACTGTGAACATCCTGTCTAAGGCTGTGGTCAAGGGAGCTGCTTAGCTGGCAGAGGCTGCAGAGTAGCTACCTACAGCTCAGTCTGTGCAGGTATCATGCTTAACTTGCTAGAACACAAGGAGTGTCAGCTCTGCCTGGAAATTGCCCTATTTCGGTAAATCATGAATCATTATTTACACGGTTTTGTGCAAAGGGCCTCCCAAGCTTAGACTGCCTGGAAAGTCATATTATCTGCTCTAGCCGCAGAAGCAGCTGTCTTACTGGGCTGTGGACACACCTTTCCCAACTCTCTGCTGCATATTTCCCCATATCATATAACCAGCACTCTCATCTCTACTACTCCCACTTTATGGTTTTAGTTCTACATCCCCATCTACATCTTATGTCCTTGTATCACACACCTCAAGTTTCTGTCCATCCGTATGACACCTCTCATCAACTGCATGCAGTCTGTCCTGTGTACCCATTTACTCTTTTTTAGGTAGACCAGACAAAATGCCCATAAGCAGCACTTCATTAGCCTGGATGAGACTGCTTTCTGGCAGTCTAGGATTTATTCCTCTAATGAATGTCCTAGCACAAATGTGTATCTTAACTGACATTCAGGGAAGCATGACATATAAAGAACATATCAACCTGACTTATGTTCTGTGGGAACTAGAACAAAATTATTATATGCACATTGCAAATATATCACATTTATTCTTTTAACAATTCCAGCTTAGTCATGTAGTTCAAATAAATGGTTAGGAGATAAAATATAGTGTTCCCATAAAAAGTATTTTTGTATCCAAATTATGTATTATGTGTATAATGAATAATATCACTTGACTATTCTGAGGCAGAGAACGTATTCAGATGGCATCACACTTAATTCTCCCACTTATATTTTACTTTGCAAAAATGATTATTACTTAAATCTCATCTATTTAAGTAACTTTCCTACTGATAAAGCACACTGGAGACTGGCACACTTTTCCACTTGGGTAATGGATGCCGAAAGATGGACCAAGTTGCTGAAGATAATGCATGTGTAAGAGAAATAACCAATCTTTCTCTGATTATGTCATTAAAAGAAAATATGCCAAAGTAGATTATCATCCTTATGAGCATTACTAGAAAGAAGAGGGTAATCTCTTTCCTTGAACTAATTAAAGGGAAAAAGTTATTATAAAACTTTCATAACCTCCTGTGATGGTTAGAATAGTTATATTGAATCTCCCTTCTTCTCAAAAAATATAAGCTAAATATATTTGCTCCAGGGTTCCAAATCTGCCTAGAGGGGAAGATCACCATTTGGACTCTTAAATTATTAATAGTTATGCTTCTCAGTAAATTTCTTGTGCTTTGAGATATTTGATACTGATAACTGTTGCAACTAGTTGTTCAGCACGGGTATACTCAGGAAAGCTAAGTACAGTATGAGCTATAAAAACTCTTTCTCTCCATCTCTGTTTATCAGTACTTAAACCACGTGATGCAGCAGCAGTCAAGCAGCTGCACAGTTCCTCAAATCATGGTTGCGATCCAATACTGGCAATGAATCCAACATTGTTTTACTATAGCAAAGCTTTAGCTTTAAAATGCTAAAAGGCTCCTGACCGTATGCAAAAAGAAAGGCTTAATTTTGAAATTCATATTAGGTCTTGTTCTATTCATGTCTAGAAAAAAATGGAGTATGTAGGTTTGAAATGCCTTTGCAAAAACTGTAGGTCAACTACAATAGCCGACTCTCAGTGATTCAGACTGCACTAAGCTACGTGATCGACCTCACCCCACAGAATTACTCCAGGCTTATGTCAATGCAGCAGACACCAGAATGCAGCCCACTGCGTTTCTGCACATACATTCCGCATACAATATAGCATATTGGATACATATACCTGCTTTTCACGGAAAAAATGTATTTTTAAGAATTAGAAGTAAATAAAGTATGCAGAAAGTATCAACTTGATCTTATATTAGAACAGGTCTTTTTTTTGTTTGAAGTAGCCTTGGATGTGCACATAAAATATAGTAGGAGGGATAATGTGATTAGTTTTGCATATCAGTCTAGGATGGAAATAATAGAAAAGAATATATGTGGAATTTTTCTTCATTTCTATATTTTTGCAGGGTTTAATCATAAATTCAATTCTAACCAAAGGATGGGTCCTAAACAAACATGTTATTATCAAAACAATAGACAATTAAAAAAACAAAAGGAAGAAGAATGTCACAGTACTGGAATAAGCGAAATTAATCGTAGGAAGAACAAATAATATTTCATTAGATAGGGCAACATCCTTTCAAGCATTAATTTACATACAACTGAAACTTCTGGATGGAAGGCTAGGTAATTTTTTACTTAACGAATTACTACCCTGAAAAAACTGAAGCTATACTCTTGGCCTCTAAGTTTCCATTGTGAATTTCAGTGGCACAAGAAATAAATCAGGTCCCTTTCAACCTTACTGAGTTTATGAAATGCTCTTTAAAGCAACAGCAAGAGAATTATTAAGTAGTTCCTCTGATTTCATGCACTCGCATCTTAATAAAGGTTTGAAAGAATTAGTAAATTTATGTAGAGCAAATGATATACCAGCTGTTATTCTGGAATATGTAATGGTAGAATCAACAAAAAGCTGTTTCTAAGCAAGCCAAACTTGTTAAAACTCAAAATAAAACTCAAATATTTCAAACTGTACAACACAAAATATAATGTAATGGTATTAACAGAATATTTCATAGTCTTTAGATGAACATTCAATAATCTTGGAGGAAGATGCCTTAGAGATGCATCATTAGAGCACTGGAAGCTAAAGGAAACTTTCCCAGAAATGTACTCAGAATTCCTCCAACACACATACACATTAGAAAAATCAAAGCTGAATCAGAGGGGAAAGATGACTTAGAGAGTGAAGTCAACAAGAACAGCTCAAGTACCACAACTACAACTGCCTATTCATAATTTAACTATGGGAATAAAAGCAACTGAACAAAGCATATGACAAGTGGCTCAACAGATCTATCACATCTTTGTAACACCACTGAAATCTGGAAACAGTGACTAGAATTGGAGAAATCCACTAGGTATCAAATCCTTGAAAAAATGGTCCTTCCTTTTTTCAAAGGATTGTGTAGTTCAGAAAGGCATCACAGCAATAAAAGGATACTCCCCACCCTCAAAAACTCTGCCAGAAATTAGATATTGAATATTTGTTACCAAATCTAAATTGTGCTCTAGGTTGAGAATGGCACGCAAAACATCAAAGAACATTCTTTTGGTAACGGTACTCCAATAACACAGGAAAAATTCAGAGTTGTATACTATGGGAACTCTCTTACATAATCCACTTTTTCAGGGATCTATCCATGGGAAAAGCATGGATGTCTCTGTGGCCAAAATATGCCAGACTAGGAGAAGGAAAATAGACAGGTGGGTATAAAGTATGTTGCCTCTGTCCCTCTTAAAGGCAGTACTGCAAGTAGTATAACCTAGCAAAGATTATAACTGTCTCTATATTTTGGTAAATTTTCAATTAGAAAATAATGACTATAAGCACTGTTCAGTTTTCTCTGAGCATCTTGTCACCCATTTTATTCACTATTGCGATTCACAGAAAACTAAAACTAATTTTGCCTATTGAAGCACTTTTAATAACTTGATATATCACTATACACTTCATAAATATATATCAGAAGACTTTTTAAAGGCAAGAAATAGAAATGATGCAATATAATTTATGTTTAACAAAATGCACAGAAGAAATTTCAAGCACTGTATTTATTACAGGTATCTATTACTTTCAGAAAAGTGAATGTGGTAATAGAAAAAAACAGCTGCAAAAGAAATGCATCAATTGTGCTGGGCTAATTCATAAATGGAGAGGATGGCAACATGATCTTACAACATTCACAGGTAGAAAATAATTACTACGTCTATTAGGTAGATTGTTATATGCACTTTATATTAGCTCAAGTCCAAACTACAGCACATGTCCTTTCAGGTTCACATTGCAAGGAGAAAGATACCAAGGGATAACTGAAAGGTAACTGAGAGACTATGATGGCTATATAAAGATAACTGAGAGAATACATTAAACATAGCAGTAAAAATTATACTTTAAGAAGACATCAAAAACGACTAACTTAAAGCAATTTTTAAATTAATTTGCCCTGCTTTCATCTTCAAAGTTGACTGGTAATATGCTAGAATCAGTTCTTCTTCAGTCAGAAGAGTCAGAGTTTCCATTAATAATCAAATAATTACCAACTAGCTATGAGTCATAATCAGCATAAAATCATGTACACTGGATTAATTAAACAGCAACCTTAAATAACTTATCCACAGCTCCCCTCTGCCTGTTACTGACAGGCATGGAAATTAAGTGACCACACAGACCGCTACCTGAGAACAAGATGAATCACATCCTCTAAATGCCTCTTTTTCCTCCACTGCTAATAAAGCAAGTCCAAAAGACAGGTTCGGACATATATGTCTAAAGTTAAGGAAGATTAATCCTACTCGTAGTAACATTACCACTCAGAGAGGATGGGATATTAAGATAGATCTTATTCAGACACATTTTATAAAAGATGGTCTCTACTTCAAAGATTTTGTAATCTCAGCTGAAGTCAGCACACAACAGGAACAGGGAGCAAGCAAAGCAGCAAGTGATGGAATGCTTATTTATTAGATTTTTATCATCAGATGTTTACTAGACCATTCAAAGAGTTTTTTAATATAAATTATCCAAATGTACAAGTTTCAGGAATATCTGCTTATATGGACTCAGTTGTGCACTCAGAATGTACACTTGTAAAACTGTATTTTCAAAATTTTGCCTTATTTAGGGAGAAAGTGTTGAAAACATTCAGTTTTTGCCAGAGCAGAGGAAGTGGACACACACAAATCCAAACTTGTTTCAGAGCTGCATACCTCTTCATTTTCAGAGCAGAAAATGTGCAAGTCCGTGCAGATCTCAAAATGGCACATGGCTATGACACAACATTCAAATTGTTCTGGGAATACAGGATGGAGGGGGCACTCTGGCAGCATACTTGGTTCCTTTACAGGCATTGTACATACAGCCCACGTCAACAGCAAGCAATTTGGCACTTTGCAAGTCTGGGAAGAATCCTCTCAAAGTGCACTGTCTGAATTTATGTTCCTTGTCCCCACAGGAAAGAAAACATCTGAAGGCGCCACAAAAGGATGAGATATGCCATGAATTAAAACTTTAAAATTGTGCTTTTCTAAACAAGCTGATCAAGTCAACGACTTTAAAAAGAGTAATTTTATCAAATGCTGGAAAAAGTCACATGAAAATGTGCATGACGGACTGGATGCTACAGGACTGCAGTGTCAACAGTGCTGAGTATCTACGCTTTCTGAGGCGTCTGAATCCTCTTTTCAGGAAGAGGCTGGGAGCAATAATCAAGTCTAACAATATTTTTGATGGCAGTAAGGAGCTGTATTAGCCCAAACATTCTATATTACAGACAACAACATCAGAATATTTGGGCAGCTGAGCTGAAGCTTTTCTGCTACATAGCCTTTTCTGCAATACGATCTTTCAGCCTTAAGCTAGTATCTTTTGCTTTATAACCTATGATTCCATCACAGGATAAATACAGGTAACTGATACAGCAACACAATTCATTTTTTTCCCCACTTATCTACTATAGCTTTCTACTGGCACTAAAACATTTTCTTATGCAACAGCCATTTAGGAAATACATATATTCAGGAAATACTTCAATGGAGATCATTGCAAAATATTTTTATGATTCTCGAGAACATCTGTAACTTGGCTTTTCATTTTAGGCAATTTCTGTCACTATGGTAGAAGTGACAGATAAGTGACAGATAAGAACAACTTTCCGCTGTTGTTCTTATTTCTAATCAAGATTTGGACCTTTGTGTCAATAATGACACATAAACCTAGAGAGAAATTATTCTTCTCTCAAAAACACATTTCATAATTTCCCATGTTCTTATTTATTGCTTTTTTTTGAATTCTTAAATAAAAGAAGATGCATAAAAACAAGTTGCAACACAGACAAGTGCCCATTGCTTCTCTTTGTTTTCTCTGCTCCCACAGTTTTATTACTAAGTTGTCATTTTTACATTATCACTTGCAAATTTTGCATTGTTTCTCCATAATCTAGGTTACTCATGCATTTTGATAAAATCTTAATTAGTATGATCATGCTCTTTCCCTTCCCCCCACTTTTTTTTAAACACATTATCTCTGCAGGATGTGGTACTGAGTTTTTGGCAAATCCAGACAGCATTACACAGAAAAAACAGTATGACATCAGAGCCTTATATTTTGTATCCAGACAGTTCTAGAATGGTTCACCCTAGTAGGTTATTCTCAGCACAGATCAAATGCAGCCTGGGCTTGCACTGGTCCCGGAATATACTCCTTTTATATTCTTTTATTGATACAATTAGGAGGCTGATGAGTATTTTTGAACAGCCAATTGACTATGAAGATTTGCCTACTTTGCCTAGGCAAAATTAGTTATTAATATTAATTTTAAAATAAATGCTCTTACACATGGGTGATTTTGTCTTTTACATCTTAAAGAATTAGATCACTTTCTATTACAGGTATACAGGAAGCCTGCTGGGAAGTAGAGATGAGGATTATTGAGCATACCAGTTTTATATAAAGCAGAGCTGCAATGACTGGTTTACTTGTTCATTAAAAAAGAACATTCATAATATAAAACACTCATAACTTGATTTTCCTGGTTATCACTTAAATCCTTATTCAATTATTTACTTATTTTTCATAGAAGATCTATTGGACCTAGCATCTCATGAGCCTAAAAATATAATTTAAATTACCAGGAAAAATATGTACCAGGAGATTTCCTCTTGATTATATGTCAGTCTTTCATCTTGATTGATTGAACCCCTGGCAACAAAGTCAGAGGTTTCAGTCATACAACCATACACAACCATCTCATACACAGCACAGAAACTTCCACCTGTTTGGATCCCAACAAAATCAGATCCTGCAGAGAGATTTTGCACAAAGAAAGTGTTTCCATTATCCTACTTTCTTGGACATAGTTTTCAGCAAATGTGTTGCTGCACAGGCATAAACTTCAGTAGGGCTTCCCTAATTTTAGTTCGGCTTGTTATAATTACTTTCCAAAAAAAAAAAATTATTTATAGTGTTTTACATGTGTACTCACACCATCAAATGTGAACAATTGTTTAACAGACTAGCTAACGTTTCACTGTATGCCCAGCTGATAAACATAATAATCAACGAATCTGAAGTCTGACCTGCAGAGGCTGTGGTAAATTCTGCTTTGTTTGGCACCCAGACTGAGCATGCTTACTTCATACTTAGAATCAAAAGTAATTTTTATTGATCGCAACAATTGGAATATATTTTGGGTCATCTTTTGGCTTTCCTCAGACCTCCTGAATTCTGATCTCCCAGTCAAAGGGCATTTTTGGTTGTTTTGGCCCATGATCACACTTAACTATTTTGTTTTTGCCAGTAGCTTCTGAGGACAACTACAACTATTGCACTATGTTGCATAGCTCAGGGTAGTGACATTCCATCACGCACATACATGAGAGCGCACCCGTACAGCATGCGTATTTCTACAGAACTTACAGACTTTCAGCCTTTACAGGCTGGAGCTGATACAGGAGTTTAAAACAATATAATTCAGCACAGAAGCAATTATTTTGAAGCAGCATCTTCAACCTGAAACTCTACACAGTTTTAACTTCATTAAGGTTTATGGTATTATTTCTCTATAAAGCACTTCAAAAAAATTGGTTTTTATATTTGCTAAAACATTACAAACAGGAAAAAAAAACAATAGTTGTTTCATTTTAAGGGAAACTGATCAGTAGCAAAATGCTCTATAACCTGGACAGATGCACAGATAAATTTTTAAAACAGTAAAGCACACTTTATGAAAAATCCTTTTGTAAGCAGGCAGTCCCACATGCAGGAAATACTTTTGTAGATCTGTACCTTTAGGCAGTATGATGGTTAGAAAGCAGACACTGCGAGGCTTCTCTGAACCCTGTTCTTTTCAGAGCATAGGCAGCCAAGGCTACTGTTTTGATTGATAATCACTACCATTAGCAAAATCACCAGCAGTACTTGAAAAATCAGTTTAGAGGATTCAGCACCATTAGCAGCGGTCAGTAGCATTTTCATTTGATTATTGCTTACCTCCTTTCTAAGCTATACTTGAGTCTTGCGTATTTTATTTCTACCGAGGAAACACCTGCAGCACTGTCAGTGCTGAAAATGTTCTCTTCTGTAAGCATTCTCAGAATGGCTGTTCTCACTCTTGGGATCGTTGGCATGAGACTTTTGGCTATACTCTTCTTTCAGTATAAGTTAAACTTTTTTTGAACTTTTGAGGTAAAACATCCATATTTTTAAAATATGTCTAAAACTTCCTACTACTTATCCAAGTGATAACTAGCAGAGATACTACACGATACATGCAGCAAAAACACAGTGAAATCCTGTTCCCACAATAACAAAAGAACTTTGTCTAGGAAAATTAAGTGGATACTGGAGTACTATTTGAGCTGCTGAAGTCACCCCCACAATGAGAACACAGAGGTCCACAGTGGCCTTAACGGGCCGTTATTTCCTGCCACACCTGGAATGGTCCAAAAGAGTGAGAGTGTGCTGCCAGCATCTGGCCAGTACACAGTGATTACCTGGCCAAACAGCAAAATGTTGCATATGAGGAACCCTCTAAGACCGCAGTCCTATCTTTTCCCTTTAACAGGCCAAGTAGCTAGAAATATGGCACAAAAGAAAGCTCAGACAGGCAGATAGTCCTGACATTATCCTAGTTCTTCTCTGCTAACAGAGAAAGTGCTCTTATTTCAAGTAATTCATTATTAGCCCCACCAGCATCCTCAGCTAAGACATAGGATCTGATTGCAGTGCAAGGAAAATGCCGCAAAGAAAGGTGAAGAAAGGTGGCAGGAAAGTACTGAAGAGATGCCTCTTGCAAGGGCTTTCTTCCTATTTATGAGAGGATACAGAAGAAAGAGCTGACTACTCAGCTGACTACTCCTCATTTTGTAAGGTTAGCCTAGATATTTTAGACCATTGTTCTATGGTTTTATGAAGCTGAGAGTATAGCTATTGTGGGTGGGGAAGAGTCATGATTCCTTTGTGGAAGGTAGGGGGAAATAAAACTGACAGGAGTTAAGGAAGGGAGGAGGTTTGTTCATGAATCTGTTGGGTAGGAAAAATTACAACAGCAGCACTTAGCAATTTAAACTTTCAGAAAGGTTAGCAGCAGCAGACGTGCTCCAGAAGTACGGAAAAATCTTATCAGTGGAAGAAAAGACCTGGCCTCACTGTTCATTATCTCTTTGGAATCTTCCCCTCAAAGACAGAAGAATCTGAATCTTATAAATGAGTTGAGAAGAGTATACTCAAGTTACATATTACAGGAAAGGATGCTGCAGCCATCGCAATGGGCCCACATACATGTGCTTAGTTATATTAATGTAACAACAGCAGAACTCTGAATCATAGGATATATATATTCACATACACACATACCGTACTATGAAAACCTAACTGCAGGAAATGAAAGTTCTCCATGATTTTCCATTCATAGCATTTCAAAACACTGATGAGGAATTATTTTAAACTTTATGTTATACACAAGATTCAATGAATTTGCTAGCACAAACTGCTCAGACATTCAGCAGTTACAATGGAAAGCAGAAAATATTAACACTGAATCAGTGTGATAGTCTGAGTAAATCAGCTTCTTATAAACAATAAGAAGAAATATTTAGGGAGCACGCGTATTAATTCAAGGCAATTAAAATGGTTTAAGTTCAACACAACGTACTCTGCCTCTGTGAGTGCATTTCAAGTGTAAGTTCTCTATCATTTTTATTGCAGTCACCACATAAGAGAATACAGTGTAGGACTGACGTTCCAGAGCAAAAGGTCTTACATAGTTAAAATCACGTTTGAGACCGTGCATTCAGTTATCAAAGAAGGCTCTGAAGCCTCATCCTAACCTGCTCTGAACAATCTGCACATTTTCCAGTTACAAGGAAAAAGATGCTCTGTCAAGGCACCTTGCTCTCAAATTGCATTTGCAGGCTTTACAGCTGTGGGTAAAGAGAAAAATCTGACATAGTCTTCCCTAGCTCTTGTGCATCCAGAAAAGCAAAGAGGTCTTCTCAAGTCTCTCCATTTTTCTCACCTGCTGCAATACCAATTCAGGAGAAGGAAACGATGTAAACATGTTGAGCAGCTAACAAGCACAAGAAACTACAAATGCTCAGATACTTAATACAGAGCTCCTTTTGGACGGCATATCTGTGACCTGTCCCTATAATGCTTCATTACAGATGATTCTGCCTATAATAAGAACACATTGTCCCCATCATCAAAATAAGTACTACTTTCTGAATTAACAAGTGTACCGTAGTCTGAAGATTTGAAATCATGCAAGCAGACTGACAGAAAAAAAGTCCATATTAACTCTCTCCAATTTGACTTTCATTTGTTTTTCTTTTTAAAGCCATTTTATCGATCTGATGTGCACAGAATGAGAGGAGTAATTTTTTTGTGGAGCTGAGAAAATATAGCTTAATTTTATTAAAAGGCAGAATTTTACTAGTAGGCAAGAATAGTGATTAGTAACAGCTATCTAATGCCTATTTTAAAAGGCAACAGAAACAAACCCCTGCAATATAAGGACCTGAAAACTCAGCAGATTCATTAAGCATTGGGACACAACTGATCATCAAAAAAATAAGGAAAAAATCGGAGAACATGGCGACACATGAAATCATTTTCCACATAACCTTGAATTAGTGTCAAGGGCAAGTCATTAATACATGCAACTCTCATTCTTGTTCTCTGTGAGAAGATTTTGAGGTAAAGGTAGGCAGAGATAAGTCAAGCTTCAACAATCTAGCTTTGAAATCCATTTTCTGGAACCTTACTTTATAATCCCTCTATATATTTTAATGGAAAACTATCCTATTCCCAAAGTTCAGACAAAAAAATCCATCATTTCAAGTGGAAACGCTATTGAGCTTTACTGTCTTTTCACAGCTTCTCTGAATGTGTAGTCTTTGATAATCAGTACAGGGAAACCTCTAAATACAGACCCAACAGTGTCTTACCCAGCTGCATTAACTGCATAACATTTATATTCCTGGTGGTACATTTAGGATAGAGATTTGTTACTGCATCCTTCAATCATAACCGTTTTGCATGACTGCTGTAACAAAACACTGGTAGATGAGCACTAAAGTATAACTGCATACAAATACCTAACTTTGCTATTTTCTGTCTCTCCCCTTCTTTCTACCATACCATTTCTCCTCAAAGGCATTCCATAAATCTTTGACCTTTTCTAAATTATAACACACATTTATTCTTGATCATATTTCACCTCCACCATAAGCACGAAAAATAATAAAATTTGATTGAAAGTTAGTAATACAAGCCAAACACTCATTAAGTTAGAAGAAAGGTCAGAATTAACATTATTCATCAAAAGACAACAGAATCCATCCATTGGATAATCAAACAGCATGCCAATATAACCTTCATAGTCCAGAATCTAGTATTTTCGTGTGAACGAGCATCTTGCCCTTAGTAAATACTGTGAAACCAACCCAACCCACTGCCTCCTTACTATTAAACTGCAATTTCAGAAAGCTTTTATGTTTTTTGGAAGCCTAAAGAAATATTCATCAACCTGTCCTACAGAGAGTTACCTACCAGACAAAAGGTACTTTGAAAAATACTTTAAAAAGACTTATCAATGAATGCCTTCATTACTCCCTTCACAAAAAGGGCTAACTGTTATATACTTAAATATTTTTCAAATTTTAGTCAAAATATGTCCAAAATAGTAATTAGTTCTTGCAGTAGTGGTCGAGGAAGACAATTCTCAAATTGTCTTCATGGGTGTTAGCACTTAGATATTAATATAATACTACAGTGAATTACTTTTATACCAGTAACTAAAGGTTTCTATTCACTAAAATCAGCATCTGAGGTATGTGCTTCCTTAGTGATATAGGTCCGGGTTGGGGGGGGGGGGAGACCAGCAAAAGAATAGCTGAACAAGCCCACTGTCTCCTGCGCAGCTATACATGTGTATTCATCAGGAAAGGAATGATTGTGGTGAAGCACATGCACACACACTGGAGACCTTAAAAAAAAAAAAAAAAAAAAAAAAAAAAAAAAAAAAACCACACACACATACACAAATGGTTCCTAAAGAAGCTGCATTCAGCCTTTTCACTTACAAGTGAGTTTTTCTGCACTTGTTCCAGACAGTGAAAAAAAAAAAAATTACTGAAGAGATCTTTAGAGTGTTTGAGCCCACACAGAGTACTTTTCATCCAAAAAAATCCCAGAGACTGTCACCTTTGAGGGCTGAAGTGTTGTACTTATTTCCAGGCAGTACAGGCAGAAATGATTTTGAGGCACTTCTGACCACCTTGTAACTCAAGATATAATGAGCTTCTCCCAAAGTTTTCTTTCTTTTGGTACCATCTAAACATTTCTAAATAATTTTCATCAAGCAGAAACTCTGGAGAAGTAACCCGTAGCAAGTGGAAACTTCCAAAAAGCATCTTTATGACCGCTGCACATGGACACACAGATGTTTGACCTTTGCATGGTAATACATTAGCAGAGTAGCAGTCACTATTATCCATTTAGTCTATGAGCACAGCAGAGGCAATGACAACTTCTTGGCAAGTTTAGGCAGAAATTTTCTCATTAAGTCAGTTAAAGAGACAGGAATAGGAAACAAAAGTCAAAATTCTTGACTAAGTAGATGGGATAATCCTGGATAATGCTGAAAGAATAATGCAACTTTAAAACCACTATTTCTAGGCTGCTGGTATAGCACTGGGACAAATCGGATAGGGACTAGAGAGCCGTATATGTTGTCGGAAAGATGACAGATTAATAGCGTCATTGGAAAAGGTTGAAAGACACCTCGGGAGGTCATCTGGTGCAACCTTCTGCTCAAAACAGGATTATCTGAAAAAAAAGCTGTTCACTTTGGGATGGTCATTTTCCACTACATGCAGAAAAGTTCACATCTCAGAGCCCACCGTTGTACATAGCAACTTCATCAGACCAGGGAGCGAAAGAGCACAGAGTCTGGACTGCCTTCTCATCCCATACGGTGGTTTTTCAGCAACATGGTGGATGCAGGTCAGATGGCAGGCTGCAGAGAAAACTAGCAGCTGGAGTTAGATTCTGGAGCCTGAGAGTACTAAGGGACCATGTCTGCACACTCACGTGTGGCTGTTTCCAAGCCAGAAAGCTTCTCCTAGCCTGCAGTACCCAACCTACTACATTATCAGACTTTATTAGAGACAGCCAGAGATAGGGATGTCAGAAAGTCAAATCAGCTGCAACTTCTCTCAGTCTTGATGTTACAAACACACACTTGGTAGCACTACTGTTTAATCAGTTGTTGCCCTCTCCCACACTCTCTCTCAACTAATCACACCTCTCCCCCATGCCAACATCCTCATAGTAGCAGCCCGAACATTTGTAAGGTCTCAGAATGAGAGATCAATGAACTAATCCAGATAAAAATAAGCATGGATTTTTTTTTCTCTCTGGATGGCTTTTCAAGGCCGATCATCTCCAAATCCAGTTTACAGTGCAGTTGTTCATGCTTACAGTGGGCAAAATAGGAAGCAGGACAGTGACTACCTGAACTAGCAATGACAGAGACAAATTATTTGGCACATAACTTCCACATGGACTCTGGGCTGAGGCCTTAGGAATGTAAACATATCCCAGGTGTATAATGAAACACTTTTATAGCCAGATTGGATAATCACGGACTTCTCCATTCATAACCTTTATGCAGCTAACCAAATGACAAATAAAAGTTACTTCTTAGAAGTTCACTTTTCGCATTCTGCCATAAAGGTTATTTTTTGCCCAGAGAGCCAGACGGAAGGTGATTATAGATCACTCATTCACAGCCAGTTTAGTAAGCCAGGTAGAGATAAATGATCTTTGATAGAAGCAGAGGAACTGTGCTCATTTCCAGCAGAACGTCTGCTTTGGAATTGATATTGTGGGTTGAAGTAAAGCAAAATAATATCTTGATCTATAGTAAACTACCACACAAACTGTCTTGGGTCCAGAGATGCTCATTCTCCACAATAGAACTCCAGCTAGGGATGTCAGAGTTTAGGGAATTCCATCTTTCCCAATAAACAACTATACTCTGCTTTAAAATACACATGTATTTTCTGTCATAATCACTCTGCTTATCCAGTATCCACATCCATAACACAGTAAATGCCCTTTGCTGAATTATATCCACCTGTTGGAGAAACCAAGAGAGGCAACTTCCAGCATTACACACTAGAGCCAGTGGATGCTGAACGTCCACATGGAATATCGTCTCCAAGGCCAAAATACCTACTTCACTCACTCAACTCAGCAGAGTTACATCACAACAAAATGGGGGAGAGAAACAAAATTCAAAACCACAAAGTTACTTTGTAAAGTTTGAGGGTTTGGAAAGATATCTTAGAAAGTGAGTTGTGATGATCTGAGGAAATAGAACGGCCAAATCAGCCTTGTATTTGAACTGCAAGCAATATAGATCTTCTAAAAATAGGCATAAAAGGAAACCTGTGGGCAGCATGGATGCGTTTAAGCCAATCCCATAACTGGACATAATAGTGCTTAGGTGACCTTCGTGAAGTGGCACAAGCTAGAGAAGCCAAAATCTATTTAGTATTGAGAAAAAACAAAAAAACAAACAAACAAACAAAAAAAGCTTTGCTCATTGGAGAGTAAAGAGGAAGCAAAATTGGCAACTAGGGAGGCAAAAAGTAGTTCATTTCTCCACTGGCTTTGTATAGCCAAATAGCCTAGCTTCTTCCTAGACACTGCAAAAGAAAAATACATGGGCAAAACCTGAAATGATTCATTTCCAATATTGTCTGTCTGAACTAACTCACTCAAAACACAACTGAAAATGTGCATACCATTCTTTGGAAGGGTGAATTTCTGCCACTAAATTGATATGTTATTGTAAAAAGATTAAAGAGTAACTCTCAGAAACACTTTGCTATCCAGAGAGAGAGCGTGAAAGTTAAATATTGGCAATTCCCATGGCTGATGCATACATTTAAATCATAAAGTAATAAAACAAGTATTTGAGTTCACAGATACTTGCAGTAGTCTCTGCTTTTACTGGTATTTGAGAACTGACTTCTTTAGGATAACAAGAAAATGAACATTTGTAAAGTTAAAAGAAAAAGCAGGAGTGAAATGTCTGTTAAAGGAATTACCATTTATTTCTTGCACTGCCTAGAAAAAAGAGATTGCCATAATTGCAAACATAGGGGTAGGTAAGTGTGTTACTTTAAATTCTTCTGTCCTTAAGTTGTGGCGGAAGGCAGGAAGAGGAAAGTTCTTATGCTCCCTACTTGGCATCTAGTTTTGGCCATTTTCTGAGGCAGAGTACTAAGCTAGATATATCTTTAGTGCGGTCCTGTGCTGGCAATCTGTGTTCATACATGTGGCTGTTTCCTTCTGTCTTAAAAGTAAAATGGAGTAGATGAGAGAGAGATTTACCAGAGGCTATCCATCTTAAGAGTAAGGAGAGTCTTTATTGCATACCTTTGTGGCTGCATTGAAGCCATCAGGCCATAAAAAGTACAGAGCCTGATCCCATTCTACTAATTTCACTGTAGTGATTCTATATTATCAGTAATTTCTTTCCGACTGATTCTATTGGAGTTATTTGCTTTCTACACAGCTGCCAGAGCAGAATTAAGTCCTTACTGTTAAAATAAAACTCTAATCAATTTTACCATATGAACCGCAGGGTTCCTACAGGGATACATATTCTCCTGCTCAACTATGAAGAGCATTTTGCATCCTCTTTTCACAAAACTCTATTGTAAAATATTAAAAAAAAAAAAAAAAAAAAAAAAAGCCTTATTTTTAACGGTATAAAAAAGAACTTTGTTAATTCAATGAAGGCCTACTCAGGCCCTGAAGAATTTGTAGCATTCAACTAGAGATCTTTGTAATGAACAACAAGTTCAATCATTCTGGTTCTATTACACAAAGTTCTGGGAATTCTTTGGCATGAAAGAACTTAAATAAATTTTCTCTGGTTTATGGAAACAATATTTGATTTAAAGATATAGCCCACAGAAGTCAGTTTCAACAAAACCTAGCTTAACTATAAATAAGTATTTTCATAGATGTGAAACCCCTTCTGTGCTCACTCTATGACCAATTCTAATGCCTTGCTCATTACTTACAGTTCATACACAAATTCTTTGTATCAGTAAGTAGATATATCAGAAGCCCCAATAAAAACATTACCAGATTGCCCATTTTTAGAAAGCAATCCTTTTACTGAACAGTCATCTAATGAGTCCAAAGATGCACATTCAGCAAACTGGTTAGATCACTCTTGGAATCCCCTAACTTCAAGCAACATGTGCTAATAGAGAATTTATACTAGTTCAGTACAAATTTTGTATTAGTTTTCCTTAAATTCCCTTCTTTTACTAATCTCTTCATTCTGAGGCTATTTAAAATGATGTAGATGATTTAGTAGTTTATTATTACCATTTACACATATAATATAGGTTAAAGATACATATATGCTTTGAAATTAAGCTAATCTTCATTAATCTTCATAATCTTCATAGCAATAGCATAATCTTCATTAGCAATAATGAAAGTACCCAGAGCACATTTTCTAATAATAATATTACTCTCTAATGCTATAGACTGGCTTAACACCTATAAAACAATATGCCATCTCCAAAATTAGAGACAGCTGCAGCCTCACAAGGGTTTGAGCTATCATAACTTCCCTAACCCACCCACAACTTACCTTTATATCTTAAACAGAAAATAAATCAATAGTATGTCTGCACTGCCAACAAATACCGAGTTTCACTTATGCTAAGAGTATGGGGGGAACTTGAAGAAAAAAAAAATGAGAAAACTAGCAAGTGAAATTCAACAGAAGCTGTTTTTCTTTTTAGCTAGGTAAGCCAAAGCAACACTGAACACAGTAAACCAGTTTCAAATCATGGGAAAGTACTAGAAACTTTTTATGGTAACTTATACTGCTACATAAACTCTCAATTTGGTATCCATAGAATAAATATCCATTCTCTTCAGAAGTGATCATTCATATTAATTTAGCCACACTAAGAATCTGTAGGATATGCACTACAAAAAGAATCAAAACTAGCCTTAAAACCTGACTCTTCCAGAGTGTAAATATCCCTAGTTTACAAGTAGTAAAAACATGCAGTTAGCTTGCTAAAACAAGAAGTATTAACACACAACTTTCCTAATATTTTAGTAGGTTTAAAAATTAAAAATAGCCATCCTCTCTTTTGATAGAACAGAATAATCATAACACTTTCAGAGCATAAGATGATACACAACAGGCTTTAACCATTATTGTAACTAGCACTGAATATGGGACTCAGTAGAATTGTTCATTAGAGATCAGCTCATTTCTGCTTGTACTTCTGATTCCAGGAAAATTAGACAGTGAAATGATCCTGTAAACAACTCTCTGCATAACAGATAGCGATAGAAGGGCGTGTGCACATGGGAAAAAGAACAAGCGCTCAATTCTCAGTTTAACAATTATGTTGGATCCTGGTTGTGTAAGCCGTGTATGCATCTTCAATGAGGTCACAGTCATGCCGGAAGAGTTTCCCTGTGAATTCAGTCCTTTTTCTCCCCAGACTGTCTGGATTCCCCCCCCTACACACACACATTCACTAAAATTCTAGACCCCTTTCAGCCCTCCCCTAAGTTAAAAATATTCTATCACTAGAACTATTGTACACAAGTCTTAAATACCTTTGTTCTAAATGAGATCATAGTCCTTTATTTACAAGACCCTTTCACCCATTAGATGGATTTTCTTATCAAAAGTGCTCCAATTTTTATTTTATTTATTCCTTTGAAATGCTAACACTAAGGCCTTGAGTGAGTTCAGAAGAATGAAAATACTTTATGAAAAGCTTTTACATTTGTGGCCTGACAGCAAAAGACAAGGATGCAGAGGCTTACTGCCAGGGGCTATAACACGGCCTTGCTGAGAACAGACTTGAGGGACTGGATTTTCTAATATTGAGAGCACTGAGAAAAATGATGATTTTGATCTGTTTCACAAAACAGACAGTCTATTGGCCATCATTGAGATAAATTTATAGAAGAGGCAGCTGAGTCAGTTAGGGATTTTCCATAGTAGAAATAAAAGACAGTTCAGATTTCTATTGGTGTTTCAAAGCAATTTTTAACAGGTATGAGTACCTTAGTCACACTTTTGTGTTAGTCTTATCTTCTAATAACATCGCCACCTTTTTCTATAGAACTTTAGTCATTCCTTCTATGTTTTTCTTGTAATTGCTTAATGTAATTCTTAAAAACATTTGTACTCTCATAAGTTATGTTTGTCCAAGGCTACAGAAAAAAATGGGAGCACCCACAAAAAAGGGAAACCAGCCTTTAGCCTGTAATTCTGAACAGTAAGTAGGCAAACTGGGAATATAAGGAAAAAAAAACAATATACGCACAAACACGTAGGATAGTCATTAAGAACTTTTCATTGTCAGTTCAGGAAATTACAAAAGATTATCTAGGAATTTGCCCATCTTAACGTTAAAATAAAACTTTTAGACTTTTCTTCCTTCTTGTCAGAAATTAATAATACATTTAGATGTGCTAAGCAAAGGATTTATGTCATTTCTGTCAGTTATGCCTCCATTTAAATGACAAATCCCTCTTTCCTGGATATTTAGAGCCTTCAAACGTAATTATAAACTTTATTTACTTTTGTGATTTGCTCTTCATTTACAATTCTAATGAATATTAGGTATGTGCATCTCTATCACTGGTTATTTTTTTCAGCAGGTGCATTGAGCTGTAGAGGTAAAATTACAAAATTCTTTTTTCAATTGCAATGGCACCTGATCTATTACAAAAAACAAACTTCCATCTCTAAGCAACTGTTCTCTTAGCAACAAGAAGCACCTGCATAAAAGATGCCACACACAGTGAGCACCAGAAAACCTATTCAGATCTTTAAAGGGAGCACATCAGTAACAAAGATAGCAATCTTCATGGGTAAAATCAAGAAGTAACAAGAGGACACAGGTAATTTGTTAATTCATATTCTAGCATTTTTCTTCAAACAGCGGGACTAGGACGTAACAGAAATGTTTTTAATTTTGTCTTTGAGAGGGAAGGATGATTTCCAGACCTGCTTTGATCTGAGTTATTGTAATTAACTTCATGTAAATGATATGTTGTCATTATCAAAATAGAAATTTTAAAGTAGAAAATCTGCAGGTCTTAAACCAACTTCTTGGCATTAAAATAGCAAAAAAAGGGGGGGTTATATATTTTGTCAATATTACAAGAAGTTTCTTGTTTTAAAAAATGGCATAACTATGGCACAAGGCTCTTGCAGAATAGTCACCACTGGAAAGCGTTCACTTCATTCAACTTTTCAAACTGTTTAGATTATTCCAATAAAGATTAAAATGTTTTAGACTTGTGTGGCAAGCTCCACTAATTAAAAAGAACTGTCCAGTATTTCTCTGTTCTCCAATTTCATTCTATCTGCTCTAAAGTGGATTTTACTTCTTACGAAGATGTGTATCACAGCAAAATTAGCAATCTTTATATAGGACGGAACAGATATTGCTATACCTTGCTACCTGCTGGCAATGTAGAATTCGTCAGAAAGTGAGTAAACTTGAACAAACCAACATTTCCAAGCATTACTGTCACAGTAGGGAGAAACTGGATTATGAGTGAGGTTAAAATAAGGACATCGAGTAAGTCTGGAACTGTCCCAGAGAATTAGTTGATTGTATCATGGCTTGATCCCTCTCAGTTGGTGCTTGCTGTGGAGAAGTGTTATTTTTCTTTAAAATAGTATATCTTAGTTACTAGTTATTCCTGATGAAGTCATTTGAATGGGAAATGGGTTAAGAATATTCACGTACTCTTCTTTACTCTGGGTTCTCCATTTCAAAAACCCAGATAAATTTTCTTCTTCAGGATTAGTTCACATACTTTGATAGACACTTGGTATATATATATGCAGAAAAAAAAAGTCAAAAAACGACAAGTTACCTTTTCTCACCCTTCTGCATCAACTAGCTATTTATGTTAGTCAAAGTATTTGCTAGCAATAAAATTACCATGGGAGAAATGTAATTATGTCACAAGAGCTGCCTTCTACATGCCTAAATACAAAAAAAATCACCCATTCAGTAGTGATAGTAAACTGACATTAGTTACACATACACATACATAGAAATCCACATCGAGGTTGGTTTTTCAACAGTTTTAAACAGGAAATAAGATTAAAATTGGGGGAGGGGGAAGGAAGGGAGAGAGGGAGGAAGGGGGGAGGGAGAGAGAGAGAGAGAGAGAAAAGAAAGGCGGGGGAAAGAAGGGGGGAAGAGAAGGGGATAAAGAGGAGGGAAAGAAGCGGGGGAGGGGGGAGAGAGAATTTCAGCCTTCCACAACTAACTTTCTGATTAGTTTTTGAGTATAATTGGAGTTTATGCTGTTCTAAGAAAAACTTTTAGACAGTGAGGCAGTAAAATATATCCTTACCAATACTGCAGAAGTTAATATATCTCTTTTTGATGGTTTATAATGCATTGATATACTCATTCTGTTTCAAGAGATGTATGTTTCAGATGAATCCCGTTTTATAGTCTACTGTGGATAGTACTTTACTTGAACATTATGCTGGTTCCTAAGCAACAATGAGACCTTTTGTGAAAGGTAATAAAATTGGCAGGTTATTTTTCCAAATCATACATCAGAGTGCAATTAAAATCTCGGAAGAGGATACAGTCCAAATTCTAATTTCAGATCATTATTCTTCTGAAAGAAAAAAAAACACAGTTCAAATAATTACAGATTGTTCAATAAGCAGAAACCCTTACTGTGCAGTCACTTGGGCAAAACATAGCATACCTCGTCTCACACATCCATGTTGCATAAACAGGCAAATAGTATGGACAATGGCCAGAAAGAGGGAGAAAGATGACTCTTGAGTTTTTAATTGCACAGGGCAAGTTACCACTCCAAATATTGCTCACCATAGGTAATCATGGTTTTTAGAACTGGCTATTAATTTTGAATGTTTAACACTAATGGGAAGAGATTCTTCAAGATGTAAGCATTCATTCTCTGAAGATCAGTTTACCCATTCAAAGTCACTACCAATTTCTAGAATATATTTGGATCAAGACTTTCAGAATATCAGGACTTTCACTGGCTATCCTCACAGGCAATATCCAAACAAACTTCACAGTATATTATAAAGCCTACTAAGCTAAAAGTATATTTTTAAAACTTAATGAGCTCCAAAGTCATTTAGCATTTTCAGCAATAATTTATCATCTTGATCAGTACTTGGCCATATGTCAGCAACATCAGATCTTTAGCAGCTTTATGCTTTTAGAGTGTTTGAGAATCCTATGCTAATTGAGTGGTTGAGCCATTCTTTATGACATTAGAAGCATTCTTAAAACTCCTTTTTAGCCTCCTAAACTTTACACTGAACTTGCATGTGATTATTTTTTTCTTATTATTAGATAGTCTAAGTTGTCTAGGCAAATTAACATTCAAGACTTAAGCCTGAAGCTTATCAGCTGCTTACTAAACATCCTTTTGAACAGGATTGCCATTCCTCATGCTATTAGATCAGAGTTATATTTACAGATCTGTGAAACGGAACTCCTTGAAATCTGAGGCTTAATGTGATGAAATGCAGTTATCTTTTATTCTCCTTATTTATGTTAGCCTCGTATTGTTATAAATCTGTAAGAACTATCACATTTACGTCTAAGTTAATTTAAAAGGGGGTAGGCCAAGAACTAGCCCAAGTTAAAATAGGTACAGAGGAACAAACTCAAGCACCGTTTGCACAGGAAAAGACTTCACCAAAAGAATTCATTAACTTCTTTAGAAGGCCTTACCGCTCCTGTGTCCCAGAAAAATCACTTGGGTAAATCACAAGGAGAAGAGCAGCTAGGAGGGTACCCATTTGACTATCATCTTGCAGAAATTACAGCTCAAAGCTCACTACACTGATTTCATATTGGCTCCTCCATGAAATCTAAATGTGGATGTAAGTGACCCCGTTTGATATGTGACCACTTCTGATTTAACTCAAAACATATTCCAGTAACTGACATGGAATAGCAGACACAAAGATGGTAAATTCAACCCAATGAAGGTCGCAATCATCACGTGAAGGTGCAGAAAGGCATGGTCTTTACTGGAGTTATCCAAACATACAGAATATTCACAGAGTCAACCAAAACTGCTACATTCACATAAGATATTTTTAACATACTTGTTTCCTCATTGATAGCAATCAATCTGCATTAACTAGTAAGTTCCACACACTAGCATTAGCCTCCAATGCTCAGAAAACCAATTGATCAAGCAGACTCCAAATAACAGGAATTACAAATAACAGGAACGTAACTGTACTGCAGTTAAAACCATCTCTGCACCTTGCAAAGTTATGATACTTTGGGGAGGAGAGGTGATGAGAAAGCAGTTCTGTGGCAACTGAGGCAGATAAGAAAAGCCAAGTACTGTTTACAGTTATGTATGAGCCATTGATAGCCACTGCTAACATATAACCAACATGCAGAAGCATTTTAGAAGTGACAGTGAAGATAGCTGATAGAACTAAAAATATGCAGACAAATACGCTTTAGCAATACTATTCAGCTGAGAAACAAGACAACACTGCCATAAGAAGGCTCACCAAGATTAGGAAAATCACAACTCCAAAAAACAGCGGAGACATCAAATGTAACGATCTTTCTTATCTCACAATAAAGACATCAAGACATCTTCTTTCAATACCACATAGCCAATGCGTTTTGCATTTCTGTCTCACTCACCGTCAGACACAGCAATATGCCAGGCTCCCTCATCTTCCCTTACTTGTCAAGGGCCCCTTCAGATTGTCAGGATGATAGTTACTACGTTCCTACTTCCAAGCGTCTGCTGAAAGCTGTTGCCTCTTCCTTCCCTCTTCCTCTAACCTAAACAAAAGATATATTCAAGAGTGCCAATTAGATTAGTTTGGTAGTAAGTGCTATAGAATTATGCTACAGGAATATAATAATTATTCAACATCATTAAATTGCTAGAATAAATTTCCATAGTCATTAGATGTGATAGACCTCTATGATTGTAGAAACTTTAGCCTGCTGACTAGAACTTCAAGAATCATTGAAAAAGGTCACTATAAGCAGCATATCCATTCCCTAATCTGCACACTCCATAAGCCGCAGGTTTTACCTTAATTAACTTTCTTTTGTGGTGTAGAAGTATTGAATGAGAAGTAGGATTCAGTACGAAAGTGCTTTCAGAAGCACAGCAATATACACGAGTAACTTTCAAAGGCTGCATTGCACATTCTAATTGGAAATGAAACACTCAAGATGACACAGATTCTAAACCACTTATAGCAAGACATATGACATCTGCATCCTCTCTTAAACAAAGATCATGAAGCAGAGATTCAAAGCACATGAAAAAGGGAATAAGAAAAGATATTATTACTGAAGATAAAAAATATCAGGAGGAGAGTATCACAGTATCAGATTGCAATAAATTGTGATGAAATCTGTCCATTACCCCCCTATTGCATCTAGAGAAAATTACACTGTTAGAAGAGACCACAAAAAATCATGGAGCAATTTGTAGGGTAACACTAAACAAACATAAACAATCAGATGGTTAGAGAATAATTCTATAGCTCAGTTTACAAGGAATGTTAAGCATTCTCAAGTTAAAAAAAAAAATCTTTTAATGTATTCTCAGCTTTGAATCCTATTGAATTTCAAGGGAACAAGACAATCCCTGTATCAAGGCTTATTTATGTGATACATGCTGTACACTTAGTGATAATTATCCAGTACAGGTTAATTAATTCTTCAGGGAAAAAAAAAAAAAAAAAAAAAAAAGTCCATTCTTTTAATAGCTCTAGCAATAGCTTCCATGCAACCACTTTACTGTGGTTCCATATATGACTTCTTATTCAACAGCTAGGATAAAGATTGCTTATTTTGCAGCAAAATCCACAATTTGAAGGCAAAATTAGAGCAGTCATATAGAACTTCAGCATGAACTCTCTTAAAGAGATCTGACATGCAGTTAGAATCAGAGATTTCTCATCCTACGAGAAGTGCTATAATACCAATACAGCAAAACAGTTGCATGCCTAAAACTAATGACACCAAGTATTTTATTTATTGAAGGTACTATGTTCCTCTTAGGCTATGCCAATGTTGGCAAGCACTGTGATCCAACAGGAACACAACATACACAAATCGGGGTGGGACAGGAGTTCGCCTCAGAATAGATCTAACCTGGTGTTGTGGTCTGAATGCCCATTAAAAGCTGGAGTGCACGAGATGCAGCTCTGGAGCACATTGTCTGATTTATTTTCATACAAAAGAACCCAGTTTGCATATTCTGAGACTGCTTTGCAATATGAACATCATTAATGGGAACGATCTAGAAATTTCCTTCCAAAGCACACTCCCGATATGAACTGAAATAGCAACGCATACATACCCTGAGTCGCTGTCTTCCTGGACTAGCTCACATTCAGGCAGCATCCACAGAACAAATACAACAAAACCACTCCTTACCTTAGCATTCTAATTGTGAAATGCACAACGGAAGCAATGTACATACTCATCTGTGGAAGGCCGAGTCTCTAAAGTCTGTGTGATGACTTTGATCTTCATTGAGTGAAAAGAGGCAATGTCTATTCTAACCTCTGGAAAAATAGTGGAAGAGCTACTACATTTTAGCTAGAAAAATAAGAATTTACTGAAATTGTATAAGCCAACAGAGTCATATCTGTGTGAAACCAGTCTATTAAAAGCACTGATTTTAATTTCCAAAACTGTTTAGCTAAGCCTAAGTCATCTGCTTCAGATGTTAATACTACACAGGTTCATTTGTAACTGAGATTCAGCTTCAGATGCTACTAATGGAGGGCACTAACTTTTAGGGATTTATAATGAGAAGCAGATTACTTTCCCCCATGTCCCCGCTGACAGGTGGAACAAGTTAGGGAAGAATTCCAACAGTTAGGACTGTATGAAAACTGCTGAAGAACCAGTCTTATGAACTCCTCCTAAGAATAATCAGAAATTTTCAGGTATAATACACTCTCTTGATATTTTATTAACATAAACATTAGATACAGAGCTATTGGTGAAAGGACAGGGATTAACACAATTGTCAGCTAGATATATTGGCAATTCTTTGTTTATTGTGGATGTTATCATCACTCACCACAACACCTCCTTTGGCAAGAAAGTATTTAAAATATAATTTTCTCACAATACATTCAAATTTTAAAGTGCAGCAACCCACAGCGCCCTCTGCTGTCAGACAGTTTCCCAGCTACTGAGAGCTAACACTGTCCCCAGCCAGGACTGTGCACATCCACCTACATCATGTCACAGAAGCACTTCTTTGTAATAGGTTTCTTTTCTTCCACTATTTGACTTTAAAAGTTTTTCTCCCCCCCCCCCCCACTTGCAATACAAGTAAGTGTTGGTCAGAACCAACATATACCTCTGATTAGAAACATGCCTCAAGCTGCTTCAAGGAAAGGAAAATTGTTTATACAACATTTTAAGACAAAATGAACAGGAATAGCCAAAGCTTCCTCCTTGCTAAATTGACACTCTGCCTTTATTTCATTTCTAAATGTCTTCAGTCCATTCAGAGAGTAGTCACTATCAAAACTCACATGGCTGAATTTTTATTAAGAGTAATTTACCTCAAAGAAAATTCCTAAAATAATACAATGAGTGTAAGCAATTATACAGTACAAGTAGTTCAGCTGAACTATTTTAAGGTGATTTTTTCCTGGGCCAGCTTGTTTTTTTCTAATAGATAAATATTAGAAATGTAAAACCTGGAAGTCTGCTTGCATCATGCTCATTGAAACAGGACAAACAAATTCTCCACATAAGAAATGACAATTGTCTGGTTTTAAGAGTTTGAGGGGCCACTTTTACTAGAAGTAAGACAGCTTCAGATCACTTCAAGGGTATAAAAGGGATCTAAATTTAAGATAGTGCCTTTAAAAGTCTTCATTCACATGACAGTCACATCCAGAATATAAAAATTACACACTGATGTAATTCACTGGACACCATATCATAGTTTTTACTAAAAAAAAAAAAAAAAAAAAAAAAAAAAAATTATTCTCTTACTAATATATTATAAAATTAGGAAGTTGGGTAATCTAAAACCCAAAATCCAATCCACTGCAATCTGTATATTCTGAAAAGATAAAAGTCTGCTTCCATTTCTCTGTCAAATCATACAGCTGGCCTGCCTTTCCACACAAAGCTAAGGTTTAAGCTGTGAATGACTAAGAACAGAGCAAGATCAAACCCCGACGCATGTTTTTGGAAAATAAAAGAGGAAGACTCATATTTTCAAAGTAACCTGTGCAAGCAAATCTTGAAACCTCACAGGGCTTAACCTACAGATACAATATTCATAGCTACACATTTGTATGTATAGGCCTGTTTATTTTACACCACCAAGTAGCATAAACACCTAGATGGAACCTGTAGGTTCTGTCAGACTGAAACACCTGAATCTCTTGGAAGAAAAAAACAAGCAAACAAAACAGCTAGCAGTGTGCCTAAGTGCGGCAAAGGTGGCAGTGGACTACATAGAATACATTTATCAAGATTCAGAGAGAAAGAGCAATAAAAAAGTGAAATTGTGTGCCCTAAAAGTAGTTATTCCCTTCTGTAATACCATCAGCTCAAAGTGAGAGAAAGGTATTGAAACTAAGGAAACTATTTACATACACAGGCAGGCACACTTTTGTTGTGGTAGTGAGTAGTACTCAGGGTAATTGAAAGCTAACATTTCTGCTTGAAACACTGTCATTAGTTTGCAGCACTGCATTAGTTTCTCTAAAAACAACTTTACATTGTCAAAAAATGCTTCTGACAGTGAAACCATTCTTCAGAATGTGAAAGACAGTACAACAGTTGAGCATGTACAAGATGTGAGATTCTCCATGTATGTAACACAAGATGTCTACTGCTAGCTATTGGAATATCACGTGTATTTCTAAAGAGTCACCTGGCATACTGTGTCAGAGCCATTTTGAATCACAAAGATACCAGAAGCATTTCATAGCAATGATCCAAAATACTGGAGCAGTACTGGTACCTGAAAGGTCTGGAACCACTGCTTGCTTTCCTTCCCAGGTTTTGTCTATACTCTCTACATTTTCTACTTAGATTGTAAACACTGATCTTCTTTGCATCTAGAAAGCTTATATCATATTCTTGGTATTGTTTAATATACTACTACTATTAACAGTTACTACCAAGTAAAGTGTACATTCTTCTGCAACGTGAGTCCAAATCACAAGATAAATGAGAAAGCACTAGGGGAAAGCAGGTTGCAAGGAAAAACTTCATACTGAGTGAACTACATCATTCAGCTTTGAGATACTACCATAGAAAAGAACAGAGCAAATCTATTTCTAAGTATTGTCAGATCAGAATTAAAAAGATGTTCATTTATTAAGAAGGTATATATTTATTACTGTGAAGATATAAGCAATAAGTCAGATTCTCATTCATGTAACATCTTTCTCAGGTACAATCACTTCTCATATTTTATGACTTAAATTCAAAAACATGCAAAATGACTTTGAAGGAATCCTTCTACTTCCCTTTACATGACAGATTTGTCCATTTGTTTGGTTTTCCTTTCCTTCGCCAAGTACCAGTTGCTGCCCGAAGAAAAATATGGCATCAGGCAATCCATGATCTTATTTGTTACAATAAACACTGTATTTTTCCAAATATTTATCAGAAGAACCATAAAGAAGTGCAATGCATTACACCACACTCAGAAGCTGATTTGAAAAACAAAACAAAACACCTAAAACTGTGGTTCAGCCAACAGTTTGAGGTACAGTGCATCTGTTTCCTGAAAAACACAATGCAGTTACTACGGAAATCCAAAGACTTTAACAAACACTACTGGTATATAGGAAGTAAGAAGGGTAACAGAGATGAAAGCTTGCAAGTGAACTCACTCAAGTGCTTCCACATGTGCTGACAGTTTAATTTCTTATGTTTTGGTTAGAAATTTGCAAGGAGTAAACCTCAGTATTGGCCAGTAAAGGCAGTATCAGAGATAAAATTTCTATCAGCCAAAGTATCCAAAACTAAGCTTCAATACCAAGGTCAGAAAAGTTTTGTGATTTCCAAGCAAAAAGAGTGTCTGCTGCATGTCTGTTTTGACTTGTGATGTAGCTCGTCTTGGCAAACACTCCAGGCAGCCAGGCTCATTATAATATAAAGCTACTACAAGAGCTAATTTGCTCATTTACAGGACCTACAAAGGGATTGTGAGATACCTACGAAAGCTGAATATCTCTTTGAGTTTGGAAAACTCCACCTCTTTCCACCTTTTTCTCTATAAACCAAAGCAGAATCTCTTGGAAAAGATGATACTGGAAACTCTGAATCCAATGCACTACATCACCAGCCTGCTACCAGATGTGATGCCAATGGCCACAGTGCCCATATTCCTTCTCATGTGCTTTTTATTTCTAATATGGAATCATGAAGAAACATCATCAATACCAGGTAAACTAATTTTAGCTATGTAAGATATCTCCTGCCCTATCCACTTGCTAAGAGGGAAATTTGATGTTCAGACATAGCAGGAGGAGTTGAGAACTTTGTTGACTAATTGCATTTTACTCCATTTGTAGTTGCTACTTTAGCACGCTGTTTTTACAAGTTCACAGGACTAAAATGCGTTTTTCTTTAAATATCCATTTTCTTACTCTGCCATTAGTTACCATTAAAGAAATGTAATTAATTCACTTACAGCAAAAGGATGTTGACTTTTGTAGATGTTACTATGACATTTGAACATAAACTCAGCCAAGATCACTCAAAAAGATTTGTTAATGTCACAAATGAATACACCATGTGCATTTTTTCTAGATCATTTCTTCTTTCAGAGATCAAGCCATTATTCCTTCAAAGGTAAGCAATCTGAAAGCAGCAATCTGAGTTTGCACAAAGAAACTTTGAATGTAGTGTGTGGCATGCGCATTGGATAGACTGTATGCTTCCACGGGTATTAAATGGGGTTTCAACAACATAGATGCAAATTTTTCCAAGGCAGAACTTCAGAAGGCAATTTTATGTAAAATGTCCAATGCAGATCTTGACGACAATGTAAAAAAAAAGGTCCTTTGAAAAGGGTGATGCTCAGAGACATATTCTGTCACTAAGCATTGCTAAGATCATATTTTTCTTATCCTATTTCTCAGGGCCTGGATACTGTATGGGAATCGGTCCCCTCATTTCACATGGCAGATTTCTCTGGATGGGAGTAGGTAAAGCCTGCAACTACTACAATAAGACATATGGAGAATTTGTGAGAGTTTGGATCAGCGGGGAAGAAACATTCATAATTAGCAAGTAAATATTTCTCTCTTTAATAATATGAAGAGCTTTCTGATATTTTTACCTTTTTGCTATATTTTCTAAAGTATAATTAGTATTATTTTCAAAAATTATCTTAATACAAATCTTTTACTTTCTGCTATTCACAGATCTTTTTCTAATTTTTTAGTTTTTTTTAAAGAGTCTATTTTTGAAATCCATGTGGTTTCTCTCATTTTGTTAGCGATGGAAGATCAAGCATTATAGCCCCAACCTTAAAAAAATGTTTAATATCTCTTTCACTACTGCATGTAATATTAGGATAACATACTATAGAGGAACCTAGACTGATTGACTGCAATGTATGATTAAGCCAATTTTTAGTTTCCTTTGTTCTTATTTAGGTTCTCCTTAAAATTAGAGTAATGCCTGAAGATTATGGCTGTAGTTCAGGAAGGTAATTAAGCAAATGCAGTATTATAGGATCATGAGTAATTCCACTGCAATTAATGGGGCTAATCACAGATTTCAATTACAAACAGCATTAAACATAATGCTGAACTGCAGTCTATTGCTTTATTACTTCCAGTGGATGTCTGCTCACTTTTTGCATTGGATCTTCTGGATGCTCATGAATTATGCCATGAACAGAAAAAGTAACAAAATGTTTTCCATGCATAATGGTTAAGAATCACAATCTTTTTATTAGCATATCAATCCATATTCAGCTCTCTCATTATGTTAGAGCTTATGAAAGACAACGTAGTATGGAAGTCTCTAAGACAGGATTTGTCATGTGGATTTGGGCAAGTCAGTTTCATCTCTTGTTTTACCTCTGTAAAAGGTAATCGTGATAGGAAAGCTATTTACTCTCCTAGTTTATATAGGTTTTTTGTGCACAGACAGCACACGGAGAACTAGAATTTAACATTTTTATTATTTCACATTGTTAACAATATCATAGAATCAAGTTTTCAGAGTGGGCCATAAATTCAATGCAAAACTAAACATAGCCTGCCTTCAGTAAAAGGTATACTGTTTCTACCGACACCACATGATTTTTATAGCGTCAGTTGTAGTCACATTGAGATTTAACGCATACAGAGAAGGATTGTCTTTGTCACACACAGTGTCTTTTGGAGGACTTCACTGAATTGTTTTATAGGGAATACATGCTTATACAAGGTCATATCTCAAAATCATTCCTTGATACTCTATTATGTATCTCCTCTATAGATAAGTGGAAATGTGAATGCTATAAAGAGAATATGCTCCGCTCCTTGGAAGGAGCTGCAGGCACACTCCTCTGTTTCTATCCTAATCCTTACTCTGTGTTGGTTCATTTGCATCATTTAGTATATTGGCATTAATTGATCTCTGCTCATGCAAAACTACAGTGAAAACCTAATACTGCTGAGACCAATAGCAAAATTCCCATGTAATTTGCCTCACTAAAGAATAATTAACCCAGAATAAGAAATCTAGGACTTGCTCCACGGAGTATACAACATCATATAGAAAGTAGCTTACTGTACAATTTTAATCTATGTTCATCTTTTTGTTAGCTTTGATTGTTTACGTTGTCATCAGATCAGCATTTCTAAGATGCTAGCTCCCTCTAAAGGGAATTATATTTTAAAGCAATAATGCTGGTCACAATTAGTAATGTTTAAATAAATTTGTCAATCAAAAAGAGAGAAGAAGTATATATCTTGAATTTCCCTACATTTCTATTTTAGGAATATTTATGCCACATGTTTGGTATTACAAAGTTTCTTTTTCAATTTAATATTTTTATGTACAAATAATTCTATTTGTTAATATTATGATGCTGCATTATAAGTGATGCATATATTCATGCTTTCTATATGCATCTGGGAGTTAACAAATAGCTTTAAAAAGTATAGCTAAAATTTAATACACGTGATAAAGTGTTATCAGCTGTCATATTTATAACTGGCTTATTTTAAATCAAAGATCTCTGAAGTCTTGAATACACAAATATTGAGCGCATCAAGATAAGCATAATTTATTTGTGCTCCTTTAATGCACTTGAGTGAAAATTAGAAAGCATATTACCTAAAACCTGCCCAGTTACTGCCTACAAGCAAAAAAGTATTTCTTTTCCTTGTCTAAGTAACAGATACCATATTTTTGGACAAGTTATTTGCAGTAATTTTCTATGTACAGATATGTATATGTACGGATATGCCTTTTCTCCCAAAATATTTGCCAAGGATAAGGCAAATTGGTAGCATGGAATGTTTAACACTTCTGTAAATGCATGAGTCAGCTGAGAAATCAACTGCAATGTTAGCATAAAAGGATTAGAAACCTATATATATGTTAAACACGTTATCTTCAGTTACACTACCTTCTCCTTTACATGATATATGTATCCGGCCTCATGTTTTGTTTCATAATGCAATCTATAATTTTCCATGGCAGCGGTTTTCAACCTGTGTTCTGAGCACCTGAAGAATACTTCTCTAGTGTTTCTAAAAAGCACGCCACCTGTCAGTAGATTTGAATACCATGTTTGCCAGAATTTTTTAAGGAATCATAAATCAAGTATTCAAAAAAAAAAAAAAAAAAAAAAAAAAAAAAAAAAAAAAGAAAAGAAAAGAAAAAAAAAAAAAAACCACCCCACTAATACCACAGACCAGAGGTTAGAAAAAGAATTCCATTTTACAGTAATATATAAAATATCATTAAAACATTTTACCTTATATTCTGAAACATCTGACATTGGACATCACCTTATAGTATATCTCATGTTTCTATGAGTGTTTATGTATATATAGTGTTGAGATTAAAATCTTATGGTAGTCATCTGCATTTTCATTAAAAAATAGGTTCAAACCTTTATGGAATACATTATTGCTCTAATATACATTCTGAAGTCATTTTATTGTCAAGTTTTTTAACCATGTAAAAGGAATAACGCTGAATGTCAAGTATTGTACCTCTGCTACACTGAGATTGCTGTCTCAAAAAAGCAGGTCAGGACTTCAGAGCAACTACAGCAAGTCAGAATAAAAATTCTATATATATTAATGAAACATTAAAAAAATCCACACACTTTTCTTTTCCAGATCCTCAAGTGTGTTCCATGTTATGAAACATTGGCACTATGTTTCTCGATTTGGAAGTAAGCTTGGATTACAATGCATTGGCATGTATGAAAATGGGATAATTTTTAATAACAACCCAGCACACTGGAAAGAAATTCGACCTTTTTTCACCAAAGGTAATTCAATGTGCATTAATATACTGCATCACTTAGGCATACAATCTACTTGTTAGGAAATGCTGTTTGTTCTTTTCATAATTAAATTACAGAAAGCAGTTCTCCCTTTTCCCACAGAAATATTTCATTGCATGTGTTCTTTCACACTCACCTTGCTTGGTATGTTATTTGAAATGGTCTTGAAATAGTTTTGCAGAGTCTTAATCTATTATGATTAAAGTAAAATTAAATGATGACCACAGTTTCAAGTGTTTTTACATTTAAAATCTAGCATACATACTAGTTCAACTGACACTTACATATATGTCTCTACCACTTCCCATCCCAGCTTCAGACGAGTTCAGAGAATTTTCTCTCTTGCTCAAATTGAAAAAACAAATTTAGATCTGCACAGCAGCACTATCTATTAATCCATTTAATACACTAGGAAACAATGTAGTAACAAGCCTAAATAAGAAATAAAAAGATTATATAAATTAATATAACTATTTTGAACTCAAATAAAAAACTACACATCAATTCTAAAACACACTGTGTTACTATTTAAATCTGTAATTTCTGGACTCACCTTGTTTCCACAAACTGGAAAGTTTGCAGATCTTTAGAATTAGCTACTTCCAATGATCTATCATTTTTCCTAAAAAACTGACATACTTCACTGCTCTGTTGTTCCGCAGACTTCACAGTTCAGAAGATTCTCATCAGCTGAGACTGCAGTAGTTTACAATAGCAACTCTGGAACCTGAATAAGAAAAATAAAATGGCATAAGATCTTAGAGAAATTAATAATCTGTTGTTTCAAGTTTCCTATATTATTTCATTCGTGTCTGGGCTTCTGACGCTTAAGCCTTTCCTACTGGATGTCATTTCCTCCTTGACATTTTAACTATAAATGTTTACATTTTTCTTACAGAGGATGTTAAATCAATAAGTTTCAAAACCGTAACATTCTAGTCACTTAGATTATAATGCTTTACATTTTATTGGGAACTTTATTGTCAACAAATAGATTATTAAAAAGTTATGAAAATTCATCAGTCCTTTGATCATTTTGCACATGTATTTCAGCTCTATCTGGTCCTGGTCTTGTGCGTATGATAGCGATTTGTGTTGAATCAACAACTGATCATCTGGACAAGCTGGAGGAGGTGACTACTGAAATGGGAAACATCAACGCGTTGAATCTTATGAGACGGATCATGCTTGACACGTCTAACAAGCTCTTTCTAGGGATCCCTTTGGATGGTACTGCAGCTTTATTCCTATACCTTGTCATGGATCTAAAATGCATATCCAAGAAAAACTTCTCATTGACATCACTCAAAAATTTTGTTACATAAAATTGCACCAGCAGACTATTCAATTATCAAATCATCAGTTGATATTGGTTTAATGATGGATGATTCTAGTTATAAAAGAGAATTTTATGTGACCAAAAACATGTATTCAGCTTGTCACACTTATCTGAAGTAAATAGTGGCATCTACAGAGACTTTTATGCACTGAGCTGGTACAATCCCATGCATGTATATATGAACGTAAGAATCAGAAATCTTTCCACCTAGCTAAACAGCTGCATTGAAAAGTTCGCCTTACAAATTCTCAGTCTTCTATCTTCCTTCACTCTCAAAAACATTTGAGAGAATTAATCTTATGATGTGTAGATTACCCCATTTCAAGATGCTGCGATAGAACTCTTCCAAAGCACCACCAGGGGAAAGGATTTGGCTCTGGTTGTCACACCACTGTCTTCTTTTAGCTGCCTAAAATGAGTTTTAACAAAGAACTGTACCTTTTTTTACAGTGTGCTACAAATATTTCCTAATATTATCTACCATACATTAAAACAAAACATTCATCAAATTTTCATAACCTTAGTGGAAGTAAGAGCAGAAACTCATTATTCATTTTTCTGAAGTACTTGTGTTATTTGGCTATTAAAGTTAACATTTTGTACTGATGTTTATTAACTTTTGTTTTCAGAAAGTGCCATTGTGCTTAAGATTCAGAACTACTTTGATGCTTGGCAAGCACTTTTATTAAAGCCTGATATCTTTTTTAAGATTTCTTGGCTGTGCAAGAAATACGAAGAGGCGGCGTAAGTATCAGCAGTTTTACAGATCATTTGAATAAGATTCTTTCTCTCTAGGAAAATCTTCCTTAGTATTTTGCTCTCCTTCTATAGAAAATAAATAAATAGTTAAACTTGCAAAGGTTTCTGGTGAAAGTCTACTTTATCTGCAGATCCAAGAGAGCAACAGGACAAGATTTGCTGCTGATGCTACAAGTGGCTGATCTGAGGGAATCATTTAAAGCCTTTGCCTATTCAGTCCTAATTTACCCACCAAAATATTAGTTAATGCCACTTCAAGTATGAAACCAAATTGAAATAACTGGTTCAATTCAAACAGGCAAGGAAAAGTCTCCTTAAGGGGTAAAATTACATTTGCTACCTAGTCAAGAAGAGTCAAATGCAGGCTACAGATCGTCAGTTCCTGAAAACAAGAAATCACATCTGAATTCATGACATTGTCACAAAAGACAGGTAACACCTTGGTATAATCCTACTTTATTGGTGTTTGCAATGTGCATTTTTGAGTTAAAACTTAGTGTTTAGCATGATAATCCATTTCAGGATTTTTTTTTTTTTTAATATAAGGAACAAGTACTTTTTGTCATCTTCCTGTTTGCAAAAACACAAAACATGTCTTCTATTCCAATGATCTCATTTACTTCCTTCTGCCAGAAGAGAACTCGCTATAAAAAGAAATGGCACTTCATTCATTTTGGATTCAAAGTCCATTTAGTTTGAGAAAGTACTTGTTACAAAGCATGTGTGATAAATTGTTTGGACACAACTATATAACATAAGGCATTTAAGAGAAAGAAGGAAGTTCATTGGAAGTAAATGACAACCTCCTTACAAACAGAATTTACCTTCTAACATTTCCTAGACAGTTTATTTTATGGAAATAGTCACTACTTTGTCCTGTAATTCTAATATTATATAATTTTAAATACCTAGTTATAACTAGAAAGTCCATATGAGTCCATATGAACCAATCACATTAAAATGGACATATTAACAAATTCCTACTGCAAAAATGATACAGATTGTTGGACTTCAAAGCAAAAGACAATCACAGCATACCATCACTTCTGATATTCTGCTGATAAAGTTGGGAAGAAGGGCCATCCTCTACTTCCAATGGCTAAGAAATGTGTTATTTCAAATGAAAACCCTACCATATTTGAAGTTTTAAAATGCATTTAGTCTCATAAACTGAATCAAATTTTCCAAGCTAGCAACAAAAAGCATCAAAAAATGGAAAACCCGAGGACTTCATCCAGGATCTTTTTATGTGGCTTTTCAAAATACATTTCACAAAACATTCCATTCAAATCTATAGCTAATGGAAAATCCAGAAAAAGCCAGTAAAAATTTTCACTTTGTTGTTTTTCTACTACTGAAATATAAATTGTTGATGAAGTATTGCTGAGTATATAAATGTGAAAAAACAGACGAAGTCTACCATAAATATAGTATCATTTTCTCTGTATTTTTCTAACTAGCCTTCACATTTTTCTAAGTTCATTTACTAAGTGATAATAAAATATAAAACAAACAAATAAACTTTGAAACTGTTAGTAACTCTTTAAAAAACTTCCATTTGTTATGTGCAGACATTTTTCATCTATTTCAGTCTGTCCCATATAAAGTAAGATTTCAGTCAAAACTAACAAATAATTTGTAACAAATAAAGGAAAATATGACTTCTCTCAGTATTAAGTCAGTTCATGAAATTCCTTGGGAAACATTTTTCAAAGCTAATACAGGTCTCAGTTTTTTTACTACTCGAGCATCTGTATTGTTGTTGTTCTTTGATGGAATATCTGCAATTCTACGATCTTCACTTATGTAATTTTTTGGAATGCAGCAATTCAGTACTCTTAGGAATTCACTGCAAGAGCAGCAGCAACTTTTTTGAATACTAGAGGCAATCTGCCTTGTTTGACTACCCCACCATTCTTAGAATACTGTTTCTTCAACTCCTAGATGTTTTTATTGGTATAACCTCTAAGTTTCTCATCATATCCTAGCATATACTAAAAGTTTGCAGATATTTACCATTACAGATTTTATCTGTTTTCAGCAAGGATTTGAAAGGAGCAATGGAAATCTTAATAGAACAGAAACGACAAAAGCTCTCCACTGTTGAAAAGTTAGATGATCACACGGACTTTGCATCTCAGCTGATTTTTGCACAGGTATTGGCAACGTACTCAAAACACTGATAACTTTGAATTTTCTAACTTTTACCAGTTAGTAATGGTACACTAAGTTTAAGCTGCAAATCCTGTATCTATCTGAAAGTCATGTAATCTTAAAGAGATACAAACTAACTAGCCCTAGCGATACCATAAGAGCAATTCAAACATTGAACAGTTGCATCTTCAGGAAGAAGTGCTAGTCTAACTTTCATCTTAGTATATCACCTTTTGCTCACAAAGACACCAAATTATATGTAAACCCTAACTCTGCATAATCCCTGACAGCTCAAAAACTTTGTGAGGAAAAATAATAAATCAATAAGGATCTGAGCTAAGAACAAACGTTTGCTTTTCTGTAAGACCATATACACCCATTAACACATGGGTTTTCGTTTTTTCCCTGAAAGACAAAAAGTAAATGCTATCTAGCATATGAGATTGAAGGGCAAGGTTTGAATTTTTGTTTAAGTGTATATTCTAGATCCTTCCCTTCTTACTGCTGTCAGACCTTCTGTTGGCATCAAAGGTCAGTAATCAACATTTTCCCCTTTTCATTTTTCAGAACCGAGGAGATTTGACTGCAGAGAATGTGAACCAGTGTGTGCTGGAGATGATGATTGCTGCTCCTGATACTCTGTCCGTGACTCTCTTCTTTATGCTAATACTGATTGCAGAGCACCCCGCAGTGGAAGAGGAGATGATAAGAGAAATTGAAACTGTTATGGGTAAGCAGAAGCTGCAAAGTTTGTGATGCTGGAATACAATTTTGCTTCAGCAGTGATCTGATTTCCATTATCTAAGGCTGAAAATTCTAAGATATTCTTCTAATATGTGGCAAAGTATATGAACTATCATATGTAAAGGGCTTTTTGTTCAAAAGCAAATAAAAGAAGATGAACTATTTTTAATTTCAGATAGGAATAATCAGAATTGACAATCTGTTAAAAAAATGTGCTAAATTCACCCCTCTGGAAGAGTACTGCAAATTACCTTTTAACTTCCAGTGAAATTATTCTCAATTTACCTTAAAGCAACAAAAGAAAAAACTCATTTCAGATACTTCTAATCACCAATATTTCCCTATGAATATACAGAACATATTCAACTAAATTTCACTATGACTATAGAATAGCAAGATTAAGCAAAATTAAAATTTCGTATCACATTCATTCCATTTTAATCTCAGACTGGTCTCCTCTTTAAATACTAATGACTAACCCTTCAAAACACAGTCAAAATATTCCAAACTTCTCATCCTCCCTTTCTCTAGCCTTCAGTCAAAGACTGAATATCCAACAGAACTATATAGATAAATAATTTCATTCATCCTTATCCAGTATTTACTCCTGGTCAGTTAGACACTGAAAAGTATGTAACAAATCATTTGCTCTTTTATTAAGGTACTCTTACTTTAAGTTTTAAATACATGGCTTTTTTTCTCACTGGCCTGAAACCTTGTAACCTTGAATCCAGCAAAGTGAAGTTTTGTATCAGCTTGTTGACTTTAACAAAAATGTTGAATCCTGTAATCTGTAAGAGCAAAAGTTGCACTAATGTATAGCTGAAATGGTTCTTTTCACAGCTATACTTGACTTCATAACAGTGCTCAGATGCAAAATGACACCAGAAGTCAGACACAGATGACAGAGACTTGTCACTATAAAATGCCTCAGCAAAACCTGTCTGTGACAGAGTATTTCAATCTTAAAGTTTGCTAAAATAAACCGTCTCTTTACAATTTCTTATGCACCAGTGTTTTCTTCAGGAAGTATTGTGTAGCTTGAAGAGATAGAACTAATTTAATAAGTTATAAGTCTTTGACATAGTTAGCTTCCTAGAGTAACATCTAGCCTTTGCGCTGCACCATTGCTTTGGTGCAAAAAGGTCTCTGATTTTATAAACTTTCTCATTTCAGACTGTATACAATAGACTCCAGATTAAATTAAGCCTTTTCTACCAAGAAATACTTCTGAGTAACTGACTGAAAAGCAAGAGTTACAATTATTTTTTCTAAAGTTCAGATTTCAAATCATTCCAGAAACTGCCAAGACATCAATACATTCTACATTTCTTCACTTTTCAAAACTATTACTTTACATTTCAATGAAAAGGTAACAAACTACTAAGATGTCACTAATTCAATAGCTAGCTAAAATGTAATAAAATAGCAGAGATCTGCAATTTCCTGAATTTAAAAGAAGCATAAGTTGGTGGAGAGCAGTAATTCCATTTGTGGAACTTTAAAGAACCCTCTAGAGATTTCAAAATTTTCAATTTGGGAATCAGAATCTCTAGAAATATAATGTAGTACTTCTAGAAATGCAGACCTGGACAAGGAAGGCACCCAGGAATTTTCTAAAGAAAACTCAGCCAGCAGGCAGGTTTTTTGCTGACTTTTTTGCAGCATCAGTATAGAACAACATCGAAATTTCCAGAAGGACTAAAAACATTACCAGAAGACAAGCTATATGGAAGTAGAACATATCAATGATATGAACTAAGAGTAGGTTTGATTTTATTTGATCTAAGAGTGGAGGAATTTTCCATTTCCACCCAGATGAATAAATATCTTATTGTTATCGGAGTTGACTACTTTTCCATTCACCTTCTCTCCTTTCTGGTAGCCTTGAAATGAGAAGGCAATAGGACACTGTTGTCTTTCCATCAGCAAATGACCAACTGGGATAGCAAAGGTGTCTTCTTGCTTCAGAAACTTACCACTGCAGTGATCAACCTGTAGCTCCTGAGCTGCATGTAGCTTGCAACTAGTTGAGGTGACACTTTCACACTGGTAGTATGTCACATTGCTGGTAGGCTGCACTGGCACTGCTGCTGAAGGAATCACACCAGGAGAAACTTATTCAGGCTAACTGAAATTGCCAGATCACACTAAGACCTAACCATATATCCAGCAAAGCCCAATCTTACAGTGAAAATCCAAGGTCCCTAAAAAGTCATCTTCTGCCATTGGTCAACTATTTCCAGATTTCATCTGCTGTCAGTTCGCAGAAGATTCTGGGTTGTGTTTTGTTGCTCTCAGTCTTACAAAGGAATTGGTATGCAGCTCACAGAGTCAGGGAAGCCTTTGGAGTTTTATTGTAAGAAAGCAAGACAGAGACTTACGATGTATAAAAAGGAAGAGCTCTGGCACAGACGTAGGTTATTAAGTTAGGACTTGTGCTGATAAACAATATAACAGGTTTCCCTGGTATATGAGCCCATACCAAGTTATATGGAAGCCATTAAATCCTACCTACCATGCAAAGAACTGAGAATCTTCCAAAATTTTTTGGTATTTGTATGATGAAGCTGTGAAATTCATAAACAACTTCTTTGTTATCTGTTTTATTCCTCAAGGTGACAGAGACATACAGAGTGATGACATGCCGAACTTAAAAATTGTGGAAAATTTTATTTATGAGAGCATGAGATACCAGCCAGTTGTGGACTTGATCATGCGAAAAGCTTTACAAGATGATGTAATAGATGGATATCCTGTGAAAAAGGGAACAAATATTATTCTCAATATTGGACGTATGCATAAGCTTGAATTCTTCCCAAAGCCAAATGAGTTTTCCCTTGAAAATTTTGAGAAGAATGTAAGTTTTTTGTCTTTTCCCTTATAGAACATAGGGTACTATTTCTTACTGAAAAAAATTTCCTCCTCTTATTTTGATCATAAGTCTGCCTTCCCTGTATCTAAGGGCCTAGCTAGCTCTTCATCCTGCTCATCCTACATCTCTATTAGAGCTGGCAGGAAATTAATCTCTATTAGAGCTGGCAGGAAGTTTTCTTACCAAAGTGTCTTTTAATTAGAAAAGAATGAAGTTACTGAAATTAAGAGTTTCCCAGTCATCTTAATTTTTATTACAACTTTTTGTTGAAAACTGTCCAAAACACACAGAGTTTCCATTATATCCCCTCATACTGGAAAATATTGGGGGCTTTAGGAGGTTAGAGCCATGCAAGCAGTACACAGAGCTGAGTCACTAGGAGGAATCTCTGGGTAGGTGAAGCAGTAACTCCTGAGAGATGGAAAATCTAGCTGGCCCATTGTATTCAAACAGAAATTTCTTTACTTTTCCTAAATGAAAATAAACATTTTTAGATTGAACTTTATAGATTGAAATGCAAGTTCTGAGTTCTAATCCACTCAGTACTGGAAATGTTCAGTAATTCAGTCCCGGTTCAGAACAACCTTTTAATATAAGTTTTATTCTGGGTCCCAATAGCATTAAAACTGTCTTTAAACTACAGTACTGAGTCCTGTATCAATAACACTTTTTTAAAAAATAATCCCTATTTCTGTAACTCATCCTTCAGATTATTTTCTGTCATTCAGAACTTTGCTGTTATGTTTACTAATTAATAATTGTTTTCCAAAAACGTATTTGTTCAGTAATAGCTATCAGGAGTGATTAAAAACATATTGAAAGATTGTAGACTGTACTCCAAGTTTAATTTCTCAGTTTTGACTAAGTTACCTAGTGAAAATGGAAATGGAAGGTACTGCAATTCAAGTGACTGGGCAAAAATTATGAAATATTCAAATATTCAAAATATCCAAACTAGAAACATGCCTCCAAGTTTTACAGTTTTCCTGCCAAAAAACCATAAGTACCATGTATGCCATACACACAGCAATAGTTAGTTTATTTAACTAACTATTCACTGAATAATTTCCTCAGTTTTGCCCATTATTTTCATTCAAGCTATTTCTATCAAAATAGATTTCTTACTTCACTGGATGAATAAACTGAAATACACAAGCAGAATTCAGCTACTTAACTTTACATTTCCTGCTATCTTAGCATTTAAAATGGCATGTCTCCTGTAGGTATTTCTGTATTTTGGCCTGACTTGATTAAGAGGGAGTGTTCAGCACAAAGGGTAAGAAAAAACAAAGCAACAATATTTGTAGTCAACATATTACTCAAGAATAAGGAACAAAATAACTGCTCCAAAGATGTTCTTCTTACAACTTTTCTCAGAAAATATTTACTGCAGGTTTCCATTATAATTTTGGTTATTTTTCTGAAGATTCTGAAAAATCTGTCTTACAAGTTTGTTCCCCATGTTATTCTATGCAGGTTCCTTCACGCTATTTCCAACCATTTGGATTTGGTCCTCGAGGCTGTGTAGGAAAGTTTATTGCCATGGCAATGATGAAAGCGATTCTGGTAACTCTTCTGAGACGGTGCAGAGTACAGACAATGAAAGGAAGAGGCCTTAACAACATGCAGAAAAATAATGACTTATCCATGCACCCAAAAGAAAAAGAGCCTTTGCTGGAGATGGTTTTCACACCAAGAACTACCACAAATAACAATCAGGATGTCTGAAATACATCAGCAGAGTGAAAGTTATAGAGCTTTCTAGCTACAGACAGATTAAAAAATGCTCCCTTTCCTAGGTAAACATAAGGAGTAAAACATTTTATTCACTCTAAATCACCATGGCTCTAGGCGAATCCCTGTTCCACCTGCACAGCAGAACCATGTTTTGGCCACAGTTTGGATATAGCAAAGTATAATCAAATTCACAAAATAGCGCTGTTGTCTGGTGATGCCATGCTGTGTGCAGAATCCATGATTACTTTCAAAAAAAGAATCAAGCTCAGGCCAAATTTTGCCTTGCTTTTCAAACAGGATAAGACCGGAGGTTTAGGGATTGTGAAAGCAACCCACGTGTATTTAACTCCAAGACTATATATGTTTTTTCCCCATTCCAAAGTTGTAACTGATTACTACAAATGCTCTAATTATCCATTTTCCAAAACATTTGAATGACTCATACTAAAGCTGTCTTCAGGTCTATGAAACAATTTAAAAAGCATAAAGCTATCATACTAAAACGCAAGTATTAACATTTCTACAATAATTTCATCTAAAATATTCATCTAAAATATTTACAATATATTTAAGATAAAGTCATTCAAAACATTTTTCTCTACCATATTAAACAGATATCCAAGACTTACAGCATTAGATATGCTTTAGTAGTGATAGTAATTTTAACACCAAGGAACATAAAAGTTGAAGAAGTTGTTCCACTTATCTAAAAACTTTAATCCCATAGTCCTGCATAGAGATTTGTTAAGCATCTTCACCCTGCACTAGTGATGACCAGCTGAGAATCAGGTAATAAATATGAAACATTACTGCTAGTATTATACAGAAGTTGAGTGCCCACAGCTCTACATTATCTGGTTAACTGTAGAATTTTCCTATCTCACCTAGGTTTGGTGAAAGAAGTTCAAGTTCTCCCTAAGTTGCCTAAATATCACATTCTGCTTCCAACTGGTTTTAATTGCTCCACTCTACTTCAGAGAGTGAGATTTGGAATTGCTGTCTGCACCCCAACAACCTCCTCCCTGCACCATAGCAGGAGGAAAAGTCCCTCCCTAATTATGCACACACTGCTTCTGAAAAGCGCTGAGCTTTATCCTACTCAAGTATCTTGCTCCATACCCGCAGAGCCAATACTATAAAGGAGGAAGGAGAAAAAGAAAAGAAAAGAAAAAAACTTTGTCTTAGGAGGTAGATTAGGTAGATTTAGCCATTTTTAAAAGGTCAAATAGGCTTCACTCAGCTAGTCAAGCTAAGATGCAAGTCTCAAGAAGCAACTTCTCAGAGTTTTGTAGCGGCAAAGGAAATGGTTCTAAAATAACAAGTAGCTTTTTAGAAAACATTTTTAAAAGGATTTTGCATACACAGTTTTTAATTATTATTTTTAGGTTTAATATTATACTTGGTCCTCAGCAAATCATCCACATAGCAACTCACATTTCTTGTAAACCAATCTATCCTTGAATTTGTAGTATAGTCCCTGAGATTCATTGGTATCCCTACTAGCCTAATTATTAGTTAGTTAGGTCAAGAACAAAGAGCTGTTCCTGGTTTAATAAGAACATTGCTTGACAGAGATTTTCCATTGTCAGTAAGCTTCAGTTTTTAATGCTGTGTAACACAAAGAATGGGGCTTTCAAGATAAAATGCCTTGATAAGGCCAAATAACCAGCAAACATTAGACTTTTTATTTGGCCTTTTCTCTCAAGTCATCTAAACCATAAAAAAACAGAAAAAAAGAAAAATTTTCTAAGTCCTTGCTTAGAAAACCTAATTAAAGATGAATGAAATAACAAAAGGACTAATGTTGGCATAACAAAAATAACAGAAGGACTGATGTTTTGCCCCTTAGACCACTGTTCTCAGGTACAGGTCTGGCAGAAGTAATCTATCCAATAGCATCTAAAAACTGCATATAATCAAAAAAAAAAAAAAAGTGTATTCCAGTCAAAGGTAATGAAGCAACATTGGTGATCAAGAACAGGAGCTGCACATTTGGCTCATTGCTGAATCATTTGTTAAAAACCAGAATGATTTATAAGTAGCTAAGTTACTTTGAAAGCTTTCTCCATAGTCATTGGCACAGTACACAAAAAAACACAATAGTGAAGCGCAGTCCCACTCCACTTGTAAATTCAGAGAAAACTGGGCATTTGAAAATGCATAGAAACAGAATTTTTGCTTTTTAAGTCATGAAATGACTTAGTGGTATGAATCTTTAGACAGTTTGATGGAACCTCTATTTCTATATTCGTTGCAGCTTTTAAACTTCAAAATTGTTAGAACTGTTTGGAAAAAGAAAGATGAGTTGTGGTGTCCTGATTAAATCTCCTTCCTCATCATTCTGTATCATAAAATACTAAAAAGGGTACTTCAGTGTCTGTGTAATTCTCATTTGTATGAAACCTTAAAAAGAAGTTCACTGAATCTTCTTTTTCCCTGGGAATAAACTAGCATTTCATACATATTGTGCATCTTTTTCTGTTTATTTCACACAAAAAACTTTTTCAGTGATAATTTACTCTCTGATTTTCCATCTCATAATTATAGGTTTCCATGAGTGGAATTTTTCAAGGAATTAAACTACTGCTTGTCAGTGACATTTTAAAATAACTATACAAATCACGCAGATAGCTGGAAAATGTATGCTGCTCTGGTCTCTTTAATATCACGTATCGTAGAATGGAATTTCAGAAATATTATTAGTATAATTATTCTATGGAAGAAAACAAGCAGTTTCATTTTTTATAAGCAAGGCTATAGGATTATTTTCCATCATATTTTAAGTATATTCTTTACAACTTGCTTTGAAAATAGTAAATCTAGTCCTCAAATTCCTACAGTGCTTATTTTTGTTCACATTTGGACGATGGATCTGTTAGTTAATTTAAGGCCAGTTCTCAACATTTATTGTTCTGTTATGCAGTGGGTTTATCTGAGTATTTACATGATAAATGTGATAAATCATTCACTTTTTGTAATATCTGATAATAAAACACTGAGCTCTGATTTTCAATGGTGTTTTATTATCAGATATTATAAAAAGTGAATTTTAGAATAATCTGTGATTATGAATGAACAGCCCATAAAGTGGACATGTTGAAAAACAATCATCAAATAAAAGTTGTACGCACAAAAACAAACTTTAAATTATCTGTTTTATCATGTTTTCCCAAAGTAAAAATTACAGAACAGTACTTAAATGTATGAGTGTGTATGTTTGCATAAACCGATGTTTAAATATTAGATACAATAGATGAAATCCTGGACCTTCTAAACTCTTGGACGAATTTCCCATTAAGTTCAGAAGATCTTGAATTGCACAGATATTTTTATTAGTAGCGTGAATACAGAAAAGATTGGCTATTTTAAGTTCTTACAAGACTGCTTGTCCAGGAATGCACTGTGGAATGACCTCAAAGTTTTAGAATAAGGGAGAGGAGGTTGTTCTACAGACTCTGAAAACAATAGGGATTTGTAGATGTAGATTCATAGATAGGTTAATAGTACAAATAGAGAAGGCTTGGTTAGCTGGGGAAAAGAAATGAAGTAATTAAAAAGTTATCTATCCATATCATGATGGCATATTGCAATTTTGACAAATGTAGTCAAACATGATTCTTCTGTCCTTACTGCATTTATTCTCTATATATATTTCCTCTCTTGCAGAGATTTTCTGATGAAAGTTCGAGTGTGAGGAACTCTAGCATTCTAAAGTATTAAAAGTATATAAAAAAAACCTTATGCTTTTGTAGTACATTAGATCACTATACAGTCTGTAGTCAATGTGGAAACAGATTTCATGAGAAATCACAAGATTTTGAAGCTTTCTAAATTAACAAAGTAAATCTGCTGTTCCAATGAGAACTTATAAAAAAGACAGATTAATGCACAAAAGATTTTTTCAAATTTCACAAAGGGTTGAACTATAAAGCACTATATGGTAAATCTGGCCATTTCCCAATAAAATATGCATGCAGTTTAACAGCTTCTTTGTTTAGCTATCAATTTTTATAAGCTGACAAAAGGTGGCTTTCTCTCTAAATGTCATCCTGGATTACACTCACTGGGATAAGCTATCCAGGAAATACTATATTTATTTATGTCTTTATAAAACTTTCTGCCTTCAAATGAAAATTTTAATAGTGATAATTAATAGTATTTGGCTGTGTAACAAGAAACTGAAGGTAGTAAATGTAATACTCTGAAAAAAAAATCACAGGATTCTTTAATATTGCTGCAAAAGACTAGATATTTCAAATAGTAATCCAGTCATGAGATATTCTTAGTGCAAATATTTATCCTTCAGTTTTATAAGCTGTATTAGTAGATATTAAAGTGTTAATAAAACAACTGCCCTTTTGTTAGATCATCTATTTTCAGCATTCTCCCAATACATTCAGTGTTATCACCTCAGTTATATCTCACTCGATTCAATTCTTAACTTTAAAATGAAACTTTGCAGCAGAAAGGAATGTTTTACTGCTGGATACAGAAAATTAGTATGTTGGGCCAAATCTGCTCTGATCTACGGTGGCAATAACTCCTTGTCTAACTTAAGAGTAGATTTTGGTGCTGACATATTCCTTTTAAAGTAGCAGTTACCCAGGACTTGAGGGGTTAAGACTGTTAGGGCTAAGCACTATTACCTAATAATTACCTTACTGTTACCTAAGCACTACTTTTGTAAGCCTTAAACTTTATGATATAGAATTTTTAAACTGACAGTGTTGGTTTTGCATACTGTTTTAAACCTCGTGTTTAGAATACAGATTTTTGATTTTATGATGTACACACTCAGTTCAACAGCTTATGCTACTGTAGAAATAATGCCATTTAAAAGCATCAATGCATGTAAAATCATGCAGCATTTACTTTTTTTAGCCGTGCATACGATGTACTACAGTCACTCTTAAGTAAAAGCACTGCTTTTATATATTGAGATATCTTTATGCTGTTATGCTGTTCATGTTTTTGTAATATCACTTTAGCTGTGGAAAACTTTATTTAGGTACAAAAATAATTGAAAAGAGTTAGGAATAAACATTGCATTATGAACAGAGTCCAGCAGATGGCATACACAGAAAATTTATTCATGCAACAAGAACAACTTCTCTATTAGTAAAAGCTCTGCTGATATTCAAAAGCTAAAAGCCAGAGTCCTATGGTTTTACTTAGTTATTAAACACTGCTTTAGGAAAAGGTTACCAAAGTCACTGGAAATGTCAAGAGAAAACTAATCACCAATAATATGGACAGAGTGTACTAGCATTCCTCTTATTAGTGTTAGCATTAGATCATTTTTCTCAAACAGCAGCTTTTACCAGAGTGTGCTCCCAGTCTACTTGACTGGTACCTAGATACATCAGTCAGCATTAAGATTGATAGCACCCTGCCTGATGACTTTCAAAATGCTTTCTGCGAAATTGTAAGGATTTGTTCCATTTTAAAGTTAGGCTAAACTATATTTAAATATGGTAGATTTACATTAACCCACTTTCTTTTAATTTGATGTGCGCACGATATTTTATACTGTCACTTGGTTAATTTAGTTCAGTGGCTCTACAGTTCTCTTCCCTAGCCCATAATATAACAAGAATCTGTAATGAAACATTAGAATCTTTGAAGGAAAGTTGACTTTTGTGTTCTGACTGATCCTTCAATGAGTAATGCAATACTTCACAAGGCCTCCCCATCCTTCTACAGTGGTTATGAGCTCCTCAGTCCAGCAATTGACCAGATCTTCATGATTAATCTTTATTCTTTAAATAACTGCTGTGTCAAATAAAGACCGGTCAACTCAATTGCAAAAAGGATATATTTGGCACAACATGCACAACTCCATTAACAAACTGCCTGATTAGCACTGAAAGTATCTCCTTTAGAATTTCGATCATTTTATTTCTCTTTAGTTTTAAAGGGCTAATTAGCATCTCCCTCAACACTTTATAAACTTATTCTTACCTTGCAGTGATATGTACATGGGATTGAATTTCATTCTCCATTTATCAGCCACTGAAAGGCTCTTGGCAAACAGCTACAGTTCAAAACATCTCTATTCAGAAACTGCACCATCTAACACCTGTAGTTATATTTGTATTTATATTCGTCCTTGTTCATTCCAGCAAACATTAGAAGGATTTTTTCTGAGTGTTAAACAATAGTTTGAGGGAGACATGAGAAGAGTATAAATCAGTGTGATTAAGTATGGTGCTAACTGCATTAAGAAAATTGGCACTTAGTTCCATTTCAGGAAGCACACAATTAAATTCTGCAAAAGGGTTAGATCCAGTTACTGAATGAATATTAAAGCAGCTGCAAATAGATCTTTTTGTGCTTCGTGTGAAATGAAATGTTTTCAAAAGAATTTTCACCAAGCTCAGATGTAAGTAAAAATGAAACTATATCAACTGATACTCTATCTTCCTTCTTAAAAGAAGGATAATGCAAAGAAGATGAATTTATACTACATAAGTGTTATCAATCCATTACATTATTTCACCTAAGGATCTCAATGAGAATTAAGTCTTCAAGGCAGAGCTTTATTTGCCACAGAAAGACAGATTATGGTAAAAGAACAATTTACTCTTTAGCCCTAAAATTAATTGGCTGAGGGCTCCTTTATTCAATTGACAAACTTTGGTCAAGAACCTACAACACTGGGACCTTTACCCAATTAAAATGCCTTTTCTTAGATTCCAAGATATATGGCCCAAGTCTGTATCTATGTAGTGGTATGCATGGTCTGAGTAAACATTAAATGTATACTAAAATTCTATCTAACACTTCACGTAAATTGTACGACCTAACACTTCAACAAACGGTGAGTGAACAGGAAATACACAACAAATGGCAATGCTTTGGTTAGACCATATAATAAAACTCCAGGACAGCAGAAAGTTTCAAGTTAATGAAGAAGAGAAGGCAAGCTGACTTACTACAATTGTACAAATGTGGCTGCAGAGAACCTGAAGATGAGGAAGCAGATGACACCATTAGGATCAACACCTCCTGGGGAGAACTCAAGCAACTAATGTCTTCCTGTGACACTCTACCTAAGGAGGAATGGTCTCAACCTTGGGACTCTGCACATGACTGAGACACGTGGAGAACACTGCAAAAGGGATATGTAGAGCTTCTTAAAGTACTATTTGTAGTAACAAAAGCTTGTTTATTACTCTTTGCTTATTGTTATTAGTTGGGTTATCAATAAATTATTGAATCTATACAGTGAGTTTTCTTCTGTTGCTGGCAAGTATCCTGCTTAAAATGTAACTTGAGATTAAGGTGGTATCAAGGAATGTCAACTCTCCATTCTCCATTTCAGCTACCTGCTAGAACTCATTGCCATAACACGAAGAATGTCATCTAGAAAATACAAAAGCCCATTGAAATTTTCTTAAATTTTAGACATTTATCATCAATCGTGTTTGAAAAGCACTGTAGGAACTGTGTCACAAGCCAACAAAGCATACATTGTTTCATGGAACTACATCTTACAGGCTTAAAAATACACATTTTCGTACAGCGTGTTAGTGAAAACACTTGGCAGGAGACAGTGAGGCTTGCAGTCCATAGGATAGGGAAGTTTATGGAAATTACACAAAGAAAATATAGAAGATGTATTCCCTCGTGAGTACTCCCTCCTGGGTTAGCTCTATGCACTTTGGAAACTGTGCTTGACTAAAAACCCCTGTGAGTGTGCTAGAGTTTAAGAAGGCTGCGGCTCTGCAACGTAGCTTCTACCACTATTAATAATATCTGACGAGTTCAGGTAGATCTTAAAACAAAACATATTTTAGGGAACAGAGAGCAATGCTGCTGTACTGATAAGCAGATAAAGTCTTCAAATATTACAGCCTACTGAAAGCCCATGTCTGCAATGCTCTGTAAAGCTGTCAAGCTAAAGACTATCAGTCTGCCAGCAGCTTAAACATAATACTGGAACTGTTTGAATAAAGACATGTTTCCTGAATTTTGTTTTAAGTCTCCTAACATGAATCCAGTTCCACATTTTTGTGAATTAACAGATGTGGAAGCTTCCCAATTCTTCTGAGAGTGCTGTTCTCTACAGAACAGATAGAACAAGCTTAAGGACAGTGTGTAAATAGAGCAATACAAGATAAACTGACCACGAAATGCCACTTCTGAAGAGGCCTGATTAATTAAGCATATAGTTTCTGTGACAGCATAATTTTTCATACAAAATACCACAGATTGGACTTGCATTAGAGTAAAAACCCATAATGAGCATGCAGTAGAGCCCTTGCAATTCTAGTAACTATTTATATATTAGTTCATAATTTGGAAAGTTAAAATATAACTGGAAGTGGGATATCTATTCACAAACACCTTTTAGAATTTACAATATGTGTTTTACAGTGGTTCATTTCAATATTCTGAAGAAGTCTAATGAATCATCATGTAAAGTCAGTGGGATTTAGAAGTCTTATGAGTCTTTCCAAGAGGGGGGAAAAAAAAATCTAGATATATTTTTAAACGAAGACATCCTCCTCTTCAAATTGATTAGCAATGTACAGCAGTACCTATGTGCAACATAGGTACTTGAGCTACAGAGTCTTCTTCCAGCCTATTAGGAGAGAGATTTTATGATTCCTGTCTGCAAAGAATCTCATTATTATTTTTCATAGTATTTTAGATCTGATATAGTTAGATTGTACACTTTATGCCACTGAATCTAACTTTGTGCACCAAATTCTAATTTTTGCAGTAATCATCCTATTGCAATCTGTATGTTACTATTTTGTAACAATTTACTATTTTCATTTTGTTATTTCACTACGTTAATCAACTGTTCTTCTCTAATTTTCTGAAACTCATTTATTCATCCACTCATTTTGTAGTGATGTGAGAAGAGAATACAATTACAACAGTTTAACTGATTTATCAAGGCAGAAACTTTCCAGAGCATAGTCTTAGACCACATGCACACTACATGGCATTTAGTCCTTGGTCTCTTCTAAGCACCGTGTAGGGTCCTTGCAATAAAACCATCACATTTCACATGTGGTTTTTCACTTACAGTTGTCCGAAATAACGTGACGGCTATACTGCAGCCCTCTAGAGCGGCATATTTTATGACATAAAATTTCATGAAACCAAAGGTATTAACGTACGCTTTGAAATAAACAAGAGATCATGTGAGGGATGCTAAGCCTTTTGGCAGAGTCTGTGCAAAAATGCAGAAGCAATACCTGGAAAAGTCTTGACCACACCATCTGATGGGAGGGATTCTGCAGGAGAATTATCTTATCACACTACTCCTCCAGTTTTGTCCTGGAGAGAGTTATTTGGAGCTCTCCAAAACAGAGTCAAGGGACAAACTAACAGTATGTCAGTGTGAGCAAACAAGAGGTCTAGTGCTCAAGTTCACTTTTTAATCCTTTCTTATTTAGCAGTAAACATATTTTAAGAGATTCCTGAACTCAGGAAGTTACTAAGGTACAGGTAAACAGCCTTAAATATTCAAAGTAATTATAATGCACTGTGAGTGGAAGAAACCATATCAGGAAGACTATGTGGTCATAGGATAACAATACATATTTTGAAGATTATAACAGGCACTTCATTGCCTTTAGGAATGAAATCAATTTCCAGTGGAATACACAATAGTTTTCCATTTTGTTTTCCATTTTTTTTTCCTCTACTGAATTACATTTAAATGGCTGAGAGAAAAAGAATAAAACTCAATAACAGCAAAATTTTTTTATTTAGTTTTAGTTTAGTCAAAAGTAAAAAGGAGAATTAACACCAGGAGGGAGGAGGATTTAACATAAAAAAAAAGAAAAAAAAAGAAAAAAAGAAGAAAAAAAAAGAAAAAAAAGAAAAGAAGAAAGAGACACCTACCTATTTTCAACTCTCAAAGACTTTTTTCAGCTCTCAAAGATCTAGCTTCAGTGACAAACTTGTACAGGCACCTGTAGTAGCCAGATATCTATAGCAATCTCTGATTAGAGTTCAAAACTTTTACACCAAAATCCAGAAAAAATAAGAACTAATTTCTCAACAGTTATTTCTGAAATCATCTTATGACCACAGATACATTCCACTCCTATGGCATAATTTTTTAGTTACGATGTTACAGAAAATGCAGAATCAGATGTGCATTAGTTACACAAGACTATGAAACAACATACAGCTTATTGATTACTTTAAAAAAGCACTTCAAAGTGTGATGAGTAGAAATCATTGGCATCCACTTATTAGTGATGATTACATTATATTATTGAAAGAACTATGGTGCACATCTTTTGTATGTAATCTAGTAGGATAGTGAGATGGAAGAATATGGATTATTTTACTTACAATATGCAAAAATAAGTGCAGAAAGCATTAAAAAAATCACAGATGTATTGCTACTGCTAATTCTTCTGGAAATAAGGACTATGCAGTCATACATTCTTTCTATTTGCATGCTCGCTCACCAACTACTTCTACAGTTATTATCTAGTTTCAAATGAAATGGGAAGGGGAATGATATAAAAGATAAAATCCTGCAAGTTTCATGAAACAGGCAGCAGGGTGGAAGAGAAATATTACTACTGGGAAAAAAAATGAACTCATAAATTATAAGACATTGGAAAAAGTGTGTGGAAGAACCTTCTTAGAGAAGTATTTCTTAGAGAGGCCTGACTTGGGCAGTCACAATTCATTAAACAAGAGAAAACTCAAGAAATAAACAGAATTTCCTAGTACTGGTTCTACAGAACTATCTGTTCTATCCATTTGGTTTCTCTAAACAGAGTCTGAGTCATTTTTCCAGCGGAGTCACTTCCCAGAGAGGGAAACCAGCTTTGTAAACCCAAACAGCAGCAGAAACTAAAACAGGATAGCTAGATCTAAAATATTAAACTTCTTAAGCAAAAGAGATCCTCTATTGGCATCAAACTGGGCACACACTCAAACCTATCTGCTGTCCTCTAGAAGACATAGATTAAATAGAACCAACAAGAGCAATACTTAGGCAATACACTTCTCAAAAAAATCTTCTGTATAATAATCAAACAATAGTAAAAATATCAGATAATAAATCTAGACCATAAAAGAGGGCCAGTTACACATCCAAAATTAACTGTACAAAAAAAGCTGCAAACTATACTCACACCTCAGCAATATGACAGACGCAGGTTTGACTCTTGGTAAGCTGTATTTCTCTAAAATCCTGAGATACCAACATGCTAAAATATGTAGCATTCACAGTATTTTTAAGAAGGAGAGAAAATATGATTAATACATGTAAAAGAATTAGGGAACCTGCTCTGTCAGATCTATTTTAAATCCCTTGTACTCAAAAGCTCTTTATAATGAAACATTTTTTCAAGTCAATCAACAAAAACAAAATAGTCATTGCAAAATGCCTTCAGTTAATTTTCAGAGCAGGATTCATATATTAAAAGCTGTGTTTTTTGCCAAATGGATGTAATATTTTTGTGCCTAGAAGAATGACTTACAAAAATAATTATTTCTGTGTAGACTAAGGCTTATGCACAAGATATACAGCTGATAAAAACAGTCAGTTGTCCATGGCAACTATACTGTTAGGTTATTACCAGAAGATGTCATAGGACTGATTATATGAATTGGTGGTGATATTAAATGCTTATGTATGTATATAAAATATATCTGAGGCCAGATATTGTGTCATCTAAAGTTATCCAAAACATTGCCATTATATGTGTGAAAGCATGATTCTCTTCTAGGCTGCCATTACAGGTCCGGAGCAAAGAACCTGATATAAAAATATATAATTTTAATGAAAATCTACATACAAACAGCTCATCCATAAACTCACTGTTCTCAGTTTTACAGAGAAATGTTTTTACCAAGTATCAGAGAGTTTCTCCAGGACCTAGGAAAAAGATGGGCCTTATAACATGTCCTCTAGGATTAATAGCTCTGGGCTTTCATAATTTAAAGGACATATTATTATGGAAGGACCAGAAGGAAAATACCCTGCTAAGAAGTTTGCCTGAAACGCACTGTTGAAGAAGAGGGCTGCAGCTAAAGTATCTCTTCTAAAGGACCCTAAAGCAGTCTGAGGTGATTCTAACAGAAGATAAAAAGGACTTGATGAGAATGAAGTACTGAATACTTGCTAGGAACAAATACAGAGTGATAAATCACGAAGTTGTCTGATTTTAAGTAACTGTCTATTTGTTTTCCTCAGGTTATACCTGTGAATCATCCAGTAACAAACCTCATTTGCAAAACTGCCTTTTATTTAGGATGTTTAGTCGCCTGCCACATCAGAATAGTGATCAACAACTCAGTTTATCTAGAAGTGGAGAAATAGTACTGGGCCAGTAGCATTCCACAAGAAGTAGCGAATTTATACAAGGACAGCACTACTATTGCATGTACAATCTACAAACCTAGTGATAAAGTAACAAATAACTGATATTCAGTTCAAGACCTCTAAAATGGTCTTTAAATGGTCTTTAAACTAAAATGTTAAAAAAAAAAAAAAAAGAAAGAAAAAAAAAACCTTTTGAGAATTATACCGGAGATCGAATCTTTTCTAACAGATATTAGAAAGAGAGATTCAAATGTATTTGTCATTTTTAATATTGACCCTATTTTAACATTTATGATGTATTTTAAGGATGTCCAATATTGGTGAAATCTCTCCCTTGACCTAAGCGGCTTTTGTAGGCATTCATAAATGTAATTACACAGTAACAAAATGTCTTCAGCTATACAGCCTGAGTAATTTCTGAAAAAACAAATGCATATCTAATTCAGCCCATTTTGCAGGAGAGGATAGGAGAATAAAAAAAAGCAATTAATTTTTGTTTGAATGGGAATAATGACAAAAGATTGAGTAGTAATTTTCCAGTGAAGAAATATTGTTGACTTATTTTTTGTATAATCCACATGTATGTCATGTTTAAAAAAGGAAAAAAGGTAGAAACTTCTGATAAAACACTCATCACAAAATGACTAGTGCAGCTTCATCCAGCAGGTTATTCAGTTTGGTTTGAGTTCTTAATATTTCTAAATCACATCAATTCTACCACATGCCAGGACATGCAACAAACCATTTTCTGGCTGTCCTTGTTGAGGTTGGTCCGTTCTACAGTCCGGCATAAAGCTCTAACCAGAAGGCTATCAGATAGGTAGTAAATGATAGAAAATGATCTCTTATATTTAGATCATAATTTCTAATCTAAAAATGCAGTATATTTAAAATATAGTGCAGTAGCACTCAATAGTTACTACCTTTATTGCATTTTGAATATATAAAGGGTCACATAAGTGGCCATCATTACAAATTAGAATAGGAAAATATTTTAAGAAACATTTTGAATCATTTTCAAGCAGGCTGGAAAGCTTGTTGATTCACTTAAATACTAGGAAAAGAATGGATAATTCACAGGCATAACTCGGGGAAAATAAATAGATAGTTGCTTAAAATAATCACATTTGGCTAGCTAAAGTAAGCTCAGTGGTGTGGGATAATACAGTCTTTTCTCAAAAGGTTCTGACCCAAGCGACTAGCTCTGATTTCAGCTGGCTAAACTGTTCAGAAAAGTCTAGTTGTAACAGCTAAGTAGTTTTAAGGGAGAGAAGAAAAAATGAAGGTAATATTCTCTGAGTCTGACTAAATTATGTCTTGCATGAAATAAACAGATGGATTGATTCTGCAAAATAAAGTAAAAATAAAAGTAAGTTTAATCTTGGAATTATGTTAGTTAAATAGCGAAATTTCTCCTGTATGGTGAAGAAGCTTATCTATATTCCAACACAACCATAAGTTTTTAAGTTTTGTACAGGTTAGTTTAGGTCTTAAAGTCCTAAACCTCTTTCAGAATGATTAAGTTTTTTTTTTTTCAAGTAAAGAAAGCAAATTAAAACATGCATTGTTATCCTGTTTCTGAAACTCAAAGTGCTGCTAATTCTCTGATGCATCAGTCTTGCTGAATTTAGGATGATGAAAAGAAAACAAGTGTGGAAACAGAAATGAAATTGCTACTTGAGACTAAAATTCACCCTTGCCTGCAAGACAAGTATGTACTTCCACCCAGTCTGAATTTAGTCATCTCTCAAGGAACAAACTCCATTCTAAAAAAACATGATACACATTTTAGGAATTTACTAAATTATATGGGCCTGGCTTGGAATAGATTCTGAAGTTCAGCTGAGCCTTCCCAATTTTCTCAAATAATTTTCATCAGACAATCTAAATAAGTTGCAGAGAAATTTTTCAAATAATTTCCAAGATCACTGTTTCATAAATATTCAGAACAAACAAGGAATGTTCTATATTAAATAAAAAATATATTACAAAATTATTTTATCATTTAGTTATTAAAAATAGCACTAGAAGATAGAATAGCACAGCAAACACACATGCAGTAGTTGCCAACTTCTGCCAGCTCATGCTAACAACATTTGTGCAATTTAAAAAAAATTTTTTTTTTATTTTTATTTTTATTAAGTATTTGAGATGAATATCTTCCTCAGCTTGTATCTGTGGAATACTTCTGCATGAAGATCCAGCACCATCTGATCCTTCAACATATTCTATGCACTACCCAATATATCCTCCAACCTGAAAGCATTTAGTTTCTAGGTTAAAGCACTATTCTTAAGCCATTGACAGGATAAGACAAACTCTCTACAGTATTATTCCTTTATTCTTTTGTTACTTCTATAACAATACTACTTGCATGCAAACTACACTAGAAACTATACAAATATTCTTAATTGAAAATATGTTTGCTAAACTAAACAAACCAAACTATACAAGTTCTCCAGCTCTTCATTCACCATGTCGTTAACCAGCAGCATGACTGGAATTAATTTAACATTTAAAATGTGTTTACCTGGAATCTTTTTTCTAGAGGGCAGTGTGCATGAGAGAAAGGAGTGGGACATTAGGTTTTGTAGATTCCTTCTACTAAAATCTATCAGCTCAATTAAGCCAAAATAATTACAGAGCATTATCAGTGCTCAAAATTATACTGTATTGAATAATGTTGCTCTTTTTCTTTAAAAACAGCAGACCTCATCTCAAGCATCACAGAATTTTATCATAATCTCAGCTTCCATTTTAGAATACAAAACTTCCCAATTTAATTTTGCACAAAAACACTGAAAAACATGGACAAAGGTGTGAAACACCAAAAGGCTTTTAAAAGATGCAATATGTATTATTTAAAATGTCCTTATCTGAGGAGTTTACCTGCAGATTTTTGCCTCACAGTGATCAAATCAGATTATTTAAGATAAACAAATATTTGTTTGTTTAAACTATAAAAGAAAATAAAAAATCAATACAAAAGTCTAACCGGATTTTATCCTGTTCTCATTTTAACTGAAAGAGGTCTTGTCTGCACTTTTATTAAAAATGTGTTTACTCTTTTGCAACAAGGTGGTCTTATCTTCTTATTAGACTCAGCAGCAATATTTTCTCAGAATATCTGTGGTATTAAGGAAGTATATCTTCCTACAAACCTCTCTTTCCCAGTAGTGAAATGTCTATTTAATACTTTCATAGCTAGATTTGAAGTTGAATGCAACATTCCCATCTGGTCCTGTCCTCCATTTTTAAACCTTTACGACAAGCTACTGGAGAAACTATAATTGCATCTGAATAATGGAGACCTTATTCCCTCATGCAAAAACCATACCTATTCTTAATTCCAATATTCAGCCAGAATTGATAATGTCTTTTATTTATCACCAGCTTATTGATCTTTGGAATTTTCACTTGAGATCAAGATTTCTGTAAATAAAAAAGATTCCTAGAAATGTTTAAAAACAAAAAATGGAAACCCCCAAGTTTCCACTTTTCTTGAAAACATTATTTAAGTACAAGCCAGACGGACACAGAGAACTCAAAGTAGGTCATATTGTTTCTTGTGAAATTTTAAACATTATGATGGTTAATAATTAGTAGATGGGCGAGAGAAAAAGAGAGCAAGACTGACTTTTAACTGCTTAGGTTTACTAATATCTTACATTGTGTCTCAAGCAGTTCCAGTTGCTGCTATCTCAAAGGAAATCAAATCTCCAGTTTTTCAACAGGATAAAGAGAATAACAGCAAGAATTTAAGAATTTTTCTTTTTAAAAAAAAATTGTGCAGTGAAAGTACTAATGGCCCATAGAGAAGACAAGGTTTATTCTTGCAAAAGCAGTTATGGTAACTCAGATTCAGAACAAGCTTTAAATTCAGTGTTTAGATGGAGATTATTAAAAAAATAAAAAAGAACAAAACTTGCTTATTTGCTTTACTAGGAGATATCCCTTTTCTTTGTGTGTCATCATATGTTTGAATACATGTAGTAAATCGAATTGCTTATTTGCAGTCATCCCCTTCTGCTCACACGCTAGGATTGTACATTTCAGTCTTAACTATTGTATGGAAAAGACATCTTGCTGTTCCTCTTTTCTGCTACATTAATCTCCTCTTCACCTTTATAACTGTTATTAACTGAGAATGAACAAGGAGCTAATTTTACACAAGACATTTGGTTCTAAAGAAAGTCTAAACCATCTGGACTGAATGTGAGAGGATTCTTGACACTCAGTTTTATTAGACTCCCATATGGTCCTGATTTTTTTTTTTTCCAAAATAGAGAAGTGACAATATACTATGACAAGATCTTCTGCATAAACTTTACCCAGCCTCTCACTTTACCCATCAGAAACTGCTGTGCCATAAGGTACATGGTCTAGTTTGTTTATTTCACTGTATCTGGTCATCCTGGTGACACCAGAACAGGATATATAGGCTACTATTAAAACAATAATTTATATATCATTGCATGCAAGTTAAAAATGAAACACTCCCAGTCTCCATCTCCCTCAAGAAATAAAGATATTTAAGCACAGGTCACTTAAATAGCCATCACAGCAAACTACTGCTATTACTACCAAATTACTAAGTCTAATCTGTTTTTCTTTTTAAATACCTGAATAACTAGGTGGTAGAAGCAACACTTCTTTTGTATCTATCTATTTTGCTAATATTCTGAATCGTGTATTTAAATTATTCTTTCTGCCTTTCTGCATCCTGATTTTAGGCTTGAAATCAGTTAATATCAAGTAATATCAAGTTTTGAACTATTGTTAGAAAAAGTTACCATTATCTCATCTTTATAGAGCCCAAGTTCATATAGTTGAGTCTACTCTTATTTATGGTCTAAAATAAAGTGTTTTCAAAAGTGTTGTAAGTCTGCTCTTCAATCCATGTGAGATTCTAAAGCCATTAAAGTTTCAAAAACTTTCCAAACTAGAGATCAACTATAGTAATATCAACAGATAGCACTGTTTTCTTTTCTTTCACTGCTAAGATGTGCAGAAGACACCAATAAGAGAACAGGAAGCCATTCAGTAGTACAGCATACTGCTAATGTCACATGTATGCTTTCCAAAATGTTAGCAATCAAGAAAAAAATCCTGCTATATTTTACAAAAATAAAATGAAAAACACTTTTACAGGAAAAGTGACCATTCATATAAATCTTATTGTTTCATTTGCATGCCTACTGAGCACAATGTGTTCTCAGCAACAAGACAGGAGCATCAGTTATCCTCTGTAACTGAAAAAAGAAAGTTTATCTAAAACATATGCCTGAATAAAAGCAGAAGTTCACTAGGAAATATCTTTACTATAAGAGCTAGAGATCAGATTTTACTTCTAATGATCCCTGATCTTAATAATCAAATGATTCTGACTACAGGAGTTACATGAAGCCCACTGAAGGCATAGGAAACTTCTCATTCAGTTTAGTGCACTTCAGTTCAAGCTCTGCATGTTTTACTGAAATAGAAAGACTGATGAAGGAAAAGCTGAAGGAAAGGTATAAAAACATCTTGTCGTATTACAGAAATTTAAAAATCTGAATCCTTCCTGCATTGCCAAATGCTGTGTAAAGCCACCATCACCAGGTGGCAGTGATGGAAAGTTCCACCATCACGACCATGCTTGCAGGAAAAGGCCTCATAGTTAATTTATTCTGCAAATGGGTAGTTGTTCTGTTGTTCAGCTGTCAGTCTGGATAACCAGAGGTCTAATTTTCCATGTCTCTAGTTACGGATTTATCTGACTAAGGTAGCCCTAATAAGAGTTTTAACAACTCCAGGCACTGCTCTCTGGTCATTAGGACATACAATTCTTCTTCATAAGCCATCCCAATGCAAGATTAATAAGGCTTTTATAATATACTTTGGAAATAGTATAGCCTTAGTCTTTGTTTTGAAATACAGCTTTACAGGTTTTAATCAATGACAAAACTAGACAATAGAAATACTATCTTAACCACGTGATATTGGTCCTATTGTAGTGGACAGCTGAAGAATCAGTAGAAACTTACATTTTCTACTGCTTAAGTCCTGTAAGGATGTCTTTTTCTTTTCTCATACAAGCATGTGCCTCTCTGTCTTCCCTACTTACATTCTCAGAAATCAGGATCTTTTCCTACTTAATACATACAGTTGCTACTGAGAAACCTGAAGGTCTAGAGCTGGGACAAAATGTATTATTCTGCTTTGTTCAAGTCAGCTAGCAGCCTGGAGACGATGGCCAGCATTTAATAGCACTACAAAAATCTTGTGGAGTGTCCTCTTTCCCTTCCAATCAAAATTCTCCCTTTTACCGCTTAAAAATTTCAGACACTGTAGTTCTTAAAGCTATTATACAGAACATATTGTAAGATCTTAAAATTGGATGGTACTCAGGGCTACTCTATCACCACAGCAAGTTGTGAAAGGTTTTTTTATCGAAATCATTAAGACCTCCCTTACGAATCCTATTATGAGAACAATGCCACTGAACATTAAAAAAAAAAAAAAAAAAAAAAAAGAAAAGAAAAAGAAAACACTTCTCTCCTGACTGGCTGGTCCATCTTTTTATAAGTTTTATAAGTTTTTTTTTTTCAGATTATACTGTTTTTTCTTGATTTTTTGTTTAAACTGCTGTTTCACTGTTCAAACTCTCAGACGCTTGTCCAACCACAGCAGCCAGTGATAAGCAATTATATTCCACATAATTCTCAACTACAGTTTACTCAAATCAGATGTAAAATTCTATACGATCTAGTAAATAATACTAGTATTAATACATAAAACTGGTTGATTATGCAATGGAAAAAGTCTTGCTGAAATGTTTTATAGCTGTTGAAACTTTCTATTTGCCATCTGTGTCAATTCTATTTCTGTCACAATATAGAAGTATTATGCCCTAAAGACCAGAGGAGTTTCCATCATCGGGAATATAAACTTTCTCCTATTAACAACTATGCCTTTTTTATTTTACCAAAAAATCTTAGACACTCTGTACTGTATTTTCTTCATAAGTGTCAAAAACAAACATACTTTACTGAAGTCATCAAGTTTTGCTGATCATAAAGAATCAGACTGTTAAGTTCCATACAGTTCCACTGAAAGCAAAGGTATAGCTAATTCATATGGTACTGAATTTTAGTGGGAGTTTGAGGCATAGTATTTTTCATGTTTCTTTCAAAAATCCCATACAATAACTACCAAACCATAGAAATATTTTTGTTTTAAGCAAATTCTAGTTATTCTAGATCTAGTTAAGCTCATAATTAATCCAAGACTTACAGCTGTGAAGGCCTACAAGCTACTTTTCCTTTCTAACTTATAGCTCTCTTCCTGTACATTTTAGACTGTAACAGAATAAAATCAATTGTACATAATACCACTGTTTAAAGGTTGTACCAGCTACATCTCTTTTCTTCACAGTACTCCATAATGTTGTAAATTTATGCTTCAGCATTTTTCTTTCAGCAGAACAAGTTGAAACTATTGTATTATGCGTCAAACCATTTCATGCTTAAATTAAGATCATCTCTAATGGTTAGATGGTGGATCAATACATACTTAGTTGTATGTCTTTTTTTCCAGTGCTCCCTAACTGAAGCTTGGGCAAAATAAACTGAATAGGCTAATTTTTCAGGGTTCTTCTAGGAAGAAAAAGGAATTGATTTTCCTTGTCAAAGTTTTAAGTAATGCACCTCTACATTCAAATAATCTTTTTATAAAATTAAACCTATAAAATTAGCACAGAAAAACAATAAATAGGACTTAAATCATTAGCATAAACTGTATAGTAGTGAGTTCTAGACTTGAGGAGATGCTCAGACAATTCAAAACCATAGTAGGCAACAGACAGGGCAAGTGTGCTGACATAGATTAGGCTAAAGTTCAAAAAGGGGGGAGATGAACCAGACTAGTGTAAGCTCCTGGTCAAGGCCTCCCTATCAGTATCCAGTATCTCCTATACATAGTAATATCCTTTACTACCAGGAATATGCTATTCCAATGTGGAAAAAAGCCACAGATTTAACAAAATTTTAGCTGCTGCTATCTCAGTATAGCATATTGTGCATCAAGTGCTATGCAGCAATGGATGAGCAAACTCAACACTTTTTAAAAAGGATTAAGACTAATCTGTTGCTTATGCAGCACATGGAATTGATTATCAGATAACTAAGATTTATCACTAGCCATTTTCCAAAATTTTTGTGGCATCCCTCTTTACCACCGGTTAAATTTTCCTTGGTCAAAGCACTCAGAACCATTGCTTTTAGAGGGAAAGCTTTGCTCATTGAGGGCACACAAGACCTAGAAAACTCCTAGATAGGTGAGAACCTCACCTTTTTTTATGCTGCCAAAAAATTGTTTCAGCTGTGCTTACCAATAAATCGATGCCAATTAATTTAAACATTCCAGCTTCTTTGACATGTTCTACATACCTAACTACAAGACAACCTTCAGCCAAGTTTAAGGAAATACTGCTTACACAAGCTTGCAGTCAGTCTATTCATCTACATTAGTAACTTCTGAATCCATTATGCAATTGTAAGTAGTTCAGCAGGAGTTCAAATGTTGTCAGTCAGCCTGCCAACCAACTGATCAGCACACACATACTGGCTAACCAATATACACATATTACTCCACGTTAGCCACTGCAGGTGATGTTTCTATAAACACTGAGAAATTCAGCTATTGGAGAAAAAAGTAATCAACTTGATTTTAAAAGTTGGACAGAACTATTATTTCTCATAGTTCACCATTCCCTCCAACTACGGACACCCTGTGTTGCAAATTGTCATGTAAGAAAACTAGTCTCAAAATCACGTAAATTGGGTTTGTACTCTTGTGTCTAGTTAGTAGACAGTAGAAGGCCAGAGAGAAATCATCACTCCTAATTTTGAGACAGGCCAGGTGAACAACTAGACAAAATGAGAAAGTTAGTTTTTGAGAAGAGTATCATAAAAAAATTATTGCACTCTCAGTATTTAAACATCAGTGACAGAAGTACACAAATTTAGACAAATCATAAAAGTTTTGCTTTTCTGCTCAAACAATTTGATTTTACTAGATACAGGGGAAGTTTTATCTGCCATGGAAATACAATGAATTATGAAGAATGATAGTTTTTAAAAACCAAAAAACAAACAAACAAAAAAAAAAAAACCCACAGTACCACTTTCCTTTTGGAAAGGTTCTACTGGCCACAGTAATAAATTGCTTATATAGTAAGTGTTCAAGACCAGGTCTCCATTCATTTAAGGATGTGAATTTAAGCTCTGAGCAGGGTTCAGGATTCATACACAGTAAAGTTAACACTGTTTGCTTTTGCACTGTTAAAGTCAATGAGATAACAGGATGTCTCATAAACAGTATACTTTTCTAGGATCATCTATTCCTTCTTTGAGCGGTTGAGAAAACGTACTCCAGTCCTTAAAGTTTTATTTCTTTATTCACCGTCATATTTCCATTTGATATTCTGTCATCTGCACTGATGCTAATCAAGCTAGCGGAACACTGCAAATATTTCTTTCTGCTATACTAGTTCAGGAAAAAACGAAGCATTTCTTAAAGGCCACACTTTGCAGGAAGTTTCACAGCTTTTGTATTGACTTTTTCTTTATTTAGTTTTATCTATTACCTTAGTAACAAAAATTTATTTTACAAAAATCATATCAAAGATCATGCTAAACTGACAAGCATCTAGAAATGTACTTCTTCAGAAACATACATGGATTTTGAGAAATCACACTATTTTCTCAAGCAGAGAATTGTTTAATTATTTCAATAACTAATTCCCTTAAATCCCTCTGCTAAATTATTGGATGAAAAAGTGAGCCTTTACACTCAATTGCCTATTTTTTACATTTGTATCTACAAGGTATTTTAAAGGCATATGTGAGCGTCCTTTGTCTGTGCTCTAAACCTAGAGGGAAACATGCAAAATCACTAGCTCCACATTGAACTTGTCTCTCAGCAGGATTCAACAGTTCAAGTATGGCATTACAATAAATGCAATTAGGTTCTTGCAGTTATCTCAGAGCCTAAAAAGAGCATTTTGGACATATGCTGGAAGATACTGAGAACAGTGATATCACTGTTCATGTATCAGAAATCAAATATCAGGTATTTCTTCCCGATAGCAAAAGAGTGCCATTTTTCACTAAAGATTGAAGGGGTAATTTACTCAGGATGGATAAACACAAGGGTCAGTGCTGCGGTACCTACCTTTTAGGTAGCCTGTATCTCCCCTTTACCAAACCCCATGCAATAATGCTTCTCCTAAGATTCAGACCTAATTACAGGATGGATTTGACTCTGTTTCTTTCAATCAGACACACATATTTCCAGATTTTTGGACAAATGAAGACCAGATAATCCAAAAACTTAACTTTTCAGACTTCCTGAGAATTCTGTTTTTTAGGCAAACACACAAAAGCATTCAAAAGGGTATGATTTGAAACTTCTTGGTAACAAGTTACAATATACATAAATATTCTAATGTACCTCCACAATCCATCCTCGAATATAATGAATTATCAAACTCAAAACACTGAAGTGTTGAAAATTGTTGTATCTAGGAAAACATCAAATTCAACTACTTTAAAACAAATATTGCACCTTAGGTAATTAAATTTTATCAGAAATGGAGGAGCAGAGACATAAGATTAAACTGATGCTCTTCCCTTCCTTTTTTGGACAACAAAGGTCAATAATTAGTGTGTGACACTCACAGAAAGAATCATAGTTTTTGAGACTGAAAGGTAAAATCCCTATAAACTTTGTTACAAGACAAAATCTTTTTATGAATAATAAAAAGAAAGAAAAATTCTTAAATTTAATTCCTGAAAAATCTACTTAGAAGAATTTCTTTGCTGGTCATTCATGGTAACAATTGTCACAGCATTTTGCTACCTACAGAATATAGTAGAAATGCCCAAGTCTCTTCTTAGACTACCATCTAGTTAAATAATCCATAAAGTGTGGGTCAAACAGAAAAATTCTTATTTGCTGGACTGTTATTGGTAAATAAGATCTTATTATGATTAGTAAAATTAGGCACCTTTCTGAAAAAGGTCCAGTTTTCAAAAGTCAAAAGTAGTAATTCAACTGTCAGTCCTTACTATGCAGCAAAATAAGAGGTCAGTTGGGAATGATACTTTGAATTTTCCCTGACCCATTGTAAGTGTTCTAGAACTGGCACCAGGATTATATTGCATGCCTTTATATGTTGTATTTATGCAAGTAACAACTGTGCTGCATTAAGTAAAGGTGAACTCAATTTATTGGCAATTATGCAAAGAACATGGATCAAAAAATGAAACTCTATTCCAGAATAAAAATGAACACATCGATTGAGCTTTCTCATCAGTTTCTATTTTTATCGTGTTCTTCTTCTTCCTCTTTGTTTAATAATGAGGGGGAAGGGAGGTTGGCGTCCAAGCTTGAGCCCCCATATATAGGACATTTTCCATTGCTGTGCATTAGAAAACTGGTAAGCATTAATTTCTTCCAATTTTTGTTTAAACTTTGCCATAGGACATCTGTTCTTGTGTTAAATTGTTAACACTTTCTGCATACTCATACAGGAATATGGACAATCATCTTGAAAGAATGTTCCTGTTTTAACTAAACTATTCTAGAAATGTGCTTTTAAAAAATTAAAATGCCAGTACAGCCCTCTCCCTTTCATTATGCTAACAGCTGAATTTCTATTTCTAAATTGAAGATGTAAGAAGAAACCAGATGTAGTACAACATGTACTGTAGTGACAAACTTAGGTACTAAATGGTCTGAATTATATTGAACAATCTGGAGATACTTGCTCTTTGCTCAGCCCTTGGAATTTGTGAAGGATAAATAGGACCTAATTCGAAATTGTTCCAGAATTCTTATTAAGAGCCCAAATCCAACCACAAAACACTCCTAAAGCAAAATCAGCCCTAGTTGTTCTCCATTTTTTGTTGGCCAAAGATGAAATCAATCATCCAGAGTCCTTTTCCTCTCAAATTTCAATGGGTTTGTATAATCATGCAGTTGCAGCTTTGGTCTGTAGCTGTAAAATTAACACCGCAAAGACAACCTTATGGTTTTAACCATCATATAGCATTAAGTCAATGTAAACTTCCATTTATAGAGCTAATTGTGAATTTCTAATAAAATATATTTTAATCTGAAAATGTCATTTGCTGAAATGGAACATTCTTCCAGAAGCTATTTTCTTTTAAGAAAGCATCCTCAAGCCAATAACATTATTTGAGGCAAGGGAGACAGTAATTCCAAAAGTAAAATTAGCTTATTTAAAGCTTTTCTCTTGAATGGCAGAAACTTAGGTTGAAGTCTCTACTGTAGATAGACAGCGTAGAAAGGTTTCTGGACCAACAGAGATTATACTAAAACTTAAGTCATGGAAACTAATGAAGAAAACCTTGACTAGATTCCAAAATGCTATTACAAGATTGCAAATATCATTCACTGATGAGATCTAAAAGAATTGCATTAGTAGCTGAAATCCTAGACTGTATGCCAAATTAAATAGGTACAGGGTTTATTGCCGATATATCACCAAAGCCATCAGGTCAACACATCATGGCACAAATGAGAATAAAGCCTCTAGCTTCCAAGGTATTTTTGTTGGGTGCCTTAGATGCTTGTCTTCCATATCAAGCTGCTCATGCAATGTAGGAAAGAACATACATACAAAAATATGCAGGAGCCTGAATCCTTTATGTTATGGAAATCAGACTCTGAATTAGTGTATTGACCTATGAATACAAATGTGATCCTGTGTTTTAAAACAGAAATAAATCAATAATCTTAAGAACACAAAAGTTACTACGCTGTGCCATGCTGTTGGGAACTTGTTCTCCAGTCTGCTTTCCTGAGCTCCGTTCCAAACCTAAATGCCATCTCCTTCTCCCTATTACAACTCTGTGCACATTCCTGCAATTATCCTTCAGGTCTCCTTCATCGTACATTACTCACTCTCCAGCTTTCTTGTGGCACATACGGGACAAGCATTTCTCACAGAATCACAAAATTTTGGGGTTGCAAGGGACCCCTGAAGATCATCTCGTTCAAAACCCCTCCTCAAGCAGGGTCAGCTAGAGAAGGATGCCAGAATTATGCCAATCAATTTTTAAACATCTCCAAGGATGGAGATGCTACAACTTCTCTGGGCAACCTATTTCAGTGTTCAACCAGCCTTAGACTGAAAAAGTGTCATCTTATGATCAGATGGAATGTGTATGCATTTGTGCCCACTACCTCTCATCCTGTCACTAAACACCACTAGAAGAGTCTGGTTGCATCTTCTTTACATTCCCTATCAGATAAACATTGAGAGGCTCCCCCCGAGCCTTCTCTTCTCCAGACTAAACAGTCCCAGCTCTCTCAGCCTCTCCTCCTATGAGAGATGCTCCAGTCCCTTAATTATCTTTGTAGCCCTCTGCTGGACTCATTCCAGCAGGTCCACATGTTTCTTATATTGAGGAGCAAGAAACTGGACACAGTACTCATTGCAATATTTACATTACAGTCTATTCTAACTGATTTAAAGTTGGTGTAAAGTTAATTCAATAATGTAACTGAATTTACTTTATCAGTATGCACTCTTTCATATTGCTTCTCATTGCAGGTGTTTTATTTTTGTGAAGGGTAGGTCTCTTCCTAGATTTGGATTGTATTATTTGCAGATCCACAATATGAACCCTAAGGACTCCAGAGATTTAAAAGAATCCACAAGATTGAAGATCTCACCACCACACTAAATAGAAATTTTTGGAAGAATTCTCTTACACTAAAGAAACACTGTCAAATCTTATTGGACTATGCTTACTTCTACTACAAGATAAAGGCACAGTGCGGAGTTAACGTTTCCACTGAGAACCCCCAATCCAAACAAGAAAAACTAATCAGCTAAGCTTTTAAATTTGCTAGCCAGCCAGCAATCCAGCTGTGTTTCTGTGGCAGACACAATGGAATGGGAGTGACAGCTCCATCACAATAAACAGCTAAAATAGAGACAATTTCATTACCCACCAAATGAACATTTTGTCAGCTGTTACTATAATACACAACTGCTGAAAATAGGGTCCAACAAATAATGATAAATATTCATTAGGACATCATCATAAGGCTATGAAAAACATGTCTCAAACTGAGCTAGCATTGCTGGCATGGCCTTATTACAAGTCATGATAGGTTCTCTCTGGACACTAACTCTTAACTGATTCTGAGCAATCATTTGTCCTAAGCGTCAGTAGGCAATGTGGATGTTCAGCATTTCACTGCAGATTCTTAGTGCCTCATAGAACTGAGCTTTTTAAGAGGAAAAAAGGAGAAAAGAGTGTAAAGGCAGATGGTAGGCAGACAGGGAAGAGTCATGCTGCGCTGGCTGACCAGCTGAAAAGAAACTGTGGGAGTTGGTCGAGCAGATCCATTGTGGAGGGGAAAAGGGGATAATTCAAGAGGTATCACACATAGCTTGTTTCTGTTGCTGGCCAATAATCGCCAAAGAAGGAAACAGGAAAGTCCACACACCATTGCACAGTACCAAGACCAGCAGGTACATGTTTATTATGGACCTTTGAGCTTCCACAATGCTGAAAAGAAATATAATATCTCATAAACATATATATTCATACTACTTTTCAGCTACCACTTTCTGGCTTTGCAATGAACACTTGCTTTCTAAGCACCATTCACAGATGTTTAAGAGTCATAAATAGAGCTGTACATGATTGTGAAGAAAATAGTTCAAATATTGCTGTTGCTCTCTTAAAGCATAGGTTTTACTTCATATAAAATAGGACACAACAAAACCATGCAAGCTTTCAGCCAGTTTGTACAATGTCTGTGGTGGATAGCCAGACAAGTACAAGTCTAAGCAATTAGTACAGTCCTCCATCTGCTGGCTACACTTAGTGTATGCAGCTTGCATGTTACTCATACAAAATTTAAAGTGAGAACTCTTGCAATCTAAGCTCAGTTCCATTGCAAGAACACTTGCTTTTTTCCTACCTGATTCAAGAAAATTTTACCAGCTAATAGATAACACAAATTATATTATCTAGAGGATACAATGATATAGTTGACAGTAAGAAAACAAATAGAAGAAAAAGCAGATGGACAGTCCTAGCAATTTAAAAATCAAGATCTAATACACTGTCAAAAAGATTTGATCTTTTCCGCATCATATTTTACTGAACACTTTACATTTTATCTTTTTGGTCACTGTTTTATCAAGCAGGCTGGTGAGACAACAAAATACTATGCATGAAATTCACCAAATGCATTTTTAATGAGCTATCTCTACAAAAACACTGTAATCATAACAGATAAAACATGCTAGAGAAGAAGATAGCTAGAATTACTCTGTTCACTCGAGAGGATTGCCAACCAAGGGAGTGAAAAAAAAGAAGGACAAACGAAAACAGATCACCATTCATGGCAGGAAGTTGAATTTCTAACAGTCAAGTATCTGAGCCATAAAATCCCAGGACTATTGCAGGAAACAAACATATTACTTTCCTCACTCAGCCCTGGAAATTTCACTCATCTTAGTGCACAAGAAAGAAGAGAATTTCTCCATAAATCAGAAACAAGAGAAACGGTGAATAAAGGCTGATTCATTGCAACTAAAACTGCAGCTTCCACCTACACATGCACATACAAGATACAGCATTGTTTATGAACACTGACACATCTTAATATCAGATGAGTCATTATACAAGGTATTTCAAGATTCATTTTATCATAGCATGAGAGGCATGTAGCAAGTGGACTGCTTAGATCTATTACATACAGTGAACCAACCTACATATGTTTTGTCCAATGCTTTGTAAGGTTGCCTTTTAATAAGTATTTTTCAGCATCAAAAGGATCTCACTTTGAACAAAAGTCCACTTCTGAAACTGAATCTATTATCCAAAATTTGGCTAGTGTTCAGTACAATACTGTATGTTCTACAGTGAGGAGCTGTTGATATGCTTGTATTTCTTACATTTATTCTCATTTCTACAACTTAACTTGTAAATCTTTAAAAATTAACTAAGGATCACCTTTCCTAACAGTCCCAGTTGTTCACATCAAAATTTCTTTGCAATGGTGCCTCAGCTGTGAATATATGAATCAGTTCTCATTCCTACCTGTGGAGGTGATAGAACAGCACAAGCTACATAACTCCTTTAGTTAAAGGCTGCTCATTTGGAACGCTTAAAATCCCAATACGTAAGCAAAATTTGGTCTAGGGAAATGTGCTGAGAAACATTCTTAAATGCTCCATTCGGGATATCACAAGCAGAATTCTAACACCATTATAAAATGAAAACAAAAGCAAAGCTTGTTTTGTGACTCTGAATTTATTTATTTTTTTCTCTCTCTACTGTTTCATATTTATCTTACAAAGTTGATACATGAAAGCATCGTGGCCTCCTACAGAATACTCAGGATATTCTGTCAGAAGATGTTCAGTTCTTCAGTAAAAATGAAAGCCAGGCCCAGTTTCACCCCAGATAAGATTGCATCTCCAAGATGGCATCATCTAACTATTTGACATCCTTCTCTTGAAATTCATAGTAGGCTCTTTGTTGAACTGTGTGTTATCTCACCGGCTTTGACAAGGCTCTGAACAGGCTATTTAGGGGCATATGGTCTCATTTACAGGAGTACAGTCTCTTATGCATCATTTCTTATTAAATATAAGGGAGTCACAGTTCATTGTCCTTTTACATGGTGGGAACCTTACCTCATTTCTTTAATCAACTAGAATGCTTGCTTCGGACCTCTGATTTTCTTCTGCAGCATCCTAGTTTGTAGACTGTGTTATCTTTCCATCATCTTTCATATTATTTCATTATAAGACCTACTGCAACAGTTGATCTGCCCTTAGGCTTGTGATATCCACAGTGAATCTCTGTAGTGACTCAGCTACTTGCTGTAACAGTTGATATAAAGCTCAAAGTGTTGTTATGTAAGCAGCCCGTGGATACTGTCCGAAATCTGTTGTTTTATTTCTGTTCTCAGTAATGAACTGTGCTTCTTAGTCTTACACAGGAAGAGAGGGCTTGAATTCTCACATGCTGAAACACAGTGCTGTTTGCTCTTGTGGACTTTTGCTCCACATGTTGCCTATTAAATCATCCCACACTAGTGTTCTTCACATCCCTGTCCAGTTCCACAGTGGTGCCCAGTGCTTTCTGTGAGATGCTAAGCCTCCAATTCTACATGCTTTCCTGAAAGTGGAAAGTGCTTAGTACATCCTGTGACTAGATATTTACTTGGGATTCATTTCAGATTCACCAAACATTGTAATTTTAATCTGACAAGATGCTTGGTAGAAGCAGTTGTCATAGCTATGGCTGGGTTGTCATCTTTGACTCAAATTGCCTTGCAGACAATGCATCTGATTCTCCCCTGCCTACAGCTCCTGGTTCATACTCCTTTTTGATAGGTACGTAATACAGAAGGCAAGAGAGAACCCACCCCACTGACAAGAAAAACAGTATATCCTTTGTCTTTAACAAAGACAGAGCTTTGGCAGAGCTCTGCTTTGAGGAGGAGGTTGGACTGGATGACCTCCTGACATGCCTTCCAACTTGAATTATACTATGATCGTAAGCACTTTCCATATTACAGCCTGATTGAATTGATCAGCTGCCATAAACATCACTCAAGCTAAATGCAGCACTACTGTATTATAAATTTATTACCTTTTCTCCAGGTTCCAGGTCCTCTTTTTTTTTTTTTTTTTTTTGGGGGGGGGAGGGGCTTTCACAAGTTAAGCAGTGAAAGAATAAAGAGAGTTCATTATGGAATGAAAGCAATCTGTGGCATTAAGCAGATCATAGTGTTAAGTTTCCCTACTGCAGCTCTACCCTGAAGTCCCACTCCCTATTCTACCCTGAAGTCCCACTCCCTATTCTAGTCTTTGGCATGGAGTAGCAATGAAATATGGTAATTCATGGAATTCTCCTTCCTTTCAGGAAGCACATTAGGATTTCCTTTCTCCGAAATAGCAGAAATAGTAATCACGATCTCTTCTTTTCCTGCATATAAAGGACACTGGGAGCAGAACAACAAACACTTTCTTCCCACCCTCTACAGACATCAGTAGCAGAAGACAACTTCCCAAGCATGATTCAGCAGTTGAAGTTTCTCTGCCCAGATATATAGGCAGGATAGCTGGAGCTTCTCTTCTACTGTCACATCCAAATACTAGTGTCAATGGTTGTCCTAGTCCACTACCTGTCCTCCAAAAGCTGTTCCATCTACTGAAGTTATAGGAATTCATGAAATTTAACCAAACACCATTCCTTAGGATGTGCTTTTCTATGGATCTTCACAGAAGAGTTAAGATTTACTCAATGCCCTGCACTCCCTGCCTCATTGTTGTGCAAAATGCATTGGGAGGACAGTACACGCAGGACTATACACAGGCAGCGTAACCTGCCTGCTCCTCCAATATTCCTGTTGCAAGATGGAGCTGATAACTGCACAGAAGGGGCCAAAGCAAGGCAGAGCAGTGTTTCACCCAATCTGAAAGCTTTCCAATAAAGTTATGCACAGAAGGAGCCCTGATATAAGGCAAATTCTCCCTGTCACTTCACCACCACTGACATAGGAAGTCACATGATGATGTGACCTAGCAGGCTGCTCGTTCTTATCTCAGTTGATCAGATTCATGAAAACTAAAACTATGTTCTCCAGTGCTCCTACAGAATATATAAACATAAAGTATGAAGGAAAGAGAACGTCAACTGTCTTAGACAAGCTTAAGTCATATTTGCATATCTTTGACACCTCTGGAATGAAACATAGGCCTTACTGAACTCCCCAAATTTCCGTGGAATTTAGATACCAGTAATTCACCCTTAGAATGATGTACTGTACAGTGAAAGGATCCAAAGGTTTGCTCTACAATTTGAGATGAAAGTGTTTTTCTTATTCAGTCCATGTTACAGCAGGCTTTACATGCCTTTTTATGTTACTTCTATGCTTTCCAAAATCATTTTTCTTTAAGAAATACCCCACCCTGATTTTTCACTACAGTTTAATGAACACTATTTTTACAAGATAAGACATCCAAAGTCCTCAAAAAAACAGTAGTTTCTGCTTTGCCTTTAAAATCTTACACAGCCTGTCTTGAAATCATACCATCAATTACAAATGGTAAAAAGGCACACATGCCACAGAATATGCCTATTAATGTAATAGCTTTCATTTTCTGTATTTGTAGTAGTTTAAGCTTCTGAATTAATGGTACATTGCCTTGAAAACTCTGACTATCCTACTTTCTAATAACCTATCCTCATGTCATGAATTTAATATACCAGCCAACAACAGTTCCCTTCACAGAGCTGAAGAGCCTCAGATGTCTTGTACCAATGTTTCCCTTCATAACTTGTCTTTCCACCATGAACAAGGCAGAAATCAATTAATCTCAAAATCCAGACATTTTACTTCATCTCACTCACAATATTTAGATTGCCTACATTTTGTATCCTTTTGGCCTGCCTGTCAGCATCTTCAATTTAATGATCGAAGCATATTACCATTTTATCCCATTACAGCTCTCGTCATTACAAATTTCTTCGCACATATATATTTTAGTCAACTACCTCCTGGTCAGTATAAAAGTGTAACCGATCACAGTGGCTCACAACAGTGATTTCCAGCACTAGTAGAGTTATAATTCCACTCTCAAACTCATTGTTCCAAATGTCTCAAAATTCACACCACCCTCTTTCTTAGAGATTTGGAGCCTTTGGCACCTAACTCACTATCTGCTTTCCCCAGTAAGTACAACTTCCCTTCTGAAACCCCTACTGAAAAAGTAACAGTATGTGATTCACTAGCTAAATCTGAGTGCACTGGCTGGCCTACTAATGTGTGCCAACAGTCCAGTCAATTGCTGTCAAACAAATAACAGCCAAGTTTTCACTGCCTTTCCTTTACCAGAGACACTAATTTACTTGCTGAGTGGAAGAGGGAGACATTTTGTAGAAATTGAATTATTTTTGAGATATGCTTTCCTCCTCTCACTTGTTAAAATTGGCCAACAGGATAAAAAGTTATTCAGGGAAGGACAGAAACACAGTCCTAAGTCTGTTTTCTTAGGAATAAGGCTAAAATGAACATACACAAGTTAAATATGCTTGCTAGTACCTTCCCATAATTTTTCTGATAATTCTGAAATCAGTATTTTCAGAGACAGAAGCCCACAGTAAACTGCTAACTTGCTAGCCACTGATATTTCTGTATCAAAGTACCAGCACTAAAGTATTATGCACTTTTTACTAAAAGCACTGCACCTCTTTTTATTCCAATTCACACAATATAAGCTAACAAGAGTTTTTTCTTTTTAACTCTTTGGAACCTTTTATTTACTGCATTTTTCTATCTTCTAAACATTAATTTTGCACTGTATGCTAGAAGTAGGTAGGATTTACATAAAATAATCAGCCAGACATGTAATCAGCCAGAGTGTCCACCAATGATAACCGCTGAAATCTTGAAGAAAAATAGACTCAGTACTTTTTAATCAAGAGAACAACTGACTTACAGCCAAGGCCCCAAGGCTCGCCTTGAACAACTCTTGTTAGAGCTGTTCAACTCTAAATAACTACATAAATGTGCAATTAAACAGGACTTGCAAGCATTTCATAGGATGTGAGATACATAGATAAGTTCATAGTGGTCATTTGTGGGATTCAAAATACAGACTTGAACCTATTTCTCTAGCTCCAATGGGAAAGCACTAAAAAGTAGGTAATGACTGCAGCCTGCTTACATTTACTTTTTCCTAGTCCCGAACCTGAAAAACTCTATCAGCTAGACAGTATCTCCCCCTGCTGACAGAAAAAGCAGGGAGAATGACTGCACCAATTTTAATGCTCCATGCAATGGCTGTTTATCTACAGCAGGTTTCTTTGACAGAGGGATAGAGAAAGAGAGAAAAAAAGAAAAAAGTTTGAGATTCTTATCCAAGTTTTTCCACAAATTCCTCTACTAAAGAGAACTAGAAGTTGCCAGCTGAACAAGGGATTCTACCCAAAACACATAGCCATCAAAATCACAGGAGGAGTTCTAACTCAAAAAAAATTCTGGCTTGAATGCTGTATCTTGTACTGGGATATATTTCCATCAGTGATTGCTGATAGCAAATAGTTTGTACAGCTCTTTGGGAGACTACAGAAAATTATCAGAGTCCTGCACCACTACTGATTTCCATTAAGTTTCCTGCAGTATTGAAAGAGGCCTTTTTATATATTTATTTCTCCCTTCTAGTGCAGCTACCTTGGCTGCAAAGCTTGCAGAGGACCCAAGATCTATGATACAAAAGTTTAGTCATACAAAAGATCTATCTATCCATGGACACACAGGTACTCTCCTGGTTGAATTCAAGTCACTGATATATTGAATTCAAGTCCCTCAATGCGTGTGCAAGAGAAATAATTCACCTGAAAGTGGTCTGGACAGCAGACCACTAAGTAATTTCATTCTCTCTACTGGTAAGGTTGTAGCACTACATGTAATCTAATTGTCTATGTTGTATGTTCCTAAGACTACATATAAAATGCAATTTTATGTCTGGATTGATAATATTTGGTTATTTATAAATGGCTGGCTAGCAGAGAGGTTTTTGCCAAACTCTTAAGAATGGTCATGGAGTAACTCCCACACACTGTCAGATGAAGATGATGTTTCCATAAGTTCTAAAAAATTACATCAAGCTCTGTAGAAACCACAAACAAGTCTATTAACATTCTGCTATTTGCAGCAAAGTCTGTGGATGTTAGCGAACTGCTGCACAAAAAAAATGCTTTCTTTAGGGTTGCTTCTCATAAATTACAGTTCCCTAAGTCCAGATGGCACTACAAAGTTTAACAGAAGCTCTGTACTAAGACTGATCTCATCCTTACGAAAAGCACAAATCATCCCCACAAAAATCTCTAAGAGATATCTGAATTTCCTCTCCATTTCCTTTTTCATAAAAATCTCTTTTCATAATTTATCACATCCTTTTTAGTAATGCTTTGGTTGTTTCAACTTATTGAGGAAAAGATTATTTTAAGATTTTAGGAAGGGTTAATGGAAGGAACACATCACTCAAAAGATAGCTCTGTTGGTTTGATCAGTTCCCACTTCATACAAGATGTGAAATAGAAGAGCTAAAAGGTACCATCTCAGAACTTTGGTACAAGATTAAAAAAAAATGCCTGATTTTTTCTCTAATTTATCCAGCCTTGGGGCTGTACTGGCAGCTGAAGGGAGATCGAGTATCAGGGTCTTACAGCAACCTCTCTGCTCCAAGGAACGGTTTCCAGCATGAAAAGAACAGTCAAGATACCAAATGCACCTGCAAGACTCTGTTGCAACACAGTCCTAAAAATTTGTAGCTGAAACAGAACCCATGATCTAGCCCAAAAGATCAGTTTAAAGTATATTGAAACAGGAATAATCATATTAGCAATCATATTTGTTTCCATGTTTGATTTCTCTCTTCTTTTGACTTTTTTTCTGTGATCATAAGCAAATCAGTTAACTTTGTCCTTCAGTTCCACATTCATAAAAATACTTAGGTTCTACAAGGACACAGCTGTTGCATCACTGTATTTAGTCACCATTAATTGACCTGTGGATTGAAATCCACACCATTGATTCAGTTACCTTTCCAATGTACATATAGATTATGTGTCTCAAACAGAATTCACAGCATCCAGCATAAGTAGTAATCAGACCTTGTCAGCTGCAAAATACTGTTGACTTTTCCTGATAAAAGCATTCCTCAAATCAGATATTAAATTTCTATCTAAGATTTATAACTCCTTATGGATCTCAGCATTTGCCTTTTGAAGGAAAGTTTAATTTACCAGATCCTAATAATGCAGGATCTCTACACAGCACTAGAATGTGAATAAATATTAGCCTCAAAACACAGTATGATCTAAAGTACTGATTTTTTTTATGGTGTAGGAAAAAAAAAGTAATACAGAAATAACTATAGAAAAATATTTTCTAGAATACACATCTATAAATGTGTTACAGAAAGACATGTGGATGTTTGCATAAACAATAGGATTGGAAAAGTTAATTAAATAATTGAGGGCAACTATAAAACCATTCTGGAAAGACAGTAAAGTATAGGACCTCCATAGTTTCCTAGCAACAAAATTCTCTCTGCTTTCTCAGAGTATCATGAAGTTGTGGAATCCTCCTCCTACACATAATTTGAAATCAGGGATGAAAACAAGGATGACCCATTATCCAGACTGCAAGCAGAAAACTGTTTCAAAGCTTGCTGAAAAACAGCTCAGGAACAAGCAGCATCTGTTGTTGGTTTAACTGTATTTTACTTGCATCTTAGCCATGGTCAAATGCTTAAGTGTAGCTATGAGATAATCAACTCTGATAATGAATAATAAAAAAAAAAAAAAAAAAAAAAAAAAAAAAAAAAACAGAAAAAAGCTTGGTGAGAAGAAGGAATGCAACATTTCAGGAGTAACTTAAATGACTACCATGAGCACTAAACCATTTTCCTCTCTACAATTATCTTCGGAAATTATTTTTAACTGGTAGCTGACCACTAGCTTTCTCTAGTCAGCATCAGAATGGGGACAAAACAGCCTGTTGTAACCTGTATTTTACAGTGATTCCCTCACAGAAAAATGTAATTCAAGTTTATTTTCCTGCCTCTGAAAAAGAGAAAGTGGAAATAAAAAATAGTTTTTGGCTAATCAATCTCATCCTTTAATTTTATGAGTATTCTACCAGTAATGAAATTAAAAACTGCAAGTGACATAAGTATCTAATTTATTAGATACTATTAGTCGTAAACTAATAATACCTAACTTCCTGCTCATTAAGACAAGAGAGGCTTATGACCTAACCCATAAAATTTTCAAATAGAACTTCCTAATCAAAAGAATTTTCTCACCAACAGAATCAACATGTACATTTTGAATCTGGGAAGGTATTCCTGCATGAGCTTCTTTAAAAAAACAAAAACATCAAACATCACTAAAGTAGAACAAATGTCCAGTCAATTCAGATTACAGTTCATTATACAAAGGACTTATCCTATGAGCAAAATCCTACTCCACAAGTGAACAGGAAAGTAACATGGCAAAGACAGAAAAAGAATGGAAGTAACCAACATCCAAGTCTCTCCATTCTCACAAGACTATTTTAGTAAGAGGAAACAGGATAAACTTAATGCTTTAAAACAAACACACACACAGAAGAAAAATGGGCACTGCTCTGGCTTTTCTGTTCTTCTGCCTCTATAAGCATAGAGGCTGACAAACTTCCCTTCCAATCTAACTGCATCTCTTTTAAAAGCTGCCTTTTTTGCTCAATGTTGCTTGGGATGGGGTAAGGGGATAGAGGGGAAGGAGTGAAGAGAAGAGATATTTATTGTTTCTTCCATTCTTAGTAAGAGCAGTCAGAATTTGGGTTAGATCAACTATTTAATATCATTTTTTCCCTGTACAAATCAACACACTGTCCCAGCCTGTTTTTAAGCAAATGAAAATATCAAGATCTGACAAAATTATCCTTTCTGATAACATACCAAGAACAATGCAATTCAAATGAAGAAAATCTTGCCAGACTGAGAGCTATCTTTCTATTATCTCTTCTATTTGAGATTACAATCTTGTAAGAGCACCTTATAAGGCATGAAGTGATCAAAGCTGATTTGCAATCCTAGTCTTAAATTTGGTATACCAAAAACCTCCCAGCATATTTTTCACTAGTACAGGCTCCAACCTCAGTCTGACTGCTTCCTCAGCCCTTTAAGTCAACAACACAGACAATAAAGGTGGAACACAATTCAGTAAAGCTAATGGTTAAAAATAGGTCCATATGACAGTAGGTATTCTAAACTGATGCCCTGTATACCTTACAGCAAGTAAAAAATATATAAACAGAAAAGACTGCACTCTTCCATATTCATCCACACAACCCAGGATATATACACTCTGCCTAAATTAGAGGATACAAAAATTTAGATCTTGAGTATCTACTAGCACATGATTAAAATAATGCAGCCATCTTGTTCAGATAATTCTGTTTCAAATATGAAGATTGTTTGCAGACCACCATCAGATGCAGAATTGCAGCTAAAACATACTAAAAATGTATGCAAATGCATATATATGTATATGCATGCTGACTAGCTTCTGGACATCAGTAAGTAACTGATTGCTCATCAGATGACATAGCTATTGACAAAACAACCACTAACCCTTGATAATAGCTATTCACACTTTGTCAGTAACTGTGCAAATAATTGTCTTCCTGAAATACACACACAACATACACTGAAATTACATAGAAATTGGAAAATCTAAAATCAGTTACATGTCATGATGAGTGAGTATATGATATCACATGCTGTTATACATATGTGATACATGTTTCTCTGTTTAATACACTAAGTAGGAAGAATACTTAGAAAAGAAAGATACAATTTCCTAATCAATGAAGTAAAATATTAGAAAACAGTATCAGAAACAGTACATCCTAGAGCAGACCATACTTAAAAAGTAGTATAAAAATTATTTGTGAGAAAAAGAAATACATTATATTTTTACATTTAGAACTAAGTAGATGCAATCCTACCTCAGTGTCTTCATAGTCTAAACCAGGCAATTCAAACACAAAGAAGGTATTGCAGAGAAGATGGGTCAGTTAGATTTAATAATTAAAAGGTAGAAGAGACTGCTTTACTGGGACAGGTTTTAAGGCTTAACCTCAAGGAGAAAAACTTGAATAGCAAAAACACAGAAGCAGCATAGTACTCTTTTGCTTAGCAGAGAAGAATAACTTAACAGTTCAGGTAGGACTCAAAAATACAGGTGGAAGTCTTCCTGTTTGACTTGCAGGAAATCACAGCATCTCTGTACCTCCTATTTCCTCTCTCTGAAAGACAGAAATACTATTATCCTTGTTTCACAGTAGTTCTGCAACAATCCACATACTAGATATATCAAGTCATTCAGACAGTACAGTAGTTGGGCTACATTAGTATTTAGATTAAAATAAAATTGTATGCGAGTGAACATGCAAATGTGACCTGCAGAAAGAACCATAAGAAAGCCTGGAACCTAACAGCTCTCACAGGCAATTCTCCAGCACTCAGATACAATGAGTAAGCAGAGGAGGATTTCAAATAAGTTCCATATGGAATGAAGATCAAGACCAGATGGAGTTAAAATGTGAGCGGAGGGGACATACAGCAATGTAGCCACTACAGACTGCATCATGTAACTGAGAATACATGTAATATATGGGGCAGTTCCAACAGGCCATATTACTAGATTCTCTAGTAAGTTATATTTGTAGAGGTTTGCAGGAAGATGCATTAACTGAGCCTTGAGAAACAACGGATCAAGGTATAAATTTCCCAGCAATCTTTATGCCTATCCTAAAACCAGCCATAAGTCTCTGGTATTAAAGGAAACAAACTACAGCTCTGTGAACATAAAAGTAAATACGTAATTGCACAATTTATACTAATTGCAAAAAAAAAAAAAAAAAAAAAAAAAGAGAGAGAGAGAGAAAACTGCTTTTCCCTTGTGGAGTTTCATTTAATGTGTATTCAGCTAGTGCATATACTGCTCTTAATAAAGCTTTTGTATTTTTCTCTGTACCAGTATTGTAATGGATGGAAACTATGAATTTCAGAGCTCTAAGCATATGGAATTTTCCAGGTCACATGTTAAGCCAAGTGCTGGACTCTGCTGGGTAGAAAATAGTAAGAAAAAAAAAATGAATTCTAACCATATGTTTTGAAATGAAACAATGTGCTCATTCTGTTTCAGCTGAAAACTTTAATAACTGCTTTACAGTTAGCAGCAATAAAGAGGAAAAGAGATCTTGAAATAGCATTTACTGTGGAATAGAAAGTAATTACAGCATAGTATTGAGAATGCCCAATGTATATATCACAAGTCTGACACAACGCAGTATTGATTAAGTTATTCCGTTTTCATCAAATTATTTGTGTGGTTACACAAGGATGAAAAAAAATGACTTGAATTAAAGTAAATGGGATTCAGTTTTCAAGTTCACTATTGCAGGTCAAGTCTTCATTTTTCATGATCCTCTGAAAGACAAACCTGTCCTATTACTAACTGAACTATGATCATTTAGCAGCAGAGATGCATGAATTTTCAGTGTTTAACATTTAATTGCAATTATAGCACACGTTATGCTCTCAGAAAAAAATTTAGAAAGTCAGTAGATAATTTCTCGTATTATGGCCAGTTTTTCTGGAAAGGAGAGGCCAGTACCTAGAACACTTTGGAAGCAGAAATACAGCTACACTGTACCAAATATATTACATGACCCAGAATATACACCCTACCTGGTAGTCCCCTTTCCTGCTGGGGAAGCAACAAGGGTTCCAACCACAAGTATGCCTCTACAACAATCATTGTATTTTTTTTGCTTGTTAATTACAGTGATTGTCATTAGAAAGTCAGAATTTGTCTAGTTTAGAAATTACCATCAGAATTTCATACAGTTAAAGACATCCCTAAAATAAATTACACACCAATACAAACTTACTCTTCCCACTAGATTTAAACTGCTATATCCCTTTATGGAAGAGGCTTTTTTATATTTTACATTTGTGTTGGTAAAAAACAAAGAAGAAAAAGAGAAATTCAAGCCTTCCATGCTCTCAGATTCAGTTCTCAGTATGGTATCCAAGACTGTCTTTCCTGACTTAATCCTATGGTTTTCCTGCAGCTGTATCCTTTATCATATCATACCTGTAGATTACTCCCATGTCTTTTGTTAATTTGTGCAATGCATGTATGTGCATTCATATCTTGCATTGCCTCTTAGCAATAGACTTAAATTTAGTGGTTTGTCCTTATATATTATTAAATCGTTAGGCTATAATCAGCAGTATCTGGAACACTACTAAAAATTCAAGGAAAGAAATTATAAATCAAAGTCAGAATTTGTTTTCATAAAACTAAAAACAAAAGCACTATCTTACATAACTCTGTAGGCCCAGATTATGATAGCAACCTTCCAAATTACTCTATATCTGACTTTCACCATAGAGTTTGAAGATTTTTGCAAAATAAAACACAGATTAATGGAAGTCAAGCCTTTGATAGAGTTGAATCCTGCAAAATACCTAAATTCAAGGTCCTAACCAGTATACGTCAGGGCCAGAAAGCTTGTAGACTGCTGTCTCTCTAGACTCAACATGATCCGAGCGTAAGAGGAGCAAGTTAGGATTCAGTTTAGACTACAAGGCAAATTCTTCATTTTTACTGTTGTAGCTCTCACACTCAGCATTGCAGAGAATGAGCCATCACCAAGAAGATTTAGCTGGACCCCTTTTTTAAGTTTGGAAAGAATCCTTTTTTATATTAGAATAGACCTTAATTTAGATAAAGTCTTCATGTTTATCCTGTGTATTTGGCATAGTCTGACAGCAAAAGATAACTTCATGCACAGCTTCAAAGCAGTGTCTTGGCATTGCTTTCTTCAGCAGCATGAGGATCTGTACAGTTTTTTTGAGGGAGGAAGAAGAGAAGGAGGAGGAAAAAGTCTTTGGTCTACAACTATAGGAGCAAGTTTCTGGCAGGAGGGTGCAGTAATCTACAGGAGACTGTTCAAGACACTGTCTGGCTCTTAGGACATGACATAATCTGTGGCTTTTAACTGAGGTTTGTTGTAGGATTGATTTTGAGTTAGCAAAGTAGTCCTACTACTTTCCTTGGATTTTTGTACAAGGATAAAAATGATCCTTGGCCAATAACAGCACATAAATGTTAGAAAAGGGTAAGAACCACCACAGAAAGATAGAGTTGAACAAGTGACCTCAATCATCTGAATTATGGGGTGGGCTCAGGACTGCAATAGCTCATAGGGCATACGTAAAGCCTGCAGAATCTAAACTCCAAAGTTTTCAAACTCAGAATTAAAAACAATTTTCCAACAGTGCTTTCATTTACCAAATGTTGCACTGTCTTCCTGAGCCTGCAGAAAACCTGCAAACATGTAACAGTAAAATTCACTCCTCCAATACTCTTAGGGACACCAATGTCCAGTAATGCCTGGTGCTTCCACAGTAGCCTCTACTGTTTCAGTGATTAATTTTTGAAAGAATAAAACAGACAGAAATCATCCAGTGGAGTAAACAGCTGAAAAGAGACAAAATAATGACAGAAGGTCAGGGGAGACGCTCCCACAAAAAAAGAAAAAAAAATGGAAAAGAAACAAGGAAAAAAGCAGCCTCAAGCCCCACAACCTGCATAGGGCCAGAAGAGAAGGAAACAGCAAAGGGGGCATGTTTCTGAGTGTGAAGGAGTGTCGTTTTGGTCCTTTCTGCACTCTGAAATCTGCTCTCAGGAGCCAGCCTGGAGCTGCCAAAAGCAGGGAGCCCGCACGGGCCCGGCCGGCGGCCCTGGGGCATCACCACAGCCGCGGCAGCCAAAAGGCGCGGTCAAACCGGGCCGGCTGCGAAGACGCAGCCGGTTACGATATGAACTTGTGCAACGAGCTCGGGAGAGAAACCGTCCCCCGCTGCGCCCCCGCTCCCTCCTCCCCCCGGCGGAGCCCGCCCGTCTCCGCTCCTCCTTTGCAGCCAATGGCACTAAGCGAGGTGGCTGCATGTGGTGGCACGGACCCAGCGCCCGGGCTGGGAGGAGAGGAGCAGAGAGCAGGCTCTGCTCGTCGCTCGCTCCCTTCTCCGGCTCCCCTGCCCCAGGCATCCCTCCTGCTCGCGGCAGCCAGCCGCACGCTGCCCTCTCCAAGCCCCCCCTTGAACCCTCTCCCTGCCGCTACCTGCAGCATGGACTCGGACTCCGGGGAGCTCAGCGAAGGCGAGCTGCTCTCACCTGCAGGTAAGTGCAAGGGGTGTCTGTGTGTGTATCGGGGGGTGGTGGTGGTGGTGCTGCCGCCGCCTTTGGAACCGGCTCCGCAGGCAGTAGGATTGGAGGGTGAATGAAAAAGGGGGTTGTATGTTTTTCCACCCGCCTTGCGCATTTCGTATGGTAGCTCCAGGGGAGAGTCGCCGAAGCTCGGCGCTGAGAAGGGACCGCCGCCGTCCCGCGTGTGGCAGGGCTCGGCGGCCGCTTCGCCTCACGCGAGCGGGTCGCTGCCGCCTCACGAGGGCCCCGCGCCAACGGCCCCAACCGCCAAGGGGCCGCCGCGCGCCGGCCGCCTCGCGCCAACGGCCCCAACCGCCAAGGGGCCGCCGCGCGCCGGCCGCCTCGCGCCAACGGCCCCAACCGCCAAGGGGCCGCCGCGCGCCGGCCGCCCCGCCGAGGGACTCCTGAAACAGGGCTCGGATTCGCCCTGCGGCAACGCGGGCTCGCAAGAGCGGAGGAACTGGCTAAGGCGAGAAGCCTCCCCTTTGCTGCCCGCTCGGGAGGCGGTGCAAGTGGTAACCGGCTCCACGGCGGCTGCTTGGGCAGAGGCTCGGCCGGCGCAGGAGGGGCCCGGCCCCGGGCTCTGTTCACCCTCGGCCGGACGCTTGCTCAGGGTAGCGGAGAGATCTGTCCTGAAGTGTTACAGCCAAGCATGATGTGACACGCGGTTAAATTCACAGCATTGGCATCAGTCTGCTCCCTTGTGCTTTATACCTAGAGGTTGCAAAGCTTTTTGGGGGTGGCTAGTTTCTTTTGCTATTTCTGCAGGACTCCATGTTAGTCCATGTGTGGAAGGGGAGACTCAGACAGGCATGCCAGGCAGTTAGGCCACTAGGATTTTGTTTTCAGAAGAGTGCTAACTTGTCACCAAAAACATGCTGCCTGGTTGCTCTAGGCCGCATAGTTTTTACATGAGACAGAAGAGAAAACTGAGGGAGAAAAACCATATCTTTTACCATTCCCAAATCTCTGCATTCCTGTGTCTTACGCAAAAGAAGCATTGCTGACGTGCTGTAATCAAAGGGTGCCTTGCAGAAGCAGTAAATAGGGACAATAAACTTGTATAAAATCCAGCATATATAGAAGTAAATTTGCTCCACCAGTATTGTCAGTCCATAGAGATCAGCTGTTAACTGAAAGCCATCCTGCTTCCCTATGCGCATCTCCAGGTTTCTAACTCTTCTTTGATCAGTAGTGATGTTACCTTGCCATCAGAAAAGCAGACTCCAACAGCGTCTACATAGAAAACTGGCACAAGACAGAAGCTAGGTGATGACTGAAGCTAGGTGTGGAAGAAAAGACACAGGCCCATTTGGCCTCCAGCTTCCCATTCAAGTCATAGGTATCTTCTCTAAAGCCATTTAACCAGCATGAGACAAGCGAGAACAGTTGAAATAACGTCTAAAATTGTCTCACAATAAACCTAGACAGTGGTACATTACAAACATGCTCTTTAAGATAAATCTTTTTACCATGACCTGCCCACTTTAGACATATCTTTTATCCCAGCTCCCACTCTATCCCACTCCCCTCCAAAAGCAGTCTACACCAAGCAACAAGCATTTTAAATACTACAGAAAAAGATACCAGATAATCTGTGACAACTTTTAGGGCCTGTCCTGCTAATACTTCAGTGATGAAGAATGGTAAGAAGTCGTAAGATAAGTAGGTGTCATTTGGTCTAGTCTCCCAGCATAACAGGATTTTATAGCATAGTTTTTTCTTTTCCTAAAAAAAAAAAAAAACTCAGGATTTTATAGCATCTTAAATCCCATCCACTTTTAAATATTAGTGGAATTTACTCCTGATATCCTGTTCTGCATTTTCTTACTCAAGATCTAGATATGCATAAGACTAGCAACAGGCATATATTCATAATGCACTGCTAGGCTGAACTTACTAACAAAACCACCAACAGCTATACTTTTTCATACAAATATTCAAAGCAGCGCATGAAGCATGAGTTACAAACAACATTAGGTTTATAGAGAAATTGATGTACTACAGCTCCTGCCAACAACTTACTCTTGCTGTGAATAGGATTTTCTTTTAAATAAATTAAAAAGATACTCTTAGAGATTGCCATAAGTGCTTTTTATGTCATCACTTCCTAGCTGCCAACAGTTGATGCTCATTATTCTCTTCTACGCTTTCTCTTCCTTCTTTTTACTATCTAAGAGAAGAAAAATCTGGTATTTTGATGATACATGGCAGATGCCTATGCAGTAGAACAAAAATGGAAGAGCAAAAACTTAGTGTTTTTCTGTTAGCCAGTTGCATTAATTTTCTCTGCTGTAAAGAATTACTTGCTGTTGGTATCCACAATCCACTTCTGAAAAATACATTTTTTTGCTAGATTTCATTTGGTCTTTTTTCCATACTTTGCTACATGTGCAGTGCAGTGCATCTCTGTCTGTGGGCGTTTGGTTGTCATTCTGTCAGTCACTATTGCAGGCACAGCACTTGAGGGGTTATAGCATGATCTTCAGTCACCACCGTGTTGAGGAAGGAATGCTGAGGTACCACGCACCACAGATCCCAGTGGCCACGCGCCTTCTGCCTCCCCTTTGAAGGGCAAGTACAGTGCCTCTAGGACAACTGGGGAGAATATTTTGGGTGAAGTCCTAGTAATGCTCCAGTTTTAGCTGTTGCCTTTAGAACAGCTAGAATTATACATTGAAAAATGACACATCAACCTGAATGCTTAACTTAATCTCATCATTACCGTCTGGTAGCTCCTAGCATGCAGAGCAATGACTTCAGCTTACCTGAATCAAAACTTCTGGTAGTCACTGCCCACTTTTTAGTTCTCCAACTGTACAAATCCAGCATAATAGAGTTCACTTTATCACTAGGGCTTCACAGTGCTAATGTAATACAGCGGCAATACAGCATTATCTCAATTACAGCATCTCATACCTCCTGCAATACTGATTTAATCTTTTGCTCTCTCCTGGAAGAACACCAGCCCTGCCATTCCTGAGACTCTCCAAACAGGTGTGGACAGGACAAGAGGCTTACTTGTGTCCCCCTACCATCTGCCATGCTCACTTGGCTTCCAAGAGCCAGCTGGAGTCTTATTCCTAGGTCCCAATAGCCTCATTTCCTTTAATAGCCCACTTAAAGCTGAGTCTCCAAGGGAGCAGAAGTATATTTTTCTATGTTTATTTTGAATGTGTTGTTATGATAGCAGCTTCATATTTCTTTAGTGCAAAGAAAAAGCTCCTTACATGTGAAAGCAGTATAAGATGATAGCTGTACAAAACAAAAACAAGAAAACCAACAACCATCACCCGTAACTACCTCCACAGCCTTGGCTTCCACTAGTCTTCTCCTCCATCCATCAGTCAGCTTGAGTGCAAAGCAGTGACTAGTCCAAGCAGATTTTTGCCAAAAAAATAAGTGATTACACAAACCCCTATTAAGAGTATTAGGCAGGTCTACATTATTTTGTAAAATGTATATCTTGTAAAGCAAAAAAGGGGAAACTATCATTACTTTCAGTTTCTTGAATTTTACTGTACATACTGCTGATCACATTTCTTTGTGAAGTGTGATCTTTCTGTGGATAAGCTTTTGGAAATTGAACAGTAATCCTTAAAATAGAACAATGTTCTCATTATTCAATGTCCACCTATTGAGAGATTTTTAAAAAAATTATTCGGAAGAACAATGAATTTTTTTTCGGTGCTTCCACATAATGTGATTCTCTGCCACCTTTTTGCCTAACACATCATAAAAATCCAGGTCATCTCCAACAGCAGTGATTTAGCAGTGAGTTTTGGGATTCTACACAAGAAAAAAGCAGACCTTCATTTGGTGCAGATTGCTCTAGGTTCACTGGCGAGACTAGGCAGGAGTCTGGCCAAATAGCATTTATATGCAATATCAGTGTAAGCCTTTCCCCAAGCTGCTAAATCCAAACATAGATTGACATGTTCATTTTAATAGAATTGTATAACACTATCAACATATGGAAAGTAGAGGTCAACCACCTGTATCGTCTTTGAAACAATACTGATTGTTTTGATTCAAGTTTAACGTATCTTGTAAACTGTTGCTGGTCTCCTCTCTTTCTTCCTACTGAAGTCAAAAGAAATTTGGCCTAAAGAGAGCAGCTTGAGCCCCAAGTAAAACTCTTAACTGGTGACAGACTTATTGACACGTCAACATTTTTTCTGCAAATTATTTATCATGCTTTATGATCTGCCTGCACAACTGATACTAGTCTTTTGAGCCTTTACATATTTTAATTGTAGTGTAGCAGAGTTAAATGCCGTTCCAGAGCTAATCCATTTTTATGGGTTTAAGATTAAGTAGGAAAAGTATATTATAAAGTATTTAGTACTATATGAAATTGAGGAACAAGTGATGTACTTACATAGCATAAAGCGCAAGCAGGCACTTTATAATTCTTTTTGCAGTATCATACTGATCATTTAAACGATGTATTTCATAACAAAAAGTATGCTTTGCCCCAGGAAATACTTGTGTTTGACAGGGTAGGGTTTTGATTTAACAAAACCTTGTTTTGCTTTATATATAAAGAGATTTGCAGCAGAAATGCAATAACAGGACTTAGAGAAGCAGGCAGAAGAGGCAGACCACAGCATGTTAGATGTATGGAAACTGGGGGAAACCCCCCCCTCCATTTTCAGTGGAATGTGCAGACTCTCTCTGATACTTCTGTAATGAAGCGTTTTCAAACACCTGTATGAAAAAGGGCACTCTCTTCCCTTCTGCTGGAAAACAAAGAAAAAGCAAAACTAGTTGAAAAGAGTCAGACTCTCTTACAGGGCTTTTTGGCTCAAACTGCATGCTGAGGCAGGCGTGTCTTAATTTCTCTGCCAAGACAGAGTGGGCAGGAGACCCTTCAGGACCGGGTGGCAGTAACTGCCTGTAAGGGCAGCAGCTAGGGCATGCAAGACAGGTTGACTGAATTTTCTCAGATCTGTTTCCGCCAGAAAACACCTGGGTTGCTGATTTACATACAGGCACAGGGGCTGCTGGGGGGCAGGTGGGGAAGCCTTCTATGGGCAAAAATCCAGTCATGCTGTGATGGTGGTGACAGAAGTGGGATTCTTTTTGGCAAACTGAATGGATTGTTTAGTTCAACATGTGAACCTGTGCAAGAGAGTTTTAAAACTGAATAGAAGAAAGAACTTAATGAAGCAGTAGATTAAGATCCAAGCTCACCAGCCTGTGCAATAGCAGTATCTGTGGACCAGTCAGTTAAGTAGCAACACCAGAGAGTATATGAGATAACACCCATTTCAATAGTTTTAGTGTGCTTCAGTAGGTGATATGAGGCTCTTGCACATACCAAGATAAAAACAGACTAAGATCCTAGAAGTTTCTTCCTACTGTTGAGAGGATGGCATTTGAAGACGTGGGCTCAGGAGGGTTGGTCATTGTGTGTGAAGCAAACTGACTCATTTAAGGATAGCAGACTTGGATCACATGAGGAAGTTGTGCTATCATAATGCATAAATACTTCTGAGATGCTTAATCAGAACTATTTGGTTTCAGGACAGAGCATGCTAGTGCCAGCTTGACACACGAGTAGCAGACAAAAGGCAGCCACAACTTTGCCAGGTCCGAGACATCCCCTTGCTCGGGCAGCGAGATTGAGTTTCCACTTTTTTTTTGAATGGTAGTTATGAGGAGCTCTGCATAGCCCTAAATTGAGCTTTCCTCAGTGGTGCTAGTGGTACACAAGCAGAAAGCAAGCATGTTTGTGGTGTGAGGTTTGGGGGTTTTTTGCTTTTTAAAATCGCAGATAGGGACAAACCTTGTTGCAGGAATTTCTAATGCCTGATAAAGTTCATAGCCAAAACTGTTAAGCCATACCCTGTCACACAGCAATCAGCAACTATCCTATCTTCCTTGCCAAAGGACTGTTCTGAAATTAGAGCATTTGATGTACAATTTTGGCAGCAGTGCCATGACCTGTACAGGACAGCCTGCCTGTCATCTCAAAACTTCACACTTCCTGTTTGAAGGTACAACTTATAACCTTCCACTGCATCTAAAGATTAAGAAGTCATAGTAGGAAAAGTAGGTCACCCATTTTTTTAGTAGAACAATGAAAGATGGAAGAACAAAGTTATCAATCCCACTCTCAGAGATGGTTCTCCCTCCTATCCCCTATCTGTTAGCTTCAGATTAGTTTTCTCAGTCTGATTCACCATGCAACCACATGAAGGTTTGTACTAGAACAAGGGAAAGGATAGCATAGGATGGGAACAATTCTATGCCACTACCCATTAGGAATGGCTGTGAGAAGACCTTTGAAGCTGTGGCCAGTCTTGCTGCTGTTACAATGAGAATCAGAACTCTTGCTCTGCTGAAAAGTACTGTGAGGTAAGGAAAATGCTTGGCCAGATATATTCCTGGATATGTCAGAGAGATGAGGAAAGTTCCTGAAAACTTGGCCTGACTGAAAAGCCTTTTTGTCTGCCTTTTACCCACAGCATCAACCAGAGCAGAGGAGAGGTGACAGGCCCTCCCAGACTGCAGGAAAGCAGAAGTATGCTCTAACTTTTTAAGAGCTCTCACTAACTACATCTTTACCAGTAAACTAAGCAGGGCCTGGCTGCAAGCCCAAGCAGTGGCACACAACCCTCTGAACCATTTAACTGTTAATACACTTCCTGGCACTGTTTCAGCCTATGCTAGATAATCTCCCGCAAGATGTCCTGGCACAGGACAGAGGATAAGTGGCCAGTATGAATTAAACAACATTTGGAGTGTGGGAAAGAACTCAGCTTGCATCCAGATGGCTGTACTGTGCATGTACAACAGGATCAGTCCCAGTTTATTTACAGACATAGACTTTGTGGTCAGAGCAGGCTGCAGAGGAAGACTTCATTCCCAGTGACTTCTGTTGCCCTGCTCAGAGCTCTCCAGGTTGTTGGCTTGCTTGTAGACTGCTTTCAGAGCAGCTATGTTGGGCCAAGGCCCCAGTTTGGAGTCTTGCCCAGTTAAATTATTTGCTGTTTTTCTACAGAAGCATCTTTAACAGCTAGATTATGGGAGAGTATCAGATAGGTTGAAAAGAGTCTAGTCCAAAGAGACCCATAGGAAGCTGGTACAAAATTGAAGTAATTATTACCTCATACCCAAGACCTAGACTTCTTCCTGAGGAGCAAAGTTAAGCTGAAGCCCTGACTGGTAGACGGTGACCTGCCCTTTAAGGCAGATATCTTTAAGGAAAAAAAGAGTAAAAGAAAAAAGCAAAAGTAACTTCTGTTCTTGCCAACGATCGCTAACCCCTCCTTGGTGGAGGTTCTGTTTTAAGTCATAGTTTATCTGTTGGTTTTGGCTGGCCTTTTTACAGACAGCTGGTCTCTCGGCACAGATAATGGGTTTTGGTTAACATCTGTCAATTTAACAACAAAAAAGAGACAGAACAGAACGATTATTTCTAGCTATGATATGAAATAAACACTTCATGGTGAAGAAAGACATTCCCTGTGGTCTTTGTATTGGTTCAATGTAAGAGGTAATCTTCTTTAAAACAAACAGTACTCTAGCAGAATGCTTCCCTATCATCAAACACTTCATTTCTGGCATTAACTCTGTTTATCCAAATAAATATCCAAATACCTCATGTTACAGGAAAAACTGAATAATTTCTCTTAAAAGAAAGAAAAAAAAAGGAATACTATTACTGTGTTACTGTTTCCTTTCCAAGTAGTTTTCCATTTACTCCTACAGTGAACCATTTACATGGCCCAATCATTGGCAGATGCATATCAAGCAAATGTAAGGTCACATCATTCCACACACACCTTTTTTTTAAAAAAAATAAAAAAGATAGTCATCTCTCCTTCAGGGTGATTTTGCCAGCAAACATTTTGTATCCTATAGTAACATTCCACAAAAATGTCAAAGTGCTTTTTGTTTGCTTGCAATTAATTTTAACTTTGTGTATTTGTGTGTCCAGTTTCCTGATTACTCCCAGAAGTTAGAGGGAAGTAAAAGGTTAAAAGTATCAAGAATGACCTTTATATTCACTTCAAAACAGATTATATGTGGTATCTCACTATTCTAATACTCAACAGTAGTTTGATACATCATTGTTTAGCACTGGAACAGGTTGCCCGCCCAGAGAGGCTGTGGAGTCTCCTTCCCTGGAGATACTCAAAACTTGCCTGAACATGATCCTATCCGATATGCTCTAGGCGACCCTGCTTGAGCAGGGGGGTTGGACTAGATGACCTCCAGAGGACCCTTCCAAACTCAATGTTTCTGTGATTATTTCATTAGTGACCTCCACTATTATGAGAAATATGGAATAGTAGATGCAAAAATAATCAACACACTTATAATGCACAGCTACTGGATTTATTTAAAAGTGACTAAGAATCAGTGATTTAATATGTTGACTTGAACTATAGATTTCAGAAAGGGATAAAATTCACAAGTCTAAGTATTCAAAGAATAGTTCTATGAATTTCGCAAAGTGCCAATATGCCATATTCTTACCAATTTGGACTAGTCAGTCCCCTTTAAATGTACCAGGGTCTATATTTATATATATATATATATATATATATATATATATATATATATATATATAAAGTTTCCTCCCTTCAATGAAGTGACTTGTGTCTATCAGAAACCAGCTTCTACAGTACAAATCTAGCTCAAGTTTAGCTAGAAGTTCTGTCTCACTTTTATCTGTATTTGTTTTTAAGAGTATATTCAGATCAGTTCTTAGATCTTGATATCAGATACCATCTGACATAAGAGAGAACATAGTACTTGGTATCCTCAGGGTAGATACAACTGAGATTTCACTCTCTGCCCCCCCTTCCCCCAAAGGGAGATGGTACATTCATCTAGGACATGATCAAAACTAGCATTTCTCCACAAATCACTTTCCTTATAGAAGTTATACAGAATTGATGGAAAGCACAGATTATCTGTTAAAGGAGAAATGAACATCAATGCTTACCATAATTCCATGATTCAAACATTGAAATTTGGATTAAATCAGATGCCTAGGGGCCGAGAACAGCCCCAGCACTTAGTTGTTAATCAGCTGATACTCATTTATCCTCAGGACCAGAATACTTCCTGGCATTTTGAGAAAAATTTCCAAGCTGTGAACCAAGTTTCTTTTTAACTAGCTGGTATTGTTCACTTCAAGCTTAACAAAGTTGTGCTGATTTTGCTCAGTGCTAGGGGTTTAAAAGTTTAGTTATGGAAAGCCAGAAGATAGCCACGTTCAATGTTACATTGCCATCTTCCACAGCCTATGCCAGTATAAAGGGATGTTTGTTTGGACTGCAGGTAAGAGGAGCAAGGAGGGGACCACACCTTGGGAATACATGCAGACATACCTCACACTCTAAGGCCCAGCACATGCAGCTTGCTATGGCCTGCAGAAGGGAAGGAAGGCTGAACCCCCCTCCCCACACACACACTTCTGACTGCCAGTTGCTGCCAGAGAAGTTTAGTCCCTCAGAGGAACAGAGGCATCAAAATTGTGTTTATACCTTCCGATGTCCAGCTTCTAGAACCTTTTTCACTTTGCCCTCTTTCATATGTCCAAAGCCATTTGCTCCAGTTGATAAAGTCAGGAGTATTTCTCTTTTCATTTTTTCCCCCTTACTGCTTCTCAGATTTGTTTAATATGTTACTGTAAAGCCCATCCTCTCCTTTTGCTCTAACAACATTACTGTGTTTCCTCTCCAAACACCCATATCTTTTTAGCATAGAACCAAGCTTTTCGTATCCCCTGTGCCTTGGCCAGGGTAATATGTTATTTTCTTTTGCACTATTTTCCCAGTCTTGATCCAATTCCTCTTTCTGAAATCTTTTCAAATATGCTTTTTATGATTTCTGCCACAACGGTGGGGGAAAGTATTGTCAAGTTGTATTTCATGAAAGGGGAAACTGATGGGAGTAAAGCACTGTACTGTCTTTGTGGTTGCAAGTATTAGAAGCAGATTTGCTTTGCCAGAGGAACTAACCTACCTCCTTTAGCCAAGAAACAGTGGGCTCGCAAATGAGAAGATTGTCATCCTGATTAGTAAGGGACGTCTAGGAAAGGGAAATTGATTCGTCTTAGAGATACTGAAATTAGAGACAGGTATATCTGACAGTATTTGCCAGAAAATAAGACAATTTTTCTGTTAATTCCAAAGTGCATTCCTGAGTAAACATCTGTTTGGAGAAACAATATAACCTCATCCCCATAAGATCAAATCTTGAATAGCAGGTCAGGGGGAGGGTAGAATTACATTTCAATCCAAACACGACAGCCTGTAACTGGCACTGGTCAAATAAGGTCAGAGGAGGAAATTGCTTTCTAGGGGCACAGCTTAATTACAAGGAATAAAAGAAAACAAGGGGTTGTCTGTCCCTTTGGCAAAGTATTCTGATAAACCATGGTATGCAGATTATTTTTCCCCTGTAAGTTTACTAATATTTATTCTTCTAAGTTCTAGTAAATATTTTTAATGAAGAGGTATTTTAAGAGGATTCACACAAGTTGGCTCTAGAAGGCAAGCAGAAGCCTGTGCTGTGTCACTGCCACAGCTGTGAAAAGGCAGTAAGAGATGTTTCTAGAAGTTAAACTCTTCTTCACTTAGAAGGAAAAAAAGCCTTTTTCACTATTCTTCTCCCAGAGAGACATTAAGAGGACCAAAGCACACATGTACACCAAGGGAAGCACTAGGGAAAGGAACCAGAAGAGTCGACAGTCAGGTGCAGGCTCACCAGAACCAACCAACAGTGCTTCCATATCCCCTTTTCCATTTCTCGATTGATCTAGCTGAACTGCATCAAGTCAGTCAGAGCTGAACCTGCCTGGTGCAGGGCCAGCAGCCACACTGATACCTTGTTTCCATCAAGGAGGAACCCTTTGCTTTTCTTTAGAAAACTCTTATCTTTATGGCTTTGTCTTGCCTGATCAAGATTGCAAGTTTGGATGCAAGTCTGCAACTCTCACATGTCCAGTCAGCAATATCTGGTACATGACATGCCAATACAGGAGGGAAAAAAAAAAAAAAAACCACAGTCCTGCACAGCAGCAAGGGAACGTGGTTATTCCCTAGCGTAGCAGCCCTTGCCCGTTCGCATGACCCAGCCCCGCAGAAGGGGCACGCTCACATTACATCAGCTGTTCACAACCGAGATGTCCGTGTGGCTTGCGAATTCCCACAAGAGCTATGTCTGTTCTTGCCCATATACAGTAGACGGGTAGCAGTTGCTCTTACATTGCGAAGCGCTCTGTGTATTTACCTTTTAGAACTTAGCTAGGAAAATACTGCCTTAGCAACAGCCACGCAGTATCACGACTGAGACAAGTGACGTGCAGGAAGAGAATTTAAGGGGACCACTGTTCAGTATTTTCCATATTTTCAAGTAACGGTTTAATTTCCTTGAAGTTACTGCAGTCAGTGACAAGGAGGTAGAAAGGTACATGCAAAATACCTAAGGCTGTGCACTAAAACAAAGTATGATTAGACCTACCGAATAACTAGTGGTAGCAACCACAATTGCACGACTTTGTAATTATACACTCATCGCTGAAAGAGCTTCGCTATGAAATACAGAGTTCCCTTTTCCTATAACCACATTCAAAGGCAATTCATATAGTAGTTTATTATAATGGCATACATGTTAATTCTGCAATACTTTATTTCTTCCCTCACTTTTACAGAGGTTCAAGAAGTAGGTATGCTTTTTAACAGGGATGATAACTTAGGGTCATCTTAGACCAACATGTAGTCACTTCACCAGTGACTAAAATACAAGTTCTATCTGCTCTACAGACCATATTGTTATTAAAGAGATTAAGAATAAAATCCTTAAATACTTGGATTTTAAAGCAATATGGTTTCTTTGTCAAGGTCTCGATTAAAAAAAAAAAAAAAAAAGGGAGAGATGAAACTCCACTATTATATTATTGAAGGTTTTACAGCTATCTACAGAAATTCACTGGGTTAGAAACTTGCCTTATTCTAAAGTTTTTTAAAGCTGAAAACATTTTCATACAAACAGCATGTGATTGAATATAGCTCAGCTAATTTTAAGTAGATAAAAGTCATCTTCGTCAGCTAGGGAAGTGCTATATATAGAAAAATAAACTTAATACTTCCAAGTTACAGGCTTCAGTAGTTTTTTGGCATTAAAATCTACAGCAAGTATAAATAAAACACAGCAAATATAAAAGCAATTTCCTTCATAAGAAAATACATATAACAACCTGAGAAGCTCATTTAGCAAAGAGACAAGTATTCCACAGAATGGGAAACATTACATTGGTTCGATAACGATCGCTCTGTGCTACCATGAATAGGACGTGCACACCCATCAGAAGGTCAGACCTTTACAAGAAACTTTAAATATTTTTTACAAATCTGAAAAACTGAATAAGTCATAGCATAGGCAGGCTGTCCTGCATCCCTTAAGAGGTACAGGGTGGAAGAACAGCTCTTGAGAAGGAAATAACTTTATAGACCACATCTGTGCCATCAAAACTGCAGACCTCTGTGAGGACAGATCAAATCTCTGCTCCCACATAGTTGCCCCTGGGAAGCTGCCTCCTTTGGGGCAACAGAGGGCTGTGGACAGCACTGCCACAGCACTGGAGAAATTCTGCACCTTAACCCTTTACAATACCCTTCTAAAGCTCTGAGGGTAACACATCAGGATTATGTCAAGAGTTAGAGTTGGCTTTACTGGATTTTAGCAGATCTGAAAAAATTTGGTATGTAAAATTACTTGTTCTTTGATTCATAAATGCACACATCTTTCATGATGGGGGGGGAAACAGAGGCTAGCTTGCTTAAAAACACACAGAATTCACAGTAAAAAAAGCAAATAAATGAAAATTAATCTCAGGACAGCACTGCTTAGGTGGCTGATTTTGCAATATCACAGTTAACCACATACAGCAGACATTGTAGAGGAAGTGTTAGATGGCTAGAGTTAAAAGGTGTGGATGGGATACTCCTAGCATATGTTCAGCTGCGCACTTCAGAACTCTCCTAACAAAGCATGCAAAGATACCCACGTGCAGAGTAACAAAACAAGATAATACTTAATAAATTCCTTGTTATTTGCATTCTCTTTTGGAAAAAATAGAAAATATCTAAAATACATAGGATTCTTAAGATTCTCCAAGGTTTTCTTCTGTCCCATTTTGCTTTATTAACGCTGCAGCAGGTCTCCTTTCCTGATTCTGCATCCCAGTAGGTGTGTGCACTAATGACACTGCATCCGTATTAAGCCTCAACTTTAAGAAAATTTTAACTGCTCATCCACCACTTTAAAAAATTGAGAGGGGTAACTCATTTGTGTATCTTTTAAAAACAAACTTTGCCACTTAGTTTTCTGTTAAGTAACATCTTCCTGAATTTCAGAGTCAACAGGATCTTAATTTTACATGCCTACTATATGTCTGTCCTTAAAGATACCCATCTAATTTCTTTTTGAAAGGATATCACATGGGAGGTTGCACAATCTGATGTCTGAAGTACTGGACTGACAGCAGGGTCTTAATCACAGCCTTAAGCAAGTATTTCACAGTTGTGTCTTTTTCTCCTCCCATCTCTGGTCTGTCTACCTTTACTATTTTTAGGTCAGGAACATTTTTCATGATGTGATTATGCAGTAAGGACCCCAAAATATTTTACTGAACGCTAATAAATACTAATATCAATATAGTCCCTGATTACTACAGATACTTTGATGGGTATATCCTGAAAAGACTCCAGAAACTACATTTGTACAGTTAATGAATGATTTTAGAAATCAAAAGATATGTATGGTTCAGAACAGGCTGCAGTTTAAGACCTATCTTATTTTAACCAGCTTTGACCTCTCTTGCTGTATCAAAACAAGTGACTAGGGTGTTTGTCTTAAATAAGCAGCAGTACTACGTATCATGATATAATAAAGAAGCATTACAATTAGAAGTTGAAAATTCCTACTATATTTTTATAGTAATTCAGTTAAAGAGAAACAGTAATGTTTTTGCATCTTTCCATTTTCTTCTGATTCAAAACAGCTAGCTCTTTGCCATGCAAAAGCACATTTGGGATAAAAATAGAACCTAGAATCAGAAACATCGGGTGTGCCTTGAAAAAAAAAAAGCCACTTTTAATACATAGGACTCACTGAAATAAAGAAAGCAGGCCTTTCACCCAAAGAGAAGTCACTAGAACAAAGTCTGCCAAGAATTAACATCCTCATGACTGCTGGCATATTTTCTAACATAGTTCTTTTAAAATAAGGGGTGGGATCAAACACAAAAGAGAACCTGATCAAAAGTGATGGGACGCAGGGTTTCCTTCATGACTGCGATGCATATACCATGGTCTAGGACTATAGCATCCCTAAGAATCCAACCATAAGTTGGGGTGAAAAATATTTCCCACAATACCCAAAATTAATCTATTTTCTTTGGAATCCAAGTTTTAGTTCTTCCACATAAATCAGTGTAGATTTACATATATAACCCAAATCTACCTACACCATCATCTTCAGGACAGGGTGTGAAGGTGCTGTTTCCTGCCAAACTCACTCAAGTGCAAGCCAGAAAACAGATTTCTGATCCTATTCTAAAGAGTTTTGTGCAAAAAGCTGGATTTCTGGGCTGAAAGTCTGTGCTTCCAAGCCATCTGCCCTCTCTTCCTAGATCTTAGGCAACTCTTCAGCAGAAGGAATAATAAATCCTGCTCTAAGGCAACTGAATCCATAACCTGGAGGTAGACTTCTAGAAAGCTAGGTGAAACCTGACATGAGATGCATCAAACTCCAGCCTTGCTCTCTGTGACACAGCCTTTCATTAACAGAGCTGTAACAGTAATCTCACCTGCAGAAACACAGGTTGAAAACGTGTAAATGAATAACTGTTGTGGAATTAAATTATCTTCCTTCTCTCAGTTGTCACAGTCAGTTTATTTAACCTAAAAATGAGAAGACCACAGGACATTTTTCTGCACATACTGAAGTTTGTTGAAGTTATTTATGGAAAATTGGGATCAGTTAGAACAAGAAACAATCAGCATATTTGCAACAAGGGAGATTTCAGTATGATGTTAGGAAGATCTTTATAGTTAGAAAGGATGCAAGTACTGCATTAAGCTATGTGGGGATGTTGCAACTGCTCTCTCATTGGAAAGTTTAAGAACAAGTTAGAGAAATATCTTTTAGCCTGCTGATCTTATCTCAGAGCAAGGAATGGATTGGATGATCGATTAAAAGTTCTCCTTCAGCATCATACTTCTGTGAAGTTGAATACATAGCATTTTGAAGCCAAGCCTAGTGTTGCAAACAACTATTTTCTACACCAAATTGTTATCCTGATTTGGCCTTCTTTGCCAGTGAATAGAACTGCTTTCACCAAAACCTGCCCTTAACTGCCAGTGTTGAAGATGAGATCAAGTCTGTTAGATAGAAGTTCCAACCTCTCTGAAGACTATCATTACTTTAGTTCATATACATGTAGGTAATCCACCAGTCCTAACCCCACCTACACCACCCTTGCTGGCCCTAACCTTGGAGCTACTGAACTCATTGGTCAGTTACCCCAAAGTCACCTGCAGCTCAGCCATTAATACAAACACTTATTTCCAAAATGTAAATGCACACAGCTTAGTTACTGAGGTCTGTAAATACACAGGTGAGAAAAAATGCTAAAGAAAACCACTTGATTATTCTCATCCCTAAACTAGACCAGAAGCTTCCCCTCTCTGTAACTAGCTGACAAATTGTAGATTTTTTGGCTAAACCATGGGGTCAGGAGTGCATCACTTGTGTGCACCCTATGCTGTCAGATCACATTCACTTGGGAGAGTGTGTGTCTATTGGGCCTTTATACACAATCCCCTCAAATCTCCTTAGATTCAATTCAGGTTAAGTCCCCCAGCACCACCCCAGGTATTACTGCTCCTTAATTGATACAGGAGGCAGTGCTCTACAGCCTGTTGACTGCTCTCACCTCTCCGGAAGCTAATGTTCCTTCAGAAAGCCAGGTGCAACCACCTTCTGTGCCAGCTGGCTTTGAGACATAAAAATCAGCCTTATAGTCATCAACAGACTACACCTGGAGGTCTGTTAATAACATCTTGTATTTGCATATTATGTAGCCCCTAGCATAAGAGGTATTATTGACACCTGAAGGCTTTTTTTCTCCCTTCCTCCTTACTTAGAGGAAGCCTATATCTGTAGGTAGCATTAACTTGTCTTATATCCATTAGATGTACTCTCTGGCTGTAAATTACACTTTAAAAAAGCAAATTCCTGCTCTATTAAAAATACACCATCTACTTTAAGCTTAGAGAGCTATTTGTGTTGTCTTACAGCTTAATAGCTCAGTGAGACCAAGACGCAAATTAATACCAACTGGAGTTACTGAGGAGAAGATACGCTTTCTGGCAAACCTGACAATTTCGTTTTACATGTTTAACATCAGTTTCGTTGATTTTCATCTTGCCATAACAAAGCCATATACAGCAGGAAAAAAAAATCGTATAAAACTGTTCCTAAGATGACCCAAGATAGACTAAGCAGACCACCTACCTTAGGAATTCAATTTTTAACATAGAAAGGAATGTTAAAACCTGTGAGTTATGAGTAGCTTTATTCTTTCTTCATAGTGCTTTTACTTTACCCTGGGGAAGAATAAGCAGACTGAAGGAAGTAAAGGAGGAGACCCTTTTGCTCACAGGAGTGGGTGAGAGCTGAACCATTTTTGGTATGCTTTAGAATGTATCTTCACAGATGGAACACTCCAAAATTCCAATGTGCATCCCAACCCATAAAGGAAAGTCTTAGGACACTTTAGTTTCCCTCTCATAGACTTTGGTTTCCACAGAAAGTAAGAGAGGCAAGATACATTCCTGCCAAGTCACTCAAACACTCAGGGGACCAAGGTCTTGAGTTGTTCTGCTGAGTCTGTAGCCAGAGACACTAAACCTTTCACTCAGCTTTTACAAATTCAAAACATGGCAAGGCTAAGAAAACAGCCTCTCTTCAGCTCCACACTTCAGAAGGAAAAAGTGATGCAGGCTCCAAACCAGCTACAGTTTTGCCTTGCATTTACCGGCAACAGGAGGAGTGGGTTTGAAATTTCTGAACAACCAGAAAGGGGCAGCAGGGCAAAGGAGAAGATATTTATCCTCTCCAAAGCAGTAGGCTACAGAGTCAATCTGGGCTACGCAAGGAAAGCACAGACAAAACTACCAAAATAAAATACACAGGAACCACCATAGAAAGCCACTGGCATGATATTCAGCTAGTCTACCACCAGAAATAAGCTACTCATCCTTAATGATACTCATGTGAATACTAAAGGGGTTAAACATTCATACACCTCTTAGATCAAAATAAAATTAAATATCTCAACAGAAAGCAATTGAAATATATCAGTGAATTTCTAGGGAGCATTTGAGCTTACAGCACAAGAGAATGCTCTTCAGTGAGCACCACCTGAGCCTACAGCATGTGCTTGTTTAGACTGCTAATCCAGTAGTTTCCTGTTTCCCTCACACTGCTATAGAGTACTTTTGCTTTGAAAAACACAAACAAGCAAAGAAAAAAAGTAAACAAACTGCAAAGCTAACTTTAACATTAAAGTCACAGAGTAAACAACAATCTTTTAAATAAACAGACACACAAAGACTTGTTAGATATGTTACTAAACTTGGTACCTGTAGAGGTGACTCCATAGTTCATGCAGGACTTGCAAAACATATTGCCAGAGAACACTTTTTATAACTGAAGAATTATAGATTTTTACATCTTTAGATTTGCTTCTCTAAGCAAAATCAACAGCTTACACAATCAGTTGAATCCACTCTCAGTTTTATGAAAAGAAAATAAAACTATAGCAACCATGCAGAGAAACCTTAGAAGAAAGACTAAAAGGTACAGATGGAACTATGAGCCAGAGCAATACAGAAGGACTGCACAAACCCTGTGTGTGCTCAGCTGGAACACTCTTTCACGTAGCACTGTGAGAAAGTCAGCGTTTCTTGCGGAAACGTTCCCTGCATGCCTCAGTGTGTTATTTTGTACTAAACAGAACAGGCATTGAGTCAGACCAAGTGTCCTTGTAGCCCAGCACGCAGCCTCTAACAGAGGCCAACAGCAAATACCTAGACAAGTACAGGAACAGGGCAAAAGACACTGTGATACCTGCACAAAACATTCTCCCAGCCTCCAACAAATAACAGCTCCAAGACCTCCCAGGTTAGAGGATGTGCCAGTAACAGTAAGGAGTCACATACCTACCTCTGAAATCACACATGCTGACCACAGACCATCCATAACTACTTTCTTCTTTGCATTCCCCTGCTGCAAGCAACCCACCTGCCTGCATACAGCAGCCAGCACCCTGGCCTCTCTTGCATTTCAAGCACCAGGTGCAGCTGGTCAGTGAAATGGCTGATTTGCTGACGAGGAGCACCTTGTGCCATGGAGCAGAGAGACAGTAGCAGTGCACTTTGGCTCAGACTCTCTCCTAGAAAGGAAGCCAAATGGCTGGCATGTTACCATGTTGCATCCTGGCACCACAATTCTGCCCTTGTTCCATGTGAGATGCATTTCACATGATGTGCTGCAGCATTATCTTATGTACTGGAGGTGAAAAAATGAGAGTTTTGTGTCCTGGTAGGGATTGTAATGCACAGGTTAGCCAGGAGAGACTATCATGACTTAGGCAGACCTTCCTTGCTTCCTGCTGGGGCTTTCCCAGCTCCCAGCACCTGTGAGAATAAGCAGTGTTACCATGCATATCTTCCATGACTGCATCTTCTGTCAGTCTAAAACCCAACTACAGTCTTCATGCTGTTTTGTGCTATTCCATTTTTATCTTCACTTTGGTACTTTGAAGTTTGCTGTATGGTTTTCAGGTTCCAAAGTTTCCAGGATCAAATATCAAAATATGAATAGGGTAGCAGAGACCAATCTTTCATGCCCTCCAGATTAAAAAATAAATTCAGAGTATTAGTAATGTCATATCCAAATGGCAATTGCACAGAATTGGACTATATAGCATAGTACAGAGAGATTCAGCAAGTTTTAAAGGAATTTGTTTTTTTTTATTGGCATTACAGCTGTCAGACTTTTAAAAAATATTATTATTTGAAAATCAGTGACAATATTGTTTGTTTTGTATTTTAAAATTACTTAATATATGATGTAAGTATCTTCAGTATCTACAGTAAAGCAATTTAAGTACTCAAAATACTTACTTAGCCTTATAAGGAAAAACATCAAATTACATATGAGGGTTTTTTTTAATGCATACAAAGGTAAAGAAAAAAAATTGCTAAAATATTGATTGATAAAATAAATTTTGTTTATTATGTAAAACTGAAACAAGGCCTAACCTTGCAGCCTTAATCTGGTAAGATGCCCATCAAGTGAAGAATTAGTGCTAGATATAAGTCATTATCTGGAAAGGAAGCAGGAAAATATTTTTCTAACTAAATTTTACAAGTTTTTCAGAGTCACAGGTAGAAAGCAGATATTATCAGCTCTGTGGAAATTAAATGCTTAAGTGTCTTCTTGGACTGTGCAAATTATATTGTTAGAGCCTGTGAGATGCAGCACTGAGGCAGGCAAATAGAAATTTGAAATAAAATGGCTATCCCACTAGCAGGTGAGTCTGGGTGGAAATTCTCAATCTGAAAGTGTTGTTATTTGGGTCTCTGTTTCACCTCCTCCCGCATATCTTTCATGGTTGCTAAGAAACAGCAGTATTACTGTACAGTAATCATTCCTACTCCATTCTGAATTGTAGTTAATTAGGGTATGTGTGAAGCTGGATTCCTATCACGAGAATAGAGAAAGTTTATGTCTAAATGCACTGAACAGTCTGACTGAGGAATGTAGGGTTCATGCTAAGTCAAAATGTTCACACAGCAAAGAGCTTTTTAAAGTTCTGTTTTCCCTGGATATTTTATAATACTTGGGTGAAATGAAGGAATCATGATTAGCTGTGTCCCAAAATCTGTCTTTTTGCAATCAGTAATGAAAAATCTCAGCTTGAGTGTGAAATCTGAGGGCTCAAAGACCGAGATGATGTGATTGGATAAACTAAAAAATAATACTAGGATGTGTTCTCTGAAATGGATAACAGAGAGCAGCAAGAGGTTTACAGCTTAGGAGAGAATAAAGAGAATGTGGCGAGTATAAGATGCTGCTGGGGATTTTTAGAAAAATTAAAGGGATACTTTTTGTATAGAGATAAGAAAAAAAGAGAACTTGATACCAATTATTTGGGAATAAAAATGTTTAGGTTACATAAATATACCAGATTGTCCTTCTCCTCTGCATTTTTTATTTACCTGACTGAATGTAAACATTATGGTCTCAAACAAAAAAAATCTATATATCTTCGACTTTGTCATTTACTAGGGAGTTTTCTAATCAGTGCCTTTGTTGTACATACTTGTACACGAGTGAAAGTCTGATATCTCATTATGAAAGAACACTGAACAAGCTCCCAATCTAAGCGCCTGCTATTTGAAGCTCAGAACAGATCTGTCATTATCTTTGTAAAAAATCTGTGCTAGCAGTAATACTACTTTTTAACTAAGTCAAGTAAGCGAATTTTAAATAGCTCAGAAATTAGTTGCTGTGAAAGTCTTTAAAGCTAAAAATTATGGAGACGTATTCAATGAACCAGATTTTAAGATCTGTCATTGTAATATTCTGAAAAGTATTGAAACTACCTGCCTAATGAGAACGCAAAGTGAATAGCTGTTTGTGGGCTGCAGACAGATTACCTGCTGTAGCACCCGTGATGGCCTTTTATGTGCCTTTAAATCGCATCTAAAAAAAAGAGTGATAAAGAATGTCATACTGCTACTTTCCAGGGAAATTATCAAATGAGGAAAGTTAGGTGTTGTGTGTGAATGCTTGCAAAAGATAGGTTTCTTACTTTCTAAAGTGGCTGTGGAGTAAATTCAAGATATAGGGTTGAATCTCTTCAACCTAGGTGTTATAGAGGGGGATAGAAGCCAAACAACACTCCTCTTGGAAATACTTTGAGAATCACCTTTCCAATGCTTAAAAAATTCTGAATAGTGAAGAGACAGATAGTTCTTATTCCAGCTATGACATCAGCTATGAAATCCTGCTGTGTACATTTTACATGAAGAAGGATTTTCATAACTTCTGCTTGGAGGGACACAGTAAATATGAACTTGCTTCAGTTTCTTTTCATTTTTCTTTGCCAAATAAGGATATTGCGGGAAGACCTTCTAACACAAATCCAATGAATTTCTCAGTTCTCATTGAGCAGAGGCTCTCTTAGATTGTCCAGATGCTAAGTATTAACACTGATAACTGGCTAGATCTACCCTCAGTTTGTCAGCATTCATTTTGTGGTTATTTATTAGTTAGTTATTAGTGGTTATTATTAGTACCAACATGCTATGTAGCACTGGTTTATTAATCAAGATATACTCTGCAGCCAAAATGGAAAGATATTTGTGTTCAGTAGAGAGCTTTCAAATTATAAAAAAGTAGAAAATATTTTAAAATTTCTTCTTTAATATATGTGTGTATTTGTGTTTGTGTTGCTATTTGCAGACAGATTCAAAAGTCATTACTCTGATTAGCTCTCAGATCTCTATTTTCCTTCCTCTCCATAATGGTATAAAGATTGATACATCTTGTAAGAAATCAATGATTATTTCATTTTACTACCGACTGGGATGTCAAAGGGCTTTTAGATGTAGAGTAAATAAACAATATGAAAGAGTCCACATTGGATGTGACCCAAAAGAGAAACTGATAATTTTTGTAAGAGAGCTGAACAGCTAGCTGTTGTCAAAGGGGCAGAAGAAGGTTAAATTGCAAGACTGACAGGGACAGATACAGCCTTAATTTAAAAGGGGAAGGCTCATTGTACAGCACAAGCACACGATGGAATGAAAGATTTAGCAGAACTGGGAGCAAGAGGGGAATAAGGCTTTCCCTCCTCCTCCCCTCTTTCCTCTGTCCTGTCCTAATGCTGATTGTGAAATTCGTATAGGTACAAAAGATCTCTGCAAAACTCTCCTCAGGAAGGACCTAAGATTCATATACTGATAAGGACTTATATTGACTTTGAACAATTTGAAGACTTTCGCAGGGATTCTCTGTACGTTCCATTATTGCAAAATATATATAGTAATAAGAAAAATCTTCACTTCTGGCCATAAATGACTATTCATAGTTGCTCTTTGTTGGGAAGAGTTCTACAGAAACTTCCTGGCTTGTCAGAATGCAGTTTTAAAAAGCATGGTAGGTGTTCCACAGAAGTCTGCTTAAGGATATGTGCTTGAAGTATATAAAGGTGTATTTTAATATGCTACTGCCCTTTGATTATCACTGTGAAAATGTAGTGAGGTATTCGGTGAGGCTAGTAAATTCCCAGTCCGATGCATCGTTTAGTTGTGAGGAAAGTTACCTGAGTGACTGACAGCCCTACCCGAGCCAAACAGTGGCTCTAAAATATCTTCTATGAGATTAACCTGTAAACAAAACTAGCCATGAGTTAGAGTAGTTTAGCTATCATAGTCACAGAACAATCTGCTGTCTTGTTAGGGCTGATTGGATAAAACCTCATAGACCATTTTTCTTCTGGCTTGCTCCTAAGAATGTGTAGAGTCACTACATCCGTTGGGAGCAGCCATAGTTCCTGCTGTCCCTATACAATGTTAAGGGAATCATAGAATTGGTAAGGTTGGAAGGGACCTCTGGGGATCATCTAGTCCAACCTCCCTGCTCAAGCAGGGTCACCTAGAGCATGTTAGACAGGGTTGCATCCAGGCAGGCCTTGAAGATCTCCGGAGAAGGAGAGTCCACAACCTGTCTGGGCAACCTGTGCCAGTGCTCCGTCACTCTCACAGGGAAGAAATTCCCCCTCACGTTCAGGCGGAACTTCCTGTGCTTCAATTTCTGCCCGTTGCCTCTTGTCCTGTCACATGGGACAACTGAAAAGAGCTTGTCCCCGTCCCCTTGCCACCCTCCCTTCAGGTACTTATACACATTGATAATATCCCCCCTCAGTCTTCTCTTCCCCAGGCTAAAGTAGATATATTCTGCACACTGTCAGAAACCATCCTCCACACACCCAAGGCTTCTCTACCTTAATTTTATCAAGCACTGCAAGGCCTACCGATGTATTATCTCCCACACAAAGATAGTTAAAATCTTCTAAAAGCATCAGTTTATATGGTAGTTCTATGTCCAGAAAACATGTAGTCCTGAAACCAACTTACAGAAGCCGCTATTAAAACAGTAGATTGTTCCGCCAACCCCGTAACGTTCAGTCACGTGGAGCAGCATGACAGGGTAATTCCACTCAGCAGGGCTGTAAGAAGGAAAGCAGTTGTGTCAAGCTGTGTCAAGAACATTGTTTCAGGGAAGTGCCTACAAAGGCTGGTGGAGACATGGACGCATGACAAATAGATCTGGCTTCATGAATCCACCGGCTAAAATTCCTACATAGGGGGTGAACAGCGATAGCCGCTATTTCAGCATGTGAATTGTCACAGCAGAAAGGGAGGAGCTAGGCAGGACCTACAGACAGCAGGCAAGGACTGCGTTCCTGCCCTCCCAGTAGAGCCTTCCGGCAGATCTCTGTGCTACAGTATTTTTAGCTTTCAGACGGAGCTTTTGGAAAAAGGCACTAGAATATCCACTTGAGAGAAAACAGCAGTTCAAACCCACCAACAGTAGATTTTTTTTTTAATACACAAAGAACACCCTAGAAAGGAATCAGTGAACTGCATAGCACAAAATAGGCTGCTGTTTCAACTGGCAACTGTGGAATAAGCTTGTGTTGCACTACTTATGTACAAGAATTATTTCCATCATTTTAAGTCATTCTTCCAAGTAATACAATCTGGTTTCATTTTCCTGCACTAACGGAGGAGAACCCTTTATTTAAATCTTGTAAACAGTCCTCACTAATGAGATGAATGAGTAATGGAGCTAGCAAATATACCAGATACCCAAATAAGTTTGTTATCTATTCTGAAGTGCTGGGAAAGAGAAATAATTCTAGTTAGTTCTTGAGTGACTAACTCAAAATAGCCAATCCCAGCAAGACAGACAGGCCCTGGATACTCTGGAGGAAACATACTCCTTTGACACAGAACGACAGAAACCCTGCAGCAACTATGGCGACAGCCAGGCATGGAAAGACTCTTCCACAGAAGAACACCCCCACCCCCACCCCGTTCCAACCGTCTACTTCACTGATTTTCAAGGTTTTGATTTCTTTGCAGATTAACTAACCTTTTCCAGTTGAGAATTCTTTTATCATTAAAAAGTTTATGGGCTACTCTACTCTGGATATGTCTAGAACTAAGCCTAGATAAGTAACTTTCTATAGTATTTTCTACCTAGGAAAGTAGCCCCGATCTCTATGGAGAGATATGGCATTTTCTACTTTACAGGGAGCTGGTGCAAGTGCTGTACAGCACATCTGCTGTAGCTCATAGCTGGTGCATAACCTCTCTGTAAACATCTGAGTTCCATCCAATGCAAGTAGGAGAGGGACTGGTTATGGTTCAGTGGATTTTTTTGTTATGTTTGGTGTTTTTGTTCCTAATTATCTGTCTTCATTCCCCTGCTAATAACCTAGGTCCTAGAGTTATATTTGTCTCCTTGCATAACTTGAACAGTGTAGGTGTTCCCATAGAGGTCAGTCTTTTCTGCATAAAAGTAAGTTTTTTTGAAGATGGTCATTATCAAAGAATGAACAATACAAATGAGCTATCAGAAGCTACAAGCTTTAAAACTCTGTACAACAACGGGTCCTAACTAAACACAAGAACTTAAGCATCACTAGCAGTTACATGGACAAGAAAGAAATCTTTCATGTAGTGAATACCCACAGAGAGGCTCCTATTGATCATCACTACATAAAAGGATACCAAAGAGGAGATGTGTGAGGCTTCTGTTGTAAAAGGTTAATACATTATCCACTTGAATCATGAAAAACAGCAGAAAGAAGCCAGGACACCGAGAAGTTAACTGAATTGTCAGCCTGATTTAATTGCAAAGCATCACTTGGCTGGCTTCTTTAGTAACTGTTGGAAGCCATCCCAAATCATTATATATTTAGAAATGATATAATTCAACTCATAAATAATTTCTTAATAAGCAGCAGTTCCTCCAAGTATGTAATTTAATCCTTCTGAGTTTGTGAGAAATAAGGCTGTTCTCTTAGTGCTTCATATATTTAGAACTTTTTACAACGACAATAATTTATCCATTGTATATTTTAGAAATAGGATATCCCAATAAATGCATTTGGTATCCTATGATATGACAAAGATTTTGAACAGTAGGTAATAACAATTGCTGAAGCAATTATTACTGTCAATCTTATGGTGTCACAGGGTTGAAATTACAGTACTGTTAGGGAAATCTACATAAATGTTTTTAAGACTAGACACGGTTGAAAGGCAAAGACTTTGCAATGCTGAAAGACTAAAGACTAACAAAATCTAATGATGCTGTATTCTGCTTAAGAATCAAAAATTTCCCGAGGAAATGTTTAAGTACATACATAGCTTTCCCCCCCCCTTCTCTCTTTTCCTTTTTTCAAAAGCACACTGAGTCTGCGAGACAAGCTCAAAGGCTGAAGCTCAATATCAGCTTTAATAGTCTGAAGAGGGGCAGAGAGACCTGGATTCCCTATTGCACAACAGGAACATCTCACTTTCTCTGCCAAAATCTGTTGCAAAGCTATTGCAAACCACAGACATAGGTAGAAATGGCTGTCCAACAACCTGTGAGATTGACAGAAAATCCTATGGAATTTTATCAAAAATACATACACTTCCAACATTATATCAAACAGTCAACATTTTCCATGAAAATCAGTTTAATAACAATGTTTCCAGCTTATATTGAAGCTAGGGATAGCCATAATTCATGAATTTGCCTCTTTTCAATTGAATAAGTAGATGTAGTAATACAGCCATAACATATGTCCAGCTGTAAGTCTCTTCAGACTCAGAGTAATTACTGTTCTTCAGTCAATCTATTAAAAAGAATCCTGATGTGGGGAGTATTCCCTCCCTTGGTATAAACCTGTATTGCTTTATCTGTGTAAGTGAAACTATGCCCGTTTACATCAGAGGATTTGTCCTCGCATCTTAAGAGGAACACTGATTTCAGAGGCTGGGTCTATACCTTGAGACAGGAGAGACAGAAAGGACCAGAAATTATTTTTGATTTGGGGTTTTATTTTCCTATGATTCTTCAGTACAAAATGCAACAGTGCTCTGACTCATCTTTGGGATATTAGTCAACATGACTATTAAACTTTAGACTGCATGGACAGGATTACCTTAGTGCAGGCAAAACTCAGGATTTAGAAAGATATAAGGGAGGGGAAATCAAGATTTTTTGTTTAGTTTCACACTAAAATCTGCTCATTTTGCTCAAAAACTATCTTATAAAATAACAAAACTATTTATATGAATAAGTTTAAGCATGGCTTAGCTGTGAAATCCACAACTATTGAAGAAGCTTGTTTTGATTAGTTTCAACTTGCTTTCAGTTTAAAAAAAGAAACAGATATTGCTGAAAAATCAGCAAGGTGCCAAAGCTGGCAACTGAGAGTCTCCTGAGCCACCACCCATTCTAATCAGGGTACTACTGAAAAGGGTTGTTTTGAGAGCTGTTCTCTAGCCACAGAAAAAGAAATGGCTATTTATTCATTTTCTTCCCACTTCAGTGAGTTTAGTCAGGAGTAACAGAGCAGAATAGGTTCATTATTACATGTGTTCAAAGGATAAAGATTTTATATTTTTAGGTGAAGGTGGCTTTGCTGGTGTTACTGAACTCTTGCAATCAGTTAGGACTTAACAAGCATTACTACTTCTTGATTGCTCTGCTGACTATTTAGATCATTCAGTTCATTCCTGTACAGCTCAGTTAGAGAAAGCAAAAGAAAACAGTTTTACTCTGTGGAACTCATTCATTAACACTGTGCCACTATGTAACATTGCAAATTCTGTAAGAATCAAAGGAAACTTTCCACTGAATGTTTGAAAGGTTCCACGCAAACATGCCTGTTACCACAGAATTTTGCTAAGTATTTTCCCCTCCCCAAGTAAACATTAAGTCTGAAACACTAAGCCAATGGTGTCCATTTTAAGCTGTAACACACAAAATACAGAAAAGGCAGCAATTAGTGATAACAGACACTTTAGGAACTGCTATAACTAAAAAACAGCTTTGTTGGAAATTAATATACTGTCCGTATTACAAAGAAGGAAAATGTAGTTGTGAAAGGGGAGTGAAGACCATTCTGAATCAGAACTGTACTTCCTTGTTATCCCAAGGGTGAATTTTGCATCTATAAATCTGCTGTTTCCCATGCTAGTATTTCTGTACGGATTACTTTATCAGTAAAACAAATGGCTTCTTTTCTGTGTTAATGCACAGAATAAAAATGCACAGAATGCCACATTTAGATTTTGTGCAGTTGCTTAATCTTATCTGAGGAAGCTGGGAAAGTAGTATTTAAAGACTTTAGTCCTTATGAAAGATACTTTATTGACAAACCTGGCACTACCTTCTAATTTATCTGCTGAACAAATATTACCTAAAGCAATCTCAGGCCACAGTAATTGTCCTTGACCTCTAGAGTGAAAGCATTCATCCCTATGCCAAGAAGAGTTCCAGCTGCAGTGTCGTAATTGTAGTACCAAGTCTGATGCACAGTTTCCACAGTTGGGAGAGGGAGGAAAAGTCCATTTAGTTTGCATCTTTATCGCTAAAGGAAATAAAACAGATATGTTTCAGAAAAGATATGAACAAAACAGGAGATGCCACTATTAATGCAATACTGAATGTCTCTTAAACAGCAAAGGCAGAGCAAGCTAGTGCGCTATGTGTTACTCAACACTCCCTCTAATCTTTTCTCACTGAAGCAGGGCTGTGTTGTAAGTATTCTAGATCAAACGAGTAGCATCTGTATGGTCCTACAATCAACTAGGAAAATACATAAAATCAATTTTCATTACTAGCAAAATACTGAGTTTAATAGAAATATGCCCTTATCATTTGGACTACAGTAGATGTAGTCAGAGGCCTAAAACCATCTTTGGCAAAGAAAAGTCTGTTTTTCTTGTATAATAAAGGAAGAGGAAAAAAGATTACACAACCAGGACTAGAAGAACAGAGTGTGATTATAGTTGCCCATATTTAATCAAAACACATTAACTAGCATATGTGCTAAGAATGACAGCCAAGAAATAACATAGAACTAAGAGTTCTAGAAATCTTATAAATCATGAGAGCTGGGTTGAATTAGCTTATAATATTTCGAAACTTTGCGTTTTTAATCCTCCACTGCACATACTTCTCCATTCCTATCTCTGAGGCTGTTTTTTCATTTGCTGCTATGATGAACTGTATCTTTTAAACCTGAAACAAGGCTAATGCTATTATAAGTCATTCCTAATCCAACCACTGACATAAGTAATTTACATTCCTGTATTCCAGACAAATTATATTATTATTTTATGAACATGAGAAGGAGGAAGGAGGCAAGAACAGACACAATAAAAATTTCAGCTCATTCTCTGTTAGAGAAGTTGTCATAGTGAAAAGCATAATAAAAAAGAGAAGTCAGAAAATAGTCCCTTGCATTTGCTGATCTCGTCCCCAGCCTGGAGGATCAGAGTCTGAATAAGACAAAGACACATTTTGAATTCAAGATGTTAATTCAGGCAGTAGTCCCTGTGCAATGTATGTTTATCCGCTGGTAGCTATGGGAAATTAGAATGACAACACCAAATAGCCTGTACAGAGACAAGATAGTCCAAGAAACATGACACACCTTGAAACTTAAAAAATACTAATGGCAACACCTCCCCTTTAAATAGCAAGTTCCCTCTAAAGAAATTAGGCAAGAGTGTCTGCTGGATATTAGATCAGTTTGCATTAAGAAACTGTAGGGGTCAAACCTGAGCACACCATGGAAAGTAGTGGGGGTGTCTTTGGAAAAGTAATGTCCTTGTTATCCTATATAACATCTTAATTTTATGTGGCTAGTTTATGCCATTATTGTTGACACCAGTAAAAACATTTTCTTTCATGAAACACTGAATACAGCAAAAGACATTCTGCTCTGTCCAAAAGGAGGTAGGGTCATATCCTAAATCTCTTTGATCATATGTGACTTTAGGATCTACAGGTACTTGTCAGACGCTATTCCACAAGGTGCAAAGGATCTCCGTAAAGAAAATAAGAGCAAACATTTCATTTAAACACTTTATTCTCTGTAGTTTATCTGAGCAAATATCCAGACAACTTTTTCTTACTTGGCCACTTTTTTTAATTTTTGTAAAGTTATCTTTAGAAACAGAGAGAACAAAGGAGAGAACTACCTCTGAATGCATATGGTTTCACTGATTGTATCAATACGTAGATATTAGATAATGCTTGCTTTTTAAAAAAAGATTATTTATACATCAACATAAAGTAAGAAAGCAAATAAATAATGCTAAAAGAAGTCTTTACAGGCATAGCCAGACCTAAGTTTGGCTCACATACATTCAGATGCACATATTTTTTCATGTTTAAATATGCCATATTGTTTTTATGGTTGTGTTCTCTTGTTTATTCTAGAATAAAGCAGAAATTGTAGAATTTTCAAGTATCTCTAGAATTTTTCTGGACCATAGTCCTTGCAATCTTAATGAGATTTTCAGCTTCCATTTGACCAGTATACAAAACAGTACAGTTTTTACAAATGTCTAGATTAAGAATTTCAGTGTTCCCTGAATAAATTCTTGGGGAGTATCATGTTTACATACTTGTGTTCGTAGTGTTAATATTCTCAGGTAACTGGACACATCCTAAGACTGTGACTTAGCTGTGATTTGTGTCCCATGTGTGAGTTCCAGGAAGCATGAATTAGAAGGATATGAATGAGCCTACTCCATGCATGAACACGTGGCCAGAATTGAGGCAATGACAGCAGACATTATCTTTTTACGCACTGTCTCTACTTGTCAAAATCTTACGAGCTCTGAAGTGCTATTCTGATCTCTAGGCATTTGCTCACTATGCAAGAGAGAATCTTCTGGCATTTCTGAATTTTATTTCTCTGATAAAGTCTTTTCACAAGTAATTTCTATGTATATTAAAGTCAAGTAAGTGTTTACTGATGCAACTCTAAGCTAGCATCACTGGGCTGCACTTAATGAGAGTTCACATCATGGGAAGCTAGTCTGAGAGGCTCAGTGGGGCGCCCATTTGCTGTAAGAAAATGTGTTTTTATCATGAGCACATTTCTCATAGGAGGCATGGCTGTTAAGCATGCTGGAAGGATAGAAGATTTTTACTGGTGTATTCTGTGCAAGCCCAACAGGATCTAATATTTGGGGAAAGGACACTGCAAAGCAGTTAATGGTCAATTGTCTTCAGGCTTTGGGCTTGAAGAAAGGACAGAAAGGCAGCTGGCTGATGGGAGGATGCTGGCAGCACCACTTCTACAACAAACCTTAAGAGATCTGTGACCAGGGAGGGCCCAGTGCTTCCCGAAGCTGAAGACATGCAGGTGAGTGAGCTCACTGCAGCAGCAAAGGCAGGCCTGAGTAGCTAGGTAGCTAGCACCTCCGCAGGGTCCTCAGCAGCACCATCAGGCTCAGAAGAACAGAAACAGATTACTGGGGAAAAACAAACAAACAAAAAACTATCTGAATAAAAGAGCATGCCAGCCCTTGAGTTTGGTGACAAAAAATAAGTCCACTGTGGTTAGGTCAGCTGAATTAAAGTTCTACTAAATGCTTTACCAAGGGAAGCTTCAAATATAATGTAGTGTAGGGCTCAATGGCATAAAATTAGTAGCTCAAATTAACAATAATTAAAATGAGACAAAAAGAATGAACAAAGACAGGTTCCAGACCTGAATATGGACATTGACCTCTCATGTGAAATATATTAGGTTGTGCTATATCACTGTGGGCAGGACTGCAGACGTTCTCATACCTTGTCTAAACCATCTTAGGAAGTGTCATTAAGTGAACCATGATGGTTAGTAAAAGTTAAATGATTTAGTTCTATTTTAGAATATCACTCAACTGGATTACTTTCTTACAGAGTTTATTTAAATGTTACTCTTAACAGTTTACTCCTCCTAATATTTATATCTGGAGCATAAGAATTGGGTTATTGTTTTCCAGTTTTTGTGCAAACTCAAAGGAAACTCTTGAGATTATTTTGGCATAGGAATTAACAGTGATGAACGACAGGTATATGTTCATTCCCTTTTAAGCCTCCAGTCACCATTTAAAAGAATACAAATACATCATTTGATTGAAGGCTCTTTGCGGCAGTGATCACTTTCTGCTCACTGGTTATATAATTCAGTTTGAAAGTCCCTGGGTTATGCTATGTTAACTGCAGGAATAGAGAAGAGAAACTACAAGCAGACATTGTTTCAGGAAAAGCTGAAACCTACAGAATGTGCGAGCAGAGCAGTCTTATTTGTCTAGACAAGCATATCACATGGATTGTTAGAGCCTTGATAAAGAGGATCAGACCTATTTTCAGACCTGGGATCCAAGAGGCCTGGCCCTTCCTTACTTGAAAGTCATCTCTGGTGGATGGCCTGCACATAGCAGTACACAAAAGAATAGTGAAAACCCCCTCTTTGAGAAAGGGGTTAGCATTTTTCCCTCACCGCAGAAAACGTAGTTTGGGAAATGTGAGATTGTGCAGAACTAATGCACTTTCATTCCTTCTGGACTGGTGAGAGCTGAATAAGAAGTAGGTTTTGTCACACTTTTTCAGGCAGAAAGAAGAATGAATTCAGTAGAGCCTTAGTGAGACTAAGAAATGCAAGATTAGATCCCCAGGAAAGAGGGACTTACAAAGTCCTAAGATGCAATAAAAGGAAACTAAGCAGTATTCCCTCAGGTGACTGCTACCATAGCTGAGGAACCTCCACTGGAAGTTCACTCTTTGAGCACCATATCAAGTTCAGGAAAGATGAGATGGGTCTCACCCACCTTTGGAAACGTTTTTCCGTAAGACCTGAGAAGCTGTCTACGCTTAGAATTGCCCCAGAAGGAAAGGCAGTGTGCTGTTTGCTCTTGGACACATACCAGACTCTCTAAAAATCCATGCTCGAGATTACAAGCAGCAAAACAGAGTAATAGATACTGATAAATTACCTTCAGAAATAGCAGTTGTTTTGGCAGAGTGAATTATTTTAGTAAACATGATTTCCCTATTATTCTGTTGCTGTTATTTAACCTGATTCTTTGTTGGCATTTGAAGCAGTGAGATGACGACAGCTCATGGGCTGTGTTGCATTTGTTTCTCTTAATATTAAGCTGGGCCCAATTCATCTTACATGGAGTTTCTCTCTAGAGGCCGTTGTGACTGCTACATTCAGAGATAGCATTTCTGCATCACATTGGATATTCAGCTGGCACCTCACGCGGAGGTATCAGCACAAAAACTCAGTACGTGTGTACTCAGAGATCCCACAGAACTGAAGTCTGATGAGATGAGAGGTAGCTTCTCTATTTTTCAGATTCTGCTTAACTGTATTTCTCATGGAGGCTTGTCCCTATAGAATATACCTTAGGTAACATACAGTCACTGGATTTTTCCCTCTGTAAGTTCAATCTTGACTCCATATAGCTGCATACATGTACAGAAACCATCACTGTTACTCACATGTCTCACCACAATAATGAAACAGACCACCTAAGAACTGTCTTGACCGTTTCAGTACCTTTCCAACATCTTTTCTATTTTGGCTTTTGTGAAATAAACAGTTGCACTTAGAGCAAATTTCTACACCACGGGTGGTTATAGCTACTGCAGTTAAACTGGTATTAGGGACTCCATGATGACAGAAAAAATTGGCCCTGTTATCAGGATGTTCCTCCTGGCATGATACACGTTGCAATATATATTCAATGAACAAGGTAAAAAGTATCTTCATCAGCATTTATCCTCTAAAGAAGATTTTGACTGCAAGATATTATTATGCTTCCTGGGTCAGAGAGATCACTGTGAAAGTACTGATGCCATGCTTATCGCTTGAGTTTAAACTCGTAACAAGGAAACCATCATCTGTAGTCTAGTTTCTCCTCCCTTTCTTCCAGTACAGCATCAGGATTTTTCTTTCATTAGTATAAGATAGCAAGACACTAACTTTTGGCAGACACTACTCTTGCAGGTCTTGAAACTGAGGAAGAACTGAATCAACTAAATCCACCTGAGTTTTGTATTCTCCCATTAAAAAAAAAAAAAAAAATCTTCTTTTGCTCTTTGTAGGATTCAGCTTGTATTTTCATTAGAGTATACTAAGCTTTTCATAACTTAACAATTCTTCCTTTCTATTAAAGAAAACGCTGTATAAACTGTGGTTGTTCTTTATGGACGATTTCAGAAAACAGTTCTGGAGAATATAGCAGGTGGTCTAATTCATGTGGGATAGATACATATTAGCATGTATCCTTTTTCACAGGGATGGAAGCCAGCCATCTCACATTCAGTTCTTAGTGTTTTTTGCATCCTGATAGGGTGCTTGATCTAAAGCTGCAGGTGAGCAGCGCAGAGTAGAACACCCACAGGAAATATTGAAGTCCTAATCAGGCTTCATCTTAAAGGAAATCAGGGTTATAGATCACATCTGAGGCATGAGGCAACATGTGCTGCCTTCCTACCAATGAATCGCCAATTAGATGCACAAAGAGTTGTAAGAGATGGAGAGTCTGATGAATCCCAGCTGCACTGACTGTAGTTAATTTTTCCTTTGGTCAGAGTTTTCCATTTTGAATCTGCGTTGGCCATCTCCCCAGCAGCTAATCCTTCTCTAGAGGCAATAAAAAGCAAACATGTAAAGGATTCTAGGCAGCCAAACATTCTGTAACCGTAAAAATACAATGCTGTAAGAAGCAGGCAAACAGTAAAGCATTGTTTTAAACAATAAGTAAATGGAGAATCTTCTAGTTTTGTTGTCCTCCTTTGAGAGCAACAGTAAACAGGCATAAAAAGGTTCTCTTTTTCTTTTTAAATGCTCCCATCTTTAGCCTTTTCTATTTCAGCTTTGCTGTCATCAAGAAATACGTTTCTAGCCCTTTCAGTATGAAAACTAGGCATCGGTTTAAACCCAGATTGACAATATTGACAAGTTCAGTTTAGATATTTACTTATAAAGATATGCAAAGTACAATTGTTTGCTTATGGCTATTTCAGTATATGAGCATTGTACGTTCTCTGTTGAAGGAAAAAAGCCCTGCACTACTCTTAGTATCATGCCTCTTTCGCCAAGTAAATGGAGTTTACACATATGCTTTTCAGCTAGACAATCAGATGATTTTTTTTCTTTTTCTTTTCTTTTCTTTTTTCTCCCCCCCCCCCCCCCCGAATTGTGGTACCACCAGTCCATTTGTAGCTAAAACACTGAACTAACTCATTATAGATGGGTTGTGTTACAATTAAATAGCAGAAGGGTATGTTTCAGCAAGGCCATAATAGGATCTTCTGTAAGAGGTTGCTAAAGGAATCTTTAAACTTCAAGTGAGGGGAAAAAGTCTTTTAAAATGAGTTAAAAGAAGCCAGACCTGGCACCACTCAGACACTGATATTATCAGTAGTCCTTACTCAAAAAGGGAGTGTGCTCTCAGGTCTTTTATGGACTTGCACAAGCAACATTCTGCTCTGATATAGCACCTTTGCGGTAAAGCTACAGCAAAAAATATCAGCTAATCAGAGCTGAGCAAAATAAAACTTTCTGCTTCAAATGGCAAAGAAATTCTGACTACCGTGTTTGTGAGGTCAGAGCATGGACTGATACCCTGTTACCTATTATGGTAAACAAAGCATAACAGTTTGTTTAAAATGGAGGTTTGAAAAGCTGACATTCTCTCTGTCCTGCAGTGGGGCACAGATCAGAATTCAGAGTGTGACTAAGTGCTAAGGCACTGGACTCTGAGACAGGAGGGAGTCAGGCAAAGAGAAAGCAGGGCTCTTCCACTGCCAGGAGACAGAAGGAAGATGTTTGATATGTGAATGGTAAATTATTTGGGACGTTTACCCCAAAATACTGCACTGGTTGTAATAACTTCTCCAGATTTTTTTGGTCCGTTTTTCCTCCCGAATATCCCAGACTAGTATTTAAAATTTGGGAATGCACTTAATGATATCTTAGGTTTCTTTACAAATCTAGGCCATTACACTCATGTTGGAAATGAAAACTGTCTTAAACACACAGACATAGTTAACTTGCACACACCTGGGAGGTAATGACATACAGCACATTATCACTAGGCATAGCTTGAAGGTTTGGTTTAGGGGACTATTTCTTTAGTAATTGACTTAGACACTTGCAGAGTCTTTTTTATCAAAAGCACTTTTGTACATTAAAGTGCAACATATCCTGTGTCTAATAAACTCCCTTGTTCCCTTATCAAAATTTCATACTTGCAGCAGGTTTTGCACTCTTCGCTTTCTCTTTAAAGAGAAAAACACATCAAGATCCTACTGCTCTACCTGTATGTATGCGTATAGCTGTGCCTGTTGACTACCTAACAACAGGTCTGAATGTATTATAACCTAACCCCCCACCCCCCATCTTCTGCAGTCCTAGCAACCGATCTGTACACACTTACTAGCATCTTCAAAACACAGTTTATGTAATAAGCAAAAAAAAAAAAAAGAAAAAAAGAAATTAAACAATAAATAGCCTAAATATATGGTTTTAGTTAAACATTCTTTTCTTAATAGTTTTAAATACATTCTGATCAGTCTAGATTGCCTGCTTCTGGCTTGCAGAAGTGGACTCCTATCAGACACTTGCTTCCTGCCACCATTTTCCTCTTCATCTTCACTTCACTTCAACTCTTTTCCTTAGGATAAACAGAGTTTGGAAGTTCTGGCTGGAGTTAGACAAGAGACCATTTCCCAATTAGCAGCTCCTCTGGTGTTTCATTAAGGACACATTTGCCCGCCTCCCTCACTGATGTGCCTTATCTTTGCCATTATTTTATTTCCCACTTATCCATCACCTTCTTATCTCATGGTCAAGAAAATAAAATGATTGCACGTAATGTTCATAAAAATATCTCCCTCATTCTCCGGATATGCAGATGACATAAATTTAAATTAATTCTTAGCTGAAGCAGCCTTTCTCACTCCTTCCCTTTGCCTCCTCTGATTTGTGTATACGTCAGTGTTTAGGGTTACCCCAACCCATCTTGCACCACGTCAGTGTCCTCTAAGCATTTCAAGCAAACAAGGCTGAGCAGTAAAAACCTTTGAGAGTGAATTACAGAGTTTTGCTCCCCTGCCACTATATGGGACAAGGTAGACTATTTTGGGTGCATCTGAGCAACATGATAGAGGATGGTGAAGAGAATGGTGTGTTCTGCAGAGATACCAGCTTAGCTCTAGAAGGATACAGTGCCTGAGCTGATAAACTGACTCTCTCTCCATCTAGTGCAGCTGCAGAGCCAGCTTGTTCACAGCAGCTTGACACCTTGTGCAGTGGCAGCCTATTGTCTTTGGAAGTTTCATCACTGTGCCCTTGCTTAGGAGAAATATTTTACTTTTAGCCTCATCTTAAGCAACAGAGCAATGCGAGCTCCCAGTTTCACAGCCTCTTCACACAAGCCATCCTTAGGTTCTCAACTGTTTGCTTTCTCAGGGAATTTTGTACATCCTTAGAGTGTAGAAGTGGTTATTTTTCATGCCATTCTTAATATACCAGAGTCAAAAATAGAATTACTCCATGTAAAAGGCAGGGAAGTATATCTCTAGAGAAAGAGCAATATACTGCAACAAGAAATAACCTGAAGACACAAAAATAAACCCTCAGAATTTTCTTCATGAGGGGATGAGAAATGGGAAAAGAAAGAAATCAGTGACCCAGTACCCCATTTCTTGGCTGCACTTAGTCTGTTTAAAGCAGACATACTGCACAGAGGTCTTGTTTAGTATTTAGAGCTGATATTACCAGGTATATTAATTTCCTGCTGGGAACCATTGGCTCCTGCAAGCTAAAAAGACTTCTAAGGAAGAAAGAAAAAGCATTTAAGCTACAGATGCATGGGAAAATCCCTACCTCCTGTTAACTAGGAGTTAGAATTGTTATAATTAACAAGCACAAAGCCCACAAAAGCACAAATCCCTCCATAGCCCTTGTCTTTCCCTCACACTACTAGAATGATATGAATGAAGAGACTTTATGCATCCTGATCAAGAATCTATCATTCATGAAATTAGGAAATAATTCCCTCAAGATCTATTACAAGTGCTCTGGTGCTCAAACATTGAGATGTCAGAAAGGGGGAATAGCTGCTCCCTGGCATCAAATCCCTTGAGGAAGGGGGGAAGATGCAGAGCCTGAACTAGGAGATCCGAACCTTGGTCTTTGATACTGCAACTGAACACTTAATGCACAGACTTAATGGTTGTAAAGCACCTGCCTTATAAGTAAATATTAGCGTACTAGCTGTTCTGATTTTGAGGGATTTTTTCTGTTTTTTTTTTTTTTTTTTTTTTTTTTTTTTTTTTTAAGAAGAGAAGAGAGAGACTGAATTCTTACTACATTCCTTGAGCAAGAATGACACTATACATTGAAAACAAATTAAGATTTTTAAGTTTACTATAATACCAAAAATCTTAACAGGTTTAAGTGAAGTCACTCTACCAGATGGGTTCCCAGATGTGTAGGTATATCCCAGATGCTTAGATAATACAGGCTATACTTTGTAATTCAGTGCTTGCAATTTTGTTCAAATTTTTGCTCAAAACTGAATGTACTGGTGTGGAAACTGATGATAAAGTAGCTCCAAAAGTAAATTCTACAAATCCTTATCTAGAAAGAGAAGTTGCTACGAAAACTTTGACTGGATAAAAGCAGAACAGGTACAAAATCTTGAAAAGTTTATCATGGCTTATAATATTCTCAGTGGCAAATAGTACTTTGGCAAGAAAAATCCTTTCTTTTTTAAATAATTGCTACTTCTGTATGGAAGAATATAATAGTTGCATCCTTTTAAAGGAGTCTATGAGATTTTTTTTTTCCTTAACATGATAATGGGTTTACTGTTTGTTATGCACTTGATGTTCCTGCAGAGACCATGTCCTGTCTAAGCAATAAACATTTGCTTTACACATATAAAAACTTACTACTGTCCTGTGGAAGCTACATGGTCAGCAAATTTTCCTATAGAGATAATTATCCTTACACTTAAACACTTTTATTAAAAAAAAATAAGGTATTATGGTGATTATGTAAGTGCTAAGTGTCTTTATTAGGAAACAGGTGTAAGAAATCTCATGATTGTGGGGAAGGCAGAGGAGATTGTGTAAACACAAACTCTTTTGGAGACTGAAATCAAACTCTTCAATAATTAATACTTAAAATTTACTACATGTCAGTGATTTTTCAATATATGCTATTTTGAAGGCCAAAAAAAGTCCTACCCAATGCAAGCCGGAGCTCAGCCAGCCCCTTTCTTGACAACTCCAGCAGAGCTCATGGAACAGCAACTGAACTCCTGTCTCCCTGGATATAGTCTCTGGAAGCATTCCTGAGGCAAGGACAGCAATTAAACTGGTTATTCTGCATTGCTCCTGTTCTGTTTACAGAAAAAGCTCCTCAGTCTACCACCATCTCTGCCAGGTTCTGAAACACATGCTAGCACATAGGAACAATGTATTATTAATAAAATAAGTTCAACATACAATACAGCTGCTGAAACAAAATTACTGTTAGTAATCTCCGGGCACTAGATGCCAGAAAGTGCTCTTTTGCAAAATAATTGCTGCTTGTAGAGAGTATTGAAAAGAAAAATATTTTTTTCCATTCAGTCATGTTTCCTCTTTACAGTGCTGTTGCTGCCATTTTCAGCATATCCACATTTTGAACTCAGAGTTCAAGTTACCAGTATGTTCTCCTAGGATTGTATAATTATCTGTCTGCATCTCCTGTTCCATTATGAAAATGAGCAACCCTTTTACGTTCATCGTAACAATTTAGAAGTGTTAGAAGTTTTGAGTGCTGGGCCCTGAGTGCTTACATGTTTAAATTGGCCCTCCTTGAAAACTGATATATTCCTTCTGTTTTACCGGATTTCTTGGCTTAAAGTTACTGGAAATACTGAATGTTTCTTCTGCAATGATCGTGTAGCTGTCCAAGAGAAATATGCACATTTACAACTAGCTCTCTGTTTGCACAGTACTAAAATACAGTGGTGGAAGTGCTTTTAGTGCACTTTTTTCCCTATATATTTTTAAAGCTATTTTGAAAGCCTAAGTTCTGCCGTTCACCTTTCTAATAACTCTTATAGCATATAAATGATACGTGAACGATAAGTGAAACAAATCAGTTTGCAACTCAGTATCTCTTAACATTTCTGTCTCTGACTAGTGCAAATTAAGCAAAAAGAATTTTGTTGTTTTTACACAAATTCTCCTTTCTGAATTTGTGCTACCTTTTCCTTGTCCTTATATACCTTTAGTTTCACCTAACAGCCTAATAAAACTTCCTGTTTTCCTGTAAGGTTATCTATACTAATAAACTATTTAGAAGTGAAGGAAAAGAGACGTTCCAGGTAACCGTAGAGCCCAATTAAGAATCAACAACAGCGGCAACTTTTGATTGACCGTTTAGAGAACCACTGCTCATGTAATTCCTTGTGCAAGCCTGATGAGACCGTTGCCTCACGCGTTCTCATGTGCGTTCCAAAACTCTCCAGCTCGTAGGTTGAAATTTCAGTCATTCGAACAAGTAGCACCCTGCTTTTCTGTTCAATTGGGCGTGTTTCCCACAAAGATTTTCACAATACAGCTACCTCCTACCACAGCAAACTTGCTGAGCCCATCTGTCCCACGGCTTAGTCCCTCTCCACCAGGCCTGGGCAAGCTCTGGCAGTCGGATGGCTGCCCACATTGCCAGCAGCTTTGCTGACTCCTTAAAGCCTGCCTCTTGCTGCAGAAGCTGCATTGCTTTGAAAATTGAAGATTCACAAGTATTAAAAATAATTCAGCCTCTTGATCATTATCCTTCCTTTCCCGCATACCTTCCTTTCCTTCGGTTTGAGATTCAGCCTTTTGCTTATTTATAGCACAGCTGGAGCACAGAGCAGGACCCATTCCAGCTCCCGCCACCTCCTATATCCCTGACAGGCTGCAGAAGCCAGCTGCGGTCCTGCAGCACCCTAATGCTGTTAGCTCAGTCCTTAGATTTGCATAGCTCAACTTATCCCTTCAGGACGTTCTTGGTCTAACTCTGTGCCCCAAGGTGTGCACCAGTTAGCAACAGTCTGGAAGTGCAACACACCACCCACTGCTCAGAGTCAGTATTGTAACAGGCTCCCTCAATACGGTAAACGCTCACAGCATAAAGGGGAGACGACAAAGAGCTGCGAGTGTGATCAGCCTTAGTGCAGGTGAAGTCAATGGTTAAGGTAGTTGATTAATTAGTACAGAGTGCAGCAGGCAAGATAGTGACAATTGCCAGTGTCAGACACATAAAATTAATTGTACAAGCATGACATTGTTACAACGTATAAAACAAGAAAGTGTTTTATGTTTTTCTTCTCCAGGCAAGCCTACAAATACAGTAAAAAATGCACTTGGCCAACTCCACCAAAGTTCTACAGATTAACTTCTACTCTGTAAATTTTGACCTCAGGGCTCACTTCAACATGTCTTCCAGCCATTTGCCAAGGCAGGAAATAGCCCTGGCTGCAAAACTTTATTAAGGCTAATTGCGAGTGAAATGGACTCTCTGCTCAGGGTGTTTGTTTCCATGTCTAGGTAATTGTTTACAGTAACAGTCAACCATGCTGTCTCCTGTGTGTAGCAGTAGGAGCAGATACTGCTTCTGCTTTGCTGTTGTGTATATATAATGGGTGAATAGATATTTACATGAAAGTAGTATTGCTGAGCATTTAGCTTTAACCATGCTGTACAGCCATCTGGAATCAAAATACTGAGAATATTACAGATGCTCTTGCATTATAGACTGAAAAACTCTTAAAAGTTATAAAACTCCTATACCCACTCTCCAGAATTGCAAAACTTTTTCCATGCTTCTATTATTAAGCATTTCTGTTATACGGAAGTGAGGCATCTGTGCCATTTTTAGCACCACGTACCAAAAGCTGGGCTTCTGCTCATGTAGAGGTGGTACAGCATCCTCCCTGAGGGTGGCTGGTTCTTGTTTTGCCCGGATGCAGGAAGCCTCCCCAGGTCATCTCACCCGCAGCTGGCCAGGCTCGACTCAGTTTTCAGGTATGACAGCTACAGAAATGGAGGTCTGAAGAATTACACTTCTGAAGCATGGAAGATCATAGGGCTTTTTGAATAGCTTTTACAATAAATAAGCGATTACATGATTTAGAGAGTAAGGGAGAGCAAGCGAGCAAATATGAAGACAAAACCAGTCTCTACTTCAGTAAAAAACTAAGATGCCAGAATTCCTAATGGAAGCTAATAACAACCTAGCAAAGCAATATGCTCAGGGTTGGGTGTTTTTTTTTTCCTTTGGCGTAATGTTTCTCAAAGCTAACAGCATCTATAATGTTGTTCCTGATTTGTTACGTGAAAGAAAGCAGAAAATAGATTTGCCACATGTGGGAGGTAAAGAAGTTATATTTTGTGTGTAAGAGCATTGTATTGCAACAAGAAAAGGCTTCTAAAGTAAACCTGCAGTCCTCATGAAAGCGTTATGAAAGAATTTAATCATACAGCTATTTGCTATCTTTGAATAGCAAGGCATCACCTTGGTTTCTAAGTACCATGCGATTTCAGAGGCAAGAATCCAAACAACGCAGTCTCTCCCTTCTTCCAGGTTACACTGCTCTAAAACTGTACGTGCCCAGAATTTAAGGAAAGTTGAGCATGGCCTGTTGCAGGCAGCCCCCACCCCACTATCTAGGCCATGCTAGGACTGATGCCCGTTATCTACCTTCTCAACATCCATGCTGTTCAACAGTCCAAATGGGCAATGGGGCAGGTAGAGGTCACACGCTCAGCCTCTACAGAGCACCAGTCTGGATAGCCGGGTGACCTGCTGCTAGTTCAGATATGATGCACGAGTTGCCATCCTTCTTGATCACCTCAGCTTTTTCCTGATGTCGTGGGGAGACTGGCAGCAGACTGCAGCATCTGTTTTTAATATAGAGCACCATGGCATGCTACACATGCACAAACTTGCCCTGTGTCACCATGAAACACAGCCCTTTCCCACTGGGACTTTTTCTGTCTGGTGCAGTTGATTAGCAGAGAGATCAGGGTAAGCAGCTCGCATTTGGTGCTTGGCAGTCACAATAATAAAGAAACTACTTACTGGCTGTTAAAGATGTTACAATTCACAGGGCTGCACAAAAGGAGAAAGGAGTATGCACAAGCCTTTGGGTCTGCCTGGATTCTGAGGGCTCTGAACACAAGTGGCAGGCACAGTTTAGATGCTAGAGATCCAGCAGCGAGACAGGATTTAAAGACAAAGATACCAGGCATGGAACTGGTTCTTGGTTTGAACAGAGAAGAGCAAGAGATAGAGAACAGGAGGATACCACATTGGCGCCTGCTAGGAGGAATCACAGAGAGAAGGGCACTACAACTTCTAGAGGCAATGTTAGCATCTCAGATATATCAGCTTTCCCCATTCTTAGAAGGGTGAATAGGAGATCAGTCTGATACCTTTTGGATAACAGATCTCAGAGTGTGAGCTTGCCATAGAAAAATGCTCCAACTTTAACATTCAGTTAAACTAAAACTGATTTTCTTTGGCTGCACCATTTATAGTCCATTTTATAGCTTGAGCTTTCCATGGGATCAGGTTTACCAAACCTGGAAGCGCTTGAATTTATTTTAGGGATAGAAACATAACCCTTATGCCACTTTGTCTGCATTAGACACAACCATTGCTTCTGGTAAGTTCATTAGGAGTTCTACATGCTCATTTACAACCAAATCCTGTCTTTCAGAAATCATATGCAGGGGAAGGCAACCACACGTGTGTGTGTTTGAGAATCCGCTGGTGGTTGTGCTACTGGCTCTTTCACAGGTGCCCTGGTATAAAGCCTCCATGGACTCACTGTCTGCAGCGTGGGATGTGGTACTTCGGCTGCTACCTATTTCTGTATGCCGGTACTTTAGCCTTTGCTTCAAGCCACAGACCCACAATGGTTCTGGCAAAGCACGCTCTGTCCTGGAGAATTAAGCTTAGAGGGAAGCTTTTGGACTGTCACCTACTGAAGATGTAGATTTATCATGGGTACATTATCATTAGTAAAATTAATATTCTAGAAATCTACTGCAATTATTTTCAGCTTTTGATCAGAACAGATAAATAACTGCATCCATTTGACTGGTAGCAAATACTACAGAAACAGTAATATGAATCTTCCATTTTACTGTGTCAATGCACATCATTATTTATAATGGACACTATTTATATACCCATGTACTGCAAAGTGAAAGAAGCTTTCATCCTGCTTTTATCATTTCTAGATTAAATCATAGTTTTTCTATTTCCTTCAGTCAGCAGATCAGGCCCACAATTTTCCCTCCAAATGACAGGCAATTCTTTTAAACATATTGAATTATTTTTTCCAGGTGGTGGTCAGTTAAAATTAAATGTTATTCTTTCATTTTGCTCAGTAGTATGGCTGTAAAAAAAGTGACAACTTTAATGTGATACTTTCAGTAACTTGAAAAATCTCATTTAAACAGAAGACTTTTAATTCACATCGTGATTTATCTGAAGCAAGCGTTGGCACCCGACATCACTTTTGCCTCATGAGACTATGTCAGGGACCACTGAGAGGAAGAGTCTGTGGTTAAACCACTGCACTGTGAGTGAGGCCACAGACTGGTCTCTAGGCTCTACCACAAACACTCACAAATCACAGCTACACAACAGAACTACAGCATGATTATCTCGATTATCTTGGATAAGCTTCATGTACTAAAGGCTGAAAAGGGCCTCATGAGCTCACACAGCCAACCTAAATCCTACTCATGCTCCAAAATCAAACCAGCACTGGAAAGTTTTTTCTTTTCTTTTTTTTTAAATCTTTCTTGATTCTTCCCCTGCAGCTGATGAAGCAGCTGAAACAGTATTGCCTCCATTCCCCACTCACGTCAGCAAAGGTTCTGGTCTCCCACAATGCAGACCAGGGTCTCGTGACTGGCACAGAAAGACTCCCAATCTCTGTTGCTGCACTTAAGCAGCTCTGCAGCATGAGCAAATAATTAGACAAGATGCGAGGAGAACATGAGGAAGGAGCCTCACACTAAAACAATGCTCATCAGCGTTTTGCTACGATGATAACATGCCCCTGGAGCCAACAGACATTTTGTTATTGTAGTATTAAACTGGATGATTATTTCATATGAAACCTTTCAGTTTCCTTGAGTTTTTCCACATACAGTCAGTTAAAAAACAGTGTTAACTTGAAGAACAGAGGAAGATCAAATTAATCCCTAACAATAATTATAGGACCTCATTGGATAAGGTCCAGAGGAGTAGCCACATGCTCAAAATTAACTGCATGCTTACGTACTATGTTGAGTGAAGCTTACATGGATAAAAAAAACCAAATATACTCATGTTTATTTGATGAATGTACAGCAAGGAGCTTGGGTAACTTCTTCTGGCAGGAATCATATACATTAAAGCACCAATGTTCCACAAAAATTAGATTCTTAGAAATTTGTAAATTTGTAAAATAAAATAAAACCCTCAAAATTTAGATACAGTTATTAGAGATTGAAGCAAAATAAATTCACATTTATGGGTTTGCTCTATCAGCCCTTCTATGATGCTGCTTAGTCTAATTGTGGAACAACAGTGACTCCCAATGACCAGAAGTATAATTCTTTCAGTTCTTATATTTATTTGTCAGTATTTCATCTCGCTCGTCTGACAGTTTATTTACCTTTTTGAGCACATCTCAGATCTCTTCCAAGAAAGCTTTGATTTTAAACTTCAAAATTAAGAGACTACTAAAGAACTGTCATTGATTTTTCCCCTCCAAACATTCTACTCTTAATTTGTAAACTAACAAACAAACCTCACTGACAACAGGAAAAAGACCTAAAATGCTGATGTCTGATACCCTGAAGACACCTGGATAGAGTGTTGGAAATATTTCCATTATAGAAATATTGACTATATGTATTGATCTTAGGCCTCAGTGAAGCACATAACTAATCTGTACTACTTTTCATAACTGATTGTGAAAATTACTCACAAAGTAAAATTAACATTTTTCTTCTTTTCTGCTATCCTGAAACAGGTCCCGATTGTTTCAGTTCCAAGAACCTTGCACTGCAAGCCCAGAAAAAGATCCTGAGTAAAATGGCAACCAAAACTATGGCTAACATGCTAATTGATGACACAAGCAGTGAAATCTTTGACGAGCTATACAAAGTAACAAAGGAACACACAAGAAACAAAAAAGAAGCTCATAAAATTATGAAGGACTTGATTAAAGTGGCAATAAAAATTGGGATTCTCTATCGAAATAATCAGTTCAACCAAGAAGAGTTGGAAATTGTAGACAAATTCAGGAAGAAGCTGAACCAAACTGCCATGACAATTGTCAGTTTCTATGAGGTGGAATACACTTTTGACAGAAATGTTCTTGCAGAACTTCTGAATGAATGCAAAGACCTCGTGCATGAACTAGTAGATCGACACCTGACACCAAGATCCCATGGGCGTATCAACCACGTCTTCAATCATTTTGCAGATGTGGAATTTCTAACTGCCCTGTACAGCCTTGATGGAGATTGTCGCCCATACCTCAAAAAGATTTGTGATGGTATCAACAAACTACTTGATGAGAAAGTCCTTTGAAACATCATTTAAAGAGAAGCCAACCAAAAACTTCTACGTAGAACTGGCCTCCCTTCATGAGCTGTGGTGAGCATGTGAGCTTCCTTCTGATCATTCCCTTACTACTGTCTCCAGCAGGATCCAGAACATGCTCACTTGGCTCATGATGAGGTGGAAAACTTAAATCAGAAAGCTATCAATTTTAATGTTTTGTTCACAGACAATTCAGTTTTTGCAAGGAGTGGAGTGAACAAGGCTGCTGGTAAACATTTTTCAGAAACATGCTACTCATCATAATCTTACTAGCTTCATGTTGGAAGTTTAGTATGTGAAAAGAAACTAAACTCAAATGCATGGCTGTGTGCAAATAGATGGGAAAAGGCAAGAAAGCAATGCATAGAATTTACGCTGCCCCTGGTGTGTATGTTTTTATTATTTCCACGCTGACTGAAAAGGCTGAAGACAAAGTAGAGCTGTAAGAATGCACCTCTGATTTTATATGTGATTTTACATGTGATTTAAGTCTAAGATAACAAATAGATAACAGATAATAAATAATGCAAATTGAGTGAGAAAGTTTAAAAGTTGCCCTAAGAAGCAATATTCCTATTTGAGATTTTTATTTTATTTTTTCTAGTTAGAGAGAAAAGCTTCCATATTTTGAAAAGCAGCTTAGTGGTTTAAGCTCAAAGGTAACCAGGAAACTAGATAAGGTAGAACAACATCGATTCCCCCACTCTAGGGTTTTGTGTATTTGGTAATATCAAATTAGTTTAGGCTGAAGGTTATCGTATTCTTTATACTTCTTCTGTTTTGCCTGCCAGACAAGATATCCGTGGTGAAGATTCTGAAACTGCACTTTTGAAACTACTAAGAAACCAGTGGTTCTACAAAGCAACATTTACATCTCATGTCACAAAAGATAATACTCAGCCTAGGGAAAACTCTTGGTTTAATGTGTCTATTATAGTTAATTCGTGCTTGCAGTAAAGTAGAAATTAAGACAGAAAGAGAGACTGCCTAAAATATCACATGGGTTTCTGTAGCATAACACCTGAGGGAAGATTCCTGTTAAAATAATCTGCACTTGCAAAACACAAGACCCCATGATGCTGTATTTAACAGCAGCTAATTTCAGCTCTATTCCTAACCCGTACATAGTCTCTGAAAAATCGTAACTTTCCTATGGTTCAGTATCACAGTTCAAGTCCTCCAGTTTGCAAAATATTCTGAAATTATCAGTACACATCAAGTAAGACCACAGCTCCTTGATAACAAACTGAAAACTGAGAATATGCCAGTAACTAAGGCAATGCTTACAGAGGTCTGAACTGAACTTTGGGATGCTTTTGGCATTTGGGGAGAAAGGTTAGTATGTTGGTGAGCATCTGAAGACAACTGTATTGTGGTAAGAATTTTTAAGAGTCATTTTGCAAGTCACACTCATTCCACACACAAATCTGTGCTTAAAAGTACTAGAGAAAAATGTTTTATAGCATGACCTCTGGGGTGCAAAATTTCCACTGAAGTATGACATTAAGTATCCTTTTAAGAGAACTCCCCTAAAATAGCCAAGTTAGAGACAGAACTAGAATAGCCTTCAGCTAGAGCTAGCTGGAATGTTTTCAGTGACTTAAAACAAACACACACACATACACACACTGGTGTGTTGAAACTGAAAATATTTTGTAAAGACATACTAGTTTCTGTAAAGTTTTGCTAGAATTAAGGGGGAAAAAATGGAGAACAAGAGCAGAGCAGATACTACAGCTTGTGGGTTTCAAAATCTTGCAGCTGGATCAAACATGCTGGCTAAGCCAAAGTAAAGAAAGTATATTCAGAAATCCCTCCCTTCCTTGCTCTCTAGTCTTATCCTCCAGGCTTACCTCAATCTACTGACACTTCAGTGTCACGTAGCATCCCCTTTTAGATGACACACAGATAACAATCTTGAAGGCAGGAGATAACATTTGCCATATCAAATACATTACAGAGATGCATACTTTTAAAATGACAAAGAACAGAAAATGTATTTGAAAGCCGTTTCTGTCTAAGAAAAACTTCCAGAGTTGATCACCCATTACCTCAGGATAACAGAAAGCTATATATTCCCATTTAAACTCTGTTAAGTACTATAGTAGTAGAGAAAGCTTTCAAAATCGTGATCTTATTTGTCTATCTTTCCTCACCTAGAATAACTACAGTGCATCTCTTGAAACAGTCCAAATTTTAACTATTGCACTTGCTTTTATATAATAGGGAATACACATATCCAGATCACATTCACTGGGGTTGAGCTAGAAGCTAGCTAGCATCTGTTCCAGGAGAATGCATTTTGCAGCACAAAAGACAGCAAAAATGGCAGCATCAGACATCACCAGAGCAGTTTGCAATTTTCCCATCTATTTCCCATAAAACTGTAAAACATACATTTAGTAGCATTGAATGTAGACTATCCCTTTGCAGCACAGCACAGTAATGATACACATACACTTGGGGTTAGAAATCTGTTAAGATTTGCCTTTCAAGGTTGCAAGTTTAGACATTTGCCAGAGCCATATTTACATGCGCAACTAACTGCATTCTTCCCCAGAGCATGTACTTGTCAGTTGACACTTTTGAACAGTATTTATTGTATTCAACACACCTGTCGCAATGCACACATCAGACTTTGCGTGTTTGTTTCACTTGTGGCAAACAAATATATACATTCTTTTTTTAAAGTCAGAAAAAAGACATGAATCAACATTCAAGATATCCAAAAGGAAAGGGATATCCAGTGTATGTAATTTTCTTTTTGTGTGTTGCAGCTATCAGTATGCAGATTCTGGTATTTTAGACAAACAGCCAAACATCTGTCATTTTATTTATAAATCTGAGTAGCCTTAAGAAAGGAAAGTGTTTTGAAGTATTCTCAGATTTGCATATCCTGTATAATCATTGTTTACTTTCGTACTTGTGGCTTGGTATGTAGTAACATTGCTAAAATATTGGCAATGTTCAGGTCACTCGAAGTATATGATGCATTATCATATTTGTGGATTAAAAATGTGTGATTAGTGCCCCTTCTGTTTCTTTTATTTATTCTACCTTCCAATATAAAAGAGCAGTATTCACTTAATCCACAGCATTCAGTATGCAGCTTTCTGTTTCAGCGTGTAGGCCAAACTTTCTTTTTTTAATTGTTGAACACAATTCAAACCCTACTCCAAAGACTACTTATTAATTTCCTCAAGATGTTTTTACAGCGTTCACTGCTACAAGTTTGAGGGCCTCACAAATTCTCGATTCTCAGTCACCTAAGGGAGAATGCTGTCACAGATAGAGAACTGAGAGAAAATCTGATTTTTCAGATTATTTGCTACTCTAAATAGCCAACTCTCAGCTCTTTTAGCATTAAAAAAAACCCCACACATAGACAAGTCAAGCACCCCAAATATGGGAAAATGTTATCGACTGCATATAAAGCAGAAGCAAGTACAGTCCTCCTCTCCTCTATGCCACCTGCAGATAACTCGCTCTCAAGACCCTTTCTTTCCCTTCTTAAAACCTCTGCTTTGTCTACTTAAGATCTCACCACATCTATAGCAAATGAGGCAGGAGCTTGATACTCTTCCAGCACACCACCTACAGCTCTGGCCATCTTGTGCACTAAGTGTGGGAGTTCTTTGGGGATAAAAAAAAGATAGTATGTAATCACGTTAACATAGACTACAGTAATGCACATGTATGGCAACAGGACGACGGTGTTCATATAGTCTTAAGTTTTGACATCTTCAACTTTTGCAACACAAGCTTTTTGAACACAAGATTTTGTGAAAGTAGGAGGGTACACAGATAGATGGACAGAAATTCAGAAAGTTTAACAGTTTAAAAGAAAACTGAAAAATCTGTTCTATCACACAACACAAACATGTCTTAGCAACAAAAGTAGTTTTTCACAAAGTCCTTAAGCACTTGAGCTACCAATTTATACTCAACATTTTTAGTGGTATGGTTCAGTTTCCGGTTTCAAACTCTCACACACTGCATGGAGGAAATGGCAAGAGTGTCTGCCTTCAAGGACTGGGCTCTACACAGGCAGTCTGAGAAGTGCCTACAAGGTACACAGGCAATCTATGTCAGGGCCAGAGCAAAAATAACATGCCAAAATCTAGCTCTCTACCAAGCATCTTGCAAATTTTCAGCAGTATTGTGTTCAGTTTAGCTAAATGTCACTATAGTTGAAAGGAGAAAAGAAAAAAAAAAGTACATCCCTGGCAAATTTCAAATCCTAGCCCTAAACACGGAAATGCTAGAACTTACCAGAACGCTTTAATTCAACAAGCATATATTTTCCTATTCTTATTCCTAGAAAAGACAAACTGCTTTGGCTTAAAGATTTCAGGATTTGCAAACAACTCACGTGGCAAATTTTACTGGAAGCAATTAAAGACTGGCACAGAGAAAATTGAAAACTACCTTAAAAATTTTAAGGCAATATCAGTAAGTGGTGCTTTCAGCCACACTGCTGGTAAAACACTGCTCTCAGATGAATTTTATGCATCATATCATGGCAGGACACAACATTTTTGCTTCATCACTGCCAAATTTATTGCATAAACAGAAAAATGTTAAAGGCCAAGAAAAATCTCAAGGGAGTGACCACTTTTAGCTTCCTAGTGAATTTGCATGTGAACCACAGAACAGTACACAGTGCTGATATTACATACATATATATATATATGTATGTATGTCACATATATATAAAAAATATAATTAGAGAAACATTTTTACAGAAAGGCATATAAACGACTGACCCTGTAAAGAACCAAAAGGTAAAACATAATTACCTCTTATCACAGCAACAGAATTGCAAAAGCAAGTCTTAACTGGATGACTCAAGTAGGTCTACTTCCATTTTTACATGCAATGCTAGATACTTCAATGCCAGAAAAGATAATGCACCTTCACACCCACATAGAAAAGAATACTGTTTTTATGTTGAAAAAGGTTGCTAATGAGACTCTACAACAGATTACTATCTTTCCAATATTTAGAAGCCAATAGACAATGTAATTTATGGCCTGTTTACAAGTACAGAAGAACCTCAAAACACTGCCATCCATCACAGAGATTTACTCTTTCTGCTCCTTACAGGATGAGCAAGGATAGGGAATATTTTACAGAAAGTAATATAACATAGTGGGAGATTTAATCTATGTTTAGGAAAACATACTGCATCATACTGCCATTCTGCACTTGCACTTATTTTCTTATTCAAATGTTTCATTAAATATATTTAAAAATATTTCAGGAAAGGAACTCAGGAAATCAAGTGAAATGTGGATCCAAGATCATCACTTACCTGTAGATTTCAAAATGTCCAGAACTCCAAGGTGCCCATGGCAGAGAGCAGCAGAACAGCCAGAGTCTCTCAGTACCTAGGCTCTTTGTCCAATATGCTGTTAACTCGCCAGTTCAGAAAGGCCAATGTGCTGTGATGGCCTCTGGTTGCCTCTTTAAAGTAGACTCCTTCATGTTAATAGAATTATATGCTGTGTTCATCCTACCTTACCCATCTTACTTCCCTTTCCCAGAAAAAAAGGTTAATGCTTCAAGCCCTAGTACATAAAAGAAAAGTAAATGGAAAGAAACCAAGTCTCACGCTCCCTCTGAAATGAACAAATTCCCTACTAGCATGAGTTTAAACTATTTTTCCTATCATACTAACATGTTTCTTACGGAAGAACTCAGAAGATTAACATATTTTCTAAAGGATTTTCAATATAGAATTAGATGCAAGAGAATATTTCTTTGCAGAATTACTTAAGTAGCTATGTTCCATTTTACAGACACCTGTATGATTGATCAAAACGACAGGGATTCTCAGCACTGACTTACAGAGGTTCAAGAACAGTAAGTTACCTACATCAGCCAGAACTTCAGAGCAGCATGTGCTCATTACACATCTACACCTGTGTACAGCCTCGCAAGCACACAGCCTCACAGTTTAGATTAGGGTTGCAGCCACTCAATGCCAAACTCCCAATTCCTCTCAAAACCACAGTAAGTGGTGTGTCACGTTAGCACTGAACCTGAGGGGGGAGGAATCTATTGCAATCAACAATACCTCAAATTCCATAGCCTGACAGTATTGCAAAAAAGAATACTGGATAATGTGCCCTGGCACACAAAATACTATTCAAAAGATCTACGGTGTATTCTTTCACACTTTTTATACCTCCAGTTGAAACATGACATTTAAATCACCACTGGATGCAAGACTTCCACAATGTTACATTCTTCATCATTGTTTAGCTGCAGAGAGAAATAATTCAAGTAGAACCTAGTTATTAATATACAGACCACCACCACATGTGGTAACAAAGAACATTCAATGAAAGTTAAGCTGAAATTTTTATTAAACTGGATTTTATTAAACTATAAGAAATGCAAAGATGATCATAGATTAAGAAAGATATTTGCTGGACAACCTGAAAATAAAGACTGTACCACAGGTACAAATCTCTGCAAAACCCTTTATGTGACATTAGCATAAAGCACTTGATTATGCTCCTAGAATCTGCATATTTACAGCATAACATACACTATCAGTACAGTGAAAAAGGATGTAAAGAGCAATACGTGAACAGTAGAAGGCATTATCATCTTTTGTTGTTCTTTTTAAACACTAAAACATTCAACATCTCATTGCTGAAATGGTGTAAATGCACAGGCTAGAAACAGATACTTCTGTAACATTTCACATGAATACAGAAGTCCAATTTTATCACACAAGTCTGATTTACCACCAGGGAAAGAGTTTGCTGGAAATTATTCCACTACAAATCATTTTCATTTATATAAACTGTCTTGAAGTGTCAAGTAAACATGATTAAAGTAGGCAGAACATAAAATATATTTACAGGTTCAGTGCACTTTAAATCCCTCAACAAGAGGGTACTGAAACAGCAGTGAAAAAGGAGCTTTCCTTATGTGATTGTACCTGTGATTAAGTCTTAAAGTCAAGCCACTTGCATTAAAAAAAAAATCCACACCACTTAACTATCAGCATATACATATTGTATTCTTACTGTGATTTCACGAACTTTTAGCAAAAAAACCAGAATATTTTCCTTTAAAAATCAGTGTTCATCAGGTGAGAACTGATAAAACTGAAACACTACAAAGAACTTCCTTGTTAATAGAGAGAGTTCAGCTGCAGAATCCATTTATACCATATCTATGAGAAATGTTTGTACAATCTGAAAGTTTTTAAATAAAAAAACATGACAAGTTGTAAATAATGGTAAATGGTATTATTTCATATAATATCTAAAAAAATTGAAATCAGTAGATTTTCGAGGCTGTGAGGTATATCCAGATACATTCAGGATGCATGCTGGACTGACTTAGATCTCTTACGTCTTACAGCAGGTCCTAGCCATGCACCCACAATATAGCCAAATCCATACCGGTCAGAGTTTTGCAGAGTCTTACACTCGCATTTGGAAAAAAAAAATGCTAAGAATTAGAATGAGAAATAAAAGTAAAGTTTCCATCTTGTAAGTTTTCATGGACAGAGATATTGGCCAAATTAAATATAAAGGATTAAGACTGGAGAGCTCTGAATATGTCCATTGACAACACCTAACTACCCAGCTCAGTTATCTCAGACTATCTGCGTGAAACTTATCTTCAGACATGCACACAGATTCAGCAACTATTGCACATCCTAAGGCAGAGGCAAGATGACTGAGCAAGAGGAAGGAATCTGTGCAGACAAAAACTCAAAAAGCCTTTAATGATCACCCTCCATGAGGTACTTCTAAACAGTCTCCATTTCACATGCCTGTCTTCTACTAGGATCTTACTTAGATATTACCACTAAATACCTAAGTGCCAATGTCAAAGATAATGGGAAAAGTATTACTGACTGAAGTCTTATAATTATTTCCAAATCATACATTTGTTTACATATAAGGTACTTCATACAACAACCAATACAGGTCTCATTGCCAGAACTGTTAAAAAAACAGCTTTAGAAAAATTCTTAAAATAAAATGAGAAGATCTTGATCAATGTTCAAGTCTGACCTCATAAGAGAGATACATTTTCCATAAAATCATATTATTTATACAGTTTCCATGAGGAATGACTGCTGGCATCTATAAAAATTACATAATAAAAATAAATACTTTCAGTCATTTACAACAAAAGTAAGAAATACACATTTCACTTAAACAGGTAACAATACTTTAGCAGATGACTTGTCAGTGACTGTACAATCCTGAGCATGGTTTTCCAGGCATACTTTACATCATCATTTGTCCCTACAAGTCCACATGACATAGGCCAGTTGGAAGAAAACTTTCAATACTTCTCAGAATTGGTATCTTTATTTAGCTTTGGTTACTATCGTGCAACTGTATAAATCTTCCATTTGATTTTCATATACCCATAGATTAAGGCAGGCACTATTATTATTAGGATCCTTCCATTACCTTTTGACACTGATAGAGCAAACTATCTGGAAGAGCAGAACAAGAAGATCTGAACCACAAAGCCAGCATCCCTGCATGAATACGACAGTGCAGCAGACAGGGCACGGATGGAAGCAGCTGGCATGCCAGTATTCCCTCGTTACCTTAAAATAACAGAGGCCACAGACAAATTGAGAGAAATAATAATTAGAGGTAGATACCGTATAGATGTATATAGTTCATAAAAACTCTCGTGCTCAAAGGCCGCTTCTTCTGTTCTTTTCTACTCTTACCTCCTCTGACACGTTACCAAAAGTCATGCCTCCTGCATGCAATCCTAGCTTCATACCTTCTGTCATAAATCCTCACTTCCACTTTTTTGTCCCCTCCAAAACTCTTCAGAAACAGTGGTACAAATAACCTGCTGCCTGTAAAACTTACTGTTTGCTGTACACTTGCACCTCGATATTTCAACCTTCACACAGACCCTGGGTAAGTCTACTAAAGTCCTCAAGAAAATGCCCTGGGTAAGGTTTAGTATGCTCCCAAATGTTCTCCTGCCTTAGAACGTAACATACCTGCTTTCAAGCACTTATTTTCCTATGACGATTTACAGATTGTAAGCTGCCTTACAGTATAACTTCACTTACCTATAATATCAACTATATGGAGTTTTAGCTTCTGTTGCAGTGTACTCAGAGCTGCTGAAAAGGAATCTTGAGAAGATGACATTTTTAGATTCTGTTTCACATCATTGGAGAGGGACAGCCACAGCTTCCCAAAGTCCTCTGTAGTCATTTCCATTGGCCTAAAAATACGTTGATCACAGACCTTAGTCAAGTAAGATACATTATTCAGAATATACTTAGTATCCCCAAAAATCGGTATCTAAAAGCAACTCAGCAACAGCGCAAGCAACAACAAAATGTAGATTCATCTAAACAAACTCTTCCTCCTGCCAGCTTATCATAACAAGTTTCCAGTCCTTATCTTAGATTTTTTTTTCTTTTTACAAATTTAGATAATTTGATGAAAGTAAATAAAAGACTTAAGTCAATTGCCCTGAGGTGCTTGTCTGCTGAAACAGAAAATATAAATTCAACAGATTATTGAATACAAATAACATGGAAAATGTCGTGAATTTCACTATAAAACAAACAAGTCTATCTGAAAAAAAGTGTCTTGCTTTTCTTACTGCTAAAAACATGTTCAAATATATATAGGATGGTTTTCTTCTTTTTCCTACAGAAATTGCCAACTTTCACACATAATATGTGCCTCTATCTAATCACTCTATAAGCGTTTTATTTTTATTTTGCCATATTTTAAAGCAATACACCCTTCTTACCCTTCTGTTCACTCAGTTCTATTAACCTCAAAAACTATTTTAATAATATTCAAAACTGCAGATAGAAGTACAAATCCTGTAAGGATATTGACTGTTTCTGGAATTTATCTCCCTTCGCTCCCCTTTCCAGTGTGAAAATAATCATTTTTTAGCAGGAATCTCAATTGCATCGAAATCAGTCTTTAATACTCAGCACCCAAGCCTTCCTGCACTTGCCTAATATTTATTTAACAATATTCATTTTTAAGAATGGCAGCTTATTTTACTTACCTGATGAAGTCCAACAATGATAGAGTTATTGAAAATTCAAGGCAAGTTTCCATCTCTGACTGGTAATTAATGCAGCCACAAAGAACTCCCTGTGTACAGACTTTGTCCATCTGCACACGTTGCTGGCAATGTTCCACACTCTGAGCTTTTATTACAGAAAACTGGTAGGTGGGACTCTCCAAAATCTATACACATAAAATAAATATATATATATATATATATATATATACACACACACACACATATATATTAGTCTTGCCATCCACTTGTGTTAGTGGCTAAGACACAGCTATAAAATTGTACAAATGCTTTCTCCGTTGACTAATTTTTCTTGGACTCTTGGATAGTGAACAGAGCTATCATTTCTCAGTTCTCATCAAGGGTAATTTAAGTATTAAAATACTACGAGAAGTAACACACAGAAGAAATTGATCTCTCTTCACCAACTGGCTTTTTGCAAATGTTCGCTCAGACAGACTGCAAACTGATGGTCAGGAGACTGATCTCTGCTATTTATCCTCAAAAATTAACTAATACACAAAAGGACGCAACAGTGCAACATTCCCTAAGCAACTCCAACCATATGCTAAAAGCAGAAAGTTGAAAAATTGTCCCTAGCAACAAAAACAATGCCAAGATTATTCAAGCAATCCTTTACCTCTCCAAACAAACCGGTTACACAGATTCTATCTGTGTAGTAGTTTATGTGGAATATTAAATGGAACAGCTAGACACGGGATGTTCATTTTTCTATCAATGCCATGACAGATTTGGTTCAAGCTCAACATCAACAGGGGGAAAAAGGAAAAAAAAGACTTATAACCAATTAGCAATTCTAAAATAAACATTTTGCTTATTTCTCGTTGTCCAGTTATCACTTGCCGAGTGCTTTTAAGGTTTTATAATTCTGTGCATGAATCAGTAAAAACCACAGATAATCATGCTGATATGCCATTCCTAAAAAGCTTTAAATTATTTATGTAAAGTTTCAATCAAGACTTCATCATGCTTTTATCAGTCATATTTATATCCCACACGTAGCTGATATCAGAAATAAACTGACTCCTCTCTAGTATCAACTGAATGAAACATGACTGATGTTTCTGAATAGAAAAATCAAAACTTGAAGCAAGCTTACATAGTTTTATGTGAGGGAAGAAATGGCAGCATCTCTGTCTACCAGACAAATACAAATAATAGCTGCACAAGCATTACAGCCACAGAGAGACAAAAAGCTTGAAGTGATTTCTTTGGTAACTCAAGTCACACAACTTTTGAGCATAATTGGTTACATTTGCATTCAGTCCTAAAACACAAGGAAGACTCTGAATTTGGAACAAAACAAACAACAAAAAACACCACACAAGTTTTTTCCAGGGAGGTAAGCCGTAGGACATGAAATCAAATTGAAACAAAAAAAAAAAAAAAAAAAAAAAAGATGCTGAATTTAAATACCAAAATGACCTGAATTTTACAACTGAATTTTCTTTCATCACCCCTCAGAATGTGTATAATAGCCGTACAACAGGTTTCAGGGAAACGCTTAGAAAAAGAGCTGGTTACTATATTGAAGACAATATCGTGCAGTTAAATGGGGATAAAAGCAAGAATTCTGAGTGAATCTGAAATACACTTGAAACAAAGTTTCTTACCTGAAAATGTTCTGTTTTTTCAAACACTAGGTTCACAGCATTAACTGCAGAAGTGTTGTTATTTGAAATAAACATGGTGAGCAGCAAAGAGTCATCTGTCCACACTTTACATAAATGCAGAGCTAGGTCATCACTCTGACAAAGTTTCACTACTTCAGAGTGAGGGAGCTCTGCTAGTTCTGCTGGTAAGGAAGGGGCCAAGAGAGTTTTACTGGCACTTTCACATTCAGTACTTGGCAAAGGACAAAAAATTTCAATATTACTATCAGCAAACAAAGAGGATGATGACAGCCTACTATCTAAAAGTTTGTTATCCGGTACAGATTTTTTTAAAGACTGAAGTTTTTCAAATGCTAAATTATCTTCCACAGTATCTGCAGAACACAAAGAGGCCTTCATTAACCTTGCGTGTTCATCTCCCTCATGGCCTTCCTTGTTACTAGGTAGTGTATCAAGCAAAGGGCCAAGAGTTGAAGCAGCACTATTTTGGATGTCTGATGTTTCCTCAGCATTTTGAGCTTCATTTATCTTTGATTTTCTTTTGAACTTTTGAGTAGCCATGTCTGCCTTCCCCATCTGAAAGGAGAAAGAAGGGAGGGGAGGAATAAAAAGGAAGGATCTTTTGGCTGCTAAAGACTAGCTGTTAATAGAATAAAACAGAAGGAGCAAAGACAAATACAAACGTATTTTAAATATTTTCAAAGATACAGCAACAGCTTTCTGTTAAATTTCCTGCAGGGCATTAGATTAATTTGTAATGCAAGAAGGACTCTAGGTTGTCTAATTCATAAAATAAAAGATTCTATTAAAAAGTAATCACAGGTAAACATTTCCTCATTAAAAGCATGCTAAACAGCAACATTTGAGCTAGCTAATATGATTAGGCTACTATCAAAAAGATTATCTAATGGTGAATTCTTTAGTCTTCTGCGTATTACCAAAAGTAAACAAAAAAATGTGTGGACATTGGGTGTCATACTTTAGCCTTATTGCCAAATACATGATTTTTATGACTGCAAACAGAATTGGAAGCACAGCACGGATATAGAGAGAAGTTCTGGCTACTGAATAACATCTGCTCCAGAGGTCATTTGATCAAGCAATATCCAACCTGTTCCAGGTTTTTAAATGAACTAACAAATCCCAGTAGTCATTTGTAATAGTTTTTCAGTGACTCATTTGTCTAGTTTTACCAAAATACTGATTTCATTTCCATTTGCATAAAAATATCTAGCTGTAAATAAGGACATACTTAAACTTCAAACTGGTAAATCACAAAAAAATCCCACACTTACCAGACTGATACCAGCATTTGATCCTAGCCCAACAAACAATGTTGATGCTAACTGCTGCTTCTCTTTTTCTTCCTCAGAGAGGCTGGCAATTTGATCAGACTGTGACACAGGGGGATCAGCCACACTTCCTGCTAATAAGCTGCCACAAGGAACAGTCAGAGGTTCACCTTCTTTTCCTATCTTGTTTTCCTTCTTTGGAAGATAGCCTTCTTTTCCCCAGAGTTTCCTCACTCCATCAAGTTTCAGACTATTTGTCCTAAAAAATAAAATAAAATAAAATAAAATAATCAAAGAATCAAAACAATGTGCAGGACCAAGTGTATGAACACCATGTTCATAAAAAGACAGACACTCTAAACACCATTCCCAACCTTAGTGCTTCACTACAGACTGAACAGTGGAATATGAAGGAACAATCTTCTACCTGTACAAACTTCTATGTTAATGGTGTTGTTCAGCTCATGTTAAACTTCCTGCAAATACACTGGGACTAGGATACGCAACAAGCATAGATACCTGCAGGCAGTAGATGACCATGTTTGCAAACTTCATCTAGTTTTTCAGATTACATTCATAATTTAATCACTCATTATTTCAAAAGTGAGTTTGAACAACATGGTATCTACCTTACTCCCATTTTCTGGGAAGCTTTAGCTATATTTAATTTTTAAAGAATCAGCAACAGTACTATTTTGTACCTTAGACAATAGGCTACAAATCAGAAGAGATCTAGAAAACACCCAGATTTTTTTTTTTTTTTTTTTTTTTTTTTGTAAAAGTGGTCACATTCAGACATTCTGAACCATAGTAAAAGTTAGTTCAGACACACACAGGCTAAATGCTTTAACTACTATACCTAAAAGCTTCAGTCTCAAAGATTTTCATGTAAACTGGCTCAATTACCTTAAAAGCTTCCAAGTTTTCCTGTATACTCATTTACCTGAGTACAAAATAGCTAATTTCTAGGGAATTACATACATGGAATTTATTTATAGTGTTCTAAAACTTAAGGAGTATCTCACATTGAGAATCTCAGCCTCACCTTTATCTAAAAAGATTTCCATAAAAGGCATGTTATTATAAGACATGCTCATGAAAGTGAGCATAGCCTATGAAAAAAATAAAGCCGGAGAGAGAGAAACCACCTCATCCTTCCACTATCAAACAAATCTGTTTCAGCTGTACTATGTGAGCTACCACATTCATTTCATACTTCACAAAACAAGCGGAAAAAAATAGTTTAACTGCATTATTTTTTTTTCCTAGTTATTTCAGTGCAGACACCATCTTGAATAATTTCTTTTTACATGACAGAGGTAAGTTCCAAGTTCAACTATATTCTTTTTACTTCCACAGAAAGAAGCACCAAAAGGAGCCATGATACTGACAAGAACATAAGCTTAAACACACTTCGTTTCAAAGACAAATTAACTCACTCTTTATGCCCTGTCTCAGCGCTGTTACCAGATGTATCAGAACCAAAAGATAAACCAGTGGGGGACTGTCTGCCAGTGAAGGCAGATGAAGACATACTTGAAGCAAATGACAATCCATAAGGTTCAAAATTCAGAGCTGTAAGAAAGACAGAAACTTTTAATACCGCAATAAAACTTAAAAAGAAAAAAAAATTTTGAAAAGAGATATGCTATACTACTTGCACTTATCAGGCCTCAGGAACATAGTATCATTAAAATCAAATGTTTCTGTCTCAAGTAAATTTCTTCCAGACATGCAGGGAATTTATCTGCCTACAAGAGGTATTCGTTTGCTATCTGCACACATACTTTTAAATATAACTTTTTCTAAACACTGAGATTGAACAGATTTTAGAAAATATCACTCTAAAACTTCTGCCAATACTGAATTATTATCAGTAGACAGAAGTACTATATTTGAGCTAAATAAGTGAATTTTTCTATTTGCTGATGAACCTAACATATTTTGAGTCCACAGCAATGTCCATATATTATTTGCTTTGTAAACATACTTGACTTCTTGAGTGACACATTATTTCAAAAAAAACTTGCAAAACAAGATTCAGAACCAAGCACTTCAGCTGTGCTTCATGAATCAAATTATAGCTCGAATGATTTCTGAAAATTGTTTTGAATTACAATTTAACACACAGCCAGTCATTATCACATAAGAAACAGTATCCACTGCAGCACCTGAACCATCAAGGGGTACGATCCCTTCTCCTCAGCTCCACCCAGCACTACACTTTCCTCCTCACAGCAAAAGGAAGGGGCAGACCAGAACTCTTGGGCATCTGGGATAAGAGAGGTCTACTGGTAAATACAAAGGCCATGCTAAGGAACAGTGTCCTGCCCCATAGAAAAACAAGAAGGAACAGAGATCCTAGGGGCTTTGTCATAAATGGCAAAGAGATCCAAACACTACTAACCCATAGCAACTAGATGTCTATGAACAAAGAACTTTAAATCAATAAACTCAATGGAAACTCAATACAAAAAAATATATTTTTTAAAAATTACCTGCTAGAATATTTCTGAACCAGATGCTAATCAAAACTGAATTCTGAGTGAATAGTGAGAAAAAAACAGCAATTCATAATCTCATTCTTATAAAGGTTTCCCTAGAAAATTACAAAAACTCTGCAAACACCAGACTGCCACATGGGCATGTTCTTCAGCAGTAAATACCACTCATTCAGTTCTCGACACCTCACTATGAAGTACTACAGTGAGCTCAATGGATTTGGCATATAGTAGATTGTACTCTTCATTGGTCTTTACATGAATGGCAAAAAAAAAAAAACATAGAATATTCAATTTCAAAACATCTGACCTGTTAGCATCTCTCCACTGAAAATGTTTAATGTAGACACTACAGATGTAATACACTAACTTATAATGCATAAAGTCAGAATAAAATTTTAAACATGCAGGAAAGCTAAAGCTTTTACGTTTTGGATTTTAGTAAACAAAAGTATATACTGCTGTGTTATCTATACCTGCACTAGGGAAAAGATACATGAGACACCTTACATAAAGTAAGTTCACAATGATTATTACTGCAAATTGTAATTTCACAGCTGAGACTTAAGTGCTGAGTACCGTAAGTTAGGAACTCTTTCCTTTTACTGCTTTTTACTGCTCATTTCAAAGCCCATGGACTAGCAGAGATTATAGCAAAATGTTTTCCTCTGCTGAACAGCAAGCCAATGGTAAATTAATGGTTACATATACCAGCTTGGCAGATGTGGAATTAATTAAGGACTAAGTGGAGCTTAGTTGAATTTACAAGCAAGAGCTTTTCAGATGAATTAAGAAGGTATGAGAGAAAACACTTAAAATTGTCACAAGAGTATCAAGAATATCACAGAATTAAAGATCATCTTGATGAGAAAACAAAACATGCAAAGTTGACTGGTGATACACAATCTGCTACCTTTTCAAATCTTACTGAGCAAAACACGAACCTTTTCCCCAACTACAACACATTAAGGACCAGCATATCTTTCTGTAGATAGCTCCCACATGTTTTGTTAGTTCTTATTAGCATTAAGCTTACTGAATGTACATCAGTACTACTGGCTGCAAAATATATTAATTACTTCTAGTACTACGACATGAAACAAGTAGAAGTTAAACATTTTGCACTGACAAATATCTTTGAAGTATTATGTCACTATATATCACTTACTTCAAAAAAATTATATTAACTGTACACTTATTGTTTGTTTATACTCAGAGAGCTTACCAGTTGTTTAGTGAATGCACTAAACTAAATCACCTTTTTCCTGAGAAAGTTTCTCCTCTTGTCTCTGGTGATGAGGTTTATATGGTAATGCACCCTGGCCAAGTCCCTCAGCCACAAACCCATCCAGGAAAGACAAGGAAGCATCTACCTACAAAGAATTAAGAAAAGAGACATCAATGAAAATAAAAATATTTTCTGTACATCAGCCTGATTTTACCAGAAGAATATTTTATCTTATCAGCAAATTAGGATCTTCTATCTCATGCTTCCCATCTATAATCAGTAAAGCTGTTGTATTATTTAGGTTCATGAAAATGTTTTCTGTATAGAAACTGTTAATCAAACCATGCTGAAACAGGATATAAATCTGTGCTGGAGATTTACAAACAAGTTTCATCAGTGCTTTCTAATTTTCTTGTCTTAACCCACTGCACCCCTCTCCCCACACCAATAAATAAATAAATAAATAAAACAGAAGTGAACATAAGTTTTCTCAAAATGGTCAATCCCACCATTACATGAAAATATCAAACTGAAAAAAAAAGCTCAAAAAATTTTACCATTAATGCTATTTTCCCTCACTTAATATGTACATTTCAGTGCAAAGATCAGTATTTTTGGATAGGAAGCAAAACCTTTGGGATAAAAAGCTGTACCATATCAATAAATAAGGTCAAATATTTCTTTAAAAAAATCAGTTTATGAAAACAATTTTGCTAAAACTGACGTCAGCTTACTAACTAAACACCATGGCTCTTTATATTTTGGTATAGATTGTTAAAATTAAATATAGAGGCCTGAAAAATGTTTCTCAAAACCCTTTTTTAATGAGACTAGCAGACTGGCGCATGCACCAGTCTCAGCTATCAAACATAATTCATTTTTAAAATGCCTTTTCCTGAATTATTCGATCCCTGGAGCCACAGAACTGTTCATAAGGGAGACACTGCAGCTATCTTACCACTATGTCATTGCAACTAGCATCAAAAGGAAGCAAATTTTTCATCAATACTTTGTCTTCACATAGATGCTTTAATTCAAAGGCATATTGCCTCATGCAGGTATCTAGAGAGGTGCTGAATTCTTGGATTAGTTTGTCAACTGTTTTAGAACAGGAGGTACGTGATGCTATTTTGGTGACTGCAGCCATTATCCAAGCTTTAGTTTCAGGAGTAACAGAAGTCTTCTTCAGCAACCTCTGTAGCCGCATCAAAATAATCTCTGGATCAACATCTGTAACGAGGCTAGAGTATTCCCCCAAAACCTGTTCACAAAGCACAGACAAAACATACATTTACACACACACTGAGCTGTACTTTCAGTTTCAAAATTAATGTGATAACACAGTAACACAATAAAATCTACCTCACAATCCCAAAAAAATAAATATTGAAATAACTTTACATTCAAGGCCTTAGAAAAACTTTTTATCCAAATAAAATGAAAGCAAGAGATACTGTGTAAAGAGAAATACCTCTTGCAGCTTTGGACTCTTTGAATTAGCATTTTCTCACTTTAAATCTGTCTAGAACAAGAACCTGACCTGTAACTAAGAACAGCAGTCAGTACAGTTGCCCTACTGTACCAGTTGCTGCTGGTTTAATTGCTGGTATATAAAGGACAAAATTGCTTTCACTAATGCAAAAAATGTAACCTCCACTGAGTATCCAATTGCTTATGAAGGCATTCCCAGTTTTACTAAAGAAAGATAGCTGTCAAGCTTGCACAATTGATTAAATTGTCTCCAACCTGCTTCAGCAAGACTTATCTCAGACAAACATATTCTAAATCATATTGATTTCTGAAGCACTCTGCTTTAAATGCCAAAGGCTTGAAATGACCTTTGTGTTTACTTCAGCAGAAACCAACTTCTAGTTTCTTAATAGCTGTCTTGAAAAGGAAGCTAAATATAGTAATCGTGTCCTTACAAAAAATGACTTATTCATAATGCAGCCTCTTGGGTGGTAGCTGAAGCTTACCTAGGAGTCAGAGAACACTAGCGTAACAACTGGGCAGTCAACCACAAGGCTAAGCATGCTTTCAAAACCACAACTGGCTTAACTGTGATAAAGACGGGAAGACTCAGCACGCAGACAGATGTTGCAGCTAAATCATTCTAATAGTAACCTGCCTTGAAAGGAAGCAGATCTCCTTTTTCACTAACTGGGACAACATAAGTAGTTCTTAGGGATCAAAAGAGGCTGCTGAAAAATGCAGATTTCAGTGTAGCATCTTGACTTCAAGCAAAAATAGAATATTCATTATTAAAACTTAAAGTTAGAAACAAATACTTACCAGAAACATCAAAACTTAAAGTTAGGAACAAATATTTATCAGAAACATCACCACCTTTCACAATTTCCTCACATCTGTGTATTCAATTTTGACTATGTGTCTGCCTTACCCAACTCATAACTTGAAGAAATTTCTGTGGATAGAATGTATCTTCCTCTTCTAGTAATGCTAAGTAAGACTGCACTGCGTACAGCCTTAACTGTTCATCTTCTTTTCCATCATCAAATCCTAAAAGGAAAATACATACTTTGCTTGTAAAATGCCACCTGCATCAGTATTTCAAAGCACATTTTTAAGAGAAACAAAGCCAAACGATTAACTAACATCTGGCTAATGCTTCGCAACATTCAGTGAATTGCTCACCTTCAGCCAGCAGCCTCAGGAAGTTGTTTGGGATATCAGGATGCACATCTCCTCCAACTGAGAACACTGCATTCATTGTTTGGATGAACCATTCATTGTCAGGGGCATACGTGTCCAGAAGTTAAGGAATGAAGTGCTAAGCCATAACTTCCGCACATTTTTAGTGTGCTTCCTAAGGAAACAAACTTTCCACAAATAAGCTACTGGTCCTACCCTTTCCAATAATTCTGGCGTCTGCTGGTCAAATTTCAGCTCAATTTAACTAAAAAGGACCTGTATCTTTTACAAAGATGTTTCCTGTAAAGTTCATGAAAACTGGTGGTCAGATAGAGAAGAACGTCTTAAATTACTGCTCTGCTGAACAAAAACCTGCATATGAACTTAACAGCTATCCATTACATCCAATTTGCTGGCTTGCAATCTATGTATCTGATATTGTGAATGAATAAAGGACAGGAAATTGTCTCCTGCCCAGCCAATATCTAAAAGGACAGAGAAGAGCAGGAGGAAAAGAGACAGGAGAATGTGTTAACAGCAGAAATAGAGGATAGAGAGTCAAGTACAGCAAGAGAGACAGGAAATCAGGAGACAAATTCTTAGGAAAGCAGGCCTCGTTAATTTTACCACTTACAAAACAACTCAGTTGTACTTTTACTTACACTGTTATGAAGGATGTTGTGTACCTAAGGTGCGAAATAACTACTTTTGCAAACAACTCAAAGTATTTTCCAGCTAAAGGACTGATAGGAGACAGCTCCTTCACAGCTGTAGAACTGAAGGGTTTCATAGTGAATCTGTAAATATTTGGCAAATATGCTGCAAAATTTCCAAAGGTACCATAGCTTTCTTACAGTGTTTCTAATTCAACCTTGAAAAACAAAACTCAACTAGGCCAAACTTAAAAACTACATTTCACTGAAAACATGTAGCCAAAGTTGTAATATGAAGTACTGAACAGTTAAAAAACAAACAAAAATGAGTTTCTCTTCAGGCTCATCTCTGCTGGCATACAGCAGATCAAAAATAAAAAATGTGCTATTGCATAATAATTAAGCTTCCTCTCCTTGGTGTAATTAACAACTAATAAGCTTTAAAGTCTTGCACTTTACTAACTGTACACTAATCTGTCAGCCAGAGCATTCATTAATACAGCGGTAGTCTGAACCGCTTTGGAAAAATCTTCCAGAGCTGAGAGATTTATTAGATTTCACGCAGTAATATCAGAAGTGTTATTACAAAAACTTAGTTTTGAAAACCTGTTCTCTGCTATTTAAGTTCATACTCGTTCCATGTTAGCTTTCTAACATAATTTAAGATTTTGTTCTGTATCAGTTTTTTGATGACAGACTGGTTGTTCTTTCTAGAAACATTTTACTATTGTTTCAGTGAATAACAACAAACATTTTGAAGCACTCCATTGAAAGTAAAATTGCTTTTTAAGAACATATTTAAAACGTGAACAGGCTTTGTTAACGCTGGAAGTACTGCTAGCTTCTGCCTTCCCCAAAAAATATATTACACACACACACAGATATATACACATACATTTATATATATATATATATATATATAAAAAAAAACCACATGCACGCGCGTGTGTGTAAATATAAAAATTTAAATGCACTACTGAATGGAAATTTCCAAAAATACAGAAATATTTATATGTTCATGTTATAACTTTCATTTATGTGTACTGTATGAATATACAGCTTTTCAACTCTCTGTGCCAAGCAGTGTACAAACAGAATGGTAAAGCCGATCCCTCTTACAAAGAGCTTATAACTCAAACATCAGAAGAGGATACATACAGAAAAATCAGATCATCAGTCTAACAACGTCAACCATACACCAAATATTTATTGATTACCTTTATATTTTTGGCATAGTTAAATGACCCTTTCCTTATTTCTATGAAAACGTGCTAGTCTTAAAATCCATAGGTAATACATGCCAACAAAAAAATTCTCTGCTAGGAAGATCATTCTCACTATTATGGAATAGCACTCAGGATAACACTGAGGCATCTCTCTGCTTTCATATAGTGGTATAAGGCTTTGAAGTTTTAATTTAAAAAATGGTTTTAATGCCAAACTCCAAAGCCAAAATAAAATATTTGAGAGTACTTTTCTGCAGTGAAATATAAAAGTAAAACACAGTAGTACATGCATTTTCTTCTACATACTTTTTGCATTTCAAATAGAGTAAGAAGCACAGCTGTAACATTTCCTGCATTTCCTATTACAGAATTTCCTATTACAGATCATGAAACATGCTTTGAAAGATGTGTGTGCTACATTTGGCTGAGCTCTGACTCCAAGTCTTCAGAAAAATTAAAGGATATTTCTCAGCTAGTTCTGCTATTTTGCCAGCTAACCTGATGATAGTATATTCTTCCTTGCTTTGTTTTAAGTAGTCGAGCATCTTCTGAACTATAACAATTACATTCTGTCCATTTGTAATTCTATAGAGAAGCTCTAAAGTCTGAAAGAAAAAGTTAAAAAACACACCTTAATTGGCTCTGATGAGTCAGCACAGGAATTGAACAAACAGAAACACTTTAGCCTGATGCCAAATTGAGAAACAGTCTTTATTTGGCAAGTCTTAAATATAATACCATGCCTATCTACACCGTTTGTCACATTAATATTGTTCATAACTGCTACCTCAAAGTAACTAAAACATATTATAACTTTAACATCATTCATTAAAAAAAAAAAAAAAACACCACACTCACATCACCAGGCTTAAAAATTATCTCAATCTGTGTCGTTGACTGACCTCCCTTTTAATAATGGGATCAGGATGGTCAAGACACTCAATTATTGTCATCTGATGTTGAAGCGCCAGGTTAGGATCTTGCTGGATAACATACGTCAGAGCCTTTAAACCTAGAAAATAAGCAATTGAAGAAGATATAATCATGTATATCAGCATGATTGGATTTAAAAGTTAATGAAACCAGGTATCCTTACCTAGATACTTCAGATTAATTTTGGTTGATAAAACAAATTTTCCAATGCACTTAGCAGCCTTTTCAAGTAGTTCAGACTTGGGATGAATTGTATATATTGTTTGGACACATTCAAATAGGATGGCTGGGCAAAAACAAATAATTAATATGTATTAGATATTCCTATAATGCAAACACTCTTAACAAACAAACATATATCTTAGTAACAAAACTATGAGGCCAAATGCAGTCTACTTAGTATATTAAAGCAGTATATTACTTTACCACAATATGTACTTCTGAAGTTGAGCTGCATCACAGTTTTTATATATGTATTTCATTAGTACACAAAAACATTTCGTTTTTGCAAACAAAGAATATTTGCAACAAAGTTGCAATTTTATTTTTAATTACCTAGTCTAAAAGCAAAGACACTCCTTCTTAACTCACTAATAAAAATTCAAAAGAACAAATGATTACTTTGTTTTAGGATGCTGAAAATGTAGCACAGAAATACTGCCAGAAACACGCAGTGAAGCAAAGAGTGCTGCATAGGCAATCTGGCATAGAAAATCAAAAGGAGAAAAAGAAAAAATACAGTACGGCATGGGGAACAGTTCTGTCATATGTTGACTTAAAATTTCTTACACAAAAGCAAGCCCACCTCTGTTAACCTAAAACAGATCTTCGAAGCCCATAAACTCTTAGAGATTCAAAAGTGAAAACAAAGTTCTTATGGTATTTTAGTGTACAAAAGTGTTTTAATAATCTTAGTGATTACATGTTTCCACCACCTCACATTCTGATGAGCTTCCCAGAACATATAGCTCATTCACTGCAACAATGGATTATTTTGCTATCCTAACAGTACTGAACCTAACTGCAGAGTACCTACTTGTGTGAAAACAGGATGAAAGACTATTGTCTTTCAGCATAAATATTTTTAAATCTTTGCCATGCTGCGTACAACTTTGTCTTTGAAGTTCTTCTAACCTTGAAGTCTTCAATACTTGGTCAGGAGACTGAACTGTGACTCTTTAGAAAGTCAATGGACAACTAAAGGGGATTTGAGACAAAATTTTCAATAACTCATGAATTTTTAACTACCATAGTCAGCCAAAATAATTTGAGGAACAAAAATACTATTCCTCCTCAAAAAAACACGGTATAGCTGTTGGAGAAAAAGCTAGAAAAAGAAACTGAACTACACACAACACACGGAAATTAATCCTTTACGGTAGCAATCCAGGCAAACATTTAAACAAAAGTTACTCTCCTCCATTTAAGTGGTACTTAGAACCACGATTTACTTTTCAGGGTCTTTTTTTATTATCATCATTCAATCTTTAATTGATTGCCATAGAGTCAGTCAGGCAGACAACAACTAGTCCCTTCTCAGCATTACAAAACCATATCTGAGAAAGATTTGTACATTATCAACTCAGTTGCCTGCAACAAGCCAAAAACATTCAATGAGCAATAACTTTGTATTAGAAAGAGTAACCATTCAGAATTACAGTTTTCTCTGGTCAAGGATCATCAACTCTTAAAAAGTTTATCATATTAGAAAAATACCACATACCCACGTCTTTGTACACATCATAATGGACTCTCTCCTTTGGCCTCTAAGTGCTTAACATCAGATTTACAAGTCTCTTAAAAATCAAAAGTGCAAATTTTTTTTTGCATTTTAACAAAACATTCTTCCCAATATCCTGTATGTTCTTGTCTAAAAACACAGAAGCAACAAACTGAATACACTTAACATCTGAAACATGCTTCTTCGTGTATTATTTACTAAAATACAATGCTTTTCCCTCCATTATACTGGTAGTGAAGTTTACACAATGCTTCAGAAAATATGTATCAAATAGGCATCTAATTTCTCTCTATTCCATTAATGCAAGCACCTCTGCAAAATTTACAGGGCTTTGCCGTAAATCCATAAAATACTGAATTTTTACAGTGAATCAAATCTCTTAATGTAGGGTACTAGAACATTAGATCTGGGTGCTTGAGAAGATATTAGCAGATGGGGAGGGGAAGGCAAAGAAAAATCCAAAGAAATTACTCAGCTTTTTATTAGAAAAACTTTATGGTACTGTTATTCCCCTTGACTATTTTCTAGCAACAAATACAGCTTTCCCTGCAGAAAAGATAATGAAATGAACATAGCCATCTACCACGTTCTCGAAGTTTTAAATTCAGATGTGTGCAAAAGTATCTTTTCACAGGCACCATATCATTGAACTCTAGAAATGTAATTTTTATTAACTGTGGCTACTGGGAAAATACATAGCTGTAAAGAGCTCATGTTGTCACTCTAGCACAATTGTATTGCTTTTCTAGAGTCAATGAAAAGATAAATGGCTGAAGATCTAAGCCTTTCAAATAAACAGGGCTGTAGCACTAGAATTTTTATTTTATCATTTATTTCAACTTAAGCAATGCTCAGTAAGAGCTTTCAAGAAGCAGCCAACTTTCTGTATTCATGGGTAAGGACAATGGAAATGTAAGATAGAGGCTTTTCAGTCAGGATGATCCAATACAGACTCCCTCTAAACAAAAATGTTTTTCCTTCATTGATAAAAACAAAACTGTACTACACAGATACATATCATTTGTTTTACAATCCACTAGTCAATCATAGACACCTAAGAATACAGTTGTTGTATAGAGAACATAAATAGATTTTTCAGAAGTACTGAGCATGTTTTAGCATGACTACTCACATTTTCATTCTTTGCAAATACTGGCAATTAAATAAAATGCTCTCACCCACCGTATGTAATATTATGATTTATCTCTGCTCTTCTTAAAGATTCATCCAGAACATCATACATCAATTCACTTGTCCTGTTTAAAAAGAATGTTTAAAAAAATTCTCATTTGTAGCACTAATATATATATGCATATGGTTCTACTTTTCAAAAAAGCTCAGACACCAATACTGGTATCTGTAAAACAAATTATTCATATTCACAGATTCCCTTTAAAATGGAAGAGCTCTATAACCTATCTTTAAACAACATATAACAAGATGTTTTCAGCTTTCAAATGAAACATTTACCATATCACAAGAATAAAAACACTTTCTTCAATACTCAACTAAAAATAAGGCATCAGCAGGAAAAAAAAATCACAAATAGGTCCTAAAAAAACACACCACTTTAGGTATATTTATTTTGTTTTTTCATTCAGTTGCATGCTAAGCTAGTAATAGAAGTCTGGAACAAAAATACATTTCATGTGTATTCCATAATAATCAATTGCTTTACAGAGACAAAAGCTGAGAAATTCTCCACTAAAAAAATGGATCTGCTGACAATACTGTTTAGAAAAAACAAATGTATAAGAAGGTGAACACTGAAATTCTCCTATTTTATGAAAGAGCAGAAAAACTTTCCAATGAAGTACTAGTCAGTGTGTATTCTCTGTATCTTAAAAATATTAATTGCAGAGAAAAATCTAGTTACCTTGGATCATCTTTTCCTAACAGCCCCAATATTCTTAAAAGCTGAATTTGTAACCATGGTGCTGGCACGCTGTGATAATTGAAATCAATAGGGAGCTTTCCTCCCACTACCTGCTTTAGTATGGTTACAAAACTTGCAGTCAAGTCCTTGTATCCAGATGAGTTTTCCTACATAATGCAAAGGAAATACAATTCAAACAACAAAGCAAGGCCACACACATCAAATACAATCAAAACAGCTACATTGACCAACTGTTTCATGTCTTAAATCAAGCTTCAGCTCTTGTCCCCAAACTTGTAAGCTTTTCACTTTAAACCTATTCTATTTACATGCACTTTTGCAAGAGTAAATGTCAGCTGAAGGCAACAGTAATGAACTTATATGCAAATTTCAGTATAACCTTTAAAATACTGCAAAAATTAAATTTTAGTTTTCAGTAAGGATACCAATGAACATTTGGATTGGGCAACATGCGGACCTCTGTCAGAAGCTAAAAAAAGAGCTAGAGGACCAACAAACATAGCATAGATCTACAAAACTTTTTGTAAAGCTCCCTAGTATCTAAGATAGGAGATAAATAGCTCCTAAGTTCAGTTTTGTTTCTAATTATTTGCCTACCTTAACCATTTGAAGATAAATGTGCAAAGAAGCAGCCATGACACCAACATCCCTGTCACACAGAGCTTTCCGGAACTTATCATGAATGTGCTGGACTTGGTTGGGTGCAATGAGATAGAATTTATACAAAGCCTGAACAGCTTTTCTTCGGATTATTTCCCTGAAAAGAAATGAGATTCACACAAAACAAAATCAAGCTGCTCATGTATTCAGTATTTGACTCAGTAAACCAAAATGCAAATATCATTTCTACAGCAAAGAAGATCTATGTAATCAGTCCTCAGAACACCATGATTTGGAGAGACAAGTACCTGTGTTTTACAGATAAAGACCTGAGACCAAATGGCTTTGTAAAGACCAACTAAGTACAGAAGCAACTAAGCAAACTTGAGAGCTCAGAAGTACCTGAAGACAGATAAATAATTCACAAGAATGGCCACCAGATAAACTATGAAATTGGCTGCTATAAATCTGCTGCTCCCCCCCAAAAAAAATTTGTCAAGGAATTAGTTACTGAGTCAGTTCATTCTGCGGTTTCTTTTAAGTTTCTCATCAACAGAAGGCTTATAAGGAATTATATTCTGTGCATGGGATGTTATAAGTTAGCAAATCAAAAAATTCAAGACTATGGATCTCTGCAGATATACTTTCATCAATAACGTTTCTACAGAGCTTTATAAAAATTGTCAGTGATGTAGTACACTTCAGGGATTCTAGTCTGTTTCTCCATTTACTCCACAAAAAATTATTCATCCACATATCTGTTAAAAGGATTCCAACAGATAAGTTACATGACATTTATCTACTAAAACTGGTTATGAAAAAAATGAATGCCTACACACTGCTCATTCAAGAGTGCTAATAAATGAGACACAAGGATGCAAAAAGAAAACTAGCAGAGAAGCAATTTCTGAACATGAAGGCTAAAGACCAACTCTGGGAAAAAACATTAGTTTAGTAAAACCATGTGCAAGATCAAGTCGTTATAATATGACTTGAAATTCTGTAAATTAATACATACTTAGAATGCTGCAGCTTGTCTTCTATTAGGGGAAGAACAGCTGGAATCATCTCCCGTGGAAAGATCTGGCTGACAATGGTTAACGCCATGCACACCTCTACTAGATTAGTGCTCTGTAAATCCTATTACAATCATTGAAATAAGACAGTCATTTTTCATTTAAACTTTTAAATTATCTACCAGACATATCCCAAATCTTTGGCAAACAGACTGGACCTAGCACGCCCAGGCAGGTCATGTGCAAGCATCCTGCTGCCCACCATTCAGTTGCCTGAAGTCTCCTCAGGCATGAACGGGCAATAAAGACCCATGTCAGTTGTTAAGAGCTTGGTTCATACTGCCTACCTGAAAGTTTGAGCTGCCCTGCTTAAATTTTTCTTTATTTCTAATGAACAAAGACACCTGAACTTCTTCAAATAAATAAATAGCCAATTTAAAACGTAGCCATAAAGATATACCTTCTGTTTATGATAATAAAAAAAGAGCTGTTCTGTTCTTAATAGTCAGGTACACACACTTCTTTCATTACAACTTTAACAGAGACAAAAATAATTATTTTAGAACAACGATGTAATTATACATATTGGCATGAAGTGAAGCTAAATCCAATAATGAATACTTGACAGAAGTGAGAATAAGTTATTCCCACCACAAATGCATTTCTAGATTTTAAATTTGGTGGCTTCTCAGGTTGTAAGGAAAATTAAAATACTTCAAGCAAGTGAATGACACAAAGAAGCAACCAAAAAAAAATCATTACATCTGCAACTGTGAATATAACACAGGAAGAAAGACAACTAAGGTGGCAAGGAATTTTAAGGTTCTTTCAAATACAAAAATAAAGGGCAATAAGCATTGATAATAACTCTTTTTTTTCCTTGCTACTGTGTCATTGACCAAAGGTTAGACACAAGTCTAACCCTTAAGTATTTAAAGTCTTTAAGTCTTCATAAGTTTCTTTATTTTTTTTCAAGTCAAAAGGTTTTGAAATGTAAACTAAGACTCTTATACGGGAGTAAGGAACAAGCTGGTCCTCACCACTGCATTACAGAATTACATTCATGTTTCTAATGCATGTAATGCCAACACAAAAAGCTACAACCTACATTTGTTTATTGAAGTAGTTTGATGGCTATAAAACTATGCCAAGTCCCCAGTCGGATCAATGGGACTTGAGTCACTTCCCACTGAAGTCAAGAATATTCTCTCTAGTGCCTTTGATCATACCCAAGAATTAAAAAACATAAAATGGTTTTTAATACAAGATAAAAAAGAATAAATAAAGAACAAGATCAGTAGTACTGCCAATTACATATCTGCATGCTGAAATAAGATATTAAATGTTCTCTAAAAGGAAATGCAAACTTAATGTGAAGTTCTACGAAAGAAATCATAAAAACTGACAATCTGTCCCAAATATAATTGAAAATAGTAGATATAGCTCATTGTAACCTCAAAGAAAAAGCATGGATAGATTCATAAAATACAAACACTAGAATTATTTTTCAAAACAAATTAAACATGTAAGATTTCCAGCACACATCATTATTTACTCTACCCATCTACCCCACCCAGGTTTTATTGCTCATTTTGGTTTAGTATTTTGTGACTCTCATTTTTCTGTACCCTTATCAGCTTCAAGTCCGATTGTTATAGATTATAAAAAAGTTTTCAATCAAAGCAGCAAAACAAGCATCATTTTCAGTCTGTAATTTATGTAAGAATTCAGCCTACTTTAGTATAAAAGTAATAATTACATTAGAAAGAGTTAGAAGCTACAACTGTTTCATGCAAAAAGTAGTAATATGGAAGATGATACCTAAAAATATTATAGGTAATGGATTTTCAGTGTCACTCCAAAGTGTATTTCATTTTTTCCTGTATCAAAATCATCATCCAAAGAACTCAAAGAAGCCAACAGATACTTGCTGTCAGCTAAAAGCAAAATTTTATATTGGAATGTGCATGCAAAGATCCTCTTGGAGTTAAGAATGAATACCCAAAAGTATAATTGGTACATTATATAATAGAAATTCAACGGTATATTTCCTTTGCAACAGTGTAGAAATGTTGCTTATATTGTAATTGTAGAAATATTGTCAAAATTAAACAAAAAAACAGGCAGAGCCATTTTTCAAATGTCATTGCTAACCCCCAAAACAGTGACTTTAAGATAACAAGATTTTACTAATGAGTACACAACTTAGACATTGAAGGACATAAGACAAAGGAAAGAAGTGGTCCAAGTTTAGTTTACCTCAAGACCTCCAAAAACACTGTACCTTCACAACTGTGTTCACAAGCAGAAGTAGCAGTTCATGATTTTCATGGAGAAATAAAGAAACTGCCAAGTAACCTAGAAAAGAAATAAGATTCCCTAATTACTTTCAAGCAGTAAAAACTCCTAGAAAACTATAATACAAGAACAATTAATTCAAACTATTAAAGCAAAAAGTTAGATGACAGTGGTTCCTGTGTTTTAAGTTATTAATTAAAGCTTTTTTTTTTTCCAGGCAAAACAGTTATATTTCAGTTGCAGTAAAGCTCAACAAATGATGCCTAAAAATCCACAAGCTGGGAGAAATAAAAGTCATTAAAATGATGCTAAAGAGCAGCTATGGACAACATGAAAAATTACTTCCTGAAAAATAAAGGTCTTCTCAGCAAGACGAGCACATTTGTTTTAGACAAGACAACTAATGCATTTCCTTATATTTATCATTTTTCAAAAAATAAAACTTAAGCTTCAAATATACTGCTGTATTCCAAGTTGAGTACTAAAACTAAACTCAACATCCTATGCCCAACACTACTTGGTCATCATCTCTATTTGGAAGAAAGAGGAAACAATTCTAGAACCCCAGAAAAGAAACTTGATTTCTGGCATGAAAAGAATTGAGTTCTTAGAAAAAAGAATTCCTCTTCTCTTAAACTAATACAGTTAAAGAGGGGCAAGTACTGCCACTCATCAGAAATACAGCATAACAATACTTGTATTATAGAGATGGATTTTAGTCAGGAAGGGCATGGCTCATTTAGAACATAAGGATCAGAATGAACAACCTAGGTACAAGTAACTGTATTGTCCAAATTATTAAAATTGGCCTATCTGCTCATGGAACTACACATTAGCACAACCGTAAAAATGCATTTCACTTTTATTTGGTATATCTCATGCAGAACAAAGTTGTCCTTACGCATCACAAAATTGAAGAACAAAAAAAAAACATAAACACTCAAACATCTTTGTTATCAGCTCCAATCATTAAGGGCTCTCTGGGCACAAAAGACCTCAAGCACCTGCATTAAAAGGAAAAGAGGGAAAAAAGAAGAAGAAAAAAAGAGTAGTTGCACCAAAACCTACTCAATAAGACCCTTAGGATGGAAAGGTCTCAAACAGATTAACAAGAAGATATTGTTTCTTGACATTTATAGAGGTCATATACACGTTTTCTGGAAAAAAGCTTACCACCTGCCCTCCTAGGTTTGGTGCAGATAGAATTTCTTAATCCCTACCAGAATATCTGTGGACTGGCTTTTAATATTCAGGGGAAAATGCATCTTCAAATCATCCTTTGTAGCACATTTTCCTCAGAAATTCCAAAATTTGAGTGGATGATCCACATGAAATTCAAACACAGGATATCAAGCAAGCATATCCCACAAGAGATTGCCTTCCTTATGCATATGGAAATTTAGTATTGCTTGGAGTTAAATCATTTTCTCTGCAAACAAGAAGAAATGTCTTTGCTAGGCAGTTGAATCAGCAACTGTAAAGGAATTTCTCCAGAGAAGACTGACAGCTGCTTCAAACAAAATCTACTGGGAAAAACGTTTATAGCCATACTGGGCAGCCAAGGAAACTATGGCAAGAAATTTCAGAGAAATCTGAAATAGCCTGTCAGAATCCCACAGAAACTTCTGCACCTCTGCTCTAAAAATCTCCCCATTTGCTTTATTTCTTACAACTGCTTCTAAACGAAAGAATCCTATAATCACCAAAACAGACATGATGATGTTTTAAGGCCACTTATGTTAACAGCAATAAGCCCTTTATAAAAATTCTAGGCAACTACCCATCAGTCAAATGCTGCAAAAACAATACTATGCTTATGGAAATAGTCTGTCTTACAGTAACATTTTTGTCTAATCTTGTATTACACTACTTCAAAAGGAAATTAGATCCTGGAAGAAACTGATTTTCAGCTTGATGAGTTTCTGATGAAATTTCCCATAAATTAGTGATGTTTACTGGTACTGTAATTCAAAATGATGAAAGAACAACTAATGATTTACAATAAATCAATTCCTCCAAGAGGAGTTAGGGACTATGAAACAAGACTACAAGAAGCAGAAGAACATTTTCAATTACTTCTGTTTTTATACGAATTACAAATTATGGAGAACCTTCTAAAAATACTTTTTAAGAATATTAAGCTGCAGCTCCATGCACATACCAACTCTTTTTTCCAAAAGATTTCCCTGTTGTGCTAGCTTGATTGCATGGATGTATCCAAAGGAAGACTCATACCCCAGCATTTCACAATAGATGAGTCTCACCATACACTCTTTCATCAGTCTCTGAAATACAAGAAATAAAGTACTGAGAATTTTAGAACAGTGTTTTATGCTGTTCTTCATTGCTCAAATGAGGTAGACAACATTGATAAAAACATGTATACATACATACATTTTCTGAAATCAGAGTAGTCCTAGTTTTTCCTTATTTATGGTGAAGCAGCATCAGAACAATAGTAGAACTCCCCACGTACTCTCCTTAAATATTTTCTGATTTTGTTTACTATGTGACCAACATCATATTAATTATGACCAGAATAAAAAAAAATTACTGAATTATCTTTACGGTTACACGATCACAGTGTTAATGCAAATTATTTTATACCAATCATTGCGTTGACCTCGGATGGGTTATCACTACGTATGAGAGGGCAAGCTTCATTTTTCTTTCAAAACTTCTCACTCATGTGACTGGGTTCTGTGTTAATCAACCCAAACCAGAAGTATGCATCAACTCATACAGCTCAGACATGTACTGTTGTACAGATGACCTAACACAGCTTCTAATACAAAAGAAGTGATAGGAACAATGCCAGACTGCAAACAGGAACGTGACCGGATTGAAGCATCTAGCTTTTCAGTCTGCATTACTTCAGAGGCTACACAATGTCTAAACTTCTGGCACTGTAATACTATGGTTTATTCATGTAAACTAGAACCACCACCCTCAGTATTTTAACCATGCTGCAAAGCGATGGATGTGGGTGTCTTTTAATGCTGCTGATTAAATATCTATACTGTAAAAAACCTTTACAATCCTCGGGGCAAAAAGAATGAAGAACACTGTTCTTTTCGTATTTGGTCTGCTGTTCTTGCAGCCTCTAATCAGTAACAACTTACAAGTGTTGTGGTGGGGGCAGAAACTGTGGCTTTCAAACTGCTTAGTTCCTGCTGAATTAGTTTTTCTTCTTCCTGTAAGAGGTTTTTTTTTTAAAAAAAAAAAAAAAAAAAAAAAAAAGTACTTAACTTTTAGGGACAAAATATGAGTAAAAGTCCAAGAAAACATATTCAATTAGTAACATTTCACAACTCTCTCAAAACTTTGCAGCTCCTTGTTTTCTGTTGCAGTATTTTCCTGCTCAAAGCACAGAAAGCAGCTCTCTGTATCCCCGTTCTCGCGTACCATGCCCTCTGCGGAGTGCTGCTAGCTGCCGGCGCAACGCTGTTTACTGCGGCGAGACCCCCGCGGGTTCGGAGCCGCCGCAGGCCGCGGCCGCTCAGCGGCACAAGGCGGCTCGCGGCGCGCTGCGCAGGCCCCGCGGGCCCCGGCCCCGCTCCGGCAGCGCGCTGGCGGCACCGAGGCGAGCCCGGCGCTGAGGCGCGGCCCCGCCGGGCGCCGCTCCCGCTCCGCTCCGCTCCCGCGGCCCCAGCGCCCCCCCTCGCCCCGCGCGGCGCCCGCGGAGGCAGGCACGGAGGGAGGGAGGCCCGGCCCCGCCGCAGCCCCTACATGCTTGGAGGTGAGCGCCGTGATGCTGCGGATCAGGCTCCCGAGCCGCGAGGTGGCCGAGGCCCTGCCGGGGCCGGCGGCGCCGCCCGGCCCGGCGCCCGGGTCGTGCTGCCCCAGCAGCCCGGGCAGCGCGCTCAGCGTCCGCTCCACCACGTCGCTCATAGCCGCCGCCGCCGCGACTCCCTCCCGGAAGCTCCAGGCCGTGGCCCGCGCGGGCTGCGTCACGCACTTCCGGGCCCCGCCCCGCGGCAGCGAGCGAGCAGCAGGGGGCGCCGCCAGCGGCCGCCGGGCGCGCGCAGGCGGCGGCGCGGGAAGGGCTCGTGCCGCGGCCGCGCCGTGCTGAGGCGGCGGCGGGAGGGCGGGAAGGGCTCGTGCCGCGGCCGCGCCGTGCTGAGGCGGCGGCGGGAGGGCGGGAAGGGCTCGTGCCGCGGCCGCGCCGTGCTGAGGCGGCGGCGGGAAGGCGGGAAGGGCTCGTGCCGCGGCCGCGCCGTGCTGAGGCGGCGGCGGGAGGGCGGGAAGGGCTCGTGCCGCGGCCGCGCCGTGCTGAGGCGGCGGCGGGAAGGCTGCCCGCGGCGCGGTGAGGGGCAGCCGCTGCGCGGCGCGGCGGGAGGAGCCTCCCGGCGCCGGACTGTGTCCCCCTGCCCCCGCCCCGAAGTCGCCGGGCCAGTGGCCCGGGCTGGGCCGCCTCCGAGGCCGCCCCGGGCCGCTGCGCCGGAAGGTGGAGCTGGAGCACCAGGGAAGCGGTAGCGCTTGTTCCGTTCCTCTGGACGGTGCTGTTCGCGTCAGCCAGCGTTTTTCGGTTTGGTAGGGCTTTCGGGACATAGCTCCTGAGTGCTGCCTCTGTATTCGTTGCTTTTTCAAAAGGAACGATTTTTTCAAAAGACACAAAACCCAGGATTTCTCCCCATGAAAAATAAGATTTGAATTAATAAGGTTAAAAATTAGAGATTTGTCTAGCTTTTCAGGATGTTGTTTCTGCCATTTTGTAGTATCATGCCTTTGGAGCTAAGATTAGTTTTAAGTGGCCACGGTTGAACAGGAATAGTTGCAGGTGCTAAATGAATGGAAGCCTTGTTCTTTTTTGGTCGTTTGATTCCTAGGGAAGTGATTTCAAATCACAGAAATCCTCTTGTTTTGCTCGTTAGACACAGGCAGATCTGCTCTGAAACACTGTGATAAGCCTTCTTACTCACGTACAAACTACATGTCTAGGACAGCACCAGGTATTCCCCCCCAAACAATGACAGGCACAGAAAAGAATGTTCCCGGATAACCCTGACATTTATATTATCCTACAAGGGAAAAAGGGCATCTAATAGTCATGTTTGTCAGAGATCATAGAATACGTCTTCCCAAACCCATGTAAGGAAATCTTCAAACAACTGCAGCAAGATGTGTTCAGATAGACTTTTTTTTAACAAAACTGTTTTTCTCTCACTGCTTTATGAGCAAGGAAAATGTGTGGTGCTGCTTGAATCTGTTAGTCAATCACCTTGCTAATAATAGCAGACTGATACTGTATAGAGGTATTTTTATAGGCTGAATTACGTTTCAGAAATGCATGTACAACTTTTATACTTGTTTTTCTGAATCAAAATTAATTGAAATTTTTCCAGTTTGTGTCTCAACATAAGGGTGTTTCTTTTTTTTTTGGTAGCATGAAGAAAAAATAGGTAATCACTTTTGAGCTATATGTTTGCAATGAAGTATTGCTCTCTCTCCAGTGTATGTCTGATCAGAAAATTGAGCTGAAGTTTGAAGCTTTAAATTGATTTATTATGAGGGAAAAAAAGCCATGTAGGAACAAACTTAGGTCTGTAGTTTTTAAAAATACAAGAAGATGGCATTTCCATGAACCTAAGTTAAAAGATTTATACTGGGATTTTCTAAATTTATTTTAAAAAATACATTGATTAAGAATATCTCATTTAAGAATTCTCCATGTAAAAGCATCGTATTTATGTTGTACAAGCTGACAAAGCTTCTAAGCTTTCTAGGCCAGAAGTGTAAGTTCAGCAGGCATGGTAAAAACTGCCAGTAAAGCTGATGGTACTTGAATAAATGCTACCATCTAAATGGCTTCTTATTTATTTAAGTATTGTTTCCAGAGCCTTGAGTTCTCCTCTTCACCTTAGGTAGTAGACAAAGAGATGCTGTATGCTAAATGACTTGTTGAATGTGAACACTCAGACCTGTGCATGATGCTATGGATGATTGCACTGAAATCAAGAGGACTATTCATAGAGCACACACATTTGTGCACGTAGTGCACATGTAAGATGCATGACTTACTGTCAGATGATTATACTTATTTCTGATGTCTTGGATAAATGTCTCCAGTAGCACTTTTCCTATGATTTTTTTTCAAATATTAGACTATTTAATGTATTGTTTAGCATAATGTCAGCATAAGCAGAAAAATCAAATCCACAAAAGTAAGGAAATTCTACCACCTAAGCATAAAGTTGGCAAGGTGCATTGTTTTTTCTGCTTTTCTAATTAGATGAAAAGCCTTGAAGTGTGGTTATAAAACAACTAAAAATAGCACTCAAAGGCTGTATTTCAATTACTTCTCTAGGCTCTATATCAGCTATGCTTGCTACAATAAAAAACATTCTAGTTGCTATTCCTGCAAATTCGTCTTGGCTTATGATAGGCAAGTGGTATTCTTTCTGGCTCATGAATCATTACTGGAAATAAATAGTTCTAGAATAGAAAATGGGTTGGTTGTGCATGAGCCAAAACAGAATTCAAAATAGAAGAGCTTATGCTCTTCACTATTGATTCTGCACTGTGAAGAGGAGTGTGTAGTAGTACAAGCAAATGATGCCAAATGAAAACAGATCTAGCAACAAACAAAGACAGCACCTTTACATAGTGATTTTTCTATTATGGTTAAACATATTTTATGATAATTAGCAGAGATTATGTATCATCTGTCACATGTCATGTGAGTTTATGAGCACACTTGTATGGAACACTGGTTCAAATGTTCAAAACCAGACTGTGGCACTGCAGGTGTGCTCTATCCTTGCCCTTAATACCATGTGTTTGTGAGTGCGTTGACTCTGCCTAACAGAACTTGTAAATGATTTGTGTCTGCAGTTTTAGATTTGGCTTTTCTTGGATATTTTTAGCTTACAGTTTCAGCAGTTGTAACGGATACTTTTCTTCAGATGAAAGCAGAGCTTAGGATTACTTTTTGTCCGTACCATCAGCCCCTACAGTCTTGCATCATTTCATGTTAGAGAGGCTTAGCAAAAAGGGAGTGATTTAGCTCTAAGGAAATAAACCTTAGGAAATAATAAAGAAACTATTTAACATAACTAGAAACATGTTTATCACATAAGTAGAAAAGTATCATGTAAAATAGATGCATTTGGATACAAATAGACATCTCACAATAGACAAGAAGAATATATAGACATATCATTTAAATAGATATATTTTAACCAGCAACTTCATTGCAGTATTTTGTCCAATGACAGTTTTTTTCTGACCTCACCACCTTACAGTTAGCCTGATTTTGGTATGCTTAAGGTTCATTTACTGCTTTTATATTGTGTGATGACTTCTATCTGAATGACTAAATGTGTATGGTCTATAAATGGAAATGTTAAAAGTGAGATAGAAATAAAATGTCAGTAGGGGTAATGAAGAGAATTACATATTTTTTGAAATATTGAGAATATTAGATAAGCAGGGACCTTTTGAATTAATACAAACCTGTAAGCTAAAGCTGAGGTAGAAAATCAAGCCACATTAAAATAAGAACTGATCTTTTTATTTTTCTAAATCAGTATATTCTCTAGTTTAAAGATTCCTATAAGTGTATATATTTGCTGAAGAGGGCAGAGGAAGTTGATAGTCTATACACTCTTTCTTGGAAGATGCTAGTTGCATTCAGTTTAATTCCTTGCCTTCTGTGCTTCTAAACTGAAGGAAGTTTCCGTTTAGTATAGTAATTTTTTTCCTTGTAGATTGCCAGGCAATGATGTTAATAAGGCAGTTTTATATACAACTATACTTGAACTTTTTTTTTTTATCCAAAATATTCTATAATTCCTAACTGGTACAGCTCCAAGAATAGGAGTTATACTCTAGATAAGGATTCTAGGTTTAGCAGAGTGTTTCTGAAAGTTTTTTTAATAGCTGTGGACCATTGGATTACCAGTGGATTAATTTATAACAGTGTATCTGATGTAAATGGAAGCATCAGCTCTCATCAGTATTTTATCAAAATGGTAAGGAAACAGAATCTATAGGATTCTGAACACAGTACTGTCATGATCCTTTATTCCTACCATAAAGAGAAGAGGGAAAATGTCTTCCTCAGATATTTAGGGATTCATTACTATTCTGTGTCTGTGAGGGTTAAATTTATAAAAATGCTTATTCGTGGTTAGCCTACACACTTTTTCTAATTTGGGCTGCTGCTTTTTTAATTCTAAATTTAACAGAGCAAGATGTGCCCCCTAACTTTTGGTGTCCTCTCTATAGTAAAAAGAATAATTGATGACTGTGTCTTTGTTGTGCAATCCATCCCTGTAGAAAGGGTTTAAATGAGATTTAAATGATTCCTAGGCTTTCTGTACAGGAATTAATTTCACTTTTATAGCTTAAAGAGCGGGTGTAGCCCATTCAGCTTTTCTGAGCTGACTCCAAACCAAAGCTTTCCCCGCGGCAGTGCCCTGGGGCTGGCCGAGCAGATCGCGTTTTCCCGTCGCCGGTCCTTAGAGCCTGTCCCGCAGTAAGCTGCGGTGTTCAACCGAAGTCGCCCCGCGGCGCCTCCCACGTCGCTGGCGGCTGGCCCAGGCCCCTCTCTCGGCGGCGGCGGCGTGGGGGCCTCCCGCTGCGGGAGCGGAGCGGGCCGCGCATGCTCCGCCGGCCGCGGCCCTCCCCCGTCTCCTCCCCCTTGCCCGGGTCTGGCGGCGCGGCCGGGCTCGACCATTGCTGCGGGCGCGGGGAGCAGGGGCCGAGCCCGCACGGCAGCGACTTGCCCGGGGCTCCGCAGCGGGCTCTGCTCCTGCGACTTCAGCACCGCGGCGCTGGACAGCGCCCGCCGGAGCGGGGCTCCGCGCCGCTGAACGCCCGCTGCGGTCGGGGGCGCGCAAGGGCGGCGGCGCCTCGGGGATCCCCTCGGGCATCGGCCCCATCGCTGAGCCGGCTCGCCTCGAGGGGGCTGGGCAGCAGCAGGATGCTCCTCAAGCTGGCGGTTGCGGTGCAGGTGCTGTCGCTGATGGCAAGCCAGCTGCATGGCTTCCCGAAACCCGGAGGCAAAGGTAAGCACCTCCATTAGCGCCCTTTCTGCAGGATGGGGAAAGTTTTACGGGGGGATCGATAAAGGAGAGTAAAAACTTTAGTTTCACTTGGCTAAAAGCAATTAGATCCTAAAGAAATTACTCCTAGCTGGAGAAACTGGACCACTGAAATAGCAATCTGGTATTAAAGTGAAGAAGTAGGGGCTACTAGAAGGAAAGGCTATGAATCTTTACATTCTTTTCCAAGCAATGTTTTCATCTATTCTGTAGCAATTTTCAAGTCTCTCTCTCTCTCTTGCTATTCTGGATGTAACAGATTTTTAATCTCTTGGTTATGCCAATCCGATTATGCTACTGCTATTTTAGTCACTCTCATACGCTGTTTTTTTCCCCCAGTTTATTTATGAGTTTTCTTACTAGAAAGGAGTTGTTCAGTGTATATCTGTGTTTCTGGTATATGTTTTTCAGAACCTTCTTGGCTACCTTTTTTATTTTATTACCTTCTAGGAACACAGAATTTTTTTTACAAGAACTTATTTATAGCATATTTAACACACAATGTTTTATGTGAAAAAAATGTAATTTAAGAAAAAATATGCTGCTCTTGTAGTCACATGCATCATATAATTGAATATATGTGTGTATATGTGTTTATTCTAGATAAAGGTATACACAACAGACAATTAAGTGTAGAAAGACCTTTGGAGGAACAGGTAAATAAAAATACTCAAAATGTTCTCTAATCTTTGTATTGTATAATATTTTGAGCTTTCAGGTGCCAGAACCATGAATGTCCTAATGGCTTAATAACTAAGTTAAAAATAGATTTATCAGTAGAGTTAGTATGGGTGAGCTTTGGGTACAAAGTAAAGTTTCAGTAATTTTTAAGAAATAGTATATAGAATTTTGCTCCTCATCATCCCAAAGGTGGATCATCAGCTCCAATAGATCATAAGTGTGTAGCCGCTTTGTATTCAGATCGTGAGGGAGTACAGTGAGAGCTTGGGTTGAAGAAGAAAAGCTCAACTGGCATTTATCTTAAAATTGGAAGTCTATTATAGCTTCTCATGTCTGATTCTGATCAGAGGATATAGTGGTACTGACAAAAAAAGTGCTAAGAGTTTGAGCATGATGTTCTCATTGAGGCAATCTTCTTACTGAGAGTGCAGACTGGCCATTAAGGTTTCTACTGGTATTGATAAAGTAAGAGATCGTAAATTTTAGTGTACTTACTTATTTTGTCCACGTTTCTTGTTTGTTTGTATGTTTTATTTGTGTATATCAGATTGCTGAAGCTGAGGCAGACAAGAATAGGAAAATAGTTCCAGCAGGTAAAACACTTTTCCTAGTTTTATACTGATTTTCCTAATGGTATTCAAAGAGGTATAAGATTTTATGTCATATGTCTATTAATAAATTTTTCAGAAAACAAGCCAGAGTTCAGAAATTATTCCTTTGTTGATGACTTGAATCTACTAAAGTCAGTAGCAGAAAGAGAAAGGAATGAAAAAGAGAGGGAGACAATTAGAAGCTCCTTGTATGGACAGAAACTGACTACTGATGATGTAGACTCCACCAAGAACCGCAGGCTTGTGGATGACTATGACTCTACTAAGAGTGGACTGGATTATAAATTTCAAGGTATTCTGTAACCATTTTTCAGTAATATTTAGAATAGAATTTTCTTGCAAACTGATTACAGTCATGGTTGTTGCAGCTGCATGCAGACTGTATTTATCAGTGAAGTACAATTTCAATTACTTTCAGTTTTAGAAGTTTGTTTTATAACAATTAGATTTTAAAATACAGCACAGAAGATTTACTACTGTTGATTTTCACAATCATCTTCCATGGAGGAAAATCCAACCATGTAATTTGCATTATGTTTTTTAAAGCTTTAGATTTGGTAGGAAGAAAGTGAGACACATTTTTAAATGAAAATATATTCATTTTTGTTTGAAAGGGAAAAGCACTTTTATATGGCACTAAATCCATATTATCTGTATTTGTTCCAAGTGTCATGTCTGTTAGATAGTTCTCCTCATCAGAAAACTAGCAGAAGAGAAGGTGCTGAAGGCCAAAGAATATTACCTTTACTACAGGAGTAGTTAATTGTCTTATAGTGAATCCTCTGAGAATTGTTAGCAGCATTTAGCTCCAGAAATTTTTAATTATATCAAAGTATGATCACAGATCAAAGTTTACTTGTCATACTCACTTTCTCATTAGTCATAATGATGATATTTACCATAAGTAAATTAAAATTTTAATTTGTTGAAATCCATACAAGAACATAATATGCTTGTTATGACCTGCTTTGTTCTAAGTAGCCATAGAATGAAAATAAATACCAGGAAGATATATATAAGCAGAAGACATATATGAGCAATGTACTCTCACGTTTACATATTTTTCTACAAAAAATTTTATAGAAAAAATATTCTGGATATTTATCTGTGCTCTTTCAAAAGATGCAGTCAGAAAAACATTTTTTCAGATGTGGAAAGTGGATATTAAGAACATTTCATTGGGTATAATGTAACGCATTGCAAAGCATGTATCAAAGTATACTCTTAACATGTGAGGAAAGAATGCGACTTTGTTCTGAAGAGGAAAAGATATGGGCAGATATTTTTTTACAAGATGTCTGATCCAAATGAAATAGGACAGTCAGCACACAGTTAAATTGTAATCCTTTTAGATGATCCAGATGGCCTCCATCAATTAGATGGCACTCCTTTGACTGCTGAAGACATTGTCCAAAAAATTGCTGCAAGAATTTATGAGGAAAATGATAGAGGAGTGTTTGACAAGATCGTTTCAAAACTTCTAAATCTGGGTCTGGTAAGTTTCCTGTTAATAGTTTGGTTGCTTTGTGGGCTGGCTTGATGCTCTTTTTCAGAACATTGCATTTATGAAAATGAACGGCTAATGATGCTGACTTGAATGGGGAAGAATATGATTCAGGCTCAAGGCAAGCTTCTCTGCTCAGCTGTGACACTGCACATTAGTTTTGTCCTGCGATATTATTGCTATTCCTGTGATGAATTTGCAACAAAATCTGTCAAATTGCAGAACATTTCTAATGTAAAGAAAACATTCACTGATGGCACTCCTCCTGTATTTGCCCTCATTTTTCATTTAATTTGTCTTTTGGTTTTCATTGAATTGTATTATCAATTACTTTTGGATGTTTATGGAGAACAGTCCGAGCTCATTTCTATCCACATGCTAGTTACTGTCATCAGTGGACATATAATGATGCTGATTAGCTGAGGATCCATTGTTACTGATCTATTCTCATTGTTACTGATTTATAACAAAACTGGGTCCAACCCTGACCTCTGAATGTCTTAATGGTTTTAACCACTGCAGTATGGAATCTTTATATTTCAGGCTACTAACTTTATCTTTTCTGTACCAGATCTTCCAATTAGCTGTTGCATGCTAAATCACACTGATGACAAAGGGAAATGTGTGTGGGACAGCCGCATGATAGAGTTCTCATTCAGGTGGCAGCTGTTACAAAGGAAAAAGAAAAAAACATTTTGACGATGCCATAGAAAACTGTGTGCATTTTCTATTTCTCTGTTACTGCCTTCTAGTATAGTTATCCAATTGTACATAGATATATATCCATTGTGGAATGTGCGTGTGTTTGTGTGTTGTGTGTGTGTCAGTTGGAGCTCCATCTTTTCCATGTGTGTTAAACACTGTATACATTATAGCCTCTGAATATTTTAACAGATTACAGAAAGCCAGGCCTATACCCTGGAAGATGAAGTGGCAGAGGTTTTACAGCAGTTAATTGCAAATGAAGCAAAAGATCGTGAGAAGGAGTCTGAAGATTTTGATTATCCTCCAAGCAGAGCAGACAGTGATACAAAAGAAAAGCAACAGGAGAAAATGGTAATTTCTTAGCTAATAGTTTTGACTCACTTGCCAAATGGTGCATGTAGACCAATACACTGATTTGCTTTAGGGAATAATTATTTCAATCTGGAAACTAAAGAAATTCTTAAAGAAATTCCACTAGATAAAAAAAACAAATAATGATTTACTTTAACGTTTCAGTGAGATCCCAAACTGAAATAACTTTGAGAAAGTAACTAGTCTTTATCTCATAATTAGGAAATGTTGGTAGAAAATTATGATGCTATTCACTGTAGTTATATTGCTCTAGGTACATCACTAATAGCAATGTGCTTATAGAATTTTTAATGTCTTTTGTGGAGACACCAAGCAAAGCTGATCAGGATAGTTTCGTTAATGGAGAAATTGATGATACGCTGGATAACACCTGGCCATCATCTAGTATCTTGGAAAGAAGAAATGAGCTGCCTTCTGAAGATAATTTTGAAGACCTCCAGTACTTCCCAAACTTTTATGCCCTGTTAAAAAGTCTTAATTCAGGTGAGCTCTTTATGTATTTATAGAAGAATTTAGAAAGAGATATAGAAAATGAAGATTCTCCCCGTTTTCTCCCTCTCCTTTCCCTTGCCCTCCCTACAGCTTCTGCATTTGCAATGGACCCTGTGCTTCAAGAATGTTTTTTAAGATGCATAACAGAAACTCATTTTGTTAGTGAGTATGGCAAAAGTGGGAATAACTGTATTCAAGACTGCAAGCTGTGTGACCTATGAAATCCTTCCCATTTTGGGCTGCATGATTCAGGACTCCTGAATTCTTTTCATTCCTGTAAGGATATAATAAAAAACTAGCAAACTGTTTTCTCCAGAGACCTTTCCAGTAATATCCTTGTCTCCTAAGCCAAGGGAGATACGAGTAAGCAACAATAGAATCCTCACAGTGATAGTACCAGTAAATGAGTCTGAGCTTCCTAGTATTTTCACAAACCACAGGTTTGCTGTTTATTGCAATGAGAGCTCTGCCCGTCTCTTCCTATTCCGGTGCTAGACATTATTGCCTTCCAGCTATTACAGGCAAGATTATGGCACCTTGCCACAGCCCTTTTGTCAGCATGCTCAGTCTCTTACCCACTCTTACTCTCTGCAGCCAGCATACCATCTCCATCTCTCTTCAGTACACTCAGCAACAATTTAGTCTGCAGATTCCTTGTCCTGCAGGATCCTTAGTCTTTCCTCACACTGTCCCCCTAAACATTTGAGTGGAGACCTACAAAGAGAAACCTGAGGGCATCCTTTCCCAAATTGAATCTGGAAACCTCTCATTCTTCTTGTTCTTTTAATTTTCTCTTGGTAGCTTTGCATGCCAGTTTTTCTCTTCTGCACACAAAGCAGAAGAATGTGTTGGGTTCCACAGAGTATCAAGCAAACAGAATTGGGCCCCATTGGCTGCACATGTCTCTGCCTTGTCTCTCACTTTTTGCTGTTTACCTGCCAGCTTGTATCAAACTGAGAGGAGAGAAGAGTCAATTGCATCCTACAGATGCATGTTAAATTGCAGGTTAAAAAACCTGTTTAGCAGCTCTCCAAAGGGGCTATGCTCTCTTCTAAGGCTGGGAGTTTGTTTCCAGCTGTCCCTGCCAGACAGTGCCCAATGGGCTCTCTTGGGTCCTTCAGTGCTAACCTGGTATGTAGAGCTTGTGTGGCTGTGTGGTGCTAGGGAGTTCCATGTTGCTACTGCAAGAATAGCAGTAATGTTGTCCAGCAGGTAAAACACAGTTGAAAGCTAAGAAGCTGCTAAGAAGCAGAAGTGATGATAGTCAGAGGTACATATGGGTAAGAAAGATGGATTTTATTGTGAAAAATCATCGTTCATATCCTGTTCTAGAGTCACAATCCTGCCAACTGTGTAAACAAAAATATGTTTTCCCAGTAAGTGAGTCATGATTTTGTGCACTATACCAATCTCATTTGAGACACTTTATATTTTTGCCAGTGAACCCATAGGTCTTGTAGAAAGGGGTTCTGAACTATCATTGTGCTACAGAGCTGGTAGAAAACTACTTGTCTATGGGTAGTTCACAGATAAATCTAAAAAAAATATACAGAATGTAGAAAACTGTTCATGCACTGACCTACTCTTTGAACTCTGTCAAGTCACCCCGAAGTTTTAAGGTATATTCAGGTACACTTTGCAGGAGCATTTTGAAGGAGAATATCTAGCATTTCTCCTCACTAATGCAGCACAACCTTCTCTTTATAGTGATTAGGTCATCTTTTTATGAAATATATTTGTGCAAAGAGTGTACAGAGCTAAGTCTTTCTGACTGCTTTTACTTTGTCCCCTTATGCAGAGACAGAGGCAAAAGAAAAGGAGACTTTGATAACTATCATGAAAACCCTGATTGATTTTGTGAAGATGATGGTTAAATATGGAACAATCACACCAGAAGAAGGAGTTTCCTATCTGGGTAATTTATGCAATAATGTTATTAATTCTATGTTGTTACTCTTCCAACAGTGATAATTATATTGTCGTCTTCCTTGCTCTTACAAGTTCTGTTTCAGGCTTGTTAATTCAAAATGTTAAAGCTGCACTTTTTAATGATTGGTCATTCATTATAGCAATGTTGAATTCCATATTTCCACATAATGAATGAAAGATTATTTATCAGATGTGGATTTAAAAGTATGCCATATTGCATTATTCTACTTTCTCACCTGTGCAACTCAATTGATTTTCATGGCATTATATCAGAGAAAGATTAGCATTTTATTCCAATAATATTCAGGTGGGTCAGGCACCTACATTTTTTTTAAAGGAATCCTATGCTTCAGCACCTTTAATCTGTCATTTGTACATAGCTAGAGTACACAGGATGTAATTCTTTGGTCTTCTACCAAGTAAAACTCCGTCTGTGGAAAGCTTTAAGTCTTAGTACAGGAATAGCCTTTGAAGATGTCTTTCCTAGATCCATTTTAGAGTCTGTGGCTATGCAGACTTCAAAATTGTTATAATTTCCTGAAGAGAGATTTTGGAACAATCTGTTTTTTGTTTGTTTGTTTTCTCCCGTGCTTTTCTCCTTTTGGCTTTTATAAACCCTTTTATATTAACTGTTCATAACCTTTCTAGTTAAGAAACCAAGGCTACAGAAGAAGAGTTCCTGTACATAAGTTCTCCACATTTTTTTGTTCTGTATTATTCCTGGTCTGGGTTAGCCTGATAAGTTTTTGTTTACATCAGGGCAACTTCTCAGCTTGTCACAGATCAGCCTGTCACAGAGGTAGGTGTGGCAATGATCTTTCTTGACTTTTGTAGGCTTCTTGTTGCACGTATATGATTAATTGGTCCTACTGTAACTGTATGGATTGATTATCCATTACTTGGCTGCAAAAAGTCTAGTGACTCATGATTCACATTCAGTGCATGATTGCACCTCCTCTCTAAAAAATTCATTTTCTCTCTGATCCTATCTCCCCTTCTTTTTCTGTGAAAGCCCTTGAATTTTGGAATATTTGGACAACTTATGCGACAAGTAAGGGCTTTATTTCTCTGGCTGCCTGTGTAAGGAGAACTACATATAATGAAGTGGTTGGTTTCAGGCATTGCAGTTTCAGCATGCAATGAAGTTACGAAAGAAAATAATATGGCTTGAGCAGATACTGCCCTCACTGATACTATTGTGCTGAAACTTAACAGGCTAATGTTGACCACTCAGATCAATGGAATTACACTAGGGATGCATTTTTGCCTACTAAAACTTAAGGCATTTGTTCACGTTGGCTTTACATTGATTAAATAAATACTGTAACCCTGGAAATAAATTGCCATGATGACATAGTACAGAGGGATTAGGTTAAGAATTTTGGAGGTCTGATTTGGTCTAGATTTAAAATAAGACTATCAAGGGATGCAGCCAGAAAAGTATGCTTTGCAAACTAGTGATTTATGGAGAGATGGATTTTGTACTCCATCAACTTACTGTAGTGGAAAAAGCTTTCTCACAGGTCTCAAATTGCATCTGTGGTATTCTTTTTTAGCTTTGATGTTGAGAAATTACTTTAAATTTGACCTTCATTTATGAGCTAATATTCTCAAGTGTTCAAGGGTAGCAAGCCCAGAAGAATATCAGTTTCTTATAGTAGCTGTAAGCATAGCAGCAGTTTTATTGCCACCTTACTCAACTACAAGTTACAACATAATATACCCAGAAATACTTGAATAGGTAATGTGTTACTGGGTGCCATTTAAATTAGGCTATTGATGCACAGTTATATTCATCCATATAGGAATTAGTTTGAGTATCTTTCAGAGGAAAGAAATAGTTACAAAAAAAAGGCAGCTGATAGTTGTTCCTTCAATTCAGAATCAGCAAGCAGATCTCATGCTACTTGATGGAAAATACTGTATCTGGTCAGGTGGGATTATATTTTCTCATTGTTTTATTACATCAGGAAACTACATAAATTACTTTTCTCCACTTTATGGCGGAAGCCATGTGGAAGCTATGTCCCTGAATTATACATTCAAAATAATAAATCATTTATTGAATCAAGTCTTGCTTTTGTGCCTCTCACGTGGATGCAGAGACAGTGAATTTGAATGCATGTATGAGTAACATCTGGTCTGGGATTTGGAAACCACAGCATTATGTCATCATCATCACTGAATCCTGCTCAGCAGGAAAATAATCTTGCTGCTGCAGTGAATGATGTTATTAGATTTAACTTTAAGTTACAAAGGACCTAGCTACTCTGGTGCAAGAAAAACACACATGTACACACATACAAATACAGGAAAAGGAAGTCTGTGATTTAATACACACATTCAGTATTATTTAGCGTGTGATGATAGTCACATACATTGTGTACAATACATATGTAAAAGCCTTCCATATAGTAAATATAACCTATAACACAGAACCCAAACAAGAAGGAATGATGTATACATGTACATAAAACAGAAGTCCTGTGTAGCTTTTACAGTACACCTTACGGAAGTATAGCTCTGGAAGCATTGAAGAGAGACTAGAACAAACTCATGTAAAATGTGCACTCAGCTGAAATACATCATACTTGCTAATTGCCCTACTGGTGGCAGAATGCCAGTATCATCTATCACTTTTTACTTTCTTAAGTATAGATGCCGTATATTGATGTACTGCGAGCAAATTATTCTGTGGAGTGAAAGCCCCACAGAATGTTTCTAGCCTGTGCATAGGCTTTCAGATGTGGTATCATCTTATCCACTCGTGGGCTCCTGGTCAACATCCAGGAAATGCTACTGAAGCAGTTGGACTCTTCTTGCTTGCCCCAATCTGCTAGAGGAACAGGCTATTATCCCTGAACAGGTTGTGTATTTGGAAGGAATTGGGACAGTTATTGAAACAATGATTGCCATTGACAAGGTGCAGCAGTAGAGTGCAATGAAAGAGCTGGAATCCCTCCACATAATGACCAGCTGAAAGCAGCAAGAAGCTTTCAGAGAAACTAAGACTGATTCAGCATAACTTATTTCATTATTCATTGCATTCATACTTTAAAGATTAATTTCTGTTGCATAAATCTCTGATACTGAATTTCCCATATAGAACTGAAAATGCCTGTATCCTTCTTGGTGCTGAGTGCTTTGAGGCAAAAGGAAGTGCTATTCAAACCATAGTAGAATTCACTGATTTCAGCAGAGCAGAATAAGGAATTCATTGCGCAGTTACACTGTTTGTATATTGTATACTGTTTGAATATTGGTATGTGAGTAATATCACACTTCATTTTCTTTATCTGTCTGTTAAGTAGCATCATCTTGGGCTTCGTTTTGGTAGTTTCTCTGTCAGAGGCATGTATCTGTAACAGCAAGATTAATGAAATGCTTCCCCTACACTGCACAAAGAGGAGGTTTTTGTGTACTGAGAGAATTTTCCTGCATATGTCAAGATATCTTCCAGCTAATTCCAAAATGAAAGCATATCAGTCTCCTCTCATCCTGGTAAAAACACTGTTTATAGTAAATATAAAAAGTGTAAAGAAAACTATAGTTTTGTAATACATTTGTATTACTAATATGGTAAGTTTAGAAGCAGAAACAAATGGTTTTCTGCGAGTTTGTTCAGATATAGTTATGAATTATCTCCCACTTAAAAAAAAATGAGCGATTTTTAGAACTATTCTAGGAAATATTTGCAATTAGAGCCTAGTGGACCATAGTATAAATGAAGCTTTCAAGATAATAGGCAAATTTTTAAGAGGCACTAGTGGGTGTGTAAAAATTCTTTTTATGCAATACAGTGAATATATTCTCCCTGTTGTGCATGGCTCAGAAGAGCAGGCTTGTAGCGAATTTGTCTTTTGCCATCTAAGCCAAATACAAGTTGTGTTACCCAATGAATTATTACCCCAGAGGTATAAATTAATTATGTGCATGTTGTATTCTGGTGTTGAATTCTCATTTATTGACTAGTGCATCTAGCACAAATTTTTGTTATCAGTCAGCAGAGTTACTTCTCTGTCTCACAAATATGTGGAGAGACTTGCACCTTGATACTGCATATATAATGCAGCCTACAGCAGGCTGGTTTAGGAGCAAAACCCCATTTAATTAGAAGGGGAAAAAGGGAAATTGCTCCAGCTCATCAATATGCAGTGTTTGAGTCACAACTACCTCCTCCCTTAGACCAAACCAAAGCCACCTCTCACAGTGCCTTCCTTTGGCTCTGACTCACTGTCAGAAGCTGCACTGTCCCCCACAGCTGAGTAGGAGATTGCGTGGGTTAGAAATGGATGTGAACAGATGTCTCTACCTCTTCTACCCCCTTGCCATTTGTTTTCAATGGGCAGTTCAAAAGAAGACTCCAAACTGCAAGACACAGTAGTGATAGGGAAATGGTTTATTGGTGATCCATTATCTAGGTAGACATAGACTCATTAGTTTTGGCCTTTTTCTAAAGTTACTACTGTGATATTGCTTTACTATAATACTGTCTTTGGTCCGGATTGCACCCACCTGAAAAAATTCTAGTGGAAATGGAAGAGAGAGAACTCGTTCAGGTTCACCTTCAGATCTTTTCTTGGATGGAGGAATTAGCGGGAATCCAGAGGAGGCTGTAACCAAGCCCAACATACATTGGGAAAATGCTAGTCTGATCTCCCCTGAAAGTGTGCTATGCTGATTTCAACATGTCCCTGCCCCTCTAGGCTAAAGAATACGGAATAACTGTTCTGTCTCTGGCATTCTTGCTGGGTGCTCTTCACAGCTGCACCTCTGATGAAGGTTGACCTCTGCAATTTCCCCAGCATAGGCCAGTGCACAGTCTGGCCTTTCCTTGGGAGAGGCAAGGACTCGTCTGAGCACTGACTAATCCCTGAAGTTCTTATCTGCGCACAGGTCTGATCCTGATATTTGTTTAGGTAGGTAAGAGAGTAAGGCAAAGAGAGGTCACAGCACAGACTGACATTATCTTTCTCCTATTCACTGCCTCCAAAAATCAAATGCTGCCTAATGCAGACTATGTGATCTCAAATGAGGGTGAGGGGAGATGTGGCTAAGCCAGTGCCAGAGGCTGCCAGTTGATACATGAGGTGTCACATGGGCCTTTTGTTCTTCCCTTCATTTTGACCTAGAAGATGAAACATACTGACAGTATTTCATACAGGGAGCCATTCATGCATAATACTTTTTTTCTTCTTTTTTAACATCCTTTTTTTCAAAGAACTCTTTCTTGCCTTTGTAGGTTCTCTACATAAGCATTAAAATCTTTAATTGTTTTTTCCTCTCTGAATTTCCCTTTGGTGATTTTCCTTGCCCAGTGTTATTTGAATATTTGAAACCAAAATGAATTTGTGTGGATAGAAGGTGAGGACTGTGCATAAGTCTCAAATAAGATTGGAATCTAGGGAGTATGTTGATGCCGACCCCCACTATAACTTTATAGCTTTTCTTTCTGTAGTCTAACCAGTCTGTCCCAATTAGTGTTGTGTTGTGCTGCTTCTGTATTTGAGCAAACACATGAACGTTTGCCTGCCCCACTGTTTTCTTGACCCTTGCTGCTTAGAAAAAAGTAGGTAAATATGGTATGAAAAGTTTGACAGCTAACTCCACAGCCCTTAAAAAATAGGGTCAATGCCTACCAAGGCAAGTAGATATGGGCATCACGGATCGAGGGAGATATCAGGCTGTCATCTGAGAGTGACAACTTAAATATGAGCATAGTTTTTTTCATGGAATCTAAATTTTCTCAGATACCTTTTTGGTATCTACTCTTTCAGTAGTTACAGTGTTACTAATCCTTTTTCCCCCCGATTACGTGCCTATCGTATCATATGGAGAAATCCGTAAACTAAAAAATATATTACAGTTCATTTCTTTGTTTATCGCTGTTTACCGTTTGAATTTGCAGGTATTTCTCATAAATATTCTGCCTCTTCCATTTCCTTTCACTTCCTCCGCTATGCTTTCCTAACTGGACACGTTGCTAGACATCTCTGTCTCCTTATCTCCTTATAGTTTCTCTTTTGACAAAAAAGTATTTCGTTCAGTCCCTGAAAATCCATGTTTTACGTCCTACTAACTGGCTTGTGTTTCTAAAGAAAGACAGTTATGGCTTTTATTTTTTCTCACTATAATGAGAAAAATATCTGCCTGGAAAAACTTTCTGAATTCAGTATCTCTGTGTTGACAGCTGAGCGCTGATGCCATAAGTTATGATTTGAGATGATGATGTGGGTGTGGGGTAAAGCGGGTGTTACTGATCTTTCGAAATTAGGCTCCATCCCACTCCTGAAGTAGAGGCGGGTGTGTGCTACCTCAGTCCCAAACCATCAGGCTTATGAAATACATGCTATCTAAATATTTAAAATGTGTGCAAAGACCTCATAGCAACCTCAGGGAAGGAAAGGATTAGGAAAGAATTGCACCACAAAGCTCTAGGGGACCTGGAGTAATGTAAAGGAAATGACTCTAGAATACTGAAGGGATAAAACTGAGAAATAGCCTTTGAGGCAGGGAATTAAATAAGGACAGTGAAGGAAGCTTGGTCAGAGTTTCGCATCAGATCATCTACTTAACTGTGTTTTGCTCTTTGAGAGGCCTTTCATCTGATTGCTAAGTGATACTACAACTATTTTATTGCAAATCACTCCGCCCATCTTGCCTGTAATCTGTACCTGGGGTTTGTTACCTGACAAATGTCATGGCAGCATTAGGCTTCAGAATCACTGTCACAACAAACCAGTCAAATAGGAAGGAAAAAAAAAAAAAAAAAAAAAAAAAAAAAAAAAAAAAAAAAGATGTATCTTGACTGTATCTTGAGATGTAAAGCAGTAAGTTAGAAAGGAACAGGAGATTTGTAAGGCAAATCTGTAAGGTTCAATATATGGACTTCTTTTTATTCTTTCTGTATTTTAGCAATTGTTTTAGAAATATCTTAGTACTTCATTTAGATGTTTTTTTTCAATGTTTTACATGACTTAGGGAGTTTTAAAAAATTATTTGAACTGGTAGAGACCATAATAAATAAAAGGGTATCCTGAATAACACATTGTAGCAAGCACCATTTTATAATGGTCAGCTTTCTTCTTAAAAGTAGTTGGGAATTTTGCCCTTTTTTGTTGTAACTTCTGTTAGAGGATCATTTGAGAACCCTACTTCTCTGATGCTTAGAAACCTCTCTCTAATTAAATTTAGACAAGGCCATTTGCTCTTGTGTCAACATAATCTTCCAGACTAAATTTTTTATTTCCCACCCCGATGTTTACCCTCTTAGTGTCTTTATGGAGGGCAGTTCTATCTTTTCTCAGTCTTCATTTTGCTGGGATAAATAAGGCAAATTTTTTCCGATAAATATACTCTTCATTTGGCTTATCATTCAGTACCTTTTCTTCAGTTTAATTAATCCAGATGTGGGTGACCATGTTCAAAATGTGGCAACATTAGCACTTGGTATACAGTAACATTAATATTTCCACAGTGTACTGGAAATACTTCTCTCCACAGAAGAGTTGCAAGGAAACACTGAGATGTCCTGAGTTTTTTGAAACGTGGGGAAAAAAAAATGTGCAAACTCTGTAGGCTCACTTATTGCAGCAGGGAGATGAGCCCTGGGTGAACTGTGCTTTTTTAATACCTGAAGTATGTGCATCTCATACAAGCAGTCGTCAGCACAAAGCTTTCAGACTGAGGCTGCTGTATGTAAACTTATAAAGTATATAAACTCATTTTTTAGGTATCATTAAGATTGATTTCAGACACCATGAGTACCCCTTTTTCTGCTTTAATAAACAAAAACTTTCCATACTATATGAAAACAGAAAGGCAAAGCAGGTCTTTCTGCTGAGGTGTTGTTTAATGGCGTGAAGTCTCAGCTTCAGTCAATTTGACAAGGGTAGAATGTGACAATACCTCTTGGGAACAAGACAATTTTGCAGATAAAAAAAGCCTTTCTAGCAAAATTTACAAGAGTCCAGAAATCACCATGAATCTTTATAGCTATAAGGAAGGTTGCATTTCAGGCTTCCATTATCAATTCAATTAAATACTAGAATGGGTAGATTTGTTGCTATGCCTCTGATAAGAACAAAGTCATTTAATTTGTAATATTTTTTTACGTATCTTTTTCCAAGGATTTAAAATGGTGTTACCATAGTGTATTTCCACAGAATAAAGATGAGGCTTATACGTAGAGGCGATTCAGATTTTTGGATGCCTAATGTGAAGATTTTCAGTTCTGATTTTCAAAAGTGCTGGGAGTTTCCATTTTCAGGTGCAGTTAGTAGGATCAAACAGTGTGTAGTGCCTGTAAAAACTGGGCTAAGGATGTCTGCCTACCCAAATGTATACCCAAAGTAAGAGTCCTCTTGAAAAATGAATGCTTCAGTGAGTCACTTGAGATCAAAGAGCAGGTTAGAAAGTGAGGTAACACAGAAACCAGATCTTCTGACTCCTGGTGTCTGGTTCTAATAATTAGATTACACAGCTCCTCCGAAAGCCAACAGCCAGAGGAATAGCCTATTTTACCAACATAGGTCACTTCCATTAGCTCAGTAGTTATAGTTCTGTTGTTTGAATTAGTGCTGTTTCAAATAAGAGGCCAGCTCTGTGGAAGGGTCATTACCTTTCTGAACTCTTACTCTGTAAAAATTACGTTGCTAGGGAAATGATATCGGAAAACTAATCAGTTCTTGTTAGACCTCCAAATAGGACGTTTGGTTGCTTAGCTGCTGGACAGGCACATATCAGTTCTGAAGATGACTCACTCCATTAGTGTAACTCAGAGCAAACATTGTTCAGTCATAGCCTAGCCACATATGAGAAGTACAGACAATACCAACTGTTAAAGGCATTAATTCTAGGGGAAAAAAAAGGGTGGGGGAAGGAAAAGAGGCAATAAATCTCGTTTAGGGAGAATTGAGGTTCTCTGGTAAATTCTCTATATTTTTTATGAAGGTACACCAGATGATCCTCATAAACATGAACAACCTTACATAGCTAGCTCCTCTCTGTCACATAGAAAATACAGCTAGTTGTGAAATCTTGAGATTCATATTGTGCTATCCAGCTAGCAATGTAGCTTCATATTTCTCCTGTAAAATGCAGTATTTATTGAAAGGTTTTTCGTATAAACTTGTTTGTATCTTTACTGATGAAATAAAGCTTTGAAAATAGGATATAGCCATTATCACATTCAGCCTAGTTTCAGTGACAAACTTTGGATCATTAGTGGTCAATATTGCTGTACTATACTTCACACAGAGATACATCTGTTACATATGTATGGCTGGAAAGCAATGCGTATTACCATGTTGCCATACTTGACAAGGTAGTAGTGTATATATATTGTTTATTACTCATATATTGAACAATTAGCTAAATTGAAATACTTAGAGAAACTATAGATTTTTTAATGGAATTTGCATAAGTAATTGAATGATGTAGGAGCATAAATCCTATTGCCTTCAGTAGCACTTGCTGTATGCAGATGCGTGTGCAACTCAAATACTGTTATCAATGTATATTGGAAATACTGTCAGTTTGCAGGCATTTAAATCTAAAGATGTATAAGGCTTACAGATCGGTTTTGTTGTGGAGCCTGGCTATATCTTTAATTGTGGAAGGTTCTTTGTTTCCTGCAGCGGTGCCTAACTGTAGCTGCTCCGGGGTGGAACATGAAGGCATATAACAAGCAATGCACTTGCATGTGTGCATTTTTATAAATATTTAAATGCTCTTCCTTGTATAAAAATACTAGTTTTGCACTGAAAATTAAGCCTAATTTAACAGATTTTGCTGGACTGAGGCCAAAAATCAGTGGTGACATTTTTGCTTCTGCGTGAATTAGAAAGTGAAGGAGAATAATATATTTGTTTGACTTTACAAAGGGCTTTTAAGTGAATATATTTAGATGATGAGCACCAGGTTAATACTCTGTTTTCATTAAGATCGCTTTAATGAAGCACAAAGTCCTTAACTGTCTATCTTATCCTAAAAATCATGCCTCTTGCAACACAGAAATGCTTACATTCCTGCTGGGATACTAGTGTGGTACTGATTCTGGATGAAAGATAGCATCTGAAGCTCAATTGAAAAGAATGTTTATGTTCATTTCAGTAAACTTTGGATCAAGTGATTAGTGAAGCATCAATTCCACCACTATAATAGTAACTTGAGTTTTTTTCCTCCTTAGTAGTCTGATCCAGCTTGTAACCAAGCCCAACCCTGTTTATTTTAGGGCATATGACAAAGGTCTCAATATTACACTAAAAGGAGATGTAACAAATGAAAATAATTTCCACACAAAAAAAATAATATAATGTAAAATTGACAGGTTGCAATCAGGCAGACTGCCAACGAAAACTGCTTACATTTTAATTTTATGTAAATAACAAAATATAGATGACTCAGACAGGATTATGTTACTTCTCATCAGATAGCAGGCAGAATTGCGTATAGTAATCTGCTGTGAAGAGAAATCTGCTTGGTTAAAAAATAATCTTGAGGTTTCAGTGCCAAGTATTTTTGCCATGGAAAAAGATGCTCCTAGCCGATGAGTAAAATGTTGGCCTCACACGTAAGACCTAGGATATAAATGATTTACTAGTCCCATGGTATCTATTCTGCCACAGGCCTGATATTGAATATTTCAGCTGTTTATACAAAGAGAAGATTAACAATTCAAAATCAAGTCTCTCAAAAACATCCACCAAGTAGATGACATCCATCTGTTGAATTTTGGATCCATGTTTAACTAAACCTTTAAAAAGCTGATAAAGGGAAAACAAATTCTATACCTTGTCCATAACATGAGTGAGAAAATGTGACAGATTATATGATGATCTGCATTTGTGGGTATCCTATTAGGTACTTACATGAAGAAGGACTTTTTTTCCCATGTTAGTATGCACTGATTATATCTAAAACATCCATTCTGATGAAAAGTTGCTTTCAGTTTTAAACAAGTTGAGTTCAGCCCAGAAATTTGCATACTACAAGAAAAGCGTATCTTTTAGACTTCTAGAGCTGTATACATGGCCACTACTGTCTACTGGTTTTCAGATAAATATTTGGCTTCAGCAACTTTTAAAAATATATATTTTAATCAATTCAATTGAAGTATTTATTTCATTTTAAATATGACTGAAAACCTTTTATTAGACTAATTTCCCAATAAAACCATATAAAATCCAGACTAATAAGCAGTTTGGAAGAATATTTTCCTACCAGGATGAAGTACATATTTTGTAGTCTTGTACACCTTGAAGACTCAGTTATACCCTTTCATTGCTTTCACCAGAATTAATTGTTACAGACAGATAGTGTTGTATTTTTGTGACTTACATGACTTAAATAATTTGAATACCTATACACACGTTTACTGTCTTTATGCTTATTGGCCCTGTTTGGTTCTGCTAATGTCATGATTTAGTATTTTTCTTACTTAAAATTGACCAAAATTTCTTGTAGTTACTTATTTGTTCTTTTGTTGATTAACCAGTTGGCTCTGCATTATTTCTTCAGAGACAAAGATGAAGATGCTCCTTTTAGAATTCTGCCTGCCATTCAAAGCTATGTTGTGGAGAATATAGTCTGTATCGTTTCTATTGAAGAATAACTGGGGGCTTGGTTTTATTTTGTCTTGATTTCTAGAAAACTTAGATACAATGATAGCGGTGCAGACAAAGAAGAAGCTTGAGAACCCTTCCCCTAAAACCAAAGCAAAGCTACCAGCAGGTACTTATTCTATATTTCTCTCTCCTGGAAATCCCTATTTAATAATACACTGCTTAACCTATTCAGGTAAAAGCAGGCTGATTGCATTAGGTGTTAGACTGGGTCTGATCCCTCAAGGACCTGTAGATCTAGCTTGGATATCTAAGCACACAGAACGAGAGGAGTTTTTACTTGATTGTGTTTGAGAAGCATATTCACCAGACTGTCCTTTTCTTCTGCAGAGCCCAGACATTTCTCACAGTCAAGCCATATCAATGCTTTGTAAACTTAAATAGAAAAATCTCATTCTTTGTCAACTTTGGATCTAATGAATGGATCTTATCTTCACAAAGAAACAGATCTTTATGAACTACATATTATTGTATTTTAATTGCCTGAATTCAGCAACTGTTTGTAAGGGAGGAAAAAGGCATTCCTGTTTCCAAAAGTCCAGGGTGGAGATGACCTTTAGAAATCAGTTTGAGACAGGATCCAATGAGTTTCTTCCTAACTCATCAGTCAGAATGTTTTACTTCCTAAAGAACATATTGGTGTGTTTTAGAAGTGCTTTTGATACATGTGGTACAAAATTGCTCTTATTACAATTTCTTTAGATAAGAGTAGTGAAGAAACAGACAGTACAAAGGAAGAAGCAGCTAAAATGGAAAAAGAGTATGAAATCTCAAAGGATTCCACAAAAAATGAAGAACAAAATGCAGCAGGAAACAATGAAGAGCCCAGAGGTACAGAATAGCTATTGTTTTTGGTATGCACTTATGCTCCAAGTGATTGGACTCTTTTCCTTAGATACTGTTTTTCCATTGTATTAGCATAAGTGTATTTAGTTTATATAGTTACTAGGAGTCAGCACACAAGAGCTTGATTCAGAAATGTGCTTAATTATTTGCTTGTTTTTAAATACAGGAAACCATATCCTGTGCTGAATAAGGTCATAATCCTTCATAGAATTCCTATCTCTTTTTGAGAACCATATGAAATGCATTTTAATATACTTGTACAAAGAGATTTTGCTTTGCATTTGTGTCTTCCATGAACTCAGACTATCAAGATATTTCATTTTCTGAATGAGTGCCTTGAATTCTCTAGTTTGTGTTAAACAAGCTAATATTGAAAGGTACTGAACCATCTCTTCTGTAAAATGAAGCAATTTGCATTACTCACTGCCAGAGGTTAAGGGTTGTCCACAATTAACATATTTTACATAACTTTGAAAGTCTATTGCAGTAAGTTAGTGCCTCAATAAGGAAACTTAGCATAATGATACCTGTTATTATCCCAGTTGCCTCAGCATGACATGTAATGCCATGTGCCACACTACATTAGACTGTAATAGCTGAAGTCACTCTATTCACAGAGTGCAAAAGGGAAAAACAAGTCAGCTGCTGTATCTCAAAGCAAACCCACAGAGGGCTATGTATCTCATTAGAGTATACTTCAGAGACTGTGTACCAAATAGAAAGACAAGCACTGCTTTATTTTTAGCTAAGGCATTTCTAGCCAGGCATTTCTATGGTGTCCTGCACAGTTCTCAAATATTTCAATAAAATTGTTGTTCTGTCTTTCTCTCAATTTGTACTAGAGATACTTCTTAGAAATAGAAGTGGTTGGTGTGTATACCTATGAGATAGAGTGGGTTCATTCTAGGCTTGTGTGTGGATGAAGAACTTACGGGAATAAGCGAAGTTTGAGCAATCAGTTTGGCAAGTAACCGTCACAGTGTAGAGCTCCAGGCTCAGTCATGTCTTTTGTCAGAGTGAGTTCCATAGGCTAGCTGCATCTCCAAGTTAGTTCTTGCTTCTGCACTCACAAGTCACCTTCTTCATCAGGAATTGTTTGCCTAAACTTAATAGACTTTCTTAGGAAGTTATTATAGAGAGATTTGTCAGATAGCGAATATTGAAATTGTATGATTTTGTATGTTAGGGCAGAAGCCTTTCAGTGCTAAGGATCCACCATAAGCATCTCTGGTTTGTCATTAGTTGTTTAAAAAAAAAAAAAAAAAAACAAACAAAAACATATTATGTGTTTTATATTGGCTGATACTTTTTGAATGTATGTGTTTTCACTGCAAGATGTTCTTACGTTCTATAATGAATTGCAGTAATCAAGGCTACAAATCATAGCTAACTGATCACTTTGTTCAGTCCTGTGCTCAGTGTAGGTGTATAAACTATTAACAGTCACACATAGAAGAGGGTTCTGGCAGCGGTTATTGGAGTATAGATAGCAGAATAGCTAGAGGTAAGTGTCTAATTTCAGAATAAGTCAAAATTATCGCAGTAGCTGTGAGAAGTGATAGATTACATATTTCCCATGTCTGTTGAGAATTTGTCTGTTCAGTTTGGTTCAGGTTGCTTCCTTTTACCTTCAGGGAAAAGTTCAGCTCAATACCTTTTAAGAGATTTAAATTAGATCTGCGTTTAGTTCTTTGTCTCTTCATGCAATGTCCTTTGCTGTTTCACAGGATGACTTAAAATAAAGCTAACTCTGCACTCTCAGCTCAAAATTCCAGTATGTCTAATACTGAATCCACTTACTAATGGAACCAGACACTCATAGTTGGCAGTAGTATCATTCCACATGCTAATCACACTAAGTTTTTTTTTTCCTGAGAAAAGTAAGGACATTACATCAATAAAGCTCCAGGCAAGTTAAGAATTCAAAATCCATTAGCTGGACTATTTCCTTAGGGGCCTTATTAGGTAATCCTTGAACTAATTCTATCCTGTGTGCTTTCTAGTCCAAAAATAGCTATCACTTTAAAATTTCAGCTATAACAAGCAGTAACAAGGAATTATCATGGTAATTTTAATGCCTCCTTTTTCTCAGTAAGTGTAAATAGCTGTATTTCATCCTGTCTTTCCAAAATATCAACCTTATGTTTGCTGTATGCTGTTAGTAGTACTGAATGGAAGAGATTTCTGACATTTTATGTGACTTGATAATCAAAGCTCTCAGTCTCATCTAAGTCACTCCCTGCTGTCTTAGCAGCTTCATCTTTGCTGAACAGTTATGATGATCAAAAAGCTACAAGTTTCCCTCAGTCCACATGCATGGTATCTGTGGATACCACTGAAAGTCATACACAGAGATCAGAAAAAGCCATGATTCTAAGTTTGTGGTAGAGATGACTGATCTTTTACAGGCAAATCCAGCTAGCCATCTGTGGGAATTTTGCCTGACTAAGGTTGACAGGTTTCAGCTTTTAAAAAGAATCTAATAGTTTTGATCTGCCTTGCAGTGTAGCCAACTTCACTAAGTTAAACAAGCTGCATCAATCGTTGATAAGTGCTTTCTTTCTCTCTGATCTTTTTCTCCAGGGAAAGCTGAGGCATATTTGGAAGCAATCAGGAAGAATATAGAATGGCTAAAAAAACACAACAAACAAGGTAACAAAGAAGGTATGAAGTAGAAAGCTTTGATATTGAATGGGCACTATATATATTGCAGAGCATTTTTTTAAATTATATTATAATATTTAGCATTGTGTCATGAGTTAAATAATAAACATTTTTTTTAATGTCTGGATATGTCTGGAAAAGCTCAGTGCATCCTGCTAGCGCTCTGCATGCCATCACAAGCAGCAATGTATTTTGTTTCATAATCACAAGTTAAATAGTCAACATACAAACTTACTGGGCCTCCTGCTGTCACCTGCTCTTTAAGTGAAGGTTCCTAGCCAAGGAAATCCATCCCCAGGGTAGGACCGAAGCCTGGCAAGAGGGATCCTTTTTGCACCAGCCAAGCAGAAAGGATGAGATTAGCCTTAGGTGATCTAGCGACCCCCTCTGTGAGTTGAAGTGTGTAGGAATTACATTTCAGAGATGAACACATGTCTACATTCATTTTTATATATAGAAATCTGGTAATAGGAAGGACTTTTTTTTCAATCCCACTGTTAATTCTTCCATCTTAAAACCTTTTCCAAACAAGCTATGGCAGCAACTCCAGTTGGCAGCAGGCTTATATATTTGCTCAAGTGTTTTCCTGACATTCTAATAAATATTTCTGTTTATCTGTACTTATTATAGTAATTAGATTTCAGTTATGTGATTATTTCTCTGTTTAACACATAGTCAGTTACACCTTGCTCCTCTTCATAGTGACCTTTCCTCAGCACTACTGCACCCTGAAGATGGCTGTGACTGGAGATCAGTAGCATCTTATCTGCCTGTGAATGCAGTAAGATGTACTGATGTTAATACTTTCTGAAAATGGATCCGCTGTGTTAGTGCTTAATGCATGGCTTTCTGTGTAGCTTGATTTTCATTTTCACTAAAATATCTTCACTGTCCTCTGTCAATGTTAATGGGTCTTAAGGTGAATGTAAGCTACAAGAAAATTAGAATACAGTTCTTGTTCTTTTGATACTTTATCTTCATTTTGCCTTTTCCATTCTTTCTATTTTTGTAAAATGCTAATTCAGTTCTCCCAGGATAATGATAAAGGAAGTACGGTCAGGGTAAGCTTATCTAACACAGAATGCACTGCACTGTGTCCCTTCAGTAAAGATTAGGTGTTATTTGTGTGCTCATCAATCATTTTTCCACTTCCAGCTAGCACCTGGGAGCTAATGGAAAAATGATTCACAAAGTAATATTTGTATTAAAATGGCCAATCTTTTCCATTATTGGGTTGATTTATTCTCTGAATATACTTGAAGAGGCCTAGATTTGTTTCCAGCAAATGTTTGTAGATCTTTAACTTTGTATGAGTCTAATCTAATGATGAATGACCCTAGAACTGTTCATCTGAAATTTCTCAGTTTAAAAATATCAGTTACCTTTTATGGAGGCAATAATACTGCGTGGTTTAGGTAATATAAAGAGAACTTTGTCAAAGGCCTAGATTTTAGCCAATTGGCCATTGTGTCCAAAGTTTGTTTCATATATTCAGAAGAAAGAATTTTATCCCTCTGAGTTTGTGGACCCATCCTTGTATCTCCCAGACCTGGCTTGAATGAAAAGCCTGGAAAATCAATGAAATCACAATAGCCTAAAAATAAAATAAAACAGTGGAGAGCCAGGCAAACACTTGAGTTCTTCATCTTTGAAACCAATGCTCTATTAAGAGCAGATCCTCTCCTGTGTAAATTAACATCATTTCCCACCTTTAGACTTCAGTTGCTATGTATTCTATTGCCAAAGGACATAACTGTGAGTCGGTCAAGAAATATGTGAAAATAGCATGTTCACATTTTCATAAAATACTTAAGTAATACATAGTTTCATAGCACTAACCATTTATGCATAAAGAATAAATTCTAGAATTATTTGTAGGATGCAATGGCAAATAGCTTGATTTAAATATGCAAATAAGATCTCACTTCATTTATTATAGTAGTTTCACAGTTCAGTATAATGTTGCAGCTCTTCTGATGAATATAAACCAAAGCTGATTCTTCTATTTACTTGCCCAAATTAATAGGTTGTAAATACATACTAGAAATTAACTGACATTTACCAATTCAAAAAAGAAAATCAAGTGAAATTGCCATTACAGATAAAATTAGAATTGGACAATACCTTAATGGTTATAAACTAATATAGAATGTATTTGTTTAGTAAATAAACCTTCACATTTCTAATAAATGATTTTAGAGTTACAGATACTACTACAGATAGAGAAAAGATGAGCTCAGGAATTTTAATATGGATATCATCATAATTTAGTATTCATCCATGAATGTGCAGTCCTTACTAAGGCAAAATTCTAATTGAAACCAATGAGAATTTTGCTGTAATGAAGAATAAACAACTAGCCACATCCTTTTTCTGAGAGGTACGTGATTCTTCCATTAATCTAGCAAAGTATATGCATAAAAACAAATCCAAGACTCTTCAAGTGTTCTGGGAGTTCAGAGCAATTGGCCTAGCAAATCTGGCCCCTAAGGATTTCTTTCATTACAGGAATTCTAGCTTAGCGTAGAACTGGGGAGCTCACGCACAGTCCTCTCACACTACCGATCTCATAAAATCAAGTATCTTTCCAAAAATATGGGACCATCACAAAGGGTTTTTGTTCCTTATGCTGGAGAATGAAGTTGGCTTTGTGAGGTCTCAGACAAGGGATCATAAAGATGGATAAAAAATCTGGCTTTGTCAGTTCCATGTAGTCTTGCAAGTGCTTTGGAAATCTGTGTGGAATGGCTCCTAGAAGAAGACATTATTGAAAGCTCAGTCTGCAACTTGTACACATGTAAGAATTTTGTAACCTTGCTAGTCCTTCTGAGCACAAAGTGATTGGATTCATGGACTACATATATGATCATATCACATAAAATTTTCGAACTAGAGTCTCTTGCACAATACCATGGTGGTCCCAAGTTACACGTTGTTTATAGCTACACCTAATGTTAAAAAAGGTCTATGGCTAAGAAATATGGCTATAATACAACAAATACATTTCCATTCCCTGGTATCTTTCACTGGAATATCTCATTTTACCAACAGCAATGAAATCTCACAACCTTGTTATTAAATTGTTAAGTATTATTAGTCCCTATCATACCAGTAGGATAGAGAGGCAAAGCAGATTGCATACCGTAAGTAATGCCAGAAACAGACCAGAAGTGAATTCTGGCCTCAGTACAAGAAGTGGCAAATTTCCTATTTACTCAGATACAGAAAGAATATCACCCTAGGGGTGGAGAGTTCTGAATATCAATCTTCTATGTTTCTCACTTGAAATTGCCTTATACTGTTATAAAAATGACTGCATACGTTAATTTGCTTCTACTACTTTCGGCCCCTCATCCATTTTTGGTCACTCAGCCATAACAAGACAGCAAAATCATTAGTATCCATTTTGTTAACAATGCACAGTTTGAAAAAAAGTGTCCTTCCATTTATTGCTATATGGTGTTATATATTGGACCACATTACATCAACCTTATATACCAAATATATTTTGAAGGCTCTATCCATGGAATAAGTAATTCATATTTGAAAAATTCAAGATAAATATTTTTGTGAAAATTATCAATTCATTTAACTAAGACACTGGTGTTTTCTAGACACTAAGATGTGATTATTAAAAAAGAGAAAGCATTTTATTATATGCAGTAACTTAAGTAACTGAAACCTGTATGTGTTTACCTATGAGTATACTCAATCTGTTGTCAGAGTAAAGATTACACAGTAAGTTACTTTTTATATTATTTGGAAGATTACTGCCTGCGGTAGAATTGTTTTTGTAGAAAACAGTGATATTTTACACCATGTGAAAATTCTGTTTATATAGGTGTGGTGTGAATCATGCTGCATAGATGCAATTATTGATCAGAAAAGAAGAAAGGATCTTTTGGGACTGTATTGCAAATTGATGTATAAGGACTATTCACTGCAATATTTTTCATTTCAAGATAGCGTGTTCTGTATCAAGATAAATAATTCTATCATTTCCATTTAGTTTAGGAATTTCTTGAGCTTTCTAAAAAGTCAGTTTTTAACTACAGGTGTTTGTAGTAAATAAGAATTTTCCAGAGATTTTAATATGAAACAGTCAATTTAATACTATCTTTGCAATCCATGACAATTGTGAAATTAAAGCTTCTGCATGCAGACTAGAACATTGAATCTCTAGACCAAAAGATAATCTTATTGTAGCGTTTACTAGCAAGCAGGCAAGCACAAGAGACGATTATTACTCTTAAATAGCAAAACCACAATCATATCTAAGATGACCTTATGCAGGTTTCTTAATTTTTGTTGTTTTAGCAAGTTGCAATTTTAGTGAATTCCCCTCATATTGTCTAAATTTGTTGAATAAACTTTATAATGGCATTGTTTCTTAGGTGAAGTGGTGTAATGGTGATGACTCACTGTGTAAATGAATTCTTATTTTTCAGAATACGATCTTTCAAAGCTGAGAGATTTCATTGATCAGCAAGCTGATGCTTATGTGGACAAGGGCATCCTGGACAAGGAAGAGGCTGATGTAATTAAACGCATATATGGCAGCCTGTAAAAAGCTGGTGGCCGCTGAATGTAGAAAACTAGTATAGCTTCCCCCACTCCCAGCTCAATGACTAATGATCTGTTATTTTGAGGATATCATTAGAAGTGTTCTGTTTACATTGTACTGACAACTTTTTAGACAGCAGTGAAGAGCTGTAGTGCTCTGTACACTGACTGCACACTGTATTTTCCAACACTTACATGTCAATCCTAAAGGCCAAATTCTTACATTGAATTTCTATTTGACAAGGTAAATATTTATGTGATGTTCTCTTCGATTTATTATTTGTGTTTGATTTATTTTTTAGATAAACCAATAGTTTCTGATGTGAAGTTCATTTAATGCTACATCATTTTGCTCTCACTCCACTAGCTTTCTAGAGATGCAACTATGTAAAGGGCATTATTACAAAGTAGTTCATAGTTCTCTGAATAAAATATTTGAAAATAATTTTCCTAATAATGTGTTCATTAATCATATTATTTTATATCCAGAAATCTTGTTTTAAAAACCTAGTACCAGGATTTCCTGACCATATATGTATTTCTTTGTATGGCATTCTGTAACTTCGAGTATAGTGTCTTTAGCTAACTAACACATCTTTGATAATACAATTGCCTTTCAGATTGAATGAAAGAGCTGTATTCTCCCTGATTTTTCTTTACTTAGCTTGTATTAAATATTCACTTTTTGGTGCACCTTTTGATGACTGTGCATGCATAATTAGTTGAATTCCTGATGCGAGTAGCCTGATAACGAACATAAATAGCCATTAATTTATTTTAAAAACAAAGGAAAGCAAAGCAAATCGAGTCATTTTGCAGGAGAAGGGGAGGCTGCAGCTAGAGATGTGTTCAGGAATAGAGGCCCTGTTTTTCAGATACCCTTAAAGAACATGTCAAATGTCAGCATCACTGAATATCAAGTCAGTGGTCTATTCACTGACTTATGATCTGTATTACTACTATAGGGAAAATTATTTCTTGCCTTATGTATGCTAACATTAGCCAAGTAGTTGATACCTCCCAAAGAGTGAAAAATTAAAATAACAAAAATATGGCTCTCATTCTTTATTCACTTACAGTGTTTGTAAAGAATAACTTACAAGGTCTTTTCAAGTTTAAGTGAATGGATAATTGTACAGATGAAGAACTCATGAAGCAAGAGCAAAGGCCAAGAAGTGGTTAAAAAAAAAAAAAAAAAAAAAAAAGTGAGCTTTAAACTGAGTTCCAGAAGATGTTTGTCCTGAGACTTATCCCTTGCAGCAGTCCTTTGTCTAAAAGAGCTCCCAGGAAAGTTTTTTTCTCTTTACATATTGCTTCTTCCTTAATAGCTGAGGTTATCCTTCCTCTGGCTTTTTTTAGAAAACCCATGATACATTTAAGATTGCTACAGTCAAAAAATACTAGCTGATGCTGAGGTGGGTATCTGCCCCACACTGCAGGGAGCTGCTGACTTGCAGTAATGCCTGTCCACCATGGGTCCTGTTAATGTTTAATAGGCAGATCATTTCCTGTCTTATTTTTTCAGCACATCTGGATGCTAAGGAGGAGGAGATCTGAACAACATTTCTTAGCCAACTGAAATGGACTTTGGAATCCCTGCAAAGCATAAATTATCAACAGAACATCATTGGTAACAAATATTAAAGGAATGTAGCAGCAATGAGCTATAACAGCATACCTATTTGAAAACTGATGATATATAAGTTCATGAATCCTTTCTAGCATCCAAAAGCACATCCCTACTTGCCCATACACATCCTGCTGTGGATCATTGATTTACAGTATCAGTCACTAATGGTTATATTTTTAAGGTTTGAAAACAATATTTGGAAATGTAGTCAATATAGCTTCCTCTGTGAAAGATAGTCCCTAGAAGCACAAGAGAAAACAATTAGAAAAAAAAGAATTCTTGTTATATCAGATGAGTATATTTGTTTTCTTCTAGACTTGCTAATTTTATTTTTCTATTTGCTAATGTTCCCAAAGAACAGTGTCTCTCTTTCACATCCCTTTTTATCTCAGTTGTTTTCTGCAACAGCTTGCGACTTGCTTTATTATGTGACTGTCACACTAGAATATTTCACAGTGGACAATTTTCCAAATTTAGATTTACCAGAAAAATTAAGAGAAAGATAACCATTGACCTTTGCAGTTGGGGAAGCAGTAGTAATCTAATATCTGCATTAAAAAAAAAAAAAAAAAAAAAAAAAAAAAAAAAAAGAAAGAAAGAAAGAAAGAAAAAGAAAAGAATGACATTTTCTTCCTCTATGGTTGTTTTAAAAAAGAGCAAACTTTCTTCTCCTGTCAAAAATAATGAGTAGCATAATACTATTTTTAGATTTTGTTAGAAGTTAGTTTCTCACTTTGCCCTCTCAGGAATCTCTGCAGGGTCTCATACTAACAGAAAGGTCTCATCATTAAATAACTCCTGATTATGAACAGTTTGTGTCCACCAAAAGGCTACTCTAATATTTTTTAACCTCTCATTTTCTATAAATTTCATAACTTCAACAAAAAAAAAACAGATGGTATAATTTAGAAAAAGAAGGTCAAACAATGAGTGTGGCCTGGTTCTGGTTCATAATATGCACATTCTTTGACCCATTCTGTGCTTACCCTGCTGCAGTGCATCACTTAAAGCATACGTGTCAACCTGTTAGATCAGCGTGATTACTAGCAGAGAGCAGAACAAGCCCTTTCATAGACAGGGGAGCAATCCCAGTTGATGTTCTTCAAAGCAGATTCACTTCTCACCCTGACTAAGCCTGCTGAACTTGTTAATTTGGCTTCCTCAAATACTGGTTTGATTGTTGCTGCATCAAGACAAGTTCTATCAGCCACATCACTTTTCAGAACAGGTCAGTAAAGATGCAGTCAGCCTGATGAATCACCCAGCATTTCAGAAGCTCTTTGACTTAGGCTAAATGAAGTCTAATTGAATAACTCGAATTAAGACCTGCACTATTGAGCAGTCCTTATTTTGAAGGGAGCAGTTGGAGCTCATCACTAACTCGACATCTGTTACTAAGTATTTTCAACACCTGCACGTCTCTGGTTCTAATATTACAGAAATCACTTCTGTTTATATCTCTACTGGATGCTTCATTCTGTAAGTTATCACTGAAAAGTGTAGCAAGTACAATATAAATGGTATTCACATTATCAGCTTTTCTATTAGGCTATTGTATATTGTACTTTATTAAACACTTTAGTACAAGCTATAGTACTACAAGACTGCTTTTTTGTGTTAAAGATAACACATCTTTTATATCCAGTGCCTAGTTTTTTGAGGAAGCCCTGCACCATGGAGCAATGGGAGTTTATAAGAGCTATCTACAGGAGGAGGGAAGCCCCATCTTTGACAAAGTTAGACGGAACTACAACACCTGATGATTGAGCTGATTTGACGTATCAGGATTTTAATTGCCACATTAGAAATGAATCTCAGGTGAAAACTTTTTATTGAATATGTACCATATTCCATTGGAAAGGATCCTAGTCCAAATCTGCACAGGTTTTGACTTTTTACAAGCTTTAAATGAAGAAACGTAAAAAAAAATTGAAAGTTTGTCCATCAGAGAATAGCTATAAAACTAGGAAGTTTATCTGTACTGCATGCTTCACTTCCACCTGGACCTCCCCTGTTCAAACCCTAAACCACAACTTGCAGGACAAGATATTAAAAATAGCTATTTTGAAATCCTAAGAACCCTTTATTCACAGGGCAGAGAAACTTCATCTTGAATTATCCTCAGTATACTAAAGACACATTACTTCTAGGCATCACTTGCTCTTATCTGTTTTCGTTTTTCTTTGAATTTAATGTATCTGAAGTACATAACATGCCTGCTCTAAAGTGTGTTTGAACAGCTGCCCTGCACAAAGACTGCATAAAGTTCAGGATTGCCTAGAAACCCAGCAGTAGCGTAGCCTAACCCTCTGCGCAGATCTTCTGGCCTTTGTTTCAACAGTACTGGAAAAGACACTGTTTCTAATTCAAAAGCTTACATTGAATTATGGGAATCTCCAAACTGTGTAACTAAACCCACTTGAACAAAGAGCATGCGAAGTTTGCTGAGGTACAGTAAAGCAATTTCTAAAAATCTAAAAATTGTTTTATCTATACAACAAGGTGGGCATTCTGTCCTTGTGTTTACCCTACAGATTATGAAGTATCAAATACATTTACCTAAAAACCAGACACTAATTAACCACAACAAAAATCTGTTTGTTTGTTTGTTTGTTGTTTTTTGTTTTTTTGTCTATATTACAGTATGTTGCCAGGACAAAGTATGATTTTTGATTACGATTTTGATTTGACTCAAACAAAAGTCAGGCAATTGAGCTGATCCTGGAGTGCAGCCGCAGCATCCAAGGGCGCTCAGGTAGCCAGTTGGCCTCAGCCTGGCACAGCACCTGCCCCAACCAGATCAGGTCGAGGAGCAGGCACAGGTTGCCAGGGCCATGTTAGGGAGTGGGCACAGGCGTCCGTGGCCTGCTGGGAAGCCCCACAGCTGTGAAGAGCAGCTTTTGGCCAGGACAAGGCTTGGATGGTCGCGCTGGGAAAGAGAGCTGCCTGTTGTGATACCTAAGGCAATACAAATCCCTACCTGGCTTTGAATTTTTATTCCTAGTTCTAGGAAATTAAGATGGAAGCCATATAAAAAGCATATTGCTAAAAGTTTTCTTTCACTTTGAAAGAGCAGTAAACTATACAGATGAGCTTATAAATAGGAAATTGCAGCTGTTCAACAGGGATGCTGCAATTCTTTACTGACAGCATTATGAAGCTTAGATGAATACTTTAAGGAAAAATCCAAGATGTTTAACAAGTGGCTAATGTATTAACTATGGGGAAAAGAGAGGATGGAATCAGGCGGGCTCAATTTACAGACTTAAATCGAGGCCTTTCTCAGAACAGTGAAGGCTTATCAGTGTGCTTTCAGTAATTTGTATTAAAGTTTAAGTTGACTGCTCAGTTAGATCAAATAGATTTCGGAAACCTTATTAATAGTAAACAGGTCTCATAAACAACTCTAAACCAACTCCTGGGTTAAGTAAGAGTAGTGGTAGGTTGACAAAACACTTGAGAGCCTAGAAACCTGCAGAAAATAACAATTATTTGACTTAAAGATTACCTGCTTAGATTAAATGATATCTAGGTTGTAGTAAGATGGATTTGTTCTGTTGAACTTTCTCTACTGTTTGCTAGAAGATGGCTTCCTACTTAGTTTTATTAAAAGTCTATTTTCTAGCATTACTAATCAATGGCAAAATCTGTTGGCGTTACATTCTTTAATCTGTTTACTTCAGCAGCACAATTGTTAAAATTGATTCCAGCAGCTCCTGCTACAAATTTTCAGTTAGTTTCCTATACTTGAACTTGAAAAAGTAATGCACTAGTGATATGAGATCATATTTTAAGAGTAAAACTTTAAAAATTTCAGTGGACCTTTCAAAAAAATGATTAAAAGACTGTGAAATATATGGTTCCTTTAGCTGCTCATAAACGTAGATGTGATACATAGGTCTGGGGCAATGTGTTTGTCTCTTTTTCCACTGTGGAAATCTTTCAGTGGTGATCTGCATTTCTTGGAGGCAGTATGATGGTGCTTAGCCTTTTGAATGAGAAAACGCACACGCTTACTTACCAAGGGTCAGCTGATGTGGTCACTTGACTATGTATTTGAGGCACAATCTGAACTGCCACAGAATTAAAGGACTCTTGACCGTGAAGTGAATCAAAACTTGATTCCAGTAATAGATACTGTTCCTTACTCTTCAAATTGTCCTCCAAACAATTCACAGTGGTTTTTTTTTCGCCCTTTCTATGTCAGTGTGTCAATGCTCTCCCCTGTCCCAATCCCTATCTCTTTATGTTTGGACTCACGAAACAAGGGTGGTACTTTGTATTTAACTTATTCATTCTTTTGACTTTTCTTTGTTTATATACATTTCCAGGCCTATTAGTGATAGGGGGAAAAAAAGGCATCCAACAGCTCTTATTACTTATAGGCTAGAGAACATTACTTAAGATATTAAATGCTAACACTTCCTCAGTTGCAGCAGCTATGTATGTATGGAACAGCCAAATTTGGAAAGGCAAGGAGAGGCCCAAGGATCCTATACCATTTGCTAAACCAGAGTTATCCATGGCTGCTTTCAGAAAAGTTTAAAGATGAAGAAGCGTGAGACTGAAAAGTGTGTCAAATAGCCACTTCCTCAGTGCTGCTTCACGGAGCAGAATTGCCTCACGATTACTTCATATGGCTGCATACAAAGTGAGCATGGCTAAACTTAATGGAAACATAAGGAACTTCTCCTTTATGAGAATTACTTAATTTATGTGTGGCCTATGAAGATTTTTAACTCACTAAGGTTTAAAAACAACAATGGCAACTAGCTATAGCTCCTGGGAAGGAAAAAAAGCGTCTCCTTGAAGGATATGCATTTAAAATAGAAACAGCTAACAAAAAATAGCTCCAGCCGCCTCATTTTTTTCCACTTTTCTAGGGGAGAGGAAGCAGCCAAAGGGCAGAACCTTCCTTAGAATGAGGACTGTAAAGGATACTATTTTCCCTGAAATCAGTAGTATCTAATACATCTGATGTAATTAGGCAAATCATTCTTCATGAAAACCAGACTGGAAGCAAGCTAGTTTTATAATGAAGAGGCATTTATTATTGGTATTTTTCTATTTATTAACTTAAAATTACACAAAGTATAACTGCACACAAGAACATATACCTGATATTTCAATGTCACTATCTCACAAATAAAAATATCTTTTGCTGTAACTCTTAGCAAAAATCCACTTTGCAAACAGTTCTTTTGACCATAAAGGCTTTAATCAAAACAGGTCAAATTCCTCTTTCTAGGAATACACAGATGTTCTTATCATCACACAGACACACAGAGTTCAGAGACAAGTTCTGCAGCCCTGAAGTAGACAGAACTCCCATAGCAAACTTGCTGTGTCTGCAGAGTAAGTATATTTCCATTATTTATAGTTTGTCATTGACAAGCAAACTTACTTAATATTTTTAAATACTTAAAACAAATTTCACACTTTAACAAGTATTTACAAAATGTTTACTAAAGATCAACATCCTGCATAAAGGTGACCTCAAGGATATATTGTTGCTACCATGCTACAATTTGCACAGAAGGGATATAAAGGCCATTACTAGTTTTGGAAGGCTTAAACCTTTTGTTGATATAGCATAAGAACATTAACCTGTGGAAGGCAGAAGAGGTCATAATTTCAGTGCAATTACACAGTCAGTGAAACTACCCATTCATGACTTGTTTAAAGTACATCATGATGATGAGTCCAAAAGACTTTTTTTATTTTCTTTTTTTTTTTACTTATTGACCATTTAGTTCTTTAAGAACTGATTTCATTGGAAGTTTTCAGGCCATCATGTCTGTCTTCTACTGGTGATGATAGGAAGAAGTTGCATAGGGACCTTCTTCGTTCTCCTCCTCTCTAAAAAGAAAATCATGATCAGTTCAGGAAAACATGCATCACATCTCAATAGCAAAACTCACAAAAATGCAGATAACTTTTTTGTAATGGATCAAAATAGGCAAGACTGGTATTTCATAACAAATACTACTTGCAGTCTAACTGCAGCATACTATTTGTTGTATACGTCCCAGGAATTCTCATTATTTGTGTCATGAATGGAAACCTGAAAACAAAGGTGTAGTAGTTCAGTAGTATATTGGAACATGTTTACTCAACTGTTTCTGACACTACAGTCCCAACTCTAAGAAATACTGTAAATGATAAGCAAGTGGAGCACATGCTGAGGTTCCAGTATTATTGCTCTCCCTGTATCTCTCCTTTCAAGATAAAGACTTAATTGTAGGTTTGTTTATGGCTTTTTGAGGAGGGCAGAGGATGCAGATGGAGCAACTGATGCAACAATAGGAGTAGTCCATCCTAGTTAAATAGATGGACCTGGGTCTTAATGCTGCAGTCTGTCCTTCAGTGGACTCCTTTATATATCCTCTTTGCACATCAGTCAGTATTGAGACTAATCACTTGTATGGCTCTTCACAGAAAATTGTTGCCCACAAACTTACTATTAATGCAGTGACTTGATAAACAATTGAGTACCTATTAAATCTTAGGAAAATCAGTCTGCCTACTGTTTGCTTGGTAATACTGCTTTTTTTTAAGTTATGTAAACCTATTGCGGTGCAGCAACCAGTATCAAGCATGCTAGATACTCGAAAGATCACTAATTTCCAGTACATCACCAGTACGTCTTCAAAATTACATGTTACTAAGAGCATACTCTTAAAGATAACAAAGCAACTGCTGGCAATATGTTAGTGATTTGGTGACAACTTAACAGTTGTTTCAGAACGAGTTTTAAATGATTTGCAGTTACTTTTAATGCTGTATGTGCCTACAAACACAGATAGTTATTCATACAGTTTAATAATGGTATAGGGGATGGACACTTTAAATAGCTGAGTATACCTCAACAGTGTTTCAACTCCAAAAGTCGTATCGACTTTTTTCCTACAATCCTAACAATGTTCATTCTGCGCCTTAAATCTTGTATAGAATAAAATAGAACAGAATAGAATAAAAATTGGAAAAAACCTATAAACTAACCAAGCAACTGAGTACAAGCACAGATTTTTTTCTAACTCGTTCCTATTTGTAAGTAGTCTAGCAAAAAAATGTTTATTTCTAAGCCAAAAAGATATGAGATTTCTTTTTGCCTTGTGACAAACTTGTCAAAAAATTAAACCTCCCACAAAATATGGCTGTGAATTAAACTAGCAGCTATTTAATTTCAGGGGTGTGTGGTTACAATGGTAATGAAAAATTTTTAGTTTTTCTTGCGAAATGTACTCACATTAGTGACACTATAGATCCAACACTAAGCCTGATTCTTCAGAAAAGATATTACTTCAAAATATATGCAGATTGCCTGCATCTTAAATCTCATCAATTCTGAATTGCAGAACTGCCAAGGAATACTATAATCCACAGGCACATTTCATAATAGCTGGCATGAGGGTAAAGTAACAATATTTGAGGGGAATTTTTTGAGGGAAGGAACAATTAACTTTTAAATGAGTATAAAGCACAGTTAATCTATAAAATGTCTCAAGATAGTATTTTAAAACTTGTTCAGAAGTGAAACCCATCAACATACTAAGGTTAAAAGACTGGAAAAGGAAGAGCTAGAAAATGCAACCTGAGCTGAGGCTCAGTGGAGGCTGACTATTTTAAAAAGTATGTTCTGAAGCCCATACAAACACCTTCTTGAGGCAACTGGTTTCCAGCCACATATGCCCAGAATACAATTGCAAATAGCAGTCTCGCTTGTTTGAGGATGAAGCTAACCTCTAGAATTTCAGAGCTTAGGATGAGGGATTCAGCAGGTAAAATAGAAGAGGGGCTATTTGATTAGGGTCTCCTTTATCTAATTCTTCTGGCTATATTAAATCCCATAAACTAGATACTGAAGAATTGCTGCTCCCATTTTTTAAAATTTAATTCAGGAGAATCAAAAGCAAGTAACTTGTATCATCTGATTGTCTCCTATCACATTCAGAAGTTCAAATGCATCAATATCATCAGAATGGCAAGGGGAAAAATCTATTTTCTCTGCTTATAAAAAGCATATTTTATTACATAGCTATACATAAAATCTTAGTTTTAAAAGCATTTAGTCTTCCTGCAGCCAAAGCTGTTTTTGCAACTTACATAATCATTTTCTTTAGCGAAGAAGAAATTTGTTAATTATTCAGTACAAAGACATTCACATTTAAATACTTTAATTTTTAAATACTTCAAGATAAATCAAACAGCCCAAAAAGTGAGCTTCTGTATCTTGATTAAATATGAATTTAATAAAGCAGTGACAGTCCAGCAGGGGAGAAATTCACTTTTTATGTTGTATACTGAAAATTACTTAGTACTTTTTAGTTTCACTATCTGTTTATGTTTTTGGAGAATGTTGTCATTGCTTAACTCTAAAAGCTGAGAATACAAGTGTAGGCAGCTAAAATGTGGCAGAGCTGGAGCAAAAAGATCTCCCTAATCAGAGGCTACCATAATCAGCCTCCTTTCTACCCTTCTCAGAAACATTAATGAAAGAATGTTCCTCGCATCCATTATGACATGACAGCTACCAAATCTTAGACCGCAGCTGTGGTTGTTTATGGTGGATAGTAAAAGTAAGTGTGCAGAACTGAAGAAATGCTGATCTTATATTAGTAGGTATTTGCAGACTTCAAATATTCCATAATGCAAAACAACAGCCTAAGTTGTTCATCTCCAACTCACTTTTAAAATACATATTTGTACTATAGGTTCTTACATGGTAATTGGCAGAATCGGGCAGAAGTCTGGCATTTGGTCTCAGACAACTTTGAGGGGTTTCTGTATGTGACAAGGACATAAGAACTATTCAGCAGTTATGCTTGAACTTAAGTGAAGCAGTGACTTGTTTTAACGCACAGTTAAAACATTTCTGTCTGAGGTCTGTGCATGCTGCAGAATGCAGTAAGGGGTCTAAGCAAGGACAGCTTCCAGTCTTCTATCCCAGAGAGCAGTACGAAGCCATGTGGAGAAATCTACTAGATTCTGCTCCAAACTCAGGTAATGATCAAGAATGTTTAATCATGTAGATCTTCAGAACTGTATGGACTAAGTCTTAAAGTCTGTTTAGCTCACTTAAAAATAAGCCAAGCTTTATACTAGATAAGATTATATACTAGTAGCTCTGGTAAGTGGCCCACAGAAAACAGCATGGCAGTATGCTTACATTTAATATATAAACATAATTTTTTCCTTCTATTTTTGAGACGCTTAAAATAGCAAAGTGGTAAGTCACACTGCAATGTTCTCCTTCATGCAAAGGGGAAGGAACAGCAAAGCACAACAGCATTTCATAGTGCTGCCTTTCCCTGTTTGCAGCTCCCACTTGGCTCAGCGATTTGCAGGTGCAGAAAAACACCTATTATAAGCTTTTATATACACCAGGCCACAATAACAAATACTAACAGCCACATTCATAACACTCAACGCACACCTGTGACTGAACAAATGAACTGCAATCTAATGTGTGGATGCTTCTAGCATTCACCCTTAAAGGAGGCAATAATCTGAGTACACAGGCTAACAGCTTTAGGAATCCTAAAAACACTGTTCTCCACAGCCAGCTTCATTCACTGAGATATCTGTATTCTTTTAGCTGATGCTGGTGACTGGACAATTTAACTAACCTTGCTATCAGTTTCAAACATTTCAACATCTTACTCTTTCCTAGGCAACTGAGCAGACTACAAAATCTGTTCCAGTGCTGCATACCAGTAATTATATTGGCTAATATAAGCAATAATTATTAGTGTGACTCTGTTCAATTAACAAGGCGCTCAAAATCAGTCATTGCAAAAGGCAATTGCAGAAAAATGTGACCTGACTCAGAAGCGTGCCATGTCCTTAGTGTTCTAGTCTATCATAGTGCTACCTTAAAATTTTAAGGACTCTTAAGGAGTTTGTCTAAGAGTTCTTGTATTCAGTTGTCTGATACACAAACCATCACTAAACTCTAAATATCAGATTGAGCATACTGAAATGCGTATAATAGCATCTTGGACAAGAAAAAACACTGGTATATTTTCTCTAAAACTACTACAAATTGCATTTCTGTCACATGCTAATAAAACTAATGCATATTCTTCCTTAATTTCATAATGAATACACAAAACTCCATTTATGATGGCTGTTCAATTCTCAAGATCCCCTGCTGAAAACAAGGGACAGGAGAGATATGGGAGAGAGAACCAGCTCCTCCTGGGGAGCTGCTTTAGCAGATGTTGCCAGAGAGGCTTTGAAGTTCATGGCATAGCAACCTTCCAGTGTGGGACAAGAAATACCATCCATGGTATATAGCTTAAAGATAACTCTTTGGCTCTTGGCAACAGTTTCCCTCTAGTCCTGCTCTTTGCTTTGGCCTTTGTAGGCATTCACTTTAGACCTCTGGCACTTCCTACCAGACTGAAAAGAAGTGAACACAGCTGGAGAAAATAAGACAAAGATGGCTTTCATGAGTCATGACCGAAAGCCAGAGATGGTGGGGTGGAAGGTGACCTCAGAAAGGCTTTATCGGACATTTAGGAAGTCTTCATTTTCAGAAGTTTTGGACATCATCCTTTTAAGCAGTCTAAGCAAAAATGTATGTTAGAAAAAGTGAGGTGGTCAATAGATCATTCAGGATATGAAACCAATTGACAATTCTGGAGTTTGTACTGTTCTCCTGAGGCTTCTTCAGGACATGTAAGAGCAAGAACAACTTTGGTAAACACTTAAGTCTGGAAAGACAGAATTGGAGTTGCTATAGAGTTCGCCTGTTTCTCTCTTCCTGCTAGAAGTTAGATATGCACTGGCCTAAATCTCCACAGAGTATCTGTGTTTTGGTATCAACCAGTAGGGCTGAGGAGGGCTCAAATGAACTTGATTTATATTTGCAACAGTAGCTCAGTGCTTTAAGTTACAACAGTGGAGAAGATGATTCCACCTTATCCTGAAACACTCAGAAATACTTCACATGCTTCTATGCTATCAATGTGTAGTAACATGCACTTAACATTGATGGGAGTATAGATGAAAATATAAGTAAAATTCTATTTGTAGAATAAATACACATATAAGTATTTATGATATATGTATGATGTTACCTAATCTGCAAAATCTGTAAGACTTAGAGTGGAAATTGACCTCTGCTATTAGGAGAGCTCATTAATTTAAAATGTTACTTTTCCAGGCCTTAAAACACAAGACAGCACAGCAATTCTTCATGTGTTAAGGGTTAAAATACTGTCAGTGAAAGTTCTGGAGAATCTAGTTCTGTAATACTGTAATACTAGAATTTTGCTTGCCTCCTAAAAAAGCTTTTTCCCTGAGTCCAGGAGTCAGATTTGTAAGCACGTGTCGAAGCTCTGCACTGCATGCTTCATGTATCATCATGATTAACAAAAATCTGTGCTCTATGCATAATTAACAAAATTACCTGCTAAATTCAAACATGAGGGAAAAGTAATTTGTCCTCTGTATGCATTACTCTTGCAGAATTCAGTAGCAGACATTCATTTCCCAAGCCATAACCTAAGCAAGGTAGGAAACCGACACAAGTAGTAACAATGTTCTACTCTTGCAATGTCACTCTCCTGATATTGACTCTGTTCATGGTGCAGCAAAGTCTCTAAGTGAATTTCCTCCTGCATATTAGCATGTTTTGTTCATTGGATGTTAAAATAATTGAACTCTTTTGAGAGAGTCCACAGGTTCCTTCCATCCAGCTTAATCACTGGGTCAACAACATCTACTCTGTGTTAGATAGATGCACAGATATGCATGGATAATGATTGCAGCAGCACTTACTTTGCTAGAAATGCTCTGCATGGTATCAAAGATAACATAGGTTAAATGAATTTGTATGGAGGGATTTAAAGTCCAATAGCTACATTTCTTCTTTCATATGATCAGATCAAAGGAAAAATTGAGAAGTGTGCTAACATGATGTGTCACTAACATGTTCCAGCCTTCTCTGATACAGTATTATAGCCATGATACCATCAGGATAGCAATGAAGACTTGTGTGCACAGTGCAATCAAATTAATTAGACTCTTAAGCTGTTTTATGAGATTTTTGCAAACGAGGTTTGTCCAATTGCTCAATGCAATATATTCTTCCCCTTCAAATGCTCGTCCGTTGAACTAAGTTTTTTTTAAATTGCTGAAATCACCTATAATACTATATTAAAAAGATGATGGAATTCTAAGCTCTCCATGTGGAGGAAAAAAGGTGAACTTTCAGGACCAAATCTATTGAGTATAAGGCAAAAATAATACAAAATCAGAGTATCTGAGGTGAGCCGGGATGATGGATGAAACTTTGCATTAAACAGCTTCTCAAAAGCAATGTACGTATGTGCAGACATGACCTCTTTTCTCTCTGGAGTAAGAGAAGATACCAGTCTCATGCAGCTATGTCTGTTGTTGTTATGAGAAATGCCAGCTCAGCATTGCCCAATTATGCAATTTCTGCAGAGAACAGGCCAAAAAAACAGCCAGGAAACTGCTCATGAGCAAGTTTCTGAAGGAGGGTGAAAGGTTGGGGAGGTTCATCCCCAAGGTCAGGGGAAGAAAACATACACCACTGAAGTCCATTCTTCTTCTTCTTAGTCCTCCTCCTACACTCAATAGTATCTCTACTCTGTGCATGCGCTACATGTGTCAGAGGAGGGGGTAATGATTACTGCAGAGGGGTCAAAAGGCACTGTTTTTACTTGGAATTAAAAGGTGTGTGAGCTCTTTGCTATAGAGGAGGTACTAAAGAAAAGGAGGAAGTCTACATATCCATAAAGGGAGGGACCACTTAAAGAAAGGAGGTAGGACAGTTTAACTGGAAAAGACCTGCAAAATAGAGTATATTTGTACCATTACAAAGCAACTTAGGACAGAGGAGAAAAAAACAGTCACGCCATGCTATACATTATCACCCTCCACGCAGTCTCTGGTTTAATATTCTACTGAAAAATCTGAGTTCACTTAAATAGTTGTCTGCTTAAATAGCAAAACATCTTAGTGAATACTGTCTTACTAACTTTCACAGATATTACTGCTATTCTATGAGGTACATAAATTCTGAAGCGGCTTTTATAACTGCGATATCAAGGCATCTGCCAATGGTGTACTGTACATGTGTGTGGTACATGATAATAGCACAGATTTGCTGTTGAGAAATTAAACAGCTACAGCCTGAAGTAATCCACAAAGGGAGTTCAACTTGGACTTACAGAAGCCTTCAGGATGAAATTAAGATGCTGAATATTAAAAGTGGTATTTACCTGACAGTGTCATCTTTTAGTTTTCTGGCTGCTTGTTTGGATAACTTAATCTGCAAGTCCAATCTCTGTAGAAAATCTTTGGCAGATAGTTCTTCTGGTGCAGTTGGCTGATTGTCAGGCTCTTGAGGACTGGGAGAAGAACTACTGTCTTCCTGAACTGTGGCTAGTCCTTCATCACAAGAAGGGGAGCTGTCAACAGTTTCATTTTCAGGAGACTCCAAAGAATTAAGTCCATTGAACAATAATGGTTTCTCTGATATAACAGGAATATTCAGGGTTTTCCTCAGAAATATACAGTCATTAGTGAACAGTTTATTTGCCCGCTTTATTTGTTCCATCTGAAAAAGACAGGAAAATGTAAGTTATTAGGTTTTGGCACAGTATAAAATGTCACCTTTCTGAATGACCGCAGTAATCTCCAGTTACTATAAAAACATACTTTGCAGCTGCAATGACTCTTGTTGTCTTAAATGTCTTCTTGCATTTCAAAATTACTTCAGAGTGGATGCTCTGTCTTGGCCTTGTTAACACATTAGCTTTTCCCTTATATGCAGACTTGACTCCACAATATTGGAATATTTCCAGAGGTCTTGCAACAAATAAAGATGTTTTTCTTAAATAGTCTTCTAATTGGCTCACGTGAACAACTTTCCAAAGAAAAAAAAAATGCTATTGCAAAAACAATACTGTTCTGGATTTATAGTGCAGTGTAAGGCTGGACTGTTGGCAGCTGCCCTAGCTAAACTAGTATTCATAATCTAAATAAGTGGTGATCAAGTTACACCAAACCTTCTAGGACATGCTAGTTATGAACAGCAAGTTCTACAAATTTTGGAAGAACAGTATACGCCTCACAGTATTTTTTTTCCTTGCCGATGTAACAAAATCAGATTTGCAGCTGAAGTCTTGCCTTTCAGTGAAGTCAGCTAGTAAAAAGAATAGGAAACTCTTAAATGTTTTGTGACATGGTTGCCTAAGATAGCAGCTTCCTGTCCAGTGAACAGCATGATCAACAGCAACATCTTGTATGTAATGCACGTGAACTGCCATCATACAATTATTAAATACCTCTTTTTGCAGTTTTACTTGAAGCATTCTATATGACCTACTCATCAGCACAGATGATGACAAACTATAGCTGAACAGGCCCTATCTTTCTCTGAGTATTAAAACAGGAAGCCCTCCTTCTTCTCTAGCTATGGAATGTGTAATAGCTTCTCAGCCATACACTTTACTGAATAAGAAAAGCTCCCAGTAAATCTTTATACTGCCTCCTTACTAATAAGCATATTCTTTAAGGACTTATTCATAAAAATTTCCCCTGCAAGTCAGTAACAGTTGAAAACTAGTTTTCTATTTCTCAATTACAGGCTATAAAACTACTGCTGAAATCAGTATCTATGATCATAAGACTTTTATAAAATTTTGTTATAACCTGGGCTTATGAAACTGCTAAGAAAAGTCCTAATTAAGTGAAAAGAAAGAAAAATGACTATTCGAATTCTCTGGTGACTGCAGTAAACATTGATCCCTAATCACTACAGTACTGTAATGATAAATGCACTTTAAACAAAACCTGCTTGAAAACAAGTATGAAGAGAATTGAAAATATGTCTTGCTTGCATTAGAAGAGTATTGTTCATTTTTATTAAACTAAATGGAGCTGAATTGGATAAGAATACTGTTATGTCTTGTGATAATAGTAACCTTATAATATAATATATATACTATACTATATATATATACTTATATAGATAATATATATATATAGTTACTATATATAGTTACTATAGATAATAGTAAACAAGTATAATTGTTCAGAACTATAGAAGGGCTCTAAGCACTAGCCAGTCACTACTACAGACTTTAAAACATCTTGAGTTTAATTCTTGGATCATGAACATTTTCTAAGACTGATAAGCATAAAGTGGTAGAGCAGTCTTTTAAACTCAGTTCTGCCACTGCTTGGAATCCTTCCCAACTGCAAAAGAGAAAACTTAACAGACAAGAACAGAGTTAACATGTTTGTGTCTCTCTTACACTGAAGCTAATAGAAGATGAAGCTGCTTAAAACTAAGGGAAAGTAGGGAAATGTTAGCCTTTGTTCCCTGATATGCCCTACCCCTATAGAAACACTTGAGAAAATGCAAAAGCAGAAAGGTGTCCTTGAAGGAACTTAAACATGGCCCACTGGCCAGAGTGTCCTTGTTTACACAAGGGAACTAGTGAAAGGTAGGATGCAAATTATCAGCATGCCAATCTGCTCCAGGCTGTATGACCACTTCCATAATCTGGATAAAGCACTGCATGCAATGTAGACATACACTGTGCAGTAAGAGTATTTATCTGCTGTAGAGCCATTAGAGATCTGTGGACTAGCCACAGCTGTGGTGTCATCATGCAGCGATGTATTTGCTTGGATCCTTAGAGTCTGAAATCTTTCTCCTCAAAAATAAATCAAAGATTCTCTCTAGAAAGGCTGGATGCCTGGAAAAGGGATAGTAGTTGAAATGGAAAAGTAAAGCTCAAGAACTGAGTTGTTTCTATCCAGTAAATATATGAAAATGGTATTGTCTCTGGAGAGATAACCTCAACCTGTTACTGCAGATGGCCCACCTGATGGCATGGTTGGGTTTAATAATCCCTTTCAAAAGGGGAATAATTAAGATCCAGTGTTGAACCATAAGTTACCTGTTCAAATAAAAGACTCATTACTTTTCCAGTTCCAGAAGCCTGGAAACTAATTATTTTTAGTTAACCTTACATAGTACAGTACATATCTTACTGCCTGAAAGGCACAAAAGAAGCTTTGCCTGACTTACTAGTGAGACTTATAATGGACACTAAAAAGAAGTTTAAACATCAATTGTCATAATTTCTAAAAGTCTATTTTAAAGATATTTCTAACGTTTCATTTCCTTGTGTCAGTCTCATTTAAAATGATTGTTGGAGTCTTTCTCTATAAAATACACTACCAAAGCTGAAACTTCATCTCTACTGCAGGCTGTCTTGTCCTGGGGCTAGGAAGGTGATGCTTCAGTAGCTGATTAATAATGCACTCTATTGCTATTCTCTGACCTACTTCACTGTAATTCTAACTTCGGTTACTTCTTCCTGGAATAACTTTTAAATGTCATCTTGTGTCATTTGGAGAAGACTATGCACTTCTGTGCACTCAGTAAAGAGAAAGTAGAAAATATTTGTCTCTAAAAAGCACATCCTTTCAGCCTTCAGCAAGTTACTCAATAAGCGCACTACATTCTGCGCTCTCTGCAACTCTATATGACTAAATACATTCAGATATGTATGGAGAGTACAATTGGACAGCAATTTTCTCAACGCTTGGGAAACTTGATTGCTATTAGCTATAAACCTACTTACTGCAAAAGCTGTAGCATGGTCATCTCTTTACTATTGTGTGCTAAAGCCTTTGCTTTTAATAATGTTGCTGAAGTTGAACTATTGTATAAACTGCTGCTGAATTAGTCTATCAAAACAGCTCCCACCAGCAATGAAACCAACAGGGCTCATCCCTGTTTCCCCCAAGAGAGATGCCTGTGTGATGTAAAACAATACTCCAACTGAACCATGAATGTGATACTAAACCCGAGCTATTAATTCTCCAATGATAATTTACCCAACAGTCTTCAAAAGAAGAGCTAATGAGTATCAGCTATAGACAGCATCTGAGAGAAATGAGTGAAGGATATGAGGAAAGGACAAACAAAGCACTCTGATCTCTTTCTCCCCAACCTGTTTTCATCCATCTTAAATTGCCTATGCTAGGTCATGCCAACTCAGGCACTGGACAGGATGTCTCTCACTGTGCAGTTGCTACCAGTGACAGAAACCACATGGGGAAACTTCTAAAAACAGTAATACTTGAGGCAGTGGCAGTCTAAGATAATTCTGATGTTCCACATTACAGCAACCGTCTCTTCTAGGCAACTACAAGGGATGTAGGAAGTAAATTAAATGACCCTTTAGAGTGAATCTGTCCATGTAACTGTGTGAAGGCGCTAAGGGTCTTCATCTTGTGTTGAAATAAACATTTGCATATATTCCTACCCTCATGTGAAACCCATCAGAGCAAAACCACAATGACAGATTTCAGCTAACTTAACTGACACGGTTACGCTGACATGGAATTTCCCTTTCTCAGTTTAGGTCGACAGTGCTGCTGTTAAGGTTTCCTGATCAGAATGCTAGCATGAGATCAAAACCCAGCATCTATACCTTAAAGGCATCATTAACAAAGCAAAATTTTATTTAACCCATAATATGAACAAAAAGTTTGGTTTTTAAGTTAAATGTATGTTTTTAATATTGGATATGTCTGATCCACAACTGCATCTGAAAGATAATTCTAAAGTATTTTGAAATGCTCTTCCAGAAAACTACTTTTTTTAGTGACTTGTGTATACAAATTTTTCAGTCAAATTATTGCTGCGAGAAAAGCATTTGTGAATAAAGACTAAAACAGAGCTGAATCATTTAGGCCACAGACTTTATCTGTTACAGAAGGTACTGACAAAAAAGCAAAAGCAAACAAATCCAAAAAGCAGCTCAGGTTACCTTGCTCATCCAAAGTGCTACAAAGGAAAATCTTGTTTTGAGGCAGATCTGTGTAAATGCAAAATGCCACTAATCCTCATGTCAAGCAGCTTTGGTCAAAAGTGATTTGACCAAGATTGATCAAAATCTTTCTCCAGGGAAGGGAAGTAGACTTTTAAGTGTCAGAGCCAGACTAGGAAAGGAAACCCACTCCAGGTAGCACCTGCTAATTCAGGAGTGCATTGCCCCTCTTATGGAGGGGGCCCAGCCAAAAGGTGCTCTCGGAGCTGATGTGAAAGCGGCAGTCACCGCGCACCAGCCCCATGCTGCTGGCCGCGTTCATCGACTGCTTGGCCCCCAAGCAATTTTGCATGTTTTAATACTGAACTTGTGTATTGACAGGTCAGTTTGCAGCTTCATGGGCCCCAAGAAACTGCAGTGACACTAGGCTAGGCGAGCCCCTCTTTGCTGGGGGTCGGCAGCGCGTTAGGCCCAGCTGGTAGACCTCAGGGGGCTGTGTCTTAGGCTGCTGTAAACCCTTCAGTGTCTTCCACAGAAGGAAGCAGCTTCTGTCCGGGAAGACAGCAAAGATCAGTGACGCTTCTGCATCGGCTGTAAATCACCTGTCGGGTGGCTGGGAGAGCTTTTAGCCCTGAAGCTACTGGAAGACTTTCTCGTGGTCAGAGCCCACGTATCAACCTGAAAACGCAGATCGTTCACGGTGAGTCCAGCTCCCCTGCGCGGGGGCGGGCGCGGCCGGGGCCGGGGCCGGGGCCGGGGCCGGGGCCTGCTCCCGCCCGGGCCCGCTGGCGCCGCGCGCCGGCCCGCGCCCCGCCTCGCCCCGGCGCGGCCGTACCGTGACGCCGTACTTGAGCGCGATGCCCTGCAGCGTGTCGCCGGGGCCCAGGCGGTGCTCCACGTAGCGCTCGGCCAGCGGCGCCGCCACGCTCGCCGTGCTGCCGTACGAGCGGGCCTTGGTGCGGGCCAGCCGCTGCGACAGCTCGGCCTCCGACTCCGGCCCGCCCGGCGGCTCCTCCCGCAGCGACTCGGCCATGCTGCCGCCTCAGCGCCCCCGCGCCGCCGCCGCCGCCGCTCCGCGCATGGCGCCGCCCCGCCGGCGGCCGCCCCCGCCCCGCCGCGCGGCAACGCCGCAGGCTCGCGACGGGGCAGCCCCGCCGCGCATGCGCCGCCGCCGCCGCCGCCGCCGCCCGGGCCGGCCTGCACCGGGGAAGCGGGGAGGGCGCATGCGCGCTGGCAGCCCGCGGCGGCGGCGGCCGGAGGAGCTGTGCGAGGGCCGGCGGGGCCTTTTCGCAGGTTCCCCAGTGCGCGAGCAGCCCAAGAGCGCACCTTTCAGGGACAAAAACACTCGCAAGCGAGGGGCTCGGCTGTTTTGGGAGGCGCGGGCGTCGGCCGCGCCTCGCCCGCGCGTGTGGCGGCCTCGCGGGCGCCGGCGCAGGCGCGTTGCAGCGCCGCGGCTGACGGGAGCGGCGCGGGGAGGAGGCGCGGCACAAGCTGTGTGGCCCCGTAGGCGTTTATTAGCCCCTTATCGAGAGACGGGATCGTGTGTCCTAGCGCTGGGCCCCAAATCTGTGCGGCTTCCAGCAGAGATTGAGGGCTTCTCTTCCGCAAGCTCCGCGGTGTGGGCGCTGCCGGCTGCGGTCGGCCCGGCCGCTGCCGCTGGGGAGCCGGCGGTGCGCGGGGCTGGTGCTTGGCCCAGAGAGGGAAAGGCCAGGCACGAAGGAGTGTGTGGGCGCACGCATGCGAAAGGAGCTATTGTGGCTATTTTACTAGAATAACGGTAGCAAGTGGGAAAATGACTCTGGAGGAAAAATCGTAGGATTGCTGACAAAAATCTGTTTTAAAATAATCGTTATTTTACAGCAAGCGTACGCTACATATTCTAGAAGGTTTTCAGTAGTTTTTACTGAGAAATCTACATACAGGCTTTCTTTGAAAGCCAGACCATTATATAATTATCTGAGATTTTACAACAAAAACTGTCTTCTGGGTATATTTGGCATACATACCAAAATGGCAAAAAGTATATGTTCAAAATATATAGCAGGATACCAAGAAGCAGTAGGTATAACAAAAACTTAGCATTGTGTAATCTTTTCCAAAAAATCTGGAGAAATAGATTTCTGTCTCAAAATTAAGCAGAAGTGAAATGCAGGAAGAGATTAGTTGGTTTATGGCATAACCTCAGTGTTCCTCTGCCCAGCTTAGTGTGCATCCAGATAATCATTTGGAAAAATCAAATGATGAACTGGAACAGTATCTAGTTGGGGAGTTAAATTGAATTATGGTCAGCAGTCAGATTGTGGGGTTTCCCCAAGGAATTAGGATACAGAAATCAAGGCAGATGTGACAGAGGTTGCTGATCTGGCTGCCTGTCTCCAGGCATAAGTTAGGAAAATGTAAAAGCTGCTGCACAATACACGCTAGAGAGTGGTAAGGAATAGCACTTCACCCTCCACCACCAGAGAATCCAGCATCACAATCCTGGAGTGTCTGAACAAACTGGTTGTTAGGGAATGCATGGATAGATCAGGGCAGTATAAAAGATGAAAGAATTTGGCGGCAAAATATGGTAAATATGTTTAATTTTCATTTTTCCACAGTTGTACAGAACATTTTGGAAGTTGGAGACTCCTCTTGGGGAGCCCAATTGAGGTTATACCAGATAGACAGAGCAAGCACCAAATCAGCTGTGACATCTCTGTGCTTTCAGTTCCTTATGAAACTTCTCAGTCTGCTGTGAGCTGCATCAGCAATTTAACTGCCACCCACCTAGAGAAAGAAGTGAAGAACTGCAGGTCAGCATTTATTAAAAATGCCTACCATATATGTAGCACCGAGTCATGGCTCAAATTCAGCTCCTCAAGGCTGATCAATGGAAATTACAAACTTCTGGGTGCCTGCCTGGAGCTGAAATTACTTAGACCAATAACTTCAACTAAAGTGGCTTTTAGCAAGGAGAAGCTCCAGTTTGATAAAATGGAAAAGTTGTTTAACATTGCTGATACAATGAGTTGAGCATGTAGTATCAATTAGTCTGAAAAAGTGTTTGACAGGTGCACTAATATTAGTATCACTCCATCTAATGTTGTGTTAAACTCTATTTATATGCGAAGTGTGTGCGATACACTTTAAATCAGCTGTCACAACTGTGAGAACAGCATCACCTTACATTAGTATAAAGATACCACAGATATTTTAATGTTGAAAGCTTTATTTTAGTAATAAAACTTTCCAAGGAGATATATGAGTTCCTTTTCTAGAGCTGCTGGATTGTCTTTCTGCATTAGCAGTTTGCAGATACATCAAAATCCAGGAGAATTATCCAGGGGAGATCTTGAATTTGAGATATTGCAAAGATACTTGATCTGATTAGCTTTTTGCCTTTTTTATAAAGTGAATACACTCCGAATCCAAGAATAACTTAAAAAAAATAGAGCTAGAGCTCAAATTGGGTAACCTAAAAATGGGTGACCCTTTTTTACATACAAGCATTTTTACTATGCATTCAAAATGAATAATTCAAGATGAATTATAGAGGCAACTGGAAGTGTCATGATAACAAGGCTTCACTTCAAGAAATAAAATTGCGTTAGCAGTAAGAATGCAATATCTATTCTACTGGAGAGTCTCTCTAGAGTGGTAGGTATGTAATCTTTTGATAGTTGAGGGAAATACTAGCTTGCCTACAGTTTCTTAGTTTTAAGATTTTAAGATAAAAGGCTCTGGAAAAAAGGTGGTCTTGAGTTATCGCTGTCTGGCCTATGTACAAGTTAGAGCTCACTTGCTTCACACTGTCATACTAACTGGGGCATGAGTTGGCACTCCAGCTCAAATTCCCACTGTGCCAGCACTGCCTGTTTATTGATTGCCCTGTTTGACTCCAGAGGAAGTTAACAGGCTCCTCTGGCAGGCTATGGGAAGGAACCATTTGCACTGATTACCCACCCCTAAAAACAGGACGTCAAACTCATTCTGTTAGACTCTGCTGTAGGTTTGGGATTCTTACTCCCCACAGTAATGTTCTCCCTCTTGATCTCTATATGAGCAACTGTCAGACATCACTGGCTATTTCCTGATGGACAGTGACTATATAGCAATTAAAGGTTTAATTCGTTTAGTGCCCCACTGCGACATTCTCTGTTCAGCAAGAGAATTTCTAAACATTGTTGATTCTATTTCTCTTCTCTTACTGTGCTCTTTTGTCCTTCCTGTTTCCTTATTATTGCTACTATGATTTCTTCCTCCACAGTAGCCTCCCGCTCCAAGGAACTGTACTTGCCCAAACCTGCTTCTTGCATTAAGGTAATCAGTAATTCCCTTGGTAATGCTAGCATTGAAATCACATCACTGTGGATTGGTCTTGACACTCTAATCAGATTTATATAGGACAGAAGAGTTCACTCCTCTGAGTCATTGTTCTGAGGCTGTCTGCAGACATCATTGCATCTATTACTCATTTCACATTTGGGAGGATATTGCTGCAATTACAACAGATAGAAACATACTTTTTAAAAGAAAGCTTTCATTTTGGAGACTTGGACTAAGTATTGTGGGCTGTATCCCTGATCTAAGGGTTCCTTAGAGCCGAGTTTGTGAGGAAGGGGAAAGTCCTCTCTGTTTCTTTTGTAAGGATATATTCAGACTTTAGAAAATACTAGGTTTGCGTTCTTGTATAAAATCCTTGCATAGGTGCTAATTAAGGACAGGAAAGATGAGTAGGAGCTAATGTTATGGTATTTATTCATGCAAACAGCAGTTACAAAAGTAATTCTGACGTTTAGTAAGGCATTCAGTTCAGGTACTTTTGCATCTATTGTTTTCTGAAATCTATTTTAAGGATAGGAGTTTTCAGCTGTGTTTCATAATGAAATTTTCTAAGTAACCAACAGTATTTAAGTCTTTCCAGTTCATTGACTCCTAATTAGCATTAGATACTTAACTGCCACGTTTATCTTTGAAAATCATCCACATCTAGATTGAGAGTTGCACAGTGGTCTTGATTTTGATTTTGTTGTTTTTATAGTTTTTATAGTTATGTAGGTTAACCAACTAAAGACAACAAACTTATGAAATAGAGATCAGTATCAACTGAGTCTAGTTAAGGTAGCACATATAATTTAGTGCCCAAATAAGAAGAGAATGCCCTTTAGCTAGGTATTTATCCTGTTAATGATAAAGCTCATGTTACCAGCTACTTTGTCAGTAAAGAAGCCCTGGACCAAATTTGCTTTGTGAAGGATTAAACTAAAGAAACAATGAGCATTTCTGAATTTTGATGTTTATGATGCAAGCCAGGGACATTACAACCTACAGTATTTGTAGCAATGTAGGACAGAGTTGTTTTAATTTCAGGAACAATACAAAATCTCTATCATGGGTTATATGTGTGGGAATATTCACCAATAACTAGGAGAAAATAGGTAAAATGAAGGCTGCCCCTTGGTAACGGGTAGCGTGCCAAGTTAATGTAGCCACCTCAGTTCATATTGCAACCTCTGATAAAAACTGATAGGATGTAGGACAAAGATCAAAGAGGCAAATCCTGCCTTTTATGAATAATAGCCCTGGGTTCTGGAATTAATTGCAGGAAGGAGGGAGAAAATCCTGCGTGAATTTCGAAAGGAAAGTAGGTTTGTCTGAACTGATGCACATTACTTAAGCCATGCGCATATTTCTCATCAAAATAAGCCCATTATGTAGCAGTAACAGCTGTGAGCCTTTATTAATATTTAACACTCTTAACAGAGGTTACTGTGGGTTTCCATAATAAGGTTACAGGAGAGTGTTACAATATCATGTGCTGTGAGTTTGTATTCTCAGAGCTTTTTTGGCTTTATTGTGTGAAGCACTGATAAAGTTTTATGTATTCCCTTTCCCTTCTATTTGCAGAGGCTGAATGTCTTTCTAAGCTGCATCCTAGGTCCACAATTACCCATGAAAGGACCTTGTGCTTCTTCACTGTCTCTAGCTGTTTTGTATATCATCTTCCACTTAGTAATGTGAAAGTTGCAAGTCCCATGCTGGTAGGAGCAGTCTGGTTTGCAAGAGAAAGCAAGTGGTTGTAGTCCTTCTTCGTGACGAGGGCTGATTTGTGCTATTGCAGATTTGTTTGGTTTCTTCAATTGTGTTATTCCTGATGTGAACTGCTGGAGAATGATGATACCACTGAAGAAGGTGATTCAACCCCTTCATCCTACCAGTCTTTTGATTCTGTTTTCCACCTGTGCATGCTGAAAGGACAGGAAGTTCCTGGCAATTCATAGTTGTTGCTATTGAAAAGAGATGGCTAAACAGGCAAGGTGGAATCACCATGTTTTGTCCATCTGCCTTTGAGAGGACACCATCCAGGGGACATATTAGACCTTGGGTACCCAGCATTGGGGACTTGGCAGGCAGGGAGGTGTTGCTGACACTGCTTTGGATGAGGGTGAGAGAAGCTATCCAATAGATCTTCAGGGCCAGCCTCTGGCATCGAGGGTCAGTATTTTTGCTCATGTGTTTTTTAGCCTTTTTATTGCTCATCAACTTTTCCTTTAGGTCATAAACTCCTTGGAAATCAAATTATTTATAGCTGTGTCTGGTTAATAAGTTACCAGGCAATAAAGTCAACCATGCAGGAGGCAGAAACATTTGGAGCAGCAACATATATTCATTAGTTTCATACACTATATGTAAACTGCTATTCTACATTAAGAAGCACTTGTGCTAAGAAGGTACCCTGGGATGATATTTGCTGTCCCTCAATGACTTCAGGATTAAATGTACTCAGTTTACCACTAAAAAGGCTATCGATATAGCTTTCCTTATATTCATGCCTTGTCGATTTTCTGTGTATCATCAAATTATGTATAGCAGAGGAATACACATTAACTAGCCTCTTAATACATCAACAGCTTTTCGTCAATATGTTAGTGACAGGGTTTACATTAACAGCATGCCTTTTATCTTCCAAGGTGAGTTGTAGATTTGCAGCTAGTGTCGCCTTATGTCTGATATTATCAATGTAAATGTCGCAAAATTGCAAAATTTTGGTAGCACTTCATACTCATTTTGGAGAAGAAGGAGTATAGAGAGGGACAGCACAAACAAAGTGTTGGAAACGTGGAGGTAGAAAAGTACGTGTGAAGAACAGACAACTTTTCATGTAATTTCTTAATATTTGGCTATTTGTCATGGGACCCCATGACATCATATCTGATTTCAATTTCCAGAGTGAAATTAATGTCTCAATTAGTTCTATTAGAATATTGGTCATTGTGGAATACTTAAGAGTTTAAATGTGTTTTTAGTATAGTTTCAGTAAGTTTGTGTTCATGCTGCCTCCCCTGTCCGTGCTAACTGCTCCCTTCCATGTGCTTCCCTCTGCGCATATGCATTTGCCATCCAACTAAGTCCTTTATCTGCAGGATCCTCACCACTAGCCCACTTTGCCATCACCACTGAGTCTTTCAGTTATTTAAATTTTTCCCCCTGCTGATTTTAAAAAGGCACCAGAATTCAAATTTCAGTGAAATTAACCCCTGCTTTAGCCTCTTTTAATTAAAAAGACCAATGAATACAATAAGTGTGGCTGTAATAGGATAGTTAATGGCACCTCCACTGGTGTGTAAACCCAGTAATAAACATAAGGAAGACAGCTTTGTCATGAGGGAGAGCTATGTAAAACAGCCAGAGAGAAGATAATAAGGAAATAGCTTTCCTTCTTCACCCCATCAGTTCTCTGTGAGTGGCTTTTTTAATCTTAGTATTTTTAGTTGGAGAATATTTCACTGTAAGCAGGTGATCCACCAGAGGAAATGGTTTATGCATACAGAAATAAAAACATTTTCCTTATTCATTTGTCAGAGTAGGTGTTTTTTCTTTAATGTGTTACTGTGCACCTCACTTGCCAAAGTAGTTTCAGTTGCAGCTCTGTCAAGAGCCAAAGGGATCTTCCTTAATTAAGTGAAGAACCACAAAGGAGTAGACAATTTTGCTTATCTATATGGTTATTAAAATTACTTTTTTAGGCATTTTTTAAATGGTAGTTTTGCATAAGTGGTCAGAGGTAATTTGTTTCTTTTATATACATTTTTAGCCACAATTTAGGTTCAGGAAGACTTAACAAAAAATCAAGTTGCCTTTTTAATCTTTCTGTCAACTCTTAGGGCTCAAAACAATAGCAATCAGGTACTGATTTCAAAGAAATCTGCTCTCTATCAAAGTGTCCTGCAGGCTGATTAGTCAGAGACTCCAAAGAAGTTGTCCAGAAATTCTCCAAGAACATGAAGGAAGTTAGCAGATACCCAGAAATCCAGATGAGAATATCGAACTTTTCACCTCCATGTGCTGCCTACTAAACTGTGCTTGCTCTCTCTTATACCTATTCACTGACCTCATTTATTGTAATTGTCTATCCTTACCCTTCATTCCCATTTTTTTATTGCCCTGTCTCCTACTTCGTCAAGTTGGATCTGGCTTCAGTTCTGATTTGTCTTGAAAAGGTGAAATTCTAGTAGCACTGCTGGAAATACCTGGAATAAAAGTAGTATAAAACAGTATCTGGAGTATGTATCAATTTTTTTCACTAAGACTCCAGTTTACTTCAATCCACTGAGTCACTTAATCAAAAGAAAGTGATTTTCCAAAATTCAGACTTTACATTTTCAGCCTTTTACTGATACCCCTCGAGCCTACCAGTTTTCAGCCTCCTGACCACTTGAAAGATCTTCTACGACAAGCAAGGTCTTTGCTCTTGCAATGTCTGCTTGCAGAGTGTATGTCTTGCCTTGTGCCTGGGGAAAAAAGAGCTCAGAAAGAGTAAAGGTTGGAAATACAGTGGATTTTCTGTTTGTTTTTTCAGAGGAGATCTTTTTGCCTTGCAGGAAAATATTCATAAAAGTTAACTCTAGCCTTGGAAAGAGCCACTCAGAGCAACTCCAGTCATGTTTTTGCTCCGAGTCATTCCAGAATTACCTGTCTTAGTGGACTACAGAGGATGCCACAAAGATTACAGCTTTCCTAGGCCTACAGTTACCCTTGTGAATGCTCTTTGTGAAAGTAGCCTGTGACTATTAAGAAGGAAAGTTACTCTGTGTGGGAAGACAAAAGCAATGGCAGGGCACATTTGAAGGTGTAAAGAGAGTTTCTCTTCCAAGAGCTCCCTTTGCTTTCCAAGCTGTTTACTACTGGATATTTTCTTCCTGTGGGAATATTTTAATTGGACCTAATTGGTCTTGTAGTCATGTTGTCACTTAGTGTCCAAAACCAGAGTATGTTTTTGGTCTGTGACTGTTCTTAGCTGGTATAAATAGAACCCTCAATCAGCAGTTTCCATATATTTTAGACTCTGAATTTTAAATTAAATCTGAATTTTAAATTAAACCCCTCTTATTTTTGGGAAGTGGGGAATTAGTCTTTGAAGCATCATGGTGTTACAGGAAGTGAGAAAGTGATAATGAATTAAGTGGATTGTTGTTTTGTGTACTGAGATTTCTGTGTATTATTTCTTACCTTCTAGGGTCATAGTTACACAGCAATTTTCTGTAGTCTGGTAGAACTCAACTGGCTGGTCCGAGTGAGGGTAATTTTGCTCTAGATTGGTTTCCTGGCCTGGCTAACTGTGGAGCCACAAAAGTGCTAGTGTTTGATGGCAGGAATGAGCATCATGAGGGTAGGAGGCTAGGAGACGTGGGGTTTTTGTTGGTAGCTAAGACATATGCAGATTAAAGTGGCCATACAAACTTTGCTCTTATTTATGTGGTATTGCCCTCTTAATTTTTTTACTGCTTATACTTCCGTTTGCTGTGTTTGCTCGTATTGTTTCCGTATTCATGTAGGGATACAGAAAGCTTTCAAATCAACCTTTAGATAGTCCTCGTGGTGAGCTAATACAATCTGGAAGCTTGGTGTCCTTCCTTTTTCTTCCTCCTTTTTTTTTTTAAATTGAAATGCTGCTCTTGACTGGAGACCAGCTGATTCTTCCCAACTGGAAGATCTGTGAGTTGTTATCCCTGCATGGCTGGTGCGCCTAAATGCACCTTTAGGTGCATTTATGTTCTTACTGTATGTGCCTAGAAAACGCTTCCTGAGTGAAGCATGGCTGGTAAGTCAGTGTTTGTCTGGAGCCAGCTGCATTCAACCTGATTGCCTTTGGGCAATCATTAATCCAAAGTTTCCATAAAGTTTTCCAATGCCATCTGTGATGGTATAGTATAGCAGCTATGACTCCCCAGCAGCAACAGTTTCTTCTGCTTTTACAAGAAAATGGAGAACTGTAATTCTAAAGAAAATGTTTATGATTGAAGATGCTGCTGTTACTGCACGTGCTCTAAATTTAATTTTCATGAGTGTTCTCACCAGTAACTCTGCCTGTTGCTCTGTTTCTGAACTAATTCATGGGTTTAATGTAGAAACTGTAACTTTGTAGAAGAGTTTCTGTGTGAATGTAGCTTCCGCACAAGCGCCAGAGCAGTTCTGACAGGCGGTTTATGAAGTCAAAATGCAAGATGAAAAGTTAATAAAGAGGTAATGGTGACTTGTGTCAAAGCAACCTAAGGCACTACTGCTTTTGGTTTTAGACTTTACTTCACTGCCAGAAGTTGTTGTCTTTATAGCAGTGTTGTTAGAAGCAAAAGGACAGTAGTTCAGTCAGTAAGTCATGGCTTAGTGTACTAGTTTAATGCAGAAATACTTGTTTTTCTGTACTGCTGAAGTATGTTATGTGACTTATTTTGCCACCTAGTTAAAATAGCAAAATAAAAAATGGGGAGGGAAGAGTTTCATATGTGAAGGGAATTACATCTTTTGTGGGGACTTTGTTTTAACTTTTCCAGGATATTTAAAAAATATTCCAAGTTTCTACACTTCATTGTAGACTGATTGTTCAAAAGGATATGTAATCCTAAGTGCATGTTATTCCCTTTTCTGGCAAGGGATGTCCTAAGGAGAATATCCTCGTGCCTTATGTTTTTCTAAATACTTTCTTTCTTGGCATACTATGAAACACTAACATCCTGTTGCATGATGTGTAAACACTGTATTTTATCCCTAATTAGAGATGTGCTAATGCAGAAATAAACCTGTTTGTTTGGTTTATGAAGCCAGATACAATGACTGTATATACTTATTTCTAATTAGAATAGTTTCTTTCTGCTCAAAGAATTTTAGCTGCAGAGTCCCTTCTGAGGAGTCCCTCAGGCCTGATTGCTTTATGTGCCTGAGTCTCTCCTACTTCACTTTCCCTCTGAATCCCTTAGGGGCTGCACCTCACAGGGGGTAATATCTTATGATTCTTCCCTGGTTATGGAAAGCAATACTTAATCTGACTATCAGCGGTTTGCAGAAGTAGAGACATGTGCAAGATATGAGGCCCAGAGCACATGTAAGCAATAGAAGAGACTCAGAGTGGAGCAAAGGTGAGAGAGACTTCTAGCTATGCAGCAGATTCCTGTTAAGACAGTTTAGTAATTTTGCCTCAGCCAATTTGCACTGATATTATCCTTCTGTGTCTTTGAGCTCCAGTTGTGCCATACTATTGTATTTAGCAAGAGCTTCAAGACAGAAAGAAAGTGGGCCATCTCCTGCAGTTACTTCCAAACCTCAGTAGGGACTCTAGAGAGCTATCAGCCTGTTTGATTTTCCTGTGTGCTTACCTGCTCACTGCTCAGCCCTCATTCTCTGATGCTCTTGGTGCAACAAGTAGCTGGCTACCCAGTTCTTGCTGTCTCTCTGTGGATGGCTAGAATTTGTAACTGTTGTGCCTATGCATATACAAATATATAGCATATATGAGCACATGAAGGCCTCTGAGAACCTCTGTATAGGTTGTCAATGTCAAATATTGCCAATAAAATAATCTACTTAATAATTTGGCTCACCTGAAGACTGCCTGTACTGCAGGGTTCTCTCATAAATGGTTTACACTTCTATTACTAGTTACTGATAGCTCTTAATTAAGACTCTGGTGCTGGCCTTAAAATGTGATTTTCAGATAATCATATTGGCACTTCTTATGCATTTACCTAACACTATCTGAAATCCCTTGGAACCTGGAGTAGAGCATGGGAAGACTGGTGCATTTATACCACATGCAGGAATATAGAAGGAAAAGTTCAAAATATTATGGTAGTAGGTACAATATGGTTCATGCTCTGAATTTGCTGATGTGAATGCCTGAGTTACAAGCAAATGTTATGGCTAGCTAATACTGGAGTGGAATAAACTGGAGTGTTTGAAGGAGTGACTATCTAGGTTATCTATAATACTAAACCTCAGTATATGTCACATGTTAAATGTCAAGTTGTATGTGTATGTAGGTTTGGACAATGGTAGTTCCTGGAAGCAGTTGATTTTCACTAAACTTGCAAATGAAAGTACTTAGCTGGGTATCCATGTCAGAGACAGGCCAGAGCCACAAAGCGGGGAGCCAAAGCCAAACATTCCCCAGATCCTCTCTTTTAGGTAGACTAAGCCAGTTTCTTTAGATTTATAGTAAGTGTGAATGAACTAAATATATCAAAATGGAAAGCCAGTGTATGAAATCAGAATTTTTAAAGAAATCTAGTCACTATCACTACGCTAAAATGAAAAGAACCTCTGCATGTTTCTCTCAAAATGTAGTGTCACCCTGGAGCTTTGTCTGTTGCATCTGCTAGCATATGTTTCTTGGTAGACAGATAATCTGAACAATGCTATGATAACCTTGTGCTATAACAGTGCTGAATATATGCTGAAACACCCATGACTATATCAGGTTGATTTTTATACTGAAACAATAGGCAAACATAGCAGTAGAATAGAGTAGAGAGAGTGGTAAATAGGAGTGCTAGGTTAATCAGTTAGAAAGGAATAAACAGTTGGTAGCTTCATTATTAAGATTCATATTTCTATCAGCTGGTACTTTTGAGAAAGTGAGAAAAGAATGAGACTAAAGAAACTAAACTGTTCTGCTTGGTTGGTGTGGTGAATTGAGGATGTTTTATGAAGTGGCTGTAAAACACAGCAATGAGTAAAGGAAAATAAACTAGAAATGTGCTTCCTCTGGCTTCTATTTAAAAAAAAGATGTGTTTTTTACCTTTGGCAGGTGCTGTGGTTTACCAATTTATATGAAAGCTTCCTGTAGTGATTACTATTTTCTGCAGAGTTTAGCTGCAGTATGGTTACAGAAGATGATGTGAGATGGTGAAATCTGAACTGAAATAGGGACCCATTGATTTGCTTGCTGCTAACATCAAGCAATCTTTTCTCCTCTTGAATTTCGAATCTGGTGATACAGAACATTACTTATACTAGCATCTTGGGTTCTTAAAAAGATTATTTGAAAGGAAATTAAGGATGCAAACTGGAGAAGATAATAAAATACGAATTCTGAGTACCTGAAATCTACTGCAGAAAAGATGTGACTTCTCTTTTTCTTCCCTTTCCTGGCTGAAATCCTCAGTTACTTTTGGCTTTTGTTTCCAAGGTCATTTGTTGCTGTGTAGTGAATCTGTTTATAATACTAACTAGACATGGCAGCTCTTTTCTAAAATAGACTGTTCCAATCTGCCACTTTATTCTTTGGCACCAGGGATTTGCGTTTTCCTGAGATGAACTCCACTTCTGGCCGTGAACCTGATGGAAGGGAAGAATTACAGACCAAACTGTCACAATCAGCTAATTCACCTGAATAGAGCTATATGTGAGACCTACTTTATCCTGCGAGGGTCCTGTCACTCTCAGCGACTGAATGGGTATTTCCAAAATAGAGAACCAATGGGAGGAATTGACTGAAAGGGCCCAAATACACTTTATGCAAACATCCATTGTGTTGTTAGTCATACAGAGTTGCTGTAACTTGCCTCTCCTCTTCTTTCCGGTTAAGCAATTCTTTCAAGCTGCCCTAAATTAATTTCCTAACTCCTTGTTGCAAAAGAGGTTAGTAGACTTGAAAAGGTATCTTCTATTTCTTGGAATTAATTTTCTCTTTCCTGGTGATCATCCCTAATAGTTTTGTTTCATTAGGAATTTTGTTTCATGGAATTGATTAGAATTTAGTATCCAGCTTGACTTTTATGTACTTTTCTTGCAAAATTAGATAAACACTTTGAAGCTTACCTGCTTGTAAACTATCCATACTGGTTACAGCTGGCAGGATATTTTTCTCCATCAAAAGTTGCTGTTTGATCACTAACACGACATCACCAAGATATGCCTTTGCTTCTTATTTTATATGTATTATAGCATCACTCAACTTCTTCTAGAAGAGCATGCCGCATGAAAAAAGAAAACAGTAGGTTAAGGAGACAGAGCAGGGAATATGGGAATCCATCCGAAAAGCAAAATCATCACAAGCTGTCTTGACCTAGCATGTATATAAACATGGAACTTGCCTCCACAGTTCTGTAGCTGGGAACAAAAGCTTGAAGGCTTTAGGCACTTGTTAGGATTAGAATAAAAGGAGTCTGCGAGACCCAGATTTCTTGTAAAAATTCCGCTGACTTTGTGTACCAGAGAAAAATTTGGTTATTACCATGATTTGATCCTGGGCTTATGTGAATCCTGAGGGATTAAACTGACATTGAGACCTTATTGTTACCTTTGTCCTCTTCTGCAGCATAATAAGAGGTGATTCCTGAAAAGAGATCCTAAAAGACAGTTTTTCTTTTTACTCAACCCAATTCCATGTATTTAGCCATATAGATTCGGTTGGGCAGATTGTTGATTGGCGGTATTTAATCCATGAGTTGGAAAAACAGGATGTGCTGACCATATTAATTTCTTAACTGTTAAAAGTGACCCAGTTTCCATCTATTTTCATTAATTACTAAGTCAATTATGTCTGTCACAAGAAAGAGATTAATTTTCCTTCATTAAAAGTAAGATTTCATACAATCAGTGTATTTCTGCTTACTCACATGACTGATTAGTGTGATAAGTTTAACTTTGAGCGCAGAGTAATGAAGAAAAAGGAACTTTTTTGTGTAGGGTATTCCATATTAATTACCTTATCAACTGAGGGAAAAGTTTGCTTATGTGATCAGCCCAGGTAAGAGCTGGGGAGAAATACATTGCATTAGCTAAGAAAAATCAGGAAAAGAACCTGTTAAAATCATGGTTCTCACAAAAAGGTAAAATGACTGTGGATCTCCAGTGGGTCTGAGCGCATAATTTTTTTCAAGTTGTAGGGTTTTTTCATGCCTAATTGAGCACATGTAGTAATTGCAGCTAATATTAGTGCAAATGACTCAAACAGCATGAGAACCCCTATATTAAGCAATTATATTCTTCCTAGGGCAATGGTGAGTGCATTAAAATTAGCAGGCAGGAAGATAATGTTCAGCATTGCTTTTGAGATGCTGGCTCTGAATTAGGTACTAAAATGAGAAGTCTGTTTTGCAGCTTTGATGAACAAAAAGCTGGTTTTGAGCAAGAAATAGATTTTTTTTAATAGCAAAATAAACCTACTTGAAGGGAAAGGCATTGTAAACAGCACTTTGATGCTTGATTATGAAAGATCTTTCAGCTTGTACTGTGTTTTACTGAAGTAACATTAATAGAAATGTTTAATCGTCCAGTGAATTGGGATCATTATTTTAATATAGTCATAATTGCAGAGAAAAATAATGGTAATCACTGAGATTGGATTAGGCAGTGACCTTTTCAATTCATAGTGTTTGCAGCTATTAGACTTGTTTCAAAGTATCAGTCAGAAAGCACTTTCAACAGACGACCTTTTGGAAATGCTTTAAATGCTTCTGTTGAAAAAGATAGCAGAATCCGGTTATTGGTTTTTGAATTCTTTTTATAATACACACCATAAATATATAGGAAGTTCTTAAGCTCCTCAGTAAGAATCCTGAAAAGCAGCAGTTTTCAGCTTTTGTAAACTAGTAGTTTTTTTCCTCCTTTTTACCTTTTGAAAGGACTTTATCCAATGTTTATTGACCAGGTGTTTTGATTTGGTATTTACATTGAAAGTCGAAACAAAGAAACCAAGTGCTTTCAGGCAGACCTTTTTCCCCAGTAAAATTGCAACTTTATCTTTGAGTTCTAGCTTGGTGGCTGTGACAGGGCTTCTTGGCTATATGGCGTTTCTGCGGGGAAGGCATCCAAGACCAAAGCAGGGTTTATGTGTAGGACAGTGGACTAGTACTAGGAGATGAGTCCTCCTTGCTCTGCTGTAGAGGCTGGATAGGATCCCATGGGAGTCAGTCAGACCTGGGTTGATCCCATCTAGCTTCATTGCTTTAATGAGGCTCTTAGGTTTGAGGTCATTGCACTTACTGGAGAAGGCAGAATATAATCTCTCTGGCACAGAAGTACTTTTGCTATGTATTTATGCCCTCCACAGCACACTGAGGCCTTCCATTCAGCTGCGGCTGCTAGGCTCTATAAAATACAAACAGCTGTTACGAATGCACATGCAAGCATTAGAGCTAGTTTTGTAGTTTTTAATTGACCCAAGTGATTATCTGGGCTACAATGAGAGCACTGCCTGGGAAGATCCAGTGCAGGGGCTTAGACTCATCTTCTTAAAAGCCTCTTTATGAATCATAACTCTTTCTGCCCTTGAATAATTTAAAAGCTAACAGCATGGCAAATCTTAACTGTCCAAGTCTCTTAATGATGGTTGTTTTTGACGTACATCTGAGGAAGTAGCTATCATTACTCATCCTCATTTGGGCTATATCCTTAGGTCCATTTTCTAAAATTGTGTAGCTCTGTTTTTTCATCACCAACTCCTCACCTGCCTGTGTAAACAGAGAGGCTTCTGTGTTGAATATTAAATCCTGCGAACACGTAAACCAAGTAGAATATGTATTCAAGAGTCACATTTCAAAGCTTGTAGAGATTAAAGACTAGGATACCCACTGACCTTTACTTTTCTAAAAGTGATTACACTGAAATGTATTTCTCTGCAAAGGACAGTGTAATGCCATACTGGTCAATTACTCACTTCTCTAGCTAGAATCACTAGTCTAGAATTGTCAGAATGAATGTGTTTGCCTGCAGGTATGATCTTCCTTGCAAGAATTTCTGCTTGTCATCTGTTGTCAACATCTCACATCTGTGTACAAAATCTACTTTTAGTTTCACTGAAGGTCCATCAATAGCTGCCATAGTGGCAGCTATTATGTTAATATATCCATGTTGGCTTGCTTGGTACTTTTATTCTCAGACGCTCTGGTCCTTCTCACATTTCTTTCTAGACTAAAACCTTAAGCAGAGTAGTAGCATTTCCTAGTAGAGCACTCTATCTCCCTCCATCTTTCCTGCAGGTCACATTCTTTTAGATGGTTACATCTGGTTTGGGAATGACGTTACTATTATTTCAGCTGTATCATTATATAGAGAAGCTCAGTCTCTCCTCATAGCTAACAGTTAATGTTTATACTGAAATTCAGGGAGACTTGTGCCAGTCTGTTGCGATAAACTGTATCAGTTTCTACCAAATTTTGTATTTTATCTCCTAACAAGAACGTGAATAGTGATTTATCTATTATGTAAATCACCAAAGTCAGAAATCTTTCAAATCTATGTGAATTAAAATTAGAAGCATGATTCTTCTCAAAATTTGAAGGTATCCATCCCCTGGTACTGGATGACTATTTAAATTATCCATTGCAAGTACCACAATAGTGGGGTGCTTGGGATCCTGGGGCAGAGGGTCTGTTAGCACCTGCACCATTAGCAGCAGCTAATGTTGCCATAATACACTGTGCTCAGAATAGACATTAAAGGAAACTAGATGCTGGGCAAAAGAAAGGTGATGCATCTTGGGTAGAATCTCTCTGAGAGTCCCTCTCCTCATCCCCCAGGCCCGATGCTGTGCTCCCAGGCCAGCGAATGCACTGATGCAGCACTGCCTCCTCTGCTTTACTTTCAGATCAAACTGCACGTGCCACAGTTGGAAAGATGAGGTCTATTGTGCTGTGTAGCCTTTGATTAAAAGGTAAGCAGTTGCTGATTGCAGAACTGTCTCTGAGAATTATAAAGCATTTTCTGATTTGCTGTGTTTCCTATAAATTAATCTTTAAATGCAAGAAGTCTGATCGATGCTATCTTAGGAAAAAAAATGACAAGCAGCATTATCCTTTGTGGAAAGAATGCAAGTTTATTACAACTGGACTGGTCATTCTGAAAAATAAGTTTGATCTTCTATGTGTCATCCTAGCAACAGTACTTGTAAGATGGTTACTTCTGCCTTGTTAACATCACACCCTGTTAGATCTCAGTCCTGAAGTGAAGGACAAGAAAATGCCATCTCACCAAAGAGGACATTTTGTTAGTCATATTTTTCATCTACTCCTAGACAGGTTTTACCTCTGTAACTCCCATTCAAGAGAAGGCAATGTTTTGGAAGAATAATATGTCCTTATTCTTCTTTGTGCCAAAATGTGTCCTCAGCTCTTTAGACTGTCCTCAGGAATTTCTGTTGGACAGTCAACCATTTGGCCCTACCAAGACGTATAGGTCTTGCTGAACTTGGCTTAGTGTTTTCTGGGAGACAAACGTAAACTACATCTGAGCAGTCGCATAGAGAGGGTGGTTTACATCACTAAATCATGCTCAGTTTTAAAATAGGGAGCTCTATACAAGCCAGAGTATTTAGCTAAAGGCTTGACTGTATCTGGAGAAGAGTCTTTTCTTTTGTGCTATCTGCATTAAGAGAAAAGAGCTCTTCAAAAAATGAGCCTTGAAGTCAAATTATAAAGTCTTGGAAGCAACAGAATTGTAGTGTTATCCTCCCATACTGAATGACTGTTGGTAATCTGCCTATACACTGCAAATCCTTTTTATTGTGGGCATCAGGCAATAGAGGGAAAAAGCTGGTTTTATTCTTCTGCATCTTATTGCATGCCTGGTATATATTAGCGGTTCTATTTATTTTAAATCTGTATTTTATACATGGGTAAAATAGAGATCAACTTGAGTACTTTTAGTTAAAGGAAAAACGGGTTCTCACGACAGTGCTGCTAGCAGATCTGGTGCCCTTTCCTTAGCAGTATGAAAATGGTTGAGTGCAGCATATATTAACTGGAAATGAAGTTTAGAGGACTAGTGAGGAGAACTGGGCTCTGTAATATGACTGGAAACTTCTCTTTTTAGTACTGCGTCTGACCATTTGTGGATGAGATGAGCTTCAGAGACTATATGTGTGTGGTGTGGCGTATGTAATAACTTTGTGATTAAGAACAGATTAATACTTTTTTTAGTTGTTGAGAATAGTCATCACTCTGGAACCAATTCTAAAAAAAGCTGGAGATAGTATCTGTGCAAAGACCATGTACTCAAAGTGAGTAGTGTTGCTGCTCCATTCAGCTATACTAGAAGAAAATGACCTAGCGGAACAATTTTGAGTGGTTACAATGGGTATGTGCTGTTCTGGACATACAGCGATTTAGGCATGAATCAATAATAGCTTAAATCAGGCCTGTGAGAATGCAGGTTTTCATAACATAAAAAGCAAACAAATAAGTTGCATCTTGTTTTAACTTTTAAAAAAGTATGTCGATATTTTGTTTTCTTGTCTCCTCTAGACAAGATTTTTTTCTTTTCTCTAGAAGCCCTTCAAAAACTGATCTGTTAGTGAGCTGCAGTTCCTTTTAAAAGTAGATACCTTTAGTACTCATGCTACTGTGGAGTATCTTCTCCAGACTTGCTTATTCTCTTTCCTAAAAAAAAAAAATCTGTTCTCATCCACTCTGTTTTCTTGTGTAGCCCAAAGAGAACTTTCCCCTTTATAACTAGAATTTTCTTGACTATATATTTTGAAACTGTCATTGCTAAAAAATAAAAATATGTACAAGGTCTTTCTCATTTTCTGTTTCTGATTTGCATTTTGCATTTCTTTTCCTGAATGATCATTTGTATAGACCTTCACTGAATCCTGAACCAAAAAAATATCTCCCACTGAGTCTTCATTTTCAAACTCTGTATTCTAAAGTGATTTCCAGCCATTGATCTTTAAATTCCTAAAGGTTAGTAGCCTACTTTTAATTTATCAGAAAGGGTAAACTTACTTCTGGTAAGTCTTAAATCTTCTACTGAGAGGAGAGTGAGCACACCCTGACCTCTTCCTTCCCTGTCAATGACACAATGGAGAAAACATTAGGGGAGCTTTCTTTCCCAAGTTTATTTTCTGCTTTATTTTCCTTCCTTACCCTGATGCTGAAGGCATTTTCAGAATGCCAGAGGCTGATCTGGGGCTGGGTGTGAATCTCTAGTATTTTAGGGATGAGCATAAAGGCACAAGGCAGATCTTCTTGGCATCCATCGGGTGGGCACTTCCCTCCTTTGAGGCAGTAGTTAGGCTAGTGGTCCAAGGCTGGTCCCACTTCAGCATGGTTTCCCAAAGCTCAGTGGCTTTCTCCCTTGTGCTATTTGGACTGCTTTAGTTTCTGATGATTACTACCCATTTTGAAGTTTTTAAGTAGTTTGCAGGGAATGAGGTAAATGTTAAGACTGTGGGAAAACAGAAAAAGAAGCAGACCGTTAATTAAAAGTTACGTAGTCTGAGTAATACAATGGTTAAAAGTGCTGTTGCTATGGCAGTGCTGCCCCTGTTTGCTCCAGCATGAGTCATGCTCCTCCTGCTCCCTGTTCTGCTCTGCTTGGGTGCCTGGCTGCGTGCGTTCAAAGAGGGTGATGCTGCTCTGTCCTTCTACCCAGACAGGGAGTAAAGGCTTTGGTGACTCACAGCAGAGATCAGGGGGGAAGGAGAAATATTACTGCAGCCCCAATGAGCTGCACTGGAAACAAACAGGTGACCAGCGGAGAAATATTACTGCAGCCCCAATGAGCTGCACTGGAAACAAATGGGTGACCAGCAGACAAATCTTGATTGACAGGGAAATGCATCAGGCCCTACATGGAACATGCAGGTGACTTCTCTTCTTAGCATTTCCTCTGGTGAATGGGATAAAAGTATTTAATGAATCTGTGCCTCAGCATCTGCCTCTATAATATGTGAAGGATGCTTACAGTAGTCAGTGTTTAAATACTTCAAAAATTTTCGGTCAAAAATGAAGATACATCACCCCAAAACTATTTTTAATTTTTGATGTTCTTTATTTGTTCTACTGCTTTGCAAAAAATCTTAGTGAGTTTACAGTGAGGGCCACACATTCAGTGAGGGCCAAATCCCTTCCTGACTCCTCTTCCTCTTCGGTTATTCATAAGTAACTTGTTTGTCCTCTTGCTATTTCTTTGCTTGAGACAGACCTGCTGTGCTCTGTCCCTGGGAAAGCAGCAGCCAATACTAATCTACGCCATGCAATGGTAAGATAGCCCAGAGCTGTACTATACAAGGAAGCCCACTGAATGCCAACATTTATTTCAGAGCTCTTGTTCTTGTCACTTGTAAAATTTGCTGAGCTAACTTCATCATTTAGCTTTGCAATACATTGATGTTAATTAGTAGTAGGTGACTGTGGCATTTGCAATGCAGTACATGTGCGTCCTCTGTTAAAACTCCATGAATTAATCACCATTTGGTGACAATGAACAGGAAAGAATGAGAGAATGAGCAGTAGTTTGCTGCTTGCTTTGGCTCTACTAAACAATTTAGAAACTGCTCCTATCCAGTGCAGCAGATAAGAGAGGATTTCCATGTATGAGTTCACCCAGTAGTAGTGTTTATTGTAAACGCTTAAAGGTAGATGCATTCTCCTTAGGCAGTATCAGCATATGTTACCCCAGGTTGGACATGGTCAAACATGGACACCAGTTAAAAGGTGCGTGCTAACTTGGAGGGTTATTAGATTAGATTCTGGTTATGTGGAGCCCAGATTGCTCAGACATGGGATGAGTTTTACCTTATGTGCCTTTGTAGTATCTAAATTGTTTCTGAGGTAAATTTCTCTCTTATTTCAGAGAAGCTGTATTCAGGGGAGGAGATTTGATGGGTCATCCAGGGGGTTGATTAGTTTGGCCCTAATTTACCCATCTGCAAGTGAATTAGCCTACTGAGAACTCCTTGGTTAAGTTCCAAGGGCAGTGAATGGTTGGAGTCAAGGTGAACACTGGAAAAGGATCTAAAACACTGGTGCCAATGCTCTGAAAGCTCCTCTGGTGTGCCTAAGTGATGTGTCCTGCTCATGTGGCCAGGGTACGACTTTTTACAAGTCGTTTTTGACAAGCCTGCTCATGTCTTCCTCAGCACCTAGGGCTTCTCCTTGGATGTTCTTACAGTGATTCATTCTGTCTCCAATCTAGCAACGCAGCCCAGTGAGTTCCTCACAGTAATAGCAGGTACTTCAGCTGGTGCTTCTGGGAATTGCTTCTGTTGGTGCTGGCCATGCACTGGTTTGTGTCCCAGCTGGCTTCAGGACATACAGGATCCTGCCATTTCTGAAAGAGAATGCTTTCCATTTTTCAAATACTAAAACTAACATAGAGTTCTGACTTGCTCGTTTAATTACGGAGTCAGATTGAGTGTCTCAAAAGAGTGACAGGAAATTCTTAACCTGTATTTTCTATTTTTGTGCCTATGAGAATAGGAAAACATAAAGATATTACATATAGCTGTATCCAGTTTTTAGTGAAAAATGTGCAACAAAAGGAAACCAAGGCATTTTTATTTAAATGTCATCATTTATTTTCATTTAAAGCTTCAGTTGCTTTCTCATCATAGAAATGATCTTTCAAACTCTGAGTAATGCTGGAAGGGACTGAAGCTTTCGGCAGGTGGCATAACTGCTTACGTCGCTGCTGTCTGGTTCTGTTGCAGCTGCTGAGCACTTTGATCTGATCACAGCAATCAAAGTGTCGTTTCCCTTCGGTGATGCACTGTGTTATTCTCCTCCATGTATGAGATACTGTGCTCTGCGTAAAAACATGGTAAGGAGAACAACTAAAATGTGAGATAACTAAATCTCACTTCATAAAAGGTGTTCTTGACTTTATTCCAGTCTTAGACTGTGCATTTAAGAAAATACCACAGTAATTAGCTGCTTCAACTAGAGTGCATGAAGTGTGAAGCGGAGGGAGAGCTTGCGCTGGAACAGCAGCCACGTAGCAATCTGTTCTGAGCATCAAAACTTAAAGGCAATTATTTTGAGGGGGTATCTTTAATTTTAGGTGGGCTTGACACATTTAATGATATGTATTTTTATTCAAACAGCCTGAAAGCATGCAGAAAAATACCGCAATGGCATAGAGCAACTGTGCCGCCTAGTGGGCAAAGGCTGCTGCCAGGGGCTGTGTGGGCTGGGCTGCAGTGCGATTATCTGACAGCTCCTAATGCTGTTTTAGATACTTGATGAGTATACAACCTTCTCGTGGACAAGAGACTGAGTTAGTGTAAGATTGTCGAGTCTGGGTAGTTCTTACATGTAATGTTCACCAGCATAGATTGACTGAGAGTCCAAGCAATGTTTAGAAGTGACCTGCACCTGTGGTGGCAGGTGGGAAACAACAAACAATTTGTAGTATGAATTGTTGATTCCAGCTTCTGTTGTTCAATATATCATCAATGCATTCATTATCATAAAAGATCAGAGAGCAAAACAATAGATGTGGTTGCTTTATCTGAGGGATGCCTTGCACATTTAACGAGTCTACCTAATGTCAGACTCAATATATTAAGTCAGGCAGCTGGCTATAAGAAGCAAACAGACCCTCATTGAGGGAGGCCCCTCATGCTTCTTTTGTTTGTGCTCATTTGCTCTACTGGAATGGACACGAGAAGCATGAATATTTAAATACTTCACTGAGGCTGGGAACCATCTAAGCACAATTCTGTGGTTTATTTTTCCTCTCCTCCTCTTCCTCAAATAGTAAACCTCAAGGGCCATTTATCATACTCCTTTGCTTGATCTGTATCAAATGTTCATCTAAGTTTGAACAGAGGTTAGAATGACAGAGCTTTCTTGGTTATTATTGTGTTTAATGTGCAAAAGCTGACATCTAATAAAATGGTTAAAAAGTCAATATTCATTTATGAGAGTTGCATGTTTTAGTGATTGCTGTCCAATGTTCCCTCACCCCCAGCAGAGTGCCTCTCTCCCCAGCAGTGAGTGCTCTCCCCAAACTGCATTTTGTTGCCAGCCTTCTGCAGGTTTGGCAGCAGTTTGACTTTGGATGCAGAATGCAGAGCCTCTGGCTGCATCTAGAGGAGTGTGCACACAAAGAAACAGATCAAAAATACTTCAATATAGCAGAAAATGTAGTCAACTTGCACCTCTGTTTCTTGGAACTGCCTGTCTGGTATATCAGCCTAAATTGAGAACATCTGACTTTTGAGTAGATATATCAAGAGAACAAAATCAATGGACTTTTTGCATGGTAGAAGCAGGAGATAATGGGCCAGCGGTAAATTCAGCTTGCTACAGTGACACTGTCACTCCATATCAGTTCACGTGGGAACTGGCCCTGCATTCCTTGTAGAATATGGAGCACCCGGTGTTTATGCTGCTGTCACTCAGGCTTGGGAGAGGAGTAGACACAGTGTATTAGCAAAGAAATGAAGACATGCTCAGAAACTGTAAAAATAGCATCAGCCCTCTTACTGTAAATGAACTATTTTTCAGCTGTTTATATGTGAAATGTTAATTCTGAAAAGAAACAGAAAAAAGAGAAGAATCTGATTCCTAAAATAAAAGTTTAGAGTGAGAAGGTGGGATATAGCAGCTGTGGTCCTTGGCCCATAATCCCATTCATAGCCAAAATTCCAGGTGACCTCAGTACAACCCGTGTAATAAAAGGGGTGCAGGACCAAAACCAGTCTTTGAAGGGCCCTTTTCCTTTGTTTGAAAAAACTAGGAAATACGTAGAAATAATATCCTAGCTTAGGGATAGGAAATGGAGTGCGTGACCTTATAAGCTTCTCTGCAGCTGGATTCCCTCTTATATTATGATCTGGGAGTTTTGCTACATAGTTCCCATGACCACTCCCTTTAATGTTAGGCCCTGCAAATCCCAACAGAACCACGTACTGAGACACAGAGATATGTATCTTCTCTTATTGTGAGATACTTCCTCATTTTCTTGAGAAGTCTCTCATCAATTTTTTGGCATGCAAAAGTAGATTGCAAAAAGTGAGATTTCAGAATTGAAGTATTGAAAGAAATAAAGGCAAAATTTAAATGGGCAGGGAAGATGATTTCTTTCCTTGTGCCTTTTGTTTAGTCAGCAGGCAGGAGGGAATGTGAATCTGCTGGGGAAAGAAGGGTTGAAAGCAAAATGTTGGCCTTGCTGAGAAGCCTCAGGTATGGAAGTTGGAAGCAGGCATTTACACTCTGTTGCTGTCTCCTTACCAGGATGAGATGTACAGTTCTTCACTGCTCCTATGGTAACTGGAAGATGATCTGTGCAAAGTCTGCAAACAACCAGAAGTACAACTGGCCTTATTACAAGTGAGGTTTATTGAGGATAGAAAAAGGATACCCAATGCAAACAGGAAGACTGTTGTATCTCAGTGAGTGATACCATGTTGAGTTCATTTAGGTTTCATTCCAGTCACTGCTGGAATTAGTTTTGTTGATTACTTTTGGTTCTGAATGGTAATTGCTGTGGTGGCAATACAGACTAAATGAACTGAGGATAATGTATGACTTCTCTTCTTATGCTGGCAGATCTAGTTAGCAGCATGGGGTCTCCATATAAGTGAGAACTTATGCTGATTTCTTGCTACCTGCATTTTGTTTTTTCCCCCAACTCTGACAGTGTAGACTTTTTACTGATGTTTTGGTTTTCACAGCTTGGCAGACAGATGATGGAAGTTGCATTTGCCTTTAGGTATTCTGTTGGGGAACCCAGGCTATTTTAGCACCTCATCAGGTTGCATCCAGATTGCAAAAAAGTAGCAGTTTTTACCTTCCCTTGTATTAGTAACACAAGTGAATTGCACTTAAATTCTGAGACAGAAGCTATGGGTGACTGAACGAAGCAGTGCAAGCAAGCAAGCAGGTTAAAGTTTACCTGATAGAAGTGGGATGGGGAAGAAGACTGCTAAGTAGGAGTTATTAAGGCAGTCATGACATGAGCTTGAAAAGGCTAACGTGATATGCAAAAAAGTATGTTTGCCTAATCCAGAAATTTAGTAAAAGCCTCTTGGCAGCTATGTTCATCCATAACAGTTGGAGAAAATTATTTGTAGATTAGCACATGCTCTGGTGTGCAAAGACCTGTTTTAATAGACTGGGCATTCTCAGAGGTGGCTCCTAGTTGCTTGACTTGTCTGCCTGTTCCCAAATTTGTTCATATTTTGGGTAACTTCCCTGGGCTTGTAGAGAGCATATCTTCTGTGAGAATATGTTTGGGATTTCTTATTTCTTTCCTTTTTAAGAAGCTGGCCATATACGTTGTAGTTTTAAATATATATACATATTCTCTCTCTCTCTCTCTCTCTCTCTCTCTCTCTCTATATATATATATATATATATATGTACACATATACATTGTAGACTTCTTTTTCTCTATGGCATAGGTTCTAAGGGTCAGCTTAACAAGTTCGTTAGGGTGCCTAAGGGCATAGACTGATGACTTATAAAGATATCTAAACAGGCAAAGTGCTTAATTGCCATGAAGTTTGTAGAGTTCTATATACATCAGAAGAAATCAGTATATATTTTTAGTGTCAGAATCTAATGAGGTGTAATATGGAAAATTCCTGAGACACTATGTGCTGAGAAGAGAGGGCAGTCCCTCTCTACCTGATCCTCCTGGAAAACCTATTTTGCAGGCTTTCTGAATAGCAGCTGAGGAGGGATAATTTGATGTAGTGCTTATGCTAAATGATTTGGATGCAAGATCCTGGCTGGACAATAGCAATTTTAGGCTTATGACTGCACATGCTTTTTCATCACGTCTCTCTAAATAGTTATCCTTTCAGAACTGATACTGACTGGATTTTGTTTCTGTATTGTATAAAAGCTTCTGTGAAAGAAAGTCACATATTGGCCATTCTCCATCAAATACCAATAGGTCTAGATTAAACCTCCTTACATCAAAAAATGGATTATCTGATTAATTTTTATAAGGAATAAGGAGAATAGCTCATTTTTTAGAAAATCTTTTTGGTTTCACTGGAAAATTTTCAGCTCTACTGTGTACCACAGCAGATGCGTCGATGACAGATAATTCTCAGTGGGAACAACTGATATTTGTTTTTCGAATGCCAAAGCCAAAATTGTAAATTGGGGTCTAAATTTTGCATAACAGTGAAATCTCTCCCTCTTTCTCGTTCTCTGGAAAAACTGAATTAATGATGAAGGGAACGTGAGATGTAGTCTTTGCAGCTCTAATAGCAGGAACTGCAATAAATTGCACTTGTTTTTTACTTCAAAAAAGAACAGCAGCCTGCATAAATCTATTACTGCTTTGTCACATAATTTATCAGAGCTGTAAAAATTGAAAACAGAGCTATTGAAAACATTAAGCTTATTACACTAAGACTTCTGCTTTTCAGTCTCCTTCATTTTTTACTGTGTACTTAATTTTACAACCCTGATGTATTAAAAAAAAAAAAAAAAAAGCTATTCCTGGAATATGGGGCATTATTTTCAAAAGCATCTAAGATCCCGAAAGGGGGTTGGACAACTGGGCCAGGTTTTTATGATAACGACAGAAACCAGTATGTTACGTAATCAAATTTATATTACAGTTGGTGAGAGCTGGTGCATAGTCATTCCTGAAATCCCATCATTTTTTCTGTGCAGCTTTCGATGCCTAGATGCATCATAAAAATCTGATCTAAAGTAACTCAGATACAGACATATTTTGAAAATGGGAGATTTTAACTTCCTATTCAGCTTCTTTTGGAGAAACATACAAATCTCTTTTGTCGCATCTTCCTTTGAGAATCACAAGGAAATCTGTTAACCTGGAAAGAGAATCCAGTTTATTCTGTTCCTGGGCCTTGTTGTGAGCACACAACAGTGATTCTAGAAGCTCTAGTCCACTGCATGCAATGTACGGGAAAGAGAAGCTGAAACCTTGCAGATGATCCAGACCAAGTGAAAATTGCAAGAGCCATGGTGGAGAAAGCTGCTTAATTTGATGTCAAGCACTGAGGGAGGCTTGATTCAAGGCACAAAACCACAAGAAAACACGAAAGCAAGATTCTTTATGAAGATTTATTTAGAAAAACCACGTTGTTTGGGAGTCACTGTTACATAGCGTGGTAATTCCCTTCCTCTTGAGTAATATGCACCACACTGTGCGCATGCAATTATTTATGTTCCGGAGATAACACCTTCATCTAGCATTTGACATGTACACCATACTGTCCTTAGTGCACACTACGATACACGAAAATGTTAGGACATGCACAATGTTGAACTTTTCTATGGAAAAAATGTATAAAAAATACAAACCAAACCTAAGCTGTCAACATGAGAAGCAATGTGCAAAAGTAGACAAAGTTACTCCTGAATGTTTGCTTAAGAAAAAAAGGACTCATGTCCCTGTGTCCCATTCAGTTGGAAGTGTAACAGACGTTGTTCCAAAGTGGAACTTTAAAAGGAACTAGTCACATCCTGACCCTCTTCATGTAAGTTGCGGGGATTTTAACCAACTAAATCATCCTATATTCAAGTTTATATGAAAATCCGTTGTTGTCACCAGTAAGGGTGCTGATTTGTTGTTGTTGTATTGAGCAGACACTTAGATTGCCCTAACATTTGATTTGCGACGCTCAGATAGTGACCAAGCCCTTGTGTGGAATGTGCAGAAGAGGGAGGACAGCGATGTTCCCTGGGCAGGCCTGGCAGTGGCCGTGCTGGACCCGCTGGCCAGACAAACGGGCCAGGTATTAGGAGCTTGCCTCACACGTGTTGGCAGGAGACAGTCCTCCGAGGTGCCCAGCCAAGGGGTGTAAGCTCCAGGCGCTGTCTGCTAGTGCATAGTGGGGCTAGTGTTTGAGTTCCTGCTCTCTAGTGCCTGAGGAATCCTCCCTCTAGGAGAAATGCGCCTCTGAAATAGCACAGCAGATGAAGGCAAGAGAAAGCCACTGGGCCTTCCCAAGCCAGTTACCTTGGTCTGTGTAGCTGATGTGGATGGAACCAATCCATCCTTATAAAACTGCTGCATGCAAATACCAACCCTGTAGGTGGCAATTAAGACTAGAAATGGATTGCACTTGTTTCCCTTGAACATACATACACACCATCCTTACAAAAAAAAAAACCAATTACAAAATCATTAAAATACATTAAAAAAACAGTCATAGGGACTTGGGATTTCCCTGCTTGGATCAAACAAATGAAGAGGAAAATATGGATAGTGTGATTCTAATCACTGAATTTTGTCAGCATCCAAAATCATTTGGCTTTGGAGATGAGGCTTTTCTACCCATGTGACTTGATGCTGCAAGTCCATTATCACCCTAGTAATCCTCATGCTTTTAAGGGCTGTTTACTTAAGACCATGCAGAGTTATGACTGTGTTACAGAACTTGACATTTTTTAATGGAATAGCAAAGCTTTTCACAGCAAATCTGGCATGGATCTAGGGAAAATCTCAGCAAGACTCCCTCATGTGTTGTGTTTTTCACTTGTGAAGCAAAAGTTGTAGCCTTAATCTGAGGAGGTAAACTGTGGATACTGTACTTTAGACTCCAATTCAACAGAGCACTTTAGAAAATTACTTTTAAGTTGGATCTAGGTGTACATGATTCAGTTAGGGCTCAACTACGAAGATCAGAATCCCACAGGAACAGTGCTGCCTTGGACCTGCTCATTTCCATTTCAAAAGGCACAGAGGGAGGTTTCCTGCCACTCGATTGCACTGCTGTTAGGCTCAGGAAAATGTCAGGCTCGGGGGAGTATGCCAGCCAGCTGCTTCTGGGCCTCCCCTGCTTTCTAGGCCTGGGTACCCAGCTGTGCAGTGGATCACAGCTCTCCCCTAGGTTGGGAGTGCAGCGCAGTGACGCTGACCTTCCGAGTCCCGCTGCCACCAGTGTGGGTGAAGCAAGGCAGCTCTGGGAGAAGACACTAGTGTTTTGCAGGAGCGTGTTAGCTCCAGGGAAATTCCTGCAGCTTTCTGAAAGCACAGGGATCAGTGAAACACCTAACCAGAGTCTCCCTTAACTCTTGCAGTATGTTTCATTTTAATCAAAAGGAACCTCTGGCTGTTCATCAGAGACAACGGTTGGCAGTGATAAAGCAGTGGTAGAAAATAATGTTTTGGACTGTGAAATACATAAAATAAAACATTATGGACTAAATTCCTACTAAAATTTTTATGCTGTTGAGCATTGGGGTTAGCTGCTGCTTCACGAGTATTTTCCACTGGCTTAGTAACATGTACAGCAACTGAGTTAAGGCCTTGATTTAGCAAAGCGGTTGTGCATATGCTTAAATCTGCCCTTATTCAGCTAAGTACTAATGCAAATACCTAAGTAAGTGCTTTATGATACAAGGACAAACCTGAAATGGTCTCTATAAATGAAAGTTAGGTAGTTGGTACAACTACGCTCTTACTGTTTTTTTCCTGGTAGCACAGTTGCTGTCCTTGATTAACTATTTAATTAATCTTTACCTAAAAGGTCCTGAGTTCTATGTACTAACAAATGCGCATAAATACCAGAACTAAAAAAGGTCAAACACATGGCTCAAAGCAAAACAAATACTGCTGTAAACTGTGCATTCTAGTCACAAATAAAAACTCATTGGACTAGAAAAAAACTAACGTTTAAGGTATCTAGGATTGGCAACGCTAATACTACCTTCCATTGTGGAGTAAGGTTAACAAATCAGTGTAACATTGTGAAATGATCCCCCTAATGAACCTCATCTTATGTAAACAAGTAGGCTTTGACAATGCTTACAAACCTAGGCGTGATCCTGCTCTTGGACACGGATGGGCAGAGACCCACACAAGGTAGCAGGGCTCTGTCGAACACAGAGTTCCTGCTGTCCAGGTTGGAGAGCAGGAGAGAGGCCCATGGGTGTGATCCTGCAACCTTGCACTGGCATTACTGGAGCATCACATTGAATTCAGCAGGACTACGTACATAAATTAGGATTATTCAAAAATGTAAGGCATTGCAGGACTTGGCCCTAGAATTTCCTTTTAAGCAGAGCATCCCTTATCCATACACAAGATTATACTTTAACATGGCAAAAAGTGTCTAAAATAAAGGTCAGTGTCACCGTATATTATGCTCACTAACACCATAACATTCTGCTTATTGGCTTCAGATATTGTAAAACAACTTTTTCATTAATATCAAACCAACGATGAATTTTTCTCATAAAAGTTCAATTAACTGTGAAAGTTAAAAATGATCAGGCTGCATTTTCAAGGTTAAAAGGGGACATTAACAGAAATGAGCAACTCCCATTATAATGGTTTTCCAGTGTCTTCCCTTCTGACCAGTGAACACTGAGATTGCAGTTGTTGGCTGCCTCCAGTCGGGTTTTGCATCCTCCGGCATGGCTACAGCCGCTCTCCTTCCACTCGCTTTTTACGAACTGCACCAGTAGAACAAGGGAAGAGTGTTCAATATGGCTTTTCTGAGAATCTAAGCATTTTCTCAGTGGCACTCTATACGCCCAGTCACGTGAATAACAATGAAGGGGCTTCTACAAGCATTCTATTAAAAATTAAAGCAAAGGATCTGAGTGAAAGAAGTGAATTCTTGCTCAATTTTTATCTCAGTTCTTGCAGAGAGAAACCCAAGCTGAAGCCAGTGAGGATTTGCCTCAGTGAAGGCATCCCAGTTTGACACTACAGTTGAAGTGGAATTGATTAGTAACACATAGGGTCCATTTTTTGCTGTAAGCTACTCCTGCTCAGTCAGCTCCTCTATGTTTTGTGTATTGAGCATGTAGGGCAAAATACATCACATTTACTCAGGTAGAACTTGCAAAGCTTTATTTTTTATTTTATTTGTTTATTATAGTCTTTGCCTGTGTTTGGTCACTCAGGCAAGTAAATCTTTTTGGTTCCCTTGCTGGCCAGAGTTGGCTCTCTCTACTTATTGTGTACAACAACTGACTGGGCAACTGGGAGCCTGGCTGCTCCAAGGGAAAGGCTCCCTTTCCCAGCACAAGTAGGAGAAGAATAGTGGCTCTTAATCACAGTAAGATATTTGCTATTCTCTACTCTTGAGGTGATGGAGGTATATATCACTCCTTTTATATAGCAGATTGGATGTTACAAATTTAGAAACCAGTCTTATGCATGGGCAGAAATTGCTATGTCTAAGCAAGTCGGAGCTTGGCTCACAAGAAAAAAATGATGAGTGGATGTAGTAGCATCTTACCTAGATCATTGTTTTTAGTAATAGCTGCTGCCACCCTTGTTCTTGGCCCTTGCTTTGTGAACTGGTATCCAAACTTGAGAATCTTGGAGTTTTCTTCCAGCATCTTGGCAATCTCCATCTCTACAGCTGTCCCCAGCTGCTGCCTCTGTTGATGATGAGATGCAGTGTCCCCAAAAGAAAATAAAATATTTATTCTCAAATGAGAGAGAAAGAGAGAGAGGTGTTATATTCCAGTATCATACTGCAAACTCCAGAGAATCCCATCTCTGGAGATTTTGCTCTAGGTTTTATATTTGGCTTCGACCAGTTTTATTTAGATGTTTTCCATTGTTTGGTTGCATGGGCATAGGACATGAGCTGCAAAATGAGTGAGCCACCGAAGGCTGCCTTGCCTTTGCCAGACCCTCTGGGATAACATATGGAATCTATCTAGAAGGGAAACAAAGCGGACGCAGGTTCAGTGCTCTCTCTTTACCTGGTTGTCAATTTTAATCTCTGTCAGGGATTCGTTCTCTTTTAGTGCATCAATCAGTGCCAGAATACCCGTCCCAGTGATGAAATTGGATTCTACATTCAGACTCTTCAGCGTTTTGTTCACTTTCAACATATCTGCGAATGCCTGAGGGCGCAAAAAGAGGGAATATGAAATCAAATTCCTGAAAGCTTCAGGAAGCAACAGAGAATCTGCAAAACATAGCTTAGAACCGACAAAGAAAGAAGAGACAAGTAGGCTCTGAATAACATAGAGGTGGAACAGAGTAGATACCCTGCCAATATACATTGTCACAAGGAAATTTTGCAAGGGAAAATGAAGGATGCATCCTACAGCAGACATAGCCCTACTTGAAAATTGGTATTTTTTTCCAAACAGTGTTTATACTTACAATAGCTACAGGGTCATTGCTTCGAGTAGCTGCAAGGCTGAATGTCTTCACGTGGGTATTGCTTTCCAAAGCTTTTGCAAATTCTTTCAGTGTTGGAATAGGAATATTCTGCATTAAGAAAAAGATATATCCAGTAATAAGGAAAGCGAGTCACATCAGTAGACCCTGATTCTAATTATTACCAGACTGATTGATTAATAGCTGCATGCAATAGTATGCAATTTTATAATCCTCAGTGCTTTTAAGAGTATGTCAGAGTGGACGACTCATTCTTCGCTCCTAGCTGCCCTCTGAGACCCAGTGGAGGCCCATGGGAGGATGCTCTGTCTGTCAGCACTGCCTCTAATTAGGTCAGGCCAGTGCAAGCACGTGACTGATCTCTGAGCTCCTTTCCTATTTTGCTGCTGGTTGTTCAGAGTCTCCACATCCCAGCCCCTCCTCTATTTGCATGTGTGGGCTAATTGAATTAGACCAGTGATGATTATGTAGTGCCCATGAGGTATCTTGCTTTATGAGCAACTAAAGAAAGGCAGCCAGAGGGAATCACTCCTTGGGCTTTTAATTGGTATCTAATTCAATAGCAAGCACTGATAACCTTGAAGCCTCTAGAACAATTCCCTCCACAGTCCTTTCCTGTGTCCTGCTTTTCCTATATACAATAAAGAGAGGACAAATTTGAAGATAAAAGACAAGGGCTTTGGAAATATTTCAGTAAACCATCCTATGATGACAGAAATGAAACCACAGCATCTACCTTTATGTTGTTTAGATTAACTTCTATGAGACTAGGATCATTTGCTTTTATTCTTTGTAAACTTGCTTCCACATTGGTTGGGTTGGGTGGCTCCTCAAAAATAGGCTTCACCTTTTCACCTTTGACCACATCTGCAACACAAGATCTCATTACATTTTGACATGAGAAACAGGCTTTGTCAGAAACGATCTGGCTTTTCAACTCTCATTTAGGTTTGTACTGTAGTGTTCAAGCAAGAGTTTATAGTAACCAAAAAACTTGTAACCAGGAGGATTAGATTTATATTCCTGCCATGCCATCTGCACCTTCTGTGCATCCAGAAGCGTGGCACTTGGGAATGCAGTCACAGTGGCTGGGCAGCATTGTCCAGGAAAAGAGGAAAATTCCTCCTTTCTGCATGAAAGCGCCAGTGCAACTAATTTGAGCCAAAGTAGCTTTTAAGACTAATATTTAAGATCTAACATACTGTAAGGGCTGCTGTGTTCTTAGCCTAAAATCTGCAAAGCAAGGTGCCCTCAGAACACACTTGTTACATTAGTGAGAAAATGCACCTCACAAATAGATTATGCTAATGTAAAGGAACACAGTCAGGAGGCCCCTCAGTTTCCTCCTTTGGTGTGATGCTGTCAGCCTTACTATAAATTCAATTAGCTCTTGTAAAATTGCAGCATCTGCACTTTCTAAATAATAAAACTATCAAAGAATGAAAAGAAAGCCTGTCTGCCAACACCAGAATTTATGAAGTCTTTGAGTATATCTGCTCCAAAGAGATACAATTTTTAATGTTGGCAGTTATGAACTATAAATATTCTTAGAGATGCATAAAAATCATAGTTTAGAACACAATTAGTACTTCTAATTCCCAGGCATATAGTTGTGGAGATTAATTTCTAAGCCCTGACCACCCAAGCCACTAGAGGCAAGAAAGGAATATGTTACTGACCACAAGTATGTTTAAACCTTTTTATTTTGTGCTGCAGATAGTAAGTTATTTTGAAATCTTGTGCTCAAGTCTCAATGTACTATGCATTTCTGGTCAATGCCATGGGTAAAAATTCATATCATGGGCCAAAGCAAAATCAAAATATTGTTTAAAGCTCATACTGTTGGTAAAAATGAAGTGATACGTAAACCTTGAGCTGGCTTTTACTCTGCTTGCTTGTACCTCAACTAATTTTTGCTAATTCCCTGAGAGATTTCACATATGCATGCATAATATTTCAGCTTTCCTAACTAGTTGGAAATTGGAAATTGCTAATAAAATGCATTTGAAGCATTTACCACATCTTGGATTCATGGCTAAAAAGAACAGGCAAAAAGCACAGCATTTTTGTACCTGTAGAAACAGCCTGCTGAGCCAGGAACCAAGGAGAGACCTGGACCCTGTCCTCAGGTTCAATATGCCAGTCTAGAGTTAGCAGTAGTTTTCTTTTTTTCTCTTCTACTTATTTTTGCTTCATGTGCATTTTATCTTGTTTCTTTAATCATGGTATTGTTTTGCCATATTAACAGGCAACTTTTGAGATCTGCCTACTCCTTCTACTGAAACATTTCACTTGGCTAGGGAAAGGTATTGCTTTTGGACCAAAGAACAAAGTGATCTGACAGGGTGATTTTCTGGTTGTTAAATCTGTGATTGGAGCGTAGTTTAGCAGACTCACATAGCTAACATTTTGACTCAGTACAACAAAAATAGTCCCAAATCTGTGCAGATTAGTAATGCATGCAGTTGCCTGTTATGAGATAGATGGCAGCTTGTACAGGGCCCCATTGTGGGGGTTTGCAGAGCAGTCTTAATCCTGAGAAAAATGAAGAGACATGGTATCCTGCTCCTACTTTCCTACCTCCCCTTCCTTCAGAGAAGGATGGAAATGAAAGTCCTTGGTAACTGCCTTGCAAGAAGAAAGTATTTTTTGAGTATTGCTTCCTGTAAGTTTATTAAAGAGCATTCTACAACTTTGTCTTGAAAAGCAAAGTTTAGCCTGCTTATATCCCTGAGCTTGGAGGTGAAGAGCTCTGGATCTAGGCTTGGCAGCTTTTAAATCAAGAAAATGTGACAAGAAAATCCTGGAACTCGCACTTACATGTTTCTTCCCCCTAGCATCCTGTCAGTTGTTGAGCTAAAATCTGATATGCCAGAATATATTTTATTTAGTATGAGCACTTCTGGTTTTGTTTTGAATAACTGTTTTCCTACTTTCTGTTTTTATTTTTTTTTTCCTGAGTGATTATGCTTTCTTTGGACTGTACCTAAGAAGTCACATAACAGACAAACTATAAAAATATTTAAATATGCCACTGCTGATCTGAGGTGGAAGTAACAGATCATACAGAGTAGCCAGGGTAGTAATAGTGTCATACAGCCTTTGCATCATTCTGAATGCAGATTAATGTGAATTTGGCCAGAGACATGACCTTGCCAGAAATTCTGCCAAGCTAGAGCCTAAAAGTTACAAGTCATTCTTCAGTTACACATATATATATATATACTTAGTGTGACATTGTCTCACCTGCAGTGTGGCCTTGTGGCCTCCTCTTAGCTACACTAAGCTACATAGAGCTTAGTGCAGTATGTTTTCTGTCTCATGCCTAAACTAAAGTGCAATAAATATATATGTATCTAGGCTTCTTAAATGCTCCCACTCTTTCAAGCACCTCTGCAGAGCCAGATGTGGCTTCCTAGGAAAACAAAGCACCTTATGAAAGATTTATTTGCATTTTATTGTTGTCATTATAGATAATGAATTTTTAGATTATGTTTGCTTTAAAGAGCTCTCCTTCATGATTAGTTGGAACAATCAAGGTTCAAGGTTCCAAACAAGTAAGGCAAAGTTACACTAAATTAGACCACTAGACCCAACCCATAACTGTATAATTCTCTAAAGATGACATATAGCCCATAAGAGAAAGCTGCTTGCTTACTTCTCATGCTTCCTTTCCCATCTTTACTGCGGGCTCCTGCTTCATCAAATTTTGGGTTGTTAACCATGTTGTGCACTCCAAGAACAGCTACAAATGTGTAAAAAACAGCAATAGAATACAGTATTAATAGCAGAAACAAATTTGCAGAAAAATGTCTACTACAAATTCTAATTTAGGTCTCTAAGCAGATAACCCTTACAAAGTTGTGACTCTCTGACTGCTTATTGGGTTACTCTTTAGGGTCTAAATACTATAAATGTAGACATTTTTAATAAAGGTCATCAAACAAATCAATCATTGCAGTATGCATATCATAAAATCCTAGAAATGTCAGCTGGAAGGGACCTCTGGGGGTCATCTTGTCCAGCTTTCCACTCAAGCAAGATTGTTGCCAACACTAACTCAGGTCAGTCATGGTTTTATCTAGCTAGATCTTCAACATCCAAGGATGGAAATTCCACAAGCTCTTTGGACAACTCATTTCAATGCCATTCTACTCTCCTAAAGATTTTTTTTCCTAATAAACAATCCAAACTTCTCATTGCCCCTTCTCTGTTTTCTGGCACAAATGAGATGTGTTTGACTTTATATGTGGTTAGCTTAATAGGTTTGCATTCATTGTAATCCTACAGTTTCCTATAGAAGCACACAGATACTAACATGGTTGGGAAGAAAAAGAATATATTCCAGTGCATTAAAATAAATAGCGAAGATATAAACTATCATGAGAGAAATTACAAAAGAAATCAAAATTCTGTAAAAGAAGCTGTAGGGAAAGTTATCTTTCATACAAATTAAATTTCATCACATCAGAGGATAAATCATGCAGTGCTTGCTGGTATTTCTCTAATTAAGTATCTGCTTGGACTTTATTCCATAGTATCATGCATGAGTTAAAAGTTATGGACTTAAGGTAGATTTTTACATTTATCATCAGATTTTTGTTTTGAAAAATACTTTTTGTTTCATAAGCAAATGACTTTTTAGTTGCTGCTGCAGCCTGTTTTCAAAACTCTCTTCAGTAGGTGTGTTATTCATTGTTGTTCATTAGACTTTGTTACCTATAAATTCCAGCATGAAATGGTGGGTACTGATCAGAGCTGAGGAAAACTTGAAACTTCATTCTATAGAAGAAGTGCCAGCTGCACTGTAATTCTGTGATTCTTGTGATACACAACATTGGATCAATCAGAGCCAAGACTATGATGCATCCAGAAATATATGTGTAGCCAAGAATCATAGAAGAAAATGGTGAGATAATGTCCTTCAATGAGATAATAAACTCTTAAAGAGCTTAAGTTTAATGTTGACCTAACCCAGAATAACATGCTTTAGACTAACCAAATACACTGAAATATTTCGTTTAGATTTTCCTAATGAAAAACAGAAAATTGTCAGTGGAATCGAAATTCTCCCACCAAATCCTTGTATAGACAAAAGCCACAGTGCATATACCAGGCACCTCAGACTGCTGAGGGAAGGATCCACTCGAACTGGGCTGAAGAAGCAGGAGAAGACAATGGTTCCATAGGGGCCTCTCAGCTCTGGCTTGAACAGCCATTGCTGGTTTCCTTCTTCCCAAGTCAGGGATTCAGATGATCTTATAGTAGTATTTTCAGATGTCATACCCATGACATGAACCCCTTGAGAGCCACAAGCAGCTCAAGAACTACAGATTGGCCTTTTGTACTGTAGGTTCAAATCTTTATTCATGTTTTTGTGAGAGGATGCACTTCAAATTTATCTCCTGTATGCACACTCAGGAATTTGGATTAAAGGAAAACAATTAGAAGTGGTAAGGATAAACCAGACTAGGCATAAGTCAGAATCTGTGTACATGTAACTCAGAGGCAACTAGTTTTCCTAATTCAAAGACATAGCTTCCAAATTTCCTCATGGAAACAGGATCTTCATCCATCACATCCTCTGACCAGTTCACACTGCCATATGGGGTGTTAAGAGTGGAGAGAGGGCAGCAGTAGTGCACTGCAGACAACATGGATGCAGTGGCATCAGTGGTCTCCACTAGAAAGCAAATACTTCAGTCTGCAACCGACCATCTTGACCCATCCCTTCCCCAAATCATATTAGCTGATATATCCTCTTCCCTTGCCTGCCACATCAGTTAGAAGTCAATGAGAGAGAAGGAATGCAGCAGTTATCAAGTCATAGGTGAAGTGCTCACAAGCAATGCGTGGCCCACAGGTTGACCCATGTCTGTAATAGTGAAATAGCTGGTTCCTGGGAGATGATAATGAGACATTCTTGGAGGAAGGTCCAAGCAGAGGAGAACTACTGTAGGGAGCATAACGATGTATTAGCTAACCTGCAAGGTCATAGAGCTCAGTGTCTGAAGCGCTGGCCAGGGCTTCTTCTAGTTCTGGATCCAGGGTCACCTTCTCTTCTGTACGAGTTTCTATGGGCTTTTCTTTAGGGATAAATATTTTTCCTAAGAGAAGAAAAAAGTCAGTGAGAAATGAATTATGAGACAACTCACTTGCCTCCTGGCAGTGGATGAAATAGGTCTGTGACAATAGAACTGCTTGGAAATATATCAAGTGCATGTTTTCTAGTTTCTTACTTGGTGCTATCCTCAACATGAGGACCTTAACGAGAGTTAAAAAGTAAAAGGTACAGACTTCTGCTCTGTATTGGTAATTATTAATATAGGATCAAATTTCCTAAAATCAATCCCCAGGAGTGGTGATAGCTGAGATTTTTCTGAAAGGCATCCTGTTGGCTTAAATAGGCAGAATGAGGTCTAGAAAAAAAGCTGGTAGAAGTCTCATCCTTATATTTATATGAGGCATCAGAGGCATTTAAAAACACCCAGTACAAGAAACTTTCAGTTTACCAAATTTCATTCAAGATCCTGACAACTCTACAAAGCTGTTCTCCTTGAGTAATGCTGTTTAATTCCTAGCCTTTGAATCAGTATTTCCCGTTTGTTTCCTGGTGATCATTCACATAAACAGCCTTCTCCTGATCACCTGTACAGACCTGAAAAGTCTTAACTGAACTGAACCACATCTTCTGAGGAAGGCTTGACCTATCTATTTTCATTTCTATCTCTCCTCATGTGCCACTGTTACACTGGTATTGGCAGGTATTTCCATGCAACGTTCCCAAAAGACTGAGATTATCAGTCCTTCTGCTGAAAAAAAACATAAGATAAATCCAGAAACAATACAAAACATCAAACTACTGCTTTATCCTAGTATTATAGTCAACATCAGCATTGTAATGATGCAACTACAAAGGCTTCTACTGATGTCCTTTAAGTCAGAGTTGGGGCTGCACTTCACTCACCAGTAGTGTGCCGGAGCTTTTCTCCCATTCAATGCTTCCATGTGCCAAACCCATATAGTAAGTAATATGTTAGATGGTACTATGTGCAACCTATGGTGTCATCTCTCTAATAATTCTGTGAATTCCCATTTTTGTTGTCCACAACTGAGTGGTTCCCCTTACCTTTGTCCCTTACAAGTAACTTTCAAGCAAGCTTTACTTAATGCCATTGTAATGAAGCTGTGATGACCTCTGGATGCAGGTGGCTTTGACCCACTGTAAACCTTAAATTGTCTTATTTGTACAGCTTTGTATGATCTAATTTAAATGCTTGAAGCACTTAAAAGGTTTCCTGAAATGGTTCTAAAATAGTTTTTTCACTGTCTCAGTGGTGTTATTTTCTCACCATTAATAAATACAGTTCTGATACTAAGTGTTGAAGTATATACCCTCTGCCAATGGCTTTTCAACACTGGCATCCTTCTGTGACTTCAATCTTTTTTTCCATTATGGTCCTAAGTATTATTTTTATGTAGGTAATAATACCCAATTCATTTACCTCATTTTACAAGTTTGTCTGCAGCAATCTTGTATGGTCAGCTTCTGTGAATGAGGTCACTGAATAGGCTCAGGAATGTTAATGGAAATTTATGAAATGCTCTTAAGGTTTACTGGTACAGAATTTAACTTATTTACTTTAGAGATGTTTGTACTGGGGTGAAATAATTTCTGAGTATGAAACTGGACAGAAGGTGATGTACAAAAACAAGTAGTGCATTTTATGATTAATTTTTCCCATGATATTTTAAGCTAGCCTTTTTTTAGGAAGAGGCTTTTAGGAGAGAAATCCTTTGTGGGCCAAAAAGTAAAAATCATTTTCACCTTCACCATTCACTAGATGATATGAATCAGAGACAGCAATATTGAACAAAAATCAAGTGGAGATTTGCAGTGAGAAATACTCTCATTCTGTGAAGATAAGTTAGTCATGCTCTCCAGATTTCATAACAGTGCAAGTGCTAAGATTAAAGACTGTCAGCATTACCACATAATTTTCATGTTGGAGGGCAGCCTCCAAGACATCATCCACTGAGTTTATGCACGCTTGGCTGGTGAGGTTGACATACAAGGAGACAATTCATGCATATATCAGGGGTTTGAAGACAAAAATTAATTGGAATATCTGAGTAAACAGTCAATAGTGTGAATAACTGACTGTAAAATGTTTTTCCTTTCAGATCACTGATGGGTTACACAAATTTCAAGTAATAAGTAGCTGGTTAACACCTTGACGGTATCCTACCTATCTGTATCCTGACTGGTCAGATTATGCCCTATACTTCACAGCAGCACAAACTAATATGAACCATCTCAAGCAGGTGGTAAGTGATTCTTGAAAGATGAGACCCAGACCCCAGCCAGGCTGTTACAAATCCTGACACACATCTCTGCTTTCACTCTGGTCTCGCCATGGCATCCATCACAGGGAACCCAAGACCCCAGAAGTCTCACAGGTGTCCTGCTCCCTGATTCACAGCAGCACTGACTATTCAATCCAGAGTTCCCTTAGAATAGCTATCCAGAGGCATCTCTTTCCATGTAATGCTAAAAACTGTCTAGGGAGTACTGACACTTCTATTTCAGAATCTCAAAGTGATACAAGCAGAGACTAAATAATATTTGATGTGGACACAGGACCCCAGGTCTTAGGTATCCTGAACATGGTAAATATTTCAGCTGGTGCTTCCCTATGTACTTGGGAACTGGATGGGCCAAATATCTTGTATATAAGAAATCCAGAGCTAATGGAAACCAGTACAGGCAGTTTGGGTTCATACTTTTTCCAGGCAGTTCACATGTATCGGAATACATGATTTAAGCATTTGTTTCAGGCATGTGTAATTCTTGGATGACAGCCCAAGTCTTTTTTAAATGTGTATATGATTCTCAATGATAGTTTCATTTAAAGCATTCTTGGCAAACATTTCAGGAAAAAAAATTCTATTACTGGTTAGATGAAGTATTTAAAAGGGCAAGGTCATGTCAAAGACGATAATATATATTTTTAATATATACGGGCCTTGCTGGCATTCAATGGGTTTATAAAAATATTCTTTTTCAGCTAGCTGGATAAGAACATACTTTTACATTAGCCCACTGTGAAGAGATTCTGTAGCATAATAGATACAAAGTAAAAGAATTTATGCATTTAGCTTATGATTAGAAATTAATTACCTTTCTGCCAAGGCCTGTGTTTATAGACAGCTATCAACCACTTTCCTTTCATTATTTTGAGGACAGGGTTTAAAGATCCAGGAGATGCCCCCGGCCCCATATCCATCATAAATTCATTACATAGCGTCATCATGCAATTCAGTGACAAAATAAGATGTGAATTCTGTCTTGCTTATTTCAGTGGTCTAGTGCCAATTTGTAGCTGTACTGCAGCTTAAATGTAAAATATATTATTTGCAGCCTGGAAAGAATAATGATTTTTTTTTATTATGTTATTTTTAAGTGAGATTTATGAAGAAAGGCTGCTCTTCTTGGTACTCTTTATATTGCTGTTTATATTCACGCTACATTGAAGGTGTTATATGAAGTATTCTTATATATCTTCATGGTATGAAGGTGCTTTATTAGAACACTCCATGTGAGGTGAATAATGTTGGCTGTGTTACATTTGCCTCCAAAATTCTTAGTATTCTGTACTGAGTTTTAACAATAGTACCTTATCTTTCTACCAGTGAAAAATGCATTGACAAGTTATGTTTTTACATGTCATATTTGACCAACTTCAATATTAATAACACTAAATTAATAAGCATATTTAGGTAGAGAAATAATATACTCTTGTGTTTATCTGCAAAATCTCCATTTCAGTAAAAATAAACTAGTAAGCAATAAAATACCATTGCATTTGTACACATGCACAGAAATGCAAAATATCTGGAATCCAAAGTGCTTTTCGTGAACATAAAATTGTAAGTGTAAATCAGTTCCCTGAAATTGTCCCTTCTGTCAAACTGGGATGGCTGCCTGTGGTGCCCTGGATGACGACTGAGGTGGCCTATATAACCCAGGGGACTTTCTGACTGTGAGTGCAGCAAGTAAAAGTTTGCACTGCTTCAGTATAACAGCGGACGATTCCAGTGTCAAACACTGCACAACTTATGTTCAAAGTGAAATATGATATGGTTCATCTTTTGCTCAAAAGAGCCTGGGGAAAAAATCTATTGAAAAACAGAGAGAAAGGTGTAGTAAAAAGGACTGAAACAAATACGGAGAGACTGAGAAAAGGAGAGTGAGCTAAGAGGAAGACAAATACTATGAAAAGAAGAAATAAACTGGGTACAGTCATAACACCATTGACGTAGTTTTGTCACTGGGTTTTCAGTAGGTTGTGATTTCCTGCATTACACAAATACCTCCTTTAAAGCAAAATTGAAGAAGAGCAAGGAAATCAGACATAAGCCTAGCTCCACCTACTTATACAACAATACGGCAATAGTTAACTACATATTCACACACGTGTATCTAAATATGTAGGAAAAACGTATTTATTGTTGTTTATAGGGAAGGAAAAAGAAGGAAACCAAATAGCATAATTGGCAGAATTTTATTAGTGTGGCCATAAAAAAAGTCAGCTTGAGGATTTCATCTTCAGTTGGAGTTTGTAACATTGGTAGCATCATTTCTGGCCTGTCTCCTCTCTGCTCTGCTTCTTATGTCATTTGTTTTGCTTCTTGTGTAATTAGACTTTTGCAAATAGATACAAATTGCTATGATTTTTATTTAGTAATGTTTTGTTCCTGCCTTGCACAACCAAAATGACTCAACAAAGTTAGTTGTAAAAATGTCCTTTCTATGTTTTATTAAGGACAGTTACTTAAATTTATAATACAAATACATTTTCCACTATAATTATAAAATAACAATGTACTTTCTTTTCCTATAAACTGAAATATAGATTATTGTACTTTTAAGAAAATATCTCGTTACATTCTTTACTTCTTATTTTTCAATGAATCATTGACTAGAGTGAGTTCCTGTTTATTCTCAGCTAGTAGTTGAGAACGCTGCATTGCCCTTAGCAGTGAAATTCAATAATCTTGGAATTCTGCCTTGCAGAAATCACAGACACACAGTTCACTTTTTCCATTTGCACTGTTCCTCCCTTTTGAGACTTACTTCAATTCCTCTCTACAAATATTCTACGCAAATGTAATTAAATTAATTTTTAATGGGAATACATTTGAATTATGAATAAGAAAACAGGCCAAGCTCAAATAAGTTTGAAGCTGCAAGCTAGTAGTAATTAAAATGCAGTATCATAACTGCTGTTCTACTGTTACTCTTGGATTACTGACTGCATATTGGATGCTTGAAAACTTAAGGTAAAGGAATAGTAAGATTGCAAAGTTAATCTTTCCAAAGTTGTTAAATCTGTTGTTGTGCATATACGCAAAAACCCAAGTACAAGCTGCCCAGCACCCTTCACTGTGATCAGCATGTTTGGTTTCTGCCATAAAACAAGACCCTTCTAAGAATGTTTCTGAAAAGTACACTTTCTCAAATAATAAACAAAAGCTAACCCATAACCTGTAAAACAGAAGATATCCCAGAATATTTTTCAGACCCTCACATGGATCCCCAGAGCAGTCAGGATCCCTGTGCCCCTACAACTGTCCTCAGAATTAACCCCCGGGATTAAGCCAGGCACCAACAGGAGCCCAAAGCTCTTCCATCTGTGAGCAGTGTCAGTAGAGGAGGACAGGCCCAGGTCTGGCAGGTCCTCTGGCACATCGGAGAATATTCAAAATTGGGCAAAACTAGAGTCCGCACTAATTACATTCCTCTGTCCTCTTTTCTCCCACCCTGCGTAGCCTTTCTCCCTCTGTTCCTTTTGTCACCTATTGTTCCCCATCCCGGCGTCCCCTCGCCTTAGGCATGTTTGAATTCTGATGTCTTTTCCCATCGCTACTACATCTCCTTTCCTCAGAGCAGCTGTGTCTCTCTCCTCACTGTAAACATCTTCATTCTACTCCTCCAAAATGAATCCCTCCATCGCTCTGCCCTCGCGCTGGCTGTTTCACTCCTTCTCTCCTTTGCAGTGCCCTCCAAAGCCTGGTGACCACAGTGGGCACCAGCAAACGTCCCCCTGCCCACCATCACAGCGCAACCACAGCTTCTCCAAAGAGCAATGTCAGGGACACAGTGTGGCCAGGTCCCGGGGGGCCGCCACCGTGGCTTGGGGGCTGCCAGCACGTGGGGGCAGAAACTCTGAGGGCATGACTAATACTCACTGCAGGAGGAGTATTTGGAGAATACTACAACAAACTGGATGTACAAGAAAGTACAGTATTTTGTAAAATGCCAAATTCAAGTAGGTGTCCCTGGGGATTGCAGAGGGCACACATTTCAAGTCCCCTCTTCAAAGCAGGGAGGCACTGCAGCTCATAAAAACAGCTGGAAAAATTTACTTTACATGGCTAAAACAATGTGTTTTCTCCTAATCTTGTTCTTGGAAACAGCTGACTCCTTTTTGCTGACACTTTCTAAAAACATTCAGCCTGAGGCAGAATCTTAGCATGGGAAATTTCAGTGTGAACTGTGTGAGTTTGGCAAAGTCATAAGCAATTAAAACAGGGTTTTACAAAAGAATGTGGAGAAAGACATTGACCATAGGCATTACTGTCAGCAACAGCAACACTTTTAATGTTTTAAGAGAATAACATCAGTACTAAATTTAAGCCTTGAAGAACAGGAGGAAGGTGACAAAAGTATAAATGAATGTATTTCAGCTTTGGGGGGTGAAAAGGCTCCCTCTGTCAATCCAAAAAGGATACCATGTCTCTAAGTTAAATCATAATGTTCTTATGTAGGGGTCTGTTACAGAAACCAAAATTGGATTTCACTAGTATCTACTCTATTACTATGGCCTTTGAAAATGACTGTCATTATTACTAGTGCTGAGTATTGATACTCTGCCTGGCAGAGCACAGCATGCAAGATAGGTGGTCTCTACCAGAGCAACTGAAAACAGAGGTTTGGCCGAGAGCGTTCTGGTTCAGTCATTATTTTCTTCCTGTTTCTTTTTATCAGTTGGCTGAAAATGTTAGCATTTAATCACATACAAGTGTGTGCCCCTTCCTTTTCCAGCCACAAATAATAATGGCCCAATCCACTGGAGTTTTTCCATGACTTTGATGAGAACTGGATCAGATCCAAAATGAAATGGTTTGGCAAGGATTAGAAGACCTTGTAGAAAACAGGGATAATGCTGAAGGATTGAAACAGCAATCCTTAAAGCAATTAAAAAAGGCATAGCCAACTTTTCATATCTAATGGTATTTCACAACAGAACTTTTTTCTCATTTACATCTCATTAGTATCATGTAGTAAGAGAACCACTGCACCAAAACAGAAACAGACATGTTGTTAATAGTATATATTTATATTACAGTAGCTCTGAGATCTTAACTGAGATCAGATGTACATGCACTCAGTAAAGAGAAAGACTCTAGCATGCTGCAACAAAGATAAGCAAAGAATAGATTATTCTTTCTAAAATTGGACAGCTTGGGGAAATTTGGGGACAATCATATAAGAAAGCTGTGAGACAACTGCAAAAAGGTCTCAAATGCTGAGATGCGAGGACATAAAATTATCATTTCTTCTTTCTCAGACCTTTCTGCCTTGAACAATAACTCATTCCTATTTCCTCTCGTAATAGTTATGTAGCATTGACATTGCTGTTCTAACATTTTGGGCTTGTAACATTACCCTGCTCTATCCCTGACTTTCTCAACCTTTCCTTTTTATTCTTTAACCTCTCAAGAACTTGCAAATGATACAGAAAAGGCTTCATAGTGATCTCAATGTGATAACCAGTTGCTCCAGCTATATATTTTAAATGCAGTGAGTCAGTCTGCATAACTTCTGTAGTTCATTGGCTTCTATGTAAGGATTTCTAGAGCATCTATCATAAATAGGAACTAATCCAAAAAATACACAAAATAAACACTTACAAACTGCCAATCGCTATGGCTACAATACTGAGTGCTTACTCCCTCTGCCTCCACTACTCATGAATAATGAAGCCACTGTTTATGGGAATGGCTGATTAACCAGCTGTGGTGCACAACAGTTCTTGAAAGCCACCAGAGCTTTTGCATGTGACAGACGAGAGCAGACATTTGTGATGGGGATACTCAAATGACGTACCTACTCCCTGGCTCATGCAGGTACAGATCAGGGAGAGGCAGATGCCTGAAAGGTCAATGGCTCTCAGAGAATACGGGGTAAAGTGGTCTGAACAAATGGCCCATTTGGTGGTGAGCTGATCAGGCTGTGAACACTCAGGTCCTTGTTCAGCACAAAACTAGGGGTTTGAAGGCTATCCCATGCAGGCTTAAAACCTTCCTTTTGTACAACAATTAATATAGGAAATTGCCAAATATGGCAGAGGGCCAAAACTCTAATGCTCACCATACGTTTGGTTGATTTTGCCAAACACTTCAAACCTCTCGAAAACATGATTACAATCAAAACCAAGGCAATTCTCTGCACGACCAACTCTCTTGAGCTCATATTTAACACTTCCTGCATTCTAACCACTCTCAGAATCTCCATTAAGCCTGGCATTTGTTTTGGCTTGTTTTTGAACACAATCAAAACCTTATGGTTGTGTTGAGCATATAAAGATCAACACAAGCAATTGAATTTTGTCCTTCAGCAGCTGTGTGGTACTGCTTTTTGTTGAAGAACTCTCCAATAAAACATTAACCAAAAAAAAAAAAGGCAGAGACACTGGATTAAAAAAAATGATGCATCCCAGACTCTTCTAGAAGCAGGTTATTTCAAATGCTACCTTCTTTTCAGCTCACCACTTAGTTTCCATGCCAGTGCCAGCTTTTCATGATAACCGTAAGAATGGGCAAAAATGTCACTTAACATTTGGTAGAAGCATTCCACTTCCAAATTTTGAAAAAAAAAAAAAAAAAAAAAAAACAGATATTCTCCCAGTGGAAGGCAAATATCAAATGACAGCGACAAAAGCTGAAACAACACTTGACGTATGCTACTGCTACTGACACACAAATATCCTCAGATGGGAAATAATGCCAAATGGCCTATTGGAATCTATACCTCCCTTTTCTATTTATACAAAACCATATGCATTTTGGAGCTGCCCAAGTGCTTAATTTTTAACTAGCAGAATTACTCTAAAATTAATTTGGAACTATGTATAGTATGGCTACATTATAGAGCTGCTATAAGGTAAAGAAATCTTTTAATGGACATATATTTAATGTAATAATAGAGATATTTACCAAACTGTAAAGGCACTTTAGAGTCCATCACCATACAGAAGGTGGAAAACAAGCTCTTCCCCAAGAGATACTCTTCTTATGTTTCTTATGAGGACACATTTTCAAAACATTAATTATTTATCCTGGACTAATTTCTGAGCTTTGAAAGAATGTCAGTTATTCTCTAATTAAAGTGACCTAAAATCTGACATACAGTATAATATACTGGAGAGGCCTTTGCAGGATTGTTTTATTTCCCTGTACACAAAATATCTTGCTGTAAATGAAAGTCAGCTCATTGATAGTTTAATACAGTCACTCTGTTACTGCTTCTTCAATCAAGTTTGCCAAAGCAAATATTGCTGCAGTTAGAAGCACTGATACTAGATACGGAGCCAGCTACACATAAATGGCCTTTAGGCAGCATTCAGCACATTCCCTCAGATCCACCCAATCAGCAAAACTATCATAAAATTTGTAGGAAGATTTCAGTATGTATTCATTTGGCATTTGGAGATTTCAGTCATGTTTTCCAAGACTCAGATTCTGAGCCTTAGAAATTGTGATGTCTTTGCAGTGCAGAGCAAGGGAAAGGAAAAGAAAGGGAGGCATCAAAGCAAAGCGCAATCTGGTTGTCAGTCTGTAGGAACCACCGTGCCAAGCAAGCCAGAGGGCAGCAGAAGAGAGACACTAGTATCAATATAGGACATGCCAAGCTCAAAATAAAAAGATTTTTTTTCCAAAGCCAGTTCCTTGAAAATAGCACAAAAATGATGCTGCATAGTCTATCCAGTTCTCAATTATCAAGGTAGTGAACCTGATGAATCATACAGGTCTCAGATTAATTCAGTTATTTCTAATGTTAATAGAGAAGCAAAGAGTATTGTCATGGCATTTGGCCTTTGAGTTCAATGAAAATTTATTATAATTCTTTGTGTTTAGTTTGTAGTTGTAAAATGATTGCATAAAGCAAGGAACATATGGTTGTTTTCATATGATTTAATCTGCTAGAGCTAATACTAAGGATTTTGTCTGGGATAAAGAACTAATATGAGAGAACAGGAGAAACTAGGGAAGTAATTCCCGTAGCCTAAAAAAGCTGTAAAAAACCTTCATAATCATAATAATCCCTAAAACTGTAACTGATGGAAATGATCACAATGAAACAAAACAAAACAAACAAAAAAGCAAGAATAGGTTTAAATGCCAGGATGTCTGAATTCACTCTGTGCTGAGGAATAACTGTGGTTATTTGCATTTGTAGAACAGTGGTATTTCGACACCAGAGACACCAGGAATTAATAAAAAATATTAACAGGAACTTTAAGGACATGTGGAGGCAAACTGAAGAACAGCACAGCTTTAACTTCATCAAAAGAAAACTGAAGTAAAAGAAGTATCCCAAAATGCAGAATAACACTGGCATGGACAACACAGGGTTTAGTTTTATGCAGATTGAGTGCCAGTCTTGTGGGTATATACAGTTCCATGCACCACTGTTTGCTTTTTTTTGTGTTCATATGTTTCAGACAGGTGTAGAGATCTCAGACATGACTTCAGTACAAAATGGCAGAGTCTTAGCCCTAAGCCATTAAATAAATATCAGTAAGGTGAGACCTGACTGATAGCGTTGGTACAAATATGCAGAGCCTTCATGCAGTGAGTGACTTGTATTGTGCTAACACGATGGTCTATAAGAGACTGGAAAAGAAAAGCAATTGGTAATAAATCCATGTGACAACAAACCATTTTCCTTCCTGTACACTGTGTACCGGCTTGCGCCTGCTACCTGCAGAATCACTGCAGTGCTACTGTATTTCAGTGGGCCAGGATCAGCCTTGTGATAGCACTAAGCACAAGTTATAATGGAGGAAAACCTAGAGAAATTAATGTGCTGCATGATAAAATAATGCATCAAGGAGGTCTAGCTGAAAACTGTCTCTATTCTCTAAAACCATTGTTTCAAAGAGTGAAAATGTAATGATGGTAACAACTCAGCCTGCAAATGACATTTTATATCCTTTGTAAGTAGTAATGATATACAAAGTAAAAAATGTTGCTTTTGACTCTCCTGAAATACCTCTTTACCTTTAAGTAGGTCCCACTGAAATAATGGGAGATTAATCAGATGTTCAGAGATGGGCCGGACTTAAGTTCCTTCTTGAATGAAGGAGTGGTCTAAGGTGGGTGTTTTTGTCCACTGTATACAGATGAGGAAAGGGAGGTAATAATGCTAAAAGAACACTGTCTGCTTAAAAATATGACTAAGGTTACCCAGCCAATGTTTGAGTAATTAGAATTATGTTTTCCTGTTTTTCTCCTTTTTTTTTCCCTGTAGCTGTAGGACAAAGGGAAACAGAGAAACTGACTCTGGGAATAGCATTGCCAGATGTGCTAGTAAACAACTGGAAAAATACTTACTTTTTTAAGTGCACTCCCTGAGCTGTTACTTACAGTGATTGTAGATAATCCTTACTTAGAAAGGTATTTGAGACTTTTCCTCCTAACCACATGCCCTAGTATACTACCCATGCATGGGCCTAAGGCGTAATATAAGAATAATCCTCGTTAAGTTGATGAAGCTACCCGGGACCATGCTTAACTTCAGAGGCATTTGCTGGATGGCAAGCTGCTACTGCAACCCTTTGCTGGGTTGGTGTCAGTATGTTCGCAAACCCCCTCAGGGGCCTGATCCAAAACCTCGGATTATAACTCCAGAGTAGCAGGCAGACCACCTTGGCACAGATAAAACCACCGCTTTATCTCCTTTGACAACAGCTCTGATTCTGACTCATGAGTCTCATCCCGCGCAATACGGCCTCCGCCGCTTTTGCACCGGCTGCTTTCGCAAAGCCGCCACGCAGCCCTGCATCCCCACGTTCAGGTAGCTTGGCCCTCAGTGCGGACCCAAAGACGGACTGTACCTTTCTTTTCCCCTGTAAACGGTACAAAGTCTTCTCTGTCTTTATGCTCAAGCGCTTGCTTCTCCAGGTACGAAAGGAGGCGTTCCCTGTCAAAGGGGCCGGTGGCAGCTTTAGTGGTCTGATCCTTCTGCCGGAACCCCGCGGGCAGCAAGGCGTTCTGTGAGCACACGGGAAAGACAGGGATGGGCACACAGGAGATGACACAATTTCAGTGTCCCACATTTAATTTCAGTGGGTTTTTTTAATGTAATCATTAAGAGCAGTATCTTCTCCAGGCTTCTCAATTCTTTATTAAGCAATTTACATAGCACCAAAGAACTGAGCAAGATGAGAATCCTCTGTGTTGTGCTTCCTACAACCATATGGTTTAGAGTCCAGGTAAGCAGAACAGGATAAGTTTCCTCTACTATTTCTCTCGTTCTTCTTCTTCCCATTTTTAGCCCTTTCTTTTCATTTCCCCCCAAAATAATGTCATTCTAACGCTGTTTCTTGGACTTCAGAAATGAATGGAATGTGCAGAAAATAATTGGTGAGTTATGTGGAGTATGCAGGAAGCAAGTGGATGGATTCCCACTTCAATCACGCAGCTGTTTGCCGTGATTGCACCTGCATCGCCTGAGGTAGGAGCATGCATAAGGCTCCACATTTCTGCTCAGGAAATGCCAGAAAGGCTCACAGGCAGAGGGGCTACACAGCGCATATGCAGTGAAGCCAACACGCTGGAGCTGCCCTTAGATTGCTGCAGAAATGCTGCACAGCTGGCCAGCACACTCGCAGGGACACCCATGTGCCGCAAGCACCCAACCACTTCTGAGCTGCCAATGAACCCCGGACACTGTGTTTGACTTCTGCACCACAAACATGTCCAGAATAGTACAACTATACTGCACACACGTGCATCAACTACAAATGCACTGTGACGTTTTTTCTGGAATGTGCTGGGTTTCCATTTGAGCTGCTAGATACCTGAACTTAGCAGAAAATCGCACTGTAGAAGTGGTAGTAGTTGAAGCAAGTGGGCAGAATGGAGGGGAGGACACTACAGACCATCCTTAACCTCCAGGTAAATTTGTGCTATAAAACTACAGGCTATAAATCTAGTGGGTTTTCGCACTTTACTTTGTCTCCAGAGTGATTTAATTTTATTGGACAGATTATCTGCTGTTTTTCAAACTTCCGCATCAACTTGGCAGCTTTTGTGGCAGGTATAGACAGACTTCCCACAAGAACATGTGTGCCCTTCACCCACTGCTGTGGGACCGAGCAGTGCCCAGGCCAGAGGTCTTTATGCACTGTGCAATGGTTTCAAATATCCAAATTCTCCTTGTTCTCTAGAAAATGACAGTTGGGTAGCTGAGTCTGCTTTTCCTAAATCATGCCTAAATATATTCTCTTCAGTTAAAAATATTTGTGTTGAACGACACAGTCAACAGATTTCAGAAGTTCAAAAGATCCAATCTTCACAAACACCCATTCAGTTTGTTTGTTTATTGCTGTGCTCAGAAATAGCAGCCACATAAAGCATCTCATCCTGCTGCCATGTACAAACATGATTAAAGATTTACAGCTCAGCCAAGCTTGTGCCTAAATCGATGAGGGATGGAGTACACAACTTGCACAAAAGCAAGTAGCCCATCACAGCAGGAGTAAAATCAAAATGCCCCTAGCTGAGCTGTTCAGCCTTCAGAGCACACTGCCTCTCCCATGGCACAACACAAATACAAAATGCTGCAGAACATGGCATTTGTAGTCAATAGCATTTGAAATATTAATCTCCTGTCCCCCACTACTAACCTCGGGATCAAGGTCGTCAAGAACATGTTCTAGCTGTTTCAGTTCATCCTCCGAGAGTTTGCTGAGTATTTCATCTTCGTTAATATTTTTGTATTTCTCCAACTCTTTGCGGAAGGGCAGAGACATGGCTCCTGCTGCACTGCTCAGCGGATGCTTCTCTTCAGGGTTTCAACCATTCAGGAGTACTGTGCTTCTTGCGGTTTCAGTTGCTGTTAGAAAGAAGGCATTTTGAGTGTCTCCATTTAGCAGATAGAGTCGTAAAGAGCCTGCATGCTGAGAATCACATTTACACTTTATTAATGAAAACAAAGAAACAAAATGTTCTGGCTCAGCTCCGTGTGTGTGACGAAGTACTACGGCTGGCGAGGCAGCAAGTATCCTAGGAACAGCAAGGACTGGTATATTCAGGAACTTCATGGTCCATGGCAAAGAGGTTTAAGAATTGCATAACAAAAATATTGGGAGCTTATCCTTTGTCATAGAGATAAATCTGTTTTATTTAATTTGCTTAGAAACAGCAGCATCTGCTTGTTCTTTTGGCTAAAGGGATGAAAAGGATCATAGCAAAGTGGTAGACAGGAAACAGTCCAAAACTGACAAAGAAGAAACAAAGCATTATGCCTCGAGGTATTTTGTCTTATTCCAGCTTTGCCGATAGCCAGTTTTTTGGTACATCATGGTTATCTAAGAAGCTTTAAAGTATGCTGGTGTGTAGTAGTAATTTGTATCCATTTTTTGCTACAAATGATAGCAGTCGTCATCAAAATAAATTCTGGAGTGTGGATATGCTCATTATAGCTCAAAAGGTGATTTGTAAATCAGCCTGCTGCATGGGGCTCCTGTGGGCATTCAAACCATGGCCACAAGCAAAATACAGACTTAATATTTCATGAACTTAGATCTAAGTCTTAAAATTTGAATGTGGTTCCTTATTATATGATCCCAACTGATCATAGTAAATATAAATTGTAAATAAATAGTAAATTGTAAAATAGTAAATTCTTGCCACATGATATGTCATATGACAAATGATGCTTTTTCTTCACTGACTCTGGTTTATCTATCAACTATAACTTTGATTTCTTTTGGCCAGGTCCTCAATTGTCGTAAGTCTACAAAATCCATGCAGGTATATGTGGCTGTCTATATGAGCTGGACACTTGATCTTTATTTTTCTTTTAGTCAAATTTGAAATGAAAATTTTGTATTTAATTACAGTTTCACTATTAAAATACTTATTTCCACTGATCTGAAAATTAATTAAAATAAAACTATGTTTTTAAATGAAAAATGGGACAGAAAAACAGACCTGCTTATTAAGCACTTTAAAACATACCTCATTTTCCTAAATGGAAGAACCTATAGAAAGGGAAGAGACTAGTTAGTAGAATTACAACTTTGAAAACTCCAACAGATGCCAACTAACCTCCTAAGAGAAACCACCAATTTAAAGAACAGTTGAATTCTACCATGACATTTGGAATGGCTTGATATTAATGTAATGCTATGAAAATATGGAAAATAAATAGAGCCATAATAAGGAAAAAAATAAGAATATATAGTGGAAATAATGCTCTTGCATGGAATAGGATGTTTACCTATCTCAGATCAAGGCTTGTCATGCCTTGTAATATTCATATAATTTAATATCAAGCCATTCCAAATGTCATGGTAGAATTCAACTGTTCTTTAAATTGGTAGTTTCTTTTAGCAAGTTAGTTGGCATCTGATGTTTAACAAAGTTACAGCAGTTGTAAAAAATTGTTATTCTATCAAAATCCTCCCATATGCCCTGAATGTGAGATACATTTTGGCAAAAAAACAGCCAAAAGAACTCATGTTTTTGTGTATTTGGTACTAAAACAGAACATAGCTCTACAAGAGTTCTGTTGATGCAATTTATTGCCCAAATTACTTATTAGCTAATTTAAGTATTTCAAATAGAAGTAATGTATTCTTAAAATTAAAAAAAAAAGCAGATTCAGATGCAGTACAGTATTTCTATAGTAAGGCATCAGGAGCCTTCTCAAAGTTTCTTTGGATAAACTCATTAAACACATAGCATTTCAGCTCCCGGTCATTAACAGGGATGAAAAATTTCTTTGGGGGGATTAGAGCTTTTTAAAACTCTGTTTAATTGTTTAAGTGCTGATTTTATTAGAGTTTAATTGTGTCCCTGGAAAAGACAGAGCTGTAATCCCGGGGTTAGATTAAACGTTGGAAAAGGAAGCGGTGAGAGTGCCGAAGCGCCTGCGCTGGCCGAGGCTCGGCACTGCCGTTACGCGGGGTGCTGCCTGGTGCAGCCGCCGCCGCCGCCGCCTGCGGTCGCTGGGCTCCCAGCGAGGGGTAGAGCTACGAGCTGGGCACTGGGGTCACCAGGACTCTGTGGGCAGCGTCTTTTGTGAAGGGAGTTTGCCAGACTGACTCCGGCTGCTAAAAGGTAATTCCTGCAGGGTACAGTTTGTGTGCACTAGACATTTCTGGGTTTTGGTGACTGGTGCCACAGCATACCTATCCATAAAGGAAAGACATCCCAGGAGACATTTTTCTCTACAAGACAGTTCTCAATATTGTATCTATCATTAGCATTATAAAAAGAAGACATTTGATCACGTGCAGCAAGGACAGCAATAACAAATGTAAACCCAGATGCGTAAAGATCCATCTCCTCTCCTCTCGTGGCACCAAGCACTGTGCTGGATACACCCAGTTGGAGTTAGTGGGGCAGGGAACAGTAGAAATAATGCTTTTCTTGCACACACACACTTTTGTGACAGAAATCGCATTGTCGTTTTCCCTTTCTCGTCTGTATCTTATTCTTTGGTGACTGAGCAGAACGAAGCTGCGCGGCTTTGGGAGCCCCTGTGTCCGCAGTCGCCGTCGGCAGCAAAGCTTTGCCGGAGCACCCGCCCCGGCCACCAGGCTGTTCGGCGTGCTGCTGGCACACCCGTCGTCTACGCGGTGGCCTTAGTGCTCTCTGCTGACCTTTTGCCGCCATCACATTATCGGAAACCAAGGGAATGGGTAAGTTCAGCCTCAGCCAGCCTGAGAAGGAAATGCTGAAGTCTTGAGTTTGCATACGCTGGAAATTACCGTGTAATGTGATGATGACTATCTCCACCTTGTTAATTGGATTCCAGACTGTTAATTTTGTGTATGTAAACAGGGCCATATGCCATCTGTGCTGCTTCTTACTGTGGTTTGACTTTTCTGAGTGCACACATACCTTTCGCTTTTTATAGGTCATACCCACCAGATTTCCGTTGTTATAATTATTGTATGAAATAAACATATTTCAAATTCTAATCAGTCAAAAAAAACCAATTATTTAACCAGCCACTCCAAGCTATCGCTGTTTGGAGCTGCGGGAAGCAGAATGGGGCAGCCTGCATGACAATAAGGAGTTTCTCTGAAAACTAACTGGGAAGAGTGAATAAGGAGAGTAAGGAATGGAGCAATACTAATCTCATCGTTTTTTTTTTTTTCCATTTAATTTCAATGCCAAGCACCATAGTTTTATCATGGGCTCAAATACATTAACTGTTAAATAGCAAATGACTTGTAAGCAAAACATTCCTTGAGATGCACAAAATATAAAACCTCTGCTGATGCAGAATGGTGCAAAACTCTGAGTAGTAGCATTTCTACCAGTGCCATAGTACATGTAAGTCTTTGTGGAGCTTAGATGTTACATAGTGAACTACAGTAACTCTGTGGCTGTATTTTTATCTTTGATTCCTTCTAAGGAAAGAAATAGAAACTTCATTTTTATTTGGGGCAGCTTCTTCGCCCATGTCTATCAATGTGAGGATTCAAAACATGTTTTTCAAAGGCTTAGAGAGAAGCCTGCCTGCATAAAACTGTTACTGGCTGTAGGCAGTCAGCACCTGCTGGGTTCTGACTCCTCTTACCGTAAGTATTTTCTTTGTTATAATCCTTGTACACTACTGAAAGGCTTTTCCAGAGTAGCCAGACTAGTTTCCGATGGTACCATAATACTGTAATAATTGTCTATTGCTGATGCAAGTATTTCTTTTTGAGATAGAATCAGTCCTCTACCAAATTAATGTTAAATGCCAGAGAGCTCCCACTCTCATTTGCTTTGATCCCTTGGAGCACCCTGAACCACAGCATAGTCCCTCTGTGCTGTCCTTCCATGGGGCAGCAGTTACAAGGCCTCATCAGGTCACTCATGCTTTCGAAAACACAGGCTGTATACCTAGGAAATCATAATGTCTCTGAGGTCCTATAGAAAAGAGAAACGTGAATTTCTAGTTTTCATTGTGTCTGAGAATGAAGTTGCATGGCAATGTATATTTAGATGGAGGGAGAAGCACTAAGAGGAAATAATCCAATAGAATTCTTTGCATTTTTATAGAAAAAAATTATAATCGGATTTGAGAAATCACTCTTACTTTTGCAAATCATGACAACTGAAGTTTAGAAAAAATCTTGATGCACGATTTATTTTAAACTGTTTCCATAGAATGATGGATATTTGTCTTTTAATGACTCACTCTGGAACAGATCTGTAAATGCGGCAACATCCTTCACTTTCTTTAGTCTCAAGTAGCCAAAAAGAAACAAGTGGAATAAATCCCAAGTTAAATCAATACTGGACCAAACAAATGGGATTTGGCCCATTGTGATTAAGAGCGGTGTTTGTGTAGCACAAACAGATGTTCAGCAGCAAGAGGCTGATTGTTCCCCACCACCCAGGCAAAGCGGACTCCAAACAATATCCTTAATCCAATCCCAGACAGATGATCCCTCTGCTCCCTGGCAACTGCTATGGAAAACAAGGCTGGGCTGTTGAAAACCGGAACTTCAGAAAAACATTTTGAGGAATACTTGGTTATCTGTCATACAAGTAAGGTTCCTTCCTATTTGCTTATGTAAATATAAAAAGCAAGACCAATGTGCTTTCCAACCATGAACAAAAGGAAGATATATATCACAGGTCACATTCTGTAGTACAAAATTTCTCCTTGGGTTAGAACAAGATGGTTCAGAAATCTCAGAAAAGATAAAGAATGCATTAGGCCCAGCATAACACAAAAACATAATATTAATATACAAAGAAGCATAATGAAATGGATTTTTTGTGTGTATTATGCTAATGGTATTAGCTACAGGTCCTGATGTAGATACAGTAGAAAGCCAAAGAAATGCACACAGGTAGAAAATGGAAAAGCAAGTTATACAAAAGGATTTGGTTTCTAGAATCCCTATTGATTTTTCTATCTATTCCCCCCCCCCCAGACTTCCTAAGAACTCATGACGTAGGGAGGGACTGGACTGTACCTCCAGGGCTTTACACTCCTCTTCTAACTCAGTCCATCAGCGACACAATGTGATCGCTTGGTGGATGAAAATGAGTAAGCTCTTTGGGGCTTTGTAGCACCAGGCCCTTTGGAGGACAGTCTGTGAATGAACACTCAGCCACATACGGCGCTGGAGTTAGGGTAGCACTGCGCTTGTGAAGACTGCTCTATTACCACGCTAGTATTTCATCTTTTATTATATGTTAGCAATGAACTCTTAAAAATCCTTATATATTTAAAATTAACTTCCCTTGAATTGCAGGTTTCTCTGCACTGCTGTACAATAACAGAGTTCTGTTTCTGAATATAGTTTATTAGAAATGTCCTTAACTTCATTTATGGAAAAATGAAAAAAAAAATAATCTCACCAGACTATGTCTACCCCACCTGGAACCACAGGCGACTCTTTTGCAGCTCTGGGATTTCAGCAGGTGAGGTGATGTACATTCAGCACCAGGCACTCTGATCAAGGCATGAGCTGAGTTTTCCAAGTGTCTACCCTAAGACTACAAAAGATGTTTGTTTATTTGTTTGTTTTTGTAAGCAAATTAGGATTAGTATCTGCCAGTAGAGTTTCTAGGCTTGCAAATTCTCTTCTATAAAGCAACATTTTCCTTTTATCCCAGCTTACTACAATGAACATACCAGGTAATCAGATATATTTGATTACTAAAATTACCAACAAATGATAGTAGTGCGTCAAAAAGGATATATTTGATCTAAAAAAATAATGTGGTGCTCCTGGCTTTTATCTTTGGCAAATTATCTCATGAAATTTCCATATTTAAAACCCATTTGACAGAAAATGTCACTGTCTATAAAATGCTTTTACTCCCTAAGGCTACTCTGAGGTTAATTTATACCTTGCTCCTAGCAACTGGTTTAGTCCCATACAGACTCTGGCAAATAGTTATCAATTATGTTGTATTAGACTATGCCTGAACATTTAGGATGACCACACAGTGATGAGAAACCCCATTCCATAATTGGATGAGCTTTTCTGAACCTTGATAATGCATAGGTCACTCTGGAGTTTACATTAGTTAGCTTCTTAAAGGAGGGCTTGACAACGCCTACTCAAATAGAATGGTAGACATCAGCGCGCTTTAATGGGAGTTAGATCATGCCCTTTACAAGAAAATAACCATCACGTAAATTGCAAAATTATCTATACGAATGTGCTGTTATTTATAGAAGATATAAAGGGATGGCACTGCCTTTGATCTGGATAAGATGAAAGGTTTTTTTCACTGGGGAATTTAAAGAAAGATAAAACATTAATGCTTCTCCCACTTTGATGTAAAAAAAGTTATGAAATAACTAATTTCAAATTGTTTCTAAAATAATATTAGTGAAATTATTCATAACTATTCAAAACATGGAAATAAGTCCTCAGAAGAAATTCATTTTCTTTACACTGACTGATGAATTTATAATCTGTTTCTGAATGAAATTTTATTTTAGATCATAACCACTAGAATTGTTTCCGTATCAAGAATTTTTTTTAATCATAACAATATTGAAACCCTGTCTAAAATAGGAACATCAAGTAGATACTGTCCTAAGTTGAGGATGATGTGAAGTGCTAGCTTGAAAATCCTGGACAGTGAAGTCTTCTTTTTCCTCAAACAAAATGGACAAAGAAACAGCAGCTTTTTCCCGTTGTTTGTCACCTGTAAGCTTCAGCCCTGCTGAGAACAGAAACACCTTGCTGGTGAGCTGTACTGACTGACTGTTGGGCACTGGGGCAGGATTTAATATTATAATACACCAGGATTATCAGTAAGGATGCTAATCAGTGTTAGATGTGACTGCACTGCTGCCTATCGGATAGCAAGGGGAAGCAAGCCACCCCCGTTATTTTGTGGGAGCACCAGTGGTATTACAACCCTTTCAGTAACCGCCACGCTGTGCAAGTTTGAGGCCCCTCTGCAGAGGTGCCAGTTTCCCTCAAAAGGACAGGCTGTGCCTCCTGCACAGAAAAAGCCCGGAGCACACCCGCTCCCAGGCTTGGGACACGGTGCCCGAGGTGCTGTGGTCACCCAGATGAATAAGTTGTTGAATAATGTAAGTTGCTACATGATGCTCATTGCAGTAATGGCTGTGATGTTCAGAAGAAAGTGTCTTGCATCCAACTAATGGTCTTCTGGACTCCGTGCTTACAAAGAATTATAATTCTTGCTGGCACCACATCTACTATGAATGCAGAGCAGAGCATGTGCTCGGGCCATGAACTGTCCCCAGCTTTGTAACTCGGCACCATGGGGAGGCCAAGGGCTGGATGCTGGTACCCTCTCTGATCAGTCACAGTTATATAGAGCCTGTCACCGCAGTGCCTGAGCCACCGCCAACTAAATGAGAACCTCACCATGTTCCTGACCTGTCAGGGGAAAGAAATACGGTTTTCGAGGTCAAATAGAAAGTTTAGGACAAGAAAGAATTGAAGCAAGGTCTCCCAAGTACCGAGCTCTGACTACGTTTCCCTTCTTCCATGGGTAGTCTCATTCATTTAAGTGGATCTTTTAAACAAGTGAGACACCCTAGGTGAAAATATGACAGAGAGGGAACCAAAGGTTGGGTTAAGAATGTACAATACTGATAGCAAAACTGTGCTTGTTGATAACGATAACTGTTAGATCATGTCTAAAAAAATTTTCTTCTATCTTTCCTAAACTTGTCTCCTTTCTATGTAGTTTTTTGCATTTTAGCTACAAATCATTAAGAGAAACCGTCTGTTGTGTGATAGCTGAAACAATAAATAGGAGAAGGAATTGTACCCCGAAATACACCTTTTATTTTTACACCAAAGTAGATCTGACTAGTCCTGGAAAAGAAAACACTGTTGTTTATTTTTCATGTGTTGGAAACGCCCATAGGAAGAAAAAGGAAACTGCGTAATATTGGAAGTATTGTTTCCCCTGCGCTGACAACAGATAGCAAATGCTACCTTTTTATCACTGCTCCTCTCAAATTTCCTTACTTTATATTGGCAGCTGGATCTTCAGACCCAACTGCTCCTTGAAATAATCCCAATAAAGAAGGATTTTAAAAGTATCCTAACGAAAGCAAGTTTACAAATCTCTATAGCACCAAATAATGATGACCAAACTGCACTGTTAAACAGAAGCCATGGCAGCACTGCTATGCTTGGGTGTTACGTTCAGTAAGTGGAAAATACGCGTTCACTCCGGCATAAACCCAGCATACGCAAATACTCATGGCTGAAGGGTGCTACCTGATGCTTCTCAATGCAAAACTCTGCAGAGCTACCACAGCTGTGGTCAAAAGGATAGCCAACCACACAAAAACATCAAACTATGTGAAATAACATCTGAATCAATAACATAGGAATACTGTAAATAAAACTTGAACAGGTCAATAACAGCAGAAATGCATAAACTTTGACTGCTGTAAGTTGTAAGACAGGGCAAGTGAACAATAATACTTTGCAGAAGGAAGGAAAAAATTTATGGAGTGAGAAGGCAAAGTGTGCCACTTGGAACATAATTATTTAGATTGTCAAGAGGAGAGAGGCTACTGGCTAAATTTGGAGAAATACAGCTAGATGAATGGGAGAAGAGATACACATGGAATTTAGATCAGCAAAGCCATGGAAATGACTCACATAACATTATTCATTTTTTTAACTAATGGTAACAATTTAATAAAGTCTATTCCGGAAGCTCAGTTAAGATAGCTACACAGCATACAGCACCACAGCAAAGACAGATAGTTTATCAGAAAGCAAATGGGTGTAAAATAATGCTGAAAAGATTGTAATATCATTAGTAAAATTCAGTGAGACACCTCTATACGCCCCAGAATTTGTGTGCTTTTTTCTAATACTCATATCCTTGGCAGGGGATTAAAAGATGTGATGCCTGCAGTATTAGGCCAGTTGGTCCCGGGGGTTTCTGTCTGTGTTACATGGTCCCCTGTCCCCAAAGTGGATGGCAGAAAAAAAGAAGTTCAAGGACAATTTCCGAGCTTCCATATGATGAGAAACTGAAAAGACTGGACATATTTACCTCAAATACACAAAACACTTCTGCCAAGTGTTTTGAAATGTCTAGACCCCATAAAGTATATCACTCATGATAGAAGAACGTTGTCTCCTCTTCCAATTCTATTTTAAATAGATATTTGCTATTGATACATTTCTGAATTTGTTTCATCGTTCAGGATGTCAGAAGGTTTTCCGTAAGTTTATATTACTCCTAAGCTCAAGGTGGTCAAATGAATCTAACCAGTTTTCATTTATTTTTCATAGTTACAGTCTTCATACTTCTCTTCACGTTTCTCATTGATCGACTGTAGATTTTTTTCTCTGGCACCAGAAATTCCCTCACAGCTTCCATCGAAGGAGAAGCCCCTCGAGTCCGCCACGGAAGGCCCTGGTGATTCGGTGAGCACGGGATGAGCAGACGGCGCGCACGGACGCCCAGTGCCAGCGGGCAGGCTGAGGGCGCGTTTCGCTCGCCGAGCCGAGGCCCGGAGGCTCCGCAGCGCCCCGGCGGCAGCTGCTCCGCGCGGCTCCGCGGCGGGCGCGTCCCCGCCGCCGGCGCTGCGGCAGGACCGCGCGGGGACAGCTCCCCTTCGCCGCGGAAAACCTCTGCTCCGCCGCGCCCCCGCTCTCCTGGTTTCCTGCCCGATACCAAGGGCGTGAGCACGCCGAGGCGGGCACACCCGCGCCGCTCTGCAAAACGCGCGGTGCGAGAAAGGGGGCAGAAACGGGGCGCGGCGGCGGCGCCCCCGCTGCCGCGCGGAAGCGCCCTCCGCGGCCGCGGGAGCCCCCACGCCGGGCCGGGCCGCGCTGCGCTGCCCGGGGCGCGGCGCCGTGCCGGCTCTGCCCCGGCCGCGGACGGGCCCTGCTCCGCGCCGCTCCGCGCCCGCCCGCCCCGCTCCGCGCAGCGCGGAGCCACCGCGCCCGGCCCGGCCCGCAGCCTTACCTCGCCGTGGGGCTGCCCGTGCCCGCGCCCGCGCCTGCGCCCGGCGGCCGCCTGCGCGCCCCGAGCCCGGCGCCGCCAGCGGCTGCGCGCCCCTCCGCGCCCGAGCCCCAGCGCAGCCCGGCGGCGGCAGGTGGGTGCCCGGCGCGGCGGCTGCGCACCGCGGCCGCGCTGCCCTGCCGGGCACGCTGGGACTCGTAGTCCGGCCGCCGCCGCGGAGCCGCCGGCACCGGCACCGGGGCTGCCTGCGCCACCAGCACCAGCGTCAGCACCGCCGCCACTACCCCAGCGCCAGCCCCGCCAGCACCGGCACCAGCCCCGCCAGCCGCAGCCCCGCCTGCAGCGCCGCTCCTGCCCTCGCCCTCGGCACCTCGCCCCGCTCCTCCCCTCACCGCAGGACCAGGTCATGCCCCTCTCCCCGGGGCTCCTCTCCCCTCACGCTTTTCCATTTCTTTCTGCCCAAAGACTGCAGGTGAGGCCCCACCTGATCCGCCACCAGCCACGTCTCCCCCCCTCCCCTGGCTTGTCGTAGTGTAGCCTCAGCGTTTGTCCTCTCCTGCAAGTCTCCTTTACCTGCAGACCACGCAAACAGGTGACACTGGGCTCAGATGCTGCACCAGTGGCAGCAGTCGCCCTGCTCCGTGCGTGTCTCTCGCTGCTGGGTGCACGCGTGCCATGCCTGGACACACGGCCTTGGCAGCGATGCACAGTCCCAGCATGCTGCAGGCACCTGGCCCTGGGAAACACCTCTGCGCTGCTCGCCAGCCTCTGTGACCCGCCAGCTGCCCAACCGGCCAGACAGGTCCTGCAGCAGAGTCCACGGGCCCCACATGGCCCTGTGACTCGTCGCTGTCGCTTCAAGGAGGGGGGAGGAGGAACCCGTGCTGGAGAGGAGGGTGCTGGGCGCTGCCCAGAGCCTCCTGCCTGGGCTGGGGCCACGGCACTGGTCACTGACTTCCTAACTGGTTCTCCAACTCCATGAGGGCTCAGAGGACCAATGTGGGCCTCACCCGGAGACCTAAAGGACAGAGCGTGTGCGTTTCTGTGCATGGTCCTGAGGGTCCTCTCCCTTTGAGAGGGCAATCGCCCCTGCACTGCCCTGCACTGCTTTTGGCTTGGTGGCTTTTGTCAAGGAGAGCTCCAGCTGTATCCCAGTTTCATGAGGTTACAGTGGTACCGTGAGGTTGACACCTCTCAGAAGAGCATGTTGATCTTAACAGAGTATAGGAAGAGACCATTTTTATGCTCCTCTTCTTTCAATTTGCTTTGACAATTTATTTTTGTACATTTACACTGAATTGATGTTAACTTATGCTGGGCACTGTGTTCCAGCTGAACTGAAGCCCTTGGTTCTGAGCACTAAGCAATGAGTCACTAGCAGCAGCACAGCTATTCCAGTGATTAAAATGTCTTTAAGTTTCATGAGGTGTTGGCAGAAAAGCAAGACGCTGCTTTGTTAAGAAGCAGATGCTGCACCAGAGCTGAATTTTGTTATGGAAAAAAATATTGCAACCAGGAAATGCAATGACTTTAACTTCACTCCATACCCTGCCAACCACCTCATGTACCTGTGGCAGGACTTCTGGCAGGAAACTTGTGTTAGTGTCAGGGACTAAAGGGTTAGGTCAGACATTTTTCTACTGCTGCTCTGTAAAATACCTGCATTCACAGTAATGCACAGAATGCACAAAGATGGATCAAAACTGCATTTATCTGCTTGGAACCTCCCTGTCTCCAGCTTCTTATGAATAAGATATTCAGCCATAAGTTAACAAAGCTTCTGCCAAATATCCGAAATATTATCAGACCAACAGAAATGAAAGGGAAAAAGCAAGCAAGCAAACAAACAAAAACAGATCAATTTATACCACATTCTCTCCCTTACTGCTGGGATATAAGAGTTCAGATAAACCAGATTTACATCCATGGCTTTGCTTGCCTCTTTGGATCGCCTGGAAAGCCACATCGAGTTCCTCTGAAACCAGCTGTGCCGCAGCATTGGGGGCTGAGGCTGCGTTGAGAACATGGCTGGATTCAGTCTGCTAGATGCAGAAGTGCGGTTTTGATTTTTAGAAGGGATTGTGCTCCTCAGGGGTTTACTCTCGGTCTGAAGGACCGGGGCTGTTGAGGACCTGGTTACGTGTACAACTGGAAAAAGACTGGAGACTTTGCTCTTGCACCAAAGATCGGTGCCAAATCTAGGATGATATCATACTTATTCAAATACTGATAAAGGAAAATGTACAATATTAACAAAGAAACAAAAATAACATTGGGACGTTTATTCTCTGATAAACTTCTGCAAGTTTTTTTTTCAAGTCGTCATGCCTTAAACCATATTTGCTAATTTGAAACTATTTCTCAGTTGATATGGATAAGGAGAACCCCTCCCATGGTTCCTTTTCCATATATCTGCTGAAAAATTCGCTTCATGTTAATTTCTGTTAGAAATGTAACAATCTAAGATCTCTACAGGACTTGGCTGGAGGCAGTGTTCGTCTCTCCTTTGGCTGTGATTTCTTTTTTTTTCCTTTTACCTCATACACAGTTTTGCAATCAAAAACATTAGAAACATGAACAGTTTTTGTCTAAGAAGAGATAGAGGTCAACTGTATTAATGATACACAGACAAAACCATACATAACAAGTATATTAAATGCAGATGTATACAGCAGTATACCTACATATCTAAGAGTAACATTTTGCTCACAATCACAGCATACAAAGTAAACCTTACCATGTTTCAGTTACTTTGTGTACAGAGTATTATATTTTCTAAATATATTAATACTTACAAAACCTAAAAATTTAAAATCAACAATATACAACACATTTAACAAACTTAAAGGGTTTTATGTCCTATATGTGGGATATATTTGCAAAGATATATGACTGGGACTATCTTGACTGAGACGTTATTTCCAATATATGGGATTTCACAGACTAATATCCTGAAAGCACATCTAAAATGCACTACTGCAGGGATAAAGCTCCACAAATACTCCAGATAGTCCTTTCTCCCTGGTAGGAATCTTTGCACAACATTTTGTCCATCCAGGCCATTTATCTGTTTAAAATGACTTATTGAAAGATATGCAGTGGCAGAGTTACCACCACCAGGATACAATATGCATGAGGATAACTATTCTAAAAAAAATTTGCCCTACTATGGGGCACACTTTCAGAAGGCAGCAGTCCTGTGGATTCCTAAATAAAATATTTGCTGGCTTTATCTTCTCCTTGACCTCAAGTAGAGTTTGTTTCTCAGCTGTTGCATGGTGAATGTAGTGTAGAGATTTGGCATTTTTCTAGCCCTACCTAAAACTGAATTTACTACCTGTAGGTTGCATCACTGTAAGTCCTTACCTAGGGAATCCAAAAACAAGTTTTATTTTACTGAACTGTTTGTAACCACAACTATTTGTTGTTTTGAATTATTTTTTAAATAAAAACCAGAGGGACTGTTGTGATCTTTTCATCTGATTTCTTTATAATACAGCTTGTAAGACTTGGCTTAATGAATTCCTGCTTGAGCTATAGTATGCCTTCTAGACAAACATCTGGTCTTGATTACTGTGTTGTGTGTATTTTGATCTCTTCCCTTAAAGACCAGCTGTTGATCAAATTCAGTGACCTATATTTAAAAGTTCTTGCTTCAATGACTGATCAGCAATCTCAGACCTAGGCTAAAGATAAAATTTTACTCTTGTTCACATGTGAATTGCTGAGCTGCATTCACACTTCCTGAAATGGTATTTCAACAGAATCAATTCATGTAATCAGCCCTGGTTCATAAGGGCTGGGTGCTTCAAGTCTTGAAATGCTGGCCAGCAGCATGTCAAGTGGGCAGACTGCAACTACAGTTCAGCTTAGTTTTCTTAATTGCACTGGTTTGGCAGAAAATAGAATTTTCTTGGACTCTTTTATAAGGCAGAGTACAACAATACCTTAATAAGCACCAATCTAAAACCAACTCAGCCACTACACTTTTACCAAAACTTAATTTCTGTGGACCCTTCTATACTCTACCCATAGTATACTGAATCCAAAAGGAATGCATTTAGAGTTGGACTCTGTGTTTGCCATGGTAGTAATAATATACAAATACCACATCCTTAATTATTAATTTTCAGCAGTGCATCTCAATTTATATCATTATTTCCATTTTGCAGGTGTGGAAAGTGAGGCAAAGACCATTACTTTAAACAGAAGGCACACATGGTAGGCATGTGGTCGGGGACAGGAACCACAATCTCCTGCTTTGGGACTCCAGAAAGCTGTGAGTTGAAAGGAGCCACCCAAGGACATAACAAGACTTCTGCTGGTCCTGGCAGGAGAAGACCCCATCTACTTGCTATGCTCTGTGTCCTACTTGCAGAGCTGCACAGAGCTGCCCTGGTTCCAGCAGTGCTTGCCCAAAAGCATGGCTTTGGTGGGCTCACACCTTCCCAGAGCTACATCTGAGGGTGAGCAACAGGAAATCTGCTCCATCCATGAAATATAGGTTGCTCCTCCACCTATGCCAGCTCTGCTTTATATGCTGGTATGAGAAGGAGGAAGCATTAAGGGGTACTGGCCAGTTCTCTGCTTACTTTCTTTGGCTCTTATACAATGGCTTGCCCCTCAAAAAGGAACAGGTGGTAGTAGCTGCTGGTCTCTCTCTGCAGGATCTGCTACTGGTGAAGATCTTTCTGCTGCATCTTTCCCTTTATGAATGGCTTTGCAGGGCTGCTTGTTCAGTATCTGAATTTCCATTTTTTACCTAAAAAGCTGGAGGCCTAAGCTGAGATAGAGTCCCTCTGCAGCTAAGCAGTACGTAATGGGTACATTTCTCTTAGGACATGCTTCTTTATACAGCCAGTATGCAGTGAATCAGGTCATTTTGGATACATCTAAACCTGGATACATCTACCGGGTACTCCAGGAACAAAGCCCATTGAAGCATGGTCCCAAATAGGGGCCCCTGCCTCCCTTCCCAAGCACACAGGCCCTTTGGGTTGGTGCAGGCAGCCGTAGCGAGCATGCTGCTGGGTGCTCCAGCTCTCTGCCCTGCGCCCCATGGTGCACTGTCACAGGCTGGCTGCAAGGTGGCTATGTGTGCAGGAAAATTTGGAAACACATGTACACAGCCACCTTCATGGCTTCCTATCCTATCTGGCTCACGGGAACATGCTAAGTATTAACCTTTCATATCAGAACATAAAACTCTAAAGGAATTAGGGTTATGTCTCAGAAGAACTATGGCTAAACTGTATCCTTTTCTCCTAGTAGAAGGAAGAAATTTGATTTTCTCACATATATAATTTGTTTCATTCTGAGTTTGGCCACTCTCATAAAAGATTATATAGGATATTATATATTTTATTGTTACTTAATTTACTGACAGTATCCTTCCTGCCTTCATCCTGTTCTGACTCTCTAGCCACAAAAGTATGTCTCAGGCTGTATACACTGAACCCATGGACTTCATTTGCACCACATCAGCACTGTAGTAAGTAAATATATTATGATTTAATCAGTTTAGGATTATGTCTGAGGCTTTGCATGTTCCTCTTCTGCTATGCGCAGTGTAGTTCAGCAACAGCAGAGAGGACAGTCTGGACTGTGACCACTCTCGGTTTTCGAGTGAATCCTCTCAGAACTGATGGAAGTTTAACTGCTGTCCAGGTCTTCACCGTCCCTAGAGTTTTGTATTTACTACACTTCTCTCAACCGCGTTTAATTAATAGTCTTAAATTATATCTCAGTCTTTGAAAAAGAAATCCCTCAACTAATCCTTTTGAGAACACTGTGTTTGCCCTCTGCTACATGCACCGGACTGTCAGCTTGGAAAATGCCAGTGTCCTAATGACTGAAGGATTATGAATCCATTGCTAAGCATTTGCAGAAGTGCTCTTGCAGCTATGAAAGTGTCTCTTCATTCACCCATGGGCCGTGTGCCAGAACGGCTCGGCGTTGCTTTGTGGGTCTCTGGCCTTGGGCGCTGAACAAGTGAGACTCTCACAGCTCTCGTGAACCCGTTAGATCACCCCGCACGCACCCCGCCTCGTTACTGCGCGGACACTGGCAGTTTCATTCTTTTAAACAAAGCACCGATAGACGGTTCGGCCTGACATGCTGGGCTGCCCCATTTCAAGTTTTCATTTTCATATAATTTAATAGATGGAATTGTTTCTGTTAAAGTTAATAAGAGCCTTGTTAATGACTTCAGCACAGCCAAGATTTGGGAAAATATCTTTCATTAATGTATTACTTATAAATTACTAGCACTTGAAGTATTTTAAATAAGCTCCATATTAAATAAGATGGATTACATGCGTTACTTTACACTGTATTTATTTTATGAAGCTGAAAGGTCTGGTATTAAATCCTGGCACTGCTGAAGTGGATGGCAGAGCTTGCACTGACACCAGTAGGCCAAGGTTTCACCCACACTTTAATTTCCTCAGTCTGCTAACAATTTCCTTTGACTCTGAAAAAAACACCTAGAGAAACTCAGTATCTCAACATCGCCTACTATGTAAGCCTGGGAATAATTTTTCTCAAGGTCCCAGGGGTATCGTGCGGCCATTAATAGCTGTAAAATGCTTTGACATGCAAAGTGCTATAGCAGGACTAAGGATTGTTATTATTTGCATGCTGCAAATGCCTTATCCTAAAGGCAGGAACGGCACTATCTACTTTGAAGATGAGAAGTTACCATCATAAACCCCTATTTTCCCTTATTTTAGCTTGCTGCGCCTTAATTACAATGAAGGTGGATGTCTAGCACTGGGTATCAGCCTCCCGGCGCGCGGGCTGCGCGAGGCCCGGCGGGGAGCCGCGGGCAGGGCCGGGCAAGGGCCGGGGCCGAGGCCCCGAGCGGCAGGAGCCCAGGGGCGCCCGCGACCCGGCGGGACAGGCCGGCCCGGCCGTTCGGCTCCGCACGGCAAAGGCGCGCCACCTCCGCCTGAGAGCGGGAGAACGGGAACGCAGCAAAGGCCGGCGCCTGGGCAGATCCTGCTCCTGTACCGCATTCCCACGTTTTCCAGTCAGGACCCGCCGGCTTTGCCGCCCTGCCCAACAGCGCGCCCGCCTCGGGGCCGAGCGCCGTTCGGCCAGGCTCCCGCGCGGAATGGCGGCGGCCGGGCCCGCCCCGCCCGACTACAGCTCCCATGATGCCCGGGGGCAGCCCGCCCGGCGGGGGGGGGGGGCGGCGCATGCGCGCGGGGCGGGCGCGGGGCGGGCTGCCCTGTGGAGGCTGCGAGGCGGCGGAGGGAGCTGGTCGCTGCCGCCGCTCGGTGAGTGCGGGCGCGGCGGGCGCAGCGGGGACCGCCGAGGCCGCCCGGGGGAGCCCTCGCGGGCGGGAGCGGGCAGAGCCCCGGCGCGGCGGGCAGCCGGGCGGGCCGAGCCGGGCGGCGGGAGCGGCCGCCTCGGCGGCGCGGGGAGGGGCCGCCCGCCGCTGTCCCGCCGCGGCGGCAGCCGCGGGGCCGCGGCCGGAGCCCCCGCGCGGGCCGTGCGGGCTGCCGCCCGGCTGCCCCGCCTTGCCCAGCCGCGCCTCAGGGCGGCGCCGCCGGCCCGGCCCCGGCTCGCCGCGGGCGCCGCCTGCCCCGGACGCCGGCTCGTTCTGGTAACGAGGGGGCCGCGGCGCGTCTGCCCGGATGCGTGTTCGCTTCCCCCGCGACCTGCCCGTCCTCGCCGCGGAGCCCGAGCGGGCCCGCGCGCGCCCTGGGCAGTGGCGCCGGGGCTGCCGGTGGCCCCTGTGTGACCGCACGTCGCCCTGCAAAGGGAGCTGGAAGTCGGGCGAGTGTTTGAGTTAAAAGGTCAGAACTGTCTCTGTGCAAAGCTGGAGTGTGTAAGGCGGGGTTTTCATGTTTGCAGTGGAAAACTAACTCTTGAGCAGTTTAGTTTTCCTGCCGCGAACAGTTAAGGGGACTTTGTGGGTTCAGAACTTGACCATAGAGAAATCGAGGGGAGTTCTGTGGGTGGTTAGTGGGTGTTCAAACAGAGAATACTTCTATTTTTTCATAGGCAGCACCCAACTTCACCATGAAATCTAAAATCTTTAAAACTTAAAAAACTTTGCCTGTAGATCTCATTAGCATAACTCAACTTGCTTTCTACAACTTATAAGTCATGCATGTTAATGACAAATATTTTTCCGGTATCTCCATGGTTGACAAAAGGGTACGTACTGTATGTAGCACTAACATAAAAGTCTTCCGGAAATGAGAACTTCTCTCATGAGACTATGCTCAAACAGGAAATAGGCTTGTTAGAGAGGTAGGTTTGCACTGAGGAATGACCAGACCCAGAAGGCCCCTTTGCATGTCTGTATATTTGTTTTCTTGTACTTAAAGAGAATCTGGCACATAACTTTCAGAGGCCAATACTGAAAGCTTATCTGCTGCCTTCTTTGTGGATAGGTGCAAATTGTGTATTGAAAATAAATGCTGTACTAGAGAAGTTACTTTATACTTTAAATTTGCCATAATATGCTTAATATATTCTGATGTTTTGCTAGCATATTAGATATATAGATGGTGAAAGACAGTAATTGAGGCAATGGAGAATTTGTAATTGGCTACTACTTGGAAGTTTACCCATTTGCCTCTCTTGTATGTATTAAAGTATTACATACAAATTTAGAGTACTTAGATGAGTGCAGACACCCAACTTCAGATGTTCTAGATGAAAGACAACAGGAAACAAGCAACACAAGCTGAATAAAGTGAATTTCTTCTATTGTTCTGTTCTAGGCTTGCATGTTTTGCCACTTTTCTAATGAATGTGAGTGTCAGTGTTTTTATGAATGTTCAGATAGCTCATATCTGGAGTTGCTTATTAACTGAAATGTCCCTGGGCAGTTCCTTGAGGAGCAGATATTGTGCATCTATTAAAGAAAATCCAGGCATTGTCTAAAAAAATTTGTAATCAATTTATTTATTTATAATCTTTATTCTAGGCCTTTTGTAACATCTGATCCAGTGGTGTTGCGCTCTGTGTGTGTGTGTAAGTGGGAACGGATAACCGGAGCAAAGATTTCTGCTGGAGGAACTTCTGTCTCCTCAGAGCAGTCAGTAACTGTGGTAACTGGGGTTTTTAGCTGTCATAGGAAAAGCGTAGCAATCGTTTTTTCTGAGGTGCTTATCTTCCTATTCTCCTGTCAAATCCCTGCAGTTATTTGAGATCGCAATAACTGCTCTGCAGGTAGTTTGAGGAGAAGTCTGGAAGCGTCTTTGATATGGTTGTGCTGAAGTACTATCTGACGTGCCCTTTTCACGAAGGGTCTCTTCCACACTATGTTAACCCTAATGAGTGAACAATTCCGATTCTTGAATCTGTTGTCTCTGTTATTTGCTGGAACATATGTTATATTTATACAGTCTGGTAGCGTGGATGATTGTTTTTCAAGAATAGGCATATAGAAATAAGTTTTTATTGGACAAAACTAACTTGGCAACTTAGTCATCGTTTAACGCATCCTACTAGCAAGGTAACTGTTGTAATTCTGCGTAGTGGTGTGCAGGAACTATAAAACAGCAAAGCAAACTTTGTTTGCTTCCTGAGCATCCTGTAATATAGAGGAAAAGCTAGAAGGACCTGGAAATTGATTCTCCCACTAACAAGTCCATTAGCAAATACCTATTTATTATTTGTTGTTCTTTCAGTTGTTTTGCACTAACTGTCTGTCCACCTCAGTCCTCTGTATTGACAAGTCTTAGGTTGGGAGAGCATGAGTTTGTCATGTATAAAACTCAGTGGATTATTTCTTAGAACAGAATGAAGCTTCAGGGTGTTTATGTACAAAAATAGCCTGAAATAGCCATTTCTTATTGACTGAAAGAAATGCCTTACTGAGATAAAGTATAGGCAAAGATGAGATGCCACCTACTGGTTATACAAAGTCTCAGACTTCTGCTGAATGTGCGCTAACTCAGTCAAGAGAACCAGTGTCATGTGCCATGTACCTCAAGCTGGAAATTTGGAAGGGTCAGGTTAGTTCTTAGGAACTTTCTGATAAGAAAACCACTGCTGGACTACAGAGGTGTCATAAGATAATACAAAATCATCATGAGGAACTTGGTGGTATTACCGTAATAGCTTCTGTATGTCTCTTCACTGATATTTCTTCTGGTTTTGGTAAATAAAGATAACTCTTTCAAATGTAAATAGTATTCATAAACAGTTATCTATGATCTTGCACAGTGAAAGTTAAAATTGTTGGCATTGTAGGACTTCCATGGGGAAAAGCTTAGATTAGGCTCCGCTAAGCATCTGGAACTCTTTCGGGGCTTTGATGGGTGCAGGAATGCTGTTAAACTCTGCCTGTGGACTCCCCTTTGCCAGTTAAGGTTTAAGATGCTGATTGGAAGAAGACTCTAAAGTAACACATGAGATTAAAGTGACCTCTGTGAACATGCTGGCCAAAACTAGCTCAGTTTGTTTTTCATGATGTCACTTCTATTTTAAAATCCAAGTTACGGAAACCATTTACAGTGGACTTTAATAAGACTGTAATTTCCCGTGGATAAGATATTTCCCAAGAGTTATTCCTGTTAGGGTTGCAAGAAATTGTGCCTTTAAAGATACTAGATAAATTTCTGAGGGCTGAGTCTTTGTAATAAGATCAGAAACTAGCTATTTTTAAACATTTGCTTTTAACGTAGACAGGAGAGGACAAAAATATTTAAATGTGGATAAAAGGTATATGAAAGTTGCTTCACAGTACTTTAGAGGATGATTCAGGTAATCATAAAATAGTATCAAATAAAACTATTGCTTTCTTAAATTCTTTGGTTTGTTGCTTTCTCAGGTGAAAGAGTAGTGACAAGCTTTTTCTCTCTGTGATGTCCTTCAGAATGTCTTCATTACTATTGTCTTCATTGCTTCTATCTTTTCCTTAATAAACACGAGCACTGAAATTTCAATCAATCAAAGTTTCTATTCAATAGAAACAATAACTTTGCTTCTGTTGTTCCTGAATCTTTCTTGTGCAGCTGTTGAGTTACTAGAACAAAGAACTTGCTTTACGTTTCAGTTATATGTCTAAGGAAAGAATATTAGTCCTTTTGACTTTTACCATTAAAACAGTATACACATTAAAGCTAGGAAGGATATTTAGAAGAAAACTAGCTCTTCTGATTTAAAAAAGGGTGAAGTATTCGTAAAGCTGAAATTACTGTTTTTCAGTGAGATGTGCCACAAATATTTTACAATCTAAATAACTTCACTCTTCCTTTCAAGATTTTTTAATTAAATTATTCATTTATATTTTTTCCACACCGCGTAGTTACGGTGACTGAGGAAAAGCAATTGAGAATGTCAGTTTAAAAAGTATGATATTAATGCGTTTAATAGGAAGTGAAGGGTTTTATTTGATGAGACTATAGCTTCAGCTGGCCATTATGCCCTATCTGGGCAATGAGACTTCTTGACACCTTTTTTTAAAACCTGATTTTTAGAATGTTATATATTCATGTTTTATATGCCTTAGCTGTGTGGATTTTTGTTTGTTTGTTTGTTTGTTTGTTTTGGTAGGGAGTGATCTGAACGTCATTACCAAGCACTCCCTGTGTAATACAGATGTGCTAAGCAATGTTACAGTCATAACTTTTTAAAGGTGTCTCATATTAAGTATTCTACTGTATTTTAAAAATAGTTCGGTTCTGATTGATAGGTGTTAAAAATTGTATTGTTAACTCATTCCGTGGCCTCTTTTAAATTTACTGTACCCAATATGATTCTCTTTTGTTGTGAAGAAGATTCACTTACAAAATTAGTGCTATTTTTGCCATACTTATTTATTTTTCACTTTTTTGCATGAGCATTCTAGTCTGTACTTATTAATCCAGCTGTTGTAGCTAAATACATAGTGACTGGACTCCAGGTTCTCTCTGAATTTTGCAGATAGATGGAAAGACCTCAGCGTACTGAGGACGCTTTAAAAATTTAAGTCTTAGATGTCCTAATTGTTTTTAACTCCTCAAAACTCATAATATGATATGATATGCAAATAATGGTGCCATCAAGTGAGCCAAAACATCGTTTGAAGTGGATACATTGATCATGTGGTAAAGCCAAGTAAGACCAAGGACTATGACCTGTATTACAAAGATGAGCAGTTTTTCCAATGTAAAAGATAAAAGTGCTCTAAGTAAAAGGTAGTTATTTGTGGGTGGCTGCATTTCTCAGCTGCTAATAGAAAAAGTATGGCCTACCTGCATGTAAGGTATGGTTATGCAGGCATGTAGTGGTACTCTTCATCTGAGTAAGGGGAGTGCTATACTCCAATACGTTAACTGTTCTGTTCCTTATAATTACCATTTAAAACTGTAGCTTTTAGTATCTCAATGTAAAAGTACGTGCAGAACTCTGCAAAATAACAGTATGCTGATTTAGTATTCAAACTATGCATAGGCATGAGCAATGCTGTGTAACTGGCTGCAGGAAGTGTTTTATTTTATGATGGTGTGTAATAGTTTAAATTGTAAGGAAGAGGAAAACATTAAGGCTCTAGGAATCAGAAGTCTGCGTGCAGATTGCATCCACTGCAGCTATAATCTAATTGCTCTTCAACTACTATGCACCTCTAGAAATGGATATATCACAGGATTAGGAAAACGGTAGCATGTGGTATGGTTACTTTTGGAACATAGCTTTGAGAAACATAGGAATATTAATCAGTACTTTTTCTGTATCTAGTAAATTCTCTTTCTCATCTGTGGCCTCTTGTTAAATGTCAAAGCTCTTTCAACATGACTGGCTTTAACCTGGGGAAGCCAGACACCATTCTCTTTTTTTTTTTTTGAGCTATCTTAATCTATGTTTGGTAGTTTAGCTTTGGAATTATGTCCTAACGATGTCAACTGTGGTTTACAAATAAATTCTAGTATTTATATCTCTAATATTTTTCATAAGGAAACATCCTGAAAGTAGTTGAAATACATTGCTAACTTATTTGCACTTTTTACTAGGAACTGAAAATATACCATTCTTGCTAAGATGATTGTTAAACCACATTTACTTTACAGGCAAACTTCATTGAATACTATGGATGGACCTTTGTATGCTCATGTTTATTCAGTGTCTCTGAATTGAAGTATCACAGTATATAACTATGACAGGCAGTATTCGAAGGGAGACCTTTCTGACTGTAAACAACTGAGATGAAGGAATCCTGCGAGCAGGATACTATAACATGGCACGTGTATACAGCCTTCCCTTTCCTTTTTTTTAAGAGGCAGCAACCTTTAGGTTGATCTGTTTTTGAAGTGTGGTTAAAGTATTGCCTAACTTCAGATATGAAATTATGTATAGTGTATAGTAGGGTGTATGATGTGAGCATCTGAACTGGAGTTTTGACTCCACAGAACAAATAACTTCTGCTGTCTGCCTAACTTCTGTGTTGAGTGTTCTTATTAGAACCAAGAAAGATGTTAAAGGGGCTAATAAGCCTTAAAGTGTGGGTCTAGCTTTTGCTCTAGAAATACACTATGGACACTCTTCCTCATGTATAGAGAACCATTTAAGTTACATTATTTTTCTTTGTGTGTTCAACTGGAAGCAAAACTTTGGCTGAGGAGAAGTTAAAAACAAGAATTTCTTAGAGAAAAATGAGAAAAATGAATCGGTGTGCTTAAACATTATAGTCATTAACTGTGTGTTTTTCTATATCAAATGCTCAAAACTTTCTGACTATCAGAATCAAGATTACCTATGCTCTCTGTAAGCAAGAAGTAGTATAGACTTAAGTCTTTTGAAGAACTCTGATTTTCTTCTAAATACAGCACTTAGTGAGCAGCTATTCTGTCTGTTCTGTATTTTTGATTCACTTCATCTTTGCCCTCTGTCGGTCAGCTGGGAAATAAAGAAGAATAGGGTGAGACTGAGTGGACATAGGAAGTTACATAGGAAGTAACAGTATTTCCTAGGCCTTTCATCAAGATATTTTAATTTTCATCTGACAGAACAAAATGTTACTTCCATTGTAGTGATATAATTAACTCAGGAGGCAAACATCCTTTATTTCCTCTGTAGTTATTACTGACTCATGTCCTTTCTTATTACCTAGTTCGCGTCTAGTGAAGTTTTCCTTTACTGTATCTTAGTCAGTTTGTAAAATTGACCTTAAACAGCAGCAGCAACAATATATACAAAAGATCTTAACTGTTCATTTGACATCAGTATCTGTAAAGACTGATGGCAGTAAACTGGGGTTAGAAATACAAAATTTTTTGGTGATTTTCCCCTAGTCTGCCTTGCTCTTTGGGAACACCTTGGAGTTCTTATTAAAGAAATTAGGCATTGGCATTAGTCTATAAAAATATATGTAGCTTAACTTAAAAAAAATAAAATAAAAAAAGAATCCAGTTATTGATTGCAAAGGGCATGGCAGGACAGGATTCTTGCCAGTGAAGAAGCAAGGCATTGATAGCTTTCTAGTACTCTTTTGATTGTAGAATAATAAATAGATATGAATGCTGGATGAAAAAACTTCCCTCTTAGAAATGTACTTGCAAGTTGAAGATGCTTGTAACCGGGAATTTACCTTAACTGTGCCTGTTTCTTTTAAAAACTCTTTCTGCAGATCTGATTAAGGTTTTGATTTCGGAGTGATTGAGAACTTGCTACTGCTCAAGTCATGACTCTCCCATTTCGAAAGGACTTGGACAAATACAAAGATCTTGATGAGGATGAAATTCTCGGCAAACTGTCAGATGAAGAATTGAAACAACTGGAAACTGTTTTGGATGATCTTGACCCTGAGGTAGGTGTTAGCCAAGAGAAGTTCTGGTTTTTTGTTATGTTTAGAAACCAGTCTGATGTAACTTGAGACTATTTTTTTTGCTTGAATTCATTTTGTAGTTGGTATACTTTTGTACAGAATTTTCTCCTAATCTGCTAATGATACTACTCAAAAAATTTATGTGTATATGATGTCCCAAGTGGTTATTTCCTTTTGCAACATGAATGCAACCACAGTAGAGGAAAATACAAAAGAGGATTGTCAGGAGAAGCTCTCTGAGAGTTATTTATAAACGAAAAATTGTTGTTAGCAGCATTCTTGAGAAGAAAGTTTATTTAGAAGGCCAGTTTAACTTTACTGTTTCCATTGTTGTATGGTAAACAACCCTTTTTTATCTACTTATTTTGCTGCTTCTACAGTTGCAATTTGAGGGGAGGGAGGGTATTAAAGTCTTCTAGATTCCTGATCCTGTATCTCTTTGCCTACACTACTCCTGTCCTCTTCCTGACTTGGCAAAGAGGAGGCAAATACTCTGTTCCTAAATTATGATGTCAACATAGAGTATTGCATAATTAATACTTCGGCTTTCTGTTACAAAGAGCTGAGTTATATCCTCCACTAATACTACAGCTAAATTTGAGTCCAGTACTAATATTTTCACCTTCTGATTCTCTTTCTTTTTTTTTTTCTTGCTTTAATAGAACCAGATTAAGATTGAGCTTGATATTCAATGATGATTGTAAAAAACATTTATGGTCATGTATTTTCGTGCATGGCAAGATATTCCTGATAGTAATTGACTTTGGCTTTGTAGATATTTTAACAAAAGAGAACGGGCAGAAGCAGTTGGTCATTTTTTATTATAGTCTGTAATTCCTCATGTTCTGTTCTTTCAGTATGCATATCCTTCTTTTTTTTTTTTTTTTTTTCCTGATTTCCTTCTCCCCCCTGCCAACTGAAAGAGGATGATAGTAGCAAAAAAAACTTGAGTTAGCCTCAAGAGTAGAAATATATCTGTATTGCTAACTGAATGAGAATAGAATACTTCTCAAGATGTGGTAACATACTGATATTAGTAATGGAAGAAGTAGCCCTCTTACTGTATGTCTAAACTGCAAATAGGTGAGTTTTATATACTCCTTTCCATCTAAACAATTCATTCTGGAAAAGAAATGCAAGCTAACTAGCAAGTTTAGTGCTGGGAGCTGTTATACTTAAGAAAGAATTGCTTCAGTTCTACTGAGTGCAGTATACTCTAATTAAATCATTGGTATCTGAAGAATATATCCCCCCCCCCCAAAAAAAAAAAAGTTGCAAAGGAATTCAAGATTGCCTGAAAAGTAGGATATATTGGATTTGAACTTCAGGGAGGGGAGAAGGAAGGGAGGGAGGAAGGAAATTAATCTAAACAGGTGTTCACTAAAACTTTTTAAAACTGTGTGTGTTTGCTCCATTTTGTTTTGTAGAATGCACTTCTGCCTGCAGGCTTCCGACAGAAAGACCAGACTGCTAAAAAGGCTTCAGGTCCTTTTGACAGGGAACGACTCCTTGCATATTTGGAGAAACAGGCTCTTGAGCACAAAGACAGGGAAGATTATGTGCCTTTTACAAGAGAAAAGAAAGGTAATAACACCCTTTTCTGTGTAGGTGGCTATGAAATTTCTGAAGTGGACCAACCAGAACTCCTCTGAACCAAAGTTTATTGAAGGAGTGGCAGCTCTAATGCTTTTTACTGCTGGCATTTCCCAATGAGTGCTTCGGTGCAGAGGCAGAACACTTTCTGTTCATGTGAGTTGGGATGCTGGGGCTGGTGTATCTTTACACATACCACGGGAAGGAAGTAAGACTGAAAGATTTTATCAAAGATTGCAAAGTTCTTATGAGGATTGTATTCCCTGTGTAAGAGCTGCCCCTGATTAGTTTCAGTAATAACAAATGCTGTTGTATCTGTGGCTTATGCTCTGGGCAGCTGAGGACAAACAGTAGCATTTGTAACACTATGTTAAATTTAAAGTATAGTAGTAAAATGATTTACCATGGTAGATACCAAATAATCAAAGGTGCTGTAGGTCAGTAAGGCCAGGTATGTTGTCTATAGTCATGTTGTCTTTCTAATATCTTTTCTGAAAGGTTTTGAAAAGATTGCATCATTATTATTAGATAATAATTGCATAATTAACAAGAAGCTTTGAAATCTGGCTGTGGTTTGTGCTACAAAAAACTTGAAAAAATTGACCCAATAGAGTAGACACATTACTAAGGTCTGGTATTTTAAATCTTTGCTTTGGATTTTAGTCTTCTCACTGACTTGGTGAGAAATGCTTTCTTATTTCTGTATGTCTAGCTGGTCTAATAAGTCTAATTATTCATTATATGGAGTGAGAAGGGGGGATTCTATACTTCTTTTTTCCCCCTCTTTCCCTTTCCCAGTTTAGCAGAACTGAATCCCAAAGTGGTGATTATGGCGTCCAGGTTTATCCAGGAAGCTTACTGTGGGTTAAACAACCTTATTTACTACAGATTCTGGTAATCTTGTTTCTTTACATTAGTATAAATGAAGATTCTCTCCCTCAGTTTCCTTAATCATTTTGGAGTAATGTGTATTACCAAGACAATGTTGCATCTCTTTCACTGATAGATGATGTGATTCCTATATATCTTTGGTGCTGTTATTGCTGTGTGTTGCGAAACATGAAATATCTGAAGTCATGTAAACCATCCTGATGTAATAAGGTGAACAGTACTAAGTAAATCTGAGGCTTAAACCTCCAAAATTATTATTGCATTTCTCGTGCCGGATCTAGTTTCTAATAGTGCTGTGTATAAAAGCAAACAAACAAAAAAATATTTTGAAAAAAAGATTTAAGGTCTTAAGTCACATTGTTGCAACAAAGTGTTGAGCCATACAGTAAACTGTTGTTGCCTGAGAAATAACTGAGGCCAAAACATTCATGAAACCAACTCTCATGAAATGCCATTTAAAAATATATCTTCAGCAAAACTAGGTTTGTCTCAATCACTTTAAATGAAGATGTAATAAGAGTTTTGCAAGACACATGCAAAGAGAAGGACCTTTTATCTAAATAGTAAAGCTAGACTTAAGCTCTGGGTTTCATTGCTATGAAATGTATTCCATACATCTGAGCAAATCATATAGGCTCCTCATTTCTGTTTGAACAGCAACATATGAGAATTATCACAATGTGGGACAAAAGCACGTCAAACCCTTATAATGTACTTTGTACTGTGGAGTGCAAGGAATTAGCAAAATATCATATAAACTAAGCTTTGTATTTCAATATTTTGTGCTCTTCTAATCATGCTATTTTCCTCCAGACTCTCTGTCTGCATTCTTAATAAAATAATTGTTCTGTATAGATTTGCTTTTAATATAGCTTTTTCAGCTTTATTTTTTTTCCTGCTATTTCAGTCAGAAGATACTTTAGCCTAAAGTATTAGTCACCTGTCTAGAGCTTTTTGGGATTGACCTGCACAGTTGGCTTGTGTTGATCTAAATTACTGTTTGCTTTTGTAGCAGTAGAATTTGGGATGTTGTATTCTCTATTTGCCTTTCAAACAATCACTTGTCTTTAAAGGAAAATGTATATTATGTGCTGCGAAATGAAGTAGTTAAGATCTTGTAGGAGCTTTGGAGAAACAACTTGTCGAACTGACATTCTCCATACAAGAGCGCTGGAACAAAATAATGTGTTCTACTAGCCTTAATGTAAAACAGTTTTAATTCATTGCTACGTGTTCTGTAAACAGATAACAAAAAACAGTACAGGCTCTGCAGTGTGACACTGAGGAAGTTACTTGTTAGTTGAATTAAAAAGAAAAAAAATCAATGTTAATTTGTACTCAGAAGTGAGTTGATGAAGCTTGGTCTGTCTCGTAGTAAGAATTAGTGATGATTGAATTGTGGATTTTATGTTCTGGATTGATGAAATCACTGAGCATAAGATATATAGCATATGCTAAGTATTGCTCTTTGTTCTTATTCATAGAATCGCTGCTGATAGGAGATTGTATTCGGTTGTCCTCAGGTGACACTGAATTCCTTTTCCACAGATAGAATACTACAAAACAGATTTTAGACTGTTTTCTGATCTGCCAGCAAGAAACTAGCTAGAATGAGTGCTGGATTGCTTTTTATGGGTGTAAGAATAGTGTTAATACAGAAGTGCATGTATACGCTAAATGTATCTGACTTTTGCAAGACTTTCAATCTTACATATTATCATTCTATATGTAATATCTAGTATCTTTCAGTAAATATGATCCAGGTTTTCCAGCTTTTAAACAGTGCAGTAGTGTGTGATTCAGAACTTGGTTCATTTTATTGCAAAGAAAGCCTGTTTTAAAACTAATTCCAAGATATGCATCACTTAATATAGTAGCTAAAGGCATAAAAGATCAGAATATATACTTATTACAGAAACTACTGTGTGACCATCTCTGAAATTTGCCTCTTTATATTTGCCTCTTTCTTCATGTGATCGTATCCTTGCTATTTGGAAATGTTCCACTTAAGGGCCAAGAAAGCTCTTTGTCTTATGGACTGTGCAGATGTATACATGTATTCTTTTTTTTTTTCTTTCTTTTTTTCTTTCTTTCTTTTTTTTTTTTTTTAAGAGGAAAAAAATGCCCATCCAAACTTGCAATAGTGAGGAGGCAGGGAGGATCCCAAATCTGTTTTGGAAACGGACCTCGAGTTTAGATCGTTGTCTCCTAAGAGACAGCAGTCTTATTCTTCTTGAAGTATTTGGTCATTACCTGGGAGTGGTAAGCAGGGGGAGACAGCTGCTTTCCTGTGTGAGTTGTAAATCTCTGAATTCTGGGCTATGGTGAGATGAAACTAGTAAATGAGAGGTTATATAAACGTGGGTGTTACCTGTTTTATAACAAAACTGCCTCTGACCCAGCTGATGTGACAGGAGTTGGCTCTAATTAACACTGCTGGAGGGGAGCAGCTTTTAACAATTTTGCCTTAGTAAATGCTGAAGTATTGATTTGAAGTCTATGGTGTTAAGTGTGCTAGCTGATACTTACATTTTGTTTGGATGAAGAAATTGTTGTATACTTTATCCTTCTGCTTTTTTTAATTAAGTTATCTTAATATTCGAGCAAGTATGAATAAAAGTTTGCTTCTGAGAAAGAGACTAAATTTAGAAACTGAGGTTCTTAACCTGTGAATTTAAGAATTGGTGAAGTTGACAACAGAAAAAGTAGTTCTTATTTGTAGGGGTGTTTTGAACCAGTCTGGTGACTGTTTGAAGTTGAAGTTAACCTGGTAAAATAAATACATTGTTAAAAAAATTGCTTTTAATTGATAACAGTTGCGTTCACCCATTTGCTGCCTGCTGCACAAATGCTTGTGGTAGGGTAGGGCACAGGAGTCAGTAGCTGGATGGATTTGAAAGGAGGAGATGGGTGGTGAGGTTTGCTTGTGTGTTTTTTGTTTTGTTTAAAATTGTTCACAGAGATAAGCCTGAAGCATTAGTGTAACTAAAGCATTAATGGTGATCTGAAGATGGGTGACTGGGCTACTTCTTGTATTTCTTTATAAAATAAACAGAAGAGGCTTAGAAGAATTGAATTTAAGACTGCGAGGAAAGATCCTGCAATACTGCTAAAATCAGATTCCTGTGCTTCCTTTTAGATGTTGACACTATACCGTGACATGTGTGCTGAAAAGCATCTCCAAACATGCTCTCTGAGATTATCTTTGAATGTGTTCTGCATTCTGAAAATATGAGAACTCCTGATTTTAAATAACTCAAAGTAACCAAAAAAGGTGATAGGGATTTTCTTGGAGGACAGAAGAACGTAGATAGAAAATATTTCCGGTATCAAAGAAATGCCATTTAACACTTTTTTAGGAAGCATACTTTCTTAAAGTGCTATATGGGCACTTGTTGCCACCAATTTACTTTGCTTTCTTGCATAGGATAAATCTTAATTCCTCATCTTGAACATGGATGAGAATTTAATAGCAATAAGTAAAGTTCTGTTGGAAACTGTGTGCACTGATGATCTCAGAAATAGACAAAATTAGCTTACAGTTCTCTTAAGGTTTCATGTTCTTTTATGGAACAGGGACAAACTCTTTTCAGTTGTCCCATGTGACATGACAAGAGGCAATGGGCAGAAATTGAAGCACAGGAAGTTCTGCCTGAATGTGAGGGGGAATTTCTTCACTGTGAGAGTGATGGAGCACTGGCACAGGCTGCCCAGAGAGGTTGTGGAGTCTCCTTCTCTGGAGATCTTCAAGGCCCGTCTGGATGCAACCCTGTCTAACATGCTCTAGGTGACCCTGCTTGAGCAGGGAAATTGGACTAGATGATCTCCAGAGGCCCCTTCCAACCTTACTGATTCTATGATTCTGTGTCTATACAAGTGTAGGACTTTGTTTTTTGACAAGACTGATTATAAAAATGCATGACTGAGATGCTCTTTAAGTTCTTAAGGCACTTGGTTTTTTGGATTTCTGGGAAGAAATCATGTAGTACAGAGAAAAAGCCAAAGTAATACGGAAAGTGTGAAATACACCGATGTTGTAGATCAGGACAATCTGAATAAAGGTTCAGATGCTCAAACCTCACTATGTTTCCTTCTCTTCTCCCTCCTAGTAGTCTGAAATCTTCACTTTGATAGTTTACTTAGGGAAAACAGTGGAAATATAGACAGTGAAAGGCATTAGATTGTGTTTGTCTGTTCCGAGTGTTTCAGAGGTTAATGAAAATCTGGTCAAACAAATTCTCTCATCTCTTCTGTAAATTACAGTTTAAGTTGGAAGTTTCTCTCTCCCCTTTACTGACAATGATACTGACAAAATAAAAGTTGGATAGTAGTACCAAAGAACTGTATCAATTATATCAAAGTAATCTTGTATGTTTTTCACCCAAACCTTCCACTTATGAAGGTCTTCTATTAATCTTGAATCACCACAGTTTATTTCGCAGTGTCCATCAAAATGGTGGTATCTGTGGTAATGCATTTCAGCTGGTTTCAGCTACTGTTTGTAACTCAAAGTTACGTAAGGAGATTTACTTTCTGGTTCTAAATATGGATAATGACCATTTATACAAATTTCCAGAGTGGCAACAGCCCAAGAACAAAAATACTGTGGTGCTAGCATCAGATCTTTGTTGTCATACTGTGGCGTTAAAGAGAAAAAAATGATATACTTCTATCTAATCTGTGTTAGCAGAAATGCATAATTTCCTTTAAAATGAAAATGATCCACAAACTGTTCTAATCTAAGATGGAAATTTGGGGGGAGAGGGGAAAGGTGGATGTGTTCTTATGTTTGTTTTTGCTGTGGAACCTGGAATCTATCTTCAGCACTGGTTTCTAGAAATGTTGAAACCAAAATTCTGATTTGTCCGAGTTTCCCAGAATTAAAACTGAAATGTGCCTATGAAGTTTCTTGTCACTAGGAGGTATTAAAGAATGCTGAACTTAGTCCAAACATGTAACAAGATACACTTGTATCCAACGCAAGGGAAATATCTTAGGCTTCTGACCATCTGGTCTGATTCCGGTACGTGAGGAGGACTGTTGTCAGGTAATTGGAATGAACTAGAATGATTCATTTGTACATGTGTCTGAAAGTACTTAGAGATGAATGTGAAAGATGAATTCCTGAATTACCACTGAGAATTTTTAGGAAAATTATTGACACTTCCTGTCTTGGGAAATGATTGAAAAAAGTTGGAACAAATTTTCCACAATTCTCTCTTCTAACAGCTAAGGCAAAGAAGCCGAGTGCTAATGTTGAAAGGGATACATCAGGTGTTTTACAGAAATACCAAGAGCCAAGATCTACTGTGTTTTAATTTGATCTAGTAAATTGCATCTTATTGATGTCATTAGACCTGTACGTGTGTGCGTGCCTGCATATATATACATATATGTGTGTGTGTATATATTAAAAACATAGTATTTCTTTCAAATTTTCTTTCACTTTTCTTGATCTTTGACTACATATCTGTCTGTAATGGCTGAAAGGTTGTTGCAGAATGCAATATTATTACTGCTCTTTTTTCCCCCCTCTCACTGAATCTTCTGTGACCTTCTATAGGTCAAGTATCTTCTGTTGCTCTCTACAGTTTAGAAAATAGCCTCTTTGGCAGTTTTTGTTAGAATATGAATCTAGTATCTTGTTTTCTGCTACTCACAAGCTTTGGTTTTCTTAAACAGCTCAGACATCTTTTTATTTTTTCTTTAAAATTCAGTTAATATCCAAAATCAAAAGTAGAGAACATGCTGTAAAATTGCAATGAATAGTCTGGTCCATATTTTCAGATGATTCTTGGATATCCCACATATATGACACATTCAAATGACAGCTCTGCCTAGATGCCTTTCTGTGATGCAGATAAACATATCAGTTATCATTTTCCAGCAATACTGAATTTTCTTTACAGGTACTTTCTACAGCGTTTAAAATTTATGATGTAGGCTCATATAATGCTTTCTAGTACTTTGAAGAAGCAAATAAGATTTCAGCAGTCTGCATCCTGACTCCAAGCATGAAGTTACAAGTAACATGGGATTTCTGTTTATGCCTTTTTCTGATCTCTGACTCTCAAGGACAAACAGAAGAAACCCCATTGCTTTGTTTTTCTTGGTGCTTTTGTTCTGAAGATTTACTAAATGTATTATGTACTCCATAACTATAGAAAAACTTACGGATAAATAGTTACATAATACAAATAATATCAGACTTTTCATTTTCTTAATTCCAGGGAAAATATTTATCCCCAAACAAAAGCCTGTACAGTCTTACACTGAAGAAAAAATATCTCTTGATCCAGAATTGGAGGAAGCCTTGACAAGTGCCACAGACACAGAATTATGTGACCTTGCAGGTTAGCTTTTTAAAGTGTGAATAGGCGGGTGCATATTCAGGCAAGAATGATCTTTTTAATTAATGTTATGGTATATTTGTCATCTGAAACCTGACTATATGAAGTTATAGTTGTGGTAGAAACTAGATTATGTTATGTGCTGATTTACTTGTACCACATCGTTGTGGAGTTCTGCCAGCTTTTAGCAGGCCAAAATAATTAACTTGATGATAGGTTTTGAGTTTGAAAATCAAATGTTTTATGTTCCCCTCTCAGACTGAGGGCTTTTTGTTTTGCGTACACTACTGCTTTTTCTTACATGTAACAGTTGCTACGTGCTTTGTAGAACTGTATTCCTGAAGTTTCAGTCGAGAGTTTTGTGCATAATGATATCATGACTGATCTGCACTTTTAACTATGATGCCTGAACCTGGTGAGGTTGACAGCCTTTCTAGGTGAAAGGCAACTAAAAAGTCTGTATTTAATGAAAGTTATTTCTACTTTTCTTTAAATTATTAAGAGATTAAATGGATTAGTTTACTGATAATCTGGTGTTTTACTCTCATCTGTTGTTTTTAAAGAAACTCTTGTTTCCGAGCTGAATTAGCCAGGAACAGAAGAACTGTGGGGTTTTTTTCTTTTCTTTTTTTTCAGCTATACTGGGAATGTCGAACTTGATAACAAACAATCAGTTCTGTGATGTAGTAGGAAGCAGTAATGGAGTTGGCAAAGATAACTTCTCTAGTAAGTATTTATGCAAGTGCTAAATAAATGAATTCTTTGTACTGCACATAGTCGTTACTATAGCATTAATTATTTTCTGTTGTACTAGCATTCTTGATATTGTTCAGTTTTAATTTGGAAATATGCATGTCTGCTAGTTGAGTTATAGCAGAGGTGGAAATAAAATACATTTATCTATACTAAAATCTGTTCTGCAGTTAATCCACTTTGGGGTAAAAGTGGATGCAAGCCCATTTGTGTGTGTTGGTTTTCAGGCTTCATAGGCTTTGTGTTTGTGTTTATAATTCAATTCCTGGTGTGCTTTCTGAAAAGAACTAGTGTGCAAGAAAAGCAGAATGAGGCTGTGAAGGGCTTTGGAAAAGAACGTAACTTTATGAAAATATAGTCCAGAGAGGATTATATGTTTTTGAGTGGGAGAGGGATGTAAAGACTGATCAAATCATCTTTAAATACAGTTAATGTTTACTATGTGTATTACTTGCTATGCAAATACATGTGACCTGTTTGATTTCAATTATATGCCTTACTTTTCAGATATAGTAAAAGGGGAAAAAATGCTGCCTGTTTTTGATGAACCACCAAATCCCACAAATGTGGAGGAGACTTTGCAAAGGATTAAAGATAATGATTCCAGTCTTGTTGAAGTTAATTTAAATAATATTAAGGTAATTGCCTTAAGTCTGCAGTAAGTATGCTGCCTTTTCTCAGTAAAAGATGCTTAAAGTTCTAAAATTCTGTAAGACAGTCTAGGCTTACTTTAAGCATGGTGTTTTTTCTGCTAAATGTTACCATGTGTGCAATCTCAAATCGGAAACATGGAAGTAAACTGATAAGCCATTTTGCTGTCTTTTGCCAAATGTGTATTTAAAAAGCCTCAGAACTTCCTCATGGAGTTAACTTTCTTTGAATCCTTTGTTCTTTATGGAGAAATGTGTTCTCAGCTACAGCTATTGCCAACAAGTTATACTTGTACCTAACATCCTTTTGATTCTCATGCAAAAGAGCTGTCAGCAATTAAGGGTATTTCTACTCCTAAATGTAACAGCTGTGTTTTTAAACACGCCTAAACCTTTTATTTACATGAATGAAAAAAAGTGCAACATTTTGACTTAAAATGTAAAGAACAATATGTTAACCCAGGCCGCTCACACTAAAAGTAGAAAATACAATTTGTAGTTTAAGAATATTGTTCAGTAGGGAGAAATACTAGCCAAAATAAATGCCTAAAAAGGTAACAGAAATACACTGATATAAATTGAGAAATTTGCTATCCTAATTTGTTATTAACATTATTCCTTTTACAGTTGGTTGCTACTAAATGGCAAGAATTTTCAAACTGTAAATTGGCATATTCTGGAATTATTTTTAGTAGAACACAGAGGGTGACGTTCTATTGGTTTCACCACTTCAAATTTTTCTTATTGCACTAATGAGAAAAAGGACCGATTTTTGAATTGTGAGAGATTAATTTGATATTGATAGTTATCGGAACGTTCACTTTGTGTAAATTCTGCTTTTCCGTAACAGTTCCAAGGCAGCTAGAAAGTATTTTTTGACACTTCTACTGTGGCTGTGACATATGTATAGTAGAGGTGACTTTGTTTTATAGAATTGGTGGCTTTAACAGCTGTTGAATTTTACACAGCGCTGCTTCATATCTGGACATTTACTGTGAGACTGAGACCAATTATAGTTACTATTATAGTGTATTTAGCTGTAAAAAGAAGCAGATCATGGGACATGTGGGAGGGGAATAAACATAATAAATATCTCAAGAATGTAAATACTGTTTTTAATTCAAGAACATCCCAATTCCAACGCTGAAAGAGTTTGCAAAAGCCTTAGAAACCAACACACATGTGAAGACTTTTAGCCTTGCAGCCACACGAAGTAACGATCCTGTTGCTGTTGTAAGTGAGCTGTGTTTTTTTGCTAATGTTTTTAAGTGGGGAACATGGGAAGTTAGTCTGGAAGAAAACTGGTAAGGGCTTGAATCCTGTTTAAATATTGAGGATGAAAATGATTAACTTCTGTTAGATCATAAAGTATGTTTTCTGTTTTTAACAAACATTTTTTGTATCAAAGTTGTTAAATACTTGCTAGTTCACAAATATGCAGCAAGACATAAGAGATATGAGATGAATGAGAATTGATTAGTTTTTTTTTCCCCAAACCTCTTCTCCTGATTTTTCACTTGAAGTAATTTTGCTAACCTCCTTCCTGATCTTCCTTTCTTCTTTCCACCAACATTCATTCTATGAGTCTGTAGTATGTTCGAAACTTGCATAAGAATCACACTTGAGAACTGAAAAGCTCGTATTTCTCAACTAACTATAGTTTAATTGCAAAACATCTATTTCTCTGATCTCTCTGCTACCAAAGATTGCTCAAGGCAATGCTCTATTAAGCATGATATTAGTGAAGGATATCTAGATTGACACAATTAAAATCTGAGTAATTATTATCTGGTCCTTTTCTTTGTATGTTGAATCATAAGGTGTACTTTTTACTTTTTTTAAAAAACGTGAGAAAACAGCCTTAAATGTTTTTCTGGGATAATCCTTTGCATTTGTTTTAATTTCAGATTGGAAAGAAAATAAGTTTGAAACATTCTGTTAAATGAACATCTGAAAGCTATGTTTTGGGTCAATTAAAACATTCCTTTTCAGTAGAACTGAAACATTTTGTAATTAAATATAGAAGCTTTTTTTTTTCCTGCATTGTAAGTTAATATAAAAAAAAGGTTATGGTTATGAAATTAAAGGTTAAAGGTTACGATAGTAAGCATCAGGAGTTGCCTGTTTTTATTTTCTCAGAAATAAGATCAGGTACTTGGTGTTTTCGTTAAAGTACTTTTTAGATGCATATTAGTATCACTTTTAAGGCTTTGAATTTACTACTTAACCAAATTAGCATACAGAAGTGTTCTGAAAGTCGAATTTCCTGTTTACAAATTAACCATATCTAATTCTCCTTTCAATCTCTTTTTTGTTCTTTTACTACTTAGCAGCTTGCATTACTCATTGTATGCTCTGAAGGCTTACAAAATGGAATTGATCCAATATGCTAATTTCAGACAATTTATATTCTGTGTATGCTTTTAGCTTGTAACAAGAGTAAGACAGGCCTTTTCTTGACCATGTAATTTTAAAGAGAAATGTAGATAAAGCCTAGTTGAACACTCACTTCTGTCTCAAATAATAAATGCACACTTAATCAGAAATGCATAGTGTAACTCTACACGTTGCTCCTGCAGAACTAGTTAGTGAAAATAGTTTTCACTCTGTCCCATGGTTTGATGCAATGTAGCACAATTCAAAGTTTTAATGATGCTTCCTTGTATTCCAAGGCTCTTGCAGATATGTTGAAAGTAAACACAAAATTAAAAAGTTTAAACATAGAGTCAAATTTCATCACTGGAGTTGGAATTTTGGCACTGGTCGATGCACTGAAAGACAATGAAACATTAACAGAGATCAAAATTGATAACCAAGTAAGTGAGGGGGGTAATATCCTAATTAAAAGCAGTCTTTATGCACTGTCTACCTTGATTGATTGTATATTTTTAGATGGTAGCTTGTAAAACTTCCCAAAATATTTTGCTTTTAAATATTGTAACCTCACGCGTGATTGTCTTGAAGGGTCTCACAAGCATCCAGCTGAAGTTGATTCCTGGTCACTTCTGTGCTTGCTGGTGCTTTAAAGTGGACAAACAGGTGTTACGAGCTTTTGCTTTCCAATTTAATACTTGCTGATTAATGGGATGAAAGTATTCTGACTTTTTTGTGGGAGGAGTGAATAAACCTGATTTCTGATGTCTTTTATTCTTTTGTAATAGAGGCAGCAGTTGGGAACAATTGCAGAAGTGGAAATTGCCAAGATGCTTGAAGAAAACACCAAGATCCTTAAATTTGGATACCAGTTCACACAGCAGGGACCTCGAGCCAGAGCAGCTGCAGCGATCACAAAAAATAATGATTTGGGTAAGGCCTGTGATTATTAAATGAATGTGGCATGTTCTAAAGGTGTTTTTTTCCTGCATTTCTGATGTAATAAGGATGATAACGAAATGTGAGTAAATATGTTTCAGATTTCTTCTATGCTTTACTCTTACTCTTCTGTTTGCTGCTTAGTGTTCTTTTATTTTGTTACGGGGTGTTCAGGTGTATGAGTTTTGGACTTTTTAGCATTGTCTAGAACAAGGAAGAACATTTGAATTACAGGTAAGATGGGCAAAAGGAAGGTGGTTTCGATTGTTTAGTTTTGATTCAGGTAAAATTCATTGTCCCTTTAAAAGCACCATTAGAAATTATTAGTGTAAGATGCTCTCCTCCCTGCCTGTATATCCTATCTTATTTGGAATGTAGAAACTGAATTGTCTGTCATCTGCAGTGTCTGTGACTGGGTTGCTTGTTCCCTCAGAATTTTGTTAATACACAGTTATCTTCTCTGCTTCTGTGTTAAAGGTAACTGGTAGCAATGACTTAACTGGTTGCAAAAAAAACTTTGCGGGAGCTTGGCTGTTAGAATCGTAGCTAAATGGAACAGCAAAAAATTGGTTAGTAATGTCACATGTGAAAAGAAATCATTTATGTAATAATTTGAAGTATTTGGAGCGTTTGAGTATAACCAGATAATATGGGCAATCTATTTAAATAGGATTACCTTTTAAAACTCTACTTAAACTTGACTTTTAGATGCTTTGTAGTTTTGTAGAGATTTCACATCTTCTTGGTGTGAAAATGGGCCATGCAGTTTTCTAGTAGTAGTTCTGGAATAAATGAGAGGGGATTACATAGGAAGTCAGAGTCTGATTTAAAGATCTGCTTCCCTCTCCGTAAAGTTCAAAGTGGAAGAGAACAGCTCTGAAAGGGAGGGGGAGTAATAGCTAAGATCTTATAGGGAGAAGGAAGGCACACAAACACTACATAATCGTTTCTCAAAATAGATTTCAGAACAATTTTTATGTTATAACATTTCAAGTGTCTTTCTCCTGTCATTAAGGCTTCTCTTTTTGCAAGCTCTCATTTTAGCATTTGACTGTTGGAAATCTATGTTTCTACTGATATCTTGCCTTTTTTCCTTGCTTTCTTAGTCTGGAGTATGCAAGTAAAAATTTCTGCAAATGCCTTTTCATCTCTCCAGCCCTGAAGCTACAGAGACGGGTTACTCTGAATACCCAGTTGGGTATTAAGCACTGGAAACTGAAATGTTTAAAATCTCACCTCTCTGTCTTTGTACGTGTGGTGTTTTTTTAAGTCTACCCCTTCTACCTTGTTCACACTGGTGTTATATAACTTCCTTGTTCTTGTTTGTCTGAAACTGTGCACAAATTGCTTTTAACTGCGTGACTGGAGAAGTCTAAAGTTAGAATCTTTTCCATCCATTCTTGCAATTTGGTGAAAACAGGTATGAATAACCTTTGTCACTGAAGAAAACAATTTGGATTAGAATGGAGATCAAAAAGTCTATGGGTTATTCTAAAAATAAGGAACCCATTGGCTTTAGAAAGAGTCAAGCTGTAGTGTTTTAAATATGAGACTTAAAGCATTAATTGAAAACCATTTAGTCTACTTATATTTTGCACTATTTAAAGCATTTCTTGAGACAGAAACAAAACTGCTTTCCCTCTGTTTCCCTAGCAAACATAATTTGCTATGGAAAAAGAAAGCATCAATCAAAAATACTACAAATACTGAGCAAAACTACAGTCATTCAGTGAATCTTGCATATTTTAACTAAGCAGCTTGTGAGCTTTAGTGATTTTATTCATAAATTTTTGCTGGTCTTGCAATTTCTGACAATAGAATCTTTTATTAATAAATAGAATGCTTTTAGGCTGTTGAACATAACATACTGTTTTTTGCTAAACGTGCAAGTCTTATTAAGGTATACTATGAAACTCTTGTTTCTTTTGAAGTCGTGTAAACTTAATTCTCCACCAACAGAAATCGGCAATATAAAATCGAGTAGTTTAAATCTGCTAACTGAATGTAGAATGATTGCTTCTTGTTAGTGTCTCCTCAAATATTTGAAGCTGTTCATGAATAACAATAAGCATTGCCAAGTATAAATTTAATGATGGATAATACTAAGTGTTAATAATCTTAAGTTGTACTAAGTGAAATTAAGACACAAAGTAGGAACCACTAGCATGGTTCCGCTTACTGATGTTGTAGAAGTGCTTACAGTAGTTTCAGTGATTAAAAAACAGTAAAATCTACTTTCTCTCTTACTACAGTTCGCAAGAGAAGGGTTGAAGGAGAAAACCAGTAAATCTTGTTGCTGCCAGAACTGTGTTCACACTTCAAGAGTCCTCGAGGCACACTCATTCACTGTGGGCTTTGGCAATCTTGGACTTCCTTTACTTGGGTTAGAAGGGAAAAGACTGGAAACCCCACTCCTTTTAAAGCAAAGCTATATTAATCTGTGTGGTATGCATCACATTTTTCAGATTGAGACACAATAACTGCACCAGTCTCTGTAACATATTTTTTTAAAAAAAAAAAAAACTTTTTTGTATTTCAAGACCTCTACTGTGCTTTCCACTAAAAATATAAACACAAATCAATGGAGTAATTGTCTGTAGTCAAGGAATGGGACATTCAAGATCACTGGGCAGGTAACCCAATTTAAATGTTGGAAAATCTAGGTGTGCTTATTTACGTGGAGGGGTATGTGTACATTCTTAAGAACAATACTTTAGTGATAAGGGATTCTTCACATAACAGTTGGACCCATTATATAGAGCTACTCAGCCTTGTTCATATGCACTGAAGAGAAATTTTTACAACTATCTGTAAACAACTTCCTACAACTATTTGTAGCTCTCTTCTTTTGATTCATTCTTTGTACTGTGATTAGGTTCAAAAGACACCCCTTTAAAAAGCAGACAAAACATAAATTGGCTAAGGACCTCTTGTCCTAAGAGATTTGTGAGAGACTAATAAAAACTAAAGTGAGAGCCTTGCAAATATGACAGTATTTCTATTGCACCTAAATCCTTAGTCATTTCTAAAGTCACAAAGCTGTATCTTGCTCTGTATCTAAACTGGACATGTTTTTAGACTGAGTTCCTGTGTTCATCATAGTTTATATTATTTGTTTAAAAATCCTTATCTAAATAGATAAATAGTGTCATTTTCTTTAGAAGTAGTGGACATGCATTTGTTAAAGTCTGCATAATTATGTATTGGAAATGCAGCCTTAACTGTAAAACCAGTGTCCTAAGTAAGTGGCAGATGGAAAAAATCCTTTTTAAAAAACTGTTGCATTAAACTACTTTCCTTCATATAAATCCATCATTTCTTTTTTATAACACAATAAAGTCACACTTTTAAGAAAGGATCTTTCTATTCTACTTCATGTCTCAATGTCAAAACACTACATAAGACATGCAGAAATGAACCAATTTGCAAAGTGAAATCTATATTGCATAGTGCTTACTAAAATACTTGAAGTTCTGTATCTAAAGCAAATGAATATGGCAACAAGAATCATTTCAGTTTGCGTACACAATCACAGTGGACTTTGATTTAACGTGAAATCTAGAGGCTATTTGATGGAGGTATCTTTGGATTATTGTATTGTACTACATTGCTCTGTTTTAATGAGATCATAAATTCAGAAACATTCTAAAACAGTTCTAAAGGACTGCTCAGCTGTATTTATAGCAACAGAATTCAACTGACTATCTTCATCAGAGAATCATAATATGTTGAGCATTTTATGTATAGAAAATGTCAAGGACTGAAATTTTTGCATTGGGTAATACGTTTATACTATAAAAAATCAGTAGAGCAATTCTTTTTCACTGTGCCCATGTTATTTTACTGCAAATCATGTATTAGATCTTTAAAGACAGACTTTATTCTGGAGGTGACTTCCAATTTTATTGCAACTGTACAGAGAATTTTAAATTATAGTACCTTCAACAATGATGTAAATAACAGGTTTATAATTATATAGGGCATTTCTTGTATCAGAATTAGCCTTTCATTGACTAATTCCAAATAAATGTGGGCTCTGAAAAGCAAGCTGGAATTAATTCTATTCAAACTAAAGGCTTTACTATAAATTTAACCTAGAAATGATCTGATGAGTAACAAGAAAAGGGGCTTCTTTTATTTCTGGCTTATATAAATTTTCAAGGACTTTTTTAGGCAGTTTTGAAATTTAAGTTCTTATACCAAGCATACACTTGCAAGCTAAGTGAACTAAGTGGGTGTCTTTTGTGGATTTTTTTCTTTTTTGTTTTTACAAATAGTGCTGTATAAATATGGCCAAAGCATGTCATGTGCGGAGCTGTCTAGAGCTGTACTCAATCATTTTGTGTCAAAAAACAGGCTGTAATGTCTTCCTTCATTTGTTGAAGGGCTACATGTTCATGAAATCTGTTCACATACTGTGCTTCTATGATGATTTATTGTGTCATTATCTAACAAGATTATGTGGTTATCTCCTACTTGAAGGAGAAAACTGAAAGTCTGGATTATGGAAATGGTAGCCGAAATCTCTTTATTTTACTTCTAAAATCAAGTTTATCTGCTTCTAATGGTCTATACTGCAATCAAAGTCAGAGGCTTTTAAGTTGCAATTCTTAAGTGTCCTGTCACAGACAGTAGTAATGAATCTCTTTTAATTGGCTTAGCTGTGCAGGTAGCAGCTAAATATTTGACTGCTTGTTGGCACTTCCAGGATAGAAATCTGACAGACTGGCCATAGAAAATTGACTTTTTCAGTCAGAAGGATCTGGCCCTCTGAATTACTGAAGGACACTTGGCATGGTGCATGGAGCAGTTAAAACAATTATTTTTGTGCCTATGATGTATACTCCATTTTGGAATAAATGAAGGAATTCAGTCTAGCTGGGAATCATAAACAGTTTCAATAAGTAAAGTGAATGTTCTGCTTTAATAGTTTCAGATGTAGTGAGATCTTGCGTATGATTTCATTTTTTTAGTGCAAAAGTGGTATTACTTCAGTAGCCAGCTACCATAAACACAAGATCCCTTTTCCTAAAAAGGTGGTGGGTTTTTTTATTTTTATTTTTTTTAGATTATTTTCCAGGCTTAGTGCAGGAGTCATTTGACTATGTGTTATTAATTATGCTGGGTTCCACTCTTTAAGCATGAAAACAAACTATATTCCAAAAGAATTATCTATTTACTGTGTTTTAAATAGCCTCATTTTCTCTACAGCTTAATACTGTTTGTAAGCTACAAACGGGCAAGTGTTCAATTTAAATTTCCATTGAGGAAATATGAATTGAGTGTTTTAGCATATTGGCACTATATGCTGTCAGACTGTGTAACAGTAAAATTTTTGAATGATTAAATTTATGTATTGTTTTGGTTTTTTAATAGTACATGAACTTGCACAAAGTTGACCCATGCATATATGTCAAACTTTCATTTTTCCAGTGGGAAAGTGGATTACCAAATGATTCTTCTGGAAGTAAAAGGTTACTGATCTAGAATTTGATTTTCATATAGCAGCTGGCAAAAGAATGTGTAAAAGTCCATAAAAAGACTGAGAACATATGGTCAATCCAATTCAAATTGTCCAAGCAAGTAAACAAGAAATGGGGTGAGCTTTTATGCCTGCTTTATACAGCCTTAGGTAGTAAGACAGTTCATGAGTTGTTTGCTCTTTTCTACCCATTCCCTGCAAGAGCTTTGCCACTTGGCTGAAATGCCTGTAAACAGGCTTGTGTAAGAAAAGATCTCTGGGGAGCTCCCTAGCTCAACAGCCACTGCCCCTCTCCATGTGCTGTATTTTCCAGCTCAGCTGCTCCCTTAGAGACAGTTAAGCCTGGGACTGTGGTAGGAAACGGGTATCTAGCCGCATAGAAACCTCAAGATTGCATCCTCAAGGATGTGATCTCTGGCATACAACAAGAAAGAAGTGATTGCTGAGCAAGTTTGTGCCATTCGCTATGCCTAACTTTGCTCCTGAAAGATTTCTACTAAAACATTAAATGTTTCCTCCTCCAATTCCCAGCTATTGCTGCAGTAAAATACAAATGTTACTACAACAGCTCACTGTTCTCTTTGAAAACAAGTCTTAGTACTGGTGCACGAGTTTTGAAGCATCTTACTTCAACCAAATTTGACAACGTGTAGGCATAGAAGGGGAAAACAACTTTCACAGATCTAAGTAGGTGAGAGTCCTCCAAGTGTCTGTTCGGTGTGTACTAAACCAAATTCTTGTAAATGCCCCCGAAATCATTACGTTGTGCTCATGTCCCCTCTCCTGTCACTGTCAATCAAACGTGAGACAAGTCTATAATAACGTGGTCTGGAAGATCGTTATTATATACGATAATGTATATAATTATATATGTATATACGTTTGAGGAGACTCTGCGCAGAGGGGTATTGCGGCCAGGCGGTGGCCCGGGTGAACCCCTACAGAAAGCGACCGCGCAAGGCTCGGTTTTGTTTTCCTGCCGACCTTCGCACGGCATTGCCGGAGGAGGGAAAGCCTCTCCCGGGGCCGGCGCGCACAGGAGGCGAGACGCCGGGGAGGCCACGGCCTCTTCCAGCGGCGGGGGCGCGGCGCTGAGGAGGAGAGGGGGCGGGATGCCCGAAGCACCGCGGCGGCGGCCGCCTGCTCTCGCCCGCCGAGCTCGCCTCGCCTCGCCTCGCCTCGCCCGCCGCGCGGGGCCGCGGGCCGGCTCCAGAGGCCGGGCGTGTTCGCAGTGTGACGGGCGGCTCCTCCCGGCCGCTGTGGACCAGCAAAGCGCGTTTGCCTCCGCCGAGCAGCTTTTGCCCTTTAAACGAGCGCTGCTCGCTGCCGCGGCGTCGCTCTCCGCCTCGCTCCCGTGGCCGCGCCGCCGCCGCCGCGGGGGCAGCAGGAAATGGCGGCGGCGGCTGGCTCGAGCGGCGGCGGCGGCGGCGCTTAGGGACGCGGCGCCTTTAAGAAGAGCCGCTCCCTCTCCTCCCTCCCGCCCTCGCCCGCGGGCGCCGCGCGGCGCTCCGTGCGACGTCACTGGCAGGCGACGGCGGCGGCCGGGGAGCGCGGCGCTCGCGCCATGGCCGACATGGAGGATCTCTTCGGCAGCGACGCCGACTCGGAGGCCGAGCAGAAAGGTGCCGGGAAGGGGCGGGCGGCGCGCTCCCCTGCCCTCCGCGGCGCGGCGCGGCCCGGCCCGGCGCTGCGCTTCTCCTCCTCCTCCCCCCCCCGGGTGCCCGCGGCAAGGCGCGCTGCCCTGCGGCTCTTGGCACGCTTCGTTTGCTGGCCAAAGACCCGAGTCGCACGCGCTTTTATAGCTGTTTTTCTCTTTAAAACGCTTTGCTGTGGTAGGGGTATTTTACTTTCTTTAATAGTGTATCAGTTCCCATTTACATGCTCTAAAATATCCAGATCAATGAAAAAGCGCTTTCTATTGGCTCTATCCCAGCCCCACTTCCCTGGAAAACTCGTAATCAAAAACTAATGAAAAGTTCAATTCTGACAACGAATTTGATAAATGGACATTTGATCATACGTTTGCTTAGAGGTGCTTGGGTTTGGGATGGTGGAAATGAGGGAAGTTCCCTGTTTACGCCTTTTTATCCGGAAAAGTTTCAGCTGTCATCAGCATCTAAAGGAAAATGGTGGAGTGCATCCCAATAGATACTGTTTTAGAGTCTGTCATTTGCGTATTTTCAAAATGCTACTCTCAATGTGTGTAACAGGTGTTCTTTTTTTTTTTTTTTTTTTTCTGATTACAGTTGTATGCCCCAACCCCGGCGCTTAAGAGTAGCTCCACTGTAGCAAGTGTGTCAGGGTACAGAAGAGGGGTGGGGCAGCTAACTTTTGCTTCAGAAATGATGATGGTTTTAAATTTTTATAATTTTATAAACACTATATGCTTCATGCCCTTGCTATTTCAAAATTTATTGTCTTTTGTATAAGCGCATATTCTTTTTAGGAGCTTACAATCTTAAGTAATACACTGTGGTTTGAAACATTACATTCTGTTTATCCTTTTTCTTTGTCTCTTTTGTTGCCTGTGATGCCTGTGCATCAGTAACGTTTTGTTGTTCTAGGTAACTTTTACAGTTGTTTCTTATAGTTCTCTGCCTTTTATTTCTTTTAAAGCAATATCCATCTCTTTATTTTTCTTCTTGTAGGGGCATTTTAACTTTTGAAAGGGTGGTATTTGTTTTGCAGATTCTGATTCTGGATCTGAATCTGATTCTGATCAGGAGAATGCTGGCTCTGGTAGTAATGCTTCTGGAAGCGAGAGTGACCAGGATGATGACAGGGAAGCAGTAAAACCTAGTAATAAAGAGTTATTTGGTGATGATAGTGAGGATGAGGGAGCATCACATCATACAGGGAGTGACAACCACTCTGAAAGATCCTACAATCGCTCTGAAGCTTCAGGACATTCTGAGCACGAAGATAACGATCAGTCCGATGCGGATCAGCACAGTGTTTCGGAAGCTGCTCACGATGATGATGATGATGACAGAGGGCATGGATCAGATGAAGGCAGCCATCATTCAGAGGGAGACGGTTCTGACAAAGCGCATTCAGAAGATGAAAAGTGGGGCAAAGAGGACAAAAGTGATCAGTCAGACGACGAGGAGAGGCAGCAGAACTCTGATGATGAGGAGAAAGTGCAGAACTCTGAGGAAGATGAAAGGCCACAGATGTCTGATGATGAGGAAAGACTCCAGAACTCTGACGAGGAGAAAATGCAGAACTCTGATGATGAAGAGAGACCTCAGGTCTCAGATGAGGAGAAGATGCAGAACTCTGATGACGATGAAAGAGCCCAGCATTCTGATGAGGAGAAGATGCAGAACTCTGATGACGATGAAAGAGCCCAGCATTCTGATGAGGAGGAACAAGAGCATAAATCTGGTAGGACTGAATACTGCGGAATACTGTGGTAATAATTTGCTTCCTTTTTGCCAGTCTGATCTCTAGTGTTTCATTTATATTGACTTGAAAAGACTCAGACTTAAATGTAAGGGCATTGATCACTTAGCTTTCAACTACAGTCCTCTTTGTAAAGGTTTTTTATGCAGCTTTTAAAAATTCCTTATCATCTGAATCAACTTTATTAATACAAAGGAATTCTAAAATTTGTGGAACAGAATTCTTAATTTACTGAGAATAATTATGCTCTCTACTAGAGTCTGCAAGGGGCAGTGATAGTGAAGATGAAGTTTTGCGAATGAAACGAAAGAAACCAATTGCATCAGATTCAGAAGTGGACAGTGATACAGAAGGACAGAAAGGTAACAGATGGGGTTGTGTGCATGTGAGGATTTTGTGGATTTTTGGTTTGTTTATTTTTTAATCCTCGTCTTAAACTTGCCTCATTCATCTGCCACAGAAGTGATGCCATTAATACTGTTTGCTGTATGGTGTAACTGTAATGTCACAGAAATAACAAAAAGGTACAGCAAAAATTTTGTGTGTGTGCACTGTGTTTTTTATGGTTAGTTCTGATCTATCTGTCTTTCAGTTTCTGTCATGAGAGGTAAAACCTTTCTTATGTAAGTATTGGTTCACTCCTTTGTTTCTGAAGGAGATTTTTTTTTTTTTAAAAAAAAAGGTGCATATAGTCAAAGGAGAATATACAGCGTTTTCTGTGATGTTTAACTGCCTGAGAAATAGGTTTTGATTCTTTTCAGATGTAAAATTTCCAAAATGTATAACAAAGTAGCTGTTTACAAATATTTATATTGTTTATTGAATAAAATAAGTTAATCTTGATTTTTCTGTTGCTCGTTTTCAACCAGATTCTCCCATTTAGTAGTGCATTTCCAAGACAAATGTAGCTTGAATCTTAAAGATAAAAGGGAATTTTTTTTATGGCATAAGAAAATAATCTTTCCTTCATAAACATTTTCAATTTTTAGTCTTTGTAGGAGATTTTAGGTGGTAATAAAGACAAAGAATGTGTTGATCTTTCTTCTGTGTGTGTGTGTACATGCATATTTAAAAATAATATTTTTTTTGCTCAAGAACATACAGATGTTATGGATCTGTTTGGAGGTGCAGATGACATTTCTTCAGGGAGTGATGGAGAAGACAAGCCACCAACTCCAGGACAGCCTATTGTGAGTAGACTTGACTTTTGAAGTAATTGACCTGCCATTCCGCTTTGAAATTTGGAAGACTGATTGAACTTGATACAGCTTAGTGAAAAAAAGACTAACAATAAGTGCTTAAGTAAGAACCTACAGATAATTTTGCCCTAGCTAAAATAATTATTAATAATTTTACTTGTAGCACTGCTGGATGAATTCATTTATTCATCTTCCCCCCTTCCCTGCCTGACTTTTCATATATGAAAGAAATATATTGATTGTCATGAACAAAAGTATGAAGTCGTAACTGTCTTTGGCACCTTAGTACAGCCATTTGACAGGTATTTTCATTTGAGTCCTGTAATGAAAAAACCTTTTTATCATCAAAAGGTTATCCCCAACTGTAATTCCAGTGCTCAACTGAAAAATAAATATTTGTGTCAGTTCTTTTACTATTTGCTCATTGTCTTTGTTTTTCTGTGTTTGCGTTCCTGTTTGAAACCACTGTAAGTGGGGTGTGAAAATGCTAAGTTTGATTACTTTCACTGAGAATATGCAAGTTACCTCCTCTCCATCTGTACATACAAATGACATCTCTGGACAAAATACAAGTGCTTGTTTTAACAACAACAGTGAGATTGGTATTTTTCACTTTATGCTTATGTTGCTTTTTCATCATTAGGATGAGAATGGACTGAATCAAGAACAGCAGGAAGAGGAGCCCATTCCAGAGACTAGAATAGAGGTAGAAATACCAAAAGTAAACACAGACTTGGGTAATGATTTGTATTTTGTGAAGCTGCCCAACTTCCTTAGCGTGGAGCCCAGGTAATTATACGTTAAATATGTATTTAACATTTTTTTTTTTTAGTGTTTCACTGTGTTGTTTTTGTTTTAGTAGTAAATTAAATACTTTGGCCATATTTAAAGTGGTTAAGATGCACACTTTTTGTGTGGTTGATCAATAGTAATCTTCATTTGATTATTACCTAATCAAGAAGTAAATGATTTTTCTTACAAGTTTGGAGTCCAGCTTGATTGAGTAAATTTTTGTCTTAAAAAAACCCGCCTAAAATACGGTTTATATGAAAGCATGTACTGTCAGTTGAATTCTAAATATAGCTTCCAGCTTTCAGAGGTGTGAAAGCCAAATGTGCTTATTCATTCTGTGCTTCTGAGTAATTAAGATATTATTTTGAATTTTAAAATAACTCTAACTGTGTGTACTATATATACTATTTTAGTATGAAGTTCTGATTTACCTAATCCGAGCTAAAGGAATTTGCTGGAATTCGTAGAGAGACACAAAATAATACCACAAAGGACTCTTAATTTAGGTGTGGCCCTAAAGCCCACCTTGAACACTTCTACTGATTACTGTAAATCCACCTCTTTTGAGTGTTCCATTAAAAAACTTTATTGGAGATTTTAATAGGTATCTTCTTACCTGGCAGTGCAGCATTGTTTCTGTCATATGTTAGTCAACTAATTCTTAGGCTGTCATGCTATAGGCCGTTTCAGGAGAGAATTGTTATGAATTACATAACAATTAGTTATGTAATTAGGTTAGTGGCTGTAATCAGTGAGAAAAGTCCAGAGGATCTTAGGGGGTTGGTCAGATAGGACTGCAGGATAGCAGGGACTGTATTACTTATTATTTATTATTACTGTCATTTATTTTCCCTTGCAACAACATAGAAACTATTAGGAAGGAGGCTAGTAAATGGGCACTTTTTTACCCTCCTCTTTATTCTTCAATCATCAGGTTTTTTGAAGGAAGAGAAGAAAAATCATCTCTTATTTCCCTTTGGTTTTGTGATTAAAATAAAAAATAGACTTAAACATTATACTGGTAGAAAATCACTAATTCGCCCTATTTGCAAGATAATCATTTTTCTTTTGGCTTTCTCTGTATAATATACATATTTAGTTCCAGACTTTGGTTCCAAACTCTTACCTCATCATCCTGATACAAAAGAAACAGTATCTTCTGAGACAGACTTGCTTTCTTTAGCAACAGCCATTTATAGAGTCAGAATATTAGAAGTTACTATAATTGATGGTAGTGAAGACACTTGGGCAGGTTTCCTGTGGTGTAGAATCAATGCAGTAAATTCCATTACTGCAGAACTGACTGTCTCACAGCTGTAGTGCTTAATGTTGTGTGCAGCTTATAATTTAAACATTTCAAGCACCTGTTATTTTGCACAACCCTAGAATAATCTGTATAATTTTTTTAGAAGAATAAAAATTGTGTTGTATAATTTATTACAGACCTTTTGACCCCCAGTATTACGAGGATGAATTTGAAGATGAGGAGATGCTTGATGAGGAGGGTAGAACTAGGTTAAAACTCAAGGTATAATGTTAATTTTCCTATTTTCTTTCATGATCATCTAGCTATACTTTCTGAAGTATATTTCAGATATTGTAGAATGGTGTTTTGAATTATGGCTCAGATTATGAAGGTGTGGACCAGTTCAGCACTGAAGAAAGTTCATCAGTTTTAGTAATGCTTGACATTTTCTTATTTTTTTTTAAAAAAAAAGCTTAATAGCTGCGCTTCCTCTGTAAAAGTCTTCCCTTTCATCTTCCGTTCTTTGCATCATGCAGCATGTTATCTAGCCCTTGTAACCATAGTTCTTGACTTCTGCAGAGTATATTTTACAGTTTTACAACAGTATTCCTTATTATGAGTTAAAACAATCTTTTGTTCTCAAAGGTAGAAAACACCATACGATGGCGAATGCGGCGAGATGAGGAAGGAAATGAGATTAGAGAAAGTAACGCACGGATAGTCAAATGGTCGGATGGAAGGTTAGTTTGGACTTTCTGCTGTTGAAGGAGTGCAGCAGTTGTCTTTCAGTGAAATGCCGTGGCGTGCAGAATTGGAAGATCAGCAAAGTTTGAAGTCAGTGCTGCACAGCAGTAATTATTAAAAAGCCTCAGTGCTTTGAAAATGTTACACTCTGCTTTGTTTAGATTGAAGTATAATTATTGACTATATATGAAAAGGAAACAGAAAGGCTTCTTCCATTTATAGGTGAGGCAAACAATAGAATGTAGCCACTTTTTATAAAGTAACTAATAACGTGAATCTCTTTTAAGCATGTCACTCCACTTGGGCAATGAGGTCTTTGATGTGTACAAAGCGCCACTACAGGGAGATCACAACCATCTCTTTATCAGACAAGGGACAGGTCTACAAGGACAGGCTGTTTTCAAAACAAAGTTAACCTTCAGGTAAATGCATGATTCCGTATCAAATGGTGGTATTATTTTTGTAATGAACTGTTGTAACTGGCATATAAAAAATTAAGAGATCATTTTGTAAACCTTCAGAGCTAAACAGTCAGCATTTGGACAAGATTTCCTAATGCGTGTCTCCTGGTCTGTAAGGCTAGTATGCTATATAGTGCAGTACATAGATAACACTTTTTTAAACTGTATGTATTTTAATTTACATTTTTAAGTGAAAAGCCCTCACATGAATTAGAAAGAACATTAATGCTCTCTGAAAGGAACCTTTTTCTCTGATTTATTATTGCCATCAAAATAATGACTGTGGCTTGGGATATTGAACTGAAATGTGAGGATGATTATTTAGGCTGACAATGAACTGTGGAGTGCTTGCTGGGAGAGGAACTGTTGTCTCCAGTATCTGTTATAGTGCATGTGAATTTTAAATATATAAGAGTAGTTTCATTTTTGTGCAGATGAATATTTGAATTTGTAAGTGTGCCTGTCCAACAGGTGTCCTTAGAAATGGGATACATTCTTTTAAGAAGTGTTTAATCCCTAACAATTTTATAACAGGCCACACTCTACAGACAGCGCTACCCACAGGAAGATGACTCTGTCCCTTGCAGATAGATGTTCAAAAACTCAGAAAATCCGTATTTTGCCAATGGCAGGTCGCGACCCAGAGTCTCAGCGCACAGAAATGATTAAGGTACTGTCGCATAAGAATTTTTTTATTTGCTGATTTCATCTAAAAAAATCACAAATATAACATAGCTGAGCATAAAACAACTTCCTGAAAGACACTGCATTTTGGAGATATAGACAAAAGTTGTTTAGTCGTGAGTGTGGTTTGAGCATGCCATCTTTTTTGCTTTAGAATGGCTTTTCTGGTTTGATAGTTCTTACACTGCTGTGAAGTGATTTCAAAAGCTTCAGTAGAATATTAGGTGCTCAGAGTACTTTTTGTTTGTTTGTTCCTCGGATTTTATACATTGTTGGCAGAATTTTTTTTTTGTTTGTTTCTTTTTTTGACAGAAAGAAGAGGAGAGGTTAAGAGCTTCCATTCGTAGAGAGTCTCAGCAGCGAAGAATGCGGGAGAAGCAGCATCAGCGTGGTCTGAGTGCAAATTACTTAGAACCTGATCGCTATGATGAGGAGGATGAGGGAGATGATGCAATCAGTTTAGCAGCTATCAAAAACAGATACAAAGGTGGCATCAGAGGTAATAATAAACTCTACCAGCAGCTAAATGGCGTCTGTATAAATCAGATAGATTAATTCACAGGAAAATCCTGTAAGACTGTATTTTTACTTGTCCATTTGAGACATGCGAAAACATGATTTTAGGTGGTATCTTTTTTTTATTATTATTATGGAGTTAGGTGCTGCCTGCTTTTTGTGGGATGAAAAGTAAAAGAATTGTTTTTAATACCATCTTTTCCTCACCAAATTTTGGAAATGGATAAATGTTTGGCTTTTCATTTTTCTTTGTAGAGGAACGTGCTAGAATCTATTCTTCTGACAGTGATGAGGGCTCAGATGAAGATAAAACACAAAGACTGCTTAAGGCGAAGAAACTTACTAGTGATGAGGTAAGAAAAGCACCTTGTTCTTAAAAGGCTACTTCTTTTTGGTCATGAGCGTTTCCTGCCTAAATCTAGTTCTTAAAAAGCTGATATTTTTAATTTTCTAGTTTCATTTATGCTGTGATGAATGTATTATTTGAGTTGGCATGCTTTTCACAGTAATTGTGCTAATTTTTGCATCAGTTCAGACCTGAGTGATTTCTGAAGGAGATCACTAACATTATTACTGCTTTATAGATGAAAAAAATGGTGTAAAATTACATAAAATGGCTTCATCAAAGTTATGCAAGGAGTAAGAAAACTTCGTATCCGAATTCTAGGGCAGTATTGTCTGCGAAGCTACGTGTTCCTCTTCTGCTTATTATGGAAACAAAGTAAGCCTCTTCCTATAGCACTTCTGCTCTTTTTAAACAGAAGAGTTAAAAACTGGGATGCAGTTAATGCGTTGCTAAACAAACTTTATCCTTCACCCAGATACCTAGACATTAGGTTGTGATCAAGGCAAATATTAGCTACAGTAATAGTACTATTTCTTCTAAAATTTTAAGGATTTTTGTTGTTGTTAGTAATTGATCACTGCTAGGTGTACACAAATGAATCTTTGTGTATGCCAAGTCTTGAGATTTGTTGGTTTAAGGTAATGTCACTTTGATACTGCGCTGTGGTATAACACTCTGTAAAATTGACTGATACCATTTTTAAGATTAAAAGCTATTCTCATCCAGTGGCAGAAGTGGAACCAGGAAGTATGTAGACTCTATTCTCCATCAGCTCTACCTCTGTATACCTTCTTGACCCTTGCTCCTTGTCCTAAAAAGCTTCTGTGGCAAAGAGCCAACCCTTGGGAGCTGAGAGGAGAGCAAACTTTCGAAATGGGTCACAAGTGGCAATTGACCCTAGCTCCCTGGCTTACTGTTGCCCTGCTGCAAGAGGGAGCTGGGTTGGGCCAAGTCTTTGGCCTGCTTGGTTTCAGTACCCAATAACTCACTTTATTTTAGACACAAGCCATTCCGTATTACTGTAATCCTGCTGTTGATGAACAGGATGCAGCCCTGAACTGGAGCTGAGCTTCTGTTTCTTCCAAGCCAAATGTGGCTCAGCAGGGGTAGTTTGGACACATCTGAGCTCTGTTGCTAGCTGCCCTCGCTGTGTGGGAGCATAGTATATCCAAACTTACCTGACTTCATGGGTTCTTATTACTACCTTGTAGAATATAAAAGAAGTATTTTTACACTTGAGTTCCAGTTTCACTTATCTTCATGTCCTGCTTTATTATAAACATTTAATTTAAAGTAAAATATAATTTATATGTAGAATAACATACAGAAGCTTAAAAATAAAGGAAGTGTGAGTAGATCAGTGTAAGCTTTTGGAATAGCTTCCAAGGCTTTATTCACTTTACTATTTATATATATAAATATATATTTATATATTTACTACTATTCACTAATAAAATGTGCTTTTCTTTTTAAGAGGATAACTTTACAGTGTGATTCGGTACGTGTCCTTTTAGTGAATGATTACAGACTCCTTTAATTGCAGCTTTTGAAACTCCAGAATTGTCTGTAAATGACCTCTATGTGAGAGTTTTCAGTAGGACACATACCTCTGTACAGGAAGGAAGGAATAAGATTGTTCTCATTTGCATTTTTATATTCTGCTTCATACAAATTTCTCATCGAGTGTGTCTTATTTCCCAGCTATTGGGATGTTTGCTATGATTCTACTCTGAACGTGTATTCTTGTAGCTGTGATGCTATTCCTCTTGGTATATACCATCAACTGAGTGATTGCACTAAAAAGCACTGTAATATGGAGGAGAAACTAAAAGCAGGTTTTTCTTGAAATTCATGATTTTTGTCTTTTTATTATTTGTTGAGTAAATTAATGTTTCAGAAAATATGACACTATTATGCTGGAAAGAGCCATAATTTGAGTTAGGCATGTAGACCGAAATGTAATTTTAAATTCTTTGTTGACAAGACACGGCCAGTTGTTCCTTTTATGATACTGCAACATCAAGATTTTACAATTCTACTCTCTCAAGAGAAAATATTTAGCCAAAAAGATTTCTCTGCTACTTGGACAGTGATAGCCTCCATTTTAAAATTATTTGATTTAAAGGTGATATTCCCATCATGGCCTCACAGGGGTGCTGCAGAATTTAAAAAGCAGTAGAGCATAACTAGTTATTTTCAGCTGGCACATATGGAAGTATGGCTCTTATTATAAATAATATTTTAATATACAGGTAACATTGCACTCTCTTGTGCTATTGTGTGCTGTCAGTCAACAGCACAGCACAAATCTTTGTGCTGGTAACAACTTAACTTCAATGCTGAAAAAGTCAATCTGTTTTAGTATACTTTATCACTAAGTGGCAAGTACTTTTGTTTTATTGTAATTAATGGGAATGTTTTGCTAAATAGGATTCCTACTCTTGATAATTTCCATTTTCCTTGCTTACTAATTCCTCCTAAGTCAGATTCTCACCTCCTACCAATTTGCTAATATAGAAAAAATTGACTTGAATAAAACATAGTTTATTACAGTTTTGAAAACCTATGTTGTCTTTTGCTGCTTCTTAAACTGCGATTAATATGTACTGCTTTAAAAAAAATAACTAAAATAACTATAATGGAAAAAGATATGAGATTACTCAGACCTGAGAATATATTTTAAAAGACATATTTTTTTTTATAAACAATAATTGAGTTACTATTTGTTTTTCATGTTAAAATTGATGATTTTTGCATTAGTGAGTTGTGGTGTGGCCAAACATTTTCATAGCATTCTGAATCAAAGTGTTGTTTGGAAGGGCCATCTAAACTGAATTGGTCAAAATGCACATTATTAAAAAAAAAAAAAAAAACGAACAAACAAACAAAAAAAAAACCCCAAAAAACCAACACTATTGGCTCTCTATTTAAGTGCTAGAAATTGGGCATCCAGCCTCTGAAAGGCTTTATGGTATTGCTTAGAGAAACAGTACAACCAGAAAAAAAAAAAAAAAAAAAAAAAAAAAAAGTTGAATTCCAATATGAATGGGTAAGGAAACAATTCGGGACTACCTTATAGGCCATTTGACTAATAAAAAAAATTTTTTTCCTCCCTATTCTTGTATTCACAGATAGGGTTTTTACATATATTTAACATTAAGTTCTAGAGCTCTGCACTGTGAATTGCTTCACCTGTTTCTAGTATAAGGGTTAACTTTACACTGAATGTGAGAGTTTTATCATGAAGTTAGACATCTTCCTTCCTTTGAGATATGAGATCAACATCTATTCTACCTTGTCTCCTTAATCTGTTTACCTGTAGAAAAACATTATGTGTTAGTTTACTTCATGCACTGAAAGTCTGTATTTTAGCCTTTGAAATAAAGATAATTTTAAAATCCCTCATTAAAAAAAAAAACTATATAAACTTAAATTTCTGTTCTTATGATTTTTAATTTGTGTACCCAGTTTACTCCGTGTCCTCTGTTTACTCCATGGAGAGTGTAATACAGATTTTGGTGGTAGACTTTCTGCACTGTACAGGGAGTGTGTCCCTTAAGAGTGCATCTAAAATACCAAAACATTATATTTCTAGGGGTTTATTTCAGATTTATCCACTTAATTCATAAGTGCTGAGAATAACAGTGCACATGCCATAAATTCAGGTTATGATATAAATTACTCTATGCCATAGTTGACTTTGAAGCAGGTGTAGTTGTATGTCCGTTGAGGTAAATTGAGTTGCAGCTGTATTTGGACCCTCTCATGCTGGGGTCTGTGACTGGTAACATTGTTGACTGTACTTAAAGAATTGCATTGGATTACAACAAAGGGAAAGAATTAGAACAAATAAATTTGCTTTTCTTTCAAGAAATACTTTTTTGGGTGTTTTGCTATTCTGAGTTTCTGTTTTGGCTTGAATTATGGGTTAGCTTTGTATTTCTTCTCTTTTGCCTTCAGGAAGGTGAACCTTCTGGAAAGAGAAAAGCTGAGGATGATGACAAGGCAAGTAAGAAGCATAAGAAATATGTAATCAGCGATGAAGAGGAAGATGATGATGATTAATACTGAGAAAGCACAAAAGTTGATTTTTAAATATATATTTATATATATATTGTACAGTTCTCTTACAGCAAAAGTGTAAGTAACCATAATGGGGTTATTTTGATAACGACATATTCCATTGGCTTCTGTGTTTCTGGTGTGAATAAAGTTTTCTGACTTTCTTTTATTTTTAAAATGCTTTATCTTTATTGCATCAGCTGTTGCACCAGGCATCACAGTGTCCTTTTTTTTATATATATATATATATATATATATCTTGTACGGTACATTTCAGTTTTGAGAACTGTAGTAACTGGTTACACAACTGCATTAATCACTGGCACTAAGTTTATTGGGAAAAATTTTATAATTTTCATACAGAATGCTTAAACAAAAAGTTTATTCGATGAAGATATGGAGACTTAACTTATCATTTTGTATGGGAGAGTTAGAGTACAATGCTCGCTTTTTCCTAGACATTCCTTATTTACAGGTGACTATGAATTGTATGTTATTATGCTGGTATACTTTGATGACTGAAAATATTTCTTAGCCTGTTTGTGTAACCTGTGAAGTTACTGCAGTCAGCTATATTTAAAACAGGACTCATCCCTTTACCTAAGTCATAAAGCGTTCACATTAAGACATGGATTTTTGTTCCAGACTTCAGCATGTGAAAAATACATCTCTTGCTTGAGAGTTAAAAAATAATAATGAGCATATGCTAGCAATGTAAATGTTAGAGCAAAAGCACTTATTTAAACAAAGTGCAAAAATTTCTGCAAGGAGACATGAATGTTTCCTTCAAAAGCTGCTGGGAACCACAATGCAAATACGTGTCTTAAATACAATAATAGCATTTCATAATGTCATGGGATCCTTATGGTGCTGGTTCTTACTATTCCTGGTTGATTTTTAGGAATTGGTTGTTGAACTAGGAAGTTATTGAAAGAGAATATTGTGAACAGAATCATTGCTTCTTTTACATTATTTCTAAACACTGTATTTGATTATGCAACGCCAATTGTAAAGCAGGGAAAGGCTGCAAGTTTAAAAAGTATCTGAACTTTTCCTCACTTTTGTTCTAAGATTAAATATCCCGTATGTAGAGTTTCCCTGGTTGGTGAGATAGCATTCAGATGTTATCTGTGTTGCTTTGTTAACAGAGTTTTCATACAGTCCTGCAGAGTTTAGATGCAACTTGAAGAGATAACAGAAATAAAAGAGAACTAGCTTAATACCTCTTCAGATGGAACCATTGACTGATGCTGTGGAAAGTTTATTTATGTTACGTAAGATAAAGTAGGTAATAGTTATGTAAGAATAACTGTTACCAATCTCTGTCTTCCAGCTAAATCCTGCTGCTCTGTAAAATGATAGAAAGGTTTGAGTGCCGTAAGGTGGGCATTTTGCTGTCTGACATTCCCTAGTGTCTTCCAGAAATAGCTTTTAACCTGGACATCTTGGTTTTGTCATCTTTAATTAGGCTAGTAGTTTACTGAAATACTCTGCCTCCATTTCTCCCACCTGGAAGATGCAGGAAGCATTCTAGCTGCAGTAGCAGAGAGCTCTGCATGTGCTAATATATTCTATTGAGGAGCTGACTGCAGTATAGACATTTGCAAATATGAAAAACAAAGTGAAGAATTTCTACTCAGGATTTTGACTGCCTGAGAAACTGTTCTCTTTTTTTTTCTATAATTAAAGTGTTATCTAAGAGTTCCTCTGTCTCTTTAATATGCGAATAACACCTCTTTCTATCTGCTGGAATTTTGACCTGGTAATCCTCTTAGTTTAGACCTCTGCTGGGAGACTGATTTGCTCCATGCAGTTACCTGCTTTTTGCTTGTCACAGTCTCGGGAAGAAACAAGCCGTAGAGAAATGTGAATCTAACATGTACTTTCACATAAAAGCCTCCCAGATACCTCTTAAACAACAAAGTCTATGGAGCACACCACAGTTTCACTGATGAAGTGTTTGCTTTTATGTTAGTTTAATTAAAGTATGTTGGCTATTTTTATTTTTCCTGCACTCCTAAGGGTGAAAACATGTTAATCACTTTCATAAGTTTGATGCTGACTAAGCCTTTACTTACTAAATGGCCTACTTCGTCTTCCAAAAATGATTTTTGTGGATTACAAAGATTAAACTAAGTATTTTTTATACTGTCTTCTTTTATAAATTGCTCTTTTGAAGTCTTATTTAAACATGAGATTTTAGAAACAGTGTTTTCTGAGCTTAAATTGGTTTAATAATCATATTGTAATTAAAGTCACTTGAATGAACTTAGTCTTGCTAGTTATAAACTTAATGTATAATTTTATTCAGCTTGAAGACAGTTTTCTGCCATTAAATTAAAAATATTAAACCAAAAGCAAAATGAGTAAGGAGAAAGGAAAGGAATATTTACTCTTGTACTTGACTGCTCAGAATACTTCTTCCAGAAAGGGTATGATTTGGACTATTTCCAAGAAAAATTCCTTTGAAGAGCTGATGTTAAGCTGTCTGAGTACTGGATTTACTGGCTAGTGGTAGGATGTAGGATAAACATTCTTAAAACGGTCACTGAAAACTCTGCTTGACTATTTGGTTTTGTTGTTGTTTCAAGATATTCTCTGTGCTTTCCAGCTGTTAAACTGCAGTTTTATTTCTTGTAGTGGATAACATTTTCCACTATGCGTTTTTCTTCATCAGAGCTATACGGCTCGGTGTTTTTGTGTTGCAGCACATCTGACAGATCAGTACCCACTGGAAGGAGCAGCTGCCCATGCCGTTCTTCCTCTTTCCTCGCAGCAGGTTTGGTGATGTGTATCCCAACTCAGTGAGTCAGAAGTCAAAGTCAGCTTGCTAAACTGGCAGGAAACTTCTGCTGAGTTCTTGAGTTTTCTGCCAGATGGGACAACTGCATTGGCTTGTTGGCCATATGAACGTCAAAACTAGCTCAGAAAGTTGGTATGATCATGAATTAAAGCACATGGAGAAAGGATGCTTCCTTCTTCTGAAGTAAACATTGGCTTGGCTGTAGAAGGCAGGGAATAGTTTCTTATTGGTGTGTATCTTGGAATTGGCACATTGAAAAGTCAGTTGTGACTTAAGGCGGTGCAAGGGGAAAAAGAAGTAGAGTAGAATAATTCCTGTGTATTACAAGGACTAGCTCAGCCCTGATATGAGGCTTCTGCCCTAGGAATGTGTTAAACATGAGATAGTGACTTTCTTATGAAATCACAAAGACTTATTTCTCACCCGGTAGACACAGGTGTCCGTTCTAGAAGTATACTTTTCTTTAACAGCTTCATAGTGTCGTTGAATGCACAGAGATTGTTACATGAGAATGATTGAGAAGTTTTTCTTTTTTTTTTTTTTCCCCCCCATTTATTTGGTAAATGTTCTTTCAGTTTTTGCTGTAAGAAATCCTGTACTTTACACTCATGAAATTTAGGTAGGCTTTTCTAATTCTGAGTCACTTGTGCCTATGGCTTCACTTGAAAGTGCTTCACGGAAAACCATGTGACTAATACCTAGTGTTGCCTAGTGATGCTCTTTGACTTGAGCTGTGTCTTTTTTTTTTTTCTTTTTTTTTCTCTTGTTCTTTTTTATACTTGTCTGGACATGAAAGGCTTAAAGCTACAAACTAGTATATTGATTCCTAGCTTGCATCTCTAATTGCTTCAAAACTCTTAGGCAGTCTGGGGAACTGCACAAACTATCTAAATGAGAGGATAACATACGTAAATTTGTGCTGAAATGTTTCTCTACCAGAAAGCAGGCAAGCTAGCTAGCTAACCTTTCTTTCTTTCTTTTGAAACTTTCATAAGTGTTTTTTTTTTTTTTTTGGGGGGGGGGTTAATTTTATCATTTGCAGTCTCTGAAACTTAGTTTAATGGACTAATGTCTGGAAAAACATCAGTTATTGAAGTGGAAGCTTAGCTTTAGAAAGTGGCTTTTTTCAATTAAAACCTAGTCTTGAGGAAATGAGAGGTTGCAGAGGTAGCTTACCAGCAACAGTAACTTTATTTCTCTGAGCTATGGTTCAAATTTTCTGGGAAGTAATAGCATTCATTCAGTTACTAGTAATCATGGAATCATTTACGTGTTGTATTCTGTGTATTGTAAATTAAATAAAATCTTCTAAAAACAGTGGAAATACTAACTAACAAAAATCCTCTGCTTTTTATATCCTTTTACTGAATCAAATGACATCTGATTTTATATCATTTTATGCTTCTTGTTCTTATCAAGTCACTTCAGAATATAACTAGAAAAGACATACTAATCTATATCCTGGTAATTTGGCAATTATCTGCTTTTTCATCTGCCAATGTAAGGATAATGCGGTAAATATTCTTCATGTGACAGGATCTTATAATAAAATTCATCACTGATCTCTGTTAAATGTATCTGGGAAAAACTTGCATGGATACAGAAGGAACACTTTTATTTGCAATATCTAAAGGAATTTAACACAAGGTTTCTGGCAACAGCAGTAATCTAAACCCTTCTATTCAGGTGTTAGTACACTTGTATTTAGCGTTCATGTTGGCGTAATCCCTTTTGCTTGCTTTGAGGGGAGTGTACTTTTGAGATCTACAATCCTACTATTTCTGTTTGTCCATATCAGACAGAACTCCCTGCTCTTACAGTATTTACTGCCAGCAGCTTTGAGGTTTTTTTACTGAGTTAGAATTAGGTAATTTCATTTAAACTGCGTGATCTTGCTATCTCCTAATCTTATTTTTCAGCTTACAATAAACTCCAATTGGACTATGTTGTATCTATGAAGGGAGAAGTATATCACAGAGAAGGATTAAGCCAAAGTGTCATGACCAAAACATGGTTGATTGGTAGGTTGGTTGGTTTGTTTTTTTCCTACAAAAATGACTGGAAAAAATCTCAAATGCCAAAACCAGATTTATGTAATTTAAAACTGACCTTGGGCAGCTCTGGCTTGCATATTTCAAAATTCATACCTGATTATTTTAGGGGTTTTCTGCTTTCTTGCAAACAAATTATTCTGTGTTAGTTTAAGGCAAACTGATAATCCAGACTCTGAAAGATATCTTTCTTTAAAGAAGGATACATCTCTCACATTTTTGTTGAAGAATGCCTCATTTTTTATATCAATGTTAAAAAGCCTGAGTTATTTCCATTGTTCAGTACCCTCCTCTACGCAGTATATGTCAGATCAGTAATTCATCTTTTGAACTGAATTTTTTGTATTGATTCTCTTTCAGTAATAGTTCTTCTGGTGATTAGGGAAGGAAATTAGAGTGTTTTCCCTTTGAGGGGGAAAAATGCAAAGTGCCTGCTATGATTTTCAAAAGTATTGGTGATAATTTACAGCTTCTTCATATCTGATGGTGGAAACAAGGAGGCTCAGATAACAAGGACAGAAGCAGCTAAGTGTTAGCTTGCTGACTGAAAGTGTCATCTCTCTTCCCAAGAGTTTTGTGAATTGCTTTGGGATGTAGCTGGTGTTCCTTTTCTCTTTGTGGAACTTAAATGAGAGCTTCATTGAACATGGACAGTCTTAGGATGATGTCAAAAGCTTGTGATTTCATAGAGCTGTGAATTTTGCACCATATTTGTTTGAATTCTTTAATTAAACTTCTGAAAATGCCTGGGATGAGTTCTTATGTTGGCACTAATTACATTTAGATCAACCTAGTGGGAGGACATAGGACACTACTCTAGGCACTGCAGAAATTTGACCTGTAGACTAGAAGTGCTTAATCTCATAGCAGACTGCTTTAAAAAGAACTGAATTTGAGTGCTAGAGAGTCAAGTTACAGTTGTAAAAAGAGGTAAATTTGGGATAAATAGTATAATACACCTAAGATGCACATTTTAATGGTTAATATGTAGTAATGAATGGAAATAATTTAGAGGGCAAAAACTTTCAAGTGAGCATGCTGACTTGACAGGATAAGAAGGACAGATACTTTAGAAGCACTTGGGCTTGTAGGGAAGGGTAGTGGCCAACTCAAGTTAAAGTATTGTAAAGATTAAGTGGTCAGCTTCTAGAATAAACACATGAGATCCTTAACCCAGTGAACTTTAGGCATTCAGTGTAGTATATGAAAGCTGCCTTTGAGGGGGGGGGGGGAAAAGTCTAATGGGAAGTGCAAAAAGCATGTTATAGTGTCCAGTGGATATTTATGGTAGGTTTGTAAAAGAATGGAGCAATGTGTTTTACAGTCAAAATACTCCCTCAGCCTTGACCTGTCACTCTGACTAGGCATTTGCTATCAAAAGAAGAGATTTGTTCCAGATAGAGTAGGATTCAGGTCCCCAGATAACATCATACTTAAGAAAACAAAAACTTACTTTAACATAGAGCTTGTTTGAGAAGGAGAAGATAGGCAAGAAAATTCAGTAGAAAATAAAGGAATTTTTCCTACTTGTTCTCTAAAGTTATGGAGGCGAATCGATCTTTATTTCGGCATCCAGTGAAATGTGCAGTTACAAGACATGCTGGTCTCTGTCAGTATTATTTTTCAGGTCTGAACTGAAACTTTTCCAAGAATTTACAGGATGAGTCAGCAACCTGCGATACAGATGCTGCATCTGCAGATTTTGAACGGGGTCCATCAGAGTCCAGAGCAAGAAATACACCATTTTAAGAGGCAGTGATTTCTGGTTCCCAGTCAGTTTCTACAAGCTGGTTTAACCTTTAATTTAGGAAACAGGAGTCCAGCTGAGAACAGCACCCTTAAAATAGGTTAGGCACTGAGTTAAAGTATTCCAGTGTAGGTTTATATCTTCAGCTAAGTGCAGGAGCATTTTCTTTTCTTACAGTCATACTTGGTCATGGAAAGCAGAATATACCACAGAGAACAGGTGTCATCATGACAGCCAGCTGGCTTAATTTGGTTGCTCTGTAGTCATGCTGGATGGAATGTTGTTGTAAGTAAAGAAATTTCATGGATATTAGAATATCCATGCCTTATTTACTTAATTGTAACTGGATGAAAAAGTTATGGCGTAGGGGAGTATTTGAGGATAGCAAGAGTTGCCTTATATTGACTGAATGAGGCCTAGAGTTTTCTGCAGCTCTGACTGCCTCTGTTCTCGTCATAGAAGTAACATCTGAGCATTCACTTTGTTTATTTATGATGCTTCTCTAGCTGGTAATCAGGTATGTGTGGAGTGTAACCATTTAGGTGACATTATCCCAGGATTGCCACTGGTAGTGGTGTTTGCTTTCAGAACTGGGTGTGGTAGAAGGGTCCTTCGGAAGGGTTCCTTCTTGTGCTTCAGGTGATGTCAGTGGTTAGATGCTTCAAATCTTCTGCTCAGCTATTGGGCAGTAATTTCATAATTTCTAGTGATCTAAGTGTACTGTTTCTTTGTGTGTGTGTGTGTTTTTTTTTTTCCTCTCCATAGGAAAGACTTAGGGTGGAGGAAGTTCAGTTCACAATTGCCGTGAGTGGAGGCTCTTCTGTTGTGAGCTGAATGACGTTACTGTTTTCATAGTAGTGACAGACTGCAAAGCATTAAGAGTAAGGACCTGGAAGTTTCATATCTAGGCTATTTGTTAAAGACCTTGTCAACAATGAACTTAGAGGTTCTTCAGAACTGCTAATTGCAGTATTTGCATGTATGCTTAAACATAAAGCTATTTGGCTGGTTTTCAGAAACTTGTGTCAAAGCATCATTTTACATTCAGCATGAATTGATTATAGATAATATCATCATTTTGTCCACTTAAACAATTGGCATTTTGATTATATCCTTAAGTATTTTGTTTGTTCTGGTCTTATTAAGAAAAAATCGATAGGATATTAATGTCATGTTGTCGTGGCTGAGAAAGGGATGAGGGATGCTGTGGTCTGTTGATGTGTTCACTTTGTTAGCATTAGATATGGTTTTGGGAGAACCAAGCTTCCTGTATCAATAAGCAAATCAAAATATGGATGAGGGGACGGATAAGGGGATGAATGGTGTTTTCTGAATACCATTCTCGAGTTCTAAGTGTGACATCTATAACTTCATATAATGCTAATTTCTCTAGACATGGTCACAGACTTTATACATACAGATAAAAATGCTTTTGGAACATAATTACAAAGTGACCCCACTTAAATTGAGAACAGTTCATTGATCTGTGGATGTGTTACTCTTTTAGAAATCCTGTTTGATCTCTCAGAACTAAATAGGATTATACTGCCTCTCATACTTTCCCAAACACTGAATCTGGAGTAGCTGCTCACATGTAGCGGACCACACTGGGTATGTGTTTGTCTTTATTAGGATTTAATCCTTCCATAGCATAGTATTACTAGATGCTGAAGGGGAGGAATTAAATCTGTGAATGCAACACTGTCAGGTTGAAGACTTGAATTACTTTGTAATTTGACAGTTTAATGCATTTCAAGATGGTGAATTTTAGTGGTTATTTAGTAACTTTGATCCTGCATTATATTGTTTTTAAAATTTGGGAACAATTTCCCCCTCAGTCAGAAAAGTTTGTTGAGTAAGCAGGATAGTCTGAGCTATTCTAGGTCAGTTAAAAATCCTTAATACATGTGCCAGTCAAATCTGTTAAATGTAATTCTGGATTCACTTCACTTGAATTATATAAATGTATAGTGCATTGCAGTTACAATATGTTCTTTAGAAATACACCACTGTATAATTCATACGACTGGATAGAGCAGTGTTTTTAAATCTAACTTCCTTGTGCTTTGTCTCTGAAAAGATGTCCTATTGTGAATAGGCTTATGTCAGATATGCAGAAAACTTAATAGTAATATTAAGAACTGAGGCTGCAAATCAATAGAGGTTGAGAGGTGCTGATCTAGACACTAGGGCCAGTTCATATTTCTATATATAGTACTATATTTCAGTGTGGTAGGCATCTGCAATACCTTTGGTTACATATCAAAGAACAATTTCCAGTTACGTTGGAAGGAAACTTTTTTTGTTGTTTTTAAGGGAACAAATTATTTTGAGGTATGTTTCACAAATTCCTTTTGAGCTAATCTTTATCTTATTTTTTGCCTTCCTTTCACAATATCTTATTAAATCTCCTTGGACTTTGCTAGACTAATCATGTTTTTGTTATGTAACATCATTCAAGGTGTGCTGGCCGATCGGCTAGGATTGCTGGGAACCTAGAAATGAGAGCTCAAACTTTTTGACATAGTTAAGAAAACAATTTGTCACATGTGAGCTGGGGATCTTTGGGAACAGTGCAGGTCAGATGCATTGCAGCCAATCAAGTCATGCTGTGAGGCTGAACTCTGGGAATGTCAAAATCTGAAATACTCTCACAGCCAAGTTCAAAGAGGGGGAGGAGTCTTGGTCCTGTGCCTGTTTATCTGACATTGCAGAATCTGAGAAGCAAGCATGTATCTTATTTTTTTCAGTCTGTGCTTGTAAAGTTTAAAAAGAATATATAGTTTTCAAATGTTGTTAGAGATTTTAGATACATGGCTTCCTGATGGCCTTTGGTCTTGAAAGGGTCTGGCTTTTAGATACTTCTTAAATCAGTCTATATAGACATTTCAAAAACCTGAAAAGCATTTGCAGGAAGTCTGAAAAAGACTTCGATCTATGCAGTGGTTAGTTGAATTTTCTGTGCATGTGCTTTAACTTTGGATATTTCCTCTGATAACTTTTCAGTACTAAATACCTTAATGTCTTGTCTTGGCAGTGTGTGTACCTAGTCTACATGTCCACTCTGTGGCATGGACTTGGGTAATATGAAGACTAGTTCATGGCTGTATAGAAATATATACTAATGTATATATTCATATATACATTATATATGTGTATATATATATATTCATATAATGTCAGAACTCTTTAGACGTGGTTAGTCTAGCAAAGGGTCTTGGATTAAGCTGTGGCTATTTAAGACTGCACTGTCTAAATCACTCTGCCTGTCTCCCAGAAGCTGCCTCCCTTGAAGCAGAGCGATAGCAGAATGAAGTGAAGACAAAATGCACAGAAGGTATATGTGGGGGAAGAAAGGCACAAGTCACCGTTCTGGTCATCTGTAGCATATATTACATCTAAGCCTTGTACAAAGGGCTTTATTGCAGCTGAGTGTGAGAGACACGAAACATTTCTCACGCTTTGGAAAATATGGTAATTAATGGAGAGAGGGCTCACCAAAAAAAAAAAAAAGCTTCTCCTGGCTTTCAAAATGCATTCATGTTACTCAGAACTACACAAGTTGTTTGCCAAAAAGATGGATTTTTCAGCATTTGATTCCATATGGTTCTTTTTAAACTGTATAAATATATGTATATTATAACTGGTAACAAAGAAGACTGTAAAATAAACTGAAAACCCTGAACTTGCATAAGAAGATGTTTAGAGCATGTATTAGTGCAATTTAGGTGGAAAAATTAAATGGATCCAGCAAAAAAGTATGTAAATGTGTGTGTGTGCATGCATATATATATGTGTGTGTGTGTGTATACACACACATACACATGCTGTATAATGAGAATTCTCTTGCAGTGAGGAGCATCTTAGCCCGAATGGAGCCCACTGCCCACGCAGTAGGGTTCCTTGGTGTGCAGCTCTCCGTGCAGGCCTGCCGTGCAGACATACCCTCGCCTGTTAGCCACTTGTTTATCGTTCCCGCTCAAAGGCTAAACTTCTGTGGTGGACTTCTGATCTTATGAGGCAAGACTGAGCTTTTCTACAGATAGAATGTTTGGATGTTGCATAGCTTAGAGTCTCTTAACTGTTATACACACAAGGTACAATTATTTTCTCATCTGTGCGAGTCAATTCACGTGCAAGGTTCTGGTGGTTGCGCAGAGCAGTGGTTTCGGTGGGATTCAGCCTGTGTGTGAAGCCTCTCTCTGAGAGTCGTGTTGCGAGGTAAGGGCCATGGTGTAACATGACAAGGAAGGGGCAGGCAGATGACATAGTATTAGAGGGATGGGAGTATAGCATACAAATCTTGTGAAGAGTTTACTTAAATATTTAAAAAGCAAGAAAATATTTGTTACGGTGTATAAAGTATTGGTGTATTTGATAAGGTGTATAAAGCAAGTATTTAGAGCTCAAATTCTGCAGCGTAGAATTGTAGGTGCTTTGGTTTCTTGGGTGCTCATCATGAGACACCAGTGATTTTAGTTTCATAGAAAAATAGGCTTTTAAGTGAATCTTTGAGAGGTTATGTAGTCCACCTCCAAGCTCTGAGACAAGATTAACTTTACCTAAGCTCTCCTGACAGATTCTTCTCTATAGTATAAACTATTAGTGGCGATGGTGCTGCTTACCTGTTTTCCGAAGGTTTTCTGAATCTCACCTCACCTTTTGCTGCCGTACCAGTTAGTACGTTTCCTACCTTTAGTGGAGAAGAACAATAGTTTGAATCCTCCTTTTTGCAGCTGCTACTTAAGATTTTTCTTAATCTGGTATTGTGTTCTTTACTCAGTTACAGAGCACTGAGCTCTTGCCAGCATCTAGTTGCTTGGACTTCTGGATTATTATTGCTTCTGTAAAAACAGGTATTGAGGCCTAACACTTTAAGTAGCTTGTTGTCCATCTGCCTGTGGGGAGTCCATTCTGTAAGGATGAAGCAACAGCTGCACATTGAATTAAGTCATTTGGAGGTGGGATATGAAGCATATTTACGCTGTGGTGTGACTCTTGATGATGCATTTGCAGAGTTTGTGTGAAAAGCTTAGATTGCTGCTTTGGGCCGGTTGTAGCTAGTCCATGTCGTTGTTCATCAGTTTTAGCGTTTCAGAAGGGAACAGGGCAGATTAGGAGAGAGTAGCACAGAAAATTCTTGTCTTTGGGCAGCTTTTTGGTCCTTGTGACTGGTTTCCATGGCAAGAAAATAGGCAGCTTTGATTAAACCTGTTACGTGTGACTTTATTATTGTATTCTAAAATGGTTCCTGTATTTAACAGCAGTGTTGAGCAGTGTAACATTTGCTATTGCCAGATACCAAGTGGATGCTGTGCCAGTTTGTACAGATAGGAACTGCTCCTGCAACTGAAAGGCAGCTGGCAACTCTCCTGCCTTGTCATGTGTGCTGGCATGGTCCGTGGCTGCCGATGAACTGATTCACCACACCAAAATAGTATGCTAATCTAGGGGTTTATTGTAAACCCTGTTGGCATCTCAGCATGTTCAGGGGTATGAGTTTGCCTCCTCCATGCAACTGGTAGTTGGGATTCTCCATATCATTAGTACTGTATATGAATGATTATCATATTTTGAGCTGAAGATCCTAGCGTAGACTGGTATTGCTGTTGTCTAAAACCACATGCTTCAGGAAATCTAGTTAGGCAGTGTTTTTTCTGCCAACGTCTGCCAAGGGGGTCCCACCAATGTATTTCCATGGAGTCTGACACAAGTACAGGGGCTTGTGTGCCACGTGGAGAGAGAAAGTATTTTTATGCTCTTCCATTAGAAAAAGAAGCTTAGTAATGACAGTGTGTTGATCAAATGAGTGTCTGTTCAACAGCAACTCCTGTTGACAGCTTTTCTTTCTCTTTTTGAAAAGTATGCTGAGTCTATACAATAGTAACAGTGGTTCCCAGTTGCCATTTGGAGAAAGATGGAGGCAAGGAAGGATTTAAGATTTTGCAAAAGTGTGTAATGTTTCTGGGAAACATTTTCTATAGTAAATATCTGATAATTTTGCCCCTCTTCTCCCAGGAATCTGCTTTTTGAAGAGGAGAAATAACTCACGTAAATTACTTTCCTCTGTTGGATTTTGGTAGCCTGTTATGTTATCATCAGCTCTTTGGCCTCAGGAAGTTACCTGTACATCTGTTCAGTCCTTCATCTTGCCAGGGTACTTTCTGTTGTTCACTGCTATATTCCTCTATTTTGCTTTGGGTTCCCGAACTTCTATAAGGAAGTCAGTACTGTTGTTTACCTCTTTTACTTGCTGTGCATTTTGAATCTAAGTTTGTATTCAGCAAAGAATTTAATCTCTTAATTTTTTTTTCTATCATTTTTGTTTCTGTTTTCAAGAGTAGCTAAAAGCCTTATTTCTCTCTAACCTTCTGTTTCTTCATCGCTTTGTAGGCGGCTGAGATTCTGAATCTATCTGTGATTTCAATTGATAACAGTTAATCACCACCTTTTGCAAAATGGCCTACAGTGTATTTCCTGTCTTTTATACCTCTGCTGGCCTGCCCTTTTCTCTTTCATTTTGATTTATAGCTATACACGTGGATATGTTAATGGAAAAACCTTGAAGGGACAGATTGTGTATGCACAGACAGCCACTTCAGGAAGAGTATGCATTTAGTTGCTTAGGTTTCTGTGTATGCTTCATTATGGCTTAGAGGAGCAAGAGGGGTATGCATTTAATTTAGTAAATGTCTTTCCTAACCTGTTACTGTGCTGCATGTTTTCTCTAAAGCGTATGTTCAGATTGGGCCTGTTGATTCTGTAGGAGTGATGGTAGCCAGTAGAACTGATCAAATACTCCAGAAATAGTTTATCAAATCAGTTATTCAGTGAATGTTGCCATTTGTTATCCCATAAGATGTCTGATCACTTGGAGATCGGTGTACTCTTGTTCAGAAGCTTGCTGAAGGGGACTTCTATGTTCTGCTTCACTCACATGTGGTGCAGGGTACAAAGGTCTCTTGCATACCAGCCAGCAGTGGTGCACCTCCAGGATGTGATGGGTGGACTGAAAGTAGAAAACAGTCTAGAGGGTCTGTTAGAGACTTGAAGTTCTGTTAAAACAATTCCCAGTTGGAGCCATGTAGTTAGTGAAGCCATAGAGAACCACTGAGAGTGTGTTAAAGATATTAGCACTTATTTTTGCCTGCCAGTTGGAGGATCTGCCAGTCAAAAGGATCATGTGAATATGCACTTGATAGTGACTTGAGCTAACCTGGCTAGCTTCGCCGTAAGCTGATTTGGGAGCACTTACACAATCTCTCTGGCTGACAGAGCTGGGGGAGTGGTAACCTTCAGCAGAAAGCCAGCTGGTCTAGGGGGTGCCTTTCTGGAGAATAGAAATCTAGCCATGTTGGAGTGTATGGTTGCACAAAGCTTTGCCATTAACGAATCAGTTTAAGAAGTTTACATAGTCGGTAATCATTTATTCGTTCTTGTTTCCTGCCACAACAACTGTAACAAGTAGGAATATGATTTAGGGCTGAAAATCCTTAAAAATGCCTTTTTCTTCCATCTATTTGTTTAAGTATGAGCATTCCCTGGCCTACCTTGGCTGAAGGCAGGCTATCTCTGTCTCTCATATTTTCTGTAGAAATTTTGTTTGCTTTTTGATACACACAAACATTACTTTGACCAAAACAATCTTCTTTTGGCAAGATGTGCCGTTCTAGAGCCTCTCCATATAAGCTATTTTAATTTAAAAATGCTCTCAGTTACATAGGTTGGTAGCAATCTGATGGATTTTGTATCTTTTGCAGGTATCTCCACCTGAAAGAAACAGGTTGCCAGTGAAGTTGGCACTGGGGTTGCTTTGTAGTCCTAACGTAACCTTGTTAACATGCTCAAACACTGTGCTTACTGACTGTGTAGAAAACTCAGTTCTATACTGCCTGCCTAATCAGGCAACTCCTGAGCACGTGCAGGTTGCATGGTCCTTTCCCCTTCCAGGGAACAATCCAAAAGAAGCTGTGCCAGGAGAATACGGGATGTTTTCTGTACTGCTGCAGGTCTTCCCCCTGCAGGAGAATGTCAGGGCTGGTGGATTTTGCTTTATTTTTGCTAGTCCAGGTAAGTTCCCCCCCCCCCCCCCCCGAATGTTTATGCTTAATTATATGAATATATATCTTATATAATACTGATATCTGATATGTGAATATATATCAAACACTGTAGAAAACTGCACTTAAAAGATCTTCTGTTATCTTCTTCCTATAATCGTCACTGTCATCTGCCTGGTATGAAACAGGCTTCCCATAAGAGCAGTATTTTTCCTTTCGTGGTGCTGAGGTCAGCTTGCTGGAGATATGTAGCATCAAAATCCCTTTAAATGCTGGTGGGTGGTTTGAGCGTTGATTTAAGTAGCACGAGGGAGTAATGTAGACAGGTACTTGGGGAAGTAGCAGGGAAGCCCCTAACACGTAAGAATTTTTTCCAAAGGAAACTTTTATTGAATTGCGATTGAAATAGTCAGCTCATGCCTCTTGTTGTGATTAGCTGCTCAGCCATACTTTTGTCATGTGAACACCTATGATGGAAATCCCAGTTCCCCTCTTAGAAGGTGAAGAAAGATCAAGGCTACAAATCTGTTCAGGGTGATAACTTGCCTGTGCGTGGTCAATTTGCATTGCAGATGTGTTTTTCTCATAAGCTTTGGGCTTGAATGCAGATGGTTTTCTGCAGACAGCCCCACAATTTTCCAGACCTGTTCTTGCCTGTCCTGCACCACTTTGCCCCTCAAATACCTTTCAATTCTGCAGCTTTTCAGAGCTGCCTCTTCAGTATATTAACCTATCTTTTCCCCTGGAGGTTCTGAGTGGCCATAGCAACCAGCTAACCCCTGTTCCACCAGCCCAACTCTGGGTTTCCTGGCTATCTGGCATGGAAAGCAGAGAAGCCTCTTAATCAATGTCTGGTGGAAATGTGGCAAGCATGTTGATTTCAACTGCATTTATAGATATATGCAATCTTGCTTCCTTTTTGAAACAGTTATTGAGGCAATATGGGGTCCCCTTAAGTCCATGAAGAAAGGCTGTGACAAGCTAAGGATATGAAGCTGCGATCCAGGTAGTGTTCCAGAGTGCTATCTTTGGTGCGCAGAGCTTTAGGAGGCACCATAAACATGATCACCTGCCATAACTGTTCTTTTCCTTGGCAAGCTTTTTTACATGGAGGAAGAGGGGAGAGGAGGCTTTCCTTGAAGGGCTCCGGGAGGTGACTGCAGTATGAAGGCTGTTTCACTGCACAGCTTGGGAGGATACTCTGCGGACTTGGTCAGCAGGGAACCTGCAAGGCATCCTGAGCCTCGACTCCGTAAGTACTACTGTCACCTTTGTGGGTGTTCTGTGGGAAGCTGTGGGGTGAAGGACAGGGCTGTTCTTGCGGAGAGCTAACATGGGTGTAGTTCCATAGCACCGTGTGGCCATGTCAGTTTATAGAATACCCTGCTCCACCCTTGGCTGCTTTTTCCTGCTTCTGGAGTTTAGTGAACCTCCACCTTGTGCTGATGAAACTGCTTGTAGGACTCTGCACTGAGCAGGTCTGCATTAAAAACAAAACTGATTTTATCTTTATTGCTTTTATTATTTTTGTTAAGACTTACATCTGTTCATTAGTTAATGAAGCTCCATTAATAGTCGTGTTACTAACAGCTGAATGGGCAGTGAGGTGTAGAGTGAGAAAGCTGTTGTCAGCCATTCTTGCTGCTGAAGTGTGGTAGACTCCACCTTACTGCTAAATCATGGAGGATTTTCATTTTCTTGGTGAGTGGTTGTCTTTAGGTTGGTGGAAGTTATGATGAGAGTTCATGTGGCAGATTGTGCTATTTGTACCTTCTTGTGCACCAAGAATTGGGCAAATTGTTTGGAGAAGGAGGGATTTAAAAGTTGCAAGCCAAGACGTCCCCTAACATTACCTCGGTGATTGTAACTGCCATTGGTCACACGCCTCTTGGCGTTTGGTAGGGTGGGATTCAACCTGTTATTTTTAATACTTTGTTCTGTGTATGTAGAGCACGTGTTTATGAAAAGTCTGTGAAAATATTTCACTGAAACAAAATGTAGCTTAAGGCATAGTTCAATACTATGTTTTCTTCTGCAACCAAACCTTTTGACAAAATAAACCAAAACCACACAACAAAATTGTTCTTGCTCTAGTGGCCTGTTTCTGCCCTGCACCACTTGGCTGATAAAACTGTCTGTGCGGCTACAGTATAAATGGGATTACTGAAATAATTGAAGTTTAAAAAAGAAAAAAAAAAATCCACTAAAACAAAAGGAGAAGTTTGTTACTGAACTAAACTCCTTCATCTGTGAAACGTATTGTCCTTCGGTAGACAGCACATGCTAATGTTAAAAAGCATTTGAGATGGTTACTTGTCTTGCAAGTATGTTTCTGTGGAATCTGTCTCCACCCTGAAACTGGGGAGAGGAGGCAATGTATTTTTGGCAAAAGTTCCATTGAGTATTTACATTTGCTGCTCAGATGAACTGCCTGCAATAGCAAAAATCCAAGTGATTCAGTTCTTTTTTTTTTTTTTTTTCCCTCCCTCCAGCCTTATGGTAGTTTTGCAGCACTGAACAGGGAAACAAATTTGAGACTGTTGTTTAAATATTGCTTAGTTTGGCAATTTGTCAGGATCCTCCTTGATCTTTCCTCCTGCCAGCGATGCAGTGCTTAAACATCTGTTGTGTGATGAGACTTCAAGTTAATTATTAGGGTCATTTGTTGTTAATAGTTGGGGAGAGCGTGCTGGCCTACCTCAGCATCCTCAGGGCAGTGGTACTAAGGGTACCTGTGTTAGTATAGTTGGGAAAGCTCCTCTGAAAGCTAGTTATGATGTCAGACCGTCCTCGAAGCTGACAAAGGCAGGTAACAGCCTTCGAAGGGCACCGCGTTAGTCCATTAGCCTAGCCCTGGCGAATATCAAACTATCCGGTTACAAGTTGGCAATGTCTGTGACTCCCTTAAAATCTGGCAGAGAAGGGTTGCAACTGAAACCTCATCCCCTCAGGTAAATATTTTGGAGCTATTGTTGAACTTAGCAACACCTGCCGTTGTCCCGCGATGCTGTGCTAGATTGCTCTGTCTGAATGCAGCAGTGTATCCATAAAGCCGCGACAATAAACACTGCAGTGATTGTTGTCCCGGTCTTTTGTGTCTTCTGCAACTTTTCTGTGCAGTGTGCTAGTGTGGCTCTGTTGGTCCCAAAAGCTGCCCAAACTCAAATGCTTGCAATCAAGCATCTGACACATGGAACAGAGCATCACCCTGTGCCAATAATTGTTGTGCAGTGGTGGGTTAAAATAGCTTCTGCCTCTGGGGCTGTTTGAGGAAGGACTGTTCCAAGAAGAGCAGTGCTAGGAACCTGGGATATATTCCCACAAATGTTAGTGCTGCGCAGATGTTCCAAGAAAGGCAGTGTGGATAATAGCAAGCAGAATTTGGCATCTGTTGAGAAACTTTGAGAAGAGAGCTGTTTGCAAGACTCAAGTTTACGGGGAAAGGTGTGAACCTCGTAGACACACATCACTGTAGACATACCCAAGGCCATGGATCATTATCCACAAGGTATGTTTTTTACTTCCAACTTGTTGGTTTTTTTCTTTTTCCTTGTACCTGAAATCTTTCTCTCATGGGAATATACTGCATCCGTACTAGACAGAAAGGGGTTGCCTCTTTGGAAGAATAATAATTCGAGCATTGCCAGGTATTTCATTGTCACACCAAAGGGTTTTATGTGGTATGAAAATAGGATGAAATCTGCTATGTTCTCCGTTCTCAACTTCAGCAATAGATTCAGCATATATCAAGGACTTTGAGTCCTGACTTTCATTCTGAGAAAAACAGTGACGCTAAACTGCCATACCAAATAGGTTAGTCACAGGTAACTTAATCCAGCAATACTGAGGGAAAACTGGCTTGAAAATGAGAAGGTCATGTTAAGTTGCTTCTCTAGTTTCCCAGGCTAAGGCCCACTGTGTGTCCCTGAAAGACCTAACTAAAGCTAAATTTAAGTCGCTCAGATAAATATTTATAGTAGATATGTTAGGATATAATCCTCAAGGGGTCCAGTTGCTCTATCTGAGCTCTGAAATGTACCAAAGGGGAAATAATAGATAAATACAGTTATCTTTAGCTAGGTCATTACCTTAGGGGTGTTTATGAAAGTTTTGTAGCAACTGAAGTTGCAGCAGTGAAAAACTAACGTGGAACTGAAAAACCGGTAGAGGGTGATCCCTTTGGAAATGATACTTGTATGATTCATCATTACAGTAGCAATCAGGTTTAGAGTCCTTGTATGTGCAAGTCATGGCAGTAACTAGCGCAGCATTCATACAGGCTGATCAGGCTGTTTTCTTGCAGGTTTTTTTTGAGACGTGTACACCATCAGCTTGGGGGGAGTGTTTTGGTTTTTTCCTGTATTTCTTTTCTTTCATACTGGCAAACGGAACAGTGCACAAGATTTTGAAGATTCTGACAAAAATAATAAACTCGTTATGTTATTCTTCAACTGTTAGATTTCCACAGTAATTTATTTACACATCTTTTGAAGTATTTGATATATTGAGTATTTCTATACACAGACAAAAATGCAGCTCTCTAGAAAATGAGTTTCTTTGCTTTGATTTTTGTTTTTTGTCCTTTATAAGAACAAAATGTGGTGAGCTGCTGAGTGTATGCTTTCCCTGTAACAAGCTACTCTGATTTCAATGATAAAATGGGTCAAATTTGCAAGAATTAAAAAAATGGTTTGTACAGGAAGTAGAAGGACCTAAGTTTCATAGATTCATGTTAGGTTTTATGGGAAAAACTTCAAGGTTAGTGTGCTGCTCCTTTGAACAAGAAGTTCTTGTTATGTCCTGCATGAAAAGTTTTACTGGGAAATTTTTAGCTTTTTATTTGGTATGATCATCCCCCTCAGAAGGAAGGGGGAGGCTGGCTTCCCGGGTTAGGAATGTGGGGGTGTGCCTCCTACCCTGGGGCTGCAGAAGCCTTTCTGCTTACGTATTTGGAAGCTTCTGTCCAGAAGAGTCAGGAGGGAGTTCTGCAAAATGATGCTTGTTTTATTTTCCAATGGGGAAGCCAGCATACGTGCAGGAACTCTTCATCCATCCTCTTTCCTGTCTGGTAATATGAGTCCATGTTATCTCCTTAATGCCATTTAGTCTGTATTGTTAGACCTTAGCGGCCTAGCCTCTCTAGCCTCTAGTAAGAGAATAGCCTCTTACTATTTCTTCATAGTAAGTTTGAAATTATGTTTCAGTAGTGTAGCAGCCGCTATAACAGCGTAGCAGTTTTGGGTAGGCAGGTATTGTTTATCCTATAGATGACACCAATAGTAAAATAAATATTTACCCAGCCTATGCACAGCGTTTTACTCTATGCAGACAGCAAGTAGGATATATTTAGGGTCATGACTGTATTTAGTCTGTCTTTCTGAAACATCAGACAGCCAAAAAGTCTGTATTGTGGGGACTCTTTTGAGTATTCCTAGCAAGCTGTAACTGCCAACAGCTAGTGTATCTGAATCTGTGATTATTAGCCTGACAGAAAAGGACCCTGTAAGAAAGATAAACCTACTTGTCCTGACACAGAATTAAGAGATCTAGTACCAGATTTTTGTGAGTTTCTTTCTTTCTTTCTTTCCCAGGTGTCCAGTATCCTTTGTCTGTTGAACTGGCAATGTGAAATAGGTGGCATCTAATATGCAACTACAGAAACTACCTAGCTTTGTCCTCTGGAATGTATCCTGCAGAGGATTTAGGGCTAGACTTCACCAGGTTTGTTGTTTTTCTCAGCCTCTTGAATGCTTCTTTCTAAGTTTTTAATTTCAAGGAACTAGGCAGGACAAAGATCATAAATTGTTTCAGTACAGAGAGCACTGAACTGTGCAAATGTGAACCCAGGCTCCCTGAGAAGTGCGTTTACGGTATCTTTACAATCACAGCAAATAAAAAGCTTCTGCCAAATATGATTTACACTGGAGAAATAAATTTATCTAGCTTCATCATTCATCTTCCCATCTACACTGTTTTTCTTTTGACCTCTATTTTGGTCTTTCTGTTGTGGTTGTGTATTGCTGTGCTGAATGAGAAGCTGCAGTCACTCCCCCAGACACCTGCTGCACTCTGGAAATGTATCACAGATCAGTCAGAACCACGTGGTGGGACTAGACTGTACTGAAACAAAATTCTCTTTGTTTCTCATTTTCTAGGTGGATAGTCAAAAATAGCTGTGTTCAAACAGACCTCTCCCAGAAGTCTGTGCAATTCTGGCAGTCACTACAGATTAAATAAGAGCATCATGATTTGGTTTTGACTTAATAGTTTATATCAGCATTTGGAAAAAAATAACATGACCTTTTCATGGAAGAGCTTTCAACTTTATGCTCTAAGACTGCATTAATCTGATCATGTGCAATAAGACTGATTTTCATGTGATTTCCTTCTAATATCAAGCTGTAAAACAGCCTGAGTCTGATACCAGCAGACCTTACGTTGCATTATCTGCTGGCTGCTGGTGTTTTGTTGCAAAAATTAAATCCCTAGGGAGCATCGACAGCTGACTAGCTAATACCACATGGAACTACTGGGGAGAGACCAGCATAGGGCTACAAAGATGATTAGGATTGGAGCATCTCTCTTATGAGGAAAGACTGTGAGAGCTGAGACTTTTCAGCCTGGAGATGAGAAGGCAAAGGTGATCTTATCAATGTCTACAAATACCTTAAAGGAGGGTGTCAAAGGGATGGGGCCAGACTCTTTTCAGTGGTGCCTGGCAACAGGACAAGAGGCAACAGGCACAACTGAAACAGTCTGAACATGAGGAAAAACTTCTTTACTGTGAGGGTGACAGCACTGGAACAGGTTGCCCAGAAAGGTTGTGGAGTCTCCTTCTCTGGAGATGCTCAAAATTTTTTCTGGATGCAGTCTTGTGCAACGTGCTTCAGGAGACCCTGCTTGAGCAGGGGAGTTGAACTAGATGATCTCCAGAGGTCCATTCCAACCTCAATCATTCTATGTGATTCTGTGATTTTGTAAAGCGTACTGAACCCAGGGCTGCACATGCTTCTCCAAGCATGTACTCACGCTTGCCGCTTTACACTTCACATTGGGAGCAGGAGTAGAAACTTGCTGGATATAACTTGAGACTTAAGTAGGAGCTGGGGCTGGTTAACCCCTTCTGCATATGTATCAAACTATTCTGATTGTTTCAGAAGAGTTCATAGCTTTTGGCACAGTTAATGGGAACTGCAGTAAGAGCTTAGCAGTCATGGGAATTGAGCCTTAAATTGTACTCTTGGGAAGGCAAGTGAGATGTCTTATTCTACCAGGTACCCTTAAAAGCCTTGGTAGTGAAGTGGAAGTGGTTTGTAATAGCAGGAATTCATTTGTTAATAAATTTCGCCTTTGCTTATCCTGTCACTATTTCAGCACAATTCCAGTCTGCTGTCTCTGCTGTAAAGTGGCTGGTGCTTTAGCTGAGGAGTAAGTTAGATATTTCAGGATTTTGGTTGTATTATTGCTCTGAAAAAGCTTCCTAGCTCATTTCAGTGTAGATATGGTAACAGATAAACCTATTTATTAGCTTGACTAGCAGCTTGTTTCCTTCTGGAGTATGCACAAAGACTATAATATTTTTAGGAGCATGAGTTTAAAGAAAAGCTACAAAGAAAGTAACTTGGCTATATAAAGCACTAACAGGCAGCAGTCTTGCACTGACAGGGAGAAGAAAAGTGTTTTAATGGTTTTCCCTCATTCCTAAGGAAACCCATCCTCTATGTTTTGCTTTTCTGTGTATCAAAAATACAAAGGTATAGAGCTGGAAGGCAGAGGGTTAAAATGTTCTTCAGCCTCGCATGGGCTTCGTGCTCTCTCTGGAGCAGCTCTGGCACCGCTGGTGCTGGTAGCTCCCGCAGTTCTGTTTGTAGCAGATCCCCCTGCTGTGAAGGCCTGTCTGGTGCTCTCCAATGCTTTGGTGGTGGTCCTCAGACTCTGACTCCCCCTGCCACAGCATGCAGCTGCAGTAGTTGCACAGTGTAACCTCCAGCTGTCCTTACGGCTTCTCAGGGCAGCAGGGAACGTGGCAGCTTTGCAGGCACTTCAGGTCCCAGTCCAGCATCTTAGTGAAAACTCATCTTTGCTGATAGTTGTCCATGCTGAACTGGGAACTGAACTGTCTGAGATGCAGACTCAGGAATGATATTTTTCATTGGCAGGGCCAGAAAACCAGCCAAGGAGGATAACACTTTGTTGTGCTGCTGCAGCCCAGTCTGCGGTCAGAGTCCATAGCCATGTTGCTCTCCACCATTTCTGGCTGATGCTGCTGCACTTTCTCTGTTCTCGAATTTTCCTGTGACTTGTTTCTCCTTCCTGTTTTTGGTCTCTATATAGTCTCTGACACAATTCTACTGCAGCCTAATTATTTGCCACAGGAGGTCTCCTCACCTAAACATCATTGCATTTCGGGACATTATCAAAATTGTGTTTGCTCTGACACCGGGCAGAATTTGCTGTTTGGGCTGCCACACCAGTGGTTTATGTGCAATGTGAGCAATGACTGGCCTTTCTACTCCACTACTCAGTGCATGATTGACTAGAAGTTGTTTTATAATTAAGCTATAAGACAAGACAGGCTGGTGTTTCTGAATAATTGAAGTGTGCCTCAGGTGGTGGTAGCTCTGAGGCAAGAGGATAAAGTGACTTTACTGTAATAATCACCTGCACTGAAGTGCATTGGCAGAGCCTCTGGTGTTTTTTTTTTTTTTTAATAACAATGCCTAATGCTGAGTACCTAGCGCTTTTCATCTTCAAAGCACCTTGCAAATATTAACTAATTAATCGGCACAACACCCCGGTGAGTGAGGGTGAGATGAGGTAGGGAGGGAATTTTAAAAGCATAGTGGGTCCTCGGGGGAAAATTAAGTGGGTAAGGTAGGTAACATTTTATTAGATTTCCATTTTAGCACAGTGTAAAAATCCAAAATGAAACATGTAAGTAAGAGTAGAATTAATACATTTCTTGCGCGTTACCAAGGCAGGGATGATAGGCCTGCCCATTCCAGACTGCCTGCTTGCGCCTGGTGTGCTGAGCCATTTCACAACGTGGCAGTGCTCTTCTGCAATGCTGCTTTCACAGCCTGTTATTACAGGGGTGTTTGCGCATATCAAGGCTATGTTTTACAGTGCTCATCTAGAAAAGTTTCATCTGGAAAAGTTTCTAGACTTTTCATCTAGAAAAGTCAGGACACAAACAAACAGGTCTATTTGCAAAATGAGACTGGGACTTTCACTGTCACAATTTCCTAGAATTTTTTAGCCATTCTGATTAGTAAAACCCTCTACTTTCCTTAATAAGAATTTGCTCAAGTCTCCTGACTGTAGAAGTAATGTAAACATGGTGTCTTTGCTTGAGGGAGAGGAAGGCAGAATAGGGCTGGTATTCCTGGAAAAGGCTGGAGTATGCAGTTATTTATGGTTAGTCCTGCAGAAGGATGGAAACAATGTTCTTCCAAAACACCTCTTTGCATCTCATGCTTTCCTGAAAATCAGAAGTTAAATTTGTACTCACAAATTTCAAAACTCTGTACTTTATTGGTGGTGGTTTAAGTAAGTCTTTTTCTTAAAATCTAGAAAGAGTTAGGAGGTTGATTTTATTTTCAGAATGGCATTTTAAATATGAATGTAGGGGTGCTGCAGAGTCTCCCCAATGGACTTCTATCTGGGAAAGGACAGGATAGCAAAACAGCTGTCCCTGAAGCCCTGTACTGTGTCATGGTCCTAAGTGGAAATCAATTCCAGAGCAAAGTAGGGCATAGCCGTATTTTCTCTTACCTGTTTCTATTTATACTGAACTAGTGCTCAGTCTGTTAGGCCAGGACACTGTCAAATGTAGTGCTGAAAACACCAACGCAGGGCTTTGGCTAGGAAGAGCTGTCTTTTGTGACCTGTCCAAATATGATTTGTTTTCATGATCCACATCCAAGAGAAAATAATGAAGACTGGTTTGTCCTGTGATTGGACTACTGCCATGTCCTTTCTTGGAACTAATCTTAAATTCAACTGAAAATGGTGTTTGGTACTGAGCACTGCTGCTGCTTCTTTAGTGAGGTCTGATGCTGGGAGCGCATGGCACTAGAGTTCTGTTATCTTTGTCACTGGTTGAGAACTGGGTATGGTTGTGACTTGCCACTTGCCAGTGCCGATACTGGAGCCCCTCTGTTACTTGTGGGTAGGAGCTACTGGCTGAGGGATTTCTGTAAAAGGTGTCAGTATAAGGAGTGTGTCACTTCAGGGAGGAAATATGCTGACATTAAGGAAGTTTTGTAGAAGTCACCTCTGGCATAGAAAAGAGGAAAGGTAGTGATGAGGAGTGTACAAGGGAGAGAACTCTGTATTTCAGAGTTGATCTTGTCAATTGTTTTTGGTGCTGATAAGTTCCTATTTGTGCACTATTATTAGTGAGTATTTACAATTGTATTCAAATGTTGAAGGGATGGCTTTTTTCTAATCTTACAGTAAAATAAAGTAAAATAATACAAAGGACTTTAACATAGCCATTACTAAGCTAGCCTTTTGGCCTACGGTCCTTTATAAAGGTGAATGAAGACAGACTCCAAGGTCCCCTGAGGTCAGAATTATGGTTTGAAGGAAATGCCAGCATGATTTGTACATGCTGTCATAGAAAGTCCAGAGTTCCTGGTCTTGGAGCAGCTCCAGGAAGTCTTGTGCTTTGTGCGCAAGTCCGTCCTTGTAAGGACTTGCTGTTTCCTGATACTCCTGGAAAAGTGTGTCCTGCACTGACATAACAAAAAGTCGTTAACCTCAGCTAGGATTTATCCAAACATCCATCCAGTTTATATCAATGCTCATTTGTGAGTTCTGGGAACAGATGAGTCTGTGGATGTGCCAAATTCTTCTGTGGAGCTTTTCAAGCCAGAATAGAAAAGGCTCGCTCTACGTAGCTCAGATTATTTGAGGGAAGAGCAGAAGAGTGGGGAAAGAGAAGAGAGAAATCTGTCTTTTCCTTCTTTCAGTTGCATGTATTTGCTGGATGAATTTCCCTACTCTGACTCAACATTAGTAAACTCTTGTCTCCCAGTGTGCAATTGTTTGCTGCTGATCGAGGAGGAGGAAGGTTGTCGTCACATGCAGTTGGTGAAATGGCCTCTGACATTTCTGTTCACTTGTTTAAACAAATACATCTTGAAACCAGTTTTGCTTTAGAGAGCAGTGCACAGAGGTTAACTCTAAGTGTGCTGGTGAGTAATTGTGTATAATGTCACCTTACTCAAGGTGGCATAGATATATTTTCATGGAGCTTGAGTTCCAGGCAGCAGCTAATTTTGATTGCTTTACAAGATATAGCTCCATTGCAAGTAAGTTAACCCAGCTGCACTGTCTGATGGTTGTGGAGTTTCTCCTGCTATATGAGTATAATGAAAATATTCTGTTTGACTATCAAGCTTTCCAGATTTTCAGGTATTTTCGTGAGTGTATTCTCATTTGTGAAATTGGTGAGATTAATCGTAATTTTGTTTTTCTTAAGTGAGCTATAGCAAGAGCTATTATGAATTGACAAAAACTGTCGAAGACGCCTGTGGCAGAGATTGCTTTATGTGCTTTGTTATTGAATGCATGTAGTCTAGTCTCCCCAAACAAATTCATAGCATCTTCTGGTTAATCCCTTGGACTGCAAACATTTTGGTCTCATGTTCATGCATGTCTCAGAGGGCGAAAGAGATATAGTCTGTGAAGAAGCAGCTGAAAATCAGGAGGGATTTTATAAATTACTTTCTGTCATTTTTGTTTCACTGACTAGTTCCAGTTTACTCCATGTAGCTGCTGCCACTTCTCCAGGACCATGTAAAGATTGAATATGAGGAGTAGTGTGGTCTTTTTGAAGTTCTCTGTGTTTTCTGTGCTCCTGGAGCAATGTGATGAGCTTCCAGATGCCAGGTAAAAGGCTTTTAAGTGCAATAATGCCCAGGCTTGTTCTGATTCTGACATCCAACCCACCAGTTCTCTCACCCTGGCATCTCAGACGTCTTGTGAAATTCAGAAGTTTGTGCTATGCCTTGTGTGTAGCAAGTTTGCTGAGGGCTTTTGGAAAATCCCTGATGAAGTCCTTCCTTGGTGTACAAAAATAGAGTACTTCTGTCTTTTAAGGATTGAGGTTAGCTAGATTGTGATAAGCTGCCGGAAGAGATTTTGGGGTTCTGTTTATTATTGAGAGTGGAGGAGGGTGAGGGGGAAGGACTTTAATCCACAAATCATACTTTGCCGAGGGAGCTTTTGTTTCGTGTAATTAATGGTCAAAAGGCAGTTTGTCTGTGTTTTCATTTCTGTTCAGTGCTTGGGGAAAATATTGACCTATTTGAACCCTGAGAAGAGTTGTACAGAGGTTGAAAAAAAAGAAAGATCTTTTTCCTTGGAGGAAAGAGCCACAAGACTTAGAATTGCATTGTGTGAAAGACAAAAAATTAATGAGTATGGATGTGACTGTGGCCCATAGGGTCAGAGTGAGGGAAATGGAGAAGAAAACAGAGCAAAGAACTGTTGGTGGTACCTGGTGATCTGAGAGGAGTCTGTCCAGATTTAGGTGTGCTTTCGGAACTAAAAGGACTTTTAATCATTACGAAAAAAAAAAACACTTTCCTTTCCCCTGAACTTCCTGTACTTGTGCCTCCACCCAGGGGAAGTCCACAGTGATGTAGGTAGTGTCTGCAAAGAACCTAGCATTTGAGGAAACGCTGCAGAGAAACATAGTGTCCTGAAGCAGACACAGACAGTGCCTTTGGCCCATCAGCAGGAATCCTGCTGGGAGCTGAGTGTTGTAACTCCTATGTGGCACACTGGGTAGGTTTTGGACAGGTTGCAGTCAGCCTGTGGGCCTCCAAGAGCTCTAGCCTGCATTTTAGCAAATGTTTAGCATTTAGTAGCTCTATTTGTGCACATAGGATCAATTTACCTAAACTGCTCAACAATCAGTATGCTTTGCTCCTATAGGAATCTGTCTGATGCTTTGATTCTTTTCCAGTACCCATCAGGATAACTGGAAAATCTCTCCAAGAACCTCCTTGTAGTGTTACCATAAATTTTAGTCCTAAATAGAACTTTCTTCTCTGCCAATTCACAAATGCTTCCCAGAATGCATTCTCAGTCTTGCTTTTTTTTTTTTTTTTTTTTTTTTTTTTCTTTCATGCAAACATGGCCCGCAAGCTTTCTAGCTAACAAACTTAATTTGTGTGGGTTCAGATGACCTTGAGATCAGAAATAAGTTCTTGTGTTGCTGGTTGTCTTGCACAGAAGTGTTTTGTACAGTTAGTTATTTGCCAGTTTGAGCTTAAAAGAATCCTGAGAGTAGAACCTTCATAAGTATAATTCAGATGAATTCACTTCTCTCCAGTGAATTGCTGCAGGGAGAGTACAGGGCGTACAGAGAGAGCTCTGTGCTGGACTCACTGGACTGCTGTTTATAATTCAGGCAAATATAGCTAATCAGTCCTTAGAGCCCCTCAGCTTTTAAGCTAACAGGGAACATAGCTTACTTAAACCTAGGTTAACAATTATTGCTGATTAGAGAAAATTTCCTACAAATAAGAGAACTACTAATACTCAGACTGCTCCTCTAGCCCAGATTGGTTCGCCTGCAGTGAACAGTTAAGCAGTTCTCCGTTGTCTGGAGAAAATCCCGTGGCCTCTTCAGTGGTCTGCTTGACACGGCTTACTAATGAGCATCAGTCGGCAACAGTGAATTGAGAGCTAGGTTTTTGACTGCTGTGTGTCCTGAAGATACCTGAGATTGGACATGTTTAGCCACCTGAGTGCACTTTTAAGCTCCAGACTGCAGTTGATGTGAATAGGCTTCAGCAAGTCTTCCCATTACCAACATGATCTCTGTACTGGGGGGGGGGGGTGTAAAACTGGCAATCAGCTGAGAGTCCTCCCTGCAAACTGCTGGTGAAGATGAATCCCCTCTGCAAAGCAGTACTCAACCCGTTGTATATTTAGACCAGAGACAGCTGGTCATCAGGGACTGACAAGTCTATTCCTCCCTGATAATATGAGAAGTTGCACTCCTGTCAAAGCTTTGTGCTCACAGGGAATAGAAGTTGTAGTGGTGCAAGGGAGCTCAGAAAGCTCTGCATGTCGCTGGAAGAGCTGCTGCAGAGATACAGTTGCAGGCTGTATCTTGAGGGTTCCCGTGCAGCCCAGATACAGGAATAAGGCTGCTTCAGGAGTTAGGAGTGCCATCTTCCAAGCCAGTGGAGAACAGGGCTGTAAATCCCAATCTGGTGTCTCTTCAGGTGAAATGGCTCTTCGGAAATATTTTCTCTGAGGCTTGACCTGCAAGGAGCTTTGCACCAGAGTAGCCAAAGATGTGATTTTAAACTAATATAGCACAAAATCCTCTCTGGACACTTACCTACTGAAAACTAGTGTACTTCAGTTGGGCTTGAACTGAGAGGGGCTTGGTCATGGACTAATACATTCTTCCAGCTCCTGCCTTTGTAGCAGAGCCATCAGGGAGGACATAAGTGAATGCTCCCTCATCTGCTTTAAATCAGAATCAGCCAAGTTAGTTCAAAGCACTGATGCTAGAAGTTTAAGGTGAACAGCCAAACGCTGTTAATGGAAAAAAGTCCTTCCTCCATCTCTGCTTTTACAGACGTTTCCTCCGACCTGCCATTGGAGGTGCCAAGTCTCCTTCAGTCAAAATGAATTGGTCTTGAAACTGTCGTTTGCATGCTTATATGCGTAACCTCTGTGTATAGGTAGAGTAGTAAAGTTTAAAGTAACCGTTTTCCTATAAGTGTTACTTAGAAGCTTCACTAATAAAAATTCATCCTTTACAAGTGTTTCATAGTCCCCTAATAATGTCAGAGCTTGAGGGGCAGTGGTTTGGAGGCCTGTTCTGTGGCAACACTTTCTGAAATTTGTGCTGTAGTATCTTGTTTCCGGTCGCTGGAGTGAGGTTTCCCGCTTAGGGCAGTGGGAACAATCACTTCTTTTATTTGATCAGTGCTTCAAAGCGGGCTTTGTGAGGTGAGTCCGGTCTGTGCAACAGGGGCCGGTTCAGGCACGGCACCCCGCAGGGACAAATGCTGCTATTGACCTACATCCAAAGAATGGTTATTCTGCTTGCTGCAAACAACATCTGCAGTGTGCAGGTCTTAATGGATAATGTGTGGTGGTGAGGTTTCCAAACAAAACTGCATAGACGATGGATGACCCAGAAGTGGAAAGTCTTTTTCAGCGAATGAGATAAAAACCTCCCAACTATAATCTCAGAAATGTTTGCAGCTAACATGTGATATATTCCATTTTTATTTTGCTTTTCAGTTTAGGAAGTTGAACTTAGTTTGTGTGGAGGGCTGGTTGCAAGTCTTTTCTTTCACTTTTGGACTCAGCATGTGTTTGGAATGCCACTCTTGCCACAAGAGCATGATCATGGTTTCGGTATGTGGCTTTGGGGAAGATGCCTCGTGAGTTTGTGTCTTGGTTCACTTCTAGTATAACAGTTTTAGTGGTGCCTCTCTCACTGTCACATGGAATCCACTTTGTAAGCAATGACTGACTTTGAGGTAATTTTAAGTATGGACTGTCATTATAGGATGAAGTCATATGAAGCACTTTAGGAAATGGAAAGAAAAGGGAAATCACTGATCTCTGATTTCTCTATTGTGAATAATCTTCATAAATCAGAGGAGTGTTGCATTGGTATTACAGAGCAGTTTTAGGTCCCAGGTATTACTGAAATTTCTTCTTTTGCTGTTACAGCACTGTGTAAAGTTGAATGAAATGCAGCAAGTCACCTGTAACATGTCTGAACAGGCAAAAGAAAAAAAATAGTATTTTTGTAAGTCAGCAGATGTGAAGGCTGATGGGTGAGCATGTCAGGCGTACCTCAGCTGGCTTTATCTTAGTTCGAGTAGGATAACGCTCTAGTTCATCGTGACAACATGAACTTCAACATAGATTACAGGAATTGGCCTAAGAAACTAGGTGAATACCTACGCAACTCTTTATGGTAAGATCTTATGTTGCTGCAGGTATGTATCTACTAGAACCCAAACAGCTGTTCTTTAGTTAGGGGTGTCTGCAGTGTAAGGGAGCTCTGCTGCTTTGTGTCCTGTAAACACTGCTATTTTGAGATCACTGCTTGCCTATTGTAGCTGTCTTTGCACACAATTATGTTTTTGCTTTTGAATATTCTCTAGTCCCCGATTTATTCACTGTATTTTCTTCTGGTAGATGTTTTGACTTCTTCTAAGTTAAGGATTTCTAACCTTGTTTAAGCAGATAACTAAAATGAGCAGACTCATTACTTGGACACTTTGAGAGGCAAAGCTACCAAATAAGGCAGCTAATTACTCCTGTCCTAGCTAGCCAAGCGTTATTCCACTCAGTCAGCCTTCACACCCATTGCTGGAGCCGCACCAAGGCTCCCACCCAGGGCTACGGTTACCAGTTACCGTCCGTACCCATTGTTTGCAGGTAATTGCTTGCTTCTGCAAAGAAGTTGAATTTCTTTGAACTGCAACACAATGTGACACCAAGCATCACGTTGCCTCGCTCTCCCGTGACATGTAGCAACCTGATACAACTAGGAGAAGATAAATGCACGTGGCTGTTAAAGTCAATGTGACTTTCCTGTGCTTCATGAGAGCACTGCACAGAGAAACACTAATATGATGTGATCTTGATCAAGCCTTTACTGTTGTTTGAATTAACTAAACTGAGCTCAGTGCACCTGGTCTTCTTCCCTGCCTTCAGACAAGCTAAGCTGTATTAATTGCATTATTGAAGAAATTACACAGTACAATGTGGTAAACTTTCTGTGGGCTCAGACACACAGGAGAAGAAAAGCAGTTTAAATGGATTTCTCAGGAAGTTTTCATCTTAGTTTTAACTAGCCAAGTTCAGTTGCAAGCAGTTTGTCTTCATTTTTTCTTTCTTACCCTTGTAAGTTACTTATTCTAAGTCTTTCCTGCTTTCTTCTCTGTTTCATAGCCCTTGGTGGTGAGGCTTCCTTTGGACTTTCAAGTCTTAATATTTTAAAGTCATCCTTGAGCAGCTTTTCCCTCTGGTTGCTTTCACTGCCTTCCTAGTCTCTTACTTTACTGTAGCATGTCAGGATGTAAATTAATATCCCATTGTCCAGCACTTTCCCTTGCAAATACATCACCAGAGCCAATCTCAATGCAGCTGCAGCATTTAAGGATACTGTATTTCCCAACAAGAAGCCTTACCCCATCATGGTGTTGTGTCATAACGCCGCAGTGTCCTGTCTGCATCCCAGCCCCCTCTGGCATGCACAGGTGAGACTAAAGCATTTTCATTGGAAATCCTTGTTTGGTTTCTGTTTAGAAGGATTAGAGCACAGAACCATGACTTGATTGTGATGTGATTTGTTCTTCTCCACAGCAGACAAGAACGAATGTGGTTGTAATTCACTACCCTCACAGGATAAATAACATGCAAATAGGCCTACAGTCTTTTGAGAGCCATTTGTATCTCACCACTCGTATAATATCCATCTTTTCCAGTGAAAGAGAGGGTGTTTCTTCCTAGCTTTTGTATGTCTGCTTGTAAATCTATGATTACACTCTCTAATCAAAGAAATTGTGGGGAATCCTTGAGCTTCTTTAGATGAGTCATGGCAGATTTTTCATTTTGGTAATGTTTTGTTTTTAGGCCGAGGGTTGTGAGATTTTTCTTGTGTTTTGGAAGATTTTAGAAGCAGAAATAAATTTGCCTTATTTTCTGTGAACTGAAACTGTGTGTGGTAGCAGTGGAAGATCTATACATAAGAATCTTGTTCCAGTTTCTTTGTAATAGAGATAAATTTGGATGCACAGAAGAATGTTTCATCATTTGGGTAAGAAGTGATTGGACAAAGTTCACAATATTCTTAAAGTAAATATGAGTACCAAATAACCTTAACCTTGTGTATGAATTGAAAAAGCAATAAGAAATCTGTATCTCTGTAATGCTGCCAGCCTTGCCACAAACAGTTCTGGGTGATTAAGCTGGGGCAGCATTTGTCTCTCCATCTACAGCATGACTTGGCTGCATGGCTTCACCTCTCCATGGTAGTAAGATGGTTTGTACTGAAGTTTTCAGTCACCTGTGTGCTCTCTGCCCAGGTGGAAGTGTCTGACTTTAAAGTGGGCTGAGCTGGGGTTTGGTGTTGCCAGTGCTTTCAAAGACTAGGAGATTAATGTTAGGTTTCCTTACTGTGTATTCTAGTAGGTACACATGCTGCCATTCAGGATTTACACAGTGTTAAGTTAATTTCATCTTGGATTATTCCCAAGTGCTTCAAAATTTTCCATGAAAGTTGATTTGAAAGCAAAAATGAATTCAGATCTCCAGAAGAACAGAAATTAAGGCAAGTAACTTGTTGATTTAAAGTATTTGCCAAGGAACTAAGATACCAGGTCACTAATCCTATTTTATGACATCAGTTTGTTGTGTCACTTTATGTAAATTGAGTTTTTGAAATTTCTATTTCCTCCTGCTAAAACTCAGGTACTGCTGCCACCCTAACTCAGGAGAAACATTACTGGAGCTGGATGGCAAAAATCCCGCTGCCCATTAAAAAAGTTTTAAGCAAATGTTAAACTCCTTTGAAGGAGTATGAAACAGCAGTTGATTCTTCTACCTAACACATGTCACCATGCAAAAATCAGGCATGCAGGTGGAAGGGATTTGTTGGGTATTGCTTAGAGTGGAGATTGAGCATGTATGAAGGAGAGAGCAGGAAAACCAGTGAGAAAAACAGAGAAGGAGCAGAAGAGTAATCAGAGCTGTGCAGAATTTCAAGGTGCTGTCTTGGAATGACTATCCCACTAAAACTACTTCTGATTAACTTGCTATATAGACATTCATATTGCAGGATGAGTGTTTTATTGTGGGTTAGCTTGATCAATTTTGAAAGGCATTTTTGTTCTCAATCAAAAACCTCCTTATTGTTAATCCAAAATAATTATTTTACTTTAATTCAAATGAAGGGATATAATTTTAACTTTTCCAAAGAAAGGGAGAGAACTTCTGGGGTTAACTGGTAACCATCAAAATGAAAATTGGAGCAAAAAAAAGTAGTTGCTGCTCCTCTGGTGGCGCAGGGCCTTTGAGGCTGGTGCTGTTGCCTTTGGGTTGTGCTGAGTCTCAGCCCACACTGTTCCACAACTGAATGTCGGGCTGAGAGGACCCCTGTCATCTCCTCTCTGGGATCCCCCCCCTCACCGCCCCACTCCCGAACTGGGGCCGTTCATAGTGAGCACCTTCTCTCTGCACGCAAGGATTTTTCTGTAGACTCTAAGGATCAGAGAGCTTGGCCATCCACAACTAGAACATGCAACCAGCATATTCTGTATCCACTCCCAGAGTCTAGGCCAATTGCTAAATTCATGTTTTGAAGTAAAATTTTTTCTCACAGTATTACTTTGCATTGATTGGTAACCTGGGAATAATAATAAAAAAAAACAGAAAAACCATAGCATTTGATCCGTTCCACTCCAGCCCGTTTTTAGGATGAGGTGTACTTAAGCCTATTACACTTGGGAATAAACACATATAGAAAGGTTACTGAATGGAAAAGGACAGATGTTTAGAGGCAGTCCAAGGAAGAGAACCCTGGATTTCCGTATTTGTTCCCACATAGCCTGGTTGGGGCCTGCAGTGATGATCTCATCATCTGCTACTTATTAATGCAAATTTTATAGTTATTCTTTTCTCTCATTTTATGGATTTCATTGGACTTATCAGTGAAGAGTCCATGGATTAAAATTGTATATTCATTGTATGAAAGTTAATGGTATTAAAATAAGATAGTTGTATAAATAAGCCCATCTGAAATAAGTCCTTTTTTATTAATATTTGTCTCTGCTTGAATGCGGAAGATTTTTAACAATTGGAACAGTAATTTTCAACAATAGGCAACACCTGATAGTGTCTTTAATCCCCAGCTTGAACTACTTCAGATTTTAAAAATAATCGTTGGTGGGTATGGTGTGTTAGAACAGTCAGCATTCCTGCTGGGCTCTGCTTGTTCTGGAAGTTTTAATAACTCCAGACTGGTGAGGTAATGGCTGCCGACAGCTGCGGAGGGTCCTTCTTCTCTCGGATATCCCTACAGTGATGGTCTTTAGTCAGCATTTAAATAATCTACTGACAATATTAATCCTGAAACAAATACAGGAAAATGCAAACACAAAACATGTAGGATGTCCTGCTTCTTTGAGAAATGCATTGCAAGATTTGAAAATACCCTGAACCTTTTTTCTTTGCATACTGAAATAAAGTCCTGGATGGTCAAATAACTGGTTGCAAAGTTTGCATTTTCTGATGATAGGTATCTGTGCCTCGGTGAGGAAATCCAAGTCCTGTAGGATTAGTTTGCTGGTTAGACCTTGTGGTATCTCTTTCCCCTCCACCCTGTTTGAGATTTTTTTTTTCTTTTTATTAGCCCTGTAGAGGGCTAATCTGCCCTCTGCTTTGCCTAGGGCTGTATATCACCACCAAACTGCTAGCTTAGCTTAATTCTTGACTGCAGATGGTCAAGGCTGAAGCAAGAATTAATTGAAGAGATTCTGTCCTCCCTTGTTGCTAGTTCCCATGTGCTGCAGTCAACAACTGCCCATAAAGAGAATTATTTTAGGGCGAGTACTATGCTTGATAGCTGTAACTGGCATTACGTTCCTCTCCAAAAAGCCTTGGCCTCCGGGCAGAGGGAGTTGCAGGGCATGAGACCTGTGATCTCCAGATGCAAAGACTGCAAAATGGCTTGTGATTTTGGCCAGGGATCATACTTGCGTAAGATGTTTGAGAATGAGAGTAGAACCTCTAGCATGAGCACTGTTTGCTTATTATGCAGCTGTTTGAGTGCCAGGATCAGACACTCTCCTTGTTGCTCAGGAATGAGTGAGAGTGATCCAGTGGTTGTTTTGTTTTGTTTTTCAAAGTTAGGGCATGTGGGAGAGCTTTTCGGGCTAAAAAGCCAGCCTGAGCCTTCTGGTTCCACCTGTCTTCCGACTGGGGGCATCTGTTGTAAATTCTGATTACAGTTTAACAGCGTTAAAGATAAACGGACATGCAAGTGTGAACCACCACACTGAAATTATGAAGCAAGTTCTGTGGCCTCTGGAAGTTCCAGTGAACAATCACCGAGTTTTCTCTAGCCTTACAGCCCAGTGCTTTGTGGAAGCAGTGTTAACTCTGGCTTCAGGATATGGCTAGTAATATAAGGCAGCCTTAAAAATTATTGAAATTCGTCACAGCTGTCAGATTGATTAAGCTAAGTCTTTGTAAGTGGATTTATCTTTTCTTGTGAAAAGAAATGGTGAAACATGCTTCCGGTGAAACATGTTCTTATTGAATACTTAGGGTCAGTATATAAATATGTATCAATTACTAACTGATAGTAACTAACAAGAAAAAAACAGGATTGTGATCCAGAAAGAGAGACTGTTCTGGGTTGAACTTTAAGAACAAATCAAAAGTTATGATCTGGAAGTTCATAATTTTTCACAAATAAGGTAAACTATGGCTTCTTATCATTTCCCTCATCTGGAAGGGTGATGCATAAGATATATTTGTAACTACCTCTACTGTGGACGCTACGCTGGTAGCGTAGACTTTCTACCTGGTGCAGGCAGAGACTGTTTCAAGATGAGCATAAAGATGTTGGTGGGTGAGGTCTAGGTGATGGCTGGCAATGAAGGAGATTCTTGTGCTCGGTGGGTGGGTGTGTGGGAGGACAGTGTCAGATTTAAAGCTGTTTTTGATCTCTTATAATGAATTTTCATAATGTTAGCTATTTAGTAGTTTTCTTTTTTTAATTCACTTATTGGATTTGAAATATCATAGTGTTTTAAAGTTAGGCTGGGTAAGTGGGTATATACAACAGTGATTTGCTTGGGAATTTCTTCAGATCTTTAGGGATGCCACAGTTTTTTTCTTGACTATGTAATAACGTATGAGAGCCCATCTTGGATGCAGAATGTGGTAATTAGCTTGTTTTGGTATAAAGTTGTTCTAACAGTTCTTTTAAGGTATGCCAGCTGACAAAACCCTTCAGCTCATTTATGGCAATGTGGTATGTTGAGAACTGCAGGTTACTTTATTGATATTAGTCTCTAAAGCTATTGCAAATGTTGCAGACAGCAGAGATCCAGATGAATTCTGGTAGGTTCAAAGATTATAGCAAGAAGACCTATGTAAACAGTGAATTTTTCTAAAAATATTCTAGATCAATCTTCCTTGCAGAAAGCAACATGGAGTTAATAACTCAGCAACAGTAGTGTAAATAAAAAAAAATGATAAAACTCATCTGTGTAGTGAATGTGAGATTGACTAATTAGTAACTAAATCAGAAATTGATAGGCTCTGTATTTTCTTTTGACTGTATTATTGTTCCTGCAATGATCATAAAAGCTGGATTGTTTCCAAAAGCATATATCTTTCAAAGGCTTCGAGCAGTTAGGTGAAGTTTATTTTTAAAGGCTACTCAGAAGTACTTCAAATGGAAAAATTGAAAAAGGCAGTGAACAGACATTGGTTTTATAGTGAGAGCTGAATCTATTTAAGGAATCCAAGAATAAGATTCTTGAATTATCAGATATATTTGCATGTGTTGTTCTAAGAACCTTATAGAAATGACATCAAAATAACTTTCAAGTTCCTTTTCTGTAGTAGCACAAGTATTTTCTAGCACTTCAGCTATATTTCCTTTATTTATTGTTTCTAACATATGGCTTTCCTTGCTGTATATGTAAGTAAGTAACAGCTCATAAGCATTCAAGATTATATTTTTAAGTGAAAATATAATACTTTATGTTTGTCCTAAGGAACAAACAGCTACAGCACAACATATTTACCTCTCTGTGTTTGAGACAACAAAGCAGCAAAAGAGTTTTGCTGTTCAACAGTGACTACAGTCGAGTATACGTAGTTTTAAAGACTGCTGCTTCTGTCTTTTATTATATGCATCTTTGTTTACATTATGTTTCTTAAGAAAGTCTAAAAAGAAAAGTCTGACTTTAATAGTCAGTATTTATCTCCTCCAAACGTTACAGAAATACTGACCAGCCCCCTTCTCGTGTCAGTTGGACTGGTATGGAGATTTGCACCTAAAGGCCAGTAAGACACAATGAGAGATTGCTCTGGCTATTCTTCATCATAGCTGATCACAAGTCCAGCAAGATTACCACTTGTATGAGATCAGCTCATGGAAGAAAAACAGCTGCCATATAAGACAAAGATCATTCTCATGGACAGAAGAAAGCATTTTGAAGAGCCTTCAGACAAAGTGTGTTGTCCCTTGGTTGAAAGTATAAAGCTGTAATTGTTTGATTCCATCTGTAATTTAGTATTGTTGGATTTCTCAGTGCTGCTAAAATTTCTCTCAATTGTATCCACTTGACATGGTTTCCAGTGTCTCTCATTGGCCTGGAGTTTTGACCCGTTTCACTGATTTTGTCAAAAACATTCCCACAAATGGAGAGTGCTACGAAGTCTTAGTATTCAGTGTTTGCTGGGCATTTTTCAGCCAGACTTAATAATGAGAGTCCCCCCCAGCTCTTAGCTATGAGCGACAGCTGGATGGTGCAGGAAAGTGGACTGAAACTAAGCAAAGCCCTTCTGTCGGCAGCCTGCCCGTCGGCTGCTGAGGCCGAGGTCGTCCTGGGGGAGCGTGTTCCGTGGTGCCCAGCGGAGGTCTCACAGGATCAAGCAGATCCAAACTACTAAGATGCTGGTTACCTTTTGCATCCATTCCCCCCATCATGGGAATATTGCTTTAGTGCTCTACAAAGGGTTTTACTATAGTTTGTGTAAACATTATGGCAAAGAAGGGCACATGTTGTCTATGGGCTTCTGTAACTTTTGGAAACAGCAGAGCATGGTGTTCGTTCATCTCAGAGTAGTTGCTGGAACTCGTATCAGTTGGATCCACACTCTGCATTGCCAGAGACGTTCTTTTACATGGGATATCTTTGGCCAGGATGCTATGAACGAGGAGAAAGTGAAGTGACTCTAGTGCTTATTTATGTGAATATGCTCTCAGTTGCTTGTGCCCGTGATGGTAGGGGTGTAGAGTTAGGCCTGCCCCTGACCTGGGGATGAAGCAGAGTTGCCCATGTGTATTCTTCTCTTTGCTGGTCTTCATAGCCTGAAGACAATTTGAAAGCTAGTTTTGGAGGAAAGTTTTAAGTGACTGTCAGCAGTGTCAGCAGTTGATTTAAATGTATTTTGCCCTAGTCATAGCCCAGTACTGATTATAGGTCTTCTAAGAGATAGCAACATGCATATCTTTGTGTCATTACTGCTGACTTTTATTCAGCAATTGCATCAGATTTGTGAGGATTGTCAACAGTGCTAGAGATAGGGTTCTGTTTTGTGATGTTAAACATAACAGCTGCCTTCCTTGCTGGAAACGAGCTCCTGTCCATTTTGTTGGGGGAGGCTACTGGTCTTGTGCTAGTGTCCCGTTGCTTGTGCTTTTCGTATGGGGAAGTGAAGAGAGAGAGAGGTTGCGTGGCTTCTATTGACATTTAACAGAAAGTCAGCGAGTCCCTGTTCTGAAATTTAAATGCTACGTCACATGGCTTCATTTCTCTTTTTATATATAGTTTACTAGGACTTGGGAGCATCCTATATCAAAAGGACATCTTCATCTGGTACCTGCCACAGTTCCTTCTTCAGAACTAGTTTAAATGCAAATTAAACATGCAATATTCTCTCCGCACTCTGGCTGACAGTTCTTATTAGGAACTCCTCCTGCAAAGATAGTTTTGGGGAACTGAGAACACATTTCTTTCTGTTAAGCTTCTGTGCTTTACTAAGCCTCGTGTCTCCTGTGTTTGCTGCTCTAAGATATAGTCTGACTTTATTGTTTGATCTTAAACGAGGGACAGAATGATTAGCATGAAGAAATGAGCTGTGCTCTTTTAGACCATGGCCTTGAGAGCTGAGGGTAATCCAAAAGCAGACAGAGTATCTACTGAAATATTTTCAAATTTGCTTGAATAAGAGACTTAAGGATTTGCCTGGTAAATTCAGGGCAGTTCTCACCAGTTACTGTAGGTTTCTGCTGACTAGTGCCTTCTAACAGTGAGCATCTGGAGCTGGTAGCTATGAATCTTAAGAGACTAGAGTAACATCGATATCTTCAAGGTGAAAGTTATCCCCAGACACACTACACGAAATACCTAGTCTGTGCTTCTCAAAGGCTTGGATGTTGAGATATGAGAATAAACTATCAAACAGGGGGCTTTTCTCTAGATACATTGTTTTCTTCCACCTACAAGTTTTATCTGAGCAGAAGAAAATTTTGGAGAAGTGTTGGGGATTCATGGATGTCCAAAAATCCAGGATGTGCCCCTGGACAAGTTCTTACATGGAGCTCAGTGCTTCCTGATTACTTTGGACCTCTTGCACCTACCTGATAGATTTGCCATGCATAAGCATGAAATCTGATGCATTTGTTGTATCAGCCATTTTGCACTTCTGCAGCAAGCTGTATGAGTGCATTCTCAGTAGGATGGATACATCTCAGACACATTGGGGCTCACCGTAAATACGCTGCATAGCATAGCTGCACTCAGTCTGGGATGTGTGAATGGAAATGAGGCAATCCTGTTCCAGCCAAGAGTCTTCCTGGATGCTGTGCTCCCTGCAGCAGAGGAAGGAATGCAATGGCAGGGTATATGACATATAATCCATTTCAGCAGTTCTCTTCCCTTGCTGTGAGGCTTAACCAGTGCCAAGAGAGGGTCATCGCAGCCACAGACAAGGACTGTTCTGCTGTAGTGAGAACAGAGTGCTGGCCCTGCCAGCCAGCCCTTGTGCACTCCTTGTCCTCTATCAGCGTGAGAGCCCTTTGCTGCTCCCTGGCAGTGGCTGGAAGCTCTTTAATGGTGTGTGACTCCAGTAGATTGGATATCAGGCTTATCTCCTTGAGGTGTGCTGCTGTGGCCCTCCTGGAGTGGTCACCCTATGTGAAAGCTGGAATGTGAGACTCTGAGGGAAGAAGAGTATAATGGGGCTGAGGTTGAAGAGTGATTAGCTATTGTGTTGCCCAAATTACACCTCAAAGGAACAAGAAATGTGAGCTGCAGATGCCTTGCTTTCTGTGCCAAAATGAGTATCAGATATAAGCAAGGTGAGAATGGAGGATTTGAGCAGCTCCTCAGAAAGAGTTCTTCTGTAACATGTCTGGGTTCATAGTGCAGTCCTGGGCTTCTGCATCGTCTCCAAGGGGATGATGAAATCTGCCACTGAATTTCTCTTGATTTCAGAAGAAGTACTGCTGTGTGCTTGTCCTATTCTTATGCTCTTTCCTTAATTTCCTTACTGGCCAGCATCAGAAACAGAGTTAGGCTAGACTTATTCTTAAAAAATGCTATTAATTCATAGGCCCTGTTCTGGAAGTCCTGTCTCCTTAGTCATGTCACATTTGAAAGCTTGAAGGATTTGAGTTTTCTTCTTGAATGTTTACCTAACCCTGCAGAAACTAATAGGTGCAAATGGCCCCATAGAGTAAACGGGGCTTGTAAGGCTTCTGGCGAAGAGAGAGCAGTAGGAGCAGGAGTTTGCCTGATTTAACAGCACTGGGCAGAGGCACTGTGTATTTTTAGGATGCAGCTCACAAAGTTTGCTGCGGTGTGAGGCACACTGCAATCATGTAGCCTGGTGCTATGAAACATGCTTAATTTTAAGTATGTGACTAATTTCAGTGAGTATAACAATGCTGTTCACATCTTTTAAAATTAAATGTGTGAGTTTCCATCACACCTTTGGGCTTTAGGAAAAAGCGCAGTGCTTTTCAGTGTGTTCCCCTTGGTACCTTTTGGTGACATTTTTCCTTCTGCTTCCCCTCAAGAAAAATACATCAGGTCAATACTGGGCAGGTGCTGTAGTTCCTTATTTCCCAACCACACAGCTTTGGTTCAGGCTTTTCCTGTTCTCTTGTGCAGTCTTATTTCTGGATAGAGCTTCAGATCTGTTAGTTGGCTGTTGACCTGTTTCACAGTGGAAAATTATTCCGTGAGCGTTAGTTACAGGAAGAGAATGAACATCCTTAAATGATCTGGCCTCGTAGGGAGGAAACGGATCATTTTGTCAAGTATACTGTTTACTGGAGAGCAAATGGCATGTCTCCAAAATACATACTTAGCCTGAAAGAATAAAAATATGCAAGGTGATTCAGTTTGGATCTCAGTATCCAGCTAGTTCATAGCTAACAAAAATGTGTATTTTATGTGGGCTACAAATGTCCTATCCTGTACCAGGAAATTGGTAAACCAAGTTTTAAATTTCTTTTAAGTAAGAAGTCCTGGATCTTATATGACTTGCCAAGTTTCATTCCACTATAATGTTTTATAGCCTTATTATAATCCCCTGTAAGCTCTCTGGTTTATGGTAGAAGTGCTAAACCAATGTAATTTCTCTCAGTAATATTGATAAATATCATACTTATTTTACTCAGTAATTGTAATGCAACAACCCCCTCAAGACTGGAACATGATCTCATTTTTATGGAGAGCTGATTTCATGATGTCTTCATTTGAAATTAGAGTTTCCAATACTGTCTCTTTGGTATGTCAATCTATTGGTCCAATCTCAGACTTAAGTGAAAGTACCCAAGAGACATGAGTAAGAGTGTTTACATGGATTCTGTGCAAGTTTAATGCTGCTTTGGCTTTAGACTATCTAGATCAGACAGCGTCCTGTAATGCAATACTCATTCATCCAAATTCAAAACACTGTAATTGGGCAAAACAAAAACAAAACAACCCTTCCCCCCACCCCAATCAAATACAGTATTTATTGAGGAACTAAGACCAATTTTTCCTGTGGCATAGATACCAACACAGTTGCCAGAAAGGCAATGACATGTGAACATGTATATGTGAGTGCAGAATCTGGTTATTGACAATTAATACTTTTAGAGAAACTCTGCTTGATTCTGGGTGCTGTAAACAGTATAAAGATGCTTGTTGAATTCATTACACAGGTGCTCATTTGCTTCATACTGTCTGTAACAAATTTATTCTTCTGACAAACTGTTAAATGTGAAAGAAAAGAGGGGGGAAAAGGCAGCAGAAGCCTCTATGTGTAGAGTCCAAACTCCATGAAATTAAGCAGTAAGTTTTGTTTTTCTCTGAACATTACCAGTTGGTGAAATCCCCAAGGGTCATTCATAGCTGTGTGGTCCATGTTTCACAGCATATCACAACACAGGGAGAATTCTGCATATATCTGTGTTTCTGTATCAGTTCTGTAATCTATTACGGATTTGGCTTGATAAGTTAAGTAACTCCTTTTTCCGACAAATAAGTGTTTGCACAATGGATAACATTCATCAGCCTGCTCCAGAGGTCGTCAACTCAGTTTGGTAATTTTAGCATCATCTTCTTCATGTGATTCCAGTGCAACTTGGTTAGCAGTTTTGAGTTGTGACTCTTACTTGAAAGTGTGTCCTAGGCCATGGCAAACTCCTCTGGAACTGTTCTGCTAAGCAAACTTCCATATCTCTAGACTTTGTTTGGGAATTACAAAATGGCTAGCCAGTTAATATTTATCTTCTTGTTACTAAAAAACTAGAATTCACTGTGTCTTATATTGGCCAAGTATATATGTCATTAGTAGTTGTGGGCTGCTTCTTGATTTAGAACCTCCAAACCTAAATTAAAAGCAACTGTGGCTCGAGGTAAATGACTAAAGGACACATTTTCAAAGGCAGCCAGTCACTTAAAGATGCAGCTAAATTCAATGCCAATCACCTATCTGTTTGACTGGGAATTTCATTCCTAGTTTACCATGAGACCTTTGAGAGTCCCTGAGAACATGTAAAAATGTTTAAAAAAAAAAAAAAAAAAAAAAAAAAGTATCTTTGAAAGTCTACTTGAGACTCTCCTCTCCTGATAAATAACTGTTTCAGTCTGATATCTTCTGTGGATGACAGGCGGAATGGCACAGTCCGCATTCTCTCAGGAGATTATATCACTCTATGAAACACACACACACACACACACACACACACACACACACACACACACAGTAGGCAAGGAGAGAAACAGTTTTAGAGTTGTTCCACCATCTGTAGGTTTTACTATGTTTTGAGAGTTTTTGATACTCTGAATTAAAAAATGTCTCAAAGGGACAAGATTTGTGCCAAGTGTGCTGTAAGACAGCGTGATTGAGCCCAAGGAATGATACAAAGAAGGCAAAGGAGGTTTTAATCTCTCTCCCTTGGCTCTGGATTGCAGTCGTCTGTGTGTAAGAGAAGGTGCATGGCTTGTGTTTGTCTCCTTTCAATTCTTCATGAGCTGCACTACTATTCTTCTGCCTTCCATATCCCATGCAAATTCCCTGTGTGATTTTGGGAGGTGCAGGCTAGGGATGGTAGGAACTCCCTCCTCCATTTTCTTGCATTGGACAGGTCTTCATCAACGAGAACCAGTCTGTCAAAGTGCAGTTTCATGCTTCTGAGTGGATTGTCAGTGGATGAAATACTCTGGACTGCCAGTGTGACTTCAGCATAAAATTGGCTGGAGGATCTTGTCACAAGGCATGTTCTTATTCCCTAACATCTAAGGTGTAACTTTGGTCCGGTTTGGAGTAATTTGGATTGAGGGCCGAAGCAAATCTGAATTCAGATGATCAGGTTTTCCTCACCTTGCTATCAGCAAAAAGGTGCAATGTTACTGTCTGTGGGAAGAGGGCTCAGCCCTGACATTCCAGGTACAAGATGACCCAGTGCAACTAAACATGGAGGAAGAGGCCTTTTTTCTTCATCTGAATTCCACTTTGTGTTGCTCTTGCCTCGCTTGAGTCTTTGTCTCTTCATTGGTCAAAATAGTTGCTTTTCCAGCACATGCTAATAACGTAACAAAGGCCATAAACGGTTGTGTCCTAAACGTTTCAGCATCTCATTAACCCGTCTTTCTGCCCATAACTAGTTGTTTCACTGAGTGTGGAGTCATAAACCCATGCTGCCTGCAGGCCACTAACGAGAGGTGATTCAGGCAAGTGAGCCATTGCCTGTGAAGCTGTAGCACACAGTTTTGTGCTGAAAAACTGGAAAAGGGGACTTGGTTAATGGGATCCACGTTCACAAGCTGAATCAGCCTCAGCAGAGATTTTGTTGTTTCAACTTTTTTTCGTATTGAAAACTCAGCTCCATGGCCATCTGTGAAGACTGGCAGTGTACCAGTGGTGTTGAACCAATGCTGATGATCAGAGTTAATGGAGGAGAGCAATCCTGGAGCATGGGGAGGGAAGAGAGGGGGAGAATGGCAGTCTAACCCTTGACCATTTGTGCCAGGGCTGCTCAGCTGAGGCAAGGGAAAGCCAACAGCTTGGCACCCAGGGCCACCAGCAGACCTCCTCTACCCCTGGCAGTTTTCAAACTACAAAACGTATTTTTTTTTGAGAAAATGGAAAGAGAGAGAGAGGTTGGCAGCGGCTTCAGCTTATACTGCATTCTCTGTATTTTAAGGCTTTGTGCATCACATGCATACAGACCCTGGTGCGTCAGAACACAGATTGCAGCCACACCAATCACAGGCTTTTGTTTGGTGAAGGCAACTGTGCTCTGGGCTGTGCTTTCCAAGGTTGCTTTTGGAAATCAGTGAGGCTTGCAAAGAGAAGTGCTTCTCAAACCTCCACTTCCTCTGCCATGTCAGAACAGACAGTGAATGGCCAGCTGAAAGAAAGGGTGATCTCCCAGCAAAGCATTTGTCTTCCCCAAGTTCCCTATGGTCTTTGCTTGTCTAGACACACTGAAACTGTACAATCATACTATATGGACTGCCAGGGGATGTGTGGTATAACAGGGACAACTGTCATACTGATATAGAAGTGTAGTCTGTAAAACCCAGACGAGTGATTCTCCTGCTCTGTTCAGCAGAGGTAAGGCTACAACTGAAATGCTAGGTCTGGGTTTTGCACATTGTAGTTCAAGAAAGAGGTGACTGATTCATATAGATATGGAGGAGAGCAGCAAAGGTAACAGCAATAAAAATCCTATATTCTGTACAGATTGTATAGAACAACTGAAAAAAATAATCTTTATCTAGCCTAAATTACAAAAAATTAAAGAGGGAGTGAACAGTGTTCCGTATGCAGTTAGCTCTATACCAAAGTGGACCTGTTCTCCAGGTCTGTGGTGGTTCTCACAAGGAAGAATGGGCCAAAGCTGCAGCAAGGATGCGCAGCAGGCAGTAGGAGCCTGGGCACAGGGGCTGCTGGCTTTCTGCTTCCAGGAAATGCAGTTTGTGCAAAGCATTGATTCCCTTACCTGAAAAGTGGGAATAATGATGCTTCCCTCTACATGTGAATGCCTTTATAGTGCTTGGGGTCCTATGGAGAAGAGCACTGTACAAATGTCAGGTATTAAACTTGCAGGAGCAGTTCTGCAGCAGGATAAATAATTGCTGGTTGTTTTTAGCCTAGCAATCTGCTTGTTTCTGAAATACTTGAGTGAAGTAGTGGTGGAAGGGAGCTCAGCCAGGCATCACACTTGAACAACAGCTTGTGTTTACACTGCAAGACTGTAGATGGTGAGTGTGTGAGTGCAGGAGGAGGTTGTATTTGTGCTTGTGCACATGCTGATGGTACTCCATGCACACACAGCAGATGCTCCCTGCATGTGTAGCCGCACAAGCTTTGTGGCTGAATCCAGGGGAGCAAATGAAGAACAGCCTGTGTTTTGTCTTGTGACTATATCAATGTGGCTGCTGGCATTTTCAGGTCTGTTTTGAAGCCTGGCAGAAAATTAGTGATGTATACAAGAAGAATTTGATTCTGCTATGAGCAGGCTCTTGTGTTGAGCTCCTTGGGGCCATGAGAACGTGTACAGCTGATAATGTCCCTTGTCTAAGTCTCACAGATGGTAGAAATAAGTAAGGCCCACAGCAGTGATGTGGCTTGCCTTTTGTCTCCCAGAGCCCCCTCAGCCAAATTCACAGGCAGTTTTATCAGCTCTTGAGACTTCATTGTGAATCTCCAGATGCTTGATGGTTTTTGCAAAGGGGCAGGTGCTTGATTCACAGTATTTCAGGGGAACTTAAGTATTTACTTAAAGGGAGATGGGGAGGAGGGATGTATCCAGCTCTTGTGCTTGTAGAAGGAAACTTGAAAATGTGGAAGGATATAACCTACAAAGCTGGAAGCCAAAGAAGAACTCACTGTTGTCCTTTAGCACTGTTACCACCTTTGGGTTGGGGTGACTACAGATAGACCAGCAGCTACTAGTGGAAAGAGAATCCAAGGCAAAACACTTTTATAAAGAAGGCTAATCGTAGGATCTCTCCGTCACGCTAAGCAGAGAGCAGCTGATTTTAAGTCCTGGACTGTGCAGAATTTTGTACCTGGTACTGCTGTCTCTTGAAAAGCGTCCTTGCATAGTTTCACCCTGATAGGTATAGTATCACACTAGTGAAAAGCAAGGAAATCACTTTGACACAAGAGTCCTTCGTGTGGCTTCTGGCAAATAGAGTAAGACGCTCTTTTTTGGTTCCCTTGTAATCTGCCCGAGGCTGTATGCTGCTGCCCACCGTGAGCCATGCTGGCGGACCAGGACGTTAACTCAGAGCAGGTTGCTCTTTGGCAGGAGCTGTGTTCAGAAGTGCGATGTGAAGCCAAGCTGATGACGTCAGAGAGACCGTATCAGTTACAGAGATACTTAGTGCTGCAAATTACTTCTGGGAGTACCATCTTGCTATCTTTTCACTAGCTTGTATCATTTTACAACCAAGTTACCTTCACTTCAGTCCTCCTCTCCCCGCCCTGCCTTCAGATCTGCCCCCATGTAAAAAAGCTATGAAATTCCAGCAGCCTCCATCACATGTGGAGATTGGCTGCCCCTGTGGAGCCCCCTGGGAAGCCAGGGACAGGGCTTTACCAGTTAGCTGTCCAGGAGAAGGAGAAAATGCAGTGTGCCAGGCAGTATCAAAGGCATGATGGAAACAAATCAGATAGGGAGTTTTTCTCAAATCTTATTACAGAAAAGAATGGTGATGGCAAGAGGTCAAGAAAGACTCAACGGCCACTGAAGGTTCCTTTGTGATAGCTACGGGGGGTTAGACAGTAGCATATCTGCAGCAAGGCTTCGCTCCAACCCTCTGCACAGAGCAGAGTTATGCTGCTTGCTGAAGCGTTTGCTCTCTCTGTCTTTATCTGGGCACTTAGGGTTGGTTCCAGCTCCCACCAAAGCCCCTGAAAATCCATCCAAGGTAGCTGGATTGAATCCTTCAACCATTCTCCTCCTGACAGTATCTGAGAGCCTTGGTTTTGAGTGAACTCTGAGGTTTAAGCACTGTGCCAGTCCCTCTGGTTTGTGCAGTTGTGGCATTTTATAAATGGCAGAAAATATGGTAGTTTTTAGCATGTTTTTCTAAACCCCTGATTACTCACTCCATACCATAACATCTTTTACAGTCAGACAGACTGTAATTACTAGCTCTGACAGCTCGGTCTAGCCTTGACTGTGACCTGGCTGGAGTTAGACTTCTCTGAGTGCTGCAGGGGCATCTTGAAGGAGGCTTCAGCACAGATCTGCTTCTGCCTAGATTTGATGCATGGAGGAGCCTGAAGATTTCTGCAGATTGCTCATTGAAATGCAAACCTCATCACAGTAAAGCTTCTGACTGCCAGCATCCCCTTTGACAAACTGATAATCCACGATAGAGAATTTTATCTCCATTCTTAAACATTGTCAGGCATGACTGTTAGTATCTTTCTACTGCACAATAAACAACACAGAGCCCTCAGCTTTTCTGAAAGCAGGATGCATGCAAGTTATATCTGCACCAGGGTGAGCTGTATGTTTGCTGCTTCTGTAATCAGCCAACAAACCTCTCCAGATTTCCTAGGCCAGAATGTTGCTGTTGGCAGCTTATCTCTCTGCTCAACAGTGGAACAGGCTCTTGGGGTGAAAAGCTGGCCCTGCTGAAATCGATGACAAAGTCCTGTTCATTTTACTTAAGTCAGGATTTCATGCTTGAGCTCTTCATTTCTGAGTGGGCAGAAGAACAAGTCATTTGTTTTTTTGAGTATCTTTTTGGAGTGTTGAATGTGTGTATGTTCTGCTTTTGGTCTCACAAAAGATGTGCAAGTTGTCAGAGGGATTGCATTCCTCCCCTGCCATGAACCAGCTCTACTTTGAAATACAGGAGTGGTAGGACTGGGCCTGCCTGTGTCCCACCCTGCTCATAGTAGGGTATTGCTAGAGAACAGAGTTTGCCAGCTTGAATATAATACATATTTTTCACCCCCATCAGGATGGAAACACATCTTAACAACATATCCTGAAGAACTTTAGTTACAACATGGGTCAGTGACTTCCCTTATCTGATCTTTTGGTAACTTGTATGACCCCCTCATCTAACTAGGCAAACAGCTCATTTAGTGCTACTACAATAAAATTCATAATTCCCTTTGCCAACCATGAACTTGCCTACAGATGGTTTTGGTTCGTTTGCAGGTATATATGGAGAATGCTGGTCTTGTGTATCATACAAACACAAGGGTTTATATCCCCTTCCTAGTGATGGTGTCACAGCTGAGATCATCAGTGTCAGAGTACGAGAAAGCCAAAGGCTGCAGCATGATCACATAAATGTTCATGGTCAATTCTGAATCATGAAAAATCTGGAAAGTTGCAATTCAAAGATGATAGCTAACGTAGTTGTTACGCTTGATCTAACTGTAAATAAAAGCGTATTTAAACTCTGTTGCTCATAATGATGCAATAACAGCTTGTACATTGCAAAGTGTAGTAACAGGTACCTTTCTGCTTTCCCCAGAAGATGCTGTACTGTCGACTGTCTTCCCTTGTGCTTCTATGAACAGAACAAACTAACAGGAGCTAATGCTCCAGAGGGCTAAGGCCTTGTGCCCTCGCCTGTAACATACTGCAGCAGCACTGGGATTTTTCACCAGCCCCTGAAAGCTGTCCTGATTTGCCTTTACTATTTGAAGAACAATTACACCATCCTTTATGTCATCTGCTCTTTTTTTGTTGAGGATCCCAACTGGACTTGGTTTTTCTTTTGCTCTTGAGAGTCCCTTGGTTTCATAGAGACTTTGATATACCAGGTTCCTTGTTCTTAGGACAACAGCTTGACCACAGAGAGCCTTAGAGATAAGTCTGGTTATGTTGTTTTAAGGTATTTCCTCTTTCTCTTTTTCTCTCCCTTGTTCTTTTTCCATGTGGTAAGCATTGGTGGAGCTCCACTGAAGCACCACCTGAGCATCTAGCCCAGCCTGTTCTTGCTTTTGGAGAAATCCTTATAAAGGATGTTTTCTTGTGTTTCAAAAGTGCCAATAATAAAATCTCAAATAAGGCAGAGTTGAAAGGAATTGAGCTGTGAGTAATTGTGCACGCAGTGATGTGGGGTTTGCTCGTTTTGACCTGAATGACGTCCCAGGGCCTATGTGCTTGTGCTGCACCTCTGTAGAGCTGACGTGTGCCTGAATCACAGTTAAAATCCATTTCTAACACAGTCTTTGTTAAGCTTAATTAAATAAAAGAAGTTGAAGATAGAGGCTGGCTTCTCTGCAGCCAAGATAATACCTTTCTTTAGATTTTAAATCTAGAGGTCTTTCTAATAGCAGTCTACAGGGAAAGAATTTGGTATCCCTGTTTACTAAATAAAAAGACTTTGATTTGAGTAAGGGCAAAATGATAGGAGGAGTTGTTTCAGCAAAATGAAGGCTTATCGTAGGCAGCACATCCTGCAAGCCACAGGCTGTGCATGCCTGCAGTTCTGTCTGTGCTTTAACCTTTTCCCACCTAAGCATTAAATCACACCGAGCAGGCAGGAGGCCAAGTGATTTTGAAGCTGGACTGGAGAGAGAGACTTCCAGTAGGCTGGTGCTACTCAAGAGGCACCCAGTGACCTGATGGGGGCAGATGGGTTGACGGTGCATACTAGATTAGCAATTCAGCTTTTGTGGCTTTCTGTTCCCCTGCTTAGTTGCGATTGCAGAGGTGACCCTATTCCTTCCTGTTTTACAGTTGCACAGGTGCAAGGGGGGATTTGGGGCTGCGTGAGCAGAGCCCTGTGGCACAGTCGCTTCCCTGTGCGTGCAATTGTTTTCTCCCAGTTTTCTGTTCCAGGCTGGCTTCTGGGTTGAACTGAGGCTTTGGCAATGGGTCTGTCACTATTGCCTTTGTTTAGGTAAATAAACTTGCACAGCTTGAGCCTTCCATTTTCTCCCAGGCTGGTTTCCCCTCCCTTGTTTTCTGCTGTCATATGCTGTTTGGTGGGCTTTGCTCACCAGCGTGGGATGCATGCCTCCCATTCAGGCTGTTTCCTTCTGTGCCTTTTGTCTTCGTAAAAATAATGAAAAGCCAGGAATTTCCATCCCTCTCTCCCCCCTTCTCTTATCCCTCCTCTGTGCCCTGGGGCGCTGTGCAAATAAAGGATAATGCCCACAACAAGTCTCCTGAACAACCCCCCGGGGAAGTGTTCATGTCCAAACAACTGCTGGGAGCGTGAAGCAGCAGCTGTGCTCGTCTCTGCAGCTCTCCATGTGCTGCCTGCGGCCTCCCGTAAGCCCTGCCGCATGGTGAGGGTTACTGTGTCACAAGACAGCAGAGACTCATTACTCCAGCTTAAAGTTCAAACCTCCCTATCGCTTCCTTTCAAACTCCGTCAGCGCCATTGCATCAGGCTCGCCACGCTGGGGGAATTGAATCCGTGGGCCAGCTGGCACTCACGGAGCAATCAAAGTACAGTGCTTAGAGAAGCAGGAAGAAGGAAATGATTTTTAAAATCACAAACAGGAGCAGTTACAGAAATTGTTCCAGAGACTGGGAGCAGGAACAGAGACTGGTGCAGAGTTAACGTTTTGCTTCTCTTGAGCCACCTGGACATCCATGGTAGCAGAAGTAGTGCAGGCTGATTTCACTCCTGTTACTTGCTTTTTCGGTTTAGTGAGTGCATTCACTGAGCTGAAGTGAAACAAGTCTGGCAAGAAAGAAATGCTGTTTTCATCGGGCTTCTCCCAGTAACCGATAGGTGAGCAGGTACAAAGGGAGTTACAGTGTCACTTTCCCGCCCAACGTGGCACTGCTGGTTTGTATTTTCTGTATACCCTCAAAATAAGGCAATGACCCTGCGGTGGTGGCTCAGTTGGAAAAGGTTAGCCAGCCAGTCGAGTTTTCTGACTTCCCAGCTTTGCATTTCGCATTAAATAGGCCTTGTCCGTTCGCCCCTATTTGGCTGTTGCCAGAGATGCTAGACATGTATTGGCAGAAATACAGATAAGCTCCTCTGGTGAAAATTGTGTCTTTTAGTGCTTCAACCTGTGAATTGCTGAGGTGCTGCTGCCCATTGGTGGCAGGCTCCCGATGCAGGATAGGGCTTTGGCTGTGAATCAGAACGCAAGAACGAGTGAATTACGAGCAAAATGTTTGATAGCATCTCCGTAGTACAGCCTGTTCAGCAGCTGGAACAGGAAGGCTCGATCTCGTCTCCGACGCCTGCCCGGGACCGCAGGCACAGCGCGTTCCCGTTCCCCGGCGGAGGGGAGGGAGCCTGCTGCCGGGCGGCGCAGCGGGGAGCTCCGGGAAGGGCTCGAGGCTCGGCGCGGCCCAGCCGGGGCGGCACCGGGCAAGGGCCCTGCAGCTTCAGCCTCAGGATGGGAGCAGAAGGGTTTGGGGCTGGTATCGCTTCTGTCCCACGCTCCTTGCCAAGAGAGTTTATTTAGTAGTTACGAGTTATAATGGACTCGATTGTCCCTGGTGGAAACCTCCCGTGGGAAGCGGCAGCCTCGCCAGGGTCCCACGCAGCGCGTTTCCTCCTCGTCGCCCCGCGTGCAGCAAGGAGGGGACCAGCCGCCCCTGGAAGCACTGGCTTTTCAAGGCCACCGAGGCTGACGGTGCTAAATTTGGGCTGGTCGCTTCTCTGCTGAGCTTCTTGGCTGCGTGTCCCCCTCGGGGCCGGGAGCCGCTGCGGCTCCCCCTCGTCACGGGCTGCCGGCGGGAGCAGCGGGGCGCAGGAGGCCCCAGGAGCCGCGGCCGCCCCGCTGCCGGCGGTGCCTCCTCCTTGCCTCTGCCCGTGAGGGGCGGGTGGCGACGCAGCCCGCGCGCGGCCCGCCGCCTGCGCCCCGCGCTCGCCCAGCGAGCCGTGCTCGCGCCTTCCCCTTCTCGGCGCAGCCGGGCCTGCGCCCCAGCCGCTCCCGGTGCCCAGAGGTCCCTCGCCCTGAGTCTGTGCTTTACGTGGTGGCGTTCGCCTGCCTGCCAGCTCTGCTCATCTCGCGGCCCTGTGGGCTAACTTGTTTTGGCCGTTTAAAATGTTTGGTCTTGAAGGTTCATCGGGCGCTTTACCTCTCCCGAGGCACCGTGACCACCCAGGCCCCATAAACCCACCGCTGCCGCTCCCGGGCAGGGCGCCCGCGTGCCCGGCGCCTGCCCCCCGCACCCGGCTGCACGGGGGAAGCACAACGGCAGCGACGAGCGTTCGTTTTAAGCGATTAAGAGACAGAAGCGAAGAGCCGGCTTCCTCAGGCCCTGCCCTGGGGCCCAAATTAGCAGCCCGGCCAGGGGCTCTGAGGCGGAGCGGGCCGGGGCTGCGCTCCTGCCGTGGCGGGCGGCGGGCGCGTCACGGTCAGAGCTCGCGGCCTTCCGGGCAACGGGGCAGAAAGCTCTGAGAACGCGCTCAGCTGGAGGCTCCGCTTTGAAACCGCGGTAGAACTTTACTTTACTTAGCAAAACCGGTGCTGGAAGCTATGAGCCGTGTCAGCCTTTGGTCTCTTGGGGCAAGGTGCAGTTGCCGCTAACTCGTCGGGTCTTGGGCTGCAAGTGAAGCGCGCTGGTGCTCCCAGCTGCAGCCGCAAACCCCGGGGGTCCGCAGCACCCTGTCTGCCAGGTGAGAAACCCAGGTAATGAATTCCCCATGTTGGTTCACAGGGAGAATACTTGGGGTGTCTCCGATTTCGTGGGAAGCGCGGGGACGCGCGCTTGCCGTCCGTCCTCCTTTCCCGGCGGCCTGTGTTACCCCCGCTGCCCCTCTGGCGGAGCGGGGCCGGGCAGGACTCTGGCGGCGCGGCACGGCACGGCACGGCACGGCACGGCGGGCGCGCGGGCCGGCAGTGCCCGCAGCTGCGCCGGCGCGGGGCAATCAAACGCTTTTAGTGCCGGCGTGGGGTCCAGGGCCAAGCCGGAAGGGTGCTGGACGCAGCTTTAGCTGGAAGCTGGGTCTCCCTTTGCAGGAGGGCGTGCGTGTTCTTGTGTGCTTGTGTGTGCGCTTGCATGCCCAGGGCATTAAATCGGTTAATTTTTATTTGGGTTAGCACCTATTTTCAGGCGTTTAAACATTGCCAGCTGTGTTAATTATAACTGCATCACATCAAATACTTCTGTTCTTTCCCAGACTTGTTATTTTTCCCACTGGCTGTTGTATCTGTTTCATGAGAATGACACAATGCACTGTTTCTCTCACACAAACAGCATTAGGTAGGAAATTGTAGAGCAGAATATATTCTTTTAACATTACCTAATTTGGACTGGCAGGATCCTGGGTTTGTCAGAGTGGAAAGAGAACTCGGCTGGGATCAGCTAGCAACAGGGGCTGCAGCAGACTGAGGAGTATAGAGGTAACAACAACCACAACCCGTGTTACCATCTTTGGGAGAATTTAAAAACATATGCCTCCCCTCTAGTACTCCAGACTATTGAGCTTTATTAATTTTTACGGCAAACTACAAATGCTTTTTGTGTAATATCAGCTCTTTAATTAGAACTTGGAAGCAAGAGTATCTGCTGATTATGGGATGGACCAGCATGCTCATATTCCTCAATTTTATTTCCAGCTCTGCAACTAAATTGTTGCATGCCTCAAGGCAAGTGACTTCATGTCTTAGTGCCTTTACTTCCACAGATTGGCTTAAAACCTCTGCAGGAGATCTCTGGAGAAAATTTGTGATGCCAGCAGAGAGTCTTGATTGCCTCTCTGTCCTGCACACGTTTGGAAACCCTTGTGCCAATCCAACTGATAGGGGGCCAGGATTTGTGTCTTCCAGGCATACCCCTGTGAGACACTCTGGGTTTAAACAATGGAAATTTTACAGGCTTCAATTAACTGCCTGGGCAAGAAACAACAGCTTCACAGTAATGAGTCCTCACTTGCATGGAATGTCATTTAATACATGATCTCTGTTCACCAGAGATTCTAAAATCTTTTCATCTAGAGAGCATTTCTAGAGTGACATGAAAGGGGAGAATCCTTCTCCATTTGAAATCAATACTGCACTCTGTTTAGAAAAGGGTGCATTTCCCAAGAGGGATATTATATACTATTGGGGAAAAATGAAGCATCATAGTTCAAAAAGAGGACTAATTCTGCGGTCTGAAATTCCTTCCCCCACCTCACTGGGGATCTTGTTGTAGATGAAGGAACATGTCAGTGGCTGCAGTGACATCGCTCTGTAAATCTTCATTTTGGGATTGCCAGTTTGAACAACAGGAATAGAATATTTATAGGCAGTGACAGCAGCGTGCTGTACAAGTATCTGTTGAGTCAGTGTAGTCCCTCTTACTAGGGACTTCAAATGAAGGCACAGAAAGATTCTTTAAAGTAGCCCCAATCTCTAGATCAAACTGAGGCAAAGTCAGAAGTGAAGTACCTAAGAGGATGAGAGTCAAATCAGTATTGAGAAGTAGCAGAATGGGGAATAAATTAATCATATGTATGCTTATGGGCAAACAACAGTGTAAACCACAAGCATGTTCCAATTTTTTTCTCTCCTTACTTTAAAAACGTTCCCTAAACCTGTAAGTAGAGTATAGCAGAACGCCTGATATTTTGTAATGCTACAAAAGCTGACCTTAAAAGACACCAGAAATCTCATTGGGAATTACATGCATTTGCAGTGGAAACATTAGGTCTTTAATAATAAGAATGTTTCAACAACTTTCTGGGATTTTTTCCACTTTGGCACAGCTGTTCCCTGACAGATTGCAACAGAAAGGAATTCAGTAGTAACAGCGTGATCCTGCAGCATGTTAAAGCATTTTCTGTCCAGAGCCTCATGCCCTCAGCCCCTACTGAAATCAGAAGGAGCAGAGGGTACTCGACAGCTCACAGAATTACTCAGTTTTTTGTAGTGTGGAGCCCTCCTTACCCACTTGGCTTTGCCAGTGACTTTTCTATTTCTGTGGAAATGAGCCAAAGCCTGTGCCATTCTCTGAAGGGAGTCATGAGCCTCTCTGTCTAGGAAAGAGCTCATTGTTGTCATATGAAAGCTGATAAGCGACCATATTGCTTGAAAATTTATGCCTGGATTTTTCCCTCTTAGAAAAGCAGCACCCAAGGTAAGTACTACCAAAAAATAGCTCACAGAATTTATTAACAACAGCAGCACAACTGAATTGTTATCACATTGTATCAAGGTTATGTATAGGAAATGGTAAGGGAAATGACTTTTTCCTCCTTTTCTAAAATTACGTGTAGGCTTTTAATAAGTGTTCATCCTAATAGAATTCAACAGTTTTGGAAGTAGTGATTTTTTTTAATTGATGGAGCAAGAAACATGTAGCATCTTTGCTACTGCTGACATGATCGCTGCTAATTAAACCACCAGTTCAGCCATGAAATACCTAATATTGTGTAACCGTTCCCTGTGCTTTAACCATGTGGTAGCAGTAGGGTCAATAGCAAAGGTCTTACCAACGTCAGCAGGCCAAAGCAATGCCTCTAGCCTTTCCTGGCATTTGCTGTCTTGCAGATCAGTGCATTGCACAATCCTCTATTGTTCAAAATAAGGCAGGAAACATGTTTTACCTCTTTCTACCCTGGCCCGTGCTTTGTTCCTGGTGTTCTCTGTGCTGCTGGCAGTGACCGGTTTCTTTCCAAAGGTGTTAGAGGCAAGTCCCCCTGAGCAGGGATGCTGATTCATAGCCAGGTCAATGTCAGAACAAGGGAGAAAAGCAGGAGGCTGAAGCAAAACAAACATGAGCTGGACAGGATGACATTTGGTTAGTTTGGGGGCAAATCCTTAGCTACAGTAAATCAATCACTGGTTTTAATACAGCTGTGGTAGCTTATATACAAGAAGGCTCTCCTTCTCTTTCTCACTGTAGTTAGGAATGACTATTTTATCTTTAACAAATGTAGCAGATGCAGGACACAGAAATCCTCCCCTTTTTGGGAGCACAACATGCTAATTGTTGCTTCAGCACCAAAGCCATGTGCTTTCCTATCAGAGCACCCCCGCCCCAACTTTTGGGAGTCCTACAGACTACGCTGCAGGGCTCCCCCAACAGAGCTTGGGCAGCCGAGCGCTAGTGCAAAGAGCAGCCGGACCCTCACACGTGGGCCACCTGTAGTGGCAGCAGAGCTCCCTCAGCTAAGACAGTAACTGGTACTGTATGTGTTCGCGGTTCATTGCAATGCACGTCAAACAGGCTACCTCAAGCCACCTCGCTGTAGGTGAGCGGTACTCTTCAGCCAACGGGACTGGAATTTTTTTAATTGATCCAACTTGATTGCATGCAATCATCTGCCCTTCACGGGACTGGAATTTTTTTAATTGATCCGACTTGATTGCATGCAATCATCTGCCCTTCAAGGACAAAATGCAAGGAAGGACATTTTAACACTAAGGTAAACTTCTTATAATTATTCCTCTAGGCCTAATTTGCAAACTTCCTGTTTGACCAGTGTTGAAACTCAGATGAGCATTTATCTAAATGGAGGCTGCCTTTTCTGTCCTTGGCTAACCTCTTAGTCATTAACTATAGAAATTAATACAGGATTTCATCTCATACATATGAATATATATATATATATATATATATAAAATAATGTGGGATTATAGTCCACTTAAGTATTATACCTAAATGGGTCATATCCTACAGTATTATTATTCTTGTGAGGATTTTTAAAACATAAACCTATGGGTAAGTAACTTCAAATGTAAGTCTTTCTTTTTGTTCTTAATAAAACACTTTTCAGAAATGAACCACAAAGTTTGGCTTTAAAGCTGCTGTTCTGACAGGGCACGATGCTGAACTGATTCAGAAAATGCAGAATAGCTGCTACCTGCTCCAGGCACACACATCCAGCCGTGGGCTCAGAGCCGCCGGCCGCCTTCGCCTGGGAGCTCCTTGGGAATTGCTGCTTGCGGTGCTGGGACTTCCTGCTCCCACAAGCAGTAATTTCCTGTCTCTGTGAAGCAGAGCTTGTTCTTTCCCTCCCCACATGAGTATGACCTTGTGTGTTTATTCTGAAAAGCTGTCTGCAAAACTCTTTAGGGTTGTTCTCTATTGTAAGGAAAAAATTAAAATCAAGCAAGCAGTTCCCTCTTTAAAAAAAAAAAAAAAAAAAAAAAAGAGCAGAGCAAGTGGTTCTGTTTTGTGTGGCAGGAGGCCCTGGCTGCTGCATCTGCAAAGGACGGTGGCTACAGATTTCTACAGCACAAAGTGACTTGCAGCTTCAATGTCTCCCATAAGTCCGTAAGGCCAGGCCTGAATTAGAAGCTTATGCTAATAAGGAAATGCTAGTTAAAGAGAAGATTTCACTGATACCATTTCTGTATCATCAGAATCCTATTATAGATGTATAATTAAATCAATACAGTTTGTTTTCTTGTTTAGCTTGTTTTACTTACTGAACTCAGAGATGCTGTGCCAGCAAAATTACTCTTACCAGGAAAATTTGTCATTTTTATTGCACTGAGAAAAACTAGTGCTACAGATAAAACTATAATGTCAAGGCTTTTTTTCCATCTAGACTGCCTTCGGACTAGAGTTTTAAAAGTATTTAGGATTGCAGGCAGTTGCCAAACCACCTTTGGCAATCTGACTCTTGGGAGCTTATGCCCCATTGCCGGTTGGTGTTGTTTCTGAAAATGTGACTGCCTGTTCTTTATCGCTCAGGCCAACAGTGTCTGTCTTTTGATGAAAGATGTATCTTGTTAGAGATAAGAAATGCATTCTCTCCTACAGAGCTATCGACATCCAAAATGCTGGAAAAAGGCTATGTTTCACTTATATACTGTTTAACTGAACAGCATAACTGAAGTATAAAAATAACTTTTTCAATAAAGAGTCTAAATATTATTTTAATTCTAATTCAGCAATATATTTAAGCATGTTTTAAGCATTTCTTTGCTATATATCCGACTGGTTAAAAGATAAAAGGAGAGAACTGAAGTGTAGTAGCCAAATCTCCAATGCTGATTTAAGGCTTGTCTTCCCTCTGTGGTTTTCTTTTCTCTGTGATTTGTAGAAGAAAAAAAAAAGGAAAGAAAGAAAAAGAGCTGCTTCTGACTGTTCTGACACTGAACTGTGGCTGAAAGGCAAAAAAGGCTTTTTTTCCCAAGAGAGGGAGCAGCAGATCCAAACCAGAGGAGGGAAAAAAATGTTCCCAAATTTTCCAAGGATTGAAATAACATTTGTCAAGTCAGATTTTGACATGAACCTGCTCAACACGTTTGGGCTTCTGTGGTTTTGCAGCCGAGGTGAGCTGCCCAAGAGTGGCAGAGGGGCGCATGTGAGCAGTGGAGCCTGTCGGGCAGTAGCGGTCCAGCTGCCGGGGCTGGGATAGCCGTTCCTGATGCACCAGCTGGAACCACGTTGCCGTTGTGTCCTGCAGTGGGAACGTTGCCCTATTTGTAACAGAGCAGGAGAACAGGCCACTAAAAGGAGCGAGTGAAACAGACTGCCAGCATGGCTTATGCAATTTCCAAACGGGGAGACGCAAAGACGTCGCTTGAGCGAAGGCAAGCAGCCTGGTGTTTAGCCCACAGAGTCATGACAAAGGCGAAGGAGCAGAAAGCTCCTAGAGTACAGGTACAAGCATTAGCAAAGTTCATAGTTCTTATCCCATGTGCAGCAAACAGATGCAGCAATTAAGACAAATAACCTCATCCTCACGTAGAAGGATCTATGTTTAGTACTAGCAGAAATGTTGACAGCTCATGGATATTCAGAGATGTTGGCCTGTACTACATATGATTGGCCTACTTTAAGAGGTAGCATGCTTCCTTTTTCTTCTCTCAGTTCTCCCTTTAAAGCCTTACTTCAAGAGAGTTTTATCTGAGGAGTTTCTAACTGATGTGCGGTTGTTACGCCAAAAGCTGCGCTCACAAATAGGCCACAGCTAACCTACCTGGTTGAGTCTGTGCAAAAGTGAAACCCTGCGATGCACAATTGGGTGGTTGGCTGGTAAAGCTTTTGAGTGCATCAGCTCTCGCAGGGATGCTGGCCATGGAGAGGAAGGTGAAGATGTTTGCCACGAAGGCTCCTGGTCTGTGGGGAGGTCAGCAAGGAGCAGGATAATGCCAGCATGGCAGAGCAAAAGTGCTCCCACCGGAATGGGATTTTCACATCTGAAGGGCTCTACTGAAGACCAGGAGAGTTGTCTGGAGATGTGCTGGGAGAGGCATGAGAGGGATGGCAGGACCTGTGGAGAAAGCCAGGAATGGGAGGGTAGAGGTAAAGGGTTTGTTCCTTTTTGTCATTATTGGCTGTTTTAACACGAAAAAGGATATGAGCCTGGGATTTCAGTCCTAGGCCCAAACTTCCCAATGATTCTAGGAAACATGAGCTGTAAACTTGAACATCTAGGTACCAGATCTAAGAAACCTGGAACCGTGAAATTTCTTTAGTGGGGATGATGGTACAGAGCAGTACGGCCTGTTGCAGGCCAGCTGCTCGGTAGTTGTAGGGCCCTGCAGACTTTTTGGTCCTTTTGGTTGCATGTATTGAATAGAGTGGTTGAATCCTGGAGATTCTTGACTTGTGTCTCTTCGACTGTGGACCTGTTGCTGGTTCCCAGGTCGGTTTTGCTCCTGCTGTGTGTGCAGTATTTGATCTCCTATCAAGCCTAGATTCTGAGAGGGTTGTATAATGTGCTGCTGCTGCTCTCGGCACAGGCTGTCAGCATGCTCTGGCTGGAGCTCGATCTTATTTAAATGTTAATCTGTTGGCAGGTCACAGATGTAGTTTCCCTCCCCCTTGCCCTGTACTTCTGGTAGGAACCTGTGAGATGCCTTGGCTGTGTGCTGGGTTATGAGAGGATTTCTCATCTGCACCCATCATCTCATCTGATGGATGCAACTGTGACCTTTATTCAATGCAGTGTCTTTTGGAAAAGTCTGGGCTGAAATTCATGATTAGGGGAACAAGCTAACCAAGTACATGTCATAGGCTCTTTTCCTTCATTCCTCCTTTGCATTCCTAGCTCCAAGAGGAGAATTAATGTTGGTTTCAGTACCCAGTGCTCGCTCTGAATTCTTGTCATAGCTTTGTCCTGTAAGGAGCTGAATGAAGATCTAAATACTTCAGAACAGGGGGGGGAGCCTGTCTGATATGAGATCCCAGTCCAGATTGGGAGGCCAGATTTGTGATATCTTTTTGCTGTCATTTTGTGTGTGTGTGTATATGTGTGTGTATGTATATGTATCCATCTCTAAAATACATAAATGGAGCATCTAGAAGAACAGAGCTCTTCAACTTGCCGAGCTGGGGCTAGGGACACTACTCCATTTGTCCTCCTTCAGTGAACTCTTCATGCAAGAACTGGAACTCGTTAACTGGCATGTTTCCATCTAATTTGGACTCTGATCTAAGCTTATTAAGGCAGAGCTTCCTCTGTAGATCTGTACAGGGCTGACTTCACTGCTGCTCTGACGAAAGAATAGCTGTTTGGCTGCTTACACACTACTTCTTAGCTTCCACTATTCCCTTGTGACCTCCTGAGAAGATACGGGGCTAATGAGGCAGAACTGTAGGTATTTAGAAGTCCACCTGTCTGTGGGAAGGAAACGAATGATTGTTTAAAGAGGAAGTTGTCCATGATACAGGAAATCTGCTCCGGAACAGGTAGAGCTGGAAGGCTCGAGGAGTGCGTATGAGCAGTGGGTGACTTGCAGCATTATTAACGAAGTTTCTTGTCCCAAGAGACAAAATGAGAAAATGAGCCCCATTCATCTTTGCAATCAGTGAGATTTTGTCTGAGCAAGTGGGGCAAGACTTGGTATGTTGGCTAACCTTGTGGCAGACGCAAGGATTAAATAAAGCATAATGCTGTTCCAGCTCTGCTTGTAGTAAACTCAGTAGACAAGGACAAAAGGTTTTAAAAAGTAAGATATTGAAAGCAAGCCGGTGACTAGGTGGTCCGTGAAAGCTTTAATTGAGAGATATCTAAACTCGTTATCCTTTCCCAAGGGTTAGGAGAGTCATGAGTAAACCAGTGTGGGTTTGATTGACAGTTAATGGCTTCATTCAGTTCTGTCCCTTATCTCACCATGAGAAATCATTATTGAACAAAACCCTATCCAGCTTGGGTATATAAATATATTAAACAACTTCCATTTGAACCTGATACACTGATCTAGAGTATTCCACAAGTATACAGGTACATTCCACTAATGATAGCATCTGGTTTAAAAAGAAAAAGTACCTCATCATTCTGGTTATTTGTAATAATCATTAAGCTAAGGGTAGCTCCAGTTTCCCTGAGAGTAGCTGCTATTCTATTTTATTGCAAGAACATTTATACAGAGGATTTTATGGCACGTTAAGCTCCTGATCCTCGTATACAATACAGCTTCTGTTGAATTTTTCTTCTGTCCTTCTTTCCCCTCCCTCTTTCCCCTATTTCCCCTCTCTGTCCCAGTTGTTTACTCAAGAAGCGGAGCTCCTGAGTGCAGTTTTGCTGCCTTCACCAGTCCTAAGCACTATTCTTTTACAGGATCGTGACTAAGCCAGTTACAGTGAGGATGCCACAGGAACATCTCAGTGTTTGAGGCAGTGTATCTGTGGATGTTGTGCTTCTTGCCTCTGAATATACACATCCAAACCTCATGGGATAAATTGCTAAGCAAAAGTCAAGTCTGTAAACAGCAGGATGAATTGCTCCATATACATTTCCGTCTCACACTTGGCCTTGCACAGCAGGCACTAATACCATCTCTTACATGCAGTCACCTATCTTCACAAAGTTTATAGGACTGTATATTGCTGGTATATTAAGGTTAAATGTTTTACCATCCAAGTTGCTGAGATGCCTTTAGTTGGTTCATGCGTTACTCAGTTTGTACCTAAAGAGTAGGGTCATGAACAGAGCCCCTTTTCTGCATGAGGTCTTGCTAACAAGGGTAAATAGTCTTGTCAGCATAGCCAGAGCTCAGCCACAAGTTCTAGAGGGAGATGCCACCCAGAAAGTATCCCATAGAGAGTTCCATTGAAGACTTGTATATGCTGAGCTGGCAAAAGGCTGAGGACTCATGAGGTGGGCAGTACCCAGCAGACAGGATAGTCACAGCAGGTGACCTTACCTTGGCCTAGGTGCTAATCCACAGCATTCTCAGCTTTGGTGGTGGGTGCACCAAGGTCAGGTACTGGTCAGTAGAGGTGTTATTTGGACATCAAGACAACTGAGGGCCATATGGCCTTTCCTTTGAATTTCTTCTAAAGAGACTTGCAGATGAATACTGGAGAATTCTTAATGAGCTTTCAGATGGACAGACAAAAAATTTAGTCACAAGTCCAGACGCACAGGGCAGCTCCATGGCTTTTTGTTACTTTGTACCTGGAGGAGCCTGACCAGGACATGGCATGTACTTTGTTCCCTGTCTCTCTCAGGGAGTTCTTGGCCCAGGGCCACTGGGAGCACTAACTCCAAATGGAAACTGGAGCATGACGGGGAGAGAAAGGACTTTCAGAGGGACGTGCTATGCTGGGTTTGACCAGCCCTGGTAAAAGCTAGGGGCTCTCTAGGGAAATGTGGGCTCTGAGCTATGTGAGCTTGTTCCAGTAAGTTGACCTAATCTTTCCTTGGCTGTCCTGATTGTGCTGTGACTAATGTGTGCAGGTTGCAGTTAGAGGGTTGACTTCTGAGTAAGAGTGGGTTTTTTTGTTTGTTTTGGCTTTTTTTCTTTCTCCTAGTGCAGCACTGTCAATGGTGTGTCAGCCGCCAGAAATGTAACAGCTTTTCTGCAGGAGGCCATGTAGTCTACTTGCATTGAAGAAAAAGAGGATTTTGTCTTATTTTGTTTTCTAATGAAAACCATCTTTTTTTCCTGAATTAGTGCCTTTTGTGAGCACATTAAAATGGCTTATATCTCCTTATCCAGCACTTTCCACAGTATGTTCTATACTTTGTACTCTTCTGTACTTTTATATACAATTATGTGTAAAATATGTTCTTCTGTACTTTTCTGTGATTTCTAACAACTTCTCTTGCTTAAGTGAAGCATTTTGGTTACAAAATAGCTCTGGGCTGGTGGCAGAGTCGTGGCAAAGTCATGCAGGCCTCTCGATCTGGGTAATTGTGCAGGACAGTTCTGCTGTGGGTAAAGCCAGGTGGCTTCTTTAGAGAAGAGGCAAGAAGGAACATGCTTATGCTCTACTCAGTTTGTACCCGAAGAGCAGGGTCATGAACAGAGCCCCCTTTCTGCATGAGGACTTGCTAGCATGGGTAAATAGTGTTGTCAGCATAGCCAGACTGTATATTATCATCGGTGGAGGTAGAGAGAATTGTGGATTGGGGAATTGTGGGTGTAGAGAAACTAGTCAACAGAGGGTGAGGTTGGAAGGAAGGAACAGAGAAGAGCTTAGAGGCATAGGTGGCGATTAGGATACTAGGTGAGGTTGTTTCTGCTCATGCACTGCTGTGATGTCTGGCATGATCCTCTTTTGGGCAGGCCATCTCTATTGAGGCTGTGAGAGTGAGGAAGGATCTCCCAGGATGTCTAGCTTTCCTACAGCGACTCAGGAAGGGGATGCTGGTTGCTGCAATACAGACTGTTCAGTAGGCAATGATGATCCTGGTCGTGTCCTCCATCTTGGTGAGTTCCAGGATGCTCTGAGGCATTCAAAGGCACTCCTGGCATATCCTGAAACCTTGGCTCTCCATGTCAGGTTACAGTCACTATGGTAATGGACTGGATTTCTGGCAGCCTGAGTGGATATCTCATGCTGTGGAAGTCAGTGCAACATGGTAGGATCAGGGTTGCTGGCATGTTGCCAGCAGCAGGAGCTGGAGGTGTGAAACAGGGAACTGATGAATGTGTCGGGGACTGTAACTGCAGTGAATTGGAGTTTAGTGGGTTGACACGTCTAATGTCTCCAGTGATATAGTTCCTACCAGCAGAGAAAGGGTATTTGTGCTTTGTCCGTCCTCTAGCGCAGCTGAACAAAAAATGACATTTAAGTATGTGCTATCCTGCGTGGAAGCCACTCATGTCAGGCTCAGCCTCAGAGACCTCTGAAATGGGAGTGATGCTAGTGGGCTTGCCTGTGCTGTGCTGCTGACTCCTGGGCATGGCTGTGTCCAGGGAGTTCTTCCTGGGATATGTGCCCATGTCATGGAACTGGGGCCACATAGCTGCTGGTTCTGCGGAGAGCATCTGGCCTTCACTCCTTAATAGTGCATTTCTTCTCCTCCTGCCCTTCCTCAGCAGTATGTGCTGCAGCTTGACAGAGTGTGCTGATGGGGCAAGATCCCTGCACACTAGCAGGCAGTGCCCCTTGCACCAAGCAAGGCCACCAGTTGTGGGATTGTGTGTGGGTTGCAGACAAACTGAGGCTGAGTCCGGTGCAGGAGGGGCCTGGTGGTGTGTGATATGCAAGGCTGCAGTGTAGAGGTTGTGCACCAGTGTGCACTAGCCTTTGTGCAGAGCAGATGGACTGGATTGAGCTCCCCAGTGTGGAGTTGCTACCTAAGAACAGCTTCCAGGGGCAGCAATGATCCCCCCTCCGCCCCCTTCCCCCCCCCAAACAAAAGAGAATTCAGAGTTAAAATCAAGATATGCTCTTTCCTCTCCATTTTCATATTCTTTTGCTGACTGTGGAAACAAAGAACATGACTTATACCTCCTGAATGGAAACATCAGTAGAAGAAGCAAAAGAACAAGCATCCTAGAGTTAGAATGAGGTGGTCCTGGCATCATCTGCCTCCTCTCACTGAGTACAAAGCCCATTAGAGTCAGGGAAAAATTTAAAGTTGCTTTTCCCATCTGTTTCTTTAAATGTAAATCCTGCGTAACTAAATACTGGACATGAAGTAGGTGTGCAGTGAGGTCGCTCGTGGGTCACCAAGCAGCAAATCGGCCTCGGCCACCATGGGGAAGGGAGGAGGGTTAATGTTTCACTGTAGAGATCGCTGAGTGGAACAGCTCTGTTAGCGTTTCACTTGGTAGAAATTATTTATTGATCAGGAGGATTTCCAAACACTCCCAAGGAAAATTCTTTGGGAAACTGTTGGGATGTCTGCCAAGTTAAGGGTGGATATTTGGGTCAGGAACTGAAATCTGACCCCTGGGATGCACACTCCCATCAGTCAGTTATGTTTGGGAAAGGAAGGATTTAAAGACGCTGAGGCCTGAAAGCAGAATCAAGCACTTAAAAGGCAAGAAGAGGTTTTTGCATTGGTTGCAGTGGTAAAAATATCAAGCCCCCTGATTTCACGGACCAAATGCAGGGAAATGCTAAATATGAATAGGCCAAATACAGAGATCCTCATTGTGGATAAGAGCCACTTGAGGGTACCTAAGATCTAGCCTTTTGTCAGGGAAATAAAATTACTGAGGAAGCTCTCATTGCAGTCTTCAGCCATAGCCTTGTGCTCAGTTTCCTCAGTATCTTCAGCAGCCTTCGTTTTCCTGACTAATATCTTAGGTTTCTTTTTGTTTCCGCCCCCCCCCCAAAAAAAAAAAAGGAGGCAAAGCTACCTGCTCTATTTTCACTATTTGTCTCTAGATAAACTGCATTTTAGATGACTCATAGATCTTTATCACTTTATAAAGTTTAGAATATAAAAAGCTTACTCTTCTTTTCTGATGATGAACAACTGTGTAAGCTTTGCTGCTGTTGAAATCTCAGCTAGCCACAGCACTGATGAGAGCATTTGTTAGTTATTCAAACGGACCACGTAGCCTTTTCAGAGCCAGAATGGAGGAAGGCCACTTGTGTAGGCACTGAGAAGCATGACAGCTTGTTTTCATCTGGAATGGCCAAGAGAGTGGCATCTGCCTGGTTAAAGAAAACTTAAAAATGTGCAGACCACATCTTGGCTGGGCTCAGCAGTCTGCACCTGATTATCTTAACTTTAAAACCTAGTGCTAGTAGTTAAACTGGAATCTGTGTTTGGTGAGGGCTTAGGGTTTCTGGTGCCAGTGCAGCTCTTCACACTGATCCCTCTCTTAGGGATCTTCCTAGGGCAAGTCTGGTGCTCAGCTTTGCTGTGGGCTCTTCTGTTCTGATGAGCTGCTCAGGACTTGTGCTATGGCCTGATGTTTAGTTATCAGAGAAATGAATGAAAGACATGGTATCTCCTGAGTCGTTACTTCTCTTGAAATAAGACTCAGCAACAGAGCTGTTTGCAATTGCCGAATGTTTGAATTAAGTACTCAGTCTTCTCCAAGCTAAGTGGAAGCTATGCCAAATTTACAGGAAGGGAGTCTTAGCACAAAAGGTCACCCAATGGTGCTTAAGAAATTACAGGTAGCCTCCTTTGGACAGGAATTTCTTTTTAATGCTATATTTTACAAACAAAATATAAAAAATGGATGGAGGGGGTTTTTTGTTTGTTTTTAACTAAGATCGTAGGCTGGAATGGAGTGGAATTTGGGGAGACATTGGACAAAGCATGAGAAAAGCCTTGACCTCAAAGCTACTTATTAATACAGGTTTGAGCCTCTTCTGAACTAAGATTATGGATTTGGATTAAATTAGCAACTTCTTCTGTGGCTGGAGAAAGAACAGATCTGAGCCTGAACTTCTGGGCTTCTCAGTTTGTACTTTAATCCAATTGCCACCTAGCCCAGCTGGAAATTGATAGCTGCCCTTGAAGATAGTATAAAAGCTATTGCAATATGACATTTTACAGAAGCTATTAAAACTGTCAGCTGATCCAATCTGTTCCTGAAAATGTTTATCTTCTATCACACATTCACCCTCAATTAATTCAATGGTTGCAAAGACTGTTTAACCTTTGTCCACTGCTCCTTTTTTAATTTAGGATTGTACATTTGTCTTCCCTCCTTGTTAATCTGTATTAATATGTTCATGCAGTTGCTTTTTAAAGTGCAGGCTAAAAGAAAGGAGGAAAGCCAGTGAGGCTTCTTCGGCTTACTAACCTTTTCAGGCTCCTGAAAATCAATGGGAAAACTGGAGGTTGCTCTGCGGATTATTTTAGCAATGGTACGTGCATGCTTGCACAAGGAGGATATTGCTTCTGAAATAGTATGTGTGTGTATACATTGTGGAGGAGGATGAGCAAGAAGGAAAGGAGCCAACTTGACTTTATCTTAAATCATCTCTGGTGCTACTAATAGAAGGAGCAGCAAATACTTTGCATTCCAGTTTAACCCCAGTGGGCCAGACCCAATACCTTCATGTAGAAAGGGAAGTTTGTTCCTTTAGGGACCCTCTGCTTCTCCCAGCATTTTCCCTTGACTCTTCAGTGGCCAGTGACACAACTCATGTTGGTAGAAGATTGAGCCCTCTGATTGCTAGTAATGGTGCAGCTGTGGGAGTGCCAGCTGTCATCACCCTTGCAGATTATCTCAGTGGATACTTTATGAGAGGCTGGAACTGTCACTAGAAGGTGACACAGAAGCTCGAGGAATAGGAAAGTTACATTTTGCCATTCCAAGTGACTGGAAAGTGCGAGTCACAACGGGGAGTGCTAACAGGCTAATAGGATGGCTAATTCCAGCCTCCTTATTCCCTTCGTGTATTTGCATTGAGACTATCCTGGAGCATCTGCACCTGAGGCAGTGGTGGTTGGGGAGCGGAGAGCGGGCTCTGCCAGGGGTGAAGGCCAGTGTGAAAGCTCTGGACTTCCAGTGTTCCCAAAATCTGAAGATGAGACCAACTTCCCCTACTTTACTGTAGTTGCTAATATGGAGTAATGGTTATCCTTCCAAAGACCCCTTTCATCTACTCTTGTGAGCAGTCTAGATGACTACTTTCCATTCCTCCAGGTTTTCCGCGTACCCAGGGTTTCCGATTCTGCTTTAAGTCTTTATGACAATTTATGAAGACCACTAAAATGGTCGCTCTACCAGGACACTGACAGTGTGTATGGAGAAAGCCTTGGAGAATGGTGTTTTCTACTATGTATTAATAACATATTTCTTGTTGTATTGAGTTCAGCAAATAAAACCCTGAATAAGTCAGCTAAAAATAGCATCAACATTAACTTGGGTTTTTGCAAACTTGATCTTGTAAGATTAGCCTAATGAAATGAAGGTGGAGAAAAATGTCTCTGCTCAAATAGGAGAAAATAGTAATCCTCTGATGAGGAATTTGTCTTGATGTGATGGGAACTGATGTTACTGCATGAGTTTGGCATCTCTTAACAGTTACACTTTATGTTCCTTGTATTTTCATGCTGAGCCCTGGGCTGAGGGTGGAATTGTTCTGCTATAAGCTATTTGTTCTTCAGCATTGTGGCCATTTCTGGAGTCTGTGTCTGTATTTCTTGTTAAATGGTTGCTTGTTACCTTTATATATTTACATAGCCAACCGTGTGATGCTCAGCCAGGGGCGTCAACAGTAACAGTTTCTCTGCTAACAGAGAAGTTATGTAGACTTAAAAAAGAAACCCCAAACTCTGAAAGACTAGCATGTGAGAGGCGGTGTTTATGTGGAATTGTTGGATAAAGTTGTGCAACCTTATATGTTGCCAAACATGGTCAGGTTTGCTCTCCTGCAGGAGATGCCACCCACCTCTGGGCTATGCCTGTGCCAGCAGCTCCCCACCTTGCACCCAGCCTGCCGGTGTCGGTGCCGCTGCTCGGGTGCTCGCGGCTGCACGAGCTCTGCCCGCGGCCGGGCGGCTCGCGGCGCTCCTCCCGACGGCAGTCTGGCTGGCCCATCCCGGGGCGCCACCGCTTTCCTCAGCTTTCCTGGGTGAGAGACTCTGATGAGCCAAGATGAGGGAACAAGCCTGGAAGTAAGTATGTGCTGGCTAAAGAGGTTATTTTTACCCAGCACATCTGTAGACGAACGAACGGCAAAGTGCAGCTCTGCGATTGCCCGGGTCAGCTGAGGCTTCCCCCTGCTCTTTGCATGAAGTGTAGACGCTTTCTGGAATTGTACTTAAATCCAAGAAACAGCTTACACACACTTGGAGTGCCGCTCGGTTTGTTTGATGGGTGACGGCTTTGTCTGAGAACTTAACTTAACGGAACTTAACTTTCAGTAGTAAAAGCAGTGTTATTTCTAGACTTTTGGGGGAACCAGTTTGCCCACTCGGATTCAAGCAGTAATGAAAACAAACCTTCCCTCTGTGTACCTCCTAATACTCTTTCTATATTGGTGGCCTATTTTTCTGCTTAAGGACAGGGAGGATTGATGTTTGAGTCACACACAACCTCATGCCCTTCTCCTCCTCCTCCTGTTCCTCCTCCTTCTCCTCCTCCTCCTCTCATTTAAATATTAATATGATGAATTGTTACTAGAGTGACAGCTGTGCACTACTCGTATCACAGAAACATAACCTTCCCCCTCTCCTCAGATCACAGCTATTTCTGACTAGCGTTTTCCTGTCGACCTTCTCACTACTCCTGGATGACTTTTTAAAAAATTATTTTATTTATTTTGGTGTGATGTCATTAGGATAATTGTTTTGTTCTGTTCTTTCTGCTTAAATATTAATGATACTGAGGAAGTCAAAAGATGGCTTCAGTAATGGTAAGTTAAATGTCTGTGTATATTCTCCTATGAGACCTGTCTGTTTAGAGAGGAGAAAAGTATAAGGAATTAAGATCAAGCTTTCTAACTAACATTTGAAACCAACATCCCTTTCTCTTTGAGAATTACTAAAATAACAATATATTGTCTGGAGACCTGATTACACAGAATGCTTTTTTGTAAATCATTATATATTAGTCAGCTAGTATCTTTAGATAATTCAGAAAAATATCTAACATTGCACGAGGAAGGATTAATACATTGCATTCTCAGTAGATACAATATTGTAAGAGAGACTACTAATACTTCTAATAAAATCATGAGACAAATCTGTAAAGACTGCTGAAAATAGCATAAAAGAGAGAAGGGGAGGGGATACAAAAGAAAAATAATACTTAGAAGAGCATAAACGAACCCAGTATGATTGAAAATACCAACATAAAATATTCACAGGAAGATTCAACTCACTGCTTTTGTCAGATAGGGAGAAAAAATCTGGAATGCACTTATAAAGATGTTAAAATGAATATTTTGATTTGAAATTTTCCATTTTAAAACTTTGTTATAGTGAATCAGTGTTATAAGGTTGAACAAAATGCTGTTTTATTTTTTTTTATTTTTTTTATTTTTTTATTTTATGGCTCATAAATTCTGTAGAGGGCCCCCCAAAAATTGAATATGACTCAATTTTTGAATAATACCTTCCTTTCCCACTCCTGAAGAAATGGGTAGAAACCCTTTTCCCAGTCAGTCATTACAGTGACCAGAGAAAAGGAGGAAGGAGACTTTTCCACTGTCCAAGAACGCATTCCCTTCAATGTGTAGCGACATTGCTGGTTAGGGGAGGTGGGGAGAGGAGCGAAAGTAGAGTATTGAAAAGTTTGTTTCTACAGTCACTGAGCTCTTTGATGTGGTGTTAAAAGTAGTATTGTTATTTCTTGAATAATTTTTCCACTCTGTGCTTTTTTCTGAACAAGTGTATAACTGGATGCAAAGAGCCCAATCCCGACTGATTGCAATTCCCATTGTAGCCAGCAGTCGTAAACTAATGGATTGGGACATGCTCAGTACCGAGCAGGATTTGACTTTCAGGTAGCTAAGTGTGCACTCTCTCTTTCTCTCTCTCTTTATCTATATATTTTTTTCCTTTCTAAAAAAATATATTTATATTTCTTCCATCTGCATTCTGTTTCTCTTGAAGTTTATAGGAGTTGAAAATTACTGCTTTTCTTAACTTACTGTTCATGTCAGGGATTTTTCATTTAATTTTCCCGATGTGAAGTTATTGTATTATGAATTATTTGGCAAAATCGCTGCTTTTAAAGAATCCTTTATACCTTGTTCAACTTGCAGCATATCCCCCAGGTGAAATCGCATTTCAAAAAGTCCCTTCAGCTGATTATCTGCAGTGATTGCAAATGAACCTTGTAGCAACTCACAACTGTCCTTGTGGACGGAAGAGAAACCTGCTGTCAGAACTACAAATAATTTACGTAACCCAATTTAAAGCTCTAACAAAATGTTCCCCTGTTAAGAGGATTGTTATACTTAACGTATGAGATGAAAATAGTTTCTGAAGGTCAGGAATGCACAAAAGATAGATTAGATCTCTAGAATAAAGACAAGAGTTAGGTTTTTAGCAGAAGTTTTCCCTGTCAGACGCTCAGCTTGGCATTCTCAGCAGCTTACATAAGCGTAGCTTTGTTCCTGCAAACGCCGTGTTTGCTCTGCAGAGGGAGAGGAGTGTCAAAGCTTCATCTCTGCACGTGGGAAAATGTAACTAAAGGTAGACTGAGCACTGAGACTCCTTTTTTGCCACCACTGGCAGCATAAATAAATATTTTTGAAGAGCAAGAGAGAGGACTGGAGGATGTACTCCTAGCCTTCTGCCTGGCACAGCCGTCAGCGTTATGCTGAAGGACCCCCAGCAGTTTGTGTGCCGTCTGCAGGTGAGAAGCCTGGAGCGCGGTGGTGGGTGCCGGCCCGGCTGGCCGGGCTGCCCGTGGGGACGGCCGGGCTGCAGGATGGGGCTGGTGCATGCACTGCTGTAGTGGCCAGCCCAGGTGCAAGTGGTGAAGGGAGAGGTCTCCTCTGAAGGTCTCCTCTGGATTGTGGAAATGTCCTGGGCCTGATGCATCTGCCGGGGCTGGGGTGCTGAGTCCTGCATTTCTGTTGCTCAGTGACCTGTTTGCTTCTGCTCAGCCATCTTCGTAAAACTGTCAAACAGAGCCATGAAGCCTGGATTTGACATGCTGGGGAAAAGCTTTGTGAAATTCTGCTTTCCCTAATAGGATGGAGCAGAAAGCGGGGGTCCTGAAGCACTTTGCACATAGGAGAGCATGAATTTTTTAAAAAAATTACAGCCCCTGTAACCATCAGAAAGTTGGGTGGATGTTGTCTGCCACCATCATTTCCCACACCTGAATGCAGCCACATGTGGCTTTCTGTCAGTCCTTCCAACTGGTCAAACTGAGATTATGGAGAAGCTGATGATGGAGATTGTATAAACACATTTCCACAAGTGTGGTAGGAAAGACTCTGTCTAACTGTAAATCAGAGCAAAAAAAAAAAATAGAAACTTTGTCCTAGAGAGTGAGCTCTTTATTTAGGGGAGGTCTCCTCCCCCTTACCATTGGCCAGGTCCATTCCCCAAAGTACCCTTCTGAAGAGGAGAGGCTGGAGCACAGCTGCAGCACCACCCTGGCTAGTGCTTGTGCCACTGTGTAGGCTGCTCCATCACCTCCCTGGTCAACAGCCTCTCACCGACCTGGTGAACAGCCCTACCAGTGTCTGAAAGTGCATGAGCCACTTCTTTCATCCCCAGTGTGTTCTCTCATGGGCAGACTCTTTCACCACCACCTTACTGTAGGTAGTGGCTGTCCATCCTGGAGGAGCTGTAAGAAAAAGGATGCCTAGAAATGTAATACCACCAGTGTCGACTTTCTGGGTAGCTTCTGGCAGAGAAAAGGTGTTGTGCCTGTGTCTGTTTCTGTGCCCATAGGAGAAGTGGAGGGGGGGGGGTATGTGTAGGAGGACAGTGGTGAAGGCAGTAGCACAGCTGAGCAGCTTGTGGTGCTTGCACCCATGGGTTTGCTCTGGCGAGGCTGGTGAGCTGTCTCTCGATAGGACTGCTTGGAGCTCACTATGGTTTGCTTATCAGTGGCTTTGCTAACTACTGACTATGTGGATGGAAATGTTTGATGCTGGGTATATTCCAAGTCTGAGAGTTTAGCTCAAATGTTTTTTCATTTTGCAAGAACTATGTTGGAAGGAGATCATCAATTTTGCCCAACCTAAAACAGACAAACAAAAATAGTTTTTAAAAAGCTTGTACCTATTCCAGAATAAGAGGGCACGCTTGAAATATGGTCTAGGGATGGCCAGAATCAAAGATGTGCGTTTTATCTTTGTGGAAAATCTCTTGACGTCTATGAACTGGAGACTTCAGTTTTTGCAGACTGGACAGGTGTGGTACCAGATAAATTCCTCTGTCGGTGCAGAGTTTGCTCTGACTAAGTAACTTCTGAACAGAAATTTTCCTGTGACTGCATCTGTGGGCTGCTGCAGGCTGTGTCGAGTTTGGGCTGCTTAACTGATTATGAGGAGACTGTTCCTCCCATGCACTGCTTTTAGTGGCTCCTGTTGGGTCCAGGTGAGAAACTGGAGAAAGCTGCCTGACTCATATGCAGATGGAAGAAGTAGCAAATAGGTGGGGAATTTTTATGGAATTGGTTGGAGGAAAGAGCTTGTAGAAATGAGGTTTGAACTGAAAAGGAGAAAAGAACATGGAAACTGGGAATTGGATGGGAAACGGGAGGAGACAAGGGAAAGGGGATGAACAGCTGAGAGAGGGGAGAGCCTGAGGTGGTGGAGGTGCAAACACAGCTGCTCTGGGATGCTCTGGTGCTGGAGAAAAATCGTGCTACCTGGACAAATCCTAGAATAATTTGCAAACACTGAAAACTCTGAACTTCAGGGATCTGTGCTTGGTACAAGAAATGCCAAGCACTTTGAAAAGTTGTTTGAAAAGTTGAAAAGGTGGTATAAAGCACCAATCACCTCAAAAAATCAGTTCTAGGAATCTTAAATTGTGTATCTGTTATTAAAGGCTACTGTGACCTTGATCTTTGTGACTCAATTCTCAATCTTGAAAGCGGAATAGTATCCTGACAGCCTTGCAGATTGAAGAAATCAAACTAATGGGTATTTGCAGAGCTCTTAAACTCCATAAAATAAAAAAATCTCCGCAGTTCTATCCTCAGATTAGGGCAATGTGTGATGAATAAACCATAGGGCAGCGCACCGATTTTATTTTTTCTTGGTATTCAATTACTGTTAATCAGGTGAGCACTGCAATGAATGAAGCAGAGCACTAAAGCACTTGTGAGGAGAAAAAGGCATCTGTTTATTCACTAAACCTGTGTCAGGGCAGACTGAGCTTGATCTGATTACTGTGATTGTCATGTCAAATATAGTTCCCTTGAAAGGCCAGAGAAGTTTGCTAGCCAACGTTAAAGCCTGTATTCCTATGTTCTCCTGCTATCTGAAATATTGGAGCAATCAGGCATATGAATTTTCATGTTCCTCTGTGTGAAAAGGTTCAAAAGTTTCCATTCCTGCCCTGCTGTTACAACAGGCTCTTGGCTGAAGATTTCGTACTTGAGCATGGACTGTTCAAGCCTTGCCACTGATTTACCATCTTCCAGTAAAGATTACATTTGTATTGTTTACTAACAAACATCATTGGACCTAGGATGATAAATAGGGTAGTACTTTGATCGGAAATTGTACACTTAGTCCTTGAATCATTTTTACTACAAGTGAATGAATTGCCTTAATTATTTAAACAGGGATGTTATCGCAGACCATAATAATCTCACTTTTCTCTGTATTACTAGGAACTATTTAGGCAGCCCATGCAGCTGTGGAAATACTAGCTTAGTTTGTCTGTTGGGGAAAAATAAACAGCCAACATCTCTCTGGGTTGAGGGAAAAACAGCAACTTGGTTTTGAGTGATATTGCACTGTCTTTTGAAGTCTTAGTGAAAAGTGTCTGTGTGACAGACAAGCTTCAGAGCGTCAATCCTCCTGTTACCCTTAGAGCAGGACAGAGGTAGTGGGACTCTTTGTCCAGCCCTGTTAGGGTGGTTTGATAGCAAGGACTGAGGCTTGTTTCTATCCTTGGCTGCTGGGATTTGTCTTTTCCAAGACAGTCTGTAGCCAGCGAGGCTCTCTGTCTTGGAAAAGTTAACAACAGTGGAAAGATGAGGGGTTTCTGAGCTGTGGTCTGTTGTCTTGGTCACTGTTTTGGGATACAGACTACCAGGAGGAGTTTTCCCACTGTTGTCTGGTGATTGAAGTCTGATTTCTTGCTGTTGGGTGACCACGTAAAATATCCCACTGCCTAGCTTGAGCTTGTTGAATATATCCTCCCACTACCGAACGTGAGTGCCTGACTTCAGTCTTCTGGTGGATTTGTGCACCTAACTTCTGTGATAATAGCTGCAAGGGAACAGAAATGGTTCTCTCAGCCCCTTGTGGCTCTGCTAGCCACCTGGACATCAGATCACGGATACCATCCATGCTACAGCTCTTGCTGTCATCTGGGCCAATGCTACAGAGCAGGTCATGGAGTATGTGTGAACATCCGATGACATCAAAGCCTATTGAACTGCAGCTATCATGAGAACTATGTATTGCATTTAGAATTGTTCCAAAGGTTGAAACTCTCCGTCTTTAAATCATCTCAGTTGCTTTTATTTTGGGAGTGTCCTGGTCAAACAGTGAGAATAAATTTGAGATAAGTGTTAGTACCTTTTTAAAAAATAAAATTGTTTTTTAGTAACTGATTTTATTTTAATAGAGACTTAAATGCTTGTTTATGAGAGAGGAATAGCTTTCCCTTCTCCCTCCTCCCCTCCCTAAATATAGTTTTAGCTCTGTGTAGTATCTCTTAAATTTTGATTTTAACAGCTTTTCACCAAATGTTGTTGCAGGAATTGTTTAGAGATATGCTGAGGATAAGAGAGTGCTGATGCAATAAAAATTGGAAATTTTCTCTGCCTCTTTAATCTTTCTTAATTCCAGCTCACTTTCAACATACATCTTGTTATTTAGATCATGTAAGAACATTTAGGCCTAACTATACAGTGAAATGTTTATCTGTAGTAGATAATTTCCTGTGTTTAGGACTACAGCTAGAGTGATTTTGCCGGAGCAGGGTGCCCTATGGTGGTATTTCTGAGAAGAATTCTCCAGTAGCTCTATATATGAACAGCATGTCTCTGTGGAGCAAGCTCTTCAGTGCTTCAGTGATTAGGCACTTGGCACACATTTCCCTGTGGGTCAGCAGGCAGAAATGGTACACAGGTTTTCTTTCCACATTCAGAAATGAACCAAATCTGTGTTTAAAATCTAGTTGTTTTTTCAATGCTTGTGATCCTCAAGAACAGCTGGATCTTGTGCATGAGAGCTCTCCTTGAGCACTGCAAACGGTGACAGCCTTGCCAACTTTCTCTTGCACCCTCTCAATCTTTTTTTTTCCTCATGCAGACGTACACAGTGTATGAACAAGTGGGTCTGCTTTTACTTCCTGGAATGTGTACATGGACAGAAGTATTCTATTCCTATTTGCAGTGTTTTCCTGAGAAAGTATGGCATGACCCAGTTTCCAGCACTGTCTGTCATAGTGGTCAGGTAGAAGTAATATATCTTACGTTTCAAAACTAACAGAAACTCAGATTTAATATTTTAATGCAAAAGTATCAAGTTTTTCTTTGAACCTATATTAATTTAGATCGTGATTAAAATCACTTAGTACAAAAGCTGAAAAGACATATCATATATTATTTACTCCTTTCATAGGCAGAAAATGCTTCTGGGCAGTTCTGTCTATCAGGAGAACAGATAACTTATAAATGATGGGTAGAAACTATTCACTTCTGAAACGAGATCAAATATACAATTCTTGGTTAAAGTAGAATATCAGCCAGAGTCTCGGGCTAGCCTCTCTTACACTGGCTCTGTAGGAGAAAGTGCTGTGAGTAGCTGGTTATGATGATGCCTCTCTGCAAAGGAGTTTGCATATGCTCACTCACACTTCAAATGCTTAGCGGTGTAGAAAGGAGAGTGGTTTGTTCTGTAAATTTTCCCAAGGCCACCTCTTTCCAACTTTGCACAATACTTAACTGAAATGCATAAGCACAGAGAGCTCAAATATAGAGGACAGAAGGAGGTGCTAGAGAGGTCCACTACCTGTTTTTCACTATTACTTGTAGTTGGATATCTAACATGCTCATCAGTCATCTGTTGGGTGAAAGCCTGATGAGAAGTAGACCGATAGAGAGAAGCAGTAGACAGAGAGATGCTTGTTGCTGATTTGAAGATGAACAATTTGGAAGTGGGATAGTGAGTGAGAAGGTTGGAGTCAGTATGTTGAAGTCAAATCTGTTGAGAGTTTTGCCATGGACTTAGCAGAGGTGTTCCAAATAAAATATTTATTGGAGATAAATCACTGGGCTTTACCTTCATGGAAACCAGTAGATATAAACAAAATGAGGTAGTTAATCGATTCTCCATTTTATATTATCATTGCAAAGAACATTCTTTGTTTTGGGGATCAAATGAATAGAGATTAGCCCCTATGCAGCTATTATTGGAGCCCATTTAAAGCTGTTTGGGTTGGAAGAGACTTTGCTGAAGTTGATGGGAAATGCCATGATAAGAAGATGATCCCAGTGTCTGGTGTCAGTTAGGGTCTGGAGGATCCCCAGCGGATCTGTTGGCATTTATAGCATGCAAGAAGGTGAAGGCTCTTCCTGTAGAGTAAAAGAAAACAGTGAGTTCAGACAGTTCTGCTCGTTTTTTTCATCTTCGTAAGAAAATTTTACTGGTTTTCATTGTAGCATAGTTGCAAACATACACTTTTTGCTTCAGCTGTAATAAGGAGAGATCCTTTCTCTTTTAGAAGGCCGATACTATGCAGTAAACAACGCATGCGTGCATCTTTTTTTCTGTGTAGTAGTCAGTGGTGCAAGTCCCCTTTTCCTGAGCACTGCAGACAGTTGCCCTCTGTGGAGTGGCGCATACTGAGATCTTGCATCATTTCCTGTCATCTATCCAAGGCTATTTATAAAATGTCTGCTGCTTCTGGCACACAGGCAAAACCCAGTTTTCATGAGAAAACAAATTGTTCAGAAATGTACTCCCTCCCAGCAAGCGTATCAAAACTGTTAAGAAAACCTGAAAGATCCTAGAAAAACTGTAATGGAAACAAAGACATAATGGGGTTGGAAAAAAAAAAGAGAAAATAATTAGTCTCTTATATTTGCAGTGAAAATCTTGGAAATAGATGGTGCAAAACGCACTAAGGTATGGATTATTAAGGGAGAATAGGTGGTTCCAGAGTTCTGTGTTATCAAAACAAAAGCTTTAGGTTTGGGTGCCTTGAAGATATAACAAACACAACTTAACATAGCTTTTGCAATGTTGAATATTTGCCACATAATGTGATGGTAGAAGTTTTAGAAAATGTTTCTACTTTTCTGATATCCATTGAAGGCAAAAAAAAAAAAAAAAGGAAAAAAGAAAAGAGGGGGGTGAAATAAAGGATGATTAGCACTGTTAATGACATTTCAGGTTTTCCATCTCTCTGGCTTCAGGAGATGGATGGAGTCAGAATCTGACAGTGACAGGAGAAAACATGCAAAAGAAGCAGTGTTTTCCCGAGTGAATCTGCTGTTCACTGATAGGTGGTATTTCGTGAATCCTGTAAAAAGGTGCTGGCAGAAGCACACCCTGAGCAACAGCAGTTACTCCAGCTTCCCACCAGCCTATCTTGACCCTTCCGACACAGTGCTTCTTGCCTGTTAGTCCTTAGCTGCATAGAACATTTCTTATTTGCAAAGCAGGCCCATCCATGAGCTTTGTGCGCAGCAGGCGCAATAGGATGGAGGACGGTCTCTGCCTGAGGAGCCACAGCTTCGCTACAAGGATGTAATTTCTTAACATGTCTCGGAACTTGTTTCACCCTGTCTCAGTCTGAGCTCAGTCTCGTTTCACCCTGTTTTTTTTTTTATTTATTTATTTTACAAACTGCCATGCGTGAAGTACTGTGACATAGTTGGTCTAGGCTGTATTTGAGTTCATGTGCCAGAGAGGCCTTTGAGCCTGGGGTGTTAATCTCCTAGGCAGCAGTATAGGTTTGAGACTCTTGTGATACGGCCAGTTAATGCTAGCTTTCACATCCCCAAATTTCTTGTGGCGGCACCAGATCTCTGCGTCTTTACTGACGAAATAAGGTTTGCTTCTGGCCCTATACCGGTTTGTACATAGTTTATTGCAGTGTAGTGTTCAAAAGCATTTAAAATGCCTCAACTCCTTTACTACACCCCTCCACCCCTTTATAAACTCCAAGATAACATTTGTTGCTATTTGGTATGTAAGAGTTGTGCAGCCTCAGGCTGTTAAAAAGGTGTATCAGCTGCTGCCCGTGTATTTATATTGAGCTTTGCCTCCTGTAAATGTATTTCAAGAGGATTCTGATGTTGGTGAAAATGTTAGCAAATGTTAGATTTTTTCTTGGTCAATGACAATCACTGCAGCACCAGCTGTATTTACAATTGCACAGCCAGGCTTTATCTCTGTAATGCAATAGCAATCAAAATGCTGCATGTAGGAAGGTTTATTGTTATGTAGGAATGAACAAGAATAGTTCCACATAAAAATATAAATCCAGCATCAGGCTTTTATGACTTCTGCTTAAGAGCTGGTTTATTTTCCAGTAGCTGTCCGCAAACAAATGCATTTGTCGCTAGGAGCCCTCTGCTACCAGGGCATCTCTCTGCTTTGGAGTACTCAAGGTTTTACAGACATAAATAATGTCTACACAGTAATGTACTGCCTTGCAACTCTAGCAGCACTGCGGTGATGCAGTAACTAGTATGGAGATGTCTTGGGCAACTGCTCTGGTGCAACCTCTGTGGGCTGACATGCTCTCCACACTGCTTCACCTGGAGTGCTGGATGTGGCAGTCGGAGCAGTGCCATCCTGCAGCAGAGCAGGGCTGGTCTGGGCAGGGAGAATTACCAGCCCCAGCATCTTCTTGTACCTGCAGTGGTAAAAAACAATTCTGGGCTTGTTTTTGCTTAATCTTATGCTTTGCTGTGTCACAGCATTGCTTATCCTCATTTTGTAGAGTTTTTTTCAACTGTAGATTCACCCACTGACTGTGGATCTACAGCACAGCAAGGGAGCTGCAAGACACTTGGGTCACTTGAAGCACCCAAATGTGAAACTGTTGATACTAGTTACCTTTTAAAAGGTGATTAAACCTAACACATGCTTTGATTTCCTACTACTTTAATTGCCTACTTTGGTAAATTTTTTGCCGTGTTTACTTTCTGTGCATGAAAAAAATGACAGCTACATCAGTGCAAGGTTAGGTACGAGGAATTAATAAGAGGCTGAGAAATCTGGGAGAGCTCCAGGCCTGCAAGTGAATTTAATGCTCTGAGGGCTGACGTTTCCAGTGCTGACCCACCTAAAAGGCAAGTTTTTGAATGTTCCCTCTTCTCTCAATACAGCTAAGTGTGCAAAGTGTTGGCTAAGATGGAGAGAATTGCCAATCCAAATAAAGATGTGACTATTAAGAGGGGAGCCTGCATGTATCTTGCTGCACCAGTGGTGTCCTATGTTGCTGATGATCTGCCAAAGGGGAAGAATGAATTGTTCTGCTTTAAGTGCCTAATGACTTTCTTTTCTGCACAATCACAGATTTTCCAAAGTATGTTACAGAGCCCATTTATTTCTAACTAATTCTAATTCTTCTAATTTCTAAAGTTAAACATTTTGTGTGAGTGACTTTCTTTTTCCACTTTCACTTGGCCTTTGTACGTTGCTGCCTTTGGTTTGCGTTGGTCTCTGATAATAGCCTGTTCTTTTCCATTCTTTCTATTGTCTCGCACAGGGATGAAGATCTTAGGGTTTGCCTTTTTTCTTTTTTCCTATATCCCCATATACTTTCACATCTTATTTCCTGATCAGAACAGAGATAGGCACAAAGCTTGTTCTAGCAAACTTAGTTCTACCAAGTGAAAATGAGGTGATGGCATGCTGTCTCCTCCTAGGTAGCTTCAACTACTGTCAAATAGAGTTTGATCAGGTCCACTGAAAGGAGAAGAGGGGCATCTGGACTGCAAAACTAAAAGGGATTTTGACTAAAAATTTTGGGAAAAGATTTTTAAATAGTGACTTTGAAAACTATTCTGTGTGAATACCTGCTAGTAATACTAGCATAAAACATATTTTAATATTTTGGGGGAAAACTTTAAGTCAGCAAAACCCTACAGTCATTGTGGGAGGTTTTGGTCTGATCTTTCCCAGGAAATGGAGATACCCAAGAAGTGAAACTACCTGAACTGCTGGGGGTTGTCAGCGAAATCCCATTTACCTGGGCTGTCAGTGCTGAATGTTGGCATCGTGAAACTGCATGCTATCAGAGCAAGTGACTCATGAAGGCTTTGCTTATAAGCTACAGAGAAGTAGCTAATTGGAGAAGGCAGTAGTTAAAGGAGACCCAAACAAACTCTGGAGCTTCTCTGGAGCTACTCCAGGAAAACCAAATCATGCTTTAGGGGCCAAGTCACCCTTGCAGAACACAGATAAGCAGAATAGGCCAAGGCAGCAGAAGGAACTGAATGTTTCTTGATTTTCTCCCCATTTCCTTTTAATGAGTTGGATTTTCTTTCTAAACTCATCCCCATCCCCATGCAAAATGAATCCTAGACTTTGTTAGGAAACATGGGCCAGCCCAAAAAGTAGATCCTCAGGAGCCAGTTGCCTTTTGCTCTGGACAGTCGTTTGTGTCGCTGCAGTAGCTGTCCGAGCACGTGTGCGCCGCGTACCGTGTGCTGGTGAATCCTTGCCTGGCACAGCTTAGTGAACTGCTACCCAGGGAAGGGGTTCTGCAGGACAGGTGATGAAGCAGGGGTCGCCACAGATGCCTGATTCTTCAGTGAGGACGGAGTCTACTTGATGTGAGGTATACTCTTCAATTCATTCTTTTCTGAAAATACCTAGAATCATTAGAGAGACCTACATAAATCCTGAAAGCAGTGGTTTCCTGCAGAAATGCTCAGTGAAGCAGTGGAACTGAGACAAAAGCTCGGAGCTGCCAAGTCACCTTGGGCAACCTTTCCAAACTAAGGATCTTTCTTCCCTTGCCAATCTTAACAGGTGTGGCTGCTTCGAAAATACTTCACTCCCTGTTACGCCACAAGTAATGATTTGCATGCAAGGTTGAAGTATTATATTGGAATTTACTGTTTGATCTTTTTGAACTTATTTGAAATAAATGACTCATTGTTTTTGTTCTGATTATTTTTTAATTGCTGGGCTTTCTAGCCTCCTAAGACCACTTCTTTTCTTACTGTGCATTTTTACTGATGGTTAATATCTGCACATGTTTTAGAATGGGATCATATAGCACATCATCTACATGCTACGTAATTGTGTTCTGTGGGGAGGGAGAAACAATTTGACGCTGTTATTTATGGTCTAATCAATAGGCACTTAAAATCTGGGAACAGACTGACAATTTGCTCGATTAGATAGCTTTAAATTGCAATATGACGCACAATTAAGCTCTGAGCAAGTCTTAAGTCACGTGCATTATAACTCTGTCAATAATGAGGCTGAAGACAGGTAGCATTTCTGCGCCAGATCCTTATTTGCATGATTTTTCTCTGTGTTGAAGGATCTAGTTCATTAGATCCTAACATAGGCTATGCTCTTAGTATGGCAGCCAAGAGGAGTTGGAAAAAAAACCCCAGACCAAACAAACAAAAAAACCAGCTCCTGAATTACTAACTAAGAAACCAGAAAAACAGTGGTACATCTAGACTTTGTGAGACTTACGAGTGTGTACTGCTAGGTGAGGAAGCTTGCCACTTACTACATGGCCTCTGTGTTTGCTGAATTACTTTCAAACCTGCTGGGCTGCTGCAGAGCAAACTCCATGGGATCTATAACTTCTCCACCTGACTGAAACAGGAAATGTGGGTATTGGCAAGTAATCTAATGGACATCGTAAGATGATGGACTGTCCAGGTGCTTTAATATAAAAAGGCTTTAATATAAAAATTTTCTTACTGCAGTACTCTAAAATCAGCTTGCTCTTTCGTCTCTCATAATGAAAATAGTTTGTATGGGTAGAAGAATTCTTTAATTAAGTAAATAGCTTTGGCTTTTCGACATACAACCACTGCTGCTCCTACATTTTTTTCTTTTTGAGGCCCAAATCTTTTCCTTTAATGCAAGTAAGTTCTCCTTTGTGGTTTGGCTCTGGTTGCTGTCCTAACATCACCTCTTCTAAATATGCACTCTTGCAGGGTTTTTTTGTAGACTATATTTAAGTACAGGCCTTTTGGAGCAGCTAGGGCTGTAATCTACCAACACTGTTAGGCTGGATGGGCAGAAGAACTGCAACTTTGTTTCTAATTTTTATCCCTTGCTTGCTGTATAGGTGCCTATAAATTAGCAAATATTGCGAAGTGCAATTTGGCTATTGCCTTCTGATAGTGGTACAATACTGAATTAGCAACTGTTCGTTGCCTTCCTCAGGCGAGGCTTGAAGGGGAGCTGACACTGCTTCTGCTGACGTGCAGAGAAAGCCGCACACCCGAAGAGCCGGCGGCGCCCTCCTGCCGCGGGACCGTGCCTTCCCCCTGCGGTGGCACGGCTCCCGCTGTGCCAGGGATGCTTGGCCACAGAGGTACTGACCTGCAGTGGATTGTGTTTTGCTATAGCCTGTATCTGACTCTCGGTACAGCGAGTCAGACCACTGGGTCTGCAGACCCTGTCCCAGAGGCCACACACGGCCTGAAAGACACTTCAGATGTGGCTTGTGCCCACAAGGAAGCGGTACCCGGTCACAGCTTTACTTGTTCAGTGTGGATCCCTGGGGGACAAGAAAGGTTGGAACTGCTGGTATCTCTTGTAACCTTTTTCCCCCCATCTTGTTGCCTCTGTACTCCTAAAAACAATTTTGCAAAGCCTTGTAGTTTTAATTGGCTTAGCTGATCTGACCTCATATTTTTCTGCTACTGAGTAAAGCCACGTTTTGCTGCATGGTCATAGGGAGAGGGCTAAGCATTTTCAGGGAGCCCGAGAGCAGGGCTGTCACGGCACTGAAGGGATAAGATGCCAGGGGACTGTGCCTGGGGAGACGAGGGTTGTCTAACAACAGCTGTAACAAGAAGCTGCATCGCATATGCAGCAAACGTCCAGGCCTCTGGCAGGCTGAGCTGTAGCTCACTATTTGCTTTCCAAATATGTGTGTTTGGGGATTGTGCTCCAAGCCACCTATTTGTATGATTTTTTTTCAGTGCTAAGGAATGGGTTTTCTCTTCCCTTTTTAGCTTACTCTCTATAGGGCAATACTCTGTTCTGTCTGTACCCTTTCCTGCTGTGAGAGACTTTTATGAGTTGGTGTAATATGGCAGCAAACGAAGGAGTAGGTTATAGCTTGTGTGTAAATTTATGAGCAACTTTGTAATAGCTGCTGCCTGTTCAGCATGTAAGGTATGGGAGCATACAAGCCATTGCTGTGCGCACTTGAGACTCTGGCATAGAGCAGCAGAATTACGCCAGCAGGATCACATGCAATATACTGCCTTCTACTTTGTAACACTGCTAGTAGACGAGTTAATGTATCTGGCTAAATTAAAACAGTTAATGCTTGGCTTTATAATTCAAGTGGTTTTAAAACTTACTTAACTTTAGAAAACCTGGATAGGGACCTCCCTGGATGTCGATATACGATTGTTTATTAAAAAAACTAAAGTTAAGCAAATCAAAGCTGCCAGGGTCAACTGCATGCTTCTGCCCAGATGGGAGCAGTGGGACGCATACAGCCCTATGCAATGCAAGGTACGTCTATGCTAGTATCAACTATAAATAATCTGTTCAACCAGTTAAAAAAAAACCCCAAAACATTGTTTTTTTCTGCTTTTAAGTCATCCTACACTGAAAAGCGCATGAGGGACCTAGGGGAACTCCACCCAGTGTTGACCACTTGTATTGAAACTATTAAGACTTTCTTCTGTTACATGCAGACCTAGTATTTTCATGCACCTTTTTAAATACATGAGAACATCTCTTTCTCCGCTAAGACAGCTCCATACAAGTCTCATGGGGAGAATTTTGAACCTGTTTGAATTATTTTGCTTTGTTATTTCAGCTGTGATTTACAGGAAAAAGAATTTTACTGTCCCTATCGATGTTAGGGAGATGCAGTAATAGCAAGAGAGGAGAAAAGGAGGCCAGTGCCTGCAGAGGTGAAAGCAATGGCAAGTAGTTTGCAGGTATTTGGAGAGAACATTCAGGTCCACAGCCACACCAAGGTTACAGAAAATCTGAGTCAGAACGTCCCCTTGAGACAGGGAGAGGCAGTCTGCCATTCCTGCAGGCCCTAGCTTCCAGGCTCGCTTTTGCTTCTCCACCATGACAGACGCTTAAGCCAGGATGAGTGAACGTGGTCCATACAACCACTTCCCTGCTCGTGGTTGTGTCGACAGCCATGCGCTTGCATCCGTAGCTGCCGTGCTTGCTCCGTGGTGGCCAGCGCGGGTCCTTCCAGCTCTGCTCCCTCCCCGGGTTCCTCACGGGTTGCTGCAGGACCCGCAGCTCCGCTCTCGAGGTACAGACGCGGTCTAACCCTCCTCTCTGCATCCTTCCAGCTGCTCAAAACAGCACTTGCTTCGCTGCGTTTGGGGTTTTGTGCGGAGTGCTTAGTTTCTGCCCGGGGAAGCGCTGAACAAACCCCGAAGCCTTGCCAAATGACACGCTTCCAGGCCTTGGGTCAAGGGCACGCTTCAGCGAGGGGAGTCTTATCCCGGGGAAGCTGTCCGAAGGGAGCAGCGGAGACCAAAGAAGGGCGGGAAGGAGCAACTGTAACTGGAGCATTAATGAGGTGTTGGGGGAGGCCTCAGCTGACGTCCGTGGGTCTCCAAGGCCTGGGTTAGCTTCGCGCGGGGCTCCCCACGAAGCGCCGCATTCCCTGGCGGCGCCCGGCTCCGCGGGGCCGGGGGCTCTGCGCCCCCGCGGCGACCCGCCTGCGGCCGGGCGCGCCGCCGCCGCCGCCCCCGCAAGGCGCAGGCCTCGCCGCCGGCGCTGCTCGGCCGCCGGGCGGGCCGCGGCCCTGAGGCGCGGGGCGGCGCCGCCCGCCCCCGGCGCGGCCCGCCCCGCGGAGGCGGCCCCGGCGCGCCCCGCCCCTCGCTGCCCTCCGAGCCGGGTTACATGGCGGCGGCTGCGGCGGCGGCGGCTGCGAGCAGGCGGGCGGGAGCCGGTGGCGGGGCCGCGGGGCCCGGCCGTGCGAGCAGCGCAGCCCCTTGATGAGCCCGGGACGGCCCGTGAGTGCGGCGGGGGCGGGGGGGCTCGGCCGCCCGCGCCGCGCTGCGCTGCGCCGCGCTCGGGGCCCGCCGCGGCCCCGCCGCACAAAGGCGCTTTGTTCCCTCCCGCCAGCCCGCGCCCCCCCACCCCGGCCCGCTCCGGCGGGGCCGCCGCCGCGCGGCCCCTCCGCAGTGCGGCGGGCGGCGGCGGCCGGGCCGGGCCGAGGCGAGGCGGCGCGGGGAGGGCAGGGGAGGGGGCCGCGGCGGCGGCGGCGGCGGGGCGAGGGAGCCGGGCGGGAGCGGCGGGCGCTGACAGGGCGGCGCGGCGCCCGGCCCCGCCGGCTAACGGTCGCCGGCAGGCGCTGCCCTCGCCGCGGCGCGGGGGCTCCGCCGCCGCCGGGCTGGGCCTGCGCCCCGGGGGCGCCTGCGGGCGGCGCCCTCCCGCCGCGGCCGCTGCCAGCGCCGCGTAACGTCGCCGCGGCGGCTCCGCGAGCGGCGCCGGCGGAAACTCGCCGCCGGGCGGGACCTCGTGTTTCCCGGGGCCGCCTGGGCCAGCGCGGCGGCGGCGGCGGCCCTGGCACCGCGCCGCGTTCGTGCGCGCCGGCCGCGGCGCCGGGAGCCGGCTGGGGCAGGGGGCGGGCCGAGGCCTCGAAGCGGCCCCGCGTTTCGGCGCCCCGCCCGGCCCGCGGCCGTTATCGCCGGCTCCCCGGGGAGCGGCGCGCCGGGGCCGGGCCGCCGCGGGACCGAGCCCGCCCTGCGTGCGGCCGGCGCGGCGCGGCGCAGCTCCGTGTGCCCCCGCCGGCCCTTCCGAGAATTCATAAACTCATAGCAACATGCTGCCGGCAGAGAGCCCCCCGGGCGGTGCGGGGAGCAAGGAGGAGGCTCTGAAAAGCGGCAGTTTCATGAGTTGCGCGATGACTCATTCTGCCTACTGCCTGCGACGTGGCTGGTCTAAAAAAACACTCGCGTGCCCCGTATCTCTGTAGTCGGAGGGGTAGCGCTCAGCAGGTTGTATAATAACGTCATTAGTCATTCTTAGTCTTTCTCGTGTGAGTAATGGCTTGATCATTATGTGGTCTACATAATTTAATCGGCTTGATCTTTCGGTCTTATTTGGATTTCTGAAAAAGTAAACGTCTCGTATTTGACAGTGTCTTAGTGTACGTCCTGTTTCCTGAAAACTATGATAAATCCACACGCAGAAGTTCAGCACGCGCTTAAGCAGCCCCTTGCATAATGCGTGGAGCCGGTGCTGCGTGCTGTCTGCAGCAGCAAGGATCATTCCGAGAAGAGAGTTGTGCAATAAAACATCAGTGCCTGAATGAATAGCCTATTGAGCACAAATTGAGGTGATAGAAATCTGGTGCAGTGGTGTGGTGGGATGTATATACATATTTTTTTAATACTCTATGCTATTCCATCATGTGTGTTAACAGGTTAGGCTGTCAGTGCTATAAAGGTTGTACTGAATATTCATAAGTGTTCAGTGTGTTATACAACTGAAAAAGGATGTGTCTTTTTTCTTTTCTGTGTGTTCTCAAGACAGACAACTGAACTGATGGTTAGGACTTTCACTGAAACTAAATAATCTGTAAAGTTAATGTGTTTGTGTCATTCTTTGCAAGTATTAGTATAAAAAAATTCCAGTGTTGAAATGTGAAGAAGAAAGCTTGCTACTTTGAGGTTATTTTGACACAAGTGAAACCTTAAGATCTAGTTATTTGACTCTCCTTTAAGTAATTATTTTTTTGTAGTCATACTCTAAGAAAGTTTGGGGTTAGTTTCCCCCTTTTTTTTTTTTTCTTTTTTTCTTTTTCTTCCATCCCTCCATTCATTTGGGGTCGACAGAACTATTTGTCTTATGTCTGCTCGCTGTTTACCCGTGTGTGGGGAAACTGGTAGAGCTGCTTTCGCTTCCTTGGCTTCTGGAGCGAGCAAAGCAGATGAGAGCTGCGGTCCTGGCAGAGGAGCCGGCAGGTTGCAGGTGGTGGCAGTGAAGGGTCTGTTGAGTGTAAGCAAAGGGCTCTGCTGTGTGAGATTCCTAATTTCATGGTAAAAGTAGTACTGATGCCATCAGTGAAAGAGAAGATACTGCAGAGCTTAGTCGATGTGCTGTGTTGGTTCAGAAGCATATTTTTTGATAAGAGTAAATTAACCTGCTATAGTATTGTAATCTGTTTTGCTTCTGAAGTAGAATTTTTAGTTACAGTAAATAAAAGCTTGCTCATGCAGAACTGGATATTTATTTTAGTTTTTTTAATTGTCAGGTATTTTAGCTATGACTGCCTATGATTGTCCTCAAAATACGCCCATCAGTTGCTGTATCTGTTGGATGGATTGGTTGCCTCCTGTTTCAATTTTGTACAGCTATATCCTTTTTTCAATGGTAGGGCACTGCCTTTAGTGGCTTTGGGATTAAGTCAGTTGCTCATAATTACACAGGAAGTTTATGGCAGGATAGGGACAACCTGAAGGCTGCAGTAGACTGCTTAAATTATCAGTGCTTTGCTTTCTTAACTAAAGATGAAATTTTTAGGACTCTTGCTTCAGCAAGTATGTGGGGCATAACCTTGTTACTCCTTGAGGTAAACATCAATGTTGTCATTGCTCTCGCATTAGTATTATTGCTTCAACCTTCCTATAGTCTTGGCATGAAGCTGTAAAGTCAGAGTTGAAGGTGATGAGATCAGCAAATCTTACTCCTTGCAACTGATAAGCCAGTTGGACATCTTTTTGAATCTTCTCCTGTGTTGTTTAATGGAACTGGCTGAAGTAGAAGTTCCCATGTGCCACTCAAATGATGGAAACCAATTTAGTATTGCTGCGTGCTGAAGACATCAGTGATGTGAAATAACAGGCTTAGTTATAGGAGAGATTTAAATGGTTTTTAGATGTTCCTAAGGATATAAAATACAATTTATTGGAGGGTATTTGAACAGAGGCCTTGGACCTTGACTTAGCATGAAATCTGAAGTGTAAATGTAAGCCATAAAAATTTCCGTAACAATTTTTGTGAGAATATAGAATGAAAGGAAAGTGGTCTGGAGTGATGTGAGCTAGTTTACAGACAGCAGTTCAAAATGAATGAGCCTGAAATGGATGTGTTAAGTTAGTGGTACTTTGTGTTGTGAATGATAACTTTTTTAGGTTTAAAAAGATAAAAATCAAGAGATTAGCTTTTTGATTTTTTTAAAAAAAATTGTAAATGATCAAATAGTTAAATTGTTACTGATGTTATACTAATTAATATTAGAATGAGTTTGATATTTGTTCTTTAAACTTTTGGGTTATTATAAGAAGAGTATTCGTGCTGAAAGCTTAAGTTCTAATATAAACTTAAGACAGGGTTTGGAAAAAGTGTCATTGTTTAGAAATAACTTGCTTGCAGAAATGGGGTTACCTCATTAAACTTTTGCAAAGGTTATAATAACCCTTATAAACCACTGTATAAAAGTAGAACTCCTTATGGTAGGCTAAGGACTCGCAAGGCAGTGGTCGTGTGTCCTCTGCAAGCAAAGCTTTGGAGATCACTGTTTTTACAGAATACTACAGTAGCTGAAACTTTCAATTTAGGAATGCTACATTTGGTGATCTTTATTTAAAAAGAAAAATCCAGTAAAGGATGTGTTCCTTTTTTTTTCTTGCTGCGGCTTGTCATATGACTCTACAAATACCTGAGCGTGGGGTGGTGTGTGGCAGTGGGAGTGAGTAAGCCAGTGCGCTGGTGGTGTCTCTTGGAGGCAGTCAGGCTTCAACCTCAGAAATGGTAATATTTTAAGTGTGTTGCAGCACTCTTATTTCTATCAGTGTGCCTTATTTTTTTTGCGTGCAGTTTTGATTGTTTGAGCAAATTAAGAGGCTGTTGTTTGAATATGCTGATAATATGTCACTTACTGTCCTAGGAGTACAGTAACTTGTTTTGCTTGGTTGCTTTGCTGAAATATTAGAACATTTTTAAGGAGAAACACTCAAAGATTAATTCTAAATTACTTGGTAGTTCAGAGAACATTTTGTTTACTTGGAGGACTGGCTGAAGAGATGAAATGTGTTGATTTAAGATTGAAGAATGATGCTTAGTGCTTTGGTGTGAGCCATAGTTGGTGGGGAAGAAGTTTCATCAATTTGTAATGAAATAGACTGCTGCTAGCCACAATGCATAAGGTGTGCCTTTTGACTCTTCTGTTTGACATCTCTGAGCTTCCGAAAGAAATTGTGAGGATATTGTGCAGAAGTACGACATGTGGTCTTTGCGAGTGTACTCTGCTGTTGCAGCTAGGGAAGCCTACCGAGAAAATAGCTGTTTTTGTTTTCATAAATAGTAGTTGCATTCATTAGTGTATTATACTGATTTAAAAATTAATGATGTCTCAGGGTGCCCATATGTTAGAGGAAACAGTTACAGAATACATCAGTCGTTATGTAAAATGTACTGGCTGTTAGTTTTCTATTATAATCTAGATTGGCTTTAAGTGTGTAAGTAACTGATAAAGTAATAACATACATCTTGGATGTAGAAAGTAGGAGGTGTTCCTATGATTCTGGCAACAGTGACTCTATAGAGGCAAAATTATGATTTGAGATACTAGTAAACTTTATTCAAAAGTATTCAGACTTTAGAAATGGTACTGGATATATGCTGTATATTTTGGAAACTGAATAAATTCTGAGAGTGTGCAAACACTGTCCTTTTTTTTGTGACTGGTACTCTGTTATCTCTTATGGCAAAATAGTTATAAAAACCCAGTTCTGTTCTGGGGTAAAAACTGGATGGAAAGAGTTCTTCCAAAAATTTGATGGCTGAGATGCAAGATGTTATCATTGCTGACCTTCTTGGAGAAATGCCAAGTCTTCTACCATGTTCTTTATTAAAACTCAGTAGGATTTTTGATTCTGTACCTGATTCTCAGTAGGTTATAAATAAAACTTTCAGAACATGTATTCAGAAATGGTGATCTGATGATAGTTGTCAGTTTTCTGCCACAAGAAGTATGAAAAGGATGTGTTATTTCCAGTTAGTTCAGCAGTAGTAGTGGCTTCCTGTTTTGTAAATGGGCACTATGGTTAGCCCAACTTGTCAGGAGAGAAGGCAGAATTCTGTCTGTACTGGAACACTGATCTTTTTTTTTCTCTTTCTTTTCAGGTTGTCACAGAATAAAATGGATGGTAGCTTTGATTGTGATTGTGGTGAGCTGGAGCCACCTGATCATTAACAGAAGGCATCTTTTGTAAATCAAGAGCTGCCAGTTTCCTGTTTAACTAGACTGTAAACAAAGGAGAGAAAAGGAAGAAAAGATAGTGCTTACCAGCACCATAGAATGACGCTGCTCAGGACCAGTCCAACACTGAATGTATCTGCACTGTGAGGAGGAGGATGTTAATAGAAGCCTATTACGTGCATATTTATTCACATTTTTGTTAAATGTTAACCAGTTTAGCACAGTAGAGCTGAGTGCATAGTATGTCATTTCATTCCGTTTGAGTTTCTTGTGAGTATTTTCTTTAATGTCTGCAGAAATGCTGCATCTTTCTTGAACTATGAATGCTGCAATCTTTCTATCTTCTGCTCGGTTTGAGTTATAGAGCTTGCAGGCTCTAAATTCAAGGGGACACAACAGGCCTGGCTGGCTCATAATGAAATGAGAGTGTCAAGAAACCATCTTGCAGTCAAAGCCAAGTGTTTCTTCTCCCTTTCTATAAGACCTTTCCTTCAGATACCGGTGGAAGTGTCTCTGCATGTTTACAGAAGCTTAATAGTTTGAGGAAAAAGAAACGTAAAGAAATTGAAAATGGCAGAAAAATTTGAAAGTCTCATGAACATTCATGGTTTTGATCTGGGCTCTCGGTATATGGACTTAAAACCACTGGGCTGTGGTGGAAATGGCTTAGTTTTTTCTGCTGTCGATAATGACTGTGACAAAAGAGTGGCTGTCAAGAAAATTGTCCTTACAGATCCTCAGAGTGTTAAACATGCTCTACGTGAGATCAAAATTATTAGAAGACTTGACCACGATAACATTGTCAAAGTATTTGAAATTCTTGGTCCTAGTGGCAGCCAGTTAACCGATGACGTGGGCTCCCTTACAGAATTGAACTGTGTTTACATTGTCCAGGAGTACATGGAGACAGATCTGGCTAATCTGCTAGAGCAAGGCCCTTTACTGGAAGATCATGCCAGACTTTTCATGTACCAGCTGCTACGTGGGCTCAAGTATATTCACTCTGCAAATGTTCTGCATAGAGATCTCAAACCAGCTAATCTTTTCATAAATACTGAAGACTTGGTGCTGAAGATTGGCGATTTTGGTCTTGCACGAATCATGGATCCTCATTATTCCCACAAGGTATGTGGAGAGTGAGACTAGTCAAAGCGATATACTGACAACCATGCCTTCTTAAAATAGGATCTCTCTCCCCTTTGCAGAATTAGATAAGACTCCCAGTCCTTGTCTAGGTATTTAAAGTAATGCTCACCTTAAATGATCAGTTGATGGCAGGACTCCAAGAGGGAATGTACTGATCTCACAGCTCAGTGTAGGGTGTGCTAACCTCCTCTTTTCCTGCTCCTGTCTCTTACTTGGTGCTTGTTAGGATCCTCTGAAGGGTGACTCACCTCATTTAAGAAGAGTGTCTTTGTATGTCAGTACAGCTGGTTTCTAGAACATCAGAAATATTTTGCTTTCATTGAAGTTCCAAGATTCTTATTCCTGCTATGGAGCCTGTTTCACTTCCTGGTTTTAGCCAGTTATTTTATTATACAAAATATCTGTCTGGAATACTTCGGGGTTACTAAAGCATAGTCCATAGAAGACCTCTTAATGGGTGGGATATCATGTTAGGGATCATGCAATAGAATTTTTCTTCATCTAGGAGTCTGGATTTTCTGAGCAGAAGTGAAATGCTTGCAAACAGAGCAAAACAGATCTTTGGATGGCATACTTTATCTCAGATGGGAACAGTTTAATTATTAGGACTACACAAGCGTAAAATTAAAAACAATATTTTAATTGTGTGTATTCAGAAAAGCAGAGCGTGCACAGTGAATTAAGACCCTGAGAGGTGTAAGTATAGAAGCCTTAGATAAGTTAAAAAATGGTGTTCGTCATAGTGACAAGTGTGGCTACTCCCTGGGATTTATTTAGAAATATTGTCTTCCCAGTTCAGGTAATGTTTCGTAAGGGAGTTCATTATTATCTCTTTATTTGTTTGCCGTCTAGAAATAAGAAAGCTTTTGCTACTGTCCCACATTTGATTAATAAATAATCATATTGTATGTTATTGCTGTTCATTCATAAAGATATTGCTATTCTGTTTGAAAGGTAGAAATAAATGTTATTTGTGTGCATGGTATGCTGAGTGAATGCTAGACTGGAGGATGGCGTGTGGTCTAGTGCTGTCCCCTTATCCCTAGGAGCTTATGTTAAAATACTGAAATAGGTAATGCATTAAAAATTAATAAATAATTTTAAAAAATCTTAAACGCAAGTAAGTTTTGGGGTTTTGTTTTGTTCTTTTTTTTTTCTTTTTTTAGGGCCATCTTTCTGAAGGATTGGTTACTAAATGGTACAGATCACCCCGTCTCTTGCTTTCTCCTAACAATTACACTAAAGCCATTGACATGTGGGCTGCAGGTTGCATCTTTGCTGAAATGCTGACTGGGAAAACCCTCTTTGCAGGTGGGTGGAATAAGAAAGTGTGTGTGTGTGTGTGTATTCCTAAAAGAAATGACAATACTTAATCTTGCTAAAGAAAGGTTGATTATCACAGCTAGTATCAATTCACACTTGCTGTTGGGATATGCTATTTTATTATACATTTATATAAGTAAACTATATATTGATGTATTCCTTTTTTTAAATTAGGAAATGCTTTAATTTCTGATAAATTTAGTTTAACCTAGTGAAAGACTAATTTTCCATACACGTGAGCACTAAATTAAATTGTTACTCATATCAGTTTGTATGTAGAAAAAGTTATTAGATGCAGAGGAAGTATTCTAAGTGGGCATGTGTTTTAGTAAAGTGATATACGCGGGAAGTATTTAAGAATGGTGAATGATCTGCGTATTGTTTTCTTAAAGATTTTAGCTGTAGTAGACCTATATTTAAAGTAGGTCTCATTTAAAGTGAGATCATTTCTCACTTCCTTATATTTGAAGTTATGAATAGGCTTTCCTCTCCCATTCCCAATTCTGTTTTGCTATCTACAGATTGTTTTGAACTAAGGAAATTCCCAGCTTCGGTCAACTTCAGTTCATGTCGTGTGTTTCAGTGGTACAAATGGGACTTTAAGTGGGACATACGTGATTTAATTTGGGATTTCAAATTCAGTGTGGCATACCAGGGAAACTTGTAACCTCCAAATGTTCCTGGCAAGATAGGAAGCAATGCTCTAGTCTTATCAGGTGTGCCTATGTTAGTATTTCAGTTAGGATCAGAAACACATTTTTTCGAAGCAAATCTCTTGCTCACAGTCCTGCACGATGTTGCTGATGAGCTCTACGTGCAAAATAGTCTTGCTAGATAAAATGAAGTTGCGTTATGCACTGTAGGAGCTTATCTGTTGTGCCCCACCTGCTGATGGGCGTTCAGCTCATGGGAGCAGATGAGCTAGTCTAGAGTAACCCCTCTGAAAAGCTTATTTTGTGGCCTGTGGGCCTTGGCAGCAGCTGTCTCCAATTTGCTCCTGGCTTTACTCCTGTTGGCCCACATTACTTGTATAGATAAAACCTCTATGAACTGAGCTTGCATTTCAAAGCTCACATTCCTTTAGAGACATGTGGACTAAAGCCACACCTCTGCAGTAATTCTTAGCTTTATACATCAAGATAATTAAGTTGAATGTGTTTTCTCATTAAACCTATTAATAGAATACTGTCACCTTGAAATCGTAATTTCATAGAAACTAGCAATTAATATGTGAAGAGGCTTTCTTTAACTTGCAATGAGTTGATAACTTTTTCAGTGAATAACTACTGGAGTAATATCCCTAGTGTATAAAATGTTCTGCTAATAAAAGATGTATTAGATTTCCACTGTGTCAGTACCTGAAAATGTTTACTGTTCTATTGGAATATAATGAAAAGTAGGGGAAAGCTTGTGAATTGTAGAATTTTTGCATCCAGTGATGCAGTTGGTATGTAACGATGTTATTAGCATTTTGACTTTTTTTTTTTTTAAGTACAATTTGAAGCAATGTGCTGATGCTGTGTTCTAGTTTGTGCCTATGTAAGAATGAATAAAAATATAAAGCTGTGTACTTGCAAGTATCAACTTGTTGCCTGTCAGTGTCTTCTATGCTTTTACTTACTCGGAAAAGTAAAACCAACAAACCACAAAAGCTAACTTACGGTTGTGATGTCTGCTGCCGTCTGACCCTCTGCTTGCTTTGGCCTTCGCTAACTGCTTCTTTCTCCCTCTGGGATCAACACGGTTTGGTCACCATCATCAAACACAGACGTTGTTTTCCTCCGGGCACTTTGTCCCTACCTGGGTAGAGTCTTAACATCTTGTCCAGAAACTGAGCTTCCTGTCCGTGATGGAAAAGGAATGGTCTGCTCTATTCTGAGCTTTGTGAACCCACTTAAGGTTTACTTTCTTCTATGAGACTAAGTGTACCGCTTAGGGAGGCAGGTTTTGCTTTTGTGGCTCCTAGGGATTTGTGGACCTTTGTTCTAGCTTTCTGGTTTGACCTTTTCTCCCCTCTTGCCAAACTGAAATATTGGATTAGATGTTCTGGATTCTATTTCAAAGACTGGATTAAACTGTTCTTAGAAGTAAAGCATAACACCAGATTATGCCTTAACTAATGAGTTGGTCAGTTTTCTGCATCTGCGTTTCAGACAAATACAGAAAGACAGTTGAGATGAATACTTGACCAAACATGAAGGCCAAATCGCGTTTTGTGATTCTAGTGAAATTCTCTTCAGTTCTTATGGCCTGTATTTAATCAAACTTGGCAGAAGTATTGCTGATCTTGTGTGTTTGTGGAGGTGGGGGTTAATTTTGATCTTCAGGAAGCAAGCTCTGAGTTCAGTTAATTGAGTTTTGGTATATTGAAAACTTAGTTGTTATGTATTTGCATCTTGGTTTATGGCAGCACATAGCCTACAGCTTGCCTAGTAATATTAAAATCACTTTATTTTACTTTATTTGAATGGGGAGTGAAGCATATAATTTCTGTTTATATATGAGGATACATAAAACTTGAAACTACTTGTTTTGTGAAAATAACTCTTCAAAAGAGTTTTTGATACATTAGTATTTGCCAGAGGTTTTTTGGTCTGATAGTTATTGTACAGCAATCTAGATTCTTGGCCCAGTCTCATCATAAAAATCTGAAGTTTGTAGGATTATGTGCCCTAGTTACATTTTTAAATGCATGTCTCTGAATTAGCAGTACCGTAGCTTTTTGGCCTGAAGAGAAGTGAACTTCTTAATGTCATACATTTGGAAAATGTTTGAAGATGTGGCTGTTAACCTATGCTAATGATCTGAATAAAATTCCTTTGCAAAGTTGTTTGAAGGGAAGGGTTTGATTAATTTATAACCTTCCTGTCTGCTGCCACTTGTGAATTATCCCATAGGAATTCTGCTTTATGAAAGACTTAATGGAATGAGATGAATAATGGTAGATTAAAATTGCAGAATACCTGGAACAAAGGAGGGAAGGGAAATTAAGTTAGGAATTTAATAACTATTTCAAATAACTTACATAATTCTTTCTTTCAAATTTTTTAATACAGAATTTTTAAAGTGGAATGAAAAAGCTGATTAATTTCAAAATGGGCATGACATGAAATAAAATAATTCATCAGATGCTATACTGTCCCTGATTTACTGTAAATCAGATTTTGTTATATCTTTTAAGTCATTTGTACTAGCCTGAAGTAGGCAGACAACACAACTTTTTCAATCCTGCAGATAACTTTACATTAGATGGTAGTGATTTGATTGGGGAATGTAGGTATTGGCCAAATTTTCCTTAGTGGTTTTGCCTCAGCTTTTATTTAAATCATGGCAGGTGTGTGGTAGGATGGCCACCGACTATTAAGCAAACTGCTGTAGCGAGTCTGTAGTGTATAGATTTTGATAGTGCAGTCTGGTTTTGACCCCGTTTGTTTTTGTACGTAATATCACATGCTTAAAACATTGCTAATGATTGCCAAAAGCTCCCTGGTGAAGGAAGGAAACACTTGCATACAGATAATCCTGTACATCTTCATCCCTTAGCTGCATCTTTAGGGTGGAGAGTGTTCGAGTGGTGAACAGTGGATGGCAGTGGAGAAGTTGCCTGTCTCTGTACACTAATGTTTGGAAATAAGATATCATTTGTTTGTTTGGTATATGCAGTGGATGCATTTCATTATAGTTTTTTTAAGCCCAGTGATACTTCAGAGACCTTTAGAAGTGAAATAACGTAAAATATTCTGTCATTACTTTATTTTAAAAAAGCCTTACTAAAATACTCTACTGTTCTATTGTGTAAACAGTAATAAACTGATTATATCTGTTTTCAAAGGCTTTGAAAAGCCTTTCTAAGGACTCTCACTGCTGACTGGTGGAAGTGTTGTCTTTAAAGTTTTTATTAGTGTTTGGCATCTAACATGTTTAGATTTTTTTTTCCCTTCTACTTTGAATTTTGTTTTAAAGCCTCTACCTATTTACCTTTTCATTGAGGCAGAGACTTATAGTATATTAACACTGCTCTTCAAAATATTTGATAATTTCAATTAAAATATAGTATTAGGTTGGGTATTTTCTCAGACTTACACTTCTTATCTGGCAGATATTTTTATCTTACATCTGACAGTAATAGAGGATTTCAGAGCAGAATATTAATATGAATGTGAGTAGTCTGTCAGGTCTCTAGCTGAGCTAAACTGTGATCCCTTTTATTGATAAGACTGTATAAATCAAAAATAGATCAAATGTTGAATGCATGAGGTAGATCCACTGAAAGGAGAAGGCTGCAGGATATTAGCAAAAAGATACAGTATTAATGCAGCACCTTATCCTTGTTTTTGACTTAGGAAAACTTAGGTTAGGTATCTTTATTGGTGTGCAGTAGCTCTGTAATTCTTCATATACTACACCATTTTTGAGAACTTCTGAGATCTAGTATCATACAAATGTGGAGCTTCAGACTTTCCTCTGTTGCAGGAGATAGTAGGCTTCAGAGAAAGTAGCTGCACAGAGTTCTTATGTCTTTCATATACAGGAATATATATCAGGAGTGTTTGAAGTTGAAATGACACCTTGTATTTTCTCTTGGTGCTTAGGTGCACATGAACTTGAACAGATGCAGTTGATTCTAGAATCAATTCCTGTTGTACATGAGGAGGACCGTCAGGAGCTTCTCAATGTAATTCCAGTTTACATTAGAAATGATATGACTGAGCCACACAAACCTTTAACTCAGTTGCTTCCAGGCATCAGTCCTGAAGGTAAGTTGTTCAGAAAGAATACTTTATCTTTCAAAAATCCTGAAGCAGTGGTGAACAACTTTACAATGCATATATGTGATTGAAAGAAGCAGATTTCATTCAGAAGAATCTGTACATTCTCTGAAGAAAAGTTGTTTTCACCTATAGTAAGAAACGTTTTAATTACATGATAGCTACTTGGTCATCTTTGGAGCAGAATTTTGCATCTCTGATGGACCTGTTCCCCTTGTAAGGCTGATGAAATTGCTCATATTTTGAGACATTAACACTCCAAATAAACATTGTAATGGAGTCAGTTTAAAAGAACTGTTTCTCAAAAAAAAAAAAAAAAGGAATTCTCTAAAACAAACTGTTTTGAATCTTAACTACTGACTGACTGCCCTGTTTAATGACAGTTATTCTTAGATATTGATTCCACTTGAAGCATTCTGTCTTTTGTAGTTTTTTGTTTCTAAACTAAATTATTGTTGATGTTAAATTGTCTGGCCTCCACTCTTCTATGTTTATGGCTACATAATATATTTTTGGCAGTATAATATGAGTAGCTGCAGAGGTGAGAAGTTAAGATTTTAAGCAGATGCATACCTGTAGAGCAAAGCAGTGCATCTTAACCTTAAATTCTAGGTGCCTGAAATCTCAGTTTTATCCTCTTTTAATTGTTACTTGCTTTTTTTTCTGCAGCACTGGACTTTCTGGAGCAAATTTTGACATTTAGTCCCATGGATCGATTGACAGCAGAAGAAGCTTTGTCCCATCCTTACATGAGCATTTATTCCTTTCCAACGGATGAGCCTATTTCAAGCCATCCTTTTCACATTGAAGATGAGGTTGATGATATTCTGCTGATGGATGAAAGTCACAGCCACATTTATAACTGGGAAAGGTAAGTTCATTGCATACTGTAACATGCAATGTGACTGAACTGTTGTGTGTTTGAACATAAACATGAATGTTGCTTCATGGGCATCATTTCCATTTCTGTTTGTTTCTTTTCAAGTCAGCCTGGGAATAAATTTTTCTTTCATTGTTGGTGCATTGGCATTGAGTTTGATTTCTTAGACTGACCTGGATAAGCTGATGGATTGCTGAAGTACAGTTGGATTCTAGAATCAGTAATTTAATCTCTCCACTACTTTTTCTCAAAAATACTTCTCTTTTAAAAAAGGTAAATTTAAAATGGAGTGTTAAACATGGATTGTTCTTGTCCAACACTTAGCTCATATAATGGTAAAGAGGATTACAGTAGTCATATTTAAACTCCCTTAAGTGTGCTTTAAGGAGAGATCTGTAAATGGAGTAAACTATCATACATAATTCTGGACTTAAATCTTTCAAATGTTCATATAGGGATTGCTTTATTCTAGACTAAATTAAAAACCTGAGTGGCGTCTGAATTTGGTTGAGGAAAATCTTTACGTATATTGAACTGTCAGTATTCTCTAAGGGTATTTCTAATCATAACTATCTGACTTGGGAGCTAGAAGGCTGTTTTTAGTTGCTAACACTTAGAAATTTGTTTTACAGATACCATGAAAGTCAGTTTTCAGATCATGACTGGCCTATTCATAATAACTACGAAGCTGATGAAGTTCAGCGTGATCCAAGGGCTCTTTCTGATGTTACTGATGAGGAAGAAGTGCAAGTAGATCCTCGCAAATATTTGGATGGAGATCGTGAAAAGTATCTGGAGGATCCTGCTTTTGATACCCACTTCTCTACTGAGCCTTGCTGGCAGTATTCAGATCACCATGAAAACAAGTATTGTGATCTAGAATGTAGTCACACTTGTAATTACAAAATGAGGTCATCTTCATACCTAGATAATTTAGTCTGGCGAGATAGTGAAGTTAACCATTACTATGAGCCCAAGCTTATTATAGATCTTTCAAACTGGAAGGAACAGAGCAAAGAGAAGTCTGATAAGAAAGGCAAGTCTAAATGTGAAAAGAATGGATTGGTGAAAGCTCAGATAGCACTTGAGGAAGCATCACAGCAGCTTGTTGAGAAAGAAAGGGAGAAGAATCAAGGATTTGACTTTGATTCGTTTATAGCAGAAACCATTCAGCTTAGCTTACAACATGAATCTACTGATATTGATAAATTAAATGACTTGAATAGCTCAGTGTCTCAACTAGAGATGAAAGGATTAATACCAAAGTCGGTGAGCAGAGAGAAGCAGGAAAAAGGAATGGCTAATTTGGCACAGTTAGAAGCACTGTACCAAACTTCTTGGGATAGTCAGTTTGTAAGTAGTGGGGAAGAGTGCTTCCTCATAGACCAATTTTGTTGTGAAGTAAGGAAAGATGAACAAGCTGAAAAAGAAAATACTTACACCAGTTATTTGGACAAATTTTTTAGTAAGAAAGAAGACGCCGAAATGCTAGAACCTGAGCCAGTAGAAGAGGGTAAGCCTGGGGAGAAGGAGAGAGAAGAGAGCTTTCTCAATAACAGTGGAGAACTCCTCTTCAACAAGCAGCTTGAGGCTATAGGTATTCCTCAGTTCCACAGTCCTGTTGGTTCACCCCTGAAATCAATACAGGCCACGTTAACACCTTCTGCTATGAAATCATCTCCCCAAATTCCCCACAAAACATACAGCAGCATTCTGAAACATCTAAATTAAAACACTCAGCAGACATTTCTTTTATATTCATGAGGTGTGTTTGTCTTTTTTTTTTTTTATTACTAGTGTAAGTAATTTTTTTACTTGAATCAGATGGTGTAATTTTGGTATGGATTTCATTAGTTTTCTGTTTACCATTGTTTTTACAATCCAGAATTACTTTCTATACATAAGTTAGTTTTTGTTTTTAAACTGGCATGTCGTTTGCACACAAAATTAAAGAATAGAGCAAAATAATGCAAAATGCAGGAGGTAACAAAAATGCACTAAACCAAGTTAAAAAAAAATTCTTTCAGAAAAACAGTGTCCATGTTTTGCAGAAAAAGAATCTTGCCTTGAAATTTACACAGTGAGAATGTACATAATTGCATGAAAATATCTATTTTTCCCAAAACATTTTTCATTCATGTGTATTTTAGAGTTTTTCATACTGTACACATTTCTTAGACACATGATACCAGCAGCAACTGAAATGAATGCAGAATTTGGTACGCATGTGTTATCTACCTCAAGGTAACAGCAGTATGTGGCAAAACATTAACCACCCATAGTGCTTCTCATTATGCACTTCTATTTAGCCAGCATTATTGTAGTAGTTATTCTGATTGAAAATCATTCAATATTTATAAATGTTCTGGTATGCATTCTTTATAGTGAAGTGTTAATATGCAGCACTTTTATTTATTTTAGCAAATAAGTATATTTCTGTAATTAGAGAAAGTCAACTTAATTTGAGTTACTTTTCAGATAAAAAGTTTTTGTTTAGCACTATGGTTTATTGCCTACATAGCTGAATATATATTAACATCGGCTTATTCTGAGGCTATCCAATACATCTTTCTTGTTTCGTTTTTCATTTCAAGTAAAGCACTCACTGTGTATAGGAATTTGTAATTGGAGGTGCTTGATCTCTACAAAAGAAATTAGGAATTGCTTTATTATAAAATGCTCCTAGAAGTCTTAATTGTGTTCATTTTTTAAAAAAATTTTGTAATGTTAGTTGTGTGCATGGAAATAATTAAGGTACAACATTACTGTAGGTTAAAGTTCTATATGGTGAGACATTTTGTTTTTACTGTATGTTTTTACTGAATGATTCCTGTCCCTCTCCCTACCTCCATCAAAAGCAAGCATGAATAAAATTAGGTTAAATATAGCATGTAGCATCTCAGTCTTTTGAAAATTTGTTTTACCTTCTGATTTTTTGAAATACTGGATGTATCATTGGCTCCCCTGTTTAAAACAAAAGACAAATAAAAACATGGCCAGCAAATATGAGTGTTGTTCGTGATGCTTTGTCCAATGAGAAATAAATACCTGCCACAGTAATACAGCTGTCTGTATTACAAATGAGTCAGTAACTCGGAGGTACTCGAGGAAGTGTGAGCGGTTCTGTTGTAGGCTGCCCTTGAACTGCCTGCTGCTGGGGACGCAGAGCCCTGCTCGTAGACTCCGGCGGTCCAGTGCTTCTGTTCCAGTGTGGATGGCTGCAGCCTGCCCCTAAGAATCTTGTGTAATGGTGTGTCTATAAAAGCGTAAATACGCAGTAGCATCTATAACCATGGCTCTTAAAAAGTCAATTGAATTCTTGAGTTTGTGAGCATTACTGTTTCATCAGCTATTTAGATGGAATATTACCCAAGTGGAAGAACCACTGAAAGAACATGTGAGCCTTGTCATGTCATTGGCAACCTCAAGTGAAGGTGAACATATGGGTCCCTCAGCCAAGAAAATGACTGGAGTGCTTCCATAAGGCAATTTTGGAAGTAGGGCCAGGAACAGCTATTGGATGTTTTGAAGCGTGCAGGCTGCATTTCTGATCCAACAGGCCTTAGGAATAGTAGGATGTGCTACTTTTTCCATAACGATATTTTAGTCCTTCCAGCTTTTTCCAGCCCCATTCTTCTGGCAGGTAGCAGAGCCTACAACTCTCTTCAAAGGGGGAGCTGTAACTTGAACGTGGCAGAACATGGTCACTGCGGGAGATGGGCCTCAGTGGTATTACCAGACACATTGTGTAACTGTTTACACAGCCACATTTCATGTGTAGGGAGCTGTGAGGAGGAGGAAACATCCATCCTTTCTCCTAGGGGAGGGACTGCTTGGAAGTGGTGTGATAGTCTGGTTCTTCTGAGATTGGATGAAAGCAGTGGGTGGGACACACTTAGAGACTAGAAACAACATTCAGCCTAAAGACACTTTGTGGTTTTTTTAAACAAGAAAGCAAATAGTGCACAAGAAGTTTGTGACTGTAGAACAGGAGCATTTTGCACTCGTGAGCAGGGAGTTGAGGTCAAGCCTAAGTCCACTGCAGTGCTTCACTGCCTTTGACATCTAGCTGTGCTGGGAGAAATGCTGTGCAGATACTCTGGCTTCTTTGGGTGAAAATAGTGCTCTCAAAGAGGCTGCATTCACTGATACTGGAGGGTACAGCACGTCTACCTTGCTGCTTAAGTAGAAGTAATTTCTTGTGTGGAGGTGAGCAAAGAAAGTGGAAGCGCTTCGTAAAGATCAGGCGAGCTTAAATCTACGGCTAGAAAATGAAGATAATCAGAACATGGAATTTGGTTCTCCCTAGACAAAATACAGAAGTTTGGATTTGGGAGAACAGGCAGAAAGTGCGGAGTTTCAAGGAGCATTCCCAGGAGTGAAAGGCTGTTTCTGCCCTGCACTCGTCAGCCATGCCCATCCCTGAAGGAGAAAGTATGACACGAGTAGTTCTTCAGCTGTGGCCTGGCAACTGAACTGTCTAAAACTGAATTATGGAAGAAGCTTATCTCATACATTGAAATAAGACTTCCTTCACACTGCTGTTACGGCCCGAGGAGCGGATCCCTGCTGGCCTTAGCGAGGAGCACAACCGGTGCACGGAGCCGGAGGCCGCCCAGCAGCCTCTGCAGACCTGCTGGGAACGGAGGCAGACGGGCGGCTCCACAGCCCATGCCGCGGCTTCGCCTCAGCCCTCGTTACTCGCCCTAGTTAGGGGAAAATTAGTTGGATGTGTCTACCTATGCAGCAATGAGACCTCTGTTTGCAGCTATGTTTGTGTATTAAATACATGCTTTTAGCCTTGTTTTTACCTTGTTTTTCTGTTTGTTTTGCTATTGTGGTTTTGTTTGCTGTGCTTGCAGAGGTTGTTAGAGCTTTGTCTGTTACATAAATTGGAAGTCCTGCTAAATTCTCACTTCAGTCTGGCCTATTGCCTGGAGGTATTATTTTAGGACATTTTTTTTACTGCCTTTTTTTACAAGGTGGTGGAGGAAGGGCTTTACCTGGCTTCCTGCTTGCAGTGTTTTTCCTCCATATGGCCCTGGTGCGGATCTGCAGCTCTTTGGGTTCTTTTCTCCTCCCCTTTCTTCTAAACTCTGTGGGGTAGCAAGTTTTTCCAAACGTGGACTTCTTGTAGTCACTAGTCTCCGGGCGCATATGCTACAAAATTCAGGGAGATTTTTAGTTAAGTTCCTGAGAAATCAGTGGCATGCTGCTCTGCAGATTGTTTCAGCATGCAAGTCCAGGGGAAGAACATCCCTGAACTGAATCTGTTCTCACAAACTTTTTTCGCTGTATTTATGACCATGTTGCTGTTCTACTGCTGAGATTTGGAAGTGCTTGTCAACATTTCAGGGTTTGCACATAATTAAATAATAAAAATGTCTGTATTCATTGAAAGATAGTCACAGCAATCCTGAACCAATTTCTTCTTTATTCCTTTAATTATTTTTATGCTTACATAATCTTGCAAGTTCTCATCTGCTGTTCCACCACGGTTTGCGTCAGACTGAAGTAATGCTGTGGTGTATTTAGTAACAAGCTGTATAATCAATATCACCATTTATACCTAAAATGCTTATGCTTTCATTCAAGTGTCTCTATATTTAAAATGGTAATCTACTTTACTCTGAGTGTTATTTGAGAACTCCTTAAAATATTGACTGTTGAAAAACTCAATGGCTTCCTTCTTTTGCCTGGGAATTAGTAACAGTAAATTTGCATGCACCAGACAGAATGTGTGTGTGTGATAGCACATGTGGACATGCGGATAACTGGGTTCCGCACCATTCTGTAAATAGTTTTGTCAATAGCTGGCGATAGTTGTTTGCATAATGTAATCGCTTTTTCTCTGGAAATGCTCTTTTGCATCCTGACTGCAAAGCAGGCCTGCTATAGTGAACACTGATAATAACATTCCTCTGGTAATCTCTGTGCTGTTCTGCTGCAGCCAAAATTACTTTTAACCTTTATGTCACCTACCCAGAATGTTACAGCTGTTATGAAAGAAGAAAGTATGGTATTTTTGTGGTTAGGTGCAGGACATTGAACTTCTGACTTGTCTGGGTTCAGAGCCAGCAATGTCATTCCCTTGCACAACCCAGTCACACTCCCTGACAAGTTTCCTCTTTCGATAGAAGAGTCCCCTGTGATACAGAGACTACCAGGCACTGGCAGATATGTTCCCCGGGAAGCCTCGAAGAAGCAAGTGTTATTCGTATTGTTTTCAGGTGAGATTACAGAAATTTGTATCGTTTTTTTCTGAGTGATAATGAATTCCTTCTTGCCCCAGAGCACCACACAGCATGGCGGTGCATCATACGGTCACCTCTGACTATAGCATCTCTCACGACAACAGCAGGGTTAACAGATTCCTCCACTACCAGCTGCAGTGAAGGTCCCTTGAATAAGAGCAGGGCTATACAGAAAGAGACGTGCAGAAAGACCTTTCCCCTGCACACCTCGCTTGTGTGCGTTAAGCTACCTTTATTATTAGGCTACTCTATACTGCTGTTTCTGTAGTAAGGAATCATCACTAGATTTTTTTTTTCTTAATTTTTGGTTTTGTTTCATAATTGGTAGAGGGCTGATACATTGTGTCCTAATTTGCTATTCTTCCAGATTATTTGTGCCTTCAATTACAATTTTGATTTTTTTTGAAATTTCTTCTAACATTTGGTTTAGGCTTAGTATATTCTTCTAGTGATCATTTGGGACTGGGTACAGTTCTAGATATGTAGGTTGTGTCCTGTCTTCTTGGGTAAAGATTATTGAACAATCTCAGAATGGTTTAATAAAATACAGGCTTTTCTTTATATGTGAATTTTGCCTGTTGCTCGAGGTGTACCCCAAGGCGCTGGTGCTGCAAATGGTGGCGGACTCTTGCCACACTGGTCCTGCCATGGGTGGTGCCAGAGCCACCAATCCCGTCCTGCTGAGCACCGTCTTGCTCAAAAAGGGTCTCTGCAGCACAGGTGTGGTCAGGCCAGAGCTGCTGTTTTACAAGGCGCTTGATCTTAATCCGCTTACAAACACGGCTGGAGGCTGCGGCCTTGGAAAGACTTTACGTATGGATGTTCTGCGACCAGACTCCGGTAGTAAAACGTCGTTTTCTCATTCAGTACCATTGAGGATTTGATTTGAGGTGGATTGGAATCTAAATCTTCAGTGTCAGTAGCTGTTTAAAGACAGCATTTCCACTTAATGCCTTTCTTGAATTTCAGCATTTTTAATTCTTTAAAGCCGTAGAACTAAGTAACCGATTTATTATGACTTCTGTGTTTCTGTTTGGCTATCAATTTAAACAGTACAGTTCTTGAAATAGCTGGATAGCTAGCAGGGACATTTTTTAAAACCTATGATTAAAAAAGCAGATGGGTTTAGTTTTTTTATTTTGTGTCATGTCTGCCTCTCCGAGATTTTATTTTTTCCTACGAAGTTTCCTAGCAAATTCAGTGTTGATACATATTGAAAGATTAAGTTACTTCTACATACTTGATTATCCTCTGGACATGTACGTGTGACATTTTGCTGATTTTCCGTGATGCTATGTTTTCCCTTCACCGCTGGTCACACGCTGCAAATGCTGTTTTGCCCCGGCTGGCACTGACGGTTGAACACAACCTCCTCCAGCACGCGAGGTCCTGCCCGCCGCTTGCCCCGGGCCTGCAACCGAGGCCAAAGCCGGCTGCCGCTGCAGGGACGCGGGAGAGCGCGGTGAACGCCGGCACCGGGAACACCAGCCCGCTGTGCTGCAGAGGAGCGCGACGCGGGAACGCCCGCCTGACCAGCGCCGTGCCGTGCCGTGCCATGCCGTGCCACACCGTGCCGTGCCATGCCGTGCTGGCCGGCAGCCCCTCGCCCCAGGCCGGCCGTCGGAGCCAGGCCGCTGCCGCCGTCGCCGTTGCACAACCCCCAGCACGAGGCAGGTTTCCAGAGAGACAAGGTACAAAACCTTATCGCGATGGGCTTGGGAGAGGCGAGCAGTGCCAGCGGGGCGGCGGAGCCTGGCGCGAACCCTGGAAGCCCGGGGCAGCGGCGGGCTGCCGGCGCCAGCAGGCTCGCGTTTCGCAGCCGCGGCCCAACGCGGTGCGGGGCCCCGCCGCGCTCGCGCTCCGTCCTCGCGCCCTGCCGGTTCCTCCCGGCCCGCTAAGGCAGTGGGCCGGGCTGGGGCCGGGGCCGCAGCGGGGCCCGGCCCGCTCCTCCTCCGAAACACTGCCGCTGGAGATTTCCAGCCGGGCCGCCAGCAGTTGCGGCGTGTGTTGGCATGGGCAGGAGGAAAAAGCTGATGAGAAATAGGAAGATTAAAATAACCGTGGTGAAAACAGGATGTTGGAAAGCTCGTAACAGAGAGGCAATTCGGCGTCGCCTGAAGACGGGCGACGCGGAGCAGAGAGGCTGTCAGACACGCGGGTCTGCCAGGGCTCCCTGGGGAAGGGCGCCGCGCGGCCCGGCGGCCCGGGCCCCCGACAGGCACCAAACAGCCCCCGGGCGAGGGCCGCTCCGTCGGGGCCGGCGAGCTCACCGCGGCACCCCGGTCTCCTCCGAACTCCGGCGCAGCACCAGCAGGGCGCATCGCTGCCGGCGGGGCGGGGGCTCAGCTCGGCCACCGCTGCTCCGCGGGCGCCGCGTAGGCCCTGCGGCGGCCCGGCGGGGCCTCGCTGCGCTTTCCTGACGGATCTGCCCGCTCCTTTTCGGATCAGTGCTCTGCCTAATCCGGGTTCGTGGGGGGGCCCGCGTTGCGGCTACTTCCTACGGGCTCCGCTTCTCTCATTCCACGCTCAGTGAGACAGCTTTGCCCTCCTGCTCCATAAAATCATCCAGATTATTGTTCACAGACGATGACTGCGTCACTTGACTTCTGGGACAGGTAAGGACTAATACAAGGTGAGGTAGTGCTCAAAGACGAAATAAACGAAATACTGAGCTGGCGTAGCGGCCCGGTTGCTCCGGGAGCTCGGGCAGGTGACGGACAGATCCGCCCTGCGGGTCCCGCGGGAGCAGGCGGGGGCCCAACCCTCCACAGTCGGCCCCAGCACGTATTTTTCCTGGCTGAAATGAGAAGATGATACCCATATTTTTAGCGTTAAGGTCTGCATTGCTGCAGGATGTGATGTGAATTTTGGCATCTATTTCAGGCGCTGAAGATCCCGCTGCGGTGAGCAGGAGGCAAAGGCAAAGCCCCCGCCGCGGGGGCACCCCGCCGCGTGCCGCAGACGTGCCAGCAGTCCCCAGTCCCCCGGGGCAGGGCCGGGGACTGCCTCGTGCCGCTGCCTGTGGCCAGCCGTCAACAGCGCCAGTTAACAGTCGCTTTAAATATTTGGCTCGCAAGTCCCTCCCAGCACCACTTTAATCCAGTTTACAATGTCTGGCTCAGCGACACGTGACAGGAATTCGCCCCGGGACGTTTGCCCCGGGACCGGCGGGGAGCTGGGCGCCTTGCACGGCCTCGAGGGAGGGCGGGCGCCAGCGCCGGCGTCCGAGTGAGCCCCAGCGCCCGGCGCAGGCCATGCGGCGTGGGCGGCAGCGGGGGCTGCTGCAGAGCGGATGCGGTCAGCGCCCTCGCCGAGGCCGTGGCGACGTTCCCGTAGCCCCGGGGCTTTGCTGCGCCCGCTGCGGGGCTGGCCCTGCCCTTCGAGGAGGGCTCCGGCGCTGGAGGGACCCGTGTCCTTGCTTTCAGAAACAGGGCGGAAATAAAGGAGTAGAGAGGCAGGAAGATCTGGTCCAGGCTGAGGGAAGATCGGCGACGCTAGTGTAACCAAAACGCTGCAGTTTCTGGCTCAGACTCCGTGACTTTGGCCGACAGAGCGCTCCAGGGGTGGCGTCCCGGCTGTGGGGGCTTCGTGGCGGGAGCTCCCGCTCGTTCTCCGTTTTTGCCATTTCTAACACCAGGAAAGCAAGAGTTGGAGGGCATCGGGCCCCCTGGGCTGCGCAGGGACGTGGTCGAGCCTTTCAGCGAAGCAGGTCGTTCTGGCATATAACGGGAAGCAAATCTTTTCATGACCATGGTAAGCACCAAGGCCAACTTCTGCCGGTAGGTGGGCATAAACCCGGGGCAGTTCAGCTGCCTGCTGAGCAGTTACACATGTACTTTATGACCATTGCCACCATTTTTCCTCCCCTCCCTCCCCTCCGGGAGGGCTCGGGGAATAATTAATTCATCAGACAATATTGCCGCCCCAGCACCACAGCGAGCTGGCCTCTTTATGTTGCTAAATATTCAGTTCCAGTTAGATGCTTTCTGAATGCGCAGCGGATTTCTGAGAATTACATTCCTGTTGCTTAAGCGATGTCAGTAATGTTCCCAAATGCGGTAGCGCGACGTACTTCAAGGAGTTCGGCCGCCGTGCTGCATGCCCCTCTCTGCTGTGCTGCCAACGCGCCCAGAGCACTCGCCACGGGTGCAAATTTCCCCACGTGAACACAGCAGTGAGGAAGGGGAAACTCTCCCCGTAGCGAAGTACTCTGCTGTTGTTGAGGTGTTGTGGAGGGAATGCAAAAAGCCTTGCAGGAGCAGCTGCATGCTGAAGCTTTGATCGCAGCTGTACCTGGCAGGTACTGGGCACCGAAGAACCCCTCCCCCTCCAAAACCTTAAGCCAAGGGATTTAAGCGGGGCCTTACGTAACGTGCTTTTAGTGTTTCCAATAGAAATAGGTGCTCTAAATATAAAAGGTTTGCAGATAAAATGGGCTTATATAAAATGCTTCTACTTTTATATAACGCTGGCCGGGGCGGGGGCACGCGTGGTGCCCGGCGCTTCCGAGGAGCGTGCAGGGCCGCTCGGGCGAAGGGCGCCCGGGGCATTTCGGCCGCAGACCGCGACCGAAGCTCGGTCCCCTGCGGCTCGGGCCCGCTCGGGGCCGGCGTCAGCGCGGCGTTTTGGTTAGAGCCCCTGCTCTCCCCGCCTGGCTCCGTTACGCGATCAGAGGCCGTGACTGTGGCCAGGCACAAATACCTGCGCGATACTGTCCTCGCTGCGTAAAACAAGGGTTGCTAAGTTACAGCGCTCGAGTATGTGAACGATATTTAGGAAAATGTTACACAACAGCCTCCAGTGCAGCCCATCGAACATTTGGTCTTAGGAGAACACCTGATTACCGAGTATTTTTAGCTACTGACATGTGTACAACACACGCATATAATTATATATAGCTATATATAGCTATGCCTATCTTGTTTATACGCATACACACATGCACGCGCACACATGCACACATTACACACACCTTATATAAGAGGAACAAGAACACATTTTTTTAAGCCACAGAACATTTTTACAGTGGAACAGCACGATTGGATCAATATGAGCTATCTCTCTTGCCATTAACGTTTTCACGTAAATTAATGCTTATTTATTTCTATATAGGAGAAACCCTTCTGACAAGGAAGATGCTTTTTAATGTGGAAACACAACTGTCAGCAGCCTACATTATCTCTGGTGGGGCCCATCATTCCTCCAAGTAACGTTACTTCATTTCTAATGCGGATCAGTTGGAAGACACTTGCTCTGATCCGCTTTCGTCAGTCACAGAAGGCAAACTTGCCATAAAGAAATTGTACGTATGACCTGTGAGAGTGACTATTGCCTTTTCATTCTTGGTCTGCATTTTAAAACATTTTTTTAAATAGAAGTTTGTTTCTGTGGTGCATTAAAGGGGAAATGAGCCATCCATCTTGTCTACACTGTGCTTGCTTCTGCTGGGAAAGTCATTCCCCGCAGTCTTGTGGAAAACTCTGGGTCAGGAAGCACTTGGGCTATCTCCTAGATCTGGACCTGCAGCAATTCATCAAGCACTTCAGATCTGGGAACAAACTGTTGTCTTTAGTGCAAGTCCTTCTGACCCCCAAAGCCATCAAGTAAAGTCATACAGCTGTTTTTTTTTTTTTTAACTGTGCTTTTTTAAAACAAAAATAGCTCTACCAAGCTGTCACAGAGTATTTCATACCTCCCAGCACTGACATGGCCTCAGCAGCCCTGCGTTAGAGGCTGTGTCAGAGCTTTGAGCTCTTCTTTGAGGTTCACCAGTGCAGCCGGCACCTGGCAGCTTTTTAAATTCAGACAAGAGGCTGTCGTTAGCACGCGGAGGGCTTGTAGGGGTCTGTATCATGTACGGGTCTCTGGTGGGGAACAGCACAGCAGGGGGAGAGCCCGAGATCTCCTTTTGCTCAAGGAACAGGCAGCTCGGAGATGGATATGCAACGATTTTGAGGTTAGAGATGGAGCCAAGACGAACTACAGAATTTGCTGTATTCCTGGATACACAAATCCCTACGGCTGGGAATGAGGCTTGGTGGTCACGGTGGCGGGGCCTTTCTGCGTCATGGTGAGTGCTTGGTAAATAGTAGGTTACATGGGGAATAAGTCCGGCCTAATGGTGGCCCTAACCCTGCCTTTAACCTCATCCGTGACAGAAGGACCAGTTGTGATGGTAAAAACGAATGCAAAATCCTGTTTTTTTGTCAACCCTGCCACCAATCCCAGCTCTTAACAGAGAAGGCAGCAATAAGCTGGGCTTTTGCCTCATCACATTCCCAAATACGAGCCCAAACTCTACACTAACCTTAGGTCTGATGCCGCCGCAGGGACACAGGTGTGGGGAGCAGGCTTATGGCAGTGGCCATTCACTGTTAATTTTCACAAAGTTTAGAGTGTTAGAATGAGGGTGGCTGTTTTATCAGACATTGTAAAACCTCATTTCAAGGTATTTTGTAGTGGACTGAATGGCTCTAGCTGCATCTGAGTTCAGGTGAAAGTTAGGGTTACAATCCAGGAAAATACACATCTGAGATCCTGGGTTAATGCCAGGCATTATAGACAGCGAGCAGTGGCTGTTATTACAGCCTCATGCCCAAAGCTAGCCAGACCAGTAAGATGAACTGGAAACTCAAGCTGAAAATGATAAAAACTGAAATGAAACAAAGCCAAATTAATATAATACTTGAAATTAGACCTAGAAGTAGGATTTAAAAGGAAAGAGGACAGATCAAATAATAGGGAATAATCAAGTCTTTCTGAATCACTTCAAGGGTGTTACACTCAGATTTCAACTTTGTGAAAATATTTTGTAAAAAATTTGAGTTTGCAGAGATAACCAGCTTTTCTGAGAAGTTCCTGGCAGCTCCAGGGGCATTTTCCCTGTCCTCTCTGTGCTGGAGTCTCAGCCTTGGCAAAGGGCGGACGCTGCTTCTCTGCTTCCCGTGGCCTGGGGAAGGGACATGGTGCGTTTGCAGCTCCCGGAGGGCCCCCGTCCCCCATGCAGCACGGACTTCTCAGTCAGATAGCCTGGACACAATACACTTTTAAGCACAGACGTTGCTTTACCCTTTATCAATTTTTGCCTCTGCATTTTCAGTAAGACCGTTGCCCGGTTTCATAACCCAGCATGGGTGCTTGGATACCTACCTCAGCTGCGAAGGGCCTTTGCACGGTGCAGCTTCGCCTGCAGAGCTGCTGGTGCCCTGGGGCACTGGTAAAAAAGCGCAGCCCCAAGGACTGTCTAAAATAAACCCTGGTCTGCCCCCAGCCTGTTTGCAGCAGCGTGAGCTGGCAGCCCGTCTGCCACAGCCGCCCTCCGGGCACCGACGAGCCCTCCTGCGCCCGGAGAAACTCGCCGCCACAGCGCCCGCGGGAAATGCGCTCACCCGCCCGGGACGGTCTGCTAGGGGAAGCTCAGTGGGTTGTTTCTCTCCTTCCGCTTTCTGCCTGGTTTAGTGCAGAAAGAGCTTACGTGATGCTGGAAGAGGCAAAACCACAGACTGCCATAAACACGGCTCTGAACTGGTACAGTTTGTTCCTCTGGGAGGAAGGAAAAGATACACTGGCATAAGGCACTTAGACTAATGTAACTGAAACCACCTTCAACTTACAACTAAGACATCTGTATTAGTATAGAAAAACTCCTGTTTGCAACCAAGATGTTTGTAATGGGAGAAACAAATAATCATATAATCAGGGCCCTAGTGAAGCCTTCTCTCCTCCCCAAATGCCGGACAACATGCCAACGCAAGGCAGGAGCAAAGTCCAGCCTGCTCTCTGTGCAGAGCTGCTGTGGCTCCCAGGTAAGGAGCAGTAACCCTTGCTCTATGCGTTTGCCACTTGTGCTGCTGCTTCAACCAACTCTTCTGCTGGTTTTCAGGTGCTCCGTCAGTGGGATGGTACAGGAAACTTTCTGGCAAAGGTGACAGGGATGAAAAACATGATCAAAGGATCGCAGCTGCAGGAGAGGGCGGCTAAGAGCTGGCTGCATGTTTGCATGTCACAGTTATGCACCTCTGAGGCTTCCTGGGGATGTTTTGATCTCAAAACAAGCAACGTTATCTTGCAAAAAGCCCCGCTCATCTCGCTTGGGCAGAGCACTTCCCAGTCCCCCAGACAGAAACACAGAGTGGCATGAGGCTCACGTATTGACAGGGCTTCTTATTTTAGGAGTTTGACATTGATGCTTAATACAGGGAACCTGCAAGGGACCACAAAGTGCTTTTCAGTAACTTGATTCAATATACACCTGCTTTTGCACTAGCAACACTTTTCTCCCAATCCGCCAGCTAACCTGAGACGACGCAGAAGGGACCTGCCGTGCTTGCAGCACCATGCTGACATGAGGACACGGTGTGCCACAGACTCCCAGGGCACTGTCAGAGGAACCATGGCCTTGCAGGAACACGTGGACCCAGTACAGCTCCCACTTCATGCCCTTGGGTGCTCGGTGTCACGGTATGTGATGGTAAATGGCTAGTTGTTTGCCAGAGGTAGTTGTCATCTTTCTGTAGGGCCTGTGGCACAACGTAAGAAGTTGGCCTGAAGTGCTTGCAAACACAGGGTTAGTGCTTTCACTATTCGCATTTGCACTTGTAATTCGTTAAGGAAACCAAATTTCAGTTGCAGTGATTGGCCCACAAAAACAAGCTGCCACTAAAAATCTATCCCTTCTATTCACACTGTTTTATTGTATTTCTGAGAACAGGGTTAATAACGTGGCACCTTCTTTTCCACCTGAAGGTTAAACAAGAAAAAAATGAATGTTAAGAAGGTTGCTAGAAGATTTTTGCTTATTTTTCCTAATTCAATGTTGCAGGATAGAGCAACTCAGCATGGGCATGTGCGTAAGACAATAAGCCACCCTCACTAAAATAGCAAAATCTTCATCCTTTTTTTTGGCCAAACAAGCAAAGTGTATCCAGATTCACAGGCCAACCATCACGTGAGCTATGCAGAGACATGGAGGGTATAACTGAGGCTGTGAAAGGGTGGTGGCTCCGGAGCGCAGCCGCCTTCCTCGGCAGCGCCCCGGGGCAGCCTGAGCCGTGGCGCTGTCACTGCTCCTTGTGGCATCTGCAGGAGTCTGGTGGAGGCCCTAACTTGACCACTGTGCGAGTGCTGCGGTGTGACAGATCCTGTTGCCAAGCATGCTTTTACTAGTAAGCCGTATTAGCTCATTCTAATGCAGTACTCACTCGACAGCCGCTCCTTCCTGGCCCTCTTTCTCTTCCAAACCCCCGAACCAAAAGAAACCCACAGAAGGGACAGATGCTGAAGAGCCCCCAGGGTGCCGCAGGCAGTGGCAAGACTGGTTTGGGGGCCTCTGTCAACAGGCTGCACAAAACATGCACAAAGTGGAACTGAGATAAGGCAGAAGCTCACCTGAGCTGCCGTGGGGGCAATGCCGCTGCCCCCTGCGGCCGCGGCGCCATGGAAGCCCGCTGCTGCAGGGCCCGCGGCAGCGTACCCGGACAGGACAAGCTGCAGCGCATCACACCAGGAACTCACCGTTCAGCAGAAACACAGCCACCAAGTGAAATCGCCACAGCTCTCCAAGCTTTTAGCAATGGGCCATGTTACTTGCCACAGTTGCTTACTGTTTTAGGAGCTCGTTGTAAACATGCAAAGTCATGTTTACATGACATGAAAGTAGCCCAGAGTACCCATATTTCCATTTCTCCAAAGGTCTCTTGCAATTTGTGCATGCATCAAGTGAAACCATCAGCTGTCGAGGACATTTCCCACATTTCTATTGCTTGCCCACAAAGCTAACTTTACAGCGTTGTTCCTTCCACCTGCACATGCACAAGCTTGCATTTGCAATACAATTGAATGTCTGCAACTGTGATGGAAAAAAGAAGGCATTTTACTGGCAAAAATACTCAGGTGAATGCTTTTGCAGGCACAAAACGAGAAGCTGTTTGGTGCCCAGGTAACAAATGACTTGGAAGGACTCTGGGTTGCTATGGAATAATCTACCGAATTCAACTCATGAAAGCTGACAGCAACGTTTCTGAGATAGACATCACCACTGAGAGCAAGACAGCTGATGGCAGAGAGGACCCACTTTGAGGGAGCAAATCTTGGCTGTTTTTGCAAAAGGAATGACATGCATATTTCAGCATAAAACATCAAGAGCAACTACTAGAAATTTGGCAACATCTGGTTTTCAGTGCTGAATACATGCCAGCTTGCTAAGGCAATATGGTACAATTTTAGTAGATGGGAAAAAAAATAAAAAGGCAGTTTGTGTCTATGTCAAATATACTTGACTTGAACTTAGACAACAGCAAACAGGTAGTAGCCTCAACCTGCTCCTAACACAGCCTGAATTCAAACTTACCCTCTTCCCACAGTTTGCTAAGTACAAGCAATATAAACAACAGAAAACCAGCAACAACCTGTGCTCATGCTTGAATCTGAATATTTCGAGCATTTTTCCTGAGCGATCAGGCAGCGGCTCCGCTCTGTCTGAAGCTGATCCATTGCTGCCCTCCAGGAGAATGGCTGTGAGCCAGGCTCGGAGGCTGTGGCTCGCACCCAACTTTGCTCTGGGTTCCTCAGGGGCCTGAGCTCAACCCACTGCCGTCACACGAACCTGCTTCCCAGCGGCAGCATAGACTGGCCTTGCAGATGAGACTATATTAATGTGCTTCCTTCACTAAGTGACCTTCAGCTCCTTTTCTTTGAGCTTGTACCTGAAGAATTTAGACTTAAATTAATCCTTTGGCACAATCAGGTTCAGGACTTCCATGGCTAGGACTAATGAGTTGCATTAAGATTAAATCCCATCAAGGAGAATACCAATGTATTTGCTGTTTGGCGCTCCTAAAGATCCTTCCAAAACCTTCACCTTAGATGAGCTGCTCACATTGCCCAAGCAGCCAAGGGGGAAATGCTGTATTCCTGCTGCCCTGGACTGCTGTCGTGCGTGCAGGCTCACTTGAGCATGGACCTGCTATCGCCCTTCCAGTGAAGCCGGCCAGCCACACGCGGGGCTGCAGGAGCATGAGTGCAGCCAGCAGCCAAGGGTGCTGGGTCCTCCCCTCTGTTTGATACTAGTGAGACCACATCTGCTGCACTGGGTACAGTTTGGGGCATCCCAGGACGAGGACATTGATGCACAGGAGTCCAACTGAGGCCATGAAGATGGTTGGGGTCTGATGCACATGAGGCACATGGAGAGGCTGAGAGAATTCAGTATGTCTGGCCTTAAGAAGAAAAAGCAAAGAGGGCTCTTACTGCTGCTTTCAATGGGCAAATAAGGAGGGATGAAGAAGGCAGAGCCAGGCTTTTCATGGAGGTGCACAGTGCTAGGACTACAGACAACAGACGTAAGGTGCAACATGGGAAATTCTGATTAGTTATAAGAAAGAAAATGTTTGCCACGAGTGTGATCAAACTCAGGAACAGGTTTTGCTAAGAGGCTGTCAAATCTCCATTCTTGGAGATACTAGAAAGAGCTGGATGAGGGCCTGAACAGTCTGATCTAGTTGGACCCACTCCGAGCAGGAGGGTGGACTACAGTACACCTGGAGGTCCCTTCCAACCTAAGGTCTCCTACGATTCTGTGACACTGAAAGCCATAAATGAAAACAAACTGAAAAGAAAACTAACTGTGATGATGGATGGTGCTTCTGTCTTTTATGTATAGCATGGTCTTTCATATATAATATCTCAGTGAAAAATGCATAAGAAAAGAAGTATTTTTCCAGCAAAGCCTCCGGCATAATCAAAGAACTGTGATCTCTTTTCTCTCCATCTGAAGTCAACAGGAGCTGTAAGCCAGGCCATATTTTCCAAAGACTATGTGCTGCCAGAAACATCCAAAACTCATGGTCATTTTTGAAATAGTAGCTGCATGGAAGCAGCTTTAAAAAGAACTAAGCAAACAAACCTACACTGTACTCTAAATGAAATGCAATTTGAATATGGTCAGTCTTCCTTTTGCAAAAAAACAACCTCTAAATTCTGCCTGAAAACAAGAGCAGATGAATGAGGACAGCATTTGCAGGAAAGTGAAGCCATGTCCAATGCAGCCTAGTTCAACACCCCCGGGAACCCCTGGGGCCTTTTCACTGAAAGCCAAGTGCTTTGGATGAGATTGTCTTTCTAGCTTAGCAAAGAGCTGGGAAAGGATGGCTTGAGCAGGGCTTTGAATCCCAGCAGCATGGAGAACTGCAGATGTCCCTTCAAAACGGCCATTAGCTTTCTGGTTTGGGGGACAAACAGTATTTTACTGGCAGTGGAAACATTTCTGTTTCTGTAAAGAGCTGGCTGGATACTTACAGACAACAGAAGGCTGAAGCAAAACCCCTTGAACCCTTTGATCTCCCTGTTGAACTTCATGAAGATTGTCTCAGGATTTGGTGTCAGATTTGTATCTGAACTTTGTGCAGCTCAACCATCTCAAACATGCAGTTTAAACTCTTAAGTAATCTCTGATCTTTCAGGGTTAATGATCAGATGCAACTTTGAAGCTGCTGAACTTCTGAACCAGGATGTGCTGGGAAAGGCCAAGGCATGCAGAGATTAGCCGTTTCGCAGGAGAACATTAGCCGAGATGGCCGGCAGGGTTTAGGCTTGCCTGCTACTCCGCTCGGGGCGATGGTGCCGTAGCAGCGCGCTGGGGGCAGCCCTTTGCGCCGCGCCACCACACTGCAGCACGCAGCCAAGCAGCGTTTCCCCCACGCAGCCTCTCCAGGCTCAGGCGGTGCCGTGAAGTTAGCAGCAGGCCTAAACAGATGGTTTCTGGTCTGTGCTAAATAGGTTTAGTTTGTTCGGTTCGAATGAGATCAAGCACAATCATTCATTACAATTTTTCTGCAGAGCAGTAGTCTCTCTACCCTGCAGCTATTCAGTGACATCAAACAAAAATGTCTATTTTTCAACTGCTGGTGTACCAGGGACCGTATAGGTGCCCTTCCTGGCTGCCACTGGTGCATGGGTGCTCACAGCCTGGCACAGCGTGCGCCGAGGGGCACCGCCACGGTTCCCTCTGCGCCTGTCTTGCGGGACCTGTGACTGTGGCCGTGGTGCCCATCACCAGGCTGGTCCTGCCTAATGCAGCTCTATCGTGCCCAGGCTTGCTGCTGAGCTCCACCAAGGCCTGTAGACCCTCCTCCACATGAGAATACTCTTTACTTCTGTTTTTCCCCCCCTCATTCCTCTCAGGTACAGCAAAGGTTTCCCAAAATGACTTCAATCTTACAAGCTATTAAGATATTTTATGGTATGAAAATATAAGCAGAGCAACTCCAGTGGGATGCAAGTCATTTCTGTGTGAAAACTCTTTTCTAAAAGAAAAATTACTCTTTAGAGAGGTTGCATGGTGACTAAATTGCTCAACATTTCAAAAACTCATATAGAGTGTTTTATGCCTTCTCCAGAAGAAAAGTCCCTGAAGGAAACCAGCACATTAGGACTTGGATGCCCGGCGATGACACACTCTGCAGCCCAGTGGGAGCAGCGTGAGGTTTCAGGTGGGGGTCACGATGAAGAGCTGGGGGGGGGGAGAGGGCGCAAACCCCAGCGGCTGGCGCTCACAGCCTGGGCTGGTGCTAGCTGCACAGCCACATGGCTGCACGGCCACGAGGCTGCACGGCCACATGGCTGCACGGCCATGAGGCTGCATGGACACGAGGCTGCACGGCCACATGGCTGTACGGCCACATGGCTGCATGGACATGAGGCTGCACGGCCATGAGGCTGCACGGCCACATGGCTGCACGGCCATGAGGCTGCACGGACACGAGGCTGCACGGCCACATGGCTGCATGGCCATGAGGCTGCATGGACACGAGGCTGCATGGCCATGAGGCTGCGTGGACACGAGGCTGCACAACCACACAGCTGCACGGCCACATGGCTGCACGGCCACACGGCTGCACGGCCACATGGCTGCACGGCCACATGGCTGCATGGCCATGAGGCTGCATGGACACGAGGCTGCACGGCCACATGGCTGCATGGCCACACAGCTGCACGGCCACATGGCTGCACGGCCATGAGGCTGCATGGACACGAGGCTGCACGGCCACACGGCTGCATGACCATGAGGCTGCACGGCCACACGGCTGCATGGCCATGAGGCTGCATGGACACGAGGCTGCACGGCCACATGGCTGCACGGCCACACGGCTGCACGGCCACATGGCTGCATGGCCATGAGGCTGCATGGACACGAGGCTGCACGGCCACATGGTTGCATGGCCACACAGCTGCACGGCCACATGGCTGCACGGCCATGAGGCTGCATGGACACGAGGCTGCACGGCCACACGGCTGCATGACCATGAGGCTGCACGGCCACACGGCTGCACGACCACATGGCTGCACGGCCACGAGGCTGCACGGCCACGAGGCTGCACGGCCATGAGGCTGCACGGCCACATGGGCTGGCGGCCTGGAGCCCTGGCCACCACTCCAGGCAGTGCCTTTCCCACCTGGCAAGCGTGTTGGAGGATTTATTATTTAGTATTACTTATTTTATCTGCTCAATGACATGCTCGAGTTCCTAATTTTCCTTCTTGTTTCTCAACTACATACGTAAACACAGAGTCACTTCAGGCTCTGCATGTCAGTCCTCTAAAAGCCATACCCCATGGAGATCGTGGTGTCCTGCTGCCTCATCAGCACATCCCGATTTTACTGAGAGCAAACACGAACGACACGGGTAAGCTCCCTTGGGCTGAGAAAATGGCTGCACAGCCCAGCGCTGCTGTATTAAACATCCATATGGCCTTGCCGCTCTCCTCCAGCGCAGGGTGACCATCGAGGAGGCCGCGGGCACCCGGCTCTGCCGGCCCCAGGCTCCCGGGGCTTCCTTTCAGAAGCAGCTTATCCTTTAAAAATTAAATCCAAGACTTCCCTTGGCATTTTGACAGCTTCGCACCTAAAAGACCGCTCACTCCAAGCGTGGGAATGCAATTATAACCCTACTGCCAGGTTACTATGTGGTTTTTATGTTCTCCTCCCAGAATAGCCCACATTAAGGGACCGTGGCTGCCCTGTCATTTACCTATTTCTGTCACTGCTCAAAGGCTGCTTAAACGCGGAGTTTGGTGCCGCTGCTGCTGCAGGAAAAGGAAAGCCTGTTGGTGTCCTCACACAGGAATGGACCGTGGCTGCTTTCCACCCACACCTCCTGCATGCGACCTGCTCGCCGAGGTCCTCGCCGGCAGCGGCCCGCGGACAGTGCCTGGGCGAAGAGTGGCACCGCGCGGTCGCGGCGGAGCCTGCGAGCAGGGCTGCTGCTCCGGGGCCACGCGCGTCCCTCCGCGGGGCCGGCCGCGCAGGACCCCGCCGCTGACCCCCGCCGGGAGCCTCATCCACGGACTTGTACAGATTAGGTGTATAATTATACACATAAAAATACATATTCACAACACATTATATATAAAATATACATGTTTTTATGTGTGTGTATAATTTATTTCTAGGGGCAGCTCATGCTGTTCCCTCTCCTCTGGAAACCCTGAATTTGGAAGCTTGCTCCTGCTCCTCCGCACCAGATTTGCACTCACGTAATGCACTGCGTTCGCTGCTGCTGGTTCAGATCGGCATAACTGAGACCAGGCTTCAATCTTGCATGTTCCTTGCTAATTTACCCTGTGCAATAGATTTGTTCTTAAAGGCAGTTTTAGCTACTTCAGCACATCATGGAAACTTGGTTTTCTCCTTGAAGACCAGTATATATGACTCGGTGTCTGGAGGTCTTATTCCCTTCTTCAACTCTCAGGACCTCAGTGAAGCTACTGCTTTTTTTAATCATCTGATGTGATCCTGGACATTTCTTTCTAAATCTTTTTTAAAGTTGTCTCTCTTGAGCTTGTTTCTGGATGCAATCTGTCCACACGTCAATCTTGCTAACACCAGGATGGTCCCAAGCACCTGCCCAGGACCCTGAGGTGTCTCTCCTGCCCACCACCTGTGAACACACTGCTGGGAAGCAGCCCCTGCGGGTGCTCCCCAAGGAAGCCATTTCGCACCATATCCCACCTACCTCATCTCTCCTCTATGGGCCCTTGGGAACAACCAGAAACTGAGCAACCAAAGGGCTCAGCCAAGAGGCCCTCCAAACATCAGCAGGACTGACAAAGCTCCAGTCCTTGGGTCCTCCGTAGTTGCACTTCATGTCCCGGGGTTTATTAGCATTACTCTGAGGTTGTGGAAAGGTCTTGATTCACAAAAGGGCTGATCCTTCCCCGTCTCACCGTTGTAACTCAGAAACAACCCCACGAGAAATAGGGGATTACATCGGGGTGGGGGGGGAGTGAAGGGCCCATCTACGTCGGAGCTTTCTTAATGCTTCCCCTGAGACACATATCTCCATTCACGGCTGGATACTGCGTAGTGAAGGTTAAGAAGATGAGCTTTAAAGCCAAACTGGTTGTCAGCCGAGAGGCAGGGCCAAGGAGAAGACACCGAACTCGTGCACTGAAGGAAGCGCGGCCGGAGGCACGCCGGCTCCCCGGCTGCTAGCCCCGGCGTGGTGCAGCAGCCTGACCCACCACAAGAGGCCATCCGTGCCCAGGAAAAGAGAGCGGTCCTGCTGCAGCCTGCAACCAGCCGGCCGCTTTGCAAAGGAGCCAGCGCCTCGGGTTTAGGACTCATCAGCTGCTCACGGCGGGCAGGGTAATACCGGGATGCTCGGGGAGTCCAGACAGAGTTAGCCCTGGGGAGTTTAACCAAGAGTTTAGCTCTTTAAAGCCTTGTAATGCAGTCCCTCAGCCACCGCTTCAGCTGTCTCTACGCTACCAAACAGAATACGCTAATAACTTAATTCTCTGGCGTTACTGAGAGGCGAGCCGACGCAGCTGACAGATGGGAACAGGCATGCCGGTGACCAGCCCCGCGTCCGTTCAGGAGCAGCAGGGTTGCTGGCACAGAGTTTGTGCTGTGCGCAGCGCGTGGCCGCCTGTCCGGTGAGACGGTTCAGGCACCCCAGCTGCTGGAAACACCAGCTCGGACAGCGGGTGAAAACTGACTTTGCCAAGGTCAGCACCAAAGCAAGCTTCCTGCTGCAGCTCGCTTTGCCCGGGCTACCACCATCCTGCGGTGTGAAACAGAGGTGACAGCCCTTCGTCCCGCGCGGATAGCCCCGACGAGAGCAACGCGCTGAAGGCCTTCGTAAAACGAACGCGCTGCAGGTAGATAAAAAAGATTTCTGAGCCTGCAGAAAGGTGCAAAGTTTAAGCACTTGGGAGGGGGAGAGGGGAATATCCCAGCACTCCCGGAGAGCCCAGCACCATGACTTGAGCTGGAATCCAGCCCGAAGCCTATCTGGAGTCCTGCTGATACAGCAAGGAAAGTCTTTAAAGTTCACCTTCTCTTTATCAGTCTTGATAAAGCGCACGCTTTTATGTACGAAGCACAGCAGAACATCAAGACCAGCTATTAACAGTTGCATTTGTGACCAACATAGCCTACAACAGTATGAAGTTGCTCCTGTTACCTCTTGTCTGTAAAGTCTAAAGACTCCCCAGTGAAGTGTCTCACCTGTTCCCGAAACTGAAAACGAAAGATCCTTCTACCCAAGGAAAAGTGCTTATGTCTCATGGCCAGCCCTTAGCACTTTTAAAAACTATTCCAAATCATCTGTGCAATACCAAAATGTTCTTGAGAAAGGGGAGGAGAAATTTTTCCCTAAAATTCTGCTTTTGGCATTGCCAAAGCACTTTCAAGTCCTGATTTTTCAGAGTCACTTGATTCCTGGTGCAAGAGGCACCATATGACACCAACACATGACAGGGCACTTGCAGCTGGGACCGCAGTGGCCCCGTGTGTCCGTGCAGCTGATCGCACCGTGGCCGGCCCTCGGCAGACGCTGCAACACTGCAGTGTCAGCACTGCCGCGGCCGGGGCACCCAGCTGTTTCCTTCTGCTCCTGTATCACACCATGGGCCTACTCAGAGCGTGACTGCAACTGAGAGATGCAATCTGTAATGATACGTTGTAAAAGCCCCAATTTCGTGTGCGCTTTGCCTGGACCCTCCTTTGCCAAGCATGTGGCCGCTGCCCCAGTGCTCAGGCTGGCGCTTCCCATTTGGCCCATGGCTAAAAGTCCACATTCCCCCTTTTCAGGAGGCAGAGCACTGCGACTGACCCAATCAGGCTGTTTCCAAGAGGGATGACCAGGAGGCAGTGACATTCTGGCAACGCTACGTAACGATTCCCAGGCATCGATGTCTCAGCCGCCAGCCGATAACCCGCTCCGAAAAGGATGGGCTTTCCTCTGGGCATGCTGCAGCCGCAGAAATTCACACTGGTCACACAGGTAGTGACTGGTGACTGTGGGCAGCCACCATCACTAGCCTGGCACAACAGTCAGCACCGACGTATTTTAACTCACTTCAAGGTGCAACCGCTCACAAGGACTGGTTCAGTCTTTACTGATGCACTGCAAGCATTTCCCTCTCCGCAAATAAACCCTGTCCTCCTCTGGCAGGAGGTCATGCAGTGCAAAGGGGCTGGATCCCTTCGTCCAAGCTCCCTCTGGCACCTGCCCGAGAATTTGGCACAGGTTAAATAATAGCCTTCAGGATTTGCATTAATAATTAAGCGTATTATTTTAAACAGAGATGCTTTGGTCAGGAAGAGTTTGGTGACAGACAGAAGAGTCTCCTCCAGAATAGATAAAAGCAGGGACCCTGAAATTTTCAGGCTTACTTAGAAAATTTGTAGATAGAAAGGCCATGTCAGGCCTCAGCACAAAGCCATTATCTAAAGCAGGGAGTATGCTGGCTGCAATGAGAGCAAACTGCTTTCACGGGCCAAGGCCAAGGATGGTGGGGGCAAAAAACCCGCAAACCGAAAAAGATTTCTGAGCAGAAACCTCTTGCCATGAAGCAGTGTTCAGCAAACTGAACATTTTGGAGTTGCCGTGCTGGTTTCATTCTCATCAAATGAGGATGAGGTCAGTTTTTGCAATTTGTGATAACAGTATTTTGCAAGTGAGATGAAAATGTGTGCTAAACCCAAGGCGAACTGTAGCAGCCTTTGCACACAAACAGTGCAAAACTGGGTTTTAGTAGCGTCAGACACAGGTTTTTAACTCCACTGTGCCTGTCCACTGCACTTCTGTAACGTCACGTGGAGCTCACTGCACGGTCTCCGGGCTGTCGGTGTTCCTCGCATACTCATTTATTTCTCCAGCACGTGCTCCTTACTTTCAAGCACGCTACCTCACTCTGTAGCTGCGACGTCTAGCCGCGGCGCTGCCGACACGGTCCCTTGGAAGAACGGTTTGCTTCAGCTCGGGCGCCTGGCAGAGACCCACCGTGGGCTGCGAGCAGCGGGGCTCGCCGCGCCGGCGGACCCCGGCCGCGGCTCCGGGCGCCCCGGGGAGCCGTCCGAAGGGCGGCGAAAACGCCAGCGCTCGGAAAGAGCGCGGCACAACGCGGGCAGCTGCCGGCCAGTCATCGGGAGCGGGGCCAAGGGGACACGCACGCTGGCTCACGCAGCTGTCCTCCCCGGGACCCCACGGTGGCCGACCTGGAAAGGCTTACACAGAAAATACCTCCTGGCCAGTCATCTCGCTGCTGGGTTGGAGCAGCATTTTTACACTTCGGTGCACGTTTGATTGGCATTTCATTTTGACTGAAAACCAGAATGGTGTAAAAATGTAACATGCACGCAGTAACGGTGGTACACCTGGCTAACTCATTGGTCTCAGAAATAATTCTTAGCGAGCCAGCATCAGGTATAAGCTTTGTCAGAGAAGATTTTTTTTTTCCTGCTTCTTCAAAATTTCACATTTTTAATCCATGACCTGGAAAAAACAACCATAATTAGCAAAGCAGCCAGGTCTCTGCTGCAGAGCCTGGCAAGCGCCTCGCTCAGCGCCTGTTTTGCTGCAGACAAATATAAAAATTGCAGCTAAAAATAAGACAAATTCCCGGATGAGATGTGGCAGTCGGATAAGCCCTGGTGTGTAATCAGGGCACTAACAACGGGCTCGTCTGATTTATGAGCCGGGACCGCTGCGCGGGGACGCGGCCCCGGTGCGGGTGCCAGCGGGGAGGATGTCCCCAGCCCCGGTGGCCACCGCCGTGCCGGGGCCGGGGCTCGCCAGCACGGCGATCGCTCCTGCGCGGCGCCGGGAACGCCGGCCGGTCGCACGAGCGCAGCCAGACCTCCGAGGCGCTCACGGTGCCGCCGAAAGCTTTTGTGACAAGACCAGCTGAAATCAGGTGCGTGTGTGTCAGGCGTACGGAGAGAGGCTGAGCCATTTTTAAAGGAAAGGTTGTGCTCGGGGGAGTCTTTTCCTTAATTGCCCACGCTTTTCAAAGCAGGAGCGGTGGGAAGCTGCCAGCAGAGTGGAGCAGAACCGCGGGAAGCGAGCGCGGAGGGCACCGAGCGGCCTGGGGCGGACAACGTCCTTTGGCCAGCCCAGGGAACCGTGCGACCTAGGGGCTGCCTGCCGAAGACGGGGAACCTTATTTCCTACTTTCTAATGCGAAAAGACCCCGAAGGCTCCTGCAGCTGCCAGGCGGCAGGGGCTGGCGCCGGGGGCGGACGCTTCCCCGCTCCGGCCCCGGTAGCTGCGGACGGACGGAGACCAGGAGGGGCCGAGGAGGCGCGCAGCAGCAGCCCGCAGAGCCCGAGCTCCTCGGCCGAGGCTCAGCGAACGCCCGCTGCTGCTCAGCGCAAGCACCGAGCGGCCCCGGCCACCGGGCCACATCTCCTCGGCGAGCCGCTAAGGAGCTCTGGAGGCTCCAGATAAGATTATGGCTAATTATGAAGGGAAGAAAGAGTTCATCTTTCAGTATCTTTTTGGACAAACAATCCAAGGCAAACAAGATTTAGCAACTCCTCGGAGCCTGCAATGTTTAGGATCCCAATACCTCATCCCCATGCTGTAAAACCAAAATGCAATCATCAGCTCCACTTTCCTGAAGGCAGTGTCTTATCTGCTCTGATTGCTCACTCCCGCTGGCCAAACTCCATGCAGCTAGCTTATTTTTTGCAATCTGCCTGTGAAATTCTGGAAGGATGATGTGGCTTCTTCACCTTTAGTCATGGCCTTTCAGGTTGTGTCGCCTGATAACCATCCGCTGCTTTGCACCCCAGAGGTATCCGTGTCAGTGAAGTCATGCACCCACACTCGTCCCTCAGGACACGTGCAAAACTTGAGCAATGACTTCGCAGCCGATGCAGAGGGGACAGGCACACCACCCTGCTCGCAGCGCCACTTTGCCACTTCGCAGGCTCCCTCGTGCTGGCTCCCTTGTCAATACATCTATACCACTCTCCTACAGCATCTCCCTCCATAGTACCCCACAGCCAAATTAGACTAGTAGCTAAGAGTTTGTGAGTCTTTAGAAATGAACCTGACTCAAGGTAAGGAACCCTTCCTGCCAGCAAGCCAGCACTCAACCGACAAACCCTGCGCGTCTCCCCCGTGACTCCTGCACTTTGGGAAACACCGACACAGGCGTTCACCAGCTGGCTGGTGAACAGGCCCGAGACCAGCTTTCTGTGCAAGAAGAAGCATCTCCTACCAGGGAGCCATGACTGCCAGCATCCCTCTTTATTTGCATTACTGTCATTACTGCCTGCTGACCACGCACCTGGGCTCCACCGAGGCCGCGCGGATTAGCAAGAAAAACGAAAAGGTATAATTCCCGGGCACCCACACAACAGGCTCTTTATGTACTGACTGGGGTGAGGTTTTTCTTTTTTTACTCTCTTCCTATTTTCCATGTAGAGCGTAAACAGGAAAACCAACCTGACCAGGTCCAAATGGCTAATTTGGGAGCAGACAGGGTTTCTCTCCCGCCTGCGCCTCCACGTGCCCATTTCCGCCCTGTCCCCGCGGTCCGCGAGCGGCAGAGCCGGCGCGGGCCCCTGCCCCGGGCCGAGGCGGCGGGGCGGCACCGCGGCCGCGCGCCTGCCCGTGTCCCTGCTCTTCCTCCTGCCTCTGCCCAGCCGAGACGGCCTCGTCCAAGCCGGAGAGCTGCAAGGACCGAAGACAGCCTCCCTTGCGACCGATCGGCAGCAGTGGTCTGGCAGAGCGCAACCTCCTAACCACCCCGGGGAGAAGATGAAGAGAGTCACCGGGGAGGTGGGAGCCCTCTAAGCACCACCACCACCACCACCACCACGGCCACGTTTCACGCCTGCGCCGGTTGCCAGTATTTGGTGCCGGTGGCTCCCCGCTCAGGCGACGAGTGGGGAGCAGCGCGCGGTTATGTCGGTGCCAAGCCGCCTGGGGCCGGGCCCCGCCAGCGAGTCGCTCTGCTGCCCGGGGTGCGCGGCTGTTAATTCACACGGCCTCCGGCGACCCCGGAGCGCCCGGCGGAGGAGGCGGGCGGCCCTCGGCCGCTCCTGCGCTCAGGCCGAGACCTGGCCGAACAGTCACCGCCCTGCAGCCAGGGACGGCGTCAGTCTGCCGGGCCCCGTGCCAGCCAGCGCGACCGGCTGCAAAACGCCAGCCTCCGGCCGGGTCCCCCCAGCTCCTGCGAGGGGCACTCAGAGCTCGGCCCCCTCAGCACCTTCGCAGCAACGGCCCCCGGGGCAGGAATGGTAATGTGACGGGCCAAACTGGGCGACCGCCACACGAGAGCTGGTTTTGCTTTCTCATGGCAGGGCTCTTTCAGGCTCTGGGTGCAGCGAATGATACCGTGGCCACGCTCAAGTGTGAATTCGCGGTGTGTCTCACAGTCCACAGCAGCAGTCTGCACCTTTGCTGTGCTAAAGGCAGGGAGGCAAAAGCTAAGTGAAAGACCGTGCCATTACCGCACTGTAGTTACCTGTCTGGTGGAAATTTTCACCCCAGTTTGCCACTGGGGACGCTTCCTTGTGCCCTTCCCTTCAGGTACTGCACTCTGAAGTCCTCAGATGTTGTGCTCCAGGCAGCTCTGGGGTTGCTGAGGACAGATATGTTTTTAAGTGTTCTCACAAGGTGCAATTAGTTCATGGAGGAAGCCTTGGAGAGCATAGCAGAGGTGAGGCTATGGAAACATGAGGACAGAGAGTTAGTCCAATGTACACAGCTCGCTGTCCTCAGTACATTCAAAACATCTCCTCAGCTCCTGCCATAGACCGACTTAAACCCAGAGCCTTTGACCAAGCTGCAAATAACCTTACATGTCCGCTTACTGCGTGTTTTCTCTGAACATGGTTATATGGGCATAATTTTGTCCTCACTGACACCCATCCACTGGACTTGGAGGAGTGGCGGTACTGAAAATGGGCCTTGCTGAGGTTTTCACCTTGCAGTCACCACCATGGTAGTCAAGTTTGTCAAGTCGTAGTTAGAGGAACATCACACTTGAAGAGCCAGTGGTGTGTGAGGCAGGAAACCAACAGGGGCAGGAGACCAGCTGCCACTTCCCAGCCCTCCCAGAGTCTCGTCATGCTTTCTGCGGGGAGTGAATGTACGTACGCTTGAGAAGAGGCTACTAAGCCACTGCAAAACCTTGCTGTCACCTTTGCGCTGCTCCTTGCAGGCGGCTGTGTGCTGGTCTCTTATGCTCAGGTTGGTTTTCTGCAGGATTAGTGTGCTGAACTGACCCGTCAAGGGGCTGCGCTGGTGCCAGGGGGAGTATGAGGCTGAGAAGAAGGAAGGAGGCAGGGGGACTGTGCCTATCGGTGGCAGCTCTTCTGTGGGCTCAGCAAGTCACCAGGCAGTAAAGCTGTAAGGTCTTAGGTCAGCTGGGACCTTGGCCAAAGGGCCTCCAAGCCTTGCAGTCCTGCCACAGCGTTTCCAAATGCGGCACCCTCTAGTCTCATTTTCACATCTGTGCGTGTACAAACAGCCTTCACAGTCCTGGCTCCAGCAAACTACAGGCCACGAGAGCAGCCCGAAGTGTCCTACCTCGGCCCAGCTACGGCTGCCACCAGCTGGCAGCACGAGTCCCGCGCGCCCGGCCTTCGTGGGTGCTCAGGCTTCGCCCTTCTTCATTTGTGAAATACACAGATCTAAACAAAATAAAAAATTAGAAATTAAAACCAAGAGGAGATCGGTGCTCATGTTTATGCTTGACTTCCTGCAAACAGGAATCGCGGCTTTCCCAGGAACTACGTAACTGCAGCCCCATGCACCATGCTTCACTGCCTGGCCACACTCGGCGAAGGCAGACTATTCCCTGTGGGTGCGAACCCGTGCCTGCCCGCAGCAGCTGCCTCTGCTGCCCCAGGACGCACCGACGCGGAGCCGGAGTCGCCGGAAAGCCCCCTCCGCGGGTACCAGCACTCCGTCTCCGCGAGACCCAGGCGTCGGTGGACGTGCCGTGCGGAGGAGCCTCTGGGCCCCCCCGCCCCACGGCGGGGGCCACACGGCTCCGTGGGGCTCTCCGCCGCCCCGCGGCAAAGCCCTCCCAGGTGCACACTGCCCTCAGGACACTGTCCGGGACGGAAAGCATCTCTGCTCCTAGGTGAGGGAAAGACATCAGAAATGATCCAAAAAAAAAGAATAGGCAACAAGTGGAATCCAAACTGCAACGAGACGTAACTAGGTCCCGGGCTTGCTCAGCAAGAAAGCAGCTGCAAAATCAGTGAAGGCAGCAGACAGCCTTGGTGGCAACACGATGAATTTAGTCATAGTCACAAGGCAGAAACAGCCAGGGGGAAGTTTTGTCGAATACCGAATAGGAAAGTTGCATAATCTCTGTCTAGATTCTTCAAGCACGGCCAGATCCCCCCCTCCAAAATTAGGATTACTTCCCCGTACCGGGGGACAGCTGTGTCCACGGTGTGCAGCGAGTGCCCACCCGCGGCAGCGGTCGGCGCGCAGGGCCCGGGCCCGGCGTGGACGCGGCTGGAGCCCGCGGGAGCCTCCAGCACTGCCCATCGCTTGGGAAACTCGTCCAAATCCCGCCGCCCGCGAGCCTGACCACAGCGGCCCCTGCGGCCGGCGGGCACGCGCGGGGCAGGCCGAGCCCCGCAGCCCCCCGAGGCGGGAGCGGCAGCCGCTCGGCTCACGCGCTCTCCGAGGGCCGGGAAAGCCTCAGGAGGGCTTGTCAGAAAGGCTACGGCACGACTTCGGGCTTGCTTTCTTTTCCGACCCGTTTGCAGAACGCACAGAGGGAGGAGGGCAAACAGCAGCCGACCGCCCGAGCGGGCGCTGCGGCGTGCAAGCCGGTGTTTGCCCGCGCAAGGACATCGTGGGAACTGCGCTGCCAGCCCCAAGCAGCAGGAAGCAGGTCGGACGCTGGAACTGAAAAGCCGCCTTGGGCTGAATTTTATTCCCAGGCAGAGTACGCGGGCACGTGAATCACCAGCCTGCTCTTGGAATCATTAATCACCGCTAAATCAATAAGGGCCACATAGGCTTTCCATGCCTCAGCCATCAGTTTGACCTTGTGTCTATCTCTGTAGAGGTGAAAAATGAAAGCGTTTCAGATCAAAGCAATCAGCACTGCGTTTGCCCTACCAACAGCACCCGATGGAGCCGCCTGATTTACGGCGGCTGAGCTCATACCGAGCTTGTCTGGGTTCCTAAGTGCCCTGGGAAGACACAAAGCGCTCGCTGTCCCGCAGGAGTTCAGGCAAACAGGAGGCTGCTGCTCTGCCAGGATATTCCTTAGGATTTGTTTGTCTCCCTAAAAATACTGGGGGGGGGGGTTGTTTTTTGTTGTTTTTTTCCAGAAGCAGGTGTCTACACCACACTCAGAGGTGAATAGAGGCATCTACTCCTGAAGCCACTAATGTGCTCAGATTAATCACACCCAGGGCTGCGTTTTAGCTTAGTCTTTCTCCTCCAGCCATGCCTCAAATCTGCTATTGCAGGCACGATAAAACCCGCTGGAGAAACACTGCAGAAATATGTCTGCGGCTCTGGAAGGCTGAAGCCGTTCGCTTGGCACCAGCCACAGCGCGGCTGCAGCAGCAGCAAGCAAACCCCAGCCACCGGCTCCTGCTCCAGGTGCCTCAGGGGCACCTCTCCCTGCACCAGCTAATGGTGTTTAAATACAGTTCTTAAGATAACCCATGACTTTCCCTGACAGTCACTTTAGCACCTAAAGCACCTTCCACCACAGGGATTCAAGATTTGAGAGAAAGCCACCAGATCCGATGATAGCACAGGGGGCCCAAAGCACCTGGGTTCGGCTAGAATTAAAACTGCAGAAATCAGTGGTGTGCACCATGGTGCTGATCATCTCCCTGCTTGCACTGATTTAAAACCAGCCCAGAGGGGCTATTTCTGATTGACCCACGTACTTGCCAAGTCACACATCCCTCTCTAACTTACTGGCGGTTTAAAAAGTTGTAAGAATTGAGCTCGTGCGCTTTGAGCACCGCTCTAGCAGGGCTAGAGCATCGCTGGGCTTGCCTCTTCCCTCGATTTCCATGGGCGCTGAGGGCCCCAGACATGGTTTGAAGCTGGTGTAGCTACTGCATTAGACCACACTGTAAGCTTTTTACTGCCTTTTTTCCCCTTAGGGACAATTGATGCGTACATTTACGTATTTTTGCATAGGAGCACACCCCGTTTTGTGCCCTGCCTCAGCCTGTGTCCTGATGGCCAGAGCCCCTGTCTGCAGACCTGCGGCACTCGGCGGGCTGCCGTACGGCAAATTCAGCCTTCGGACAGGGCCTTGCTGTGCCCTGGGGCCTTACGAGCAGCCGGGGACCACAGGCTGAGAGGCACGCTTGCCGTGTGCCCACGCTACCCTAAGCCGACTGCCTACGTTTTTTTCTGGACGCATTTATTTCTTTCCAGAGAAATGTGGAAAGGCGCCTCCGGGCACCGCTGCTGACCGATTACAGTCCCTATCGATCACTTTTGCATCCAGCTTTCTGGGTCAGGCCTGCTCTAACTCTGCTAGGAGCAGGCAAAGGGCCAGCAAACGGCGAAACCACACGGTGCAGAAAAGCCCCCGGAGCCACGGAGAGAGGTCAGACAGGCCTGGAAAAACTGACGTCCCCCAAAGCGCCGGGGAGCCGGAGGCAGGCCGGCGCTCCTCCGCGCGGGCCCCCGTGCCGGCCGCCGAGCCCCCGTCGGCCCGTCGCGGCTTCTGGCCAGCGCCGCTGCAGAGCCCGCAGAGACACCTGCGGACAGATCGCCTGTAGGAATAGGGCTCAAAATTGGTCTTTGCAGCACGGGGAGACTCGAGGTGTTCTTTTCCTTTACACTGCGAAGGAAATCTCACGTGAGAAGTACAGTAATCGGCAAGACCCACCGTAAGGGCTCCCCGGGGCCGCGGTGGCCGCGCCGTTGCTTTGGCCGAGCTTCTCTCCAGCAAGAAATCGTCCCGGGCGAGCGAGCCCTCAGCAGCCGGAGGCCGGCGGAGCGGTGGCTCGGGCAGGGGCTGCGCGAGCACCGTCCTTCCGGAGGGCCCCGGCGGCCGCACCGCGGCGGGCTTTGGGGTTTTTTGGTGCTCGCTAGCGAGGCGCCATCCCGCAGACATGAACGTAGCCAAGATGCGCTAGCAAAATTCCCCCAAGATTGTGTGGGGATTTTACTCAAGGGTGATTCTGGGTTAATCTTGCAGCTGGGCTTATTAAACCTTTGCACCAGAGTGCATGGCAAATAACTCCACCTGCCTAGCTGATTACATCAGGATATTGTTTTATATATATACATATATATATATAAAAAGCTGCTGTGACATTTATTATCAAACATAAATGCCTAACGCTGAAGGAGGGCGCAGGGCCAGCTGTGTGCCGCCGCGGGGCGGGACGAGGCCTCCCCCCGCTCGCGCCCGCGCGGCTCTTCCCAGGACGCGGGGCCCCGCGCGGCGCTGGGCACGCGGGTTGCGCCCGCCGCAGGGGGCACTCGGCGCCGAGCGGGGAGCGGCAGGGCCCGACGGGTGGGTGCCTCGGGCTGCTCACGGCCTCGCGGCGCACGAGCGGGGCGCCTGCCCTTGCCCGCGCTGTGGACGCACCGCGGCGGCCGCCGTGCTCTGCCGGAGAAGCGATCGGAGCCCAAGCGACGCAGCGGCGAGGACGGCAGAGCGACAGCCCGCGAAGGCCGCGGTGACTCGGCACGACGGCGCCGGACGCCTTCGCCCTGCCTGGGTCCCTCCGTCCCGCAGGCTGCGCGAGGCTGACGAAACGCCGCTGCCCCGTGCCCCTCCGCTCGCAGCTGCTCCCCCTCGCCGCGCGGCAGCGGCTGCCGCCACGTGCAGCAAGCCCAGAGCAGGGCTCACGCAGGCAAGGGGACTTGCTTTTTTTTTTTTTTTTTTAACATTGCTTTTGTTCCTTCCCTCTGTTTTTTAAAATTCCAGTGAGAAAAATAAATATTGGAAGATTATCCTTTGTATCTCATGATCTGATCACAAGTTAGCATGTGACTTGCAATGGAAAACAAGTCTTTCCAGCAGATGTCAAATTCAGCTAGCAAGCTCTCGCTGACTGCTGTACCTTGATGTTTGCTGCCAAAGTCAATTCCTTGTGCATCTTTGAGGTAAAGAAACCTCATGATTCATCAGGATTTTATTCTAATTAAAGCAAACTGCTCACAGATGACTTTCATTTTGGCTTTGCCTGTTTAGCAACTCTGAATGTAATTTGTGCGTAACAACAAATAGCAGCCCTCGGCCGCTGTTTTGTAAACAGGCTCGAGCTCGTGAATGGCCAGGGCAGCTTTTGGAGCCACCATTGAAGTCATGCGCTTGGCCGAGTGCTCAAAAACCGCCCAGACTCTTCTGAGCCAAAGGCCCCCTCGAACCGAAGCCCGGCTAGCCGCTCCAGCGCCAGCCAGGGCGGCTGATGTGCTCCCAGGTCAAGGCTTCCGCCGGGAAAAAGGGGCCACGCAGAAAACGGGGAGCAGGGCAGGGTGGTGGTCCACAGCCCCCCGCGGGCCGGGGCTCCGCTCACCTCTGGGGCCGGATCGTTTCTCTCCGGCCACTTCCCACGCTGAAAACCGCGCGTTAAAAATGCCCACGCCGAGCTAAGAGTGCAGATTTGGGAAAGGTTCCTTGGCGCTCCGAAAGCCCCTCCGGTTACGGAGAGGGGAAGCGCCGCCTGGCTCCCTCCGTGCCTCCGACAGCTTGTGTCTGGATGTCCCTGGCCCGGGACAGCGCTGGACGTCCGGCCGCACGCCGGGGCAGGAGCGCGGCGGCGGAGGGGAGCTCGCCCGCGCCGGCCCGGCCCGGCCCCCGCGCCGCCCTTCTCCGCGCCACGTTTCACCCCCGGCAAAATCTGCTGATTTGCAGGCAGGGAAGTGCTTCCAGGCGCAGCGCGCGGCTCGCCCGCGCGCTCGGCCGAGGGCGAGAGCCTCGGGGAAGGAGAAGCAGCCGCTCGATGTGCCTGCCCAGCGGGGAGGGAGGTCGGAAAAGGGGGTCTCCAGCTCCCCACGTGCAGGCGCGCGCGGCGCCCGTCGCGCCCCCGGGCCGCTGCGGCGCAGGCGGGAGAGCGGCTGCGTGCCCAGGGCCGGCCGCAGAGCCGTGTCGGGCCGTGCCGTGCCGGGCCGTGCCCATGGGAAAAGGGAGGAGGGCAAATATCCACGCGGCCGCCTTGTTTGTGCCAGACGGGCCCTGGCGAGGCTGTTTCCCTACGTACCGTGCGTATAGCAATGCGGGGACTTTTTTTTTTTTCCTTTGTCCAGGCACCATGGACAATTGTGCAGATATTTTTAAACTGGCGTTTGCTTTTTTCCCCAACAGAACAGTTTGAATGGCTTTCTAAGCACACGGAAGCACGCAGAGCTTGGACGTCTTGTCTCATTGTGATGGGAAAGGTTATCAAGGACAAAACAAAAGTGAAATCATTCGCTGACATTCCTGGGATTAAAATAGCCTCGTGCTCTCCAACACTGACGTTCCTGGAAGGGGCAGAGGAAGTGTCTGAACACACGCCGTCCTGCTCCACAGTTCATGCACTGACCTTGCAGCAAGCTCCACACCACACGGGTCTGCTGTAAGCATGAGTCAAACGAGCCCTTCTGGCCAAAAGCGATCAGAGGGCACGTGGCAGGCAAGACCCACGACTCCAGCAGGCTTGCCCAAGTATCGTCCCAATAACACAAAAGCTGGGATGCGTCTCCCTAACCTTTAGGGATAGAAACGAGCTGTAGAGCTTTGGCAAGGCCAGCAATGTAAGCTCAGCACCTGCTGGCAGGAGCCGAAACAGCAAGCGCTCTGCAAGAGGCACGAAGCAGTTCTTTGCTCTGGGCCTGAGCCGGTCCAAGAGCCCTGAGCCGGTCCAAGAGCCCTTCAGCTGGCTGTTCCCAGGTGCAGCAAGCGCTGGCGCTCGCAGCAGGAGCTTCCTGAGGGTCTGCCAGCAGCGAGCGAGCTGTGGGCGGGCGGCCGGCTGCCAGATGATTCCTGGGGACGATACGGGAGTGGGGAGAGCTACCTCAGATGGAAACTCCAGATCGGACAATCCAGAAGCTGCCACCCAGGAGGTGCTGGGAGGCCTCCACTGCCTTGCCCTGTGCCAGGAGCCTGCGCCTGCCGTCCCTGGAGCTGGACGGGAGAAGTGGTGCCGTGGAAGGGCAGGCTTCGTCATCAACTTGCTAAAAGCATCTGTGCTATTCTACACTTCTGGGGTTTTCTCTCATGAACAAGCAGATCACGCAGGGCCGCGCAGCTCAGACGGGCTCTGCAGCCCCGGTGGCAGCGGCAGCACGCGCCTACGGCCGAGGGAGGTTTCCTCACGCCTACCCGAGCGCCAGGAGTCAGTGGCCCAGCATCTCCCTAGGCCAGCACGACCTCCCAGTGTCATGATTTAAGAGCTGCCACCAGGCCCAGGCCCAGCCCCTGCAGAGTTGCCCAGTGCCTTTTTGCCCCCGTTTCCACTGCAGGCTGCACATCAGCCGGTGCCTTGTTCAGGCGCTACGCAAGAAACAAAACTGAAACGCGCGTTTCCTTCGGAGGCTGTTTGTCCAGTCGTTTCCTAGGTATCTCCCAGGCCTTGTGCTACAAGAAACAGCGAATGCTGGGAGGTCCTTGTTTCAATTCCTCTTTTCAAGGCAAGGCCTGGAGCGGAGCCCGGGGCTGGCCACCCTTGGGTGGGCCCCCCAGGGAACCCACTTCTACGGGCAGCAAAGAGGAGAGCAGCCGAAGGGAGGGATCCCCGGGAGAGTCTGACACGCCGGACCAGTTGCTACTTGCAATCCTGCTCACCATCTGCAACTAAACAAAACAAACGAATAAAGCCTGCAGGGCCGGGCCCGGGGACTGCCGTGGGGCGTTCTGCAGGAGGAGAAGGCGAGAGCGCCAGGAGACACCACAGCCTGCGGAGGCCATCTGGCAGCAGGCAAGCACAAGGCTTCGAGATGCGCCGGCATATGGGAAGAGTGGCATTTGGGGCGCCTCAGTGCTGGGCAGCCTTTACTAACACCTTCAGGATTTCCTCGACACTAAGAGGGACCTGATGCACTGGGCACGTGCACTAAAGAAGTAAACCTCCTTCAAAGCACAGAGGCTCCATTTCTTGAACAACTTTCTGTGACAGGATGGCCAGGGGAGGGGGAGAGTGAGCCGCAGAGGCTCTGGAGCTAATGACAAGCTTCACAGTGAAGCACATGAAAAAAAAAAAAAGAGGAGGATGTTTTACTTTCCCCTGAACATAGAGTAAAACATTTACCAAAATTGTCCAAGGCCTTTTCAAAATAAGCAGAGCGCTCCACTGCCTGCCAGAATTCAGATTGTTTTCAAGGGAGATTCAAGACTCTTCTTCATTTGAATTTCAGTAATGAACTAATAACGTGAGTGCCTCCAGCTGCCAGCAGCTGTCTTTGACTTAATTGCACCCACGAGCCTTTCCTCAGATAGATGCACAGCAGCCCTCCCCCTGCCTTGCAGTACATCCCGGCCAGTTAGCCTAACCTACGCAGAGCTGCAGAAGCATCCCATGGGCCAATGCGTTGCTTAATGCAAAAACAAGCAGGTCAGGAAATTAAAGCTAGCACTGTCTTTACAAACTCTGCTGTGGAAGGCATAGCCCTCAGTGGCAGGCTCCAATTAGACTTTCCTGGCTTTGTTGACTGGTATGGCTTTATCGTTGTTAAAACACAGTTTGTTTCTGTGACTTTTTCCCCTCTTCTTAAATGTCAACTTGAAAAGAAAAATTCGAGAAAGGTCACTTACCAGAGAGACTGGAACAACTCCAGTCACTTGGATAAACACATCTAGGGTCAGCTGCTATAAGAGGGGATTTTAAACTAGTTATTTACCTGGTGGAACAAGTGTTGTGGTTCTGGAGGAGAGTGAGATTTAATGTACCTTGCACAAGGCAATCAATCTTCTCACCATCCACCCATCTGCAGGAGTGATAATTAACCCTTTAGGACACCCAGCACAAGAGGTGCTTCATTTAAGATGTCTAACTGTATTCTAAAGGGGCACAAACACCCATTGCAGACATAATCTTACAGCCGAGGGAGTCCGGGGCACTGCTAGGTTGACTGACAGCTGCTTCAGGGTTCCTTCTGCAGCACCCAGCTCAGGGCTGCCCCGAGCCCCAGCATCACACTGGGCTGGACACAGTCAACTCTTCAAGCCAGTCGAGTCGTTAATACTCAGCTGAAAGGAATGTGCCAAAGATCCTATTTCTGAGAAGCTGCATTATATATACATGGATGTATGCAGAACAGACCCAAAAAGTCAGGCAAGCTGGGTCCTACCCTTACTGGCAGTGCGGGAAGAGGTTGCCATACTCCTCATCTTCCCTCAGAGGCAAGAAAAGGATATCCAAGAGGTATTGTTGATTTTAAAAAAAGTAATATTGTTGATAAAAAGGTTGTTTAAAAGATCAGAGGAGCAGAACAGGGTTTTCACTACCCCCAGCTAGGAAGGGGAATTGAAAGGAGAGAGCTGTGTACTCCCACATATGTAGTGAAGTGAGAAATGCTTTTTTGTATTACTGCCTTTCCAAAGAAAGGATCTGTATTTTTCCTGCTCATCTACCCATGCTTCAACATCTAGCAAACATTGTGCAAATTCTGGCAGCAAAGTGTATCCAGAATAGGAGGCCTTCACCTGCTACCACTTATCTCAATCACTACCTAGCCTTCTTCAGCATGTGTTTCGAGTGTGCACAGCAATTAGAGTAATCCTGATCCTCAAAGCTGGTGGCAGTTTGCCAGTATATTTTCAGGTAGTCATCAAATCTGGTAATGGTCACTTGTGACAGCTGTAGCATGGGGGAAGAGTTTGTCTGCTGACCTAAGGAGTGGAGAAGGTTTGGCAGCTCAAAGCATGCCAGTAATCCTTTTCACCAAGCAGAGATGACTTAGGTGGGGGAGGAACTGACAAGAAGTTTCCTGCAAGGTCACGCAATATACTTGCTGGAGCAGCAAAGTAAGCATTTGGAACAGCTGTAACAGTTCACTTTTTGCCTAAGAGCTATTCCTATTCCAGGCATATTCATATGCCACCAGGACATAGTCAGATTCCTGATGAACACAAATCTTCTACAAAAATTATTAGCTACCAAACATACAGGTAGCAAGTGACTTCTTTTGCAAAGAACTCAGTAGGTGTGCTAGTAAGCAGTAACATGTAAAGACACGTCTGCATGACATCCTTTAATTACTACCTGCTGGTGCTGCGCAAGCCCTTCCGCTGTGCTTGACCGCTGTAGGTATTTTTGTCTCTCACCCGGTACATTTCCACCCAGCTGCTGAATGTGTTCTTCGCAGCCAACTCAATGATTTAACTAAAATAATAAACCTTTTTCCATCCATGTTCCCTACCTCAGCCTTCATCTTTCCTTTCTTAACGTAGGATACTTGTATTTCATTAATTAGAATCCATTGATTTTTTTTGTGTTTAACTTAAAACCAGTAAATTCAGCTCCATAACTCAGTAGCACCGAAACTAACAGTAGACACTGCAATACAGTTCCCTCTCTGTCAATTGGACAGATCTGCTGGCAAGACGGTCCTCTGAATCACCACTGCTTTTTGAATCTGTTTTGTTGATCAGTCCCTAAACATACGCCATCTCCATTACCTCAGTATCCTTTTCTCAGTCTGATGCACATCCTGTACCAAATGCTTCTGCAAGGACCTGGATCAGATCTTTACCACACGTAACCTGGGAAAGCTGAAATTACTTCAGAGGTACATTGCTAATCCTGCACTAGACAGGGAATCTTTGTGCACGTGCCTATCTTGTGTTCATCTCCCGTGACCACATTAGCTAATGGATTTATTCACAGGAGCACCAGATTTAGCAGGCTGTACACAAAATGCCTCTTCAAATTAATCAAACAGTTTAGGAAAACAATCAAATTAATCAAACAATGTTAGGAAAATTAAGCTTGGTCTGAAGAGTAACACGTACCCATGTAAGACAAAGTACAAACTAAACCAGACTGAGGTATTTTGGGATAAGCACTGCTTCCACAGTAAAGAGGTCAGTATCTGTTATTAAGTTTAGCTTTGTTGACAGTTGCTGTGCTTACTCCTAAATAAAAGCTGAGCATACAGCCTTATTCAGAATAACTAACTTGACTTAGGAAACCTGAAAGCTTACTCTATCCCTGTTAAAAAAATAAAAACCAACAAAACAAAACAAAAAAACAGCACTGGTCTGTGACCCCTTGTGGGCCCCATCCAAAATAACCAATACTGCTTGAACCTCATGTCTCACATCTTATTACGAACAATGAACTGCTTTATAGCCTCAAAAAGCCATGAAGAAGGTACTATAGCAGTGCGAGGTCAAAAGCGTAAGGTCTCTGCACAGTGGGAAAACACCACCATGAGGCTTTCATAAGGTAAACTAGAAAAGAATTGTCAGCAGCGGGTAAAAGGGCAGCTGTCTGTCCTGCCAGTAAAAACACAAAGAGAGAAACTGGAACACCACCACTTCCGATCGGATGTGACAACTATGTCTGAGAACCTCAGTAAAAATGAGACTGTGTTGCAAAGTTCAGCAACAGATCCAAGTGTTCCTAAAGAAAGGGGAAGTTCAGACCTAGAGGCTTACTTGGTCCAAGAAGATGAGTCATGAAGCGCTGTCTTCAGTTCTACCCTTCCCCAAATTCAATGGGGGTATGTTTCTGAGGATTGTCTCTCGGCCTGTCCCCATCCACAACACAGAACCATTGCCTTTGTTCCCTGTCTGTTTTGCTAAGCGATGCACCGTGATCCAGCTCATGCAAATCTAGGTGAGGAACCCAAGTTTTGGTTACACACATATCATAGGTCTGCTTAATGCTAATGCGCCATCATGGCAATTTTCCCAGAGTAGATGGCAGATCTCTTTAACAGAAGCAGACACAGATCATTTCTTATAATATGGAAACAAAGGATCTCTCCCACTTCTGTACAGGGTGATGCTTGTACACCATCTCTGTCCTCAGGAGATGGCTGCAGCCAGTTTGTCCCCAACACAGCAAAACTTTCCCATCAGGCCCCATATTTCCAGTGAAAGAACTAGTTTTGTGTGGAACTGGGTCACCTCCACAGGCTGGAAGTAGTATTTTGTCTGTAAGTAATCTAGAGCAAGGCCACGCTCCCAAGCAAAAACAGAACACCGAAAGGGTGGTGAGAGCAGACGAGGAGGCCAGATAAGGATGTGCGTCCTGCTGCTTCCAGGCAGGCCCAGCGCAGAGACCCAGGAAAAGCTGGGCACGGGGCTGACGACTTTAGGCTGTGAGGAAGAGGCAAGCAAGCTGCAAGACTTTTGTTTGGAAGAAGGAAAAGAGTGGAACAAAAATGAAATCCTGAAGGTAAGATGTAAGGAAGTCTTTTCACCTTTCTTCTGTCACCAGCCAGCTGTGGCGCAGAGCGAGCTGTGGTGCAGGCCCTGGCACAGAGCATCAGCACGTTGCAGCTCCTGCCTCTGCCCTGGGTCCTTGCACTTCACACAACGTCTCTCTGTGTGCCAGCTCCTCATCTGCAAAACGGAGACAAACACCACCTCCGTCCTCCCGTGCGCCATCACACGTGCCAGGCCCTGCTCCAGGTAGGACGCTGCTGGCGCGAGCCGGGGGACCGCACCTGCAGCGACGGGCTGGCAGTGCGGGCACACGCAGCCAGGCTGGCTGGAGAGCGAGACACACGGCCGGGGCCCGCGTGCACGGCGCTGCAGAGCTGCAGCCCAGCGAGGGAGCCTGCAAGGGGAATGAGCAAAGGTTAAGCACTCCAGGGGAAAGCAGAGGCCCTCCTGCGCAGGCAGTACAGGCGCAGACCCCCGCTCCCCCTCTGGGCAGCTGGCTCGGATAGTCCGAGGAGGGGATTTATCTGTGAATAAAGGGGGCGCCAGCTGTGCACCACAACCCCCTTGCCCCGTCGTAGCAGGGCTGCTGGGTCCGTGCCCGAAATCGTAGCAGGCACAGCAGGAGCACGGGATGTGCCGACCCTGGCGGCGGCTCCAGCCGGCGCGGGCCTCAGCAGCCTGAGGCACATGCTTCGTTAGTGCCAAACCACTGAAGTCTGCTTTTATTGACAGGCGCTCGAGTGGGTTCTCAGCTGCTATTCCACTGCAGTGACCGGCACCGCCGAGCTGGGCTGCTTCACACACTGTCAAAGGGCAGTTCCTCTTACAGAAAGGAAATGCAAATCTTACCCGTATCTCCAGTGCCAGCTCAGGGAGTTCAAAGCGCTCCGCCGCTGCATATGGCAACGACAGGAGAGGGAAAGCCATGGGAAACCACATACAGCACTGGATCGAGTTTAGAGCAGATGGCAGAACAAACAGCACTGGGATTTTTGTTTCACATAATCTTTGGCCCTCCTTGCCCACACATTTAACCTTTTCCTCCCATGAAACAGACCAGACGCTCTGAAAGGTTTTCAGAAAGGCAGGTGTTGTTTTGCTTTCAGCATCTCAAGGGACAGTACATGAGACCCCTGAGGATTTTTTTTTTTTTAATTCAGGCTGCTTTTGGTTTATTGCCATTTTTATACGTATTTTATGAGAAATTTTTCTTTTTAAGGTGCCTGGAGAAGGGAAATACTGCTATGGCAGACAGTTCCCTGCACAAACAGCAATAGGAATATTTTAAGGATGCTGTGTTCTTTCATGCCTCCAAACTAAGGGTGTGAGCATTTAGCTCTGAGTAGCAATTATGCACAGGAGAACTGTTCGTGCTGGGAATGCCAGCAAGATTATTGGATGTGTATGTTCTTCAGGGCATGTAAAGGTTAGAAAAATCATACCATGCATATATTTTACAGACTTTTCAAATGCCGGAAAGATCAGGGGTTTCTGTGGGGTTTTGGGACGGAAACCACTTATTGACTCGCTGACTGTGCAGGGCCAAGTTTCACCCACAGAAGGCAGTGACTGTGTGACAGCACCATATTCCTGTACCAAAAGACATTGTATTAGACCTAGTGGTGCCTACAGATCTACTTGACAAGACACAGTTCTGCATAGTCCAGGAAAGAATTGAGCTGTCCTCAGAAAAGGTGAACACTTGCTGGATCACATCTCACATTTTGTTTGAAAGCGCCACCATCCAATTTTGCTCACACAACCACATCACTTTCAGGCTCCAGGTATAACTGGGTTCAACATTTCAAACAGATGCCTGTACCAAAGCATCCAGTGTGCAGCTTTCATGTGCTAGACATCCAAAAGCAAGCATTTTCCCTGCATGTCAAGCACCATGAGCTCTTGGCTGCCACTGGTCTCTTCATTGCCATTTTACAAGGTTATTATATACCAGACTGATGGATTTCATTCTTGTCCACTCACTATAATCATTAGAAAGTCATGTAACCACCACCCATATAGTATAGCATCAATATGACCGCTCCTTCACAGCCTCATTCTTGGCATCCGGGAGACAGCACACAAGTACTGTTCAGGGCACAGCCCAGCACTTGGTCAATGAGACGCTGGCTGCATCTCCAGTACTGCCACGCTCCAAGCGACCACCAGCACGTCACTTAGTGAACCCGAAGCATGGACTAGCTACTTGAAACGCAGCAGCAACACTTGTGGGCTGCTTTATAGTTTATGGTGGCAATTTTAAACTGAGGGAATATGGAACATAACAGGGTGAGGGGAGAAATACCTCCCAATAGCCAGGCTGCTGGGGCCTTTGGAAGTAGTATGCTTTGTCTTAGGACAGCCGGGGATGCACCAGGCTGGCAAGGGCACAAAGCAGTCGCATCCAGCCAGAGGAGATGGCAGCGGTACAGCCTCTAAGGCAGGAGATCAGGCACGCAATGAGCTTTGCTGGCAGCTCCTGGCCAACTTCTGGAGAAACAACAGCCAACAGTGCCTGCCCTGCACTGACTCCCCATTGGCCCTGCCTGCCTTTCAGGGGTTTCAAAGATGTTCATCATAAAGTTGTATAATTAATGTTTAGAAATTAATTAAAATTGTGAGATTTTTCTCAGGACACTAACAACTACAACCAAGAAGCTGACCAGCTGGCTAGTTTAGTAACCAAAGGCAGTGCTTTCAGTCTGCATTTTTGATGAAGCCAAACACTTTGCAGTTTTACTATTATGCATTGTAAATTAGAAGCAGTAGCAAGAGCTCATGACTTTGGTATCAGGCTGCAGAGCAAGCTACAGTGTAGCAGATCTCTAGATACCATGCCTGGTCCTCCAAGAGCTGCAGTGCAGCACATGAAGTTAAACTGAAGCAGGCCATCATTCCCCCTCCTCCCCCCAATCCTCCTAGTTATAAATCATATTTAAAAAGAGAGAGAAAAAAGGAGACAGTATCAAAAAGAGCTGTAAACAGGGTGTGGAGTTCCTGCTGTTACTCACTCTGTGCTGGTCTGTTCAGAAACAAACAAAAGAGCATGTTCAGTTAAACACAGGAACTCCCTAAAGTGAATTGTTGTCATAGGTCAGAATCATTAAAAGGATTAAATTCAGAGAAGAGCAAAAATCTTTTCTGCTATGTATACGGGAGCTCTCTTAAGACATGCTTTTCCTATTTCCTATGTTGTGACATTTCTTACTACATTAAATCATGGGTTTTAATCTGCCTGATAGTTGGCCTTACTGAATAAAAACAGCCATTTTAATGGGTTCAATTAAACAAATGTGTAATGCGCATCAGCTCTGACATAAAACGGGTCAACATTTAGAAACCACAAGATTTCCGATTTGCTAGTATCAGTGATACAGTGCTAGAAACATACCATAGATTGTGTGGAAACAACTGAGCTATTTGAAAAGCAGATCTGTTTAACAAGGAAAGTCAGATCCTGTCCTCCTCATCTCATTTGAATAAAACAAATAGGTGAGGCTCAGGGAAAAAGTTCCAGTGAAACAATCTTGTTAGTTCAGCATAAAGCTGATTTTTAGGCTTCAGCTAAAGCAGAATTTTTTAATTATTATTTTAACTCTGTTCTCATTTTAGAACTTCAGTTTAGGGCAAAATAAGGGTTAAAATTGTGAGGGTAGGGTTTTTTTTTATTTTTTTTAATGTTCTCCCAATAACAGCAGTATTTCTGAAAGAATTATGTCTTGACTCTTTTTAAACCTGAAAGCAGACAATTTCCCTACAGTGCTTCCTCTCCCCACACTGCATCTTTTAAATGTAGAGGAGTTCACAAAGAAACCAGCGAGAGAAACAGAAGTGGAACCCCCAAGTTTTTTTCCATTATCCAAATTGAATGAATGTAAGAAGTGAAGAGATATTACATGAATAAATGCCACATCCTTTTTTTTTTCTCTGTCCATTGATTCTCTTCCTTGCTGCCCTATTAGAAAAATCATTTTAATAGGGCTCTCCCATCCTACCTAGGCTTAGATACCACCATTATAGGTAAGAACAATGTTGTATTCCCTCACTCTGGCAGCATGTGTGGGAAAAAGAGGACATAACACCAGTACCAATTCCTTCAGCAATACATGACAAACCAGATTTTTTGCATGCCACTACAAATTAGCTTACAAGCTGACATATAACACCAGAACTCTCATTTTTTGAACTCTAATACCTTCTGATTTTTTTCAGGTGAAAAAGAAAAATATAGGCTATTTAAACATTCTTAAGGAGCTGGTGAATAGATTCATCTTTCCATTAATGAAAAGACAGCTGGGCTCCTGCAACAGCACTACCGCCTTTGCCCATGTTCACAATGAATGTCCCTTCACAAGGAAATTCTGTAGCAACCAGGTGCAGCACCAGCAGTTAACATTGTAACAACTCCAATCAGACCATTATGAATACCGCTATATGCTGGGAATGCCTTCTTCTCAGCCTTTTAGTCCTGCAAAGATTTCCGTACGTGGCAGAGCATGAAAGATTCAAGTGTGGTATTAGCAACCAGACGATGACCACATAACTCCATGTCAAAAGCATCAGGCAAACTGAAGGGACTGAATACACAGAGAAAAGGCAAATAAAGCTTAGATCAGCACTGATATTAAACGTCATGCTCAAGGTGTTAAATCAGACTTACAACTTTCCAGGAGACCAACTCTACTCAGATACCTTTACCAGTGTTGCAAAGCAACTGAGGGGTCTAGTACAAAGGGACTCTTGGCTCAGCTCCACTGACCGCGGGCCATGCCCCTTCACATGACAGACAAGACAGGAGTCCAGCTGCCAACTGTGTGAACAGGACATCTGCCTGTATAGTAAAAATCCATAAAGTCCAGCTCAAGAGAGCATACTCACCTCTCCCTCCTCCCCAAACACAAAATCCTGCACAGCACTTACGTGCCGTGAGGTAACCCATTATACACAGCTCCTGCAGGCTTAGGCATATTTGGGCCTCAGCTGAACCTACAGCAATTACTTTGTGCTGTTTTATAGGACAAGGCCTAGCACCTGCCAGGAAAGTACATGAACATTGAAGATCTGAATGCTATAATCAGGATTAGATACAACCTTGTGCTTAAACACCACCTACTTTGCTTCTTTAAATAAAGAAAGGAACAAGAGAATTTTACTTCCCTTTTCTGAGGTAGGAAAGAGGATGAGAAGCAGTTCCATATCAATTGAAAAACAGTACATCATTCAGGCAAATGCTCAAACTGAAACTGGAAAAAAAAATCAGAAGGGTCAGGCAAATGTTAGTCCAAACCACCCTGAAATCAATGGAGCTTCAGCAGTTTAAGCCATGGTGCTCAACCCTACACCACGAAGCTTCCCGTAACAGCAGAAAGCAGCCAGAGCACAGGCTCTGGCCAGAAAGGACAGCCCGTTTGCTCCTGCAGCCAGGCTGCACGCTCCCAGCCTCCCTCCACGCCAGCATGAGGGATGCTAGCTCCACGCTCGGGTTATGTCCTGTGCTTACAATACAGCTGACAGAAGCTGTCCCTTGGGCATAGGCTGACAGGCACTGTACAGTCCAGCTCCGGAGTCTGGAATGCCACATGCAGCATTGCATTCTTAACAAGCTTACCCCCCAAATTCTCCTGTGCCAAGGAGTACTAGCAAATACTCTCCGAGATCTATCTTCACTTTGAAGAGTCACCTGTACTCCAAAGGCTGATGTAACTTTATTCAAGTACACTTCTAGAAACTGGCTCACAACAGACAACATTTTTAATCTTTTCTCCAGAGCAAACTGTAATAATTAGCACAACATTCTCTCTCGTTTTGCTTGTGTGTGGCTTGCTGGATCAGGTTACACTAGAAGTCAAGATACTGTTATCATCTTTGTCCTGCTCAATATGACAGACACATCAAGATCATCAGTAGGATATTTCCATGCAACATTTGACCTCTGAAGCTAGCATTTCTTGCCCTGTCGATTGCCATGCTCTTTGTGGCATAGCCCCCAGAGCACTCCGTGTTTCAGAAGCCATTTCTCAGCACCAGTTAGCCTACTCCCACTGCAACCAGTGTGCCAGGCATTGTACCTCCTCACTTTCAAAGAAGACTGGAAGACCACCCAAGACTATCAAATTGCCATTCAAGCAGGCACTATAAACTTGAGAGGAACCAAGCATGCTATGGTCCCACACCATGGGATCTTACTCCTTTTGCTGAGAGGAGCCAAAGCAGAGTTTAGAGAACTGGAAGTTAGAAAACAAGCATACATTTGTTCTCAGCAAGCAATGTGAGGGGGAGTTACTGTGAGTTCCTTCCAGCCTCCATGGGACTTACCATCTCTGAATGTTCCTTTTTGTTGTTCTCTCTGCACTTGTATTCAGTCAGCACAATGGAGCTCTATGTAAGAGAGGACTGCAGTGCACAGTGCTTCGTACCACAGTAGCTGCAGCAAACAGCCCTCCCTCCCCAGGGCCCTGGAAGGCCTCAGCCTGTGAGCCAGCAGAGAGAGAAGCATCACAGCAGGATGCTGCAACACTTACCTGAGTGCCAAATAGATTTTTCCAAGAGAAAGTCTGTCACCCACTGAACGCCCAGGAAGTAGCATGCCTGATGAAGTGGCAACCCCACTTGAGCACAGAGCAGTGGGCCTTGAAAAGATCAGGTAGGCAAGTTGAACAGCAGATCTGTACCTTTTAACACACATCAGATCCATCAATGCCACTGAAATATGTAACTCAAACTTTCCATGTCATAGGAATGTGACATAACTTCAAAAAGAGTGAAGCCCAAGGCCCTTAAAACACTTGCAGCTGTTCAGGTATTACTAAACTGAGAGGGATTGAGCTAAGGCAGCAGTTGCTCAGTCACTGTTATGCCAGGCAAACTCCAGCTTCAGTTGGAACCTCTGCACACACGAAAGAACTCTGGAAAGAGCTGGCAAGAGCTGCCAGAGAAAAGAAACAAGAGCTCTGTTACCCTGTACGAGTCTTTCAGAGTAGCCTCTCTGTACCCATCTACGTTAGTAATTTTGGAAAGTTTTTTGCCTACAAAACCACAGGGTTATTTCCAGTTACAGCAGGTGAAGTTGGCCTTTTGGATTTTCCCCTGAAGTATTCTTATCCCTAATTCTGAGCTGCAGAACTATTCTGCAATGAAAACTAGTATTATTCATGCTGCTCTGAAGTTACACAGATTCTTTCGTTTGATGTCGAACACCAAGAAAGTAGATACAGACTCATCCATCCAGGCAAACACTGAAGCACTCACATTCCAAGCAGTTAAGTCCCATCATCCATCCAATCAAATAAGCAGAAGGTTAGCTTTTTAAAATAAAAATACTTAACATTTATTCACAATTTGAAGTCACCATAGTAAAATTGTACAAGCTATAAGTAACCCAGGAACATTGAAAGCTACCAGAAACATAAGGCAATTTGTACAACCATTGAAAGAAATACACAGCATGAGTGAAATATTACTCAAACAAGACAATGCTTGTTACATGCTAGAGTGATAAGAACCAGCATTAAAAATGAAGTTTTAAACAAAAATAAAGATGTCATGGCTACAAGTATTATATGGTGATAAATACTTCAAAAATATATTAAGATATATGGAAATTCTCGTTTTGTCAGGGAAATCCAGAGAAATTCCAGCCTTCAGTGGATTTCAATATACCAATTAAGGTTTAATATTTAAATTCCTTTCAGTAAGAACTGATACTGCAGCCATTACTGTTCTGTATCAATACTTATCTTCTTGTAGTGTAATGAAATCAGCCTTATGTTATATTGAGCCATAATGCCTCTCACATCATGGGTACTAATTGCTCTAAATCAACCAACGAGTTGCCTTTCAGTAACAAGTGCAGTGCACCGCATTTGAAGCTACAAATCATATTATATCACAGTCAGCATCAGCCCATTTTACAGTATTAATGGAAGGTGCGTTCCAAGACTAGCCTCCATTTAAATAAAACGCCTTGAACAGAGGATTTAGTTTCAAGTCCACCATAACTCATCATAGCATAACATTGCGCACTCTGAAGTTACAGTACAAGAGCCATAGTAATGTTTAGGTTACATCTTTAAAAAGAAAGTCCAAAGAATGTTTGGAGACGACGAGTTTTGAACATGCACAAATGGTGGTTTAGTACACATTTGTTTGTGCTGTTACTGGGTAGCAAGTGAAGCAGTTTATAGCCAAAGATCGGGTAAGACAGTTTTCCAAGCCAGTTTAAAAATATAAACTTCTTTTTAGAGGGTCTGTTCTATAGAAAATAGAATGAAATCTGGAAATTGTCAGTTTTTAGAGTACTTTCCCATTGCGAGATCCATTCATCAGCCTACCGCACCACCAAGAGAAATGCTAATCCTGCTATTCCAAACCCTGCTGCTGCCATTATTGCATTGCTTATGGTACTGTTTTGGTCAGCTGGTGGAGAGCCATGTCTGAAGAAGCGACAGAAGCCATCCTAGAAAAGCAAAAGAAAGGAACATTGAGTTGGTTGGCTTGCAATTAATCAAATTTCTTTAACAAGTCTTTGAGTACAGTTATGGTTCATATTCCAAGCACAGTGTTTGTCAGCTCCAGAAGTCTCCCTAACCATAAAAGCCTAAGCCCTATTGTCCTCAGCACTCAAAAAATGCTTTGTGTGAGCCTTCGCTGAAGCCTTCGCACAAGACGACTGAAAGCAGTAGCTACAGAGTATTTGTATACTTTGCTCAAAAGACAAGTGCAAACTTCCTATTGAGAGATTCAACATGTAACCACGTTATTTTTTGCCCTTTTAAACAAGTTTCTGACTAGAGCTGCCAGCATTGTTCCCCTTCATTCAAATTTCAAAAAGTATCTGAAACACAGGATATGGAAATTTCCACTTGAAAGACAGGCATCTGAAGCTGGTCTCATCCCAGTCAATGCATGACACTGATTACATATTCCACTTGGAAGGGCCTAGTGGAAGCTGCTCTGCACTGACCTATGACAGAACGAAGCTGGCAGCTGCTCTACCAGATCTTTATTTGTGATAATCAGAAGTGGCAGTAATACAACTCCAGATGGTCATGTTTGAACTCTGTTCGGCAGATGTCTATGTAAACAAGTTTTACTCTTAATTTCTTCCGGAACTTTGTTCTTTACACTTTAATTTGTGCGAACAGGCAATGTGATTTTGCTAAATGATAGTTTACTTTGTAGTCAGCCACCATATTGTTCTTAACGTTTGGATGGACAAGTGACCACTGAAAAAGCCAACTTCATTTTGGTCTCCGGATAAATCAACAAACCCAATGCTTCTCCCCCTCCTGCCCCCCCCCTCCTCTATTTTTAGTCCTTATTTGTACTGGCATAAAATATTCCACCAGTCCTAAGAATAGAGGATTTGAAGTTCTGTGGGATAGCTGACATTTTGTTCAGAACCAGACACAGCTGCACAGATATCTTAAACATTATATTTCAGTATGCATCTCAAGTGGTAAAAAAGCAATAGCAGCCATTGCTTTATGTCACAGTACGCCTCAGTTCTATTGCTCATGCTTTCATGGGCCCCCAGCCTGATCACCAGTTTTAGAACTAGTGGGAAGCAGAGCAGCAAGCCTAGAGGACAGGTGACTTAATACACAAGTATATCTAGGAACAGGCACACCAGTGTTTTGTGTTTATACTTTGGAGAGTACAAAGCCTTGCATAAGGCCGCTCTCTAAAATCTAAAGACTACAGATACAAAGAGAAGGTAAACCTTGGGCCCCAGAATTCAGGAGCATCACCTCCATGTTTTGTTAGCGGCCACAGGGCCCAGAAAGCAATATGCAGCGAGTATGTATTTGAGTACTTAAGATGTGCTAAGAACTAACTACACCCAGATGTGGTCTGCACCTTTCCCCTCACCTGCAGGGGTCTCCAGAGCAGTGCTGCATCAAGTCCATCGCTCTGTACACCAGCAGCTTTCCTTGGCAACAGTGTTCCCAGGCTAAGCTACACTGCTGCACTGGAACACAACTTAGCTAACCGGAAAACCGACAAGACCTCCTAGCGTTCATTCCCACACCTCTTGCTGAGGCTGAGGTTGGTGCAGCTCCTGGGCACTCCCCACTGAGCAGAGGAGCTGGGTGTTCCTCCGGTGCCTCAAGGTGCATACTCCATCACACATTTCAGAGCAAGGTGACAGCTTGCTACCTACTTTGTTGCATCCAGTGACTAACCCTGAAACACTTCCAGCAGGCATCGCTTGTGGCATCACCCAGGTCCCTGTGCAAACAGCTGCAGAGCACAATACTCAAGTGACACACCCACAGCTTACACCCCGCTGATACACATATACAGTTAACCTTCTGTCACACATACAAGTGCCCAAGTGGGCTGCAAACTACCCCCAAAAGAGGCATAGCAGCAGTCTGATGACTTACTGACTTAAAGCCCTACCTCTTCCAGCAAGTGCTGGCTGGAGGTAGTAGAGAGCTTTCCTAAAGACAGGTAAAGCAAGCTTTGAAGACAGAGTCCAAGCCAGCTCTGCTGTAGGTGCACACGCAGCAAGAGCAATTGCTGGGACTGTACCACAGGGACATGTGGCACATTTAAACTCCCTTCCCAGCCTGCAGAGACTCCTCCTTGTGTCTAGTTCAGAACCCTATAAGCTTTAGGCTTTTACAGAAAGCAGGTAGAATTTTCACGAGATAGATGAACATTTTCGCATGATATCAACTGCTGCACAAGCAGCATTCAAGCCTCACTAAACGTGCTCGTTTTGTACTATACATCCACACCACGTTTGTGGAAGCCAGCCCTCTCACCCTCTCCACCTGCCATAACCCCGTAACCCACCTCGGGGAGCACTTCTAAACTAGTGGTAAATTCCAATTTCCTTGCAAGAAGTCTAGCGGCAACTAGCCAAAACTGGAAGACACACAAAGCCCTTACGGACTACAGCCTGATGCCTCAGCCTACTCCTCCAGCCCTGCTTTCCTCCCAGGCACCCACATTTGCCTGGATTTGTATTTACCGCTGCGCACCCAGCGCGGTGCTGACTGCCGTGCGGCTACCCTCGGCAATCCCTCCTCCATCTCCCGAAACAAGGCACCTCCAGCCAGCCGCCCCCTCCCCGCCGGCCGGGCCCGGAGCCCCGGGCACCCGCACCGCCGGCCCCGCGGCCGCAGCCCGGAGGGCTCTGCGGCTCCGCACCCGCCCGCCGCACCCCCCCCGCGAGACCCAACGGCCGGCAGCGCCCCCGCCCCCCCGAGACCCCCCCGCGAGACCCAACGGCCGGCAGCGCCCCCGCCCCCCCGAGACCCCCCCGCGAGACCCAACGGCCGGCAGCGCCCCCGCCCCCCCGAGACCCCCCCGCGAGACCCAACGGCCGGCAGCGCCTCCCCCCCCCCGCGAGACCCAACGGCCGGCAGCGCCTCCCCCCCCCCCCCCCCCGAGACCCCCCCGCGAGACCCAGCGGCCGGCAGCGCCTCCCCCCCCCCCCGCGAGACCCAACGGCCGGCAGCGCCTCCCCCCCCCCCGCGAGACCCAACGGCCGGCAGCGCCTCCCCCCCCCCCCCCGAGACCCCCCCGCGAGACCCAACGGCCGGCAGCGGCCCCGCCCCCCCCCGCGAGACCCAACGGCCGGCAGCGCCCCCCGCCCCAGACCCCCCGGCCGGCAGCGCCCCCCGCCCCGCGCTCACCCATCCGCCGTGCGCCTCCAGCCACTCGCCCCGCTCCTCGGCCAGGTAGGCGGCCAACGCGGCGGCGAGGCGGCGCGGCCCGTCGCCGCAGCCGCGCTCGGCCATGGCCGCGGCCAGCGTGCCCGCGAAGACCACCAGCGCCAGGAGCCGGCCCCAGTTGAGGCCGCCCTCGGCCTCCAGCTGCGCCGCCACCCGCGTCAGCAGCGCCGCCGCCTCCCAGGGCTCGGCCCGCGCCAGCGGCGCGCAGGAGCGGAAGAAGGGCCGCTCGCGGCGCTCCAGCTCGCCCGCCGCCCGCCGCAGCGTGGCCGCCGTGGCGCTGGGCGGCAGCGCCGCGCCGCCCCGGCGGTGCTGGAAGTAGTCCTCCAGCAGCAGCGCCGTCTCCTCCTTCAGCGAGCCCGGCATGGCGGCGGACGAGGCAGGCGGCGGCCCCGCGAGCAGCTGCCGCCGACTAAGAGGCGGGGCGGCCCCTCCGCCCCCGCCGCCGCCCACGTGGCCCGGCCCGGCCCGGCCCGGCCGCCCCGCCCCGGCCCGGCCCAGCCCGCCCTGGTGCCGGGCGGCGAGCCGCGACCGCCGCGGGGCGCTCGCGGGGGCGCTCCCCTGCGCGGCCCGGCCCGGCCCGGCCCTGCCGCTTGCCGCCGTCCCTGCGGGATGCCCCGTCTGGAGCCACGGCAAGCCCGTTCTGAAGATAAAATTAATTTCGCAGCTGGAAGGGGGAAAAAGGCGCCCCAACGCTAACTTCTCCGTGCACAATGAAGCAAAATACTGAGTTTTAACTACAGTCTGATACGGTACTTTTGTCATGTGTTAAAACATTAGCGGCCAAAGTCTGTATTGCTTGCATCAAAAGGAGGTTCAGGTTTTCTAGGTCTATAGGATGAGCACACTTTGTATTTCCCAAACTAATGCAATGGCATTTGCTTTCTGATGGGCATACAGACCATAAATTTAGGATTTAGGATCATAACGCACAGCACAGAGGTTGGGCCCTTCACTACTGCTGCTGTAAAATAAAGAGGTTGAGAGCAAGATGAACAGCCAGCTGGTTCACTGTATTACGAAAAGCATAAATCTGTGCAGCACTGAGGAGGCATCTCTGCTGGAAACTGCCCCTGCATCCCAGCCATGCCCTTGGAGCTCCAAGAACCATTAACCACTAAACAAGTAATCCAAACTCTCAGAATTACCACCGCAGGATTTATGAGTGGGCTCAGAGCAGGTAGCTATAGTATCTCACTCACCCAGCTTTTGCTTCCTGCTCAGTGCCAGTTTGCAGCAGTGGCCTCAGGTGGTGGCTCAGCCCAGTAAGGTGGCTGTGCGACTGCGCCGTCACTACGCATCCTCGAGCGGCACTGGGAAAGGCCGGAGCAGCAGCTGCCTGCACCTTGAGTTAGGCTCTCACTTCTCATCACAGAACAGGCTCAGGATGCCTCACAGACCAGCACAAGATTCATGACTTCACTCTACCTGTCTGGGGTTACAGCCCTTCTGCCTCAGTTTTACACTCACACAACAATCCCGATAAGCCCAGAAACTCTAAAAACAACTAGATGGAACCAGTTCTACTGCAATTTCTCAGATCACTATTAAGAATCAGCCTGATCTCTTAGTTATTCCTACAGTAAACTCTTAAGTTTTACACCTCCCTATTATTTTTTTTTTAACCAGGGAAATCTAGACTGTGTTTATGTGCTAGAGCTAGCTAGAGTAGCTGAAACGGTATCTTTACTTTCCACCAATGATTTACACACATCCTTTTTTAACTAAAGTTTTCCCTATGATTGTTAATTCTCAAGCAGGAATTTCCTATTGCATTCCTCATGGCAGGAGAGCAAGAGAGAGAGGCTACTATTTCTCCAGCAATAGCCTATTCCACCCTTCCTGTTTATATGGTATTTTTGTTTAACAGAATGGAGCAGTTTGACAGTGACTTTGCCCTAGCTATGGTTTCTCTTGCACTTTCAACTTGATTATGGCCAGCTTCCATATCTTTTCTGGACCGTTTTTCATTTACTTCCCAGCTAAGGAGCAGGTCAAGAAGATAGAGCTTCTGTCTGGGTTTTTAGATATGAAAAGACTGCCTCATTGCTCTAACCAAAGTTAGACTGAGGAGCTGTTTACCAAAGTGGGAGAAAGAGATGAAAAGGACAAAAGGCAGTTGAAAACCTCTCCTCATGTACAGGAGTAGGGCAGCTGTGAGAGAGGTGTTTCTGAGGAACAAATGGCTTGACTGTCCTAATGGGGGTGTCTCAAAATGTTGGGTTTTCCAAAGGTTCCTTGGGCAACTGTTAGTAAGCCAGATTACAGTACGTATTTTAATACCCTGTTTCCTATATTTTTATTTATTTGATGGGAAGTTGAGGTCTGTCCTGGTTCATAGCTTCCGCTATTGCCATAGAAACAAAAAGATGTTTTTCATAGGTGTTGAATCCATTCAAACCTACTTAAGAGACCACAGCTAATATACAGAATACCAGCACCATTACTGTGAAGTGGAAGAACCATGGAATTTCTCCCTGTAAGAATAAAAGTCCAAGATCTGATGTCTGTCCTATTCCCGCTGGAACTGGTGACAGTTTTGGCACTGATGTCACTTAGAATAGGCTGTCTCAGCATTTTCCCTCACCCAAAAAAGAAAAGGAAATGAAACAATGTGCTTAAGTTGAGGTAGTGCTTTTTCAGTGTCTAAATTGAGCACTTCCACCAACAGCCTTAATGCTGACCACAAAACGTACACTGAAGTGGAGACAACAGCTGATCCCAGCACAGTTCTCTTCTGCCGAGAAGGCAGAAAACTGAGCTGCTGCATATAAGGTAATTTGCAAATATGATTTACCCAAACAGTGATTGCCTAGGCAATTAACAGTGTTTAGATGCCTGACTTCTACTGGCGTCACTCTGCGATACGAGGAGAAGCCTGTGCTCCCAGAAGACACATACTCTGCATTTTTCAGTGCATTCTTGGGTAGAGCATTGAAGATCTGAAAAGGAAACATCACATTAGCTGTGACTCTTCTGGGCAGAAAAACACAACCTGAATTCTGGCCTCCTAAATTCAGAAGGAACTCAGATGGAGTACAGACCAGGTATTTTCCAGGGCTGCTCTTTTACCGTTACAGTTGCTTACCTTGCTGATAGATCTGTATTTCACATGGCTCTTTGCAGGACAAATGATCCAAGAAACTGTATGTTGCAAAAAATAAATGCCAAGAAACAAAAACAATAGCTCCATTACAAGTACCTAACTAATGGGAAAAAATGACTATATATACATTCACAGTATGTAAAATACAATTTATTATACTTAGGCCATTCATAAGTATCGACACAATGTAGTATGTTCAAAACAAATAGCTTACCAATAAATACGATCAAAACATTAATATTAATCTTTTGAGCAAATGTGTACAGTGTAGTGACTCAGTATTGCACAGTGAAATCTATATGACATTACATTTTCCATAGTGCATTCAGTTATTTACAGGGACAGTTTACCACAAATATTGCAAAGCACTGGAGTTGACTTTTCCAAACGGAAACAGCTGAATTAGTTCGTTGGACACTGAAGGCTGACCTTTCCACTGAAATGGCCATAATTGGTCATGGATTCATGGAACCTAATGTTTTCATGAAAGAGGAGACTTCTTTTCTAAAACAAATTTTATACAATTAAAAAAAAATCATTTTTTAATGGATTTAGGTTATTGAGCATCCTAACTTATGTGAACAGCCAACTCCAGTGATCATTTGTTTACTGCTGTTTCAAACTAAATATAAATCGTTCATCTTTTCAGATATGCATCTTATTACTTGCATTTTGGAGGCCAGACTCTGCTGGCCCCTGGCATTTCTCCTATACTTCACTCCTTAAGTACCTCCGTTCAGCTCAACTCAGCAGGCATCTGTATGAGCAAAGGTGACACATTCTAGTCTCAACAGTTTCCAGTGTATGAATACAGATAGATTCTCCAATAGTTCTACAATTAACTATATCTCCATTTTACCTGAATATTTCTTAGTTCTACAGCATTGGCTCCACGTGGCTCCAGTCCTGTTGGTTTATATCATGTTATGACATTCACAGAGAAGGCCAGGTCCTTAAAGCATGTGTGGCCAGTTACACTGCTTCCCTAAAACCTACCTGCTCATCGGTCTGCTGGATTGCTCATTCTGGTAAGTATGGTACCTGTATCACGCATTCGCAGGACTGTGACTCATAGCAGTTCTTCAAAAAGTCACTGTTACTTATGCTGAGGTACAATTATGACAAAACTGCCTGCACTTCAGTGAGAGATCTTTTAGAGTAAGGACTGTTCAATTTGGCTTGTAAGGTCTGGTCTGTATTTACATTAACTTATAATGCTCTCATCTGGCAAAAGGACCTTAAACTGGGAATATATTGCCTTTTTACACATTTAACACTATATTACCCTGCTAAAGTGGTGTGAACTGGCTAACGTGTAAACAAGAACCATGATCATAGAATGGCTATGACTTTTGGAAAACACTTGACAATCAGCGTGATGGTGCCTAGTGTTCAGCATGTAACATCCCTGTACGTAAAAGAAAATTCACTCATCAAGTGATACAATTAAAAATTTCTAAGAAACTACTGGTTAAAATAGTACCTCATGATTATGTGAATCATGTTGATATCCCTCAACTTTGCAGTTAATCTTTCTATATACATTCAGATTCTTTAAATTCAGACCACAGTAATGAAATACTTATTTCTATCTAAAAAGGAAGTAGGAAAAAAAGGGGATTGAAATGATTATTTTTTTATACAAAAAAATAACATCATAACAACCTGTACCTTCACAGTGGGCCCTTTGCTGTTCTACTTAGTACCAAGGTTCAGCCATCCATAACGCCATCATAAAGTATCAGAGAGTTGTTTTTCCTTCCACTTCTCAATATCAAAATTCAACACACTACTAAGGAATGTTTCCAAAGTCTTATGCTAATATGCTAAAATAAAATCAGGATTTTTTTTTAATTTACTGTAAAAGGAAACTCAATTCATGCAAATAAATATATAATGTGCACAGAAGTACTCGTTTCTATCATATAGATGACTTCAGAGAAAAGTCTCTTTTTATATTTATCTATACTAGTTCTAGTAGAAGAAGGTAGTTTCAAAAACAGAATTTAAAACATTTCATTTTACTACAAGTTGAGAGTTGCTATGTGTTCAAGCAGATTACATTTTTCTACCTAGTTGTGTTAATCTGTGGTTTCAGTATCACCATTTTATAGTGTAGCAAATATTTTGATTTTGGGGGTGTTTTTTTATGCAGCTTTTGTAGTCCAGGATACAAGTCTTCATTCGATTTTAGATACAGGATCTCAGGTTAAGCCCAGATCTGCAGAAAGAGAGTTGAACAATCATTTATGACATTGACTATTCTACCAAACATTTAAAATTTGGCCAGTCAGATTATTGGTACAAGTTGTCAGCAACCATTATATGAGGCAAAATTATTATTTTAAGCCATAAGTTCAAAATTCTCTTAAAAGTTCTCTTAGCATTTTATGGGTATTTTTTGTTTTGAATTTCCTGTTCATTTGTTTACATAACAGAGGAATAGTACTTAAAACTAAATCTTTGTTGCTTCTCTACAAACATTTAATTTTGTTGAAAATCTGGGGGATTTTAGTCTCTCTAGAGATAATTTACCCTCTCTCACCCTTTTTTTTTCTTTTCTTTTCTTTTCTTTTTTTTTTTTTTTTAACACCCAAACCAGGTCTTCCACATACTTACTCTCAGAGTATGGTCCCAGGATCCCGAGCAGAACGCTGTCCCATCAGGAGATACACGCAAGGTGCTAACACGATTTTCATGGCCAAATAGAATGGACACACGAGATCCTTTCAGCACATCCCAGACATTTATAGTGTAATCATTATAACCCGCAAACAGTAGTCGACCTACGAAGAGAATTAGATTTGTACAAAATAAGGTCTTAAGCGGGTAGTATTTATAGACCGCAGCAAGTGCCTCCTGCAGGACATTTATTACCAAGCCAGATACAATGCAGATTTCCTGTGCCTGACACAGGAGACTTCCCTCTGTCTGTTAGTGGGCTGCAAGCACTGCTTCCCACATGCTAGCCATGCTCCTGCTGAGTTATCCATACTAACGCCACCTTCTACAGTTGAGTTATCCACATTAAGCGCTGAATTAATTAAAATCAATCAATTTAAAATACAGTTAAAAATTAAGTTAAATTAGATTAAAATATTCATTGAAAATACATGGAATCTGTTCAGTCATTAGAGATAAGAGATCAAGCTAAAGTAATGGGAAACTAAAAAAACCCACTCCAATTGCTATCACAGGTAAGAATATTCTGCACAGACTTTACACAAGAACAGCTTCACTATTTGGATACAAACAGTTGAACAATTTGGTAAGTGATTCATTATCTCCAGCAGTTCCTGCTATGGTGCCTGCGACTGTGCACAGACCGTCTGCGTGACGATCGGAGGGGCAGCTCACGGCGGGGAGGCGAGATGCGCCACACGCTTGTCCTCTAGTGGGATAGTGCAGGCAGCTTTGGGCTTGTGCCAGGGCAGGGGAGGAAGGGAGGGAGGAGAGTAAGGGCTCAAGCTCAGTCTCTGGATCAGTAGTGAAAAACGGTTAATGGTTCTGTCCTCATGCCCCTCTAACATACTTTTACATGTATTAATCATTTATTATCCTTTATAAACGATTTATGTGAGTGTGCTTAATATTTTAGTTACATTTCATGTTTCTTTTGAAATGTTTTTAATCATTATCATGTAATTCCAGGCCAGCTGTAATAATGGTAAAATATTTCCTGCCTTCAGGGGGCCAGAAAAATACTCTTCATCATTATAGCTAAGCAACAGCCAGTTAGGCTATTTAAGGAATATTTTTTCTTTACAGAGGAAAAAAGGTTTCCATATATTAAAAATTTCTTTTGGTATTTAATGTTGCTTTTATCTGTAATAACAAATGCTTTGTCAAATTAAACTGACAAAACTTTACAATCTGCAGCAACTCCCAATACCAAGAAAACATCCAAAATTCAGGTCTCACCGCTGAGGGAGAAGTCCACACTAGATGCTCCAAAAATGATGCTCTCTTTGGAATAAATTGCTACTTCTCTATCCGCACGAAGGTCATATAAACGACACTAGGATTAAAACAAAAACAACACACATGCCTCACTAAAGGCTGGAGTCAATAGCTACTACATCTCGTTGAAAAATGTGAGTGGGAAGGACCCCGGCTTAACAGGCATCACAGGAAACGATTGCGTGGCTTCTTTCCTTTTGCTACTTCTGCCCACTGTAACTGAGAATCCTCAGGAGTCCAGTGGGGGTCTAAACAACACAGTGTTGTTTTGCATTAACTGAGTGAGGAACTTGCTTTTCCAAACCACTTCTCTAAAGGAGATTAGGGGTGGTTTTTGGATCCTGGGTACCCACAGAAAGTCCTAGCACTCTCAGCCTACCCTCCTGCTTCCCCACTGTGAGTCCTTACATTTTAGAGTACGCTGATGCTTACTAGCTGTGCACAGGGGACAGTCTCTAAAGCCAATGGTCTAAGTGGTAACTGGAATCTGGGAGACACAGGATTAAATCCCTCACGTACTTTGGGAAGACTGACTGTAGAGCATGATGGTTAGGACAGTCCTTTGGCACGAGGGAAGCCTAAGTGCTAATACTTGCTCTGAGTAAGATAGGACAAAAAACAGCCACAGGCCTAAAGGGAGACCTGTCTGTTTCAACAGCAATGTCACCCTAATTTGAAAAATCAACATGAAAATAACTTGTAACATATTTTTATACAAATCTTTGATTTCTGTTTCTTAGACAAAATTCCCTCAATCACCTCCACAACCTTAAATTTCTGTTTTAACCATTTTCCAATGTATTTAGGCTTGTTTAACATGGAAATACTATATAGTCAGATCAAATTTCAGTGCCCTTCAGAATGGCAGCCTGTTAGGCCTGAAATCAAAATACATTTTTGAAACTATTTTAACTGAAATCTTCCTTAATATGTTGAGTTTAAGCAAACACTGGACACATGGATTTGTTAATATTAAGACTTAACTAATGAAAAATGGCTGATATTCAAGTCTGTACATAAAGGAAAGACTGTTTTATTCACAGCATCATGGTAAGCTGCCAGGTTTTTGAAGTCTAAGTTTCCCAGTGCCATCTCTAATGAATAATTCTATCTGAATATCCTGATACAGAGTCAGGGTCACCTCAGGTGACAGTACTGCTGTGTGAACACACTTTTATGATTTCCCTCCAGACAGACAGGATTATCTGCTCCCCCAAATCCCCAAGTATACAAATCAGATCAGTCAGTGCACCAGTCTGTAACATGGAAAACATGAACTTCTTCATTTAAACAATCAAGTTGGCAGAAACTGCCAAGGCCTCTGTCAAAAGTACAAAGATGGAATTTTCCATTCTCCTGTTCAGGTCGGGGGAGTCAGGAATAGTTAAGGAAGAAAAACTCATGAAATGAATTAATAAGCACAGGAGCCCAGAACAAGTGGTACTTGGGGGGGGGGGGAGGGGAAGAGAGTGCTCTCATTGGAATTTAATGATGGAGAATTTCTCCATCTCTCTCAGCATCTCACATGCTCCAGTGCCACATCTGAATGCACAGAGATGCACTGGGCTCACCACAGAGCTAAAGGTGTTAATTTACAGTAGAAGCTTTCAAGATCTAAAAGTGGCATACATTTTTTTCCAGAAGTGCCACAGCAGGTCTCCACATCCATTGAAATCCAGGGGAATGTTTCTGTTGAGGTTAGCCAGTGTCAGAGCAGACTCAAAATGTGCTTGGAAGACAGAATACTTCAGAAAGATTCTTCACCCTCCTGCAACTCAGCGTGATGTTTGAATAGGCAGGAGAAACAAGGTGCCAGGTGCCTCCCGCAGAGGCAATTAATTCTCCTTTTGAATTAATACTACAGTCAGCTCAGCTCCTGCAAGACTATGCCTGTGGGCAGACTGCTGTCCCACATGGATACCCGCTGACCGCAGTGAGATCTGCTAGATCATGCAGATCACTCAGGGGCCTAAGGACACCAGCAGGTAAGTGGTATTTGCATGCAATGCGCTGATCAAAATTACCAGTCAAAATGTACTGTTGTCCCCTCCTAGCAGCATGTCCATAGAGAGTAGGATTTGGCAAGAGCTATTATATCATCGAGGATGACTTGGATGCAATTACTCATTGCAGTAAAAAGCACTGGAAACATGAGTCAGGCTCACAGGAAGAGAATATATAGCCAAGGGCAACCTGGGGCTACATTCCCAGGACACACAGAGCTTTGAAGGCCAACTGACTAGGTCTGCCCTGCACCGCACTGCTGAGACCACTGTCCCTCTGCATCTGTCTTGCTTCCTCCCTTGAAGACATGTGTACATCTGTGTTCAGGTTCTGTTCATGCCCTGGCAACGTGCTGGTCCTTCTAACAGAAGCTGTAGTTTCCTCCCACGCTATGATCAATGACTGCATGTGGTCACATATATTCTAGTAAGACAACTAATTTTGATCATAAAACTTAAAAAAAATAGAAAATCTATAATGAATATTTGGCAAATACCTCATGCAGAAAACTTTGCAGAGGTGACCTAAAAAACCTTACTAGACTTTTCCAGTAGCATTATATATATTATATTAGAAAATTATTGTTTCTGTGACTTTGGTGTCACAGGCCCAGTTTAGCCACTTAAAGACATCTGTAGATATGACCTGTTCTTTTAGGAATATCTGACCTGAGAGGTAACAGATCTTTCCTAAGCTAGGTTGCTGAATTAACATACCGTGGCATCGTCTGAACCAGAGGCAAAAGCATCTCCACTTGGGTAATATCTGTGCATGAGTAAAAGAAGACCAGAACACATTACATTACTTAATGAGGTCAGACTTCAATAATAGAACCAGTGCATGGCTCAGCATCACAAACGTGTCCTCACCCAGAAACATACTGACCTGACACTGTTGATATCTGAATCATGGGTTTCAAATGACTGGATGCACTGACCAGAGCGCATATCCCAAACCATGGCTTTCTTGTCGCATCCCTAACAGGACAAAAAAAAAATCACTACAGTTGTGCAAATGGTGACATTTGCCCCCACATGTCTGATGTGCATGTTCAAGCCCAGCTGTGTTCACAGGGCTCTGAACATCACAGCTCCAAGGAGAATTAAGCAGCAAAGCAGACCCAGAGTTTACCATACTGAAACCCCCAAAACTGATGGAGCTGGAGTTTGGAGGAATGTATGACACAAAGGCAAAACCCTCAGGGGTGTCACGTACAAGCACTCCTGTAGTGCTGCGATGCCACTCAGCAAGGAGAGGCTGGAGAGGTGTTCTTGTGCAGATAGGCCCGAGGCACTTGCGCATGCTGTCCAACACCAGTCAGCACTCACTGCACTGCTCTGCTAATGCTGCTGCCATACCTGCATGCTGCAATCCCCACCAACACACCAAGCTGCATGACTGACTCATTCTCTAACCACTTAACATGCCTGATATAAAAAATTAATATTCAACACTGAAAGTTTTATGACAAATTCTTTTAATATACTGAAAGAGAATATGGAATAATTGTATCTGGAGGGTCCCCTACCCACTCTCCCACTATAACTCCTGCTGTGGCTCTGTGTCCACGTACTCTATTGCTAGCTCAGTTAGACAAAAGAATTGTAATACCATTTCATCTCTTTGTGAAAACTTAATCTGTCCTTCCAAGCTATGCTTTAGAAAGATCATTTAATGCTTGCTCCTCCGGGTGGGGACCATTTCTTACCTCATTCTTAGCTGCAGTGTCTCATTACTATCACAATACCAGTGACAGGAGAAAAAAAGCACAGGATTTTTTCCAAGGGTGATGGGAGATTTTAATACATATGACTCTGCTAAAGGGAAGGTAGTAAGTAGGCTTAGCTCAGGGGACCTCTGCCTTTCTGTGCAGGTCCCAGTAGTCCCAGAGACACAGAGACTGGGAAATGTGGTGCACACCAGGCCTCCTTCCTAGAGAGTACATTCTGCTGAACAGACCGTAGCACATTCATTTTTTATTTTTAAGCAGATATAATTGCTAGTTAAACTAAATAGTCTCCTCACAATTTACACCTTTTTTTTTTTCCTGCAACTCTCTAATGAAACTAAATTCTAGGCTTTTTTACAAATGGTGCCATAATTAAGAGGTAATGTTCCTTCTGTACCACCTTGTGGTTTCTGCATAAGGGAAAACATACAGGATGGAGAACATTTTGGATTCAACAGATTTCCCTCTGAAACCCAGCCACAACCCAAGCCAGCCCTTCACATTGCTTCCATGTGCAGCATTCTTACTGACCTCTCTGAGAGCTTGGGGCAAGACCAGTCTGACAAGCTGGTGCTTTGATTCCTAAGGTTTTGAAGGAGAAATCAGCAACCACCTGTGGAGAGATGGGCCCCGAGTGCTATCAAACTTACCCCAACGAACAGTGCTCAGAGAGCACAACAGCCAGGGGCTCATCCCTGAGCTCACCCAACTCTCTAAGGAGAGCTGTGATTTTTAGTTAAGTGGTTAAATTCAGCAGTACCCAGTCTACATGCTGAGGAGGAATTGCTTATTCCACCTCAAGGTTACTGTATTGTGTAGCCATAATACAGTGAGTCTTTCTATGGCACTACAACTTCAGGCTGTACTGCTTATTGCTTCAGCTATATCCACATCAAATCATTGTAAGATCAATCTTTGCTGAGTTGGTATTTGATGAGTTAAGTCACTGTAAGTACAGACATGCCCAAGCTGCTATATCGACACAAGTATTACATATTCTCTTGGTGGTACCATAGCTGCTTGTGATTCTTTGCCTTATAATAAGCTGAGCTGTTCTCATGGAGAATGAATCTGTCCTTTCTGGGAAGTAAGCTGAGTTACAAAAAAGCCTGGGAAGACTAATGCACTCAGATGGAATTAGCTTTCAGTCACGCTTCAGAGCAGCTGTGCTAGCAACAGACAAACTGGGCCAATATGTTAGGCTCTACTCATGATGGGTTAGCCAAACATTAAATAAAAGAGCCGTAACAGGTCAGGTTTATTGTGTATAGACAGGTCTTTGACTCAGAACACATAAAGTGGAATCTCTTAATCCACGGTCAGCAACCTCTGGCACAACAGCAAGCTGCAGGACCAACATATGGCTACGTCAGTGGGGACCACAGCACCTAGGGAAAGGCACATCTGTGAGGCAGCAGTTGCAAGCTCCTGACTGCCATTACACTCCAAGTAAAGGTATCTACCTTCTCCTTAGAAACCAGATACTTTCAGCAAAGTTACTGGTAGCAACCTGCCTCCTTAAGAGAGGTCATCGCACAACTCCTGACAATTCTTAATAGCACACTCAACCTCTACTGTGGGAAAGAACACCACCACCTTGAAAGGGAGGTGAGCCTTGTCCAAATCACCTTTATACCTTGCCTGACTTACTGCGTGGTTAAATGCCAAACACCTGTGTCTCAGTTGCCCTTGGGAGAACAGTCCCTCAGCAGCCAGCCAAGAATGAAAAGATGCACTGCGTACTTTCCCAAACTAGTCCTGCAGGCCCTGCTTGGTTTGTATATTCCTCTGGGCCAAGACAGGGAGGAAGGCAGCATTTGCCTGACTAAGGGGCTTTAAATGCCTGTAGTACCACTGGAAGGCAAAGGGTACTTAGCAACAGCTGAAGATGTGGCCACACCTCATCTGTGTCTGCTCCAACTTGTGCTAGAGTTAAGTCAGTGCCTAAGCTATCCTCTGATTTCTGCAGAGCAGTTGAGCAACGCAGTGGCATGTACATTATTTACAGCCCTGCTTCGATGCCCTGAGCAGCAGCCTGGCGCACCCTGTCCCTGACTCCTAACAGCTGGGTGCGAGAAAGGAGCCAAATGTGAGAAGTTGTTTGCTGTGGAGGGGCTCCCGTGTAAGGAGGGTTCACACCTCTGTCTGCTTTATGAACCACCGCTTTAACTCTGAGCCTTTTCTTTTCCCAGGAGAGACTTTGTTTTGATCATAAGCTGGATTGTTTTAGTGTGGGGTGGAATTTGTTAAGTAAGCAGAACTGCAGTCAGACTGGCGGTGTGGGTTTGACCCCACAGTCAGAGGTTTAATTTGCTCCAGCTTGGGAAATGTGCTTGTAATAAGTGTATTTCACTGGGTCTCCCACTAAATGCTCCAGCACTCTTTTAATAAGATCATGAGCCTCCTGTTTTGCTGCCTTTTCCCTTCCACATGCTTAATTTTATATTAAGCTCCTGCTTACCCCAGAAACAAAGGTATTTCCTGTTTCAGAAGGGGCCAAATCCAGACACAGGACATCAGCTCCATGACCATGGAAACTCTGTAGAAGCTGCCCACTCTCAACATCCCAGAGTGCACAAGTCCCATCTCCACTTGCTGTCAGGATCTATAGGACATGGCAATAAAAGGCACAGTACAAAAATCAGCATATGATCTTCAAGTTCATGAAGAAACCGCTGACATCTTATACATATACCAAGAATGGCTCTAATTTCATATACTATGTGATAAATCAAAATCATAAAAGCAATGTGGGTCTAAGTAGAGTTTGAGCTTCTTATTTTTTAAGAAAAGGTAGAGTGGAAAGGAAAGGAGTATTGGCACAGCTATTACTACACAGTAATACACAGTGTATACATTATTAAATAATGGTCGGTTTTGTGCAGCAGAGTTTGAAGAACTGATGTCAGCAGGGCTCTCTTGGTATGTCCATATCCTCCAAAAGGAGGTAGAACCAGATTTGTATTCCTGTCTGCCAAAGTACATAGTCTTCTCCACACTTAGGCTGCTGGAATTCAAAAGGAGTTAAAAAAAATGAGCTGTTGGATTTAAGTACACCTGTTTTAATATACCTGTTTAACTCTCTACATTTTCTTCTACCTGAAATAATCAGGTCAAACTCAATAAACTGAATTTCATGGATTTTCTGAAAGGGAAGTGAGTCTGTCTAGACAGTTTTTTGACAAGTCCATCACCTCTCACTTATCCAAAACCACTTATGCATGAAAGGACTTGAGCATATACTGACCAAACATAGCTCATAGCTTCTCTCATCTGCTGCAGTGCTTGCAGAAAGCACATGTGATCATGGCTTGTTATTGTGGTTAAATCCTGATGATGCTCAATTGTTCAAAATTTCCCCTTGGCACTCAAAGCTGTTATGCAATCACAAATTCTGTAGGTTGTAAGGGTGCCTGTGCACAAGCATGGAAGAGACAAAGGCGAACTTAGGAGACCCTTTAAGTTTTGTACACAGACTATTTTCATGTTCAGTGAAGAAACTCAAGGGATCTCAGTGCAAGAAGATACAAGAAGAAAATTATCACACAACTGTGAAGACATTCACATAGCTGCATAAAAGTTAAACACAGATCATGTTTGACAGATTCTCCAAAAACCTCTACCATAAACAGAGGCCTACAAAAATTGCCAAACAGACTATTGTGAATCCCGTAGCAGAGATGTGCTAGTATCTTGAGATTAGCAGACTAGCAGAAGGAAGTCCTAAATTATCTTTTAGCCTAGCTTTCAGCATCGATTGATAATTTTCTTTGTTCTCTGGAATATTTGTACTTCTGGATGAGGGACAGATTTTCAGCTCTGAGGATTTGCCCTTCTAAAAAGCTTGTAAGAAAGACAGGAGGGGAGTAGAGGTAACTAATGGTGTAAATGGATGATCTGTTGGCAACCCAGAGTTCCAGCTCCAGATAATGTTTAACACAAAATGTTTTGGACTCAAGTTCAAGGTATTGTCATATAAAACCAGAAAGGAATAAAGAATCATTGCTTTTAGGTGTTCATTTCTCTCCGTCGGGTGCCAACAGCATGGGATGAGGGATCCTTGCCTGTCACCTGGCGGTAACAAGCCGCACTTGCACACTGCTGGGGAAGTCCAGGAAGCACCACTCCTCCTTGTTGCTTTCACTGACCCCAGGCCTGCAGTGGCAAGCCCTGGCTGAAGGCAGCACTGGGGGGAAAGCAGTGACTCCCACTTTGGTCTTCTCAGCCACACAGTGTTCCCAAAGGGTTGCATTTGATTCTCAGCTCTTGGAAGGTGGGAGCTGGGAGCATGGCTGGCTTCCCTATGCAGAACACTTGAGATCCCAATTAACCATTGCTATTAATATACACAGAGCACTGTCACGTGGGGAGCGTTATCACACCTCAGAACTGTGGATATCTAATTTAAAAAGCTAGTCTCTCTTGGCTCTGTGTGGAGCTGAGGCAGAGATGCTCACTCTGGCCAGACTAGTCTGGGGCGCTGTGAAGGCGGTGCGCGCCTCTCAGCGCAGAGTCAGTCCAAGCCTGGGTGATGAGGGGCAAGGCTGGGGAAGGCTGGGACATCTTACAGTGCCGCACAGCCAGAGATTGGCTTTAACCGACAACGCATCTCTCCCAGCTCTCCCCTCTTTCTGTTGCACCTACCAGACACCTACGGATCTCAGTCCCTGCATTCCCCCCCCCCCCCGACTTCACCTCTCTGCAGGAAACCTGCAACTCTTGCGAGAAAGCAACAGAGGCAGCACAGCAGCACTAGTGAACCTGGTGCTGCCGGCACCCCTTGCTCTTGCTGGCGCGAGGCTTGCGGAGGCCTCGAGCGTGGGCCAGGACGAGGAGCAAGCCCACTGCTGACACAAGCAAAGTGAGCAGAGCTACCCAGCACACTCCAGTGAGGCCTAGGAAACACCAGCATAGCATGTTTGTTTCTTGTTTCACCTCACAGCTTCAGAGATGGTGAATAATTTTAATACTTAGGCCATTATATAAGAGGAAAAAAAGTTAAGAAATTCAAGATTCTCGATTTTCTTTTACAAAATTGTGTCCCAACAGAGGCTTAGACAACCCACTTCTGTATTTTGAACTAAAGCTGAGCTATAAATGTCCACTTAAAAGCATAAGCCTATCAATCTCAATAAAATTTCATTATGAATTCTTCAGAAAAGTCTCTGAATCACTGTATATATAATATCTAAACCCACTGTTGTTATTATTTAATAACAGTAATACAAAATTAAATTGATATGGAAGAGAATGTATGTAGTGTTTTATATAATGTGAAGAAAAAAGACTCAGTTTTTCCTTCTTTTTTATTATGAAAAATAAGTATTTTTTGCCTTTCGTAGGATTTAATCATAATGCATATAGATATGGACAAGAAAACATAATACTGGCTTTTCTATCTCACCAAAAGTTTTCCACTTAATTTAGACACTGTTTTAATCATACAGGGCTCCTGCACAGCAAGGTCACAGTTAAGCATGTCTGAGCACTGTGGTACCTCCATGCCTTCTGTTTCCATGACAATAAATTGAATTAGCACCTCAGAGTCATTACTGAAACTACAGAATGGCAAATAACCTGCTCTTGCATATCTCATGTCTTGAAATAGAAGCAGTCAGAGTTCATATTTCTTTCATAAGAGCTCCGAATATCTAGAAAGAAGGGAACAAGCGTATTCCCTTTGTACTCAGCCCTGCTGCCACGGAGAACAATGAAAATGCTCCCTCCTTCCCTTTATTTTGCTACAGATCTGTACTGAGCATTAAAACACGACAGCCAGAGTCAGTGAGAGGATTATTCTGGCTTCTTTCATTGTCTTTCGTGTTCCCGGAGAAATAGATCTTTTAGATGTTCAGTACAGAGGAAGCTGGCCTACTCTCAGAAGAGCTGAATTTTGTTCCTTGCTTTGCTATTGACTCCCCCTGCGACTTTGAGCAATCGCTGATTCTGTGTGCTTCAAATCCCAGGTGCAAAACCGGGATAATATTACTTCCTTTCTCTCTCTTGGGAATATACCACAGGCACAGGCAGAGTCAGCCCAGTGAGGCCCTCGTCTTGAGCTCACATATCTCATATGGTACAAAACAAAAAATACTAAGACAGAAAGCACAATACTTGCAAAAGCAAAGTTGGCTGGACATCTAGGACAAATCAGGCAAGCAACACGGTCTCCACCAGCTGGCAGAGCACATACTCAATCCAGTCTTACCTGAACTGGGTTTTTATTTATTTATATTAGTTTGAACTCCTAAAAGCACAAGCCAGCAGAGATCTAACAAACAGAGAACACACTGGGTAGCAGTGAGCTCCTTTCACAAGGGAGCAGCAAAAGGGATAGGCCTTTTCAGGGAGCAGCAGCAACAGTGGCTGTTCCCATTTGGGCTGACACAAGTATTTCTTACAGTAGTTTTCGCAGCACCTTCACTGCCACCAGGGAGGGTTTTCCAGCAGCTCCTGCATGGTGCAGAACATCGCACCAGGTGCCAAAACACTTCAGGTGCATGGAAGGTTACTTGCACCAAGTACAAATGCAGCCCAAGTTAGGCATGGCTAGACAGTGAGCAGCGGGTAGGGAATGCATTTACCTGCATGTCTGAGTTAGTGAAGCTGCAGGCAGACAAGTAGTTTGTGTGCATTGCAACGGATTTCTTCTTTGCAGCCATATTTTCATTTTTGTCAAATGTCAGTGGGTACACAGAACATTTGTTGTCCAGGCCTCTAAAGAGAATAATAGTAATAATAGAGAGAAGGGAACTGGTTAAAACCGCAATGACAAAAGGGAAGCGGTGATAGAAGGAAACCACCTGGCAGCACTGCACTGCCAAATCCTTACGATCACTGACTTCCCTCTATTATACTAGCTGAGATCTACCTGTGCAGGGAAGCCCCAGATGCCTCACCACACTGTTTACTTTACAATACTTCAGCAGCTGAGGTCCAGTATTTTTTGCCCTTATCTAGTTTATAAATAGCATTGAAACAAATCTCTGTAAAGTCTAAACTGGGAGGTGAGAAAGCAGTCACGTTAGGGTTATTTTTATTTAATTTATTTTTTTTTTTTTTTTGCAAATGGACATTATTTTACTGACTTTTGTGATTGTGAGTATTAGCCTTTAAAACATCACTATTTATCTACCTTAATAAATATGACCTAACTCCTCTGGAAAGATGGTACAGCAGATTAATATGTGTAGAGACAGCGTTTTTAAAAAGAATTTGGAAAAATAGCAATATAAATACTGACTCTGTAGCTAGTGTGTCTGACTACCAATTGTACCTACACCAGATATGATTGGGTCTCACAGGCCAGATATGCCCACTTTGACTCCTTCCTGAAGTCCAAGTAGATTCAGGCTGTGTCCTGGTCCCCAAGATCCCAGGCTCACTGCCAATTAAAGATTCTGTGTCTTGTATTAAGGGCACAGCACTTACCTGACAGCACAACAGATACACAGAACTAGGTAATGCAACACATACACACCCTCCCTGCCTGACTTAAGAGAGTGAAGACAGCTATCTTGCCATCTTTGAGTTTTAGTCAAAATCATATAATTTCCAGAGTCCTTCTCCACATATATTTATGAAATCTCTCTGTCTCAGTCTGCTTACTTCCATATTTCCTAACTGTACAATAAAATAGTCTTCCTTGTTGCTTTCTCTTGCCCCAAGCTTTCTTTGTCTAATCCATACAGTCCATTTTTAAAAGGTGTTTTGTCAACGTCATATCTCTTTGTTTTCTTCCCTGGAAAAAAAATCCATTTCTTCAAACCTGAGCCCTCAGAGAAGTTGAAGATTATCTTTACTGAGGATAGGGTTACTGCCCCCTCTCTTCCTCCCCCCCACCCCCAAGATTTATTCAAGTGCTGATAATCCTTAATGTCTGACCTCACCCTCAGATATCCTTGTGCTAATTCTCCACCTCTAAGAGCATGCATACGATACACACAAACTAAGCTGGAACTGAGAATTGTATGCAGGAAGAATTCCTAAGCCATGATATAAATGCTGAAAGAGGATTATTTGCCATGCTTAAACAACAGATGTTATTGCACTGATGTCAGTGGAGATTGTGTGTATGAACCATTATAGGAACAGGATCACAGGAACTGAGTGCAGTCCTCCTGTCCATGATCAACATGCAAGCTTATAACTGTCAGCATCTGTGAAGCTGTTGGGACAGTGCTACAAGGAAGCAGCTGCAGAAACTGGAAACTCACCCACAAGCAATGGCACATCCGGATGGGGCATACGCACACGCCATCACCCAGGTACATGGCATCGTCACTGCATGTTCCTGAAACACAGGATCTCCATAAAGCTCAAACATTAACATTTCTCCAACTGGTGCAAGGAAATTAGCACAGAGTAGTATGTCCAATATTGCCGTGGGACCTCCTTGGGGCTGGGAAAAGATACAAATGCTTTCCCTGGTCACAACACAACTAGGCTGGGTAAACCCTGACCGTATAACACAGAGGAGCAGCAAGAAGATGTCCAGTCACCTCCTTCCTGACATGTCCCACCTTGTTCATGAGCCCTGTACTGATCACAGAACATCTTTTATTGGGTTTACTGAACTTGGTGTTTTAAAAAGGTCTCACTGCTGTATGCAGGCAGGCGAGTTACAAACAACCTGTTTATTCTCAGGTATCTGGAGCTGTAGGTGTTGAGGCAGTACTGGCAGGGCTCAGAGAAGCAGTAGCACCATGTCACAGTGAATACCAAGGTTGAAGAGTTCCAGTTGTTTAAGCATGGCACTTGGTAAAGATACTGCCCAGGAAGGATCTCTGTTTCACCACCCAGCCTTCCCCTGCAGCACTGCATGGCGAGGCAGCTGTTCCCTGCATGTGGAACCATGTGCTGGGAGCCCTCTCTGTTGGGAACAGGGGCAGATCCAAGCCTGCCAGTGATACCCTGCTGAGCACGATCAACTCCAGGACACAGGCCCTTTGATCAGAGATGTGACAAGTAAGCTCATTTGCTCTGGACCCCTCAGCCTGAGGTGCTTTTGGAGGTTTGCATGTTATCCAATCATCCCAGAGCCTTCTGCTACACATTTGTGAGTCCTCCAACCCAGCACTGTTATCCCACCATCATTTGCCCTGTGCATAGAAATCTCAGGCTTACTCTATAAAGTTTTACCTACCTTGTTGGTAGTGAAGGAATCCCACACGATCACCTTCCCATCCTGAAGGAAAATACACAAATAGAAACAGAAACACTGAGAAACTGAGGAATACCAGACACATTACTGTTAGCCTACTTCCAATATCTGAGGAAAATACTGCTGCTCATTTCTATCCCCTGTTCAGTTCCCTCATGAAATTTTTGTCTTCATCTTAAGAATGGTAAAATGGTCATAATGAAGCACAGAGGAGACACTCCTTGTGCTAGTTATTTCTTTAACCAGGAGAAGGGCATATCTTCTCTTTACAGAGATGACTAATGTGGGCTTAGAGGACTTTTATTTTTAAAAGGGCTTCTCCTAGCCTGTTTATGAGAAGTTCTTTCATTTACAGCACACATTATGGAAAAGATCATCTCCTCAGGAAAACATTACTAGAGTGAATCCTTACTTGCTTCCTTTCAGTGACAATGTATTTCTCCTAGCTTATAACCACCATCTGTAAAGCCAGTCATATCTTCTGTACAAAATCTATTGGTGGCTCTAAAAAGGGCCTTACAAACACAATAGGTCATCTACATTACAAATCATTCTCAGAGCTGGCAGCTCTGGGCTATTTATGAATATTGAACTGTTTATTCATCTTTGTTTTCCTATGCTTTATCTGCTTTTCTCTTTACTTCTCACTACACTTACTTAACCTTCAATTATCCTTTGATGCAATTGGCTAATGCGCCAACAAGAACACTTAGGAAAATCAAAATAATCACTTTGTCTATGCGCTTAGGCCAGGTACTTTGTCTTATGCATATAATATTGCTTATCCTCTCTGTATTTCGAAAGTGAAATGTTTATTGGTAAAACAATTGTTGCTGTTACCTGGACTTATTACAGTTCTTGAAGTCAAAAGTGCAAAAAATGCTTTACAAATTCCCTGTTTAGCTTTCTGATTTATACACTGACATTTTTACCACTTAAAAAAATTACATTAATTATTTTAATTTTCATTCTCTTCTAAGAGCACCATGAATGGTAACATCCAGCGTTAGGCGGCTTGCTATGTAGATTGCCTCTTTCTATCCCACAAGTGAGACCTCCTGACATTTCATATAGGCCTGTAAACAGCTGTGAGATGTAACAAGCTCACTTATTACCATTCTGGGTTCAGGATGAACCAGTACATCTAGAAAGTAACTATCTCATTACCTTCTCTCAGCTAACAAGACTGGTCTTGAACAGGTGTTAGGACTGTTTTTCTCAAAATGCCCTAGCAAAGGGAGTAACTTTGGCTGAGGTTTTCAAGGTTGCACCAATCACAGACTGCAGAAGAAATTTCTGTGCAGAGAAATCTCTAGAAGAACAAAAAATTTTCCTTTCCCTTTTCCTAATTATTTTTTCTGAATACATGAATTGAAATCATCACTGAATACTGAGTTTGTAAAGAACAAGGATAAGTGTAATTTGGCATCAAATGCATTCTCTTTATTTTCTATTGTAGTAGGGAATACTTAGAGAAATCTGAATATATATGGACAAAAACTCTTTAGGGTTTTAACTACCACAGATGTAGCAATGCTCAGTAACTTGGATTTGTGTTCTTGGAATAAACATGTTGGCAATGAATTGCTTTAAGAGTATCTTGAAACCATTTATGCTATACAGAGGTAGCATTTGCAGAGTGGTACGTACCACAGCCAAAAGGTTTCTATAATGCCCAACACTAGTTTTGAAAAACATCTACACAGTGGCATACCTGGGAAGAGCTCACAATTCTTCTTTTGTCTTTGCACCAGTCCATGCAGAGCACTTTATTTCCATGGCCCTTCAGGGTTCTTCTGGTCTTCATCACAAACTGGCCCAGTGCCTCCACACGCTCTGCCACCTGATGAACTGCAAAGAATTGATTTTTAAGAGAGACTGTTATCAAACCTCTGCCCTGGCAAACCTTTATGCTCCAGTAATAAATCCATGAAGTATCAGTCTATGGTGTAAACCAAAGAACTCTGTTTCAGAGCTGACAGGTTGTAAAGACCGATGCTATGGTAAGCAATGTATGAATATATTCACCAGATAAAGATACAGATAAACACACACTCTGTGTGTACAGAGCTGTAGCAGCTAAAGCTCTTGCAAACTATCACACCCAAATACAACCAGAATATATTTTACCTGGCCTCCTTCTCCCCTCTTACTGGAAAATACTCAGTCTGACTGAGGCTTCAAAGAGCATGGACGGCCTCCAGCCTAACACATGCCCTGTAGTACTCAAGTAGAAGGGAAGGCAGCACCAAATCTCCAAGGTTTTCACAGTAAGACCCTTGTTCCGAGTGTGAGAGTGCCAGGCGTGCTGCAGCTGAGAGGCAAGGTGGTATGGGTACTGGCTGTCGACACTGGTGACTGCTGTGCCATGGCATTGGAGGAGGCCTCTGGGCCAGGTGCTGGCAGGACACAGCTCTGAGCAAGCTGAGAAGCTCAATGCTCTCCCTAAGAGTGCACTACTCAACTTCCAAACAGTGTTTATAGACCTCAAAGACCTTGGGTAGGCCAGCACTTTCTTTTACAAAAAAAAAAAAAGAAACAGAGAGGGCAGGCAGGTGGCTTTCATGAGTAACATCCTCTGAGGGAGAAGTTAGTTATTTCATACCTCATTTAATAGCAGTACTTTCAGTTGATATTTTTAACTCCCCTTCTCGCAGATTTCCAATTGTGCAAACTCACTTTGATGTAAAATTCAACCCACTGCAGTGGACACAACTTAAGCTGTCTCACTTAACCCTGATGCCTTGTGCTGGGGTCATCTGTACACATCGAGGAAAAAGTACCATCTAAGGAAACTGGTTTGCCCTGCTCCACTGTTGTTGCTTCATTGTGGAGCTAAGCCGGGGCACGATGTGGCCTGGCATCCTGTGGCAGCTCCAACTGCTCTAATTTACCTCACATGGAGCACCATGGAGTGTAGAAGTCGCCAAAAGTCTCATAATGGAGTGGAGGTCCTGGGGAAGGGGTTGGAGACCCTGGCACCAGAATTAAGTATGACTCGACCCAGAGGGCAGTTAATAGGTTCCAGCCCTTCCTTACGTTATGTGCTTGTCCATGCTGAAACCTATGACGACACAGCTGCTGTCAGCTAAAGCGGCAATGCCTGACCCAAACCAGGTGAAATAAAGTGAGAAGCTCACATGCTATAACAAGCTGGTGAAGGAAAGCTTAAGCTTTTCAGTATGATGCTTGAGACCAAGCTCATGCCCTGCATGGCAGGGGACTGTTCTGGAGCTATGTTGCTGCTTCACACCCTTGTCTTTTCTAGGGCTGCTGCCAGAAAGCTCATAGGCTGGAAAGGGCTGTCACAGTGAAAGAACAGGCATATTTAACATTATTTGAGATTATTCCCTGGAACAGAATCTGGTGAGCAATTTCTGTCTACATCAGGAACTGTTTTCTAATGGAATAGCTTTTCCATAGATGTTCTCCAAAAACACCAGCCCTGCAAACTGTGCCAGCATAAGGCTCTCACCTGAAATCTCTGCTCTTCCACTGTCAGCCTCGCTCAGCCAAGGGACAAGTGCTATCCACCATTCCTGTCCATTACAGAATCATCTTTAACAGGGGTCAGGAGCAAGTAAAAAGGTCTGAGGAAGTACCATATAAGCCCACTGAAGAAAAGATACATTTTTCCTCTTCTTTTGCCCACTGAACCCTGCTAAATGATCCAATCAAAAGACCTGAAAACAGTACAGAGGAGGTTATTATGGCAGCTGGAAAGATGTTTGTCTCCATGAAAATATCTGAAAAAACAAGTGTTCCACAGACAATGGGCAGTGTTTCTATTACGTCAATACAACATAGACTCTATGGAATTGTCTATTTTAGCTTTACTGATTCTCTGAGGATGCTTATCTCCAACCACAGCCATAAAACCTTGCACTCGCCTAACACAGGTTTTAGAATCAGATAATTATTCTGAAGTGTTCTGCGATACTGTTTCAAAACTGTGTTAAAAATTATGCACTCAAGGAAGGATCAACTAAAGTCAATGAGTAACTTGGGTAGTTTTACAAGGGTCCAGATAAAACAGATTATTTTTCTAAAACACATGGTTTGGCCTGAACAGAAGCTGTGGACTTGATGCAGACAATACTGGGTACCAGTTTTTGATCTTTTCTGTTTTGGAAGTCATTTGGTCTTAATGGTCCCTTCTGACTTTAAAAATCTAAGGATCACATGAACAATAAAACAAACTGTTTTATTTATACTTGAAATTCAAAGTGATAGAACTGAATCCTTAAAATTGTCAGATTGCAAATCATATGTATGTTTGGTATTTCCTCTTTCCATCCACATTTTTGAGAGCTGCAGTTCAAAACCAGTTGAACAAATAAGGACAATCCTAATTCAGCCAGTTGTTTGTTTTGGGAACCATGGAGGGAAAATCACGATCAGCCTAAAAAATGTGAAAGATATAATTTTAGATTAGAAAAAAAAACACGAAAGAAATGGTTTATTCTGGAACTTCTAAACTCTGCATAAATAGCTCTTGGCAATAATTTAAGTGCCCCAAAGCTTTGATCAATGATATAAAATATCATTAGGAAGCACTGTTCTGCAGTAGTGTAAGACTTTTGCCTTGGAAATCATGTCACAGATAAGCAAACACTGTCTTCCAACATAATTTTACAGATTGTACATGTGACTGAAAGACATAAATATCCTATAACTGACTACACGGACACGCACAGTTACAGTATCACTGCAATCAGAGGTAAAACTCTGCTTTCTTCATCAAATTGCATTTAAGCATATACTTAAATGGTCTGTTGAACAGAGAGCCCACTATTTCTGATACAGGAATTACATGTCAAGATTATGATGATTTACAGTAACATTTCTGTAATGAGGCCACCTCCATATATTTAATGATTCCTACTAATAGGACACTGATATAACATATGATTTCCCAATTTAAACAAGAAAGTGCTTTATTTACTCTAGAAAAAAAATATTTTATCCCCCCTTCCCAATTTAGGAATGTTTGCCAGTCCCTTGGTCTTACAAAATATTAAAATCTAAATCACTAGATACAGACTCACATTCCTCTTCAACACTTAAGGCATCAAAAAGGAAGAAAAAAAGTTATAATGACCTACAACAATTCCTAATGAGCCACAGGATTTCAGAGGAATATAGTAATTTATATAAACACATTTTCTCAAAAAAAAAAAAAAAAGAATTTCAATGCATCATCGTAATTATAGAAAAGAATTAATCAAAATAAAAAGCATTTTTGTATCTCAGGTGACTTTGTACATTTTTGAGGAGTTCCATAAAAACAAGGTTAATTTATTTTTATCCTGAATTGGAGGCAGAGGAGGCTGAACTCTGACCATATCATTTATTTTACATTAACCATGCATCTTGAAATTGCAGCTGATAACAATGAGTTAAGCATTGATAGCTGGAGTATGCAATCACCTAGCACCTCTGAGTCAGCCCTAGATGGCTGTTTTTTCCTTTGGGACAAAGAGGGGTTGCTTTTAGAAACAATGTACCTTTTTGAGTGGTATACCTTGACTGAAATCTGGGCCTCATTAAATTCCCATTAGCTTCTGCAAGGGTAGGTTTAACCTCTATTTCTGCCACTAAGATATGCACTAAAATGATGCGAATAAATCTCAGAATCCACTGAGTGAAATATGTCCCAGTCTCGTCTTGTCCCTGTCTCTCACCCTTCCCCCCGCACCAAATACAGTTCAAAATGAGCAGTTCTGCATCTGCAGCCTGAGCCAGGCCCACGGACCCCGCACAGCAGGGCACATGCGTGGAGGAGGTGCCCTTGCTTCCAGCCGGCAGCCTCTGCTGCCCGCCTGCCCGCTGCACTCGCTTCCTATTTATCGCAGCAGAGGACCCCGGCGCTGCCTGAACCGTGCGCCATGTTCACGCGCCCATCATGCTTTCATCTCGCCTGCAGCAAATACGGAAAACTGACTGTCCTAACAGCCGGGTGTGCGCTGGGGGAAGGGCCCTGCCCATGTCCCGCTGCACAGCGGGAAACCTCCATTTTCCGGGCAGGCAGGCAGACCCGGATTCCAGCTGCGGCTCATTTCAGGGCAGCAACACTGTATGCTTTCCTGTTTACCCGTGGGTCCCTCTCAGCAGAGCTGAGCCCTGTGCTGCCGGGCTGCAGCTGACCGTGCTCACTGCCCCCACGCCCCGCCTCGCCGGCCCCACGCTCCCCTGGCCCCACTCACGTTCCACATCGTGCAGCTTGGCCCTCTCCTCCTCCAGCTTGCCCTTCAGGCTCTCAGCCTCGTTTTTCAGCGATGCCAAGGTCTCGTTCTCATGCAGCCCCTCGGTTGCCATCTTTGCAAAGGAAGCAAGGAGGGAGAAAAGGAGCGAGAGGCAGAGAGGAGGAGTTTGATTGCCTGGATTTCAGGGATGCTGCTGAGGCTCCCGCTGCTTCAGCAACTGAGCCGGAGCCAGACTGGACTCCCACCCCCTCCCCACGCTGACGTCCGAGGCCAGACTGGAGGCTCTGCTCGCTGTGCTTGCAGCCAGCACCTGCCTGCACAGCCCCTTCCCCCACCACACACCCCGGGAGAGCAGGCAGCACCGGCCCGGTGGGCTCAGTGCTCAGGGCCAGCCTCAAGGCAGGCCACTTGCGAGCTGGCCTCAGCTCTTCTCCTCACTCCTGCCAAGGCTGTGTGCAAACAGCCCCCATGGTCACAGGCTTTCTCCAACAAAGCCCAATGGCACAAGCCATTTGCACAGCCCAAAGGTCTCCTTTCCCCAGATAAATGTGCAGAAGAGTGTTTCTGCTTGGAACCAAAATTTGTTTGTACCCAAAACTGCACACTTTGTGGGAGGAGAAAAAGAAATCCTTATTCTTTACCTCCATGGCATTTTAAAATGTCAAACTGGGAAGACTCGTTCTGTCCCCGCCCAGCTCCATTGTTCCCTTACACCCCTAAGGCAGGGGCTGAATGAGCACTCAGGCACCCAGAAGGTCTCTCACCTAATCCCTGTGCCTGTATGACAGATGTAGTGATGTGAATGAGCCCTTCTCTCTACTAGGCTTTGAATTCCTTGTTTTTAAATTTTCTGCTATCACTTTTCCTCTTTTCTTTCCTTTTTAAACCAACTTCCTCTTTACTCTGCACACAGATATCCGTGTTAGCATTTGTGGCCTTCCCTACCCTTGAAATGGGCCAGTTTTTAAAAATCCAGCCAGAACGAGGAATCCTTCACTTTGGTGTTAGCATGAACCCAGATCAACGCTCCCGCTCTGGCTGCGAGCTCTGACTGCGTGCAGTCACACTGCATCCACTGTGCACACCGAGCAGCTCAAGTTTCCAGAGATGGAGCCTGTGGCAAATGGCCCTGCAGCTTTTTGTTCCCTGGAAGGGGAGTTCCTTGAAAATGTCTTCTCCTTTTTATAGTAATTGTCCTTTATCTCCATGGAGTAACTTTGCTAATATTGACTCTCATTGTCTCCCTTTAGCTAGAAAATAGACAACCCAAATGCCTATTGTTCAACCTGGAGATGTTCCCAGAACAGAAAGTGAGATAAGAAAACGAGCGTTTGCAGCTGTTGTTTAGGCTCTGGGCACATCCTGGACACAGTACCGGGTCCCAGAGAAAATCAAGTCCTTTCTCACACTGAGTTTAGTAGTAGTGTCACTTGTCAGCTGGGACACACAGGCAGAGCTGCTGAGCTTTTCAGTGTAGAGCTGGAGGTTGAATTCAAACCTTGGTCTGACCTTGTGCTTATTTGAGTTCATTTTAGTCAATCCATCTACAAACAGGAGCTGAGTTATTTAGCTGGAGAGTCAAAAGCAGTGGATATACTTCCAGTCTTCATTGTCCACATAAACTGGAGTGACTTAATCATGTCAGCCTGATGGCTGTTCAGGCAACCCTGAACTTACTTTGATCCAATTATGTTCAGTATCACAGAAGAAAAAGGTGACAGTATAACCTATGGAGTTCACATACTGCTGGATATGGGAACATTCTTCAATGCCCCTCAAAGTAAAGAGCACTTTGCAAAACCTTCCAAACACACTGACAGTGCTGAAGAAATAAAATTCAGTATTTTAAAGTCATGCGAGAACAACAAGAAAAGCATCATGAAGCAGGAAAGTGTCAGGAAGCTTCTAGCACGTTATCTTCTTGTCTGAAAAATTAAATCTGTTTATATTAAATTCAACAACGTGTCTTCTCTTGTCCTAAAGGAGTGTCAGAGGGGAAGATTTTAAAGAAGCAATTTGATTTTTTGAAGGAGTTTCATCTCTGATAAATGTTCTGCTTCTGACACCTGAAAAGTGTGAAGAGATCTGGAAGCCAAATCCAACAGAGTCTATGAAAATGTTATTTGCCTTAATAGGAACGCCTCAGCTCTAAGGACCTTGGTTCTGATAATGCTTGTATGTCAGATGGCTAGCACAGTAATTACAGCAAAAGATCCAGAGTTTCTTGCTTTACTGATGTTAGTAGTCTCACTGCCTTGGGGAATGGGATTAAATTTTTCTATGAAGAATGTTGTAGAAGGTGTGAGAGTCATTGGAAACCAAATATGTTTAGACTGAGTCTTGATACCAGTTCGAAGATGACAGGGATGAGCAGAACCATGAGATGAAAGGGAAGTCTCTGCTGAACAAAGTGAATCTTACAGTGTGTGACATGTAACATACATTTCATCAGCCTGAGTAAAGTAGAAAGTACTTAGTTCATCTAACCAAACTGCTTAACTACCAATGTAGTCATTAGTTAACCATGCAAAAACCACAGGTTAGAGTAAGGCCATTTGGGAGCTTTAAATAAAATGAACCAAGGTTGGATTAATTTAGAGGAACACAGTACTAGGGAAACTACAAAAAAAGAAAGGCAAAGCAAGAACGTTACCATTTAGTAAACAATGCTTAAATCAAGCCTTTTTGTTTCCCCCTTTTCATAAAACCTAGTAATGCTGAAGCCAATATACTTTTAACAACACATGAGCAATTATTCCAAATAATAATTATAAATAGTAAATAACTGGTTAACACAATGTCAGGATTCATTATGCTGAAGGTGCATTTAATCTGAAATGGCAGATCAATCTGCAGCAGAGGATAAAGTGTAGGTCCTCTAAACTTGGACTCTGCAGAGTGCTCTGAAAAGGGTTTCAGAATGTGTCAGCACAGGCCAAATATCTGTAAAATCGTCCTCTACAGGAAATACGGTATGTGGACTCTATGGGAAAGTGGTAATTAACTGAACTGTGCTATATAACCATATACCATCCATTATCGGTGAAATAATGACTGGTGCAAAAAGTATTTACTGCTGTGGCCTTATACTGACCAGTGTTCCCTAGAAAACTGTCTGCTTCCAGACTAGCTGCTATGTCCTCAATGGCAGTGAGCCTTCAAGCTTCCCAAAAGAAGGACTTCTTATAAAATGGCTTGTCTCTAACCATTGCCAATAGAGAACAGGCAAGCTGACTCGGCTTCATATATTTTCAGAGTAATCATCAGCCACTCTGGAGCAGTCAGCTTTCTACACAGCATTATTCTGTGGCACAGCTACAGAAGAAAAAGCATTCTACTGCCGAGAATTGTGGCAAAACCAATAGTTACTGCAATTGTAAACCTTTCTTTCAAACCTGGCAAACAAACCAGATTGTAGTAACTGGGAAGCATGCAGGGAAGTTGATAATGTTCTATCAATAAGGATATAAGGGAAAAGGAGGGTGACAGCATGACACAAATTGTTGCCTATCTGAAAAAGTAAATTTTAAAAATAAGTTTTCAGTCTCACTAATTCACCAGTTAATCTCTGTTGCAGTTATTAATACTTCCTGTGGATACTAAAACAGCAGACGCTAGCTGACTGCATTAGAGATTCTACTGATTAGCATCTATCACCAAAACTGGTAAACCCCAGAGGCAAAAGATGATTTTGTTTAAAATCCAAGTAGGATGATCTGTGAAGGAGCAAGCTGAAGCCAGACCTACTAGAAAGCCCAAGATCCTATTTCAGTGTTAAGAGGAAGCCTAACAGACTGTTAATTGCTGAGGCAATTCTTGAGCTCTCTTTTTTTCCACTTAATAGTGCTTTCTGTTGGCAGAAGCCTACCTACTGTAACATGGAAAGTAGAGAAAGGAAGGAGGAGAAAGCTGCAGGAACTGTAAATAACAAACAGTTTCTTGCAATTCCAGTATGTATTTATCAAGTCATGCAAATATTTACTGGATACATAGCTATTTATAGGCTGCTGGCCAAGGAGGACATGAATAAAACAGTAATTTTAAAGTCAGGAGGAAAGGGATTGTCTTTTGCCTTGTCATCATTGTATCTAAATTTCCTTCTAAACAATGTAACACATGAGAGTGTGCTGTGTCAGTCAGTAAACTGTACACATTGCACCATCTGAGCACCAGATCAGTACGCTCATCTGCCTGTCTTACAGTGTTTTGTAAACATAGCTAGCTAAACCCTTTAAGATTTCTGCAGAGATCATTTGATCTGACACTCAAATGCAATGAACTGTTGGACACTGCTCAGTACCAGTACAGACCAGTTTCAGGGAGGAAGCAATGAAGGATGTCTTCTCTAACTGATAATACACAATGGTTCAGGAAGAGCAAAATTACTCCAAGTTGGAGTATAACCAAGACATCAACATGCCTAAGTCTATAAAGGGAGTTTTGGAGACTAGCTCTTTAGTGGCCACACAGGTTTATCATCTTAACTTTGAATTTCATCTAAAAAACAGTGACCTCACTGGGACAGTGTTCCCTATCAGGACAGTGGGATATTGCCTCACCAGCAATTCTCAGAGCTTAGAAGGCCTCCAGAAGATCTCTTCCTTGTGCAGGTATTCTAGTAGGACTTGTTGGTCAGCTTAGCAGTTTTGCTGATATTCCCCCAAACCACCTTCTGGGATGGTCCATGGACATGATGACGGAAGAGCCTGCTCTATCATGCAACAATCTCTTCCTGCTTTATCCTCATTGTAGCTGTCTCTGGCTCTCAAAGATCCTCACCCACATACTGCACATGGCATGCAAGACAACACAGTCTCAGTATGACATGCAGGCCACGAAGGAGTTCTGACATGTGAATAGGCCCAGTTTTACTGAGATAGGCTAAACCAACTTTATAGCCCCTAGTCTTTAGTTAGTAAGTTTACTGCAACAGTTTCATCTTGTGTTAAGTTCTGCTAAAGGTAATGGGCAATGCTGAAGATCACAGGCCCAGCAGACTTGCATGCATTTACTTCAGAGCAAAGTTAACTAGGTACATAACATTTACACAGAAACACAAGGAAAAAAAACTTGTAGTCATTTTCCACTCAGGAATCAAAAAGGCATCACTGAGCTCACAGCCCCTCTGTTCCAGGCTCAGGGAACAACATCAGATGCTTATAATCAGGTTTATTTGGATTAGAAGTAAGCAAGTTTTCTGCCTACTGAAGCCTATCTGCTGCCCAGAAAAATCCAACAAACAAAACATTAATAAATCCAACCTCTATTTTTAGCAGTATTTTCATATTCTGGCTGATAAAATCAACAACGTACCATTTCCACACATAGTGAGCAGTAGCTGAGTTGTTCTGATTTGATGTAAACAGGCCTAAGGGGCTTCTCTTTGGAGCACTTGTCACATGGACCAAATACAATCGCTAGAAAGGTCTGGTCGCACATCTTTGTGGTATGACCGAGCTGAAAGAGACAGAGAAGAAAGCAAGCATGCATTCCAGTCTAATGCAAAGCTTCCTGGTATTTCTCAGGTAGCTAATGCATCTTAGACTGTGTATAGATAACTGCAGGCTGGATAATGTCTGTGACTAACCATTAAAGTTTGATGAACTGTGACTATATGCAACACAGTCAGTAGCACATGTTCTTAAGATTTCATTTTTATGAAGAAAAGTAGGTAAGAGAACATTTTGTTATAAAATGCAGCATTAATTCACTAAATGCAGGAATTAACTCTTAGTTTTTACTTAACTAATGTCAGCAGACAGTAACGAGTCAACACATAACAATGATCTGGATTTCTGAGAAATCGGCACTGAACAATAATTTTTTGTTTCCCCACTGCATTAATATATAGTCAGTATTATGTATTATTTTTAAATCTGGAAAGATGGCTGAGGATTCAGTCAGTAGCTACAGGAGAATCAGAAATAGAAACAAGCACAATATTCTAGTGTCATTTTTCTCCTTGTTTTTTTCATAGGGAAAATGAGATCTTTCATCACTTCTAAAATGGAAGCTTTTAACAGTATTTATACATGTACAGTCAACAAAATGAGTTTACTGCCTCATTTTTCAACTAGTCCAATGAAATACTTAAGAATAAGCAGTAGAATGCTGGCATGTGCCTAGAATGTTTTTTTTTCATAAAATGCCTAGCCAAACAAATTTGAATATCTGGATTCAATATCTTTTGCTTCATTTAGGTAGGCCCTGCAATAGTTTCTTCTAATTTTTAACAATGAACTCAGAAACCCTGCCCATACCCAAATCAATAGAAATTTTGCTGTTGTCTCAGGAGAGGCACAACTTCTTCTCAAAACATGTTGGAAGAAATCTGTCCTGAAATGAAGTACAACACACTACATTGTAATCTTGAAATCTACATAGAGCTTTGAATGAGCTACATGTAGTCAAAGGGGTTTATATCTTATTTGATGAACTGCAACAAATACGTTCTGAAGTTTTTAATGTGTTCTTTTGCAAAAAAGAAACGACCCTGATACCACAACCCACCATCTTTTCAGGGAGTTTCTCTTGTTTTTATAGCATCAGGGTTCAATTATGCTGGTTAACTGCACCTGGACATTTACAGCAGAATAATCTTTTATTCAGAGGTTCTTCGAATTAGTGATTCCCACTGTGGGCAACTCAAGTGACATAAGCAGGCTACACTTATATACTTGGTATGAAGCCACAAGACACTAATCCTATACTAGATCTTGGGAGGAAAATTTCCACTTTGAAGAAGGGTAAAAGGTAAGTATGATAGACAAAATGTCATCTTAGTTGAACAGAATATCATTACTGGAACTAGAGACTTTAAACAAGGATCTAATGTTTGGAAGAAGGGCAGAATTAATCTTTCAGATAGTGTGCAAATTTACTGGAGTCACATCCAGGATGAATTTTGCCCAATATCAGAATTCTACCTCAGATGATATTGTGATATATTATAAAATTTTGCTAGAAAAGCCAACAAAACTTCCAGATAATTAGAAAACAGTATTATATCTGAGATAGTACCTATCTTTATAAAATAGGAAAGAAATTCATCATTATCACAAACAGTTTAAACCAAGAAAGTTCTAAAAGGATTGTACCTTCCTGTGCCACAGCCTGAGATTTTTAAACTTATTACATTTTTAAAAGGTCACAGTAGCAATTTAAAAATAGTAGCATGATGAAACACATTAACAAATATGTTACTTGTAGAGAAATTCTGTACAGTGAATTGTGTTGATAAATATTCAGATTTACTTACCTTTTTGAAGAACAAGAACCTGAAGTGTCTCAAGATGAGTAAATAAGCTTGTGCAGTTGCTAATGCAGAAAGGCAACCTTCCTGTTAAATCTGCTTAAAGGGTATTTAAAGCTCAGCCTCTCTGGTTGTATCGCCTCAGGTCAGTTATGATGATTATAGTTTAAATGTTTCACTTTAACTGCGCTCTTTCAGAATAAGAAATAATGAACATACTCAAACTGTTAGGCAAAACAGATTTTATCTGTTCCATATAGCAGGAATTTTTGTTTTGTTTCAAACGCGTAAGTTTAAACATACTGGGGAGATGAATGACTGCACTGATTTTTCCAACTATCAAATTGATATTGTGACAAATGACACTGTCATGCTAAATCTAGCTCATACATTTAAATAAAATTAAAAGTCAAACACTTGATTAATATCCATCCTGCTTTCAGGCATGCTTCCTTAGATATACTTCTATTGTTCCCCTGATTTTCAAGTTATTGTCTTAAAAGAACAAAATAAAAACAATCTACCTTTTTGCACTCTTTTAAAAACTCAGTGGAAAACTATGAAAACATGTCTGAACAATTAAAAAAGTGCAGTGAAGGTCACATCTGTTATTGTGACCCCACTGAAGTCAATGAAATCATGCCACTAGATACTTGCAGTCAATAGTCAGAGGATCTGAGGCTAAATGAGGAAAAAAGAGGGAAAAAAGGTCTCAGTTCAGTGTAAATTTGAGTAGAATTAACTCATCCTAATCTCTTTTATCAGAGTATTATGGAAACACAGGACTGAAAGGGACTACCTTTGGGTCCATCTCTAAGTCCCATTTGCAGAAGCTGCAGGAGTCGCATATGGACACAAGTCCAATGATGGCAATAGCATCTCATATGTCCATTCATAAGCTATTTTAGTGTTTTCTCACTGCAGTAAAGATTATCATTCAAAATCTTCCTGTGTGAATGGACCAGCTTTCTCCTTTACTATCTTTTTAGGAAAGCTATCCTCAATAACACTTTTTTCACGTATCGGCCTTCACTGCTACTGCCCTCTTACATTTAGAATTACAGATAACAAATGGAGTTTTTTACCTTATATACTGGTTGAGGGTATTAACATCAGCAAAGGCAAGACAAGTTTTTGACAATATACAGTAAACACTGGTCAGTTTGAACTTTCTTTTGAAAACAAATCAATATTTTGTTCTTGGCATACAATGTTAATAGCACATTTCACGCAAGCCTCTCAAAATAACTTAGCACCAAACTGTCATAACATTTTTCTCTGATCAGCTACCACTGATTTTCCTCACAAATGCCTTCAGATACTTCTGTGTGATGTGAATATAAGAGCAGACTGTGATTTTAGCCATACCATACCAGGTAACAGACATACAGCTCCAGTAACTGTAAAAAAGGTTATATACAATTTATAGCAACAAAACTTGTTTGCATGTATTTACAGAAATTCATGAGGAGTCAGGGAGAGCGTACCATTCTGACAGGAAGATGCATGATGCTGCAGTAAAATCACCAGACCATTAGGTAAATAAGATGCTACAGTGTAATACACGACAAACAATATTCACTAAGATTCATATAATCCAAATAGTTTCCTTAACATGATTAAGTATTGAAAACATAAAATAACTATTACATCATTCAAAGTACTTCAAATTGATTTAAAAGCTACTTTATTTAGTAATTTATTACCTATGTCTGTGATATTTTTATACTTTTTGTTGCTATTAAACAAAGTTTTTTCTTCATAAAATTTTCAAATCTCTCTATGGACATCACTACAAATATGTCACTGTTCATAGTAAATACCAAGGATAGTTAACGGCAAGAATGGTTCATCTTTACATTTACAGATTGTTCTGTGAAATTAAACAAGCAGTACCAATACTGTATAATAAAAAAAAACAATTGTTCCTTCCTATAATAAAATTTAATTAACTGAATTAAAATAGAATCCTTTAAATACAGCAGAGCTTTAGTATTTTATTATAACTATGTCTAATATAATGTTTAAATTAACTGAATTAAAATAGAATCCTTTAAATACAGCAGAGCTTTAGTATTTTATTATAATAACTATGTCTAATATATTAGATAGAAAAATAGCATCATTTATTGAGAAATTTCTAAGGACAGTCATTGTAGTGGAGTAAATGCCTTTTCTTCAGTTGTTCTGACAAGGTCCAGTATTAAATGCTGTTATTATTCATTGCATTCTGGATTCTAGGAAGAAGGCTGTACAAAGCAAAAAGGGGACTACTTCTGCTTATAGGGATCCTGCAATCTAAATTTAATAAATAAAAACAATACCTAAGAAATTAAGTTTGTTTTACCAGTAAGACTAGACCACAGTGCCTGCATTCATTCCTACTCAGTGTCAGGACTGGAGGAGGGAAAAAAGCAAAAAGGAAGGGTGAAAAAAAAAGATGTGTAAACTTGTGTATACTCAGTCTATGTTCTGAAATACGCTGTATTAGAGAGGGACCTGAAATAGGAGATGGACTTCTGCTTTTTAAAGAAACAAGCCTCTAATTCAAACCTGGATAGCAACATGGATTTTACACCTGACTTTTTTACTGTAACGACTGATAGGAAAATCTAGATCTGTCACCACAGAATTTTGCAGAGCAAAACTGAAATCTGTCTTCAAGACAAGCATCTGAGTTGCTTCTCTGGTTAAAGAACTGTTTGGTGTGCCTGGACTATAATCCAAGCATTCTGCCTGGGTGAGCAACTCAGTGTGTCCACAAGCAGATACGAGTTTTAACAGTAGCTCTCTTAGCCTGATATCAGCAATATTCCCAGCTTCAACATGGAATCTGACAGTGCTGATTTTTTTTAAACTACTGTGAGAAGACCTTCCATTTCTTCCTACTACAGTCTTCTGGAGGAACTGTTAGAAGACACATATTTCACAAAAGGAAGAAAGGTATAAAAATACAGAAGGGTGAAAACTACTGTAAAACAGCTCTATTACATCAAGGCAATGAATGGAATTAGCATGGGGAAAAAAAAAAAGCGATGCCAAGAAAAATTACAAGATAACAGCAGTTATCTCATGATAGACGTAACTTTCTCCTGTGACTGGTGCTTTAGGGTTAGTGACAGAGCATCAATGCAAGCTTGTCAGATAAATGCTTTTCTTGTCATGTTTGGCTACAAAACAGTAAGACCACTTTTATATCCAGTTGGTGATATAATGCCATCTCTTTTAGGACTAATGAAAACTGGAGAACAGCAAGAAAAGAGAAAAGGAAATCACAAGCTGATTATTCCTACTTTTTAAGTCTGGACTCAACAACAAGTTTTTAAAGACAGAGTTCACTGCAAACTACCATACCATTCATTAGCTGAAGAAACAAAGCATGAAAGTCTGTCTGTCTCTAGCCTCTGAAGAAATATTGATGCCTCTTTTTATTACACTCTTGTGAGAAAGCCAAGTTTGAAGCTGCTGGGGACTTGTATCATTTCCAAGGCATGTGGAGAGGGGGTGAAAGGAAACGTCACTTGAAAGAGGTATTTGGTATCAAGCATCAACTGTGGAACATCCTCACGATTATTTAGCATAGCCTGAAATTATAACAGAAAGAGTAAGAAAATACTCTGTTAGGAATAAAAGCAAACCCAGTAAAAATATTTTTCCTCATGACAAATCTTGCATTCATGTAACATTAAAGAGACTTTTTTAATCATTTCCAAATGTTTAGAAGCTGAGCAGCTTCGTCATAATATGACTTAATAGTCATGCTGTAAAACTTATAGCATGAAAGACAAGTGTGCATGAAGTGTCCTGTAACTTAAATATCAAAGATGGTAATCAGAGCTTTTACCTGGACTTTACGAACAAATGACGGAGTCACTCTTTTCTCAAAATCATCTATTGGTGTGTATGAGTTAAGGATCTTAACTATCTGTTTAAATTAAAAAGACTTATTTTAGTATGTCACAAAATGTGAGCAGACAAAAAGGAGAAAGCAATAATATGATGCTTTTATTGATATTTAATTAGGTCTTAGTAAGGAGTTTTACAATAAAGACAGAATTTTAACTGGTTACCTATTGAGTGGTTTTGCATGTGATGATTGTTATGACTTATTTTCAAATGTCAGTCGGATCAAGGAGTAGCAGAAAAAGCTGAATTAGTTAAGAGAAATGTAACAAGAAAGTCTATGTCAAAGTAAAGAAAACATACTATGGAATAAAAAGGTGGTATGTAGAACAATGCAGACAGGTATTCACCACAGGAGTCTTTCAAATGTTAACAATCAGGAATAAGGAGTTAAAAATTCAAATATAGCAAGTGATGACATGAAATACTGAGGAATGCTATGTTCACAAAACAAAAGGCCAGTAGCTCTTTGCAATAAATTATTTCAAAAAACTAAGATTCTGTAATTGGTGCTGCCAGGAGAAAACAAAACGTTCATCACCTGCACAGTGGAAAGAGATGTGCAGTGCTCATATATTTCCTTGGCATCATCATCAGTGATCTTTTTGACCTGAAGGAGCCAGGCTGCCTGAGACAGAGGCTCCAAAGTTTCTTTAGCATTGCTACTTTGGAGATTCTTGTCTTTAAGCCATTCTTCCAAGTAGCTGATGTTGCACCTGAATTTAACGAGGAATAGACAAGGAAATGTCAAGGTCCCCCTAATAAGCAAGTTATACTAAAACCTTCTGTCAGTAATGATATTAAATTAACAATGTTCCTTTAATGCAATGTTCAAATGCATACATTTTAGGCTAAAAAATATATCCATAGATTATAAAATCAAACAATTAATGGCTTACTGATATGTAAGTTCAATCCCTTTGATGAACATTTTAATCCCTTTTATTTTCCTTATTTCTTAAAGCTTGGATAATATAAAGCAACTTATTAGTTTAACTGTCACTTACAGAACACTACCAATAAATATTGGCATTGGCTGTCATGCTGGTGCACTATGTATCTTTAAAATATTAATTTGCAACTGAGTTTATACAAGAGATGAGAACAATCTGTACATTGCAAAGTAGAGTGGGGCTTATAACTTAGGATCTAAAGGCTAAAGCAGATTTCTTCTAATAATCTTGCTAGATGGGTCAAGATCTACTTATTTTCTTTCACTTTAGTCTGCAGACTGTCTAATGGAGAACAAATGAGCTGTATCTTCTGCAAAACAGTTAGAAATGTATTTTCTTCATGCTCATAACAAGACAGATGTCACCTGACCCAAACTCTCAATAGTCCTGACTCAGTGCCTTTCTCAGAGCATGAAAAGAGCAAGTCTGTTTGCCAGCCAGGGAATGCAGAACCCGTTCCCTATACTAAGAAAGAATTAAATATAGTGTTCGTTCTCACGAGCGAACTGACATGGGAGGAGTCCTAAACACATCTGACTTGGAACTCCAGACCGTGATTTTCTCTGTCTTTTCCTCCATTATTGTTTCCATAGAAAGCACAGTTTGTAATATGTTAGTACCAGAAAGCTCAGTCCAAAAGGCAAAGATTACTTTTTCACAAAGAGTAAAAAACCAATTGGTTACTTAGAGCAGAATATTCAGAGAATATCTAGTGATTCAGAGAAAAGGGACTATGTTACATAAAAACATGTTAAGAAGTACATTCTCAAGCAACTGCTTGCTGAAACTTTACTGGCTTTACCTTATCTGCATTCCTTTTCTACAAGAGCACATGTCCTTGCGAAGGAACAGACTGTTGAGGGTGACAGCTCCAATCAGAAAGAAAAGCTGCTTCACTGCCTGCTTTAGAAGCTCGGAGTCCAAGCCATTCTGGCACATTGTACTATAAAAATAGCTGAGTTGTTGCAGAATAGAGGCCATTGTGTAGGTATCTGTGTCATCTATACTAGAAGAACGTTTACGGAACCCTGTAGGTTTCAAGCCAGAAATTCCCTGGAGACTTTCATATTCCAGCATGCCTGGAACTGGATGACAATAGGAAATAACTGGTAAGACTAATGCTACTAAGGCTCTTTTCAGTTATATTAACTTAATTCTGGAACAAAATACAATTTAAGCATATTTTAAAAGCTAAATGATACTAGAAAAATAAGAAACTGATAAAGGCTTCTGGAGTACATAAATTAAAAGAAGTCTGTTCTTTTTGTAAAACGTTGATGTCTTTCTCCTTTCCAGGTTAACGTAAGGCTACAGACACAGTGAGTTATTCATTGCACATCCTACAACATTAGCACCATTGGTCCTTAGTCAAAAGAGAATTAGGAAAAAAATTGCTTTGCATAAATCATAATTAAAATGGCACTCATACTATCACAAATAATTAGACAAAATCACTAAAAAGTAGTAAAATAATAGCAATGCAGGAATCTTCCAGAACAAATGCTATAATTTATAGTGAAAACAGTATTATAAAATAATACAGAAAGTGGTATACTCTGACACTTCATTGCTTGCATTCTGCTTGGCGAGCTAGCAATATTAGTTAGACGGGAAACACAAGGCAGTGAAAACCTAAAGAGCAAATGTTCCCAGTGGTGTCTCCATCTATAGGAAAACAAAGGCGTATGTTCCATGTCTACCCCAGCAAGACCACTCTGTTTGAAAGCATTATCCCGTATCGGTGAATTGTTCCGAGGACAAAGTCTTTCCAAATCCTGTAGGGATATAACATTCAATGGAATTTATATGTGCAGAAACATACATGCATATACAAACATGCAGCTACATATATGCACAGTCAACAGGAGAATGAAGCTTGTCCCACCCTTTGCCTCCACATATAAGCTTTATTCATGTACTTCACAAGCTACATTTAACTTTCTCTGGATTCTTGCTTTCTTACCAATCATTGGCTGAATGTTGTTCTCCATTACAGTAACAAATTGGTGATAGATACGAATGGCCAAGTCACTAAGAATCTGTCTGTATTCTGAGAGATCAAAATGCTTTAAACAGTTCTTGTTCTGACGTGGGGTGTTATACTTCATAAATTCCTAAAAGTAAATTGCAAATATTAAAAAATCATGTAACATTATTATTATCAGTTAGCATTAAGAGGTAATGTATTTATTACAGCAACTCATTGTCTCTGACCAAACATAGTCTCAAAATGAGTCAAAGCTACTGCTGTCTTCAAGAGATACTTCCAGTTCTGAGCTTCCCATGCTTATTTTTACAGATCACAAGTAGTTTCTTCCAAAAGCTAAATCTAGCTTCTACTAAAGGAAAGACCTGCATAGATTTCAATGGACTTTGGCTCAGATCATTTAATAATCATTTAATCATTTAATAGATTATTTAATAGAAAATCATTTAATAGAAAATAAGCAGTTATTTCTCAGAAAAAGTCAAAGCACAATTGTTTAAACTATACTAGCACAAAAAGTTAAAATGTATATTTTAGTGCTGCAAAGGGATGTCATTCTTGGACTTTTTATCAGAAAAGCTCTGACTTCAAAAATCCAGACAGGGTGCTAGCTTGTGTGAAGCCCTGAATGTTCACTCTCTGGGAATAGTCCATTACAAATACAGATTAAAACTGTAAAATATGTATTCAGACCTCTCTCTATTGTTGGAATTTATTATAAAAGAATGGTATTAATTAAATTTACATGTTTTCAATTCTCCATTGCTTATTGTATCTTATCAACATGAGCACAAGAGGGAGTACTGTAGGTTAGACAGTACACAGTTACTGTGATTCCTTGGCTTTGTTATACCTCTTTGTTTTTATCTTGAAGACCATATTCTCATGTGCTTGTGCAATTTCAGTTCAGTCTAAGTTTATAATCTCTAGCAATCAAATATAACAAGAGTTTGCAATTTAAAACAATCTCAAAAATCAGGATGAATCTTAGCTTAAATAAGCAAATAGCATAAGGAATAAATAGCTTTTTATTACTATGCATCTTTCTTGAGGTCTTCTTCTGTAACCTCATTTTGGTAGCAGTAAATTTTTGAAGTGGTCACAATTATAAAATAGTAAAACTCTTTTATATTCGTTTAGTTGGACATCTGAAATCCATCTCACATTAAAATCATGTTAAAGAGATTAAGTAACAGATTACACGTCTTGTCTTTACCTAAGTTTAGCACTTTAATGTTTTCTTGAGTTCATTTGATCAGTTAGTTCTATTCTGTTATTCACGTAAGACATATTTCACCGCACAGCAATATGAATACGTTAAGTATTGTGAAGTGGGGACCTAGAGAATAATTATCCCTATTTTGCTTACAGAATTAAATGCTGGTTGATGGTAAGGTAATTAAATTATTTGGTAAAATCATTCCTACCTCTTCCCCACTGTATTGCTTTAAACAGTTAAGAAAATAATATGTATTGGAAAGCCAAAAGGACAACATCTCAAAATCTTCTGAATATTCCTGAAAATGATAAATAAAGCAATATTTTAACAAGATCATTCAACAGAACTAATTTAATCCCACTACTGAACGTTAGAGAATGAACATTAGCATCTATCTATAGCAAAAGGAACATACAGCATCTGTAACATGCTAGCTGTACATCTCATACTGCGTTTTCAGGGTAATATATATATGGCAAAGTTCCCTCTTCTTTAGTAAACCCTGTTTAATTCTTCTACTATGATAGATTGTCTAAACAAATTAGTCTAAATCCACCAGCTTTAACACATACCTAAATATTGTAGTGTACTGTACTGGAGGACTTCCTGCAATAGTGCTAATAATGTCTATATACACAAAAGAACTACATAAATTCAATTATAACTATGCTTAAATGTGCTTTTTTGTCTTATTAACAAAGTAAGTACACATTTTTCCTAAGGATAACTTGTATCAACTCGTTTCCAAACAAACAATAGGCACTAATTACACAACAAAGTCAACTGCATAAAGCACAATCCATTCCTACCCGTGCTACAAAGCATGCCTAAGTTTCTATTGCATTATAAATCTACAATAAGGCTTTCACACAGCTGAAATTTTAATGCATATCAGATAATAAACTAATGATTTGTATTCATAATTTAGTTTCTAAACTGGCTGACAACATAACGTTCTATCATTTGGGTACTAACACTGCAGTACCAAATGACATGTCTAAAAACCACTGCACTAATTGAACAGTATAGTATAAAGCACTTAAAAGTCTCATGCCATTCTACAGCCAAACACACTAACCCTCATTTTTGGCCTTCCAACTTTTACTAGGGCTAAAATCATAGGCATACTGAACCTAATTAGTTACTCACTTTCAGATGTAAAATACTTGAAAATGTTTTGTCGAACAAGCTCTGCAGATAAAGTAGCTCCTGTTAATGCATGTATTACCATGTTCAGCATAGTGCAACCTTACCTGAAGGCTGCACTAGGATATTACTACAAACTCCAAAAGGAATGTTACTAATAGTAATTATTCTATCTTAGGAATACTAGCAAATGAAAGTGTGAGCATTCCCCAGGTGCAAGGCATGCATCTTGTAAACCTTACACTAAAATCAGAAAGTACAGTACAGCCAAATATTATTCCTACCTTAATAACTTGTTTGATACCTTCAATGGTTACATTCATGAATGATTTCAGCATGTCAGCATCATTCAGATAATCTGCATACCTCACACACATGAATAAGATGTGAGCTGGAAGGCCAGGTATCATATTAACTACAACTCCTCGTGGCTTTAAATCTGCAAAAAGGAGAGTCATCAGGTTTATTACATATGAATGCAAAGATTTAATGTGTCATTCTGAAAAAGATAAGCACCATGGGGCTCATTTATTCAGTGATCAGTCACTTGATAACAGATTTACTGATGAACTGCTTGTTCCTGAAAACTTGTGTAACAGTATCTTTAATACTAAAGTATTAATAAAATTTTCCAGAGAGTTAGGAGAGTACTGCAGCTATGCCAGGAAATGACAGGAAAACTATGACAAGAAAACTTCAAAAAAAGTGACTGGCACTTAGCTTTCTGCAGGAGGCCCCACCAAATTCTGGAATTGCTTAACAACAGCCCTGTTTTCACAAAGAAAAAAAATGCAGATGGCTGAAGTAGATGAGAAGAAAGATGTAATTTCTAAGTAGTAATTAACACGGATACTAACACATATAGAAAATTCATTGAGTTTACTATTAATGATAAGCAAATGCAAAATACTGGTGGTAAAGATGGATGTGGAATATGCTTGTGGAAGTAACTCAGAGGAAGGCGTAATTCTCCTACAAGAGAGAACCACATGAAAGCACAGCCTTCAGTGAAGAGAACGACAGGGAAAAACAGACAGGAGATTAGTAAGCCACACTTTGATATAAGCCAATGATTTACAGACTAAGTAGATGACCAGGACAAAAGTAAATTCAAGTCCCTGGACTGCTCTTGAGATTTCTAGCTTTTTCAGTGAAGAAATAATAAGAAAGATAATAGAGTTATGTAGAGTTAGATAAATGATCTTCACACAGATAAACCACTTCTGTTTTTGAAATGACTGGCAACAGAAAGGAGCTATATAGAGCCTTGAGGCTGTACTGGCAGTCAGGGAATGGGATAAAGCCAACCTTGAACATAACTGAAGCATGGGGACTGACAGTTTTTGTTGTAGTGTCCACAATGAATATCACTGACTACTGCTTAAATTTGAAGTGTTACCAAAGTACCAAGGATCAGATTTTGAACAATCCTTTCTTCATCCTCTTTTTTGTATTCCATCATTCCAATGTATTCTTTAGACAAAGTTGGCACAGGAACTTCATTGGCTGTAAAATGCAAAAGCACTGTTACCTGAAGGTAAATGATTAATTTAACATTCACATTTTAGTATAAACTATTGCAGATAAGCAGTTCTCACTGTAATAAACAAAGTGCAGGCTCTGTTCACAATAATGCTCTAACTTATGGTTCCAAGCATTTTAAGTTAAACAACACTCATATTATTCATGTGAATAGTTTCACTGTATTCAGTGGAATTACTTGTATTAATAAGGCAAACAAGTAGTAGCGCTATATCTCAGCATCAGATACTTCTGCAATCTTTTGGAATGTATTCTACAGTGAAGAATTACTTATTACATATGACATTTGTACAAACTATGTATCAGGAACCATGGGCATCTGAAGGTGAATGTCCAGTAGGAGGCAGTTACTCACCTAATACAAAACTAACATTCTGTTGGCTCAGAGACGGTTTGTGTGAAGATATATATTAATTTCTGTTGACAGAAGCTGATGTCACTGGCCTAAACTTTCTAGCCTAGCTTAGGCCAGATACCTGTCCATTTTTTTGTGGGGGAAAAAGAAGAACAGGTAAAGGGCTTTTATGAAACACCTGCTGATACTTCCCTGGTGCTTTTTTCCTGAGGTTTTAAATTTGTAACCCTCCCACTCCAAACCCTGCCTTTCTCTCTAATATACTAAACATCCAAAACTACTAAAAAAAAAAAAGTCACACAACAGTATCTCACCTTTCTCAAGAGTCTTGGTAAGAGTTTTGATCTGATCCTCCAATTTTTTTATTATTCTGTCCTTCATGTCTAGTTTTTCTTCAAGATCCTGTAATAAAATTCAGTGAGTTCAGAACAACCACATGTAAAAATTGCCTTTTCCTGCTACATGTCGCTGTCACACATAAAGTACATTATAACATGTTTTTGTTACTTGGTGGAAGAAAGCTGAAACCTTCATGTCTTTTTTCTCCCCTGATAAACTGAGAAAGCATCCTGCTCATACCAAGAAACCAAGATTTCTTTCTTCTTATCTCACATTTTAGGTGTATTTTCTTAGTGAAAATTTAATAACCTCACCATATTTTCTACAGTAAGTCGAATTGTTTCTTGCTTTATCTTGCTTTTTACTTCATCCTGGACTTCACTTTGCTTGAAACCATTGCTCAGCCCCTCAATTTCTTGGGTTGTAATTTTCAGTCTCTCTTTTTCTTTTAGGTCTGTTTCATTCTGGGCTTCATTTGCTCTAGAAACAGACAGGAAGTTTTTTTCTTTTATTCTTTTTTCCTTAAAGCATAGTCGTATCATACTTGGCTATTATCTATTAAATGTACCAGAGCTGTATGGCAAATCTTACGTTGGACGTGGAACTTCAAAGACTTTGAGTGACTTTGTTACTCCAGCCTACGGCACTTACATTTCTTACATTAAAAAAAAAAAAAAAAAAAAAAAAGATTACCGCCTTTGTGTTCTGTCCCTTTCTAGCTCATGATGCAGCCGATTAGACATCTCTTTCATTTTTTCAGTAATAATTAGCAGCAAAACCCAAAACAAAAGAGAAACAAAAAAATCACATTTGCTTACTGATCTGTACTAGTACGTAGTAAATCTTTTCTTACGCTCACAGTTATAGTTCATCTAACAAAACTGAATGACATGTCCAACACTGTATCAGATAAATAACTGATTATTCCACTGCATACAGAAGATTATATGGGATAGTGACTTTAAGCACCATTAAATTATTGCACTTAGCAGCAAAGCTAATTCCTAATTAAAAAGTAGGTAGCTGCTTGAGAGGACGCTATGTTATAAGGACACAGAATCCTCAAAATGTGTTTTCCTAATTAGAGTCTAGCAGGAACTTTTCCCTCTATCTCCTACACACTTCTCTGAACCCTTCAATACTCTTTTTATTTAAGTCCACCTCTCAGGGAGCTCCTTAAATTCTGAAACATCTTTCCTTTTTATGATTGTTTCCAAAGGTCATACTCCATTACACTTACTCTCAGCAAAATCTACTGAATACATACGCAAGAATAAATGTACCTACACTATATGAAAGATCAAATAAAGGTTAAAAAAAAAAAGCATCTACTCGAGTATATATTTTATTCTTCAGTAACAGATATAAACTATACAACACATTTTCTTCTTGGCGTTTCTTCCATTTTACTAACAAGAAAATATGAAATAAAGGAATGAAGTTATGCAATATTGTATTAGCTTTTACAAATTCAAATCTAGGGAATTCATTATGTTCTTTTTAAACAACAATAAGGTAAGTGATCGCACAAGTACTTTACCTTTCAACTTTACAGTCTGTTCTTGAAGACGATTTTCAAGATCTGATTTTTGTTTTTCAAGCTCAGAGACTTGCTGTTTAAGATCTGGGATCACCTTTTATTGAAAAAGGACATTTGAGTAATTCAGCACCTTCCTCTTTTCAAACATAGCAAACAATTCCTATGACACAGGAAGTCCTTCAACTGCAAGTTATCAAGGACTAGGAAAATACTGTGGGGAAGCACTGCTACCTGCTTGCCTCATCTGTATAACTTTTCTATATATCTGCTGCTGGCCACTCTTAAAGCTGAACTAATCATCTAACTAAATGTTTGACCTGACTCAATACTACTATTCTTATGTTTTGTTGTTTAAAGTGAAATATGCTGTGCCTTTTATTCCCCTCATTCAGTTAATTTTGGAAAACACTCAGCATCTTACAAAAATTTTTTTTTAATAAAAATATAAGTTGCTATTCTTTATGTTTTCAATTTTAGTAACTGTGTTTTGAAAATATTTCTTCTATTACTTTTCACTAAATAGAAGGATAATATGGTATATACTAACTTATTGAATAATTGCACTTTCTTGTATTAGTTTTATTCAGTTAGGTGCCTATAAGGATTTTAGGCTCGTAAGCCTGGCATGCAGTTTATTAACAACTTTATATGCTTAACTGCCCTCTGGTGGAGAGCCTCAGAACTGCATGAATCTATAACCACTACAAATCCTACAGGAGTCTGTTTTTTTCTACCAAACTATAGAGAAATTTTCAACCTAAGAGTCAGAGATTGGAAGATACTGGCCTCCGACTACAGGGAAGGAATATGGTAACTAAATTCTGAACATGAATGCTTCAGTACAATGAAAATTTGAACGTGTTAGAACAATTTGTTCTTTTTTACTATTAACCCAGAGAAAGTTACACTGTTATGAAACTGTTCCTCATTAAGTCTGAAATACCAAAAATGTTCCATCAGATAAACATAATGATCTGATCAAACACTAGTTAGTTTTTTTAATTATCTGATTCAAAATTTAAATTAAATAATATTTAAAAAGTTACAGTGAGCTAGCTCTCTGGTTACTGCTAAACCTTTGATTCATTTTTTTAGTTAAAATTTTATATAAATAAAAAACATCAATAAATACTTGCTGTTCATGACTTGCAATATAAAGCTGCATATCTGTAGAAATTATTACACCCCTCAAAAGTTGCCTGCATTGGCAGGAACTGCACAAAGCAAAACCAAAATATTTGCATAAATTTGCAAAACTGTTTGCATCACACACCAAGAAAGAGTTTGCAAAATAGTATTTTACCTTTCTGTGATTAGAATCAAATCTTAACTCAAGTTTATGTAAAAGATGGAGAAAAGCCTTTGTGAGGCTTCCTCAACAAGCTGTATGCTGACAAAATAAATTCTGCTGCCTCGTAACATGCCATCCCTGCATGGCAGGAAAAGAGCCTGGATGGCTCATGGATGTTCACTCTCACGCGGCCATATCTGTTAGAGCCTTGAGAATTCGAGGACATGACTGCAAGGTTTTGACGGCTTTGCACCACAAACACATTTGCACTGTGTTGCTAAGCAATAAGAACATATTTTGCTTTAGTATATCTTGATCTTACCAGATTTTCTGAAGTTAGCCTGCTAACTTCAAGTCGAATACTATCATTTATGTCATTTTCCTCTCGAAATAATTTTTGTAGATGATTAATATCTTGACTAAGATGTTCAACTTTAAAATTCAGACCTTCAATCTCCTTTTCATAGGCTTCCTTCTGAGACTGGAAGTGGCTTTCCAATACTCTGTTGAAAAGGGAGAAGGGGAGAAGAAAATTGCACATTTAGTATGACCTTGATGCAATGGGTCAAGTTCAATAGAAAGTGAAAATAAAGTACTGTGCTTAATACACAGACATTCCATTACATCACCTTTGCATTAAGAAACATCGTATCTCAGAGGAAATGCATTTCCCAGACTGAATCAGATTGACACATAAACACTTGTCTCACTGATTCAGTAAAAGTTTATAAAAATGAGTTTAAGTTACTCAATAACTCACATAATGTAGTATTTTTTATTTGTTAGATGGATGTTCAGTACCGCACTGTCAAATTAGTTATTCAGTAATTTTTCTGTTTATCTTCTAGATTGCAGCTTGCAACCATGAACACATCAAAGACCTGGACTAACCTTGTCGCTTTTTTCAAGCCCTCATAAGCAAACCACAGTTCTCCATCCTCATTTAAGTGTTCCAAGTCCTCTGTAGAGAGTCTAGAACAAAAGATAATATTAGTAGTGGATAAAATACATTTCAAGTTTTTTAGAGAAACCTTAAAACAAAATTACCTGCTTCTTACATCTTCAAAATCGTAACTTTCAAGAAGCTGTTTCGTAACTTCTGACATCTTTTCTGGGAAAAAAGAGATGTTTAATATGTGAATAATTTTCTCCTCACACTTCAAATTAAGTATCATTATAAAAACTGAAACAACTCCTTCATAGAACGTTCTTTTCTACACAACAAATATATCTGATTTACTACAAGAATATGATGAGGCACTTTGTTCTACTTCTGAACACTTAAGGAAAATTAGATAGGTATACCACCAATACTGTTTTTTTTTTTAATACATCAAACTTTACACACAAACTTATGTCTTTCTGTTCTTGATCTGGAAAATTGCTAGAGTTATATAGATGTTTTGTCATTTAGTGCTAAGCTACTACATTAAATGTTGTAGACAGAGGTTTACTCTATGACATACTTTGCATTGCAGTTAGTGCACCCTTCCTAAAGGGACCTCTATTCACCAAGTTATTTAAGCCTTTTTGACATTATTCAGACTTGTCGCTAAAGTTAATCTAAATGTAGGCCAGATAACATACTGTTTCCATATTCTTGGGTCTCTACAATCATAGAATCAGTAAGGTTGGAAGGAACCTCTGGAGATCATCTAGTCCAGCCCTCAAACAAGTGGCCCGTATGGAGGATCAAACCCATGACCTTGGCATTATTAGCACCACACTTTAACCAATTGAGCTAAATGGCTGAAGCGACTTATTAAATTCTAAGTGAAGTGTAAGCTATTATTTTTGACTAAGACATCAATTACTTTTCACATGATCATAGCACACATGCACACAACACCAACCACTAACATCTAACTTAAAAGGAGAAATGGTTGAGAGCAGAATTTGCTCAGATACCTCTGATGTTGGTATTTAGGGAGCATTCTAGAAAACTCACCTGTTTTTTGTTTTTCCCCATGCAGGTAAAGATATGAATAAAATGAAACCACTGTGGGATGGGAAAGAGATCTGGGCCTTTGTTACAACTAACAAACATGGAAGAAAGTTCAGACCGTGATTGGTAAGTTCTCTGAATTATCTAGTACGTAGCTTACCTCTCATTTCTCGCTTCTGGGACTGCGCTTGCTTTTCAACATCCATTTTTTGTGTCTGCAGCAGTTCAATTTCCTTTTGCAATTCAGGTATTGTCTGATTCAGAGATAAGTTATAGAATGTGAAGGATAAAGGGCTGGGTATCAGTTAAATCATGAAGAAAAATGTGAATAAGAACAAGTTTATATGCCAGAAATCAGAAGGCTTAAAATGTATTGTGTTTAAAGCTTCTGGTTCTCATAGACATCCGAGCAAAATGGTAATGTGATGTAGTGAATCCATATATTTTTCTGTCATAAAATTGACTCAGGGGAAAAAAAATATGACTTTATACAAAAATAGTACTTTCAGGTTTTGCTTATAAATTATATTCATGAAAAAATTCCCCTCAGAAACTAATACGTTATTGGAAAAGGAATCACAGAAAGAAAAAAAAAGATCCACATATTTAAATGTATAAATATTCAGGCACAACTACTGTGACACTCTTGAATGCTACTTATTTCTGTGAGCGTTAACTTACTCATAATGTATTCTACATGAAAATAATGCAACATAGTGCTAAAAAATATCAGTGAAGATAACGTATATATAAGACACCAACATTCTCTACCTGCTTTATCTAGCAAAGATTCTGAAATTAGTTACACTTTACCTGTGCTTGTTTTGTAAGTTGTCCTACTTCCATTTTCAAACCATCCTGAATGACAATTTCTTGCTGAATTTGATGCTGTAGCTGAATTTTTTCTTCCCTGAGAGTCTTAATTTCTCCCTTAAGCAATTCAATCTCCTTTTCATAGTCCTGTTTCTGATTTTGAAAATTTTTCTCGAGTATCCTAAACATGACAAATTGAAAAGGTGGTTTCATTTTCCTACATTCATAAGTAAAAGAGTAGGCTTTGTTTTTGTTTTAATTTGAAGGAAATACTTCAATGAAGAAAACCTAAATAAACAATAATTGCTTTAAACTGCTAAGCTCATCTTCAAAATCATCTCCCAAATGGGTAAGAATGGGATAAGAATATCCCTGGATCTCCCTACTTCCTATTCAGGTATAGGGATAGAATTCAAAGCAGAACTGAATTTTTCCACTTAAAGGTTAGTTTCCCAATTCTTTGAGAGCTCAAAAGCCACAGGATTTCCATCCTGAGGAACAGAGACAGACTTCACTCTTCAGGGGACAGCATTTGTTTGGTACCCAAGGTGTGTATCTCATCCTGGTAGAGTTACTTTGAGACAAAATGCCATCTGAGAGAAATATGCTGCAAAGCAACAATCATATATTGCTAAATAATAAGATTTTTAATATTGCAACCAAAATACCAAAGGGAATATCCCCTGTATTTCCCCTCTATTTTAACTGAATGCCCTTTATAAACACTCCCTTTCGTTCAAGATGCATCATTAATTTCTGTCCTTTAATATCCACTTCATAGGAAGTCTGACTTGTATGGTCATCAGCTACTTTTCTAACCCTGACTAGATTCTGAGGATACGTCCAAAGAAACCACTATGCTGAGAGTCTCCCTTCAAACCTCCAAAAGATGCATGAAAAGACAAGAAACTACAAAAGCAAAAACAGTTTCAAGTCTACAAGATAATTTCCAATATAATGTGACTGGCTCATAAGCATGAGCTTTTTCTTGTCTGTACATGAAGTACTTCAGTTACTGCTTCAATACTAGCATTGGCATCAAAAATTATGCACAGATTCATAAGTGATATGTGAGTATAATACATTTGCAACAGGAGAAAGAAAGGTAGAGAAAGAAAAAATGAATACTGTTTCAAAACAATTGAATTCAGATTCCATACATTCTCTGTCTTTCTTCTTTTTGTACATCATCAAAGAGTTGCTTTGTGAGGTCATCCATTTTATCTGTCAAAACATATTTCAATATTTTAGAGACCCTCATAAAATAATGAATATTTACCAAAACGGCATGAACACAATAAGAAGTTTTCATTTTAATAAGCAATCCTTAACATTCTTAGGCTGAAATTCATCTCTCAAAAATCATGAATTATCACAATAATCCTGACAAGTAAGGCTACAGAATAAAAAGGTTCTGAAACACCCAAACATTATTTGTATAAAATACATTTGATCTCAAGTGCTGCCTGGGTCCTTTGAACTTAAGATTCTTCAAAATAGTATATTAAATGAATCAAGGATGAAGGGATGCTTTGAAGAACACATGGGCTGCCTCTGAGACAGGAAACATAATAAGAGGACAGTTTTTTCTACTGAATGAATGAACTATTATATTAAAACCATTTACCCTACACTTCTAAACTAACTTCAGAGGTGTAGGACCTGATTTAACTTACTGTAAACTGAGCATTCATATTGTTTTTAATATAACAAGAATCATTTACATCTGTTGTAAAGCTGACTTTAAAGCTTTCCCCCACCATAACTGCTTTAAAACTCCTTTTAATTACTGTACCTTTCATCTCATCAGTTTTTTCTTGGAGCTTTCTTTCTAAGGTCTCTTTCTGTTCTTGCAGTTCTTTATTCTGATTCTCAAGTTTTAAGATTTTCTGTGCACATAAAAAATAAGACACGTATTAAGAAAAAAGAAGAAACAGATCACAGGCAGTGTTACATTTGTAACAGGCACACACAGACTCCCTCCTCCTTCCCTCATCCTTCTCCCCGCCCAAAAGTGAAGTTACTTAACGCTTAGAATCATGCATTTGATTCTGAATCTGAAAGACATCTTTAAACTAAATTACAAGCACCAAGAAGATCTAGGAAAATTTACCTGTTCACTGTCCTCTTTATATTTCTTTCCTTTCTCCTCAAATGTTCTCTTCTGTGCAGTTAACTTTTCAATATCTAGTTCAAGTTTCTGAATTGTATCCAAGTCATTCATACGAGTTGAAGCCATATTAGTTAATCTTTCCAGCAAGCCATGATTTTCTTTACTCTACAATAAGCAACACAAGTAAAAATAAAACAGAAAAATGCACCTCATTTTGTATTTTCACATTCCCCTAAAAATTACTGCAAAAAAAATTCAGCTCCATCCTTCAGCCAAGTTGCACTTTTTGTGGTTTTTACCAGCACTCTTGTATAGCTTAGCACTTTTTTAAATGAAGTTTGAATATATCTGTAAATTTTAACCGTGTTTACACAGAACTCTGTGGCTTATCAGAATAATCATCAAGCAACACCTGCACAATGCAATCTGTACTTTATCTCACCTCAACTATGAGGAAGCACCTGAACTATTTCTGCTCCCCACTCCAGCTAAGTCATAATCACTTCAGCCAAGGATTGTTTCCTTCAGTTAGATTAAAGTACCATATTAAAGACAATTTGGCCAGCATGGCTCTTTGAAATAACCCCTGAAATAAATACAATACTGAATTCCCAAAACTCACCAAATATGTTGAACCAGAGCTGTAACTAACACATCCTTCATCCTAATAAGACTAATTTCATCTAGACATGGGACTGACTAGTTATGAAACAGTAAAAAATGCTAACTAGGGACTCATTGGCACAGTTAACCTGAAAATCTCAGTATCATATGCTTCAAGAACATAAATAGACAAAAACAACAGTGTGGAATTCTGGAAATATTATTATTGGTTTGTTATGAAGGGCCATAACCCTTGTCAAATAAACTATGGATATTTTAAGCATTTAGTCAACACGAGTTCTGAATAAAGTTGCAATGATTAAAAAATTAATAAAAAAAGACTTGTGTCCTTTACCTGTTCGTCTATCTTTTTCTGCAGTCGCTGAACTCTGTAGGAAAGCTGGATATTCAATACAAACCGCCGAATATTTTGAAATCTGCGTCTTGCAAGCCATGCACGGGCATATTTCTGAAGGATTACAGCCTTGTGTTCTTCAAGCATCTATAAAAGAAAATATTAACATTTGTCCATAATTATCTGGGGATCAATCAGCATCAATTAAAATACTCTGTGAATCTACATACACTGGTGATGACAATGATTCTATCAGAAGCATCAAAATACTGAAATATTCGGACTGCACGTATATTTCAATCATCATAATAATCACACTATATAATCTCCAACAAGCATAAATCAGACAACCAAACAGTTCTTTGTAACTCTCAGATTAGATCTAAGCTATTGTGTATCAATATATCAACAATAACAGTATACCAATACACTAGAAGGTATGAGAACCATACACGCAAAAGGTAAAGTATTACATATCATTCCCCTTATCTCCATCTTTCTTATAGTGCAATAATTGTTTCCAACTACTGAAATCAAATTGTTACTGGATGTACCTTCTGGTATCTTTTCCTTGCTAGAAATCCTCTTGTATAAGCTTGAATTGTTACAGCAGCAACATGGATGAGCTGGCAAAGTTTACGAACCAGGTAACCCCGACAGTATTTCTGAATAACTATAGCTGCCCAGGTTTGCTTCAGAGCTGTTGCAGTTACAGCTTGCCTTAATACAAAAGACAATAAAATTTACCTAGGTCACATTAGCTTTCTCTTTCTCATTCCCTCAGTCAGTCAAACAATAACAAAAGTAGTTTGGTTGACAATTATACCACGTAGAACTAACTCCTTTAGCTAAACACACAGTTTTTAGTATTACTTTCAGGACAACACTTGCAATACATGTAGTTTATGATAATAAAAGTGAAGTTGTATCAACCAAGTACAAGATGGAGGTGCAGTTGGGATCAATATGAGGTATGTTCCACTGAGGTGTAGTTACAGAATGTCATATTTCATTTGGTTCATTCCTGGAGGGAAAAGCCTAACATACACAGCCAAATCTCAATTCAAGTGTCAGAAGGCCATGGTCAATCCTAGCTTCTGACTAAAATTCATGAAAGGTGCTACTTAAATCCTGACTGGTGAGGAGCATCTCCAAGAGCACCTAGAGGGTCTTGTGTGTGAGCCCTTTTCTGCCATATGCACCAACTAGATTTCATGGGAAGTGATAATCAGGAAGGCTGGAATGTCCTCTTTAGAGGCACATAACCATGGTATTCACTCACCAGCTAGGCAATCTGATTTCTTAGTCTCTTGCTTTTATTGCACAGGAAGACTCACAGAAACAGAAAGAGCTCTGTGAACTCATGCACTAGTTTATTTCATGTTAACTTTCTCACATATGCCTGGCAGTAGGAAAGAGGTCACCCTGCTTCAGGGTGATAATTTCTAGAAGCAGAAGATACTGAGAAATGACACTCACTATCTAAAAGACAGCTTTCTCTTCAGTCAAAGTGAAGGAGAGTGAACAACTCAAAATCTTTCAGACATCTTTCATGACGAAGTGTTCTGATGGTCTCTTTCTGAAATGTTGACAGCCTAGATAAGAGTAACCTTCCTTTCAATATGCTCTGTGAATGACTGTTGCAGTCTACTGGATGAACAACTCCTCGTAATGATTTGTACACACTAATACGGAGACCATTGCAAACTAAATCTGCTTTCTGCTACCTGATTTCTTCTCTGGTTCTGAAGCTAAGCAGTAATCCCAATTCCACAGTTGGATCACTTAGCATAAATTAAGGACCGAGTTTCTCACAGGTAGGCAGGCCTCTCAGAAATCTGGCAGACACTTGAAATCTGCTAGAGTACTTTCTTCAAATGAACTGAATGACTTGAACGTTTTCAAGTTCATAATTACAACTCAAGAAAAAAACACAATCTAGATTGCTCTTCTGTAAAATTACCCTTCCAAATTAGTGTTGGGAGTGAGTTCAACCTAGGTATCTTTGGGCATACTCTAACAGCAATCTCATTTATTAACCAAAAGTACCGTACAGTCCGCTGCCCACGAAAGTATTGCTGTATTATAATAGCTGCTTGTTTTATGAGAAGGAATTTCTTCCGCTGCAGCCAGCCTCGAACACTCTTTTGGATCATGATGCATGCATGTCTCAGTTTATCTGACCGCAGCTTTTCCAAGTAAGCAACCTGTCCTGCTCTGAAGAAGATTTTTGTTCTCCCAAATTGGTATTGGTTAGGATCCTGAAAAAGAAAACAATAGGTATATTAAGTTTTCATCTTATTTTTGTTGTGTAGACACTGCTCCCTTCCATAAACCATCACTTTAGCCAACCATATTCAAATGACATGATCTTGCTAAAGAAAAACATCCTCTCTGCCTTCTTTACAGATACAAGTATAGGCAGGGGAAGACCACAAAGTACGAAAGAAACAGAATAGCACCCAAACCCCTAACCTCACAGTCTCATACTAAAAGGAGGATCTGGACTTATTGTCAGCACCCTTAATGCAACTTCTTCACCCCCTTTCCCAGGAGTTTGGCTGCTTGGTTCAGCGCTAGCTTTTGGTGCAGATGTCTGGCCTTGAATCAGTGAGCTGTGGGAGAAAAAGCTCTGGGAAGCAGGGGCCTGTGCATTGTCATTCAGGAGCTGCTTATACTCAGATTCTTGCCCTAAGAGGTTTGTAGAGGTTGGTAGCTGGGTCTGTAGCTAGGGGATCTCTGCCTGAGCTACACTGCAAGTATGCCTGTGCTCAGGCTTGCACCTCCCTGAGTCTGAATCCAGTGCTGACATGCTGACTTTTTTTCTTGGCTTAACTTGGAACTGCTTCTTCACTATGGACTTGTTTGACAGTCATGGCCTGCATCCCTGTCAGAGAAGTTACTTCCTCTGCCTACCCTTGCTGCTCCCTTACAACTATAAACGTACAGCTATTGAACTGTAGCCACCTCTGAAGTGGAGGGCTCTGAATAAATGGTATTGTTCAGCTCCACATTGTAGAGTCATAACAGAGGAAGAGAAGAAACATCCTACAGACAAAAAGTGACAATGTATTTCTAAAGCTAAGAGGAAGAGGACCACAGTTTTTAAGGTCTTCCTTATGGAAAAAACCCAGAGTAAACTGAACAGTAAACACAACTTACTTACTAAACTACAACAAAAATCTGAATAGACCCTGTTGGGAGAAGTTTTTCACTTCAACAAACAGCATGCAAAATAGCACCTTTTTACAATAGTTCTCTAATATGCTACCTTCCACTGTGCAAAGCCCTTTTAGCATATGCAAACTTATAATACCTAGCAAATTTATACCATTTACTATTCATTGATTTGTAAAGATAGGCAGAATACCTGCCATTTTGTTAGTGAACATATTAATCACAGAAAGATTAAATCATGTGCATATGATCACTTCATGAATCAGTATCACATGAAAAACAACACAGGGTTATTGAATCTCAACACATTAGATCAGGAAAGACATATTAAGGGTATTTGCCTAACAATAATGTAAATATAATGTTATCTTTCCAATTTATGGAGTGATATAATACACTTTTGAAAAGAGACCTTTTATTAATAATAGATGCTATAATACACAATTGATCAGTGCATATAAATTAACCTGAATTAGTCGCTGCAATACGATCTTGCAAATCTGCTTCTTATCATTTATGGAGAGTTCCTGCTGTGTCATTAGAATGCTGTATCGGCTGAAAAATTCTATGTAAGTCCACCTGAAAAATTAAAAGTTAGCAAATCTTACTTATTTAAAACAGATTTAAGTACATGTTTTTCACATACAAAGGCCTACTGCTACCCTTACCTGGATGGATAGCTCTGTGCACTAATTCGAATAGTTTCCAAAACACCACATGCTCGTAGTTGTTGAGCCACCCTTTTTGAGTCAAACCTAAAAAGCAGAGTTATAGTTTATGTTTTTGCCAGGTTTGGCAGGCGATACAAAATTAGAACAATTTTACCAGCTGGATTTATATTTCTGCCTATAGGGCACATGGCTCTCCTCTTTTTTTTAATGTCTTACTTGCTTTTTTTTGTATGTAGTTGGGAGTATCTGGGTTCTATTTCCTCAATAAAAAAGGAAGAATACATTTATTTCTCTCTTATGAAAAGCCTTGTCCCTTTCAACACTAAGTATGTAAATTTGTATCACCGAGGAGTGAAGAATCATGCTACTCTCAGCACAAAACATGCATAGAAACAAATTATCTTGGCAAAAGTCTTTTGGTACTCCTTAGCACACCAACTGAGAATAAACTAGAACTTAATCTTAAACATCTGGGTTCAAGATTAAAAACATAAGGAACAGAAAAGACTCCTAATGCCATATCAATTCTAGATCAGAGCTGATATGTCCACAAAGCACTATGCTCTGGTGTCAGTCCAGTACTAGCTCAGAGATCCCTATGGTTCTTGTAAAACTATATATCATTCTTTTACAAACTTATCATAAGCTCTTCTGGTCTATTTTCAAAATATTTTTCATTATCCAAACTGTTTTCCGCTTCATTGTTATTACACAGAATAATGAAGTCTCAGTGCAGAGATAGTGAAGCATTGGCACTTGTAACAGGTTTTGCACAGGTATATTTTGTATGGCACGAACAAAAGCAAGCTACTACACCTAAAACTAATTTATGCTAAAACTAATTGATGCTAAAACTAATTTAGTATCAAACAGCAAAGTTTGCCTCTTCTCTCCTACTGAGATATAAAAAAGGCATATATCATTTGTCATTACACTGCCTTCCAAAAATATGCTATGTATCTGAAACCTATACAAAATTTCCATCAACTTAACTCTAAAACAGACAACCTGTCCTCCAAAAATATTATAACAAATATGCAAACACTAATATCTGACTTGAAAATTAGCATATATTTTTTTTTTATTATTAGCATAATAAAAAATTTCCAGGATGCAAGTAACTATTACTGAATGATTGTACTTATGTAAGAATACAATATTGTTTTATACAGCTTTCATTAAAGGAAAAATATGTTCTGTATGTGAAGTTATTCTACAGTAAGAAATTAGCTTGTTGACATGTAGTTTATGTGAAATAGAAAAATACTCTTTCAATTTAAAATATATTAACAGCTTGACACTACTAATCTACTTACTCAAAAGGCAACTTCTCATCATTTGGCTTTATGCATCTTACATAATGAGGGGTAGTTGTGTTAAGTGTCTCCATAAGTAAATACAAAGAACTGCGGAACTAGAAAATACAAGACATAACAGTTTTGCTAATGAAACATTGATAGCTAAATGAAAATTCAAATCTCAGTTTTTTTAATTCTGTTAGTTATTGGCTGACACTGAGAGATTTTCTTAGGGTCTTGGTCTTAAATACAGGCAGTATTTGTACCTAATAGTTCCCTATATATAAAGTACCATAGTTTCAGACTGCCCAGTACACATTTCTAAAAGCACAAGAGCCACAGAGCAGTATATTTATACAGTACCTTACTGCCAACTGTCATCCGGAATTGTTTGTTAGGCGATCTGAGAACAGGTCTTGCAGATTTGATGTTTATAGCTGAACTAAAAGGTGAAATGGACACTGGATTGTCTTGAAAAAAGCTCGCACATAGATGAAACTGAAAGAATGGTGAAAGAATCACAGTTAAATGCTGTGCAACTGTAATAACATTTCAATAAACAAACTGTAATTACTATAACACAAAAGGCAAAAATTGTCCACCTTATACCCTTGGCTAGGTTTTGTAGAATTTGGAACTGGATCTTGAAGCCACAGAAAAACAATTGCTGTAGAAACAGTTATAGCAGTCCTAAATCTACTGTGAATCCTTTGCATTTCATTGACAAAACTTGGCAACTATAAGTGGGCCTGCACAAGCCTTTCCAGTATGGGTAGACACAGACATAAATACAGAACAGAACTGAACATAAGATAACTCAATGAATATTTACATAATATATTTAAATTAAGAATATGCTTTTCTTGGTTATCTTAAGTTAGCTTCTTAATAATCTTGTATTCTCAAGGCCATAGAGCTGAAAGGGACAGGGCTTTCAAGCACTTGGGAAGTGGAAGGCCCCTATAACACACCTAATGTTTTCCCTGACCTGGCATTCTCTTTATCTGGTGTAGTATTTTCTTAAATTCTTTTGAAAAATAAACAAAGGCAGCAGTTAATGATAAACCATCTATCAAGGTATATATATATGAAAAAAAAAAGTTTGATTTAGGCTATTGCTCAGTTTTAAGAATTCCAAAATGCTATTAATGAGTGATATTAAGAAACCAAAAAAATACTAGGTAACCAAGTAAACATACATAATATGACACAGTGTAAGACAGTGATTTTTCATCTTGTATGTGATTTTCAGGTTAAAATTACAAACTTTTATTATAGATTAATAAAAAAAGAAAGATGTAAACTAATTGACAATTAAACAAAAAAGCTTTTTTATCAGAAAAAAAACTTTGAAAATCAGATCCAAATTATTTCAAAGCAGGTATCCAGAAAATTTTTCATTGTCGATTACTCACAAACCTTGCTGATTTTCAAGATTTCGATTAAATCTTCATATACTGTATCTCTGTTTTTTTCCAGAAATCCTTCACATTTATATTCCACCTGTGCAAAGAGGTGACATCATTAACTTCTCAGCAATACATGAACAGCTGGCAAAGCAACAATTTTTACTAAGCTGTGGTGGACAACAAGTCTTTTAGTCTTAAACAAGATGGCTGAAACTCTTCTTTAACCAGTTTCATTAGGGTAAGCAGACATAAACACATATATACTGCAAGTTTAGAAGAAGGACAAGCTGCCAAAATCCACTTTAATTGTCATTTCCTTCTGATTTGATTAGGGGTTTCTTCCTCCTTTCATTATTCTCTTCTACGATTTTAAATAAAAATGCCAAGAAATGAATATCACTTTTCAAATTTAAATAACTGGTACTTCCTATTCTTAAATGGCATGTCACGGTCAATATTACTAATAAATAAATAATATGTATTGAAGACAGATGACACAGATGTTCCCAAAAAAGTGTGGTTAATATTCACTCTATATTTAATAAGTATGTTTCTTTTCTGAACAAGATACAGCAAGAAATATGGTGAAATAATACTGGATTGTGTGAAATAACACTGGACTGTGTACACTCTACCTTATCAGCAAAGTGTTGAATGATGAAAGATGTATTTGACATCCTTGGCTTTTCGAAGAGTGCATTTTTGTTGACAAAATTATTATATAGCTTTTGAAGCCAGTTTTCATCTGTTCCATGAGGTAACTGTAAAAATGAGATAAGTGAGCTCTCTTTAACAAAACTCTGCTTGACTATTCAAAATAGCAAAATTGCTTACTATCAATAAATGTTATCTGAATAATAAGCGTTCAGTGAGTTAGGAGCCCTAATAGCATCCAGGTTTTTGTCTTTTCAGAATAGCCAGTGGCTCCCTGTAAGAAATCATTTTAAGAGGATCACACTAACCCTCAAATTTGCTGAGCAGAGAAAAATCTCTGAGGAATCATAGATCATTTTGTCCTGAGAGGATGATGTCTGCATCACACCAAAATAGGAATATCATAACTATTCATCTGATCTTATGATAATCTGGTCCATGAGAACGCTAACGAGCAACTAACAAGCAAGCTGATGAGTTAGGAAATATTCCCTCATTTCCCCCCATTTCACTCGATGGTTTGGACTTGGAGACGTAAAAACTGCCAACATCATAGGAACACCTTCCAGAGACCATTTAAAGGGAGTTTGCCTTTCCCTGCCCTGTTTTCCACTGATAAAATTACTTTAAGAGGTAGGGAAAACTAGCGGAATGATGTATGTGCGGAAGGAAAAAATAACAGACTCAAGAATTACTATGGGTAGGAGAGAAGCATAGAGAAAAAACAATAGGACTGAAGAAGGAAGAGTAAAGATGTAGGTCTGGTGAATTTAACAAGAGCTTGCAGAAAAAGAAAACAAAGACTGGGGTTTTTTTGTATCAAAATCAGTGACTCATGGAACCACTGAACTGTAGAAATCTTGGTTGGAAGGGATCCCTGGAGACTATATAGTCCAAATTCCTGCTCAGAGCAAGACCACCACCACCACCAGGTCAAGCTTTCAGCTGAATCTAAATCCTGAAAATATTCAAGGATGAAGATCCCTTTGCAACTTTGCTTATCCTTTTCTAGTGCTGCCTGCACTAACCTCACAGTGAAGAAATCTAGTTGCTAAGCTAGTTTCTAGGTAAGAATCTGGTTTTAAGTTCTTATTTTCATATGAGGAAAAAAAAGTGCAAGTGTCTTGCAGTTAAAATCATGAAATAGAGGGCACACAGATAAATGTTCTTTTCATAAAGAAAACACCCATCTTTCCATTTAAAAGAAACAAGATATGGATAAACCCACTAGCCCAACTTGTATCTACATATATAGTTTCATATCAGCTCATAGGTGCAAGAATTTTTAAATTACCAAGCACTCTTCATCCAGAAGTTCTAAAATACCCATTTTAGCTTCAATAAGGTCAATGACAGGCTGATTGTCATAAAAGTCTATTAAAGTCCATGGGATATCTTCCTTCATATATTCTTCTTGCTCAAGTTTAAAGACATGCTAGATACAAGAAAATTATGAAAAGTTCACATTAACAATTTAGAAAACAAATTTAGATAACATGCATATTTGTGCTTGTATATATAAGATAGAAGCAAAAAAATTTTTTTTGTAGTAATTTCTGCCTTGTAGGAAAAAAAAACTCAGAAAATTCTATTTATTTATGCATATGTATATGTGTGTGTGTATGTATATAAATATTTTTTATCCATTACTACACAGCCTTCATTTGGTAAAATCCATTATTCAAATACAAATATCTCAATAATATTTGCTATTATCTGTTATTAATAATCTCAAAACTGGTGCAAAATAAGATAACTATAATAAACACATTAACATACCATGTTAAATTGCTGCTGCAGTTTTTCATTAGCATAATTGATGCAAAATTGTTCAAAACTGTTCACATCAAATGTTTCAAAGCTGAAATATATGTTGAATAAGAAAAGGAAGATGATACAATTGTATTGGAGAAAAAATAAATCTCATGACATTTAAATATAAATGGTAATATACTTGTAAGATTCTGAAGCTAACATAGTATTTCTAAGAAAATTAAATAACCATAACATTACCAAAGCTGTTAAGACATTTTCTCTAGAAATTAATGTTACCAGACATGACAGAGCTAAAAAAAAAATCAGTGTTAAATCTAAACATATTGTATCAAAACTCAAATTTAATCCTCACTCAAAATAAATACCAATATTTATAGATGCAGAACATTCCCTCTAATCTGCATAAAAAAGAACTTACATGACTACATCCTTTTAGTAAAGCAAACCCCTCCAAACAGATAAGCAGCACAATCAGGAACTGTCTCTTAGCAGCTCCATTGAAAAGGCACAATTTAAAGTAAAACTGTCTACAGAGACATTCTTACCCATAAATGTCCAAAACACCAATAAAAGTATGTTGTTTGCCAGTGAAATGCAAAGCTTGGTTAATTCTTTCCACAATGAAGTCAAATAAATGAGAATAGATCTTCTTTGCCAAAGCATCCCTTGCATTAACAGCCTGAGATTTTGTCATTGGTTTTATTACAGTCTCTGAGGTAGTGATAATCTTTCGGTGGCATAACCACTGAGCCATTTTGTCACAGTTTAAATCCAGAAGTTCACAGAATATATTGAGATGTTTATCTTCCAACTTCAAAGAAGATGTATAAATATTATTAGATTACCTTAATATCTTAATAAATAATTATTATATTATTGCCTTAATACCTTAATAAATAATTGTTGTCTAATCATTAAAATCCTGGCACCACTGATTTCAACCTGTGGCTTTTATTTTTAGATAGACATTGAACTCTGGTAAACTATCAAAAAGAGTTTTGCTAAAGCAAGTAACTCTGGATAAACTACCGATACAGGAAAGAAAAACTCAGATTGGATGAGATGCATTGGATGTATACAAAGAAAAAAAAGGCTACTTTAGTCTACATTTAGATGTCCTTGCTTTTTGGATTTGCGTAGTCTGCTGGGACACATTCTGAGCAGCTTTGCCAATGCTCTGTTTCATGCATCCTGGAAATAGTCCCAAATGGCTTTTCCAACAGTTGTGGATCAGCTAGATATCAGGTTCTCTCAGCAACATTTTGCCTTTTGTTCAGACTTTCCAAACTTGGGTAAGAAACAGAGTTAACATAAAAGCCATCACTGTGATTCTACATAGATGAAGACAGAGAGATCTCCCAATTAAGTTTAGCAAACGAGATTTAATGCTGCTCTGCACCCCAAAAATGAGAAAAAGTATTTCTAAAGGACTTCTAGCACAGAATATAAAGGAAGTGTAATATATCTGAACAAGTTATTTCCTTACACTGACAGATGATCTTTCATCTCCAATAGCCATTATTTGCACATTGCCTAAGTGTAGGATTGCTGCCAGTGTTTTAAAAACATCCATCTGAAAATCTTCCTTCAGACCTAAAAAAAAATCCTTAATCATTTTAAACACCAAGAACATCACAGTTAATTAAAATAGCATAACGTTGAATTACTTGCTTTGTTATATAACCAAAGATTACATAGCATCCTTACAGACTGCTGTGCAAAGCCCTGGTTCTGCCTACTTTCTGCCTGATTTGATGAGAGATTAGGTATAAATTCCTGTGCCTCCTTCATTCCCAGCAAAAGCCCACTTTGACTTTTACATCAGCTATATGGGGCAAAGTAGCTTCTAATGCTACTTCCTTCACAGTATGTTAGCTTAAGAGCCTGTCAGGCTCTAGCCCTTAGTGATTCTGTCATTAACAATGAACATCAATTGTTAACAGCCATTTGTTCTTGCAAAGTCCTTTTAAAATGGACCAAGAGTGAAATGGATAAGCTATGAAGGAAATTAATTTGGTAATTACTTCTAATATTTTGGACATCTGAAACAAACCACCTTTTCCTATTTCAGGGAAAAAAAAAATCTTTTGAGTAAGTATTGCCAAGCATTTACCCAGTAAAGCAAATGTCTTCCGAGTCTCCACCATATTTGCTCTGTCATCAACTCCTTCAATGACTGTGCTGCCACCCATTTTTGTATAGTTAAATTCTTCTGCACTTCCTATCGATAAGAAGCAAAACTTGTAACACTGGAAAATTAGGGACTGGGGATAGCCACTTGTTAAGACTCTTGTAACACTAGAAAAATACAGATCCTGTCAGATGACATCTCTTTAGCAGTGAGATGATGGAGGTCTTTTTTCTGGTAAAGAGAAATCCACACACTTAATCAGTAAAGCTGACGCTAATTGACACTCCTAATTCCTAGCAATCTTAATAGTTGATCTAACAAACAAATAGGAATAGAGACTGAATAACCATACACCTAGGGCCTGGTTCTCCCAAGTGGCACTGAAGCTTTTCTGTAGATAAATGAAACAAGTCCCCAAACTGTCATTACAGCATCTGTCACCGAAGAAAGTATTAGACTAAGATTTTCAAAGACACTTAGGTACTTGATCACGCACTATTCAAGTTACTAGACTAGCTCTTAATCTCACTTGTATTGAAATCAGCAGCAAAGTGACTTAAAAACAAATCTCATTTTAAGTCAGTGAGATTCATGTTATGAGACACTTAACACTTTAGCTTGTCAAGATCCCATCTTCAAAATATTACATTACAAAGATGAAGAGCAGATTATTTTCTTGAGACCTACCCAATTTAAGATGCTTAAATTCAGATTGTACAGCAGATGCACACAACTGATAAAATATATGGTAATTTCTTTCATTCTCTGACTGCAAATGAAAGAAAACAATACTATTACAGAAAGAAAAATAAATATAGAAAAACATTTGATATTCAATATGGCTGCAAAGAAATAAGGATTACTGACAGTTAAATTCCTCTGCAGTCGATCTATAAGCGTTGCCCAATACTAAAATGGTACATTTTAGACATCAGCAAGAGCTTTGAAGATAATAAATCCAAGTATACTTTCTGTCCATTATCAATATGCCGAGTTCTTTCCTCAAGACTGTTCCTCTAATAATTGCTTCAGTCTGAACAACCACCTGCTAATAAGAACTCACAAATACTCTAATTAGCAACTCGCTTGGAGTGCCAGTTGAAACATTATCCCATAAAAACACATAAAACTCCCTAACTGTTTCTAAATCATCTTTCATGCAGCAGATACATACAATTATTTTCCATAGTACTTAAAAATTATAATACTACTTGAAAGCAAAATTTTTGTAAAAATAGTTTTATAAAATCAAATGCTTTCTTTAGTACACTATTATGATTATACTATGACACTGTAATTGGTCACATAAGTCCTGACTTCATGAACTGTTCAGACAGTATTTTACTGAGACTCCTTCTGCCCTACATATGCTGTTCCTTTCCAGAGACAATTGGCATGTATAGTGATACAGACTGAGACTGGAAGTCACAGATATTCAAGTATCTCCTGCACTTATCTCAGGGAATTGTCTCTAAGACACCTCCACTTAAGGTAAGGAAGAACATGGAATAAATTAGTCTCTTATTCTAAACAAGATTAGCTCCTATTAAAAAAGGAATCAGATCTTTCTTAGATATACTATGCAAAATGTCACAAAACATTTTTCATATTAAACAGCAAAGATAAACGATAGCATATTAATGCTTACATTTACGACTTTTTAAAAACTTTATTTTACCCACCTGAAAGACAACTCTGGATTTCTCAAGCAAGTATGTTCTCATGTTGGCTCCAATGATTTGGTAACTCTGATCAAAACTGATTTCAGTGTATTTTCCAAATCGACTGCTGTTATCATTCCTCGTAGTTTTTGCATTGCCAACAGCCTATGAAAATGATAAATTCTTAGGGTTTATTAGCATCTTTCAGACGAATAACTTTCTCAAAACATCACTCACATAAAAGTTAGTAAAATCTCATTTGCTCACAGGTCAATCTCAGTGTTCAACTGTGTAATTTAAATTTTGAGGCCCAAATGTGGAAAAAAGTCTCAAATCAAAAAATGTAATACTACAAAAACTGAGAATTAGAGAAAGTAATTTTTCTCACCCCTACAAAGAAGTCTTAATCATTTTCTATCCCCATGAATAAAAAAAACCACAAACAAACAAACAAAAAAACTATTCAATATTTTTCTGCCATCATCCAATTTACAGGATTTTATCAGATAAAATCATTGCAAACTACTGCCTCCAAAGGGCAATTGTTAAATTAGGGAGAACCTGGGTGTTTCAAACTGCCTATTGAAACTGCCTAACTGCCTCTTTCCTTTGATGACATTCAGAGGCTAAATTTCTAATTTAGATATCTAAGTCAAACAGAAAAAACAACACCTAAAGAGTTCAAATAAAGACGCTCGGCAGTGTTCAGAATTCTTCCTTTGATGAGTACAGACTCGACAGATACTTTCTAAAACTTACCTCGGTTATTGGATTGGATGCCAGTACTTTTTCCTCCACATGTGCATTGCTGCTTGATTTACTCACAGTGGCAAAATATCTCATAGTGTATCTTGCAGATACTGTCTTTCCAGCTCCCGACTCTCCACTGACTATAACAGACTGATTCTTGTTATTTCTAAAACAAAATAATCAGACTATCTTATCAGGTTATCAGACTGAATTATCAGACTATCTTACATATGTAAGAATTATCTATATGAAACAAACATATGAAAACACATTTGTGGTCAACTGTCCTTACTGCTAACTTCCATCCGTTCTTTTATTTTATTCCTTTGTGCTTATATCATCTAAGCTAATGTCATTACTACTCACTCAGCTAGGACAGGTTTGTCTTTCGCCTGTTCAAAAACAAAAATGATAATGAGTTCTAGAAATTCCTCAGCTGACTAAGCAGTTACTCCTTCTCTAGCTAAGCTACCCATTTAAAAGTACTACAGTAGCCTATGTCACATACACAGTCAAATTAAATTACATTTAACACTGACTGCCACTAGACTTCAAGTGTTATTTATCAACATTAAACAACATACTGAACCTTGCCATTTGCTTGTAAGCTTCTTCAGCAACAGCAAATATATGTGGATCCATGTCTCCCATGTTCTGACCACTATATGCATGGATAATAGCATCTCCATATATTGGCAACTGTTTATAGGGGTTCATTGCAACCAAAATTATTCCTACAACAAAGTGTACACAACAAAAATAAAATATAGGTTAGGTCAATGAAAACAGTCAAGAACAGTGAAACAGATATGAAATAGCAGTATTTTCTACACTAGGTAAAATACAAGATCCAAGATCCTGATCAGCAGACAAGTCAGCATTCATACAAAAATCTGAATGATTTCAAATACACTAGAGGAAAACATTCTTCAGATCACACTGTAAATTAACCCCTAAATATTTTTTTTATTATTTTTAAAATATTATAAACCTTGCATTTGACTTTGCTTACCACTATAGGTGTAGATAAGTTTTGACTCCACAAAACGAACTTTAAGATTGTGTAGAACAGCTGGTTCATGGAGATAACTAAGTGCAGTGAGATCATTTTCACCAACAAGTATGTCAGGATTTCGTAGGGGTGGCAAAGCGACTGGATCAACAGGGTAATCCAATTCCTGTCAACAAAAATGACTTGCAGTATCTGCATAAACACAAATTGATCTTTTATTTATATTTACAAAAAGTTACAGGGATGATGGAGCACTCTCTGATGTCGTATTTCATAAATTCCATACAACTTACTGAACTTGCAGCATTCAAGACAGTACTCTTCATTGTTCATTAAAAATGAAGCCTCATTCTCTTTATTTACAATATTTTGTATTAAAAACCATAAAAATAAGGAAGTTCAAAAAGACCCCAACACACACATATTTCACATAAACATATACAGATGAAAATGTTAGATAGGCTGCAACTGAATAGAAATAAGCGTGTATCACAATTCTATTTGCAACCCTTCAGCTGTCTTTACACAAAATTTAAAACTTGCTTCTGTTTCTCCCAACAATTCTATCTAAATCATAGATCTAATACTTCTCTTTACAGAATAGGGGTGCAGAAATGTAGAAATACTGTGTTCAAAATATTAAATCAGTAAAGAACTCAGATACCAAAATTATCAGATACAATACAGTACAACGTACAGTAAGTTTCACTCCCCTCTAAGTACTTCAAAACACCTTGAGATATATAAACCAAGAAAACGTGCAATAATTTACTCTCAAGCTGAGGAGCTGCATTTTAAAATAAAATCAGTATCATAAAATTTAAGTGGATAGTAGTGTGCTTCTATAGTTCATCTATCATAGGTCTATATAAAGTAGTTAAAAAAAAAAAAAAAAGGCTAGGTCTGTGAGAGGTAATTATACCTGCCTTGTACTTCTGATTTACTTCAGCTTAAAATCAGTTTCCTTGCTTGTTTCAAAAATGCAGTGAACTTTCTTCTTTAATCCATGTGGTATACACTAATCTGATATGCATAGTAGAATTGCACTCTTTATATTTTTAGACAACAGCTACTTATTGTAAAAATTTTAATATGAAAAAGTTGTTCTGGTCACTGTAGAGTAACATAAAGGACCATATGGACTAGTAACTTAGGTTCAGTAATGATGATTTTGATGTTTCTGCAAAAACATGTATCAACAAACCCCACAGTAACTATGGCTTTTCTCCTTACAATTCCATCTTCTAATTGCACATGAAGCAAATGGTCTCCAGCTTTGTAGTCTTTTGTGATTTCTGCAGATTGCCAAACTTCTTCACTATCAGGGATCCAAACCCTATTGTACTACAACAAAAGAACAAGACAACAGTTAGCTTTGTTATTATCATATTACCAGATTAGTGTAAAAACTTTAAGTGTAACCTAAACACTTACATACAGAACTGAATGCCAGGACTCTTTTTCCTTTTATGTCTTTTGTGCCCAGCCTTTCAGTGGGCTAAATTTTTGTGCTTTAATTATTCTTTGTAAAAGAAAAAAAAAAGGGGGAGCAGACTTACTAATCTCAGATATACTTATTCCACTCCTGCTTAGTATAAAGTCTGCAGAACAACAGAGAGTGCGAGAAGCTGAACAAGGGCCAGATTATTGCCAGATTGTTCAAGCCCTCTAACTCCATGTTACTGAAGAAAGAAAATAAAATACATTATGGCAAAGCCTCTGATTCCAGGAAAAATCAAATGAGCAAACAAGTACCAGAGAAGATGTCTCATTTAGAAGACCGCTTCCTTGAACTCAAATGTAGGTTACTGAACTTAAAAAACATTTTGCCATAAGCATAGAAGAAAGCCTCTACACAGTTACTTTTCTTCTCAGAGGACTGACAAACAACCTGCAAATAACATCTTCCCCTGTTCTACAGCAAACTTCAAAGATTACTGGCAGATTTCTTTATTTACAAGAGACCAGCTGGCTCAGCTGGAATCATTCCCAGTAAGGTACGTCAGCTGTCTCATGAAGAATGCATTGTACTTAAAAACACTTACTTACTTACTTACTTAAAGGAAGAAGATGAACTTTAATTTTCTTTTAGGTATTCAAAGAATTCAAATAACAAAACAACTTCTAGTTTTCTGAGGTATAACAGTTTAAATTCTGCAAGAATATATGATGCTCAGTGCCGATACATGACAAACCACTGCAATACATGCCTATCTTTCCCCATGTTGTTGTCATAAGGGCATGAACTAAATAGCTAAGGTATTACTGAATAAATATCCATTTAAAAGCACTCAACTTTAACAGCAATACAAAAGAATAGTATCTGAAGTAGCTGGCAATACAAGGAAGTGTATCCTTGTGGTTTACATATTACTGCAGAAAACGATTTTCAAAGACTGGGCTATCTGAGTTACCAGCAAATTTGCTTTGTTCTGTACAGACCATCTAGTTACCCTATGCTGAAGTTAAAATGCTGAAATATTAGCAATGTCTTTAAATCCTCTGCCCTCGAATTTACAGAAAACAACATTCCTCAGAAGGACATAACACAGTTGGCAACCTTAGGAAGAACCAGAGATAGGTTTCCCTTCACTAATGTGGAGCACAACTTCCTCTTCCTGCCAGGGTTTCACAGAGCAGTGCCATCCCTGAAAGCCTCCCTAACGCATTAACAAATACCGTTTCTTAAAAATACTGAAAGCATACCCAGGATTGCAGTTTGAGACCATCTGTTGCCATGCCACCACCTTCCTTAAGCCTTGATGCAAAATGTTTTTACACTATGTTGCACATATCTCAGAATGCATTTGGGTGTAAGGAGAAGACGAGAGGAAGATGAGAAGTATCAGAAAAAAATGCATGAAAATCCAAATAAAGAAAATTCCAATACAGAGTTTATTATGGGCCACCTCTCCTAATTTGTCATAAAGTAACACTAGAGAGCACAGAACCATTAGATCACTGAATCTAGCACCTGCTGTCACTACCGATCACATCATATAATCTTGTTCCAGCATCTTTCTGTTCTGATAGCGAGAAATCTTCTATTAATTCTCCTATCCTAGCTGTATCTATGGTCCGTTTGTACCAACCTTGTCCTGTATTTAAATAATACTGTAACAACTGCTGCAATTGTGTGCTTGGAAAATTAACATTAGTCAAGGATTTCAGGAAGTGTTAACATACCCATATACACATAAGATGTTTTTATTTCCACGTTGCAACTGTTATGTTGGCAGAGGTCACTTTTTTCTTCTCTAACTTGGAGAAAGCCCTGGCAGCTCCAGCAGATCCTCAGCACATGAAGGTTTCCAACCTGAGGACCTTACCGACCTCTGCAGAATACAGTGCCAATGGCAAATGCGTACAGGCAAACTCTGTAGGCTACCTCAACAGTAGCTTTCCAAACTCTGACCTCTGAGCATCACCACAAAGCAATACAGGATAAGGCAACCTTTTGCAGGAACCTGCTGCAAGTTAGGTCGGGCTGCTCAGTCTTTCTTCAGCTGAATTTTGAGTACCTCTAAGGATTCAGTTTCCTACACCTTTCTGGGCAATCATAAACCAGCCTGGCATGTATGCCAGGTGATGAACACCAATCAAAGCCTCAGCCACTTTCGTGATGCCTCTTAGCTGATGTCTTCAGCATAACAGAACTTTTTCATACTTTTTTTCGTACTTTTTCACATAACTCCAAACCATAATGATGACAGAGTTTTCATCTATCTAACCAAAGTCAAAAAGGAACTTCACAAACATCCATTTAACAGGCAAATGAAAGACAGGGCTAAATGAAACAAAGTCAGTTTTAACTTGCCTTTTTCTGTGTGTATCTAAGTACAAATAGACATTTATTTGTATCATCTCATGTAATCTTGTTTTCCTAGCCCTTTAAAATATTTATGTATCTATTTAGAGGCTTTAAATGGAATTTTTTATTCATTATTACTATAAGTAAGTTAAGAATATCACAACCAAATAGCCTCAGGAGAACTTACCATGTTCCCATGTAAGAAACTGAAGTATATAGATAAAAAAGAGAGAAAAAAGAAACAGCCTGTGACCAGAGTAATTATTCATCAAAAAAGTCCTTGCGGTTCCAGGAGCCTCTGGCTCTGGCACTGGCAAGTGTGCCCAGCCTACCAAAGTTCAGTTTCTCCAAACCCTGCCTTACAAGTAAACAGAAGGAAATTCGCTCACTTTCGTATCAAGTTACACCCACACTCTTTCCTCCCCTTCACCTGTGTAACACTAGCCCTGTTTAAAGAAAAAAAAAAGGCGTTTGTTCTTTCAGCTGCCCACAGGGAATGTGGCAGTTCTGAAACAAATGAATACGTATCACTGCAACAAAAGGCTGAACAGGAGTTTATTTTGATAGCTGATTTTGTGATAAAAGAGATACAAGGTTATAAATTAGTAATATATGTTCATGTTGTTTATTTTTTGTTACTTTAAGAAAACAAATTACATGTCACAACACTATGGTGACTACAGGCAAAATGGATAAAAAATTGAGCAAATGAGCACTGGCTGCATTTAGAAGTAAGGATTTTTTTTTATTTGTTTGTTTCTAAAATTGCCAATCATAGTCAATACTGACTTGAAAAGAGAGAATGCTCTGCAATGCAGTGGCCAGGAAACTCGTTAAAACTGCCTCATTGCTAGCTTATCAGAAACCTCTGTCTAAAAAAGTCTAAGAGTCTCAAAAATGATGCTGTCCTGGAGTTTTATAGTCTCTCCAGATTTGCTTTGGCTCACCTGGTATCCACAACAGCAATCTTTAAAATAAATCTGACATTTACACAGCCTTAGAAACAGTGTCAGCACAAGAAATCTGTGCAGCAGGAGACGACCTCACAAACTCACTGACCAGCCCCTCGCACTGAAGATGCCCTTTCTACAACAAGTAATAACAAGTCAGAATTTTTCCTCTGTCTCGTGCTAAAGCACGAAGCGATGGATAGTGTATAGAAGCTGTTTACGAACTTTTCGATACAGAATCAAAACGTGAACAGCCTTCCTGGTATGCTCATACATACAGGGAATATGTTCCCTCCCTCAGGTCCCCAGTCAGCATCTGTTATCGTTAACAGAAGTGAGAGACATTTTAAGAACGCAAACTTCTAAATTTCGTTCTAAATTTTAGTAACAGACTGAGGCCGAAATCGAAAAGAAGGAGCTTACAGAAGCACCTCTGAGCTTCACATTACTTGACTCAGCCCCTCGCCCGGCCCGGCAGTGCCTTCCCCTCCTTCCCTCACCTCCCCTTCCCTCTCCCCCTTCCCCTCACGGGGCGGCCGTTGGCCCCCCCGCGCGGCGGCCATTGGTCCCCTCACGGGGCGGCCGTTGGCCCCTCACGCGGCGGCCGTTGGTCCCCTCGCCCGGCGGCCGTTGGCCCCCTCACGGGGCGGCCGTTGGCCTCCCAGCCCTGGTGACCCCGAGGGCCGCCCGCCGCCCGACTCACCTGAGTGTACAGCTCGGCCAGCGCCATGGGGGCAGAGCTCGCCGCCGCCCGCGGGGAGAGACGTGGTGGCGCTGGTTCCGCAGCGGGCAGGTGGCCGGGGCGGGGCGTCCCGAGGCGGCCGCCGCCCCGGCCCCGCAGCGCCGTCCCGGATGCCGGGCGTGGGTGCCCGCCGGGGCAAGCCGTTGCCCGCGCGCGGGACGGCGGCTCCCCGCCGCAGGCAGGGCGCGGGGGCGGCTCGGGAGCCCTGCCTCCGTGACCCGCTCCCTCCACCCCAGCATGCGGAGGGGTGCAGCGTGTCCTAGGGCAGGCGGTGATTTCAGGAGCTGTGCAACAAGCTTTAAAAGTCTAGAACTGCAGAGGGCTGTCTCGACTGTCTGTCCACCTTCCACAGCGCAGAGGAGTTCAGGCACCCTTTTCTGCTCTGAGCCGTGACGCTTTCCCTAGTGCAGAAAGTCCAGGGCCTAGCCCCTGACAGCTATTTCGACCTATTGCTGAACAAGTTAAAAACATTCGAAACATGCAGGGCTTTTCATGCTGATGTAGTATCCTCAATGACTGTATGGAGATAGATGCCTTCAAATGCTCCTGGGTACAGTTGGCATCTTGGATACAACTTTGCTAATAAAAAAACCAAAACAAAACAAAACAAAGACTTGGCTAGTTGCCAGAAGAATGAGGAGCGCCTTTTCTGAGCAAATAAAAACCAACAAAAATATTGATCACCTGGCTGTAAAACACTGAAGGAATTTCTCTAACAAACTTAGAATTAAATAAAAAAACTCAGAACGCACATGCTAAGCTTAGGGCACTAGTAGGCTTTATACTTAAAGCAGATCTGAATTCCAATGGGCTGCTACTCCTCCCTTCCAGCGTGATAATGTAGAGCTTTCATAATACAGCGCACTTGGTGAAACAGTTGCAGAAATTTTAGTACATACACAGAAATTCTAGTACTTATACAGAAATTTTAGTGATTTACAAGTTTTAGCTCTTATTTTAATAGCATTTAGTGCTTTGGTATTAATCTTTGGCTTAATCTTTGGTAACAAATGATTCCAACAGAACTGGGTTATGTCAAGCAAAATACTTTCAAATATGCTCAGAAATTCAAGTCACGCTCTCAGTATCAGGGTACGTATATATACAACCCTCCGCTTTTAAACAACTCCCTTTACAGTCAACAGTAAAACCATGAGATCATCTGGGGAATCTGCTAGTGCACAGTGTATGAATTCTGGTTTATGTTAAGAAATTACGAAGTCCCTGTATTTTCATACATTTCTGTGAGCATTAGGTTCACCATTTGCAAACAGATTGTAGATAGGGGCCAACATCTGAACACAGTTCCATTAGTCGTCTTAGGAACCATACCCAGATCAGTTCTTAATGAATATGCTGAAGTGGCCAAAGCAGAACAAAGCAGTAGAACCAATAAAGCAGGATCTTCAAAAGCTGCTAGAGCTGTGCGAGAAATGAAGGAGAGGAAAAAGACTGTAAGCATTTTACAGAAAATAATGGGGAGGGAGGAGGAACAGTTTTATTTCGTTGGAGGGACTAATGAAGGACTAACAAGCTAATCAAGAAATGACAACAGTAAATTTGTAACTGAGAAGACAAGACAGCCAGGACCAGGACACCAAATACCCCAAAGGTGTCTGACTTAACCACAGCACATAATATATAGAATAATATAAATAATTTCCCAGAACAAACTGTTGAGGAAAAATGAATACAGAGCTTACTACTTCGTCTAAATGCGGGTATTTTAGGACAGGTTACATTTACTACATACCACACACAGAAATTCAGAGAATTCAGCTGGCAAGTTGTGTGTACCAGAACTGTAGGGAGTGTGAAGAGAGGAGGAGATCAGCACTGCTCCAAGACAAGGCAGCTACAGCATGTCTGTAACGGCTAACAGACAGAAAGCTGCCCCAGGAGGAGGTTTGGGACAAAAGACAAGGCAGTTTTGTAATCTATTTAGTCCAAAGAAAGTCTGTGAAAAATTGGGAAAAGGAGGAGAGATGCAGCAGGCATCCAGTTGGACAGGCTCAGTCAGAAGTGTGACAGTCCCATATCTGTGTATTCACCCCAAGCCCCCCAAACAAACAAACAACCCCAAAACAAAGCAAGTCTTACAGTTGTATTTTTATTTGGACATTTTCCAGTGATAGCTATTAGGCTACAGTTTTTTTGATGCATACATTTACTAAGTACAACATCAGACACTACAACAGATCAGAGCTCAGGTCATTCTGATAATGTTTTGGTTTTCATCTACGTACTTCAGTGGTATCTAGTGAAAACCTATGATTAAATGCTTTTATTTACCAGATGAATTATCAGCATCTTAAAAAAAAAAAAAAAGAAAAGTTTACTCAAAGTTTTTGAATGGTATTTGAAATGTGTTCAATCATAAATTATCTTCAAATTGCAAATGCTGGTGTTTCATAACAAATGACAAATGTTACTGGATATAAATCCACTGTTCAACATTGATGTTGATCCTATTTTTCTCCTGTGATAGGTAGGCAAGATTGATCACATTTAATGGACTTAAGCACTTTCATGTTTCATCCCAGATCAAAGTCTGAGAAACAATCTGTTAAAATTTGTGTAGAAGATGGTGCTCTAAACGTCAGAATAAAATGATCACTGGAATAAATAGACATGAAACTGAATGAGGTAATTTCTGTGCAAAATCTCTAGAATAACTGTGTAATTCTAAGGGGACATTGGCAAGTGTTTTCCAGCATCCAATAGAATCTATTACAGCAATAGATAATAAATTAAAATATAAAAGATATATCCACATTAAAAGAGCATAACCATGATTCAAAGGAAAAAAAATTGTTAACATAATTTTGCATTATATTCCATGGTTAAAGAGCTATTAGTCCTAAGATGAAAGATAACTTTATATTATACACTGACACTAAAATTTTACTTCTGAAAAGTGCATGTGAAATACTGCCATGTAAAATATTAGATGAATTACCAATTACACATTTATTTCAACTTAAAAATATTTTCCTTTAAAACATGTCAATCAGCATATACTTTTAATGTGATATAAAAGTAATACCAGTCAAACCACTGAGTTTAAGGATAATACCTATAAATTACTAACACTACTTTTTTTTAAGGAAACGAGATACAATAAGGCTTTTTACAGGTAAACAAATTTTAAAAATAAACAAAAATACATTTAGGCATATGTGTCAATACACTAATGTTTAAGTATTGGATACTTTTACTGATCTACAGTATGAACATACTGTAATGTCATTTTTTTTTAATAGGAGAAAAATTTTGTAGGTCGGTATGTTCTCTCATCTACCTTGTTACTGGATGTGAAGATTTTCCTATTACATTCCTGCAAATAGAGTACCCTAAAAGTCAAAAGCTACTATACTCCACCATTATTATATTTTACCTTATTTGGAGCCACTTACAGTAGCTGTAATTTCAGAAATAATGTAACATCTGAAGAAAAAAATTGATACGCTATGCACAGGTAAATAATCTAAATCATTTAGCAAGGCTCATTCGAAATATTTATGCAATGCAATGTAGGTTCTTGAAAGCATCCGTGTGATCCATCAAACACAGTATGGGGCATACACATTGAAAATGAAATGACATGAGTATTTCAAAATGTTACTGACAAAGTTTAAGCTGTCTTTATTAAGGATTTTATCAGCAACCATATGAACAGCATGTCTATCTCTCAAGTAAAACAACTGAAATGTTTCAGTCTGTTTAACAACAAAAATTATTCTGCGTTTTTACAGGCAAACTGATAAGTAACTCTAGATTACTTCTCTGTATTTTTAAAGAAATTAATGTTAAATTGCTAATTTTAGAATACATTAAAAATATTGCATACTGCAACCTCATGAGTAGTATGCGAGACTTTTACAGGTATATTTGAGCCATACACCACAAACTGTATGTTTTAAATTGGAATCTTAAGCCTCTGCCTTTATTGTTGCAAATTGTAAAATACGAATTCTATATAACAGATCTAAGGCATGTAAGAGGGAAAAATCTTTATGGTAAGATGTGCAATAGCCAAAGTAACTCCGCTTCTAATATGCACTCTGTAATGATATACATTATATCAGCATGAATCATATTCAAAACTTACTGAATATTTTTCTTAGCCAACTTTTCAAAGAATATCAGACTTGGGCTACTGCAGAAATTTTGTATCAAAAGTTTTTCCTCTTAAATACCAGTATGAAAGAATATATTTTATAAAGCAACAACAAAACAAAACAGATGATGATACTAAAAATACAGACTGTCATCTCTGGGGTCTACAAACAAAGAAAAACATTGGACAAACTACAAAATTTAAATAAATACTAACATCATGATTGACTTTTGATCATTTGCTTCAGCATACTGTATTTCTAGATAACTATTTAAAAAAACCTAAACATGTAACTTCCAGTGTGCTAGTTGTGCTTAGTTACCATTTTCCTTTGCAGGTGATATTTGATAACATTTGCAAAAATCCAGTTAAAGTAACAGACTGCACTGGACTGTAAACAAGGTTGACAACAAAAAGTGATATATCTCATTTTTAGTGCCTAAAATGATACTGTCATATATTAAAAAGAACACAATATGCAGCAGCGATTTAATATGCTTGGTAAACCACACTACTAACAAATAACCACCTATGTTATATACCATGTAGTAAGCTATAAGACTTATCACTAATTTATGTCAAACTGACATAAATAAGGAAGTGGTTTAAGAAACTATTGTATATATTGCCAGTTTTCGTTTCTCCATTCCAGTTTTTACAAATTAAATGTAACAGGCTCCCAAGTGACTGCATCTGCTACTACAAAATGCCTTACTTTTTAAGTTTTCCATGTTCAGGATTGTGATGTCCCCTTATTGGTCCCTGCCTACAAGAAGATTACACATGGAGTTTAATTTACACTATTTAAATATGTTACTAAAGATCTAAAAATGTCTCTAGACAGCTGAAGACACAATTTTTGCCCAATCTCTATTTCCACACTCCAGAAATGTATGAGTTAGTAATGCCTTCATAAATGTAACGACTTAACACAAATGCACATCTTTCTATTAGCCTTCTATCTGTGCCACTCTTACGTAGTTTTCCAGCTGATTTTACTACAGATCTGCGCATAAATATATATACACTGTTTGTTCAGAAAGTGTGTTTTCAGTGGCTCACTAGATTTTAATGGATAAAGACGCTGAGCAACCATGTATCACTGACAGTGCATCCTTGGGATCAGACACGTGATATGAAGCCCAGGCCCAAGCTAGCTGGAATCTGAATGGTTTCTAATGCCAAAGAGGATGGATTAAATGGAAAAGTAACAGGAAAGATGTGTTTAGCATCCATGAGCAACTGAGGAGAGTCCTTCCTGTCTCTCAAACGCATCTGGAAAGGTAAGAAAGTGATTACGTTAGCATTTAACTCCCTTATAGATAAAAATAATTATCTTGCATAATAATCATCACACAAATTTTATGGCAGCTTGACTTGGAATATTTATAACAATTGTGCCATTAAACCGTGGTTACTTTGTGTAGTTTCAACTCTGCTCATCCTCCCCTTATAATGCAACCTGAAGATATTTAGAGTCTCTGTAAAAGGTAGAATTTGCTCAATATCTGGTTACTGCATTTTTTCAGTAAATCAAATTAAAATTTTATTTCAGTTTTACCTTCCCAGTCTCCCTTACCTTGTCAGCAGTGTAATTAAACTTCTGACAGATCAGAAAGACCATCTTTGTTTCTTTCTTTTGTTCTACTGGCTGCTTTTCTTTTGAATTTTCAAAATTTTTCATTTTCATCAGTATATTTAGAATTACAAGGGCTAAGTGAAGAATTTCCGAAATGTACACAGGCCTCAGGTTTCAAAACACTCTCATGCAGACACAGGTCTGACAAAAGTGAATTTCCATATACAAATGGTAACACTCAAAAAGTAGGCATACCAGAATTTACATACACAAAGATTTTCTGTATAAGCACAAAAATTCATTTTCTCATTTTCTGAAAAATCTTGCACATACAGAGGTAAACTAACATTTTTATGTAAGTGTGGAGGCAGTAAACTGCAAATACTTAAACTTTTAAGTCTGACATCTTTTCAACACAGGAGAAACAAGTATGGCTAAAAAGTCTAGTTTACTTGAGATTTCTGACTACGTTTGAGGACATGATGTGTTTTGGCTCATCAGTGGGTTTCTTAGAACTAGCAAAATGTTTTTTGATGAAAAGATATAGCCATACCTGTATTGTACGTATAAATGATACCAAGACTCTTTCTTCAAACTCATTAACTGGAGTATACAAATTCAGAACTTTTACAATCTGTGAAGAAGAAAAAACATTATTAGTTTCATTTTATTGATGAATCCACAGGCACATCCATGGTTCCTAATATTTTTTTTTATTAGCTATTTTAAAAAGAAAATTCTTCACAAGTATTAATTCTTTTTTCCTTTATTGATTCATTATCTATTCAAAGCTATGTTATTAATCTGCCTACTTCAGACTGTGTTCTTTGTAGGCAGAAACTCTTATTTTTACATGTATGGAAAAGGCCAAACTGTAGAAAATCAGATGATAAAGAACTCATTTTATTCCCACACCTGCTAGGAACACGCTCAATTTCTCTATTTGATCTTAACTCTATACTTATGACGTTCCTCTGCTTCCATTCAAGAGAGTCTGGTGACTTGACTGCTCTTCAAGAAAGTTTATAGTTTTAGGAAATTATTATTCTAAAAGTAGGGCTAAAATCACCAGAGCAAAGAACTGCAACACAAAGGCTTTAAATAGTAATACAGGCTGGCTAAACATCTATAGCTTATAAAGAATTCTCTTCAGTCTTTTACATTATTCTATTTTTTAAAAATAACACTTTTTAAAACAAAGCTAAAAACAAATTGAGGCATGTGGAATTATAACTTCAGAGTTATTTTTCCAGTAATATCGATTTCTAGATCAAAATTGTTATAATCACTGCAACTGCTAGTTCTGATACCACTTTGAGAAAAATTTGTCCCCTTCCCAGATGAGAATGTTTAGTAATCACCCAAGATGCTTTTATACAGGAATAACTGTATCCACTCTATGCACGTGTAACATAGTTAAAAAAATTATCTGTACAAAGTTAAGCTTTCATAAATAAAAGTCTTCAGCTGTGCTGTTTACTGAGATACACTTGGTTCATTCTTTTTGAGTATAATGGGTACAATAACATAACACTTTTGTTTGCAGATCCTAGTATCCCAAGCAGAGCTGCCCAGATTATAGAGATATCTGTGAAGATTTCTTCCTGAGCATTTTCACAATCTAAGAGACCACATATAGCATTACACACTGCACAGTCAATTGAACTCTCTCTCATTTGAGCAAACTTAGCTTGAACATCAAACTCCAGATAAGATTTGTTTCTTTTTATATCTCTAATTTAAACTGTTTAGGCTGTACTAACTCAAAATAAAGTCAGAAATTTTCAATCCATGTGTGACAGCAGTGCAGGCATGCCTAGCAGAGCAGAGAAGTGCTCAAAAGTGATAGTATAAAAACAAAACAAAACAAAAAAAAACCACCAATGAGAGTTCAGTTACCTGGGCAGTAGTCAGAGCATTGCACATTGAACAAATGGCTTCTGCATCTTCATCTGTTTTCTTTTTCACTTGCAACAGTTGTGCAGCCTGGATGAGAGGTTCTAGTGTTTCTTTAGCTCCACTATTCATTAAATTTTTATCACGTAGCCATTCTTCAAGTTGACTCACATTGTATCTGTACAAAGAGGTAAGCGTACAAAGACAATGTTTGACTATGACTAAATCAAGACACTGCAATTTCTCTTTCACAGTGTTTGTTCTTTGTGCACGTGTTTTTCCTTTACAGTCATGATTTTTTGTAATTTTGTTTTCATATCATTTCCCTTTAATTAAGAAAGGAAAACTTGAGTTTTAAAACAGTTAGAAGCTATGGCCAAGTTTTCCTTTTCCTCTATCTGGCAGGAGTGTGACAAGTAAGTGAAGAAAGATGAACAAGATTTTGTCCGCATAACTGCACAGTGAGGCTCTTCAAGATTACCTGAGGCACTGGAATGCCTTGGCTAAATTCCCTGGCAAATGCTATTAGAATTCATTGGACAACAGATGCCAAGGGCAGGAATAGAATAAGATGGCTTTACAGCAGGAAGCAGCAAATTATAATATGCCTGAATACAGCAGGTATCCACTGAGCCACCAACCTACAAAGACCACAGCAGGCATGTTTGCTACTCCTACCTAAAAGCTGAAGAAGCAACTATCAACATTTCAGCTACAGTTCTGGCTCCTACTTGTCAACAAAATGTTTTTGTTTTGCTCCTTCCAAATTTCCTTGGAAGACAGAGAAACCTCCCTGAGGGGTTCAACTGAACCTCAAAATCAGTTTAACATCACCTGCAACTGTGTGTGAAATAAGAAATGCTTAAAGTTTATCTGCCACTCCATCAGAATGACTGTCTGCAATGTCAAGAGTTCACTATAATTTCCAGAAGCACATTCAAGAGAAGGATGAAAAGAGGTGTTTTACCTTATCTGCATTCCTTTGCTCCAGGAGCACATGTCTTTCCGCAGGAGAAGATTATTAAGTGTCACAGCTCCAATGATGTAGAACATCTGCTTGACAACCTGCTTGATCAGTTCTGGATCCATTCCATGCTGACACATCACCGAATGGAAAGAGTTTAGCTGTCGAATAATAGAGTCCAAAGTGTAGGTCCCTTCATCGGCAATGCTGGATGTTCTCTTCCGCAGCCCAGTTGGCTTCACCCCTGAGACACCTTGGATAGTCTCATGCTCAAGCATTCCTGAAACTGTATTTGGTTGACAACATTATTATTATAATCAAATATTAGCTAGATGCAGATGAACTATGCAAACCAGCAAGACTTAGTATTTATGCACAAAGAGCAGGCTGCGCTTTTTTTCTAGTCACACAGTGTTTTTACAAAGATTCCAGCATGTATATTTGAAAGGAAGGTCTGACAGTAGCTCAGCGAAATGGCTAGATGAGCAGTACAGACAGCAAACCAAGAGCTGTTCCATTCTTCTAAGTGGTGTGATCAGAAAGCATTAACAAAAATGTGTGTACAACTACTATCCGGTAAGAAAAATAGAATGTACTTTAAATGAAAAAAACCCTCTCTGAATGTCTCTTTGTCACTGCTATTTCACTACTGATTGCTGTCCATAATGACAGCCAGCTACTTTTTCTCCATGTTCATTATGAATTCTCATACATTTCAGTCCAATTTTTCCAGTGGACATTTCCCAACACACAGGGCAGCAAATGTCAGACTGTCCTAACAGTGGTTCCTTCCTGTAAATACATGATTTATGACAAGTGTTAATAAGGCAAATCCATTTATTCTGTCACTCTCAGAAGAACTAGCCACAGTTCTTTTTATTTTCTTCTAATCCAACCTGTTCAGTGTAGTCCTTGTCATCTATAAACAAAATATCAGCAGAACTATTTGAACTGTACAGTGTAGGAAGAAATGACAGATGTAGCAAGTTACCACCATCACAATTTTGCTTTTGTTACTATGGTGTGAAGTTTAAGGAATGAATCTTTGCCTTACCAATCATTGGTTGCAGAATGTTTTCCAACACTCTGACAAGTTGTTGGTAGATCTGAATAGCCAAGTCACTCAGTACTTGTCTATATTCAGCTAAGTCAAAATTAGTGAGGCAGTGTTCATTCTGACGAGGTGTATTATGCTTCATGAATCCCTGCATTCATAAAATAATACAAATGAACGCTTCAATGGAACACAAAACCATTATGAAACACCAGTATTTATATTATTTATAGTGTTTATATTTTTCATGCAACTGACAAATGGTACTTTCAAAATAATATTCACAGTCCCTCAAAACTGTGATTTGGAGATTGTTCTGATTGCAACTAATGCTGGAGTTCACATTTCAATTATGATTTGTGTAATGTCTGTTTCCTTGACTTGAAGCTTCAAGTATCAGACACAGCACAAACTCTGCTGGCTTTCTGGTAGGTAAGGCCCTTCCTTCTCACTCCAGCATGAGCAATCTTATCTAGCCACTTTTTGCCAAAATCTCAGTTCAGTCTGTAGAACAAATTAGGCATACTCTAGCTTTCAAACTTAAATTGGTCTGCAATACCATAGCTAAAGTACTTAATATGACCTTTTTCACAGGAAGCTCAGTGAATCTTTACTAACCAACACAATGCTAGAAACCTGATTTTTCTGCTTAATCTGAGTGAGTACTTCCAGAAACATAATGGCCCCTAGCCTGTGATAAAGGGAGTCTGGTTTAAATCTTATCTCCCTATGCTTTCATCACCATCATTCCAGACAGTGCAGCTGTTTTTAAGGGACTTTAATTAGATTTTGAGATATTACAGGAATTTGTTACAGACTAGTGTTCACAGTGGTATTAAAAAGCAGAAGAAACCAAAATAGCAGCACTTCCCACCTCTTCTCCACTGTATTGCTTCAAACAGTGTAAAAATCGGCAGGTATTAGATAGCCAGAATGACACAGTTTCAAAGTCGTCACCTCTTTTCTGGAGATAAAAACAAATACATTTCAACAAAGCTGGTAAGAGGAATAAAATAATAAAATGTTAGATAAATAATAAGCTCTTCAAACCCACTTTCTTCTTGTAGTTCCTCAGCTTCTTATGTGTTGCAAAACTTTGTATACTTTAGGAACAGATTTGAAAATCAAGGTCTTTTACAAAATCCTATGAACGCCCCTCATTTTCTGTGTCATTCTTTAAGAACATTCAAATATGATTCCTCCACTGCTGTGGCATTTCTGTATTTTACAGATCCATGCTAACAGCACTGTGCAGAAATCACAGGGCAACGTGGTTATATTCCCAAAACACCCATCCTATGGCATGACTGTTGTTGCAAGAAGAGCCCAACACGAAGGATGGTAACAAGGCATAGCCAAGAAGGGGAAGAGGAAAGGAATTCAGTTTTGATGAATGTCAGTTAGGTCATCATAACCATTCTAGCAGCCCGACAGGGTAAAACAAACCAAATCCAAAAACCAAACCCAAATCCAAAAACCCCTCCTCCTGAAAGAACACAGAAGCTAGTATGTGCTATTTCTGTAAATAAAGATTCTAGACATCTACAGTATGTACTCTGTTTACTTAAATCTCCAAAAATTTCACCAAAAATCTAAGCTGCTAGAGAATTGTTTACTGAACTTTTTTTCCCCCAGAAATGTGTAGCTTAATTAAATGATTGTTTGAAGCACAGCTGTTTTATTTAACAACTAAAAAACCTCCATGTAGCATAAAGGGAACTGCATAAAGAACCTGTTTATAGTTTAATAATACCTTCAAAATACCTCCGGCCTAAACCCCTCTAGGTCATTCACTGCAAGGACTTAAGGCAGTAACATATTATTATCAATCTAATCTGTATGTAGATGAAGCAAACGAGCAAGTCTTTCAAACAAAATAGCAAATGAAACATTTGCGATACGTGTTCTGGATAGGATTTATAAAGACTCACTTTATGCAAATGACTGTACTCAAAGCTTTAAAGTTATACCACCAGAGAAAGCAGACTGTTCAAAATGAAAATAAGGTAGTTCTTTTTTCATCAATTCAAAGCATCTGTGCTATTGTGTGAAGAAAATGCTATCACTATAATTTGTTGCTTGTTTATACAACATTTGGAACCTCAGGAGGAGTTTACTGATCAGAAACCCAGGCCCAATTCATTAAAAGCATTTTCCTCACTCTCTAATGTAAAAGCACAAGCAAATTTCAAGTAGTATTTTCCTGAACCAAACGGACTAACTAACCTTTAACACTTTTTTGATGCCGTTGATAGTGGATGTCAACAGTGACCTCACTTTTTGGTCATCATTGAGGTAATCCGCATGGCGTACACACATGAACAAAATATATGCTGGTAATCCTGGAATCAGGTTGACAGCCACACCACGTGGTTTCAGTTCTTAGGATAAACAAACATACATTATTCTGTTAACTGAAAAATGCTGTATGTAGTACTTGCAACCTCCCCAGTAATTGTGTATGTATGGCAAGTGAAACCTAATAATAAACTAAGAAAATATGAGGCATTTTCTTAGCAATCTGTCGGAAGAGAAGAAAGCATAATTGCCTGCTAAAAATGTGGGGACACATCAATAGGTACTATACTAATCAAACAGTGAGATTATGTTCCAACAGAAATTTAATTTAGTTTAATATATAAACTGAACACTGAAAACTGAAGTAAACTAAAAGATACGTCTCATAATGCAAATTCTAGATTCTTATAGTTCTCTTTTTCATTTTTCAGATCACATGGGAGCAGAGGAAGCTGTAAATGAGAAAGATATTTACCTAAAATAAGATTCTTGACAAGTTTTTGTTCATCCTCCTTCTTATATTCTAACATCCCTTGGAAGTCCTTCTCCTTCCGCGGAATGTTAACTGGACGAATAGGTTCATCAATGATTTGTCCAGGTGATATGTTCTCCATCTGGCCCACTTCAGAAGAGAAAAGAAATGATAAAATGTTTTCCAGTGAAAGCAACGCATACCTCAGAATACTATGACATTTCTAAGGAAGAACTCCACCATTTGGAGCTAAGAAATGTATTTTTTCGGTTTCAGCTAACACCTAAAAACAAAATACCCACTAAACAAAAACACATATTCTTGACAAATGTATTTTGGGTTAGTATTCTGCCTCTGAAGAACAGTTAAAGTGTGTGAATCACATGTTAATACAGAATTACTGCTGATTTCCCAAATTTTATCACATAAAAGCGCAAGGGTCAAGAGATAGTAGTTAATCACATCACAGATTAATACAGCAGAGGTCACTGTTAACTGTCCAGCAAAACATTAGCATAGCAATTAAAAGAACTTTATTTAACCAGAGGCACAATAAGCTCTGTCTCACCAGTTCTAAGATCCTAAGGCAACTCACTTTGCAGTACATAGAAATAAAATAAGCTTAGTTTGTATCTCAGTGTTCTCATATTCAGGTCTGGTCAGCAACTTGGAAAGGAAACCTCAAGCAGCAAAAGACTACCTCAGCATTCTCAGCTCCACTGATACAGAAATTCACAATCAAAAGAAAACTAGGAAAGTTATTTCTGCCTGGTTCACATTCAGCATAGCTTTTGTCTTGACAAAAACAGATAATGTCTTTGAGTAATCAAAGAGGTTAGGTAACACTTTCTCATGTTTTCATGTTTCAAAGAAAGATTCATCTCTTTTTCACTGCTTTAAAATATAACAAATCTTCAACATATTTATGAAGGAACACAAAGAGCTCTGAGTGGACCTCCTGTTTCTGGAATCAGTTAAGAGAAACACTACCAAAGACCCCATGCTCTCCAAGGCAGCTAGCACAGATGGATAAGATGACAATGGGATCACAAAAAGTAAAACAAAATCTGTGCTTTCTCTCATAGTACCTTCAAGTTCACCAATCTTCTTAGCAAATACTTTCAACTGTTTCTTCAGCTTGCGAACAGTTTTGTCTTGCTTTTCAAGTTGCTCCATTAAATCCTGTAAATTAAGATGAGAGAAAAATTAACATATAAGAAAATGCCAAAACTTGTGACAGAGACAAAACCAGCACTGTTAGAATTACAATATGGTGAGGAAAGCTGAACAGTAGTGCCACCCTCTGGCTGAGGTTTACAAACCGGTACATTGCCTGTAACACGAGCCAGATATTACGAATATTATTATGTGCAGCATGACAAAGGCAAAGCTCTTATGCAGGTATATTCTGCAGACATTCAGAACTAGGTCAGTTCATATCGTGAGTATAAGACATTTTGCTGCAAACAGATCTCCCTAATGCTTCCTCTCTGCTCTTCCAAATGTTTCAGTGAACTTCTTTAACAGCTACCCTGTACTTCTGTGCCATTTATTTATGCCTTCAGGACCGACTTGTTATTCAGTCCTATCCATTTTAAGGGAATATAAAAGAGGAATCTGAAAAAAGAACATAAATTGTATTAAAGTTTACTCAAATATTAGGCATCCAAACAAACATATGACATTTCTCACAACACTCTGCCATCTCCCTGTTGCTTGCTGTCACAATCTTTCCTTAGACTGAAACAGAGTTCTTATAGGAACCATCCTTTTATTCTGTACTTGAACAATACCTAGCAGCTAACAGTCTTAGTGTTGCAATAAAATAGCTTTTTTCTTCCAAAGGAACAATCACCAGAAATCTATCTTTGAATAATTCTGTGATCAAGGGTAGTGTATTCATGAAATAATCATGTAATTATAAAATGGAAAGTCTTTACAAAGGAAGTAAAACACCTCAAGTTCAAAAAAAAAAAAAGAACGCCATTTCAGATTAAGGGTTTGAAAGCAGCTTAAAAGAAAAATGCTCTGATTCTTCATGGCACTGACATAGATAGGGTACCATGAACTCTCTGCATCAAAAAAGTTATCATGGGAACCAAAACTTCCTTAAAAATACTGAAAAATGCTAGAGCAACATTGACAGCAAATGAGAATTAGGCACAAAGTCAGTTTTAATCACATAGTAAAGAGTTCACAACCTTATATAACATTTTAAACATAAGGTTGTAGACCTGTTGAAAGAACAGAACCAGGGACATGCTTCATACTCAAAACAGTGGTAAAAAATTTTACAAGAGAAATCCTGTTAATAACATAACTATCTTCAGATATAACAATTTATATTGAAATTAATTTTTAAAAAAGTCTGATTGTTTTGAAAATATCAGTGAAGGGATTTGGTTTCTGAACAACAACAAATATGTGAGAAGGAAAACACTTCTATGGTTCCTCTAAACATTCAAGTAGATTTCACATCTCATTAACATTTGGAATCTCATAAATGATATTCTTTCCAAGTTTAGGTATGATACAATCTCTGTTTGCTAGCCTACCTTTAATTATTGTAAAATATCCTTTTTTTTCCCTGTTATTTCTAATTTATCCTTTAGATTTTGCATTTTTGCAAAATGTTTATTAAAACCTCTGATTAACTGCCCTGCAAACAGATCTGAGCAAATTCAGTCTAGGGTCAAGCTACTCACGTTTGCAGGCATAACTCGCCTTGATAACTAGCTGTAGGTTCAAGCTTCTATTTTGCTGAGCTGTAGGTAAATGTATTGAAGTTTTAAAGCAAAGAGGTGGATCTGAAAATTGAGCATCTTTTGCATCATACCTCTCTTTTTCAAGGCATAAAGGCATTTTTAATACTTAAGTGGTATTCGGAAAAAAACCGCTTTGATCACAGTGCAAGACTTTTATTAGTAACAAAAACTGTGCATCAAAGAGACACTGAGATTACACAGAGGACACTCAGACTAACAAAAAAAGCAGTGAGGGAAGAAATCAGCATTGTGAAGCTCTCTGCAGGGGAGTTCCTTGGAGAGGAAAAAAGGCAGGCAACCTGCTGTTCATTAGTGCTCTAGAAATAGCGAACAAGACAACAGAGAAACAGGATTCGAGTGATCTACATACAATCATCCGTTTGTAAAGTGAAATCCGGTACGATTGATACTTCTTGGGATCATCTGCATACAACTCCTCATAAAACTGTAAAAATAGGTACAGGATTGTTTTTTTCCTTCCTTTTGAGATACTGATATTTCAGTAAGCACTGTATAAATTCAATCAGGCTAAAACAAGGTCAAGAATCTCTTAATTTTTAGGTGGTCTAGTTCTTATGTGTGGGTCTTACTCCAGGCTCTCAGAAAGAGAAGCTGATATAGATGGATTGCGGAATGGTCATATCTTTTAAAAATGGTGAGTAGTATTACTATGAAAGTCTAGAATATAACCTGTGTGAGAATTTGGAAAGGACATTTTCTTATGCTAATAAAGATGAGAATGCAGTGAATACTGAAATTCTAATATCAGATTTGGATAGGGATAGGAGTGGAAAATAAACATATTCCTGATGTGAAACAGGCTGCAACAGCTGAAGTGAAATACTAGTGAATACTATAGTACAAGTCTATAATAAACAAGTAAAATTACATTCACTATATTTGAAAATAAAGAGGTAATTACACAACTGCGTGTTGTCTTGGGAACTCATAACGTGATGAGTAGTTCTCTTGGGGGAGAAAAAGACTAGAAATCATAATATATAACTAGGCAGCAGAAGCGAGCTGTCCAAGATAGAAACATTTGCCATACACCTTTTCCAGACAGAGACAAGCTTGTAATGTATTTTTGCTTATAAATACACTTCCAATAACAGTTTACTCAGATCTATCAGCTGTATTATCTATTGCTTTTCTCAAAATCTTTGGTACCAAGATGCAAGGAAAGATGTAAGCAGAAAAGACTACACTTTTGTTTGTTTAGAGGACACAATGACATTCAGAGCTAGGAATTTTCTTCCTGAAGTAGCACGGTCCATTTTGCTATAAAGAAGAAACTTGATAGGAAGACTCCAGGCTAATCAGCAGTTTATCAATAAGTCAATGATATTTCAGCAAAGGCCTCTCTAGAAAATTCCCTCAGAAATCAACCAATCTGCACATGACAACCATACTCCTTCAGAGTACGGAGTTTCACCTGATCCGTCCTTCATACAAAAATGTTGTAAAGCAAACAAGAAACACCAATTAGCCAAGTGACTTTCAATCAAGTGTCTTTTTCTGGAACTATTTGTTTCTTCAAAACATACCGAACAGATCTAGCTCATAACACAGTGGATTGTCTATGTAGCTTCAGGCAGAGCAGAGGGAAAAAGGAAGAAAAGCTACGTTTAAAGAACTCCATCAGAGTTTTTTCTACAACATGATGTCCATGGATATCAGTCATTCTATACAGGGATGATAAAGCTTATCAGTTGAAATGAGTACTTTGTTAGAGATTCATGAACTTTTCCCATGCTGGAAACCTCTAACAAATTCCCTGCAACATTATTACTTCATCAGCAATCTTTAGTCTCTCTTTCTTGTTAATTTACCTACACAAATCTATTGCACTGCTGCGCTTTACCATGGGAGGCTGCCACTAGAAAAGCGGTAAGAACTTAGGGGCACAGACAAGTCTGTCTTGCATCCCGCTGCCCTGCATCATTCCCCTTACCAGATTTTCATTAGTCAGCCGGGTGATCTCATGCTGCAGACTAGCTTCGATCCGGGCCTCTGGGGGCAGCTGCAGGTTCTGCGCCAAGAGCTGCTGCTGGCGATTGTTTTCTTCCTTCAGACTCTGGATCTCGCCTCGCAGTGACTCCAGCTCGTTCTCATGGCTCTTCTTCTGCGACTGAAGCTGAGACTCCAGCAGCCTAAAGAAGTTGAGCAACAGTTGCAAGACACTTAGAAAGTTGCACCTCACATTTGCAGAGGGAGTCTAAAGCTTTAGCTGCTGCTCAGGAACAATTAGCCATGGCTTGCAAGGGAAAATGAAAAAGGCAGAGTACTCTTTAAACCCTTCAATATGCCTTTCAATTAAAGCTTGTATGATCAAAAAGTGGAGAGAAACTAATTGGGACACTGCTTTGCATTTGCTTTGTGATTGAACAAACACTGTACATGGTACCACAGAGAACACATGGTAATGCATGTACTGCTAAGCCTTCACAGCTTGCCACTGTTTTTAAAGGTGTAGACAAGTTCCACTTCTAACCAAATCAAATCAACTCTGTAAGAGGAAGACAACAATATATTTGCTTAAGCTAGGATCCTGTGATATTAACAAAGGCAAATCTTTTTAGTTAACTCGGTTCAGTCAGAAATTGAAACATGTAACTGCAAATACACATACATTATCTTTATTTTTACATTAAAATAGATGTTTTGAAGACTGTTGTCATTTGGGCAGGAAAAGTTAACAAGAGACCCAAACTCTGGACTAAGGTTTATAAATTTTCTTTCTTTCTTTTTTTTTTTTTTTAATTCCCAGCTCTGCCACTGACTTGTTCTTTCTCCTTGGGCAAATCATGTCTTGAACTCTTCTCATGAGAAATGGGGATAACACCTAATGGCCTCCTTCAAAGCAGTGCTGTGTGGATTAACTCATGTTTGCAAGGCACCGTCCAAGAGCTCTGACTCATAATTTCATAAATATACACACATAGGAAATGACATTAATAGTGACCACTAGTGTTCAATTAGACAAACTTTCAGGGTTTAAATATGCAAAAGGCGGGCATATTTATTAGTAAGTAGACTGATCAAGCACGCAAGGGCAAACAGTCATTTACCTGCAATGCTCTGCCATTTAACAAAAAGCTTGTTGCCTCTACAATACTATGAAAAAAAGAAAAAAAAAGAAAAAGAAGATGCACTCACTCCCGCACCCTGCTCTGCAGAGCATTGGTGCTAAGTTCATTCTTGGCAGGCTTATAAAAAAGTTTAGTTTTAGAATTTGTTAGCAGAAGAAATAGAAAGACAGTAGTTAGTAGCATTTGTTGCAAAATACCCCCTTTTGTAGTTAAAGCTAACAAATGTGTATATTTAAGAAAGTCAGCACTGCTGACCTATTGAATTAGTTGGCTGTACATGACTACAAACTGTTTTGGAAGTCTGGGACACGCTTATGAATATAGAGAGCAGATATGCACATACAGCCAGAGTGAATTTACTAACAGGGTGAATTCCACCAGTGAAACGACCAGCACGCAGTCCACGCACAGGTCTCAGCGACTGTACTGAGGTTTGAATAACGCCATGAGGAACCACGGATTACTTCTGTTGGTTACTTTGTGCGCGCTTTACATTTTGAATCTTGTACAAAGATGTAGGAGAGGAAGGCTAAATCTACTGAACTTCAGGTGGAATAAGGAGACTAAGAAATATAAGTATCTGAAAGTTAAGTGTATACTGCAGCTATTCAAACAATAGCTTTATAATTACTAAAATGAAGGTACTACTTTAAGCTGAAAAACCGTAAGGAACATTAATTTCTATATCCAACATAAAGGCAGACAAATAATATACAGTTACAAAACTTTTCCAGCGGTGCAGCTTCTGGCATTTTCTAGTCTATGTCTGTGTAAATATTTTTGTGGATTATACATTAGATGTAACTACCACCTTAAGTTTTAATGACATAACTTGACAGGTAAAAAGGTTGGGGACTAAGTTTAGGGAAAGTAAGTTTGTAAAATTTATGACGAATTGTTTTTTTAAAACTATTAGTGCATAAGAAATATTGTAGCTAAAGCAAACCCACAGCAAGGGGCACAGTTAGCTAGAAAAGAAGATGCAAATGAAGAAAAAAAAATTCTGAAAAGTCTGATAACCTGTTGGCTTGTTTTAACCCTTCATAAACCAGCCAAAGTTCTCCGTCCTCATTCAGCATATGATAGTCCTGGGGAGATTGTCTTCCAAGAAAAATGTTAAAAAAAAAATACAAAAAAGATACATGATGGTGATGAGATGGCATGTTAAGGGCAGTACACACTAAATTATAGATACTATAAAAGAGAATAAAACAATACTCTAAAGCTTCTTAGCAAAATACTTCTCATGCTTAGATCTATTTATTCCTAATGATGAAACTCAGTTCTCAGTGTTAGAGATCATAGCTGGTTACAGCATTTCACGACTTTACACTATGTGTACTATGACAGGTTACTGTGACAACTACTGGATAATGGGTAAAAACAGCATGGGGAATGGCACCCAAAAACAGAGAAGGAGTATCAAAAAATAATTGTTTGTGCAACTTAACCAATTAAATGTTACGCAGGTGGAATCCAGGAAGCTTGATTTTGCATTTCCCTATTGGTTCCTAATCCTTTTGAATACTGCATACAGCAATTTAACTCATCAAATTATATCCCCCACTACAAGTGCTCTCAAAGAATCTAGGCTTACATGGATGCAACTTACTGAAAATGATACACTAAGCATGTCATAGCAGACCCCAGATGACTGTAAATCAAATAAAGAGAACTCATACCTGTTTGTCTCCTTCAGCCCAATATAAGCCTGTGCTATCTCTCCTTTGTCTTTCATCTTTTGCACATCCTCCAAGAGGATTGTAGCATCTGTCATGGTATTCTGGAAAAAAGAACCATCATTTCCAGGGTAAATTTAACACTGCAATCATCCTTCGAATCCATATTTTAGTCACTTTATTTAAATGGAATCTTACTCCTAGAGCAGCCCCACCAAAATTAGTGTGGGTACTTGGGGAGCAGGAGTCTAGTCCATAATTTCTATGACTACTTGGCATATCTTTTAACATGCATGGAAGCAACATGTGGAAATACCAGTCTGTCTAATAAGCATGTATATATGACAACCTCTTTTCATTTGTTCATCACAAAAAAGGAAGGAAATACATTTTGTAAAATGATGGATTTGCATTTTATTTTAAATTACCAGGAACAGTTGCTAACACTAAAAGTGAAGAGGTATAATTTTGCAACATGTTTACACATACAGCTTAGTTCTAGTCGTACTTCTTAAATGTAGCATTATACGTACTCTTTGGAACCTTGCAAATAAGCTCTATTCCTCCCTTGACACATATTAAGTACTCTGACAAAACTGGAAGCAATTTACAAGGACTGGAATTTTTTTAAAGTTAGTTGTCATCATAATACTATTTTGTTTCAGTTGAGAATGTTTACTACCACAACCACTACCACTTTTCCTTTTTCTTCAGTAAAACTTGAAATATTTAACAGGTTTTCACAGTCACTTAAGCTAGTTTGATCTGAGCCTTATGCCATTCCTGTGAATGATAACAGTGAAACCACAAGACACTACTGAACATAAGAGACTGAATTCTGACTTCCAAAACAATTAAATGCTATTTCCTTGAGCAAAATTTTACAAAATATTGGCTGTAATAATTTTGTGCACATACATTTTTGGAGTGCAAATCTTGTATGATTTGGATTATCTTATATGAAAACCAAAAGCTTCTCATCAAATTATTCCCAACATCCTTAAGAAATCGTTGCAATTTTTCTACTATTATTTTATTACACAGCAAAACTGTTGTAACCTCATTTGCCAATCTCCCAAGCTTTAGTAATCTGCACATATTTTTGTGCTCATAAAAAGAAGTGCTAATTACTTTTCTATTTTCAAGAACACCTACACACTCTAGTTGTAACATTTAAATTATCAGCCTTCATTTAAAGTTGGTTTGCGTTCTCATACTCCTAACACTGCAAAATCACAGTGTTGCTTCTACTCTCCAAACGCACTCAACAAGATAAACTGATTCAGTTTGCTAGACAGATTCATGAGCTTTTTCCTTCATGTTCAGGTTACCATAAAGCAACAACTCCAAATTGTTAAACCTGCTTGTTTCAAAGCAAATTGTTCCCTTTTGGGAGGGTGGGTGGAATCAGGGAAGGGATAATGAGAATGGTCTCCTCAATAGCAAAGTGTGAGAACAACTTCAAAAACATGCAGGTTATGAGATGTAGGGAAATGATAGCTCAAGTACTGGTGAGGTTTTTGTCGCATTTAAGAGATTCTAGTTTATAGCTGTGGGAGAAAACATGTACCTTATCCTCCTGGCAATCAAATTGGTAGGCAGGAAAGAAGAGAAACAAATCATTAAAAGATTCTGTTCATGCTGCAGCTATCCAACCTAACAAGCAGAAGCTATATGCAAACTGGCAATTAGCCATCCCCCCATCACCTTTATATTTCTCTCATAACAGCTGTCAAAACAAAACTTATATGCAATCTTTGTTGAGAATAAGTAACTCAGGGATTTACTATTCAGGAATTTCAGGAAACTAACGTTTTGTTTTCCTTATAATCAGTCATTTAAAACAAAATATGTACACCTCCATGCATCACAGACTTTCAATTAATTTAACACAAATACAAGAGTATCTTTGTAGCAGCAAAGGAAAGAGGACACCTCTGTTCATTTCCTGCTGAGGTTATGAATCACAAGGTATTTCCATTGAATTGAAGTGACCAGTTACTGCATTTACCTAATACTTTTTTAAAGCTGAATAACTCTTATTTTCAAAGCTATTACTTCCCATGAAAGACAAGTATCTCATCAGAATTAGAGCTTTATTTTTTATATTAGAAATATGCACTTCAGGAGTTCTGATGGTATCTGCTCTACAAAACGAGACGATACCTATCAAGCAATAATACGGAATTTCTACACCTTCATAGGTTGCCTTCATGAAATTTTACTGCTATGTAAGTATGATCATCTATGACCATACATAGATTTGCAGCAGAAAGTTCCTTGTACCTCCTACTGAAGTATTAATCAAAAAAGATTCCTGTTGTAAATTTCCCAGTGAATTTACATATTCAGTGCAGAAATGATACAACTCCAAATGAGAAATATTTCCACATTGTTAAGAGATTTTCAGGAAATCTAGACCGCAAGTATCTGCCAGCCTGGTGTGATTGAAATAGTTTCTTTATATGAGTGCTAGTAGACAGGTCCAAAATTGTTTGAGGAACAGAATCTCCCAATTCGAACTGTTGAAATGTGTGTGCTAATAACTGATCAGTGGATTGCAGCAAGAAAGGCTTCAAAGCCTAGACCATTTTTCTCTGCCTTTTCAAGCATGCTGCTAAGCTAAATAAAGCACCTCAGTGATGCAATTTAACTCTACTACCCAGTACATTTGCTGACTATTATTCACCTTGGGTTGAATAGCTTCTTTCTGGCTAACCAGCTGAGACCTGAGGATGAGGACTTCTTCCTTGCGCACTTCAAGCTCTTCACTTACTGAAGTCAGCTGATCCAGCAGGACCCTGTATGCAGGGGCACCAGGAGCAGTTACCTCAGGAGATCGTGTTTCTGTGAGGGCCTTCTGCAGCTCATTCAACTCATTTTTCAGTTTTTTATTCTCAGATTCAAGCTCTTGACGCTGCAAGAAATAAGGATAACTTCTTCAACTCAGCACCATTCCTACATGCAAATAAAATACAGCCATGAAGCTATGGATAGAGGGGGTAAACACTATGAGTAACTGTGACAAATCAGTTACTTGCTCCCTTAACCCTAGGTTCTTAACTACTGTGACTAGTGCTTGGGAGGATTTCAGTAATAGGGCTACCTTTTGTCTGGAAGTGCCCAGTCAGAACACATATACATGAATCATACAGATTTGAAGGAAAAAATTACCCATTTTCCGCCCCTGTTATTCCCTTAAAAACCAAAACAAAACAAAAAAACAGTAGTTAGCAGGCAATGAAGATTCTGCAGCATTCAGTGATACTGGGAAATATTTTTGGTTTTAGTGATCTAAGATATGCATCAATTTCAATAACATGTTTGGAGCAAAGGGCTCCACTCATCATTGTATTTTTCTCAAATTAGTTTGCAAGTTGTATTAAGCTGTTAACAGAGAACTCCCCATGTTTCATGGGGATCTTCTTGATCTGCAAGGCCCAGCCACACATTCTATACCTCAAAAAGGGCAATCCTACAATAAAAGGCTTATTGGGGAATTTTCATTTTCCTTTCTCCAGCTAATATGCTGAAACAGGAGGGGTGATATAATCATATGCTAGCAGGTATAATTGGTGGCAACATTCTCACTAGGAAATAACATAAAATTTGCAGAATTACCTTGAGTGACTCATACTCCAACTCTGCACCTCTTATAGGGGGCCTTTCCTCCTCCTACAAAAGGAGATACACAAAAGTGAAAAACAATCCAATCCTTTCTATTCTTTAACAGAGTTAAAGAAGGAAAAGGAAAGCAAGCATTTTGCAGCCACAAAAGGTTGCAACTGCTTTCGGTTCCTGTTAACTCCAGTGAAGGGATCTCAGTAATGCTGGAAAAGAAAATAAGCAGCCCCTAGTCACAAGTTCTGAAAGTAGCGAGACATAAAACTTGTTGCGGTTAAATAAAGCAAGTACTATGGGAAGACAAGAATTTAGTAAAAGCCAGTCAGCATTCACACAGTTGATCTACCACAACAAAAGATAGTCTGGCATCAGCATTTCACAGCTAGGAGGATTCCACCTTAGCCTTCGCGCGTAGAGCCTGTTCCTCCTTCCTGTCCAGTTCATCCTGCAGGGATTGCTTCTCTTGCTCCAGCTCCGTAACCCGTTTCTGCAGCTTGAGGAACAGAGACATATCCAGTGGTGCCTTTTTCTCACTTGGTTCCTGCTTTAGAAAGAACAGAAGGAAGTCAAGAAGTACTGCATTTCCACATCAAAAGGAAGCACTACTGTGAGTAAAGAAGAGAAATAAATTGGGGGAAAGAAAGAAATGTTACTGGATTCTGAGAGTTGGCTACAGGCATCTAAAATGTCTCACCAGCCATCAGAAGACTATTTTTAAAAGGAATCTACCATTATAAACCATATCTAAATCTAAAGGCTAACAAAAGAAAGCACTAGAGACTATCCAGCAGACAGTAGGTCTACAATTAAACATACCTTTTTTTCTTACTTGTTTAGAGGGGGAAAGGAGAAAAACATCTGTGGTTAGACTTGCTTGAAAAACAACTGCAGAGAGAAGCTAAGTTTTTTCTTTTTCAATTATTTCTATTGCAAGTTCTTTAGCTACAGAAAAATCTCTATGCTGATCATAGATTTAGACCCATGATTAAGCAAGGCAATTCAGAGGGATGTGAAATAAAAAGGTACTAGAAGATATATTTTATGCCTTTTCCTTCTATTATGCTAATTAAACAGACTGTACTGAGATTAATCCACTAGCTTTCTCAGTATTTTCTGGGCAAGGACGAGCATTTATAATCTGAAAGTGCATCAGAAATTGTTCATCAGCCATTTTGTACTTTATGTAGCAAGAAGATTAAAGCATTTACTGTGAAGTGCACCATAAAATTTTGAAGCCCAGAAAAGGACCTAGAAAATTAATATTAACAACTGTAGCAGACAAGCAAGCACAGCCATTTCCACCTCATCTGCTTTCAGAGCTGAAGGGAGAGTCATAAACTACAACAACATTTTAGGGGGAAAAAACCCACACACCAAACAAACAAAAAACAGACACTGAGGTATTTCACTTTAGTGTTTTGGAATAAAGTATCCTCTACTTTTTTTGTATGGTTTTGTATTGTTAATCTATAGTCAAACTAGAGTTTGAAATTTTATGGGATTAAATGAATACAGATTTAATCTTCCTGGTGCTGCATTTACACATACTCTTATGCAGGTTACCTCTTTCATTTATATTCTAAAAAAAAAAAAAAACCCCAAACTGTTACAAGCATGATTTTGGCTCTAGGACATCAAATAAGTAAGTCTATTAGCCAAGGGCAAAGACAACATTTGGCTCATATGTGAAATTCAATCACACGCAGTTGCACTTCCTTTTCTTGACAACCCATAAAGATAAGGATCTCTTTGTGAAACACTTCTACAAGGTGAAAAAATATAAGTGGAAAGGCATGAACACTATAAAAGAGTCTGCCTAGAATATAACTTCAGTATGAATGTGTCACAGTAGTTGAATCCTTGATAGAAAAACATTTTCTGTAGAAAATTTTAAAACAGTAATGACAGTAAATAAAATGCAAATACAGCATTACTAACCAGGACAGAGAACAAATGGGTAAGCTGTGTGACTGATCACAATTAAAAGTGAAGTAAGATTAAAACAAACAAACAAACTCCCCCAAACCCCAACACTCCAGTATGCACAGGGAAAGCTAAGCAAGCTGCCAAGCACAGTCAGACCATTAATATGATGGTTCTCTAATGTGTTAACAGTCCTAGTTTCTGTGTGACTATGTGGGAGGGGTTAAAAGGGGAAGGTATCCTCAAAATATTTGGAAAATAGGTTAGAGTTACATCATAATTATTCATGATTATTATTCATTATCTGAAATAAGAGAGAGTAATCTTTCTTAAAAAAAAAAAAAGTAACCTGGCATTTCTATCACTGCACATGCAAAGGGACAGTACACTGTCTATTCTTTCACATGAAATAGAGAAAGAAAAAAAAAATCAACATTAGGGTCTCAACTCTGATAGGCAACTGACTCTATGCAAACGGTTCGCACTACACCTTTCAAAACAGACCTTTAGGGATGAGGAAGACTTAAAAGAATTGACATGTTCTCTGCAGACTGTCACTCACATATATGAGAACTCCACTGTGGTCTTTCCTTGAACTCCTGCAGCAGCTCTACTAAACTGATAACACACCAGTGCCATAGTCTCTGTGGCTGTTTTTCCATCTGGGCATGTGGCTACTAAGTAGGTGGCTAACCACTCTATCAGTTTTAACCCTTAAATATAATACTCCTAGAAGTCTCTTGTTTTTTTCTGAATTGCCACTTTTGGACAAAAAGGTGATTTTGCTTTAAATTGTGTCAGGCATCTGACAGATACAAATCAGTTGGATGGCCAAGCATCTAGTCTACACTGACTATGTTAGAGAGAAACTCTAAGCATCCTTTCACAAAGTCTTTTTACAGAGGACAACCAACTATACACTAAACTTTTCATAAAGGAAATAGAACAAGGATGGACTGAAGCACTAGATTTCTCAATATAAATATCTGGTATTCAAAAACACACACAAAAGGAGATGGGAATTAGCTCAAGCATTAATCAATGAAAAATTGTGGGGGTTTTTGTTTGTTTTTTTTGATTTTTTTTTAATGTTACCTCCATCCTCAGTGGTAAGTCTTCTGCCTCTGTGATCTCAGAGCTGAAAGTATATTCAGACTCATTGCTACTGTGAGTCGAATCTGTTCTTTTGTGTCCAGGCTTGGGGATGTTCTGGAGTAAAAAAAATGAAATAAATCAATACTACTATATGTTTTTCCTACAATTGTTTGTTCACAATCTATAATTTAGCTTGTAATATCCGCTGTTATTTCATAGCTTGCACAATTTACAAGAAAAGGTTTGTGATTCTGGTCTCTCATGCTGCCAGAAGCCTGTGAGATACAGTTCACAATCAAATATATGGAGACAGGTCAGCTCCTCCTCCACTGAGTACTTGCTGTTGAATGCAGAAGCAAGCAACTATGCAGCATTTTGTGGGAAAAAAAAAAGCTCTGTTTACATGGAAAGAACAGATAGGGTAGGAAAGCAGAGGCAGCAGTTGTCCGGAACTACAGACACTGCAGTGAGGAGTATTGGAATATTTATTCCTCTTGCCACATAAAAATAGCCTTAGAATTGCTGAAAATTTAACAGTGGCCAAATGTAATACAAAAGACTCCAGTACGCATCAATAACTTTAGGGTAAAATGAATACAGAAGGTATGCGGATTACCACTAGCCAAGTCACAGCAGAACTTTAATCTTCTTCCACAAAATTGAAAACAAAAGATTATTCAACTACAAATTTTAAATGGTTTTGATAGCATCCTGTGTTTTTACTGAGCTAATCTAATTAACCAGTACTTCAAAAACAAAGTTTGTTTTCAGATACAGGTAACTTACCACACAGCTAAGTGCCAAATCAGGTCTTACATTATACCACTAGATTCTACTAAAACATGCTCATGAGCAGCTTTTCATTTCTCAGATCTTTATCCACTTACCACCATTAAGTTCATTTCATCCTTGAGATCATCGTAACGTTCTTCTAAGCGGCTGAACTCATTCAGCAGGTTCTGATACCGTAACCTTTCATCATTCAGATCTAGCTCCAATTGTTTTGTTTCCTCCATGAACTTCTTCTCCATCGTCTCTGCAACAGAGAAGAGGAAGCCAAAGTGAGAACTCCATCTCTGCCTCATCTGCGGTGCATCTGTTCTGTGGTTACAGGTGGTGTACGCACACCAGGAACATAACAGGCTGAAAGAGGTCTGCCATTTGAAACTGGTGTGTAGTATTTATCCTTCTGTAGGTAAAGATATGGTTAAACACACAAAGGACCAAAGACTTATTGTGGTAACCACAAAAGGGTTCATAGAAGGCTTTAGTGAAGCTAGCTATTCTTCTGATGTGTTGCATTAATAATTCCAGAGGATAGGAAGAAGGAGCACTTGCCCAATGCTGTATTACAGACAAAGCAAATGTGAAACGATCTATGCCTCAGGCACACTGTTCCCCCTCATCCCAGCTGCCTCCTACACACCCTTCACATCCACAGCTACAGTCTTCTGCCTGCTGACTAGGTGGCAGTAGCACTACCTGCTGCAGCAGCTGGGAGGGCTCGGAAATTCTGGCTCATATTTAGAGCCTTCTAAAGACATAAGAGACTAGGAACACGAGTGTCTGCCTGACCATGCAGTACAACATTTGCTTCCACAGTTAGTAGATCACATCAGAAGAATCACACTGTAGTAAGTTCACCGTATTAAACAAAAGAGCCTTAAAGTAAAACATTTCGTAACAGCAACCCTTATCGGGAAGACCCCAAGCCTTAAGACTTTCTGGAAATTCAAATAGTAAATAATTGTGATGCAGGTAAGTTCTTAATTCAAAGAAATTAAATCATTAAACTATAAAGGAATATAAACTACAGCAGATTAGTGAAATCTAGCCAAAAGAGTGTTACTTTACAAGGCATAATCAAGCATAAATCAAGAGTGAAGAGAACAAAACCAACCTGTTATTTCCCTTGCCTGGTCATGGATGCGACGATTCAGCTCCTCCTTTTCTGTTTTCAGTAATGTGTTCTGCTCTTTCAGTTCTGATACAAGCTACAAAGATTAAAAAAAAAAAATTCAACTGTCATCAGAATGCACTTAATCTTCCACCACTAGCCCTAACAACAACAGCACCCTTGTTGTAAGAGTTCAAATACTTAGACTTTTTTTAAACAGTTCCTCAGAGAATGAATCTAGTAACCTAAGTCATGACATTGTCATTTCTCAAATTACATTTATGCATGCCCCACTGCAGATTATCCCACACATTCTATATCCCATTTCTGATCAGATGTGAAACAGACCACTCCATTGTACCATAATGTTTTCCAGTAAAATTCCCAAAGATATAATTTATTCCTTAAAGTAGAAATATTCATAAAATAGGAACAAATTCAGTAGTTCTGTCATGTAATTCCATTGCTTTTGATAACATTGTAAACTAACATCTTGCCCATGCACAAAAGTTGAATCACTTTAACCATGCTAAGGTTTGTCAGGTCCTTATTTGCCTTGTTTATGGTCACCACACACTCAGCATGCTTGGTCAACTAATATTTTTCCTTATGCTCATCTAACCTGGAATTGTATCATTGCAGCATAGCATAATGAAAGCACTCATCTTCCTGTATTCAAAACTGGTACTGTATCAGCACGTAATTGTGACAAGAAAACAACTTGTTTGATATGCCCATGGTTAAGGCAAAGACAAGGATTGGTCAAAACCTACTGAACTAGTCTGAACACACACATACACACACGTGTGTGTGTGTGTGTGTGTGTGTGTGTGTGTGTGTGTGTGTTTTCAGTAGATTAATTGGTCAAATGAGGTAAGATATAAATAGGCACCTTTGAATACTGCATATGAGACAGACTTCTGAAATCTACACAATTTTGTTCTCTAGATAGGTAAAAGGATTTCTTTGTATGAGCACTCTGTCTCTGAGTGAGCTTGCATACTTGGATTTGCAAATATTTTCAGTATTAAAACCTGAATAAATGTAATATCTATATTTATATATGAAATACAGATTTAATATATTCCTCTAGCATAGCTGCAGTTACTTAGATACTAAGCCTATTTAGTGTTGTACAGGTATAGCATTACTTAAAAATATTGTAAAAATATCAGCCACACAACTGAAGGAGATAAGGCCTTTGTAAATTTTCTCATCCAGAGCACCCAGAAATATGAGTAAATGAGAGCACTTGCTTTATTTCTGCGCTTTGCAGTAACATACCTCCTGTCTGACATCAGCTATGTCAGACATCAGCTAACGTTATGTAGGAAAATGTTACAGGTCAAAGATCTGTGACACGGACAAGCAGGGAAGCAGTAAGGGGACTGTTCTTAAGGGTTCTGAGATCTGTCTAAAGTGACAGTACACTAAGCCTTCTTTTAGGGATGCTTCACTGAAACACTGCACATTGCAGCCTGTGCTGCATTCTCCTGCAGGAACAACAAAGGAGAAAGAAAGGGACCATCTCAAACCCTAAACAAGATTTCAAACTCCATTAATAAGATGTCAACAACAGTGAAATAAAAGGGATTGCAGAAAAAAAGAGATTATGCCTAACTCTATAGCAACTGGGGCCCGCACACTTGCCTGCTCAGTTTCCTGTTTGTATTTGTCTGCCCACTCCTCGATGGTCTTCTTCTCAGATTGAGTTTGGTGCAGCTCCTTCCGAAGCTTGGTGATCTCCTCCTGAAGGCTGAGGACACGGTTGGTTGCATTCTTAGCCTCCTCCTCACTCAGCCGAAGCCTTTCCACATCACTCCGCAGCCTCTCTGTCTCTGTACTGTACGTGATCTCCAGGCTACTCAGCTTCTCCAGCAGAGATTTGTACTCTTTGTTCTTTGCAAAAACACAGACATAGCAGCAGCTGAAAATGTTCTGGATTATGGGAGCTTTCTATTTGCCTACAGAATATACCCAGATGAGGAGCAAAAGAGCAGTTTCCCCATTTCCCTTCAGTCTGTTTTTGTAGAATTGCTTAAAGAGGTGACAGAACAGTCCAGTCTCTAAGCCTGCACATTAATGTCCTGAACTGAAATCAGACAGAAAGCCCATATACATCCAATATGATCAGCCCACCTTCCCCTTAAAACAAAACAACTGAAGTGCTTCAGAATAAATACCGAAGTTAAAGGAGCAGATGTTTTCTCTCAGTGTTTGTGAGATACATAAATGGATGTTCCATTTCAGTACTACTGTGGTCTCTCTGTCTCATCTATCAGTGTTCTTCAGCAAGGAAGAAAAAAATGATCTCTTACAACGAAAATTCAGTGCATTTTTTCAGTGAATGCCCACAATATTACTGAGGAAGACAGCACAAGACTTCCAAGCATCTCCCCTGAGGAGGAAGCCCTTACCTGCTCATCAATTTTGCGTTGCAGCTGCATGATCTTGTTCTCCAAGCCAATGTGAAGCTTCTTGTAGCGTTCCACAGACCGGGCCTCTATCTTCAGTTTTTTTAGCTCCCTCTTGGCCATCATGCGCCGGTAACAGCATTGCAAGTAAACAATTGCCTCCAAGGTCCTCTGGTAACGCACTCGAGCTAGCCAGCCTCTTACATGTTTCTGAATAATAACAGACTTGTGCTCCCGAAGCATCTACAGTTAAGAAAAAACAGCACAAGGGACATCAGAGTTGCAAGGTACACCTGCTCAATCAAGCAGATTTCATAATGAGAGGTGTATAAGATGATGTAGCTAGAGATATCTCAGTCTGAAAATAAAAAATGCTGTTGAAGTAACAGGAAATGAATATGTAATGGATTTAAAAAAGTGAAAAGGAAAAGAGGACAGGGATAAGGAAGATGACTATGAAGGAACTAGATGAAAAACATATAAAGGAGGAACCAGGGACATATTGAAAAACTGGACATTCCTTTCTGTTGATGTCAGATCCAGGCTAATTACAAAACTAAATGGTACCTATTGGTAAGATTACAAAATACAATTCAGATGATGACTTAAGTGATGGGTGTTTTTACTTGTTTTTTTTTAACTGTATCTTTTATCTTGAAACTTCTTAAAAACATTGACATGCAGCATAAGTTTCATCTATACACAGTTTAAAACTATGTTAGAATCTAGAGTACATTAGAGCAGCTGCTAAAAAAACAGCTGTAGTCTAGCTGAGTAGACTAAAAGTTCCATTTCACTTTCCATTTTTTCCCTTTTTTGAAATTCCTTAGACTAGCCTGCATAGAAAAATAATCTTCTTTCTATTGCTTCTAATAAGAAATTTTACATTGTATTAATTCCGACCTATTTCATGGGGGAAACTTCACCCATAACTTTGAGGTGAAAAAAATTCTTTTAATCATTTTTCAAGAACAGCAGTAAACAATGCCAGCAATTTTTGTCAATATGACAGCCAGAGATTTCCACTAGGAAGATTCTGCTACTTGGTTTTGGATCCTTCCCTCACCAATGCTATCAGAGATCCCCCAAGGTCTGAAGGACCTGAATTCCCATGGACCACAGTTATACTCACAGAGCATGCCCAAACCCACAAGACTTCCACAACTCAGAGAACTTTGGAGTTCACCTAATAAAGCTTCTGCAAACTAAGCAGTTTTGTCCGAAGATTAAAACTACTTAAGATTTTACGTTACTTCCTCGATTTGATAATTTAAAGATCATATGCAGTTTACATTCTTACACTGATTTACAATGAAGCTGATAAAGCAAAGCAGTAGTCTAAGAAAAATTTCTCTTAGACTTCATAGCAAACTGAAATGTGTTATAAGTGTTACACTTTCAGATCAATGAAACAAACAGCTCAATGGTGAAGTGGCATGATTATAAGATATACAAACTTTCTCCCTTTATTTTTAAAGAAAAGTTGAGGAACTGAAATAACAGCACTAGATTAAATAACACGCTTAGGTAAAGAAAAAGATCTATTAAAAGTACAGAAGGTCAAAAGTCAAAGTCCTTCTGAGTGTATGGCATGTAGTTAGCTTTCCTGACTCGTTTCCCTTCTTACATGTTTACTGGAGTAGTTCTTCCAGTTACTTGCAGATGCCTTAATAACCCAAATACAATTTGTTTTCAACAGCACTTTCACCTCAAGCCTGAAAGCAACAAGTCACATAAAATACCTCCATTCTGTAGGGATGGTCCTCATCTGCCTGTGAATTCTTACACACGTGTAATCCAATGGTGAAACAGTATACTCCAAAGTAAAGATGAGAATATCAGAAAATTTACTTAATTTACAAGATATTTCCCTAGAGAGTTTATGTAAAAGCTGTGGCGAACTCAACTCCTTGTTGGACTGACAAACATATCACAATGTCTCAGGCAGCAGCTTTCCCCAGGACGGATGAAATAGATGATTCAACCATTTTAAATTCCTTGCATTAGTCATGTGACAGTAACACATGCCTTCTGCTATAAAAACAACAACAGATACCTTTCACAACTCTAATGAGCAACACGTGTACCATACATTACTTACAGAGTCATAGTTCAACCCAAGTGTACTGCCATGGGATAGCCTTTCAGGTTTGCTCAGTTGAAATAGTCGTGAATTTCAGAACCACCACGTCAATCTTAGTATGGCAGAACTTGTGTTTCTTTCTACAGCCATCCTTGTATCTTAGTTTTAATAAAATTCCACCTTCTGAGGACAATTAATACACACTCCATCTGCATTACCAGAATTTCATGTTTTACTACAGTTAATAATTTGTTGCTCTACGGGGATATTCCCTGACAGGCAAGTCCAACTGCCTCTTGCAATGACCTGCCTAGAAATCTGCCATCTCTATTAAAAGGGAATTTAACAGGTTTTTAAGCACTCTGCTACAGAACAGATGCTGTGTATACCACTCACATGACTAATCTCAGGCATACAGAATCAACTCCCAGGTTCCCAAGGATGGCCCCCATTCCACATATTGAGGTGATCTATCTCTCAGTTTAACGTGAAGTTTATTCCTTTCTGTAGATCAGCTGAACCAAGTCTGTCAGATTACTGCTAAAAGCATCTTATATCTTCTAACTACATAAAATATGGTTTATAACACTGAAAATGCTAAAAATTCTAATAAAAAGGCAAACACATACCTATAAAAAATACAGACAAGCCAAGCACAGGGAGCAAAATTTACTCCCTAGAAGTCGAGTTTGGTTTTTTTTCCAGTTAATGTATGTTAAGATGTCGTGTAGACATGTACATATATGACTAACTTTAAAACAAACAACCATGTGGAACATGAGCACTAATTAACTTTGGGGTTATATATCTTTCTTATCTGTTTAAAAAAAAAAAAACGGAACTCTTGGAAACCTTTTAGTGAAATATAAGCTGACTTTTGAATCTAGTTCTATCCAATTCTCATAGACAGAAGAGCCATGAAAAACGCTGATATTTTATGGTCTAACCATTTGAACCATAATTTGGTTTCCAGTCCAGTAACCACTGAAGAATAAATTCTAATTTCTCAAAGGAATTTTTTTAAAACAAGCATTGTCAGGAAAATGTTATCAACACCACCAGGACAGGACTGTATCAATTTCACTGCAAATGAACCCAAAATTATTAACATATAAAACCCCCAAACATGCTAAAGTTTTAATCTCCTATTTTTACAAGTATCTGCTTACTAACATTAATCTCATTCAGTATGTACTATCAGTCCTTCCACCATTTCAAAAAACTACTGAAATTAGGGATGAAATTGGAAGAGCAGCATATCTACGCCAATGCGAACAACATTAATTTGGATTCATGAAGGCATAGTCACACGAACAGATCTTCAGTGTTTATTTTAAAGGCCTCAGCGTTCTATATAATGAATGAAAAAACTTTCTGAAGAGAAGTGGTATAAATCCCTGCTAGATACTCTGCTGACTGTATAGTCCAGATGCATTCAGGTTAGATGACAAGTGAGTATCTCTAGAATGTCCAGTTCTCTGACTGCAGTATCAGTTCTAACTCCCAGGTGCTGTGCCTCATCCATGCTTTGGCGTCTCGTTTGTGCATCATGCATAACAATGTGCACACACACATTTCAGATTCTCCGGGGGATACCACAGAGCAGCTTCGTTCTGAAGGTAGGAATGAAACTTAAGTGTAGTAGTAACACATTAGGATTTCTTACCATTTGGTATTTGTTCCTGGCCACGTAACCTCTTAAGAGAGCCTGAAGAGCAATAGTGGCAGCTCGCATGCATTGGTATCTTTTGCGGACAACATACATGCGCTGGAACTTCTGAATAGTGATGGCAGCCCGTGTTCTCCGTAGAAACTTGGCATAGCTAATCAAGAAAAAGATTATAGATTATACCTGCAATTATTTTCCAATTCCTGAACATTGTTTTACATCTTATAGCTCTACTCTCTTAAGAGCTGCATATTCTACTTCAGTTTCTTCCTAATGTCATCAGTGGTATAGCATATTCACTTACCATTCGACGATATGGCAACATGACAGAATAACAAGTGAACAGAAACCACGCAAGTTTTTCAAAGCGTTTTCATTTCCTCTGAGAACTGTGCTATAGAACTGACAGATAAATTCAGCTTCATCTCTCACCACCTTTTCTCCAGCTTTAAAGCTATTTCCCCTATGCCACCTTCCAGATTTCCCCTCCTGATTGCTAGCTATTTAAAATGTTTGTTCTCTCAACAAGAGAATTGCACAGTATCTTGACACTGCTTCCCAAAGTAGCTTCTTACAGCTCTTGTAACCTCCTTGCCTTTGAATGATACTACCCACCCTCCTACTCTTTTTCTGGGCCCATCTACGGCCATCCCTCAGTCATCAATCCAAAGGAGTGATTCTAGTGGATCTACCTTCCCTCACAGCTGCACCTTGCATGAGCAACGGCTTCTCCAGCAGTACAGACTGACCAAACTGGGAGCGCTAGTGGAAGCTGAGCAATAAGAATTCAGCCAAGCCTTACAGCTTCAAAAACAATGAACAACTAACATAGCATTTAGAAACCTATGACTTGTGCTTACTTCCTTACTTGCAGACGTATCTCCTAACAGTCCTTTTATTCTACTCCAACTAACACCACACTGTTCTAAGCATCATGCAGCCAGAAAGTTACCATCCTCCTATGAAGGTCAGAAATAGGCAGGAGAGATATACTCATTATATTCCTTTTCCTTCATTTCTCAGGAAATAATTTCCTCTCAGCCAGTACAGGAAGGAGAGAGCAAATGCATCACACTTAAATGTCCTACTTAAAGGGATCTGAATTGAGGCTAGTGTGGGTTTTCCCAAGAGTATTGCTTACCATCGTGCTTGGTACCCTCTGACATATCTCTGAATGGTGATGGCAGCCTTCCTCATACGCATGTACTTCTTTCGCATCAGCCAGCCTCGGATTGTCTTTTGGATGCGGATACAGGCAGCTCTCAACTTATCTGCCCTTATTTTTTCCAGATAGGCTACTTGACCAGCCCGGAAAAATATTTTTGTCTTACCAAACTGGTACTTATCCTTGTCCTATTTTCAGAGGTAAAAAGATGATCAGTAACAGGATTAAATGTTAGTGGATTAAAAAAGAAAAAAGGCATGAAGGCTAAATGAAAGTACAGTTAGTAGATAGGTAAAATGATCTGTTTAATACTTCTAATAAATCTAAACTTAAATTAGCTAGTGGAGGCAAGTATTTAGTTCTACTATTTGTATGTGTCTCTTAAATAAATACAATAAGGCTACATACAGGGCCTTATGGAATAAAACATCAGGATTTCTCTTAGGCAAGAGTGCCACAAAGTTTGTAAGAAACTTGGAGAGTAGGAAAGGTGAAGAGGCCTGAGGATGAAAGCAATATAGATAGTGTACATTTGCAATTCCTCTCCATCTCTGAGTGGTCAGACAACTACATTATAAAAATGAGACAGCTAGAGCTTCAAATATGTACTTGTCATTTACTGTGCTAAGGACTAAGCCAGAACATTTGAACACATTTGAACTTTCAGAACTAAAACAGCAAGAGAACAGTATTCTATTTCTAGATGGTTGTAATACTTCTAGGAGGAAAATACTGAAAATACATATAAAGAAAGATAAGATAACAAAAAGAAAAGTCTGTTGATTATTTGATGCCAAGTTGAAAAGAATGGCAAAGAGCTACAGCTTAGAATATACTTGGTATTTCATGGTGTTCACATACATACATACATACATACACACACACATACATATACATATGTAGATAGGTAGGTAGGTATAAGTACACACACTTACACACACACACTGAATTTGTATTAAAAAAAATCAGTTAAGTTCAATCATAGACACAGAATGAAAAAATCCAACCCCCCAAAACCCTACATAGTATTTTCTTTTTCTTTTCATAAACTTCCTCACACTAGCTTTGCATCTCAGTAAGGTAGACTTTCTTGCTTTTAAACCTTCAGTAAACTTTGTTTCTTTCTCTTCCTAACCTATACCCCTGACTAAGTCCCAATTAACCACTTTCTACGTGAGAAATGAACAGAACTGTCTCTTTGGAGCCTGCCTTCCCCTCTCTGTTCCTCAGGCCTCAAGAAATGGGCAAATCCCAAGGAACCACATGAGTTCAGGTACAACTCCAATGTTTTTGATGGCATAGCCTGCAAATACAGGGCTGCAATAGGAGAGAGGAGGTAAAGCAAAAGCCTCATAAGGTATGAGAAAGGCCCCTGGGGCTAAACAGGCAGGCAATGGTGAAAAAGTTTGACTTTAACATAGGAGCTGAGAAGAGGAGAGTAAGAGACTCAAAAACACATACCCAGACAGAAACAGCGCCACATCAGAAAGCCTCCAGATAACCTTCAGAGTTAATATACCCTACTGTTAATCAAAGTAATGCTCACCCTCAACCCACCCACATTTTAAATCACTGCCTTCCTTTCCTCTGATACACTAGTAAATTCAAACCACATTCTTTCTACAGTAATACTGGAGCTATACTCCTAAGAGAGCCTATTTTATTTTTTTATAGTAAGAACTGCTTGTCCTTAGTAAGAGCCAAGTTCTACAGCTTCAAAAGAACAACGAATAACTAACACAGCATTTAGAAAACCTATGACTTCTTGTGCTTACATTGGTTGTTCAGTAGTTTTATAAAATACTAAGACAGTGTAATTATTTACAAGCTAGTAAGAGGAAGCTATCTTTATCCCTTCAGATTCCAAAGATTTTAAGCACAGAGTCTAGTACCAGAATCAGCTTCTCCAAGACATTTTTACATGTCTGTTTTCGATCACTAAGGACATCTCTCTGCTTCATCAGAACACGGTAACGACTGAAGAACTCCTGGTATGTCCACCTGTGCCATGAAACAGAGTCAGGGTCAGTCCAAATAGTGAAAACCTCTCTCAATAAAAATAACTGCTGCTGAAAGTAATCTAAAAAAAAGCAAATATACCTTGAGGGAAAGCCAGCTGCACTTATTCGGATGGTTTCCAGGACACCACATGCTCTAAGCTGCTGTACTGCCCGCTTTTCATCAAATCTATTTAAGAATAAAAAGAGTCCATCAGCAGACTTTTGAGGAAAGCAGATTCCAATCAAAGTATGCAGATGTCAGCTGAACTCAAGGAGTACAACCTATCAGTCAAATTCAAAATAGGAAACAATGAGGTTGCAGATATTTTTCCTCCTAATAGAAAATATACACCTCAGAAAGTACTTGCCCCTCTGTTCAACCCAAAACATCTCCTCTAAGTACATGTACACGCACAGTAAGTATATAACAACAGAAATGAGACATACCACTTTACTCCTGAGTGAGCAATGGCTAGCAGAGCGTGATCCTCCAAGCACTTGGTCCATTCCCCACTAGTTGAAGAAGCCTACATGAACCACATACATGACCCAACTTACGTGAATGGAAACTTGAAGTCATTCGGCTTAATACAACGCACATAGTGCGGAGTTGTAGCATTGAGGGTTTCCATCAGCAGATGAAGTGAGTTTCGAAACTGTAAGAAAAAAGGAGGAAAATTATCTGGCAATAACCTGAATGAGCTCAGCCATGTTTGAAATAATCTCAGAAAGGGGATCTAGGGATACTTGCTTATTTGTCATAGTGCTTGAGGTAATAAACAAATATTACAGCTTCACATACCATCTTTGAGTGAACTGGGTTACAGAGAGACTTCTAAATGTTAACCTTTATGGGAGTAAAACTACCCTATAGGCATGTGATAAATTACAAAAAAGTTATTTTCAGCTTTTGACTGTCTCATTTACCCCACTCTTTGTCTAATCCATCTCACCATGACTAAACTTCATGGCAAATTAAACAGTCCTTTAATTTTAAGTCCATTTTAAATCAAATTTAAAATTAGGAGAATGGTAAAAAAAAAAATTACCAATTTCTTGTAGAATATGTAAGTAGAATATGAAAAAACCAAACTCACTTTTGTATTAGTCTCTTTAAAATATATGAAAAAATATACAGAATGGATCAACAGCAATAGTATGAAAGTATCCCCTACATCTCATCTCAGTTTCAGTCTGACAACAAAACTGCTAAAGCCTCTACCATCCTCAAGATATGGTCTGTCTGCAAAATCAGAAATAAGGCTCAAATTAAAAAGTTAATTGGATTCTCTTGTATGAACTGCAGAAAAGTAGTACTTGCAGTCCATGCCACTAATATATGCCAAAACTTTGCATTCAGTAGCATGAATAACCATTCCTATTTCCACCCATAGCTTGGCACAGCTTGTTTGGGGGAGATTCCAGAAAAGGTTATGAATATCCAAGCTCAAACATTCTATGAATCTCATTTAGCAGTCTGACTAGAGCATGACATTGGACACATACGTTGTGCTAATATCTTTGGCCAATAATCATCCCAAGCCAGGATGGACAAGGGTCAGACGATTTTGTAGTTTTTATTAGGACTTTCAGAATATAAGAGATGTGGCCAGTTCATCTTCAAGATTTGGCAGGGGACTTGGACACAAAGAGCTTATGCTCTCTGGGAGTGAAGGTTCCTTGCAGTCCACATGTATTTTGGTGCAATAAGGACAGGTCCTGTAATACTTGGCTGCAACTCTGGCATTTTGTCAACAACTCTTAACTCCATGACTTTTTTTCTTTATTGCTGGACTCTGTGATCATTCTGCTTTCCAAGTATTCGGCTGACACTAGATTTTGAATAGAAGCTATCCACATCACATAGAACAAATCATCTTTTCCACACGGAGAGATGGCAGAAGCAGTGACAAATTGATTGGGTTTGTGACTCTCTTCTCTTTTGAAATCATTTGCTTTTTCTACAGCGGTAACACAGGTCTCCTACATCTGTATCTGTGATCACAGATTCTTTGTAGATACACTACTATCTTATAGACTTCAGAAACTATGCTGACCTTGAAGGCTTTTTACCATGACTGACCCAAAGCTATAGCCCTGCCTCTCTATCGAGCCTCTCCTGTCTTACCCAGGTCTAGACATTACTGTGTTACCAGTTTGTATGGTATACAGCTACACTTCCAGGCTTTTCTACAATAGCATAAGAAGTTATCTGTGTAGGCCTCCAAGAAGCTCCAGGCAAAACAGGAGCAACTGCTCACTAGTGAAGTGGTTCAAGCTGGTATGCAGATAAAAAATGAGCTCCAAACTCTCAAAAAAGTTACCCTTGGCTCCTGTGTATAGTTCAAGGAACAATCTATCATCTGTAAAGCACTAACTGGAAATATGACAATCCTGAGAAAATACTTATTAAATCTGATTTTTTTAGGTGGAAAGTAACAAGGAAAAATGAGTTCCCCAGCCATACTGATCTGGATAGTATTATTTTAATTCTGGCACATCTGCATGGATATTTTATGATCAGCCCATTGATAATTAGAGCCAAATTTTCTGGGGACTGAACTACTTTTGACTCACTAAGATTTTAAAGCTGTTCAGCATCCAGCATGCTAAACCTGTTTTGAAAAATGTGAGCTTCTATTTTGCCATCATAATGAGAACTGAGCTCTCAAAAATTCTTACCTAAAATGTATTAGTAGTTATGGTATATCTGCTCCAAACTTAAGCCATAAGCAACTGCAGCTGTCTCACAATCACAAGGGATTACAAGAAGCAGCAGTAAACCCTAAGACCTATCAGACATTAGCTGAAGGAAGAGATGATATTTAATAGAGTTACATCTCCAAACTCACCTGATGTCCCACAGTTTTCTTATGTTCCTTGCTGGTTTGACCCGGCCTGGTCTTGGCTGGTTTTACAACAGTTCGAGACAATGGCACACGGCCTGAGGGGGTTGCTGACGTGGGACTGAGGACCTTCTCCTCATCCTGGAATAACTCCGGTAGCAGCTTAAACTGGTGTAATAGTAGAAAAAATATGACAGCTAAGAATCCAGCAAGTGATTCCACCCTTTTGTATTTAAGACGTTAGAATTCAAGCTCAGTTCTCTAAGCACTGTTTTCTTCTATCCCATGTTGAGAAATGGGGACAAGTGCAAAAAGCATGCAAGCTAGTAGTATAGTGAGTTGACCAGTGACTAAGAATTTCATGTTTTTGATCAGTGAGTCTCCTTCTGAAGGTAAAATTCTGATTTGAGTTTCTTTATAGAGCCAGCAATAGCTTTCATGTGAAACTGTTAGATACTGAGAACAGTTTTGTAAGTGCCAATTGCAATTATATAGTTGCTTTGATGTTAGAAGGAAATAAACTGGTCCCCTCATATTCCAGTAGATGAGAAATATCTAGGACAGGACACTGAATAGCCCAACAGGCAACAAAGAATATCCCTGCTTTATCATTCTGAAATGAAATAATCAACTTAAAAGAGCAATCATCAACTAAAAAGCCATCAGCCAAAGTCATCTGACTGAAGATCTGTTCTCAGGCCAGTGGAAATGGAAGAAAAAAAAAGAAAAATCTTCAAGTATCATCCAAGGTTCTGGTTCCCTTTCTATAGCTACAAATGGCTAAAAAATACACCCAAATATAACAACTGCTTTAAAGTAACTTGCAACTACAAACAATACCACCAGGTCTTTCTACCAACAACTTTATCACTTCAGAAGCATTATAAGAATAAGAAAATCTGAACTTCTCTACCTGTCAATGAATAATCTTTTATCTAGCTAGCATCTGTGCATTTTCTCCCAAGAGATAGGAGCATTCAATTTTCAGTACTAGAAAGTACTTGGGCTAATTACAACCTAAAAAGTAAGAAAATTCGTTTTGCCTTTTAAAACTTGGTGAGCATGCATGATATCCAATGAAACATGCGGTGCAACAAAATGATATTTGCACTCAGTGGTTCTACCAAGGAACTACCAGAAGGCATCAAACATTCCTCAGTAGCATCTAGCACAGCACTCCAGCAGAATATAATGACTGCTACAAAGATATCTTAAATCCTTAAACTAAAAGAGGAGTATCATAGCTCAGCCTTATCTCACCTGAGTCTGTCAGATTAAGAACACGGTCACTCCAGATTATCTCTTCAGTTGATGGAAGAATGACATCTCAAGAGGGTGATTTAACCTATCTCCTTCCATTGACTCAATACAGAGTTTAGGATGACTGGGCCACCGACACCTCGCTCAGCTGCCTGCAGTCAGCGGGAGTGAATCTGTGTGCTCAGCCATCCGAGCTACACTGCCAAGTCTTTCCATCACATATGGAAACTTACTTGAATTCAAACATGCTTTGTCTCCAAAGAAACTACTGATGCTCTAACAAAACAGGGTGCAGCAAGAGTGTCCGCCTGTGTCTGGATTGCTGACGGACCAGATCATCTCGGGAACCAAGTACAAAAGTCTCATTCCCTCCTTTCACCCCCAGGAAAGTCTGCCTGTAAAAATGGGCAAGTGCCTTTCAAAGTCACCATTTTCACAAACACTGCCTCAGCTACTGCATTCAGAAGAAAGGAGCAACGTATGGCCTTCACCAGCAGATGTTAACAACAAGAGGGCACTGCTGAGAACATCCACACTGTGGAGATATTTATGTTTTATTTGGTTTTGGTTTTTACGACATCATCAGTTTTCTTGGTTTCACAGAACACTAGCAATGTTGAAAGAGGGGGAAAACACTGATCAAAGGGCAGATAATTCACATGGTAAAATACAAGCAAGCATTTTCCCCCATTATTTTTTCAAATGACTTTATAGACATGCTGCCAACATAATCTAACAGACCATTTCTTTCAATAGAGAACAACAACAGGGAGATTTGAACAACATGCCAGTAGCAAGCAGAAAAGGCAGTAATTATCATATTACTTTCATGACAACATGCATGGAAACTGAACTAGTTCAAACAGATCCTGCGGGTGGATCAGACAGAGTCTGCCAAGAGAAGTATGCGTGTCATGCACTTTGGAGAGCAAAGAAACATTCTAGCTGTACGCTCAAGTCCCTAGAAGCCACACTATGCATGAGCAGGATGACAAACAACGCATTCAATTTAGAATTACCTTCTGTTGAATTTGTACAGCAGATCCAGAAGAAAGTAATAAAACAAATTAAGAAAAACCAGAAATATAATCCTACTACAATCACTAACAAAGAGAGCCTTCTGAAAAATACAAAGAAACAGTCTCCTTTTGAAAAATGTTTTTCTTTCACAATTGAATTTTTCTGTGGAAACATGGATTTTGGTAAAATTTTCCACTGGGGAAAAACATGTTGTTTCTTAATACTCAGACTGAATTGACTCAACCTATTGAATCTGCCCAAGCTGTCGCCATACTTTTATGGGAGCTGTGTGCTCATTCTGCTTTTCGTATTGGATTACACCCCGCCGAGCGTCCTGCACCACTGCCTGGACAGAGGCACCGTCCGCAGCACAGCCCAGACCATGCCACCTCCCAAGAGATACCACAGTGCCTCGTAAAGACACAGAGGGTGATTTCAACATTTCTCAGTAGAAATTTTGCTGCAGTTTTTCATTTTACTACATGTTTTAACATTTAACTTCATATATCTACTCAGCATATACACAGAAGAAAAAAGATTTCCTGACAGAACAGTAATTGCACTGCCCTGATAATTGTATATAGTCTGTCCTTGACACCAAGCTTCCTGGGACATTAAAGCTAGCAAATTCCCAACAGTCATCACAAGGCAATGTTGAGTTAATTGCCTTTACATTTCAGAAGAGCACAACTAGCATTTCTGCCATAAAGTAGGCAATTGTCACTGAGCACCTGTTCTATAATATTTCTTCATGAAATATTTTTCAATTCAGATGTATCTATTCATAAATACCAAAAAGGCAAGACTCAATAACTACTGGTTCATGTCTTCAGCCCCTATGAATTTCCTTCTTCCCTTATTTTTTTTTCCCTAGAACAGAATTTTTCTCTGCTTCAGAGATTTTCTGCTCAATTTTCAGGCCAAAACCAAGGAGTTTCTAATTTCAGATTAAAACAAACAAAAAACCCCAAGGGCTTAGCTATTAAGCCTTCTTTTACTACTATACTATATCAAGAGCCTTTACAGAAAATATAGCAAAGTTTTACAGAAAGTTAAAAACAAATTTTGGATTTTGACCCACTGAAATCAATGGCTATATAGAGAATGATCTTACAAGCAGGAAAATCATGCTACAGGACTCTCTAGATTTGTAGGATAACCAAGTAACACACAAAATATGTTCATTTTCAGATATTCTGACACTAAGAGGCAAAACTTTCCTAGGTTTATGAGAAATTTCATAGAAAAATGACCATAAACAAGACCTCATAATAGCAAAAGAAAATAAAAATCCTTATACTAACCTTACTTGATTTCAGGACCTTAATTTGTTCTTCATAAACCGTGTCTTTATTCTTTTCCAAAAAACCTTCACATTGATATTCCACCTGAAAACAATAATTTTACAAAAAGTAAGTATTAAAAGTATTAAATAGGAATGTTTTGTACAGAATTCATCAACTGTAGCACTCATTCAAAACAGATCAGTACTGCCATTTAACAATGCTTGCACAATGACAGTATTTCAGGAGCTGCAAAAAAATTAAAAACTACATCCTATGAAGAAAAAAGGCAGAGGACTTCCTCAAGGTCCATCCACAACTCAAATCCCGCTGTGTTACTTCGGGTACCATCAACGAGCGCTGCTGAGAGAGGCTGACACAGTGCCACCGGAGGGCAGCAAGACCTCTGCGTTCTTCCAGACAAGGACAAGACAGGCACGGAGTTTACTAACCTGCCATCGTTTTCTTCCAGATGTCTGTATGCACCCAGGTAAGCATACGTTACAGTACGCGTCGATCAGCACAGATAATGCATGAGAGCTTAGAGCTCTGCCGATAACCCGCTTAGAGCTACTTTTAGCTTTTCTTGGACCACACTCCTCAAACCAGTCATAGGAATGCCCTGTTTTTGAACACTTAAGTTTAGCCTATTTATCAGTATATGAAATTTTAATTAAGTCCTCCTTGTTCTCCCATCCAGTAAAGAAAACAGAACTCCTGAATCTAACATGAACATTTCTGTAACCGTTTACTTTCTTTAAGGGAACATTAGAAGCAACAGGAACAGGATCTCCCTTCTAGGTACAAATTCAAGGAACTGAGGGAAATAAAGTAGAGGCAAATAAGGGCCTCAAATCCTGTAAGTTAGCACATACAAAGCTACAAACAAGAACCCCAGAATATTTCTAAGCACTGTGAACAAACTTCTTTTGGCAAATTTGACAAAATTCTCAGCCAGCTTCTTTTTTCAACAAAACAATTATCTTCAGTTGGATTGATTTTGTTTATTTTTAACCTGTAGGGCTGCTCAATCTGATTATGCACATGGTCAGGGTCTAACAAAACTTGCACTGCACCAAGCTACTTGTCTTCCAGCTTACTAGAAATAGCCGTTCACTGAGCAGCAGGGGCAAAGGGTGGAAAAAGTACATACTGCTCCTGTGATAAGAGCAAGGGTGTGTTAGCCTCTTTCCAGTTTGCACATTAAGATGGAGGCAAAACCAACATCATTTTGTTGTTGCTCTTTAGCTAAAAATAAAGTGAGATGTATGATTTCCTATCAGGCATATTTCTACAGTGCAACTGGAGTTTGTACAACTATGTTGTGACTTGCAAATACAGTAAACTGTCATGTTTTGAAGAAAGGATGGCTGGTGGTGAGAGCATGTGATAGGAGTCAGGAGCTCTTGTTTGTGTTCCTGGTTCTGCACAGCTGCCAGGTCAGCTTCATTCTGCTGTTCTAGTATAGAGACAAGCACACATTTTGCAAGAAGCTGAGTAGAAAATTAGCCTACTGCCCACTAGTAATGAGCTCCTCGGCTCATTACTACTGCTTCATGGCCACTGGAAACGCTTGCCAGGCACTTGCTAACCAACTTCATCAAACTGAATCAGATTAGCCAAAATCTGCCACTTAAACTGATCGAGCTGAAGTGGCTCACCACATCTGATTTTGGAGAGAAAACCACCCACAGAAGCCCCTAAGACCTTGAGGAGCACAGCAATGAGCAAGCAGAGCTGGTAACCTCTGGCGCAACTAGATGTGGAAGTGTATGTCACTCCACAGCCCGAGCTCTGTATCTAGTCTGCAGACAGGTTTGGCCAGGCAACAAAAGTAGCTCAACAGCCAGGTCTATGCAGGTTCAAAGTGTTTCCAGGCACAAGCTTCATTCTGAGTCAACAGCTATGCCAGCCTGGTAACTGCATGAAACAGCTGCTTATCCCCGTCCTCCCCCTTGCTCCCCATACTCTTTGTAACCCAAACTTTGGGAAGGAAGTACCAAAAGAAAAATCCCTACCTTGTCAGCAAAGTGTTGGATGATAAAAGCCTTATTTGACAAACGTGGTTTTTCAAAGAGGGTACATTTATTCAAGTGAGTATTGTATAGTTTTTGGGCCCAAGTGTCATCCGAGCCTTTTGGCATCTGCATAAAAGAACAAATAACACCATTTAACATTTTTTTTAAATTTTTTAGTACCGAAAGAAACTAGGAAGATGAGGGACTGTACTTCATGTGTTGTTTAAAACTTCAGCTCCAGGAATTTTGAGTACTGTGTAACAAGCTATGCACTTGTGCTTCACACACTGAAGGCGGAGTGTAGTGCCTGCTACAGACCCCTCAACACCCAGGGCTGCCTCCTCCTCCGTAAGTCTCCACACTGCTTGTGGAGCAAGTCCCTTAACTGAATTACTGAAACATCAAATGGAGGGAAAAGAGGAGGAAAAAAAGAAGGTAGAATATAGACATAAACATACAGTACATATGATGCTAATAATGCTTTCAGTGTTAGACACATGAAAGCAAGGACCTAAGAGATATGTTACCTGAAATGGTACAGTTCTGACCTGCAGCAACTTAGCCATCATTAGAAATTTTGTGATGCTGTCACACAAAAGCCCCAAGCTGAGATGCCACTGAATTAGGCACCACACACCATGCAATAAAGAAATAGTGCCAATTACATAGCTTACATAATCTAAGATGAAAGACAAAAGGTGAAACTTCAAGTGAGAGAATTTCTCTTAGGAGAGATTTGATAGAATTGAAGACTGTATTTGTTACGCTCAGGAAGGAGAAAGTTGTCACAGTCAAAGCAAATGTTGATCAGAGACCTAGTAGCAGCTATAGATACGTGGGTGGAGAAGGGAAAAAACAAAACAGAACAAAACAAAGCAACCCCCCTCCAACACGACTAAGACTCCTCCTGTAATTGCAACTCTGCAAGTTCTCCAAATCATTTCAACAGCAGAATGTCCAAATAACGGTTATGTGCAGATGCCTCTTTCCTGTTAGGCTCCAGAAACAGGATGGTTGATAACCTCTTTCACTATAAAAGCCAGTGAACACACACCTTACACTCCTCATCTAATAGATCCAGAATTCCCATTTTGGCCTCTATGAGGTTAATGCAAGGCTGATTGTCGTAGAAATCAATCAAGGTCCATGGTATTTGCTCCTTCATATATTCTTCCTGTTCCAATTTAAAGACATGCTACAGAGCAAAAAGAAAAGAGTTTTCTGTGAAATAAAATGCAGAATAAATACACAGAACTCTCACTTGAATTCCTTTTAGCACATTAATTCAGGCTATCAATGACACACAAGTTCAACTGAATAAACCCTTTAACAATTAAGTGTAAGAATGATGAATTAACCTTTTTTACTGGCATAAAAACAAGAGACTACATTAGAGCATTCTTCTGTATTCTCTGAAAATACGGTTTATTTTTTTCCTATCTTTCTACTATATTGCCCTATAATTACTATAAGTTTTTATTTAAAAGCACATATCCTAGAAAAAGCCTCAAATATAGGAATAGCAATTCACAAATTTGGATGTGTCACACATGATTTTAAAGTTATGCACACAGTCCCATTTCAAATAAAATTTCACTATATATACTTCTATGTTTTCTTTTTTCTCTCAAATGACTCCTGTTTTTTTTCTGCGATGATGTATTACATCATCCAGCAAAAACTTGAAAAAATGATTTTGACTATTAGCACAAGAAATTCTTTAAACAAAATTTTGTGGAAATTCTATCTGATACAAAGAGCAATAAAATGAAACTGTAAATGTTTGAAAAAAATCATAAAAGGCTGCAACCATCAATGAAATACACAAAGGAAATTAAGTGAAACTTCAGAAAAAGTGAAGATAGTAGTAGTAATAAAAAATATGAAACAAGCAAATTGTGGTCTTCATAGCACAAGCACATTTTTTTTTAAACAAAGAGACTGCTGACTCCAGTTATTTTAAACTATGTTTTTATTCCCATTTAAATTTTAATATGTATTAACTGCTCTAACAGGCAAAAATAAATTCAGAATATATCTTAATAAACACCAAGCCACATCATTACTGACACCATTCAGGGGACCAACACAAGCACCTGTATTCTTAGAACAATAGTTCTTTATTATCCTCTTAATTCAGCGTGCAAGTCTATAAACACCCTGTAGCTCTCCAACACAAATCACTAAGATAGTAGAAAACTATCTTGACAAAGCAGTTTATCCCTTTTTTTTCATTAGCTTAACACAATCCTTTCCAAAATAGCACTCCCTGAAAGTGCTCATGAGAGTCATTCCACATGCTAGTCACTTAACTGCATCACGTGGTAAGCTAATTCCTGACAGGAAAGTAAATGACAACATTTTATTGGCAAATCATATCCAAGCTATCTAAATCCTAGAAGAAAACATAAAACCATCTCTTTGCTGTAAAGGAATTAGCAATTATTGGGTGAAAAATGTCTTCAGACAAAATCTGGTTTACAAGGCGATTGTCGCACCGCCCATGGCTACCGAGGCGGTCGGTGCACTGGAGCACGCGACGTGGGAGAGGCTGAGCAAGCTGGCTTTGTTCAGCCTGGAGAAGTGGAGGCTCAGAGGAGATCTTAGCTGTCTACAGCTGTCTAACTGGAGGGTATAGAGAAGACAGAGCCACACTATTCTCAGAGGTGCCCACTTGAAAGACAAGAGGTAAAAGACGCAAGTTAGAATACTGAAAATTCTGACTTGATACAAGGAAAAGCAATCATTACCACGAGGGTGGTCAAACACTGAAACAGGGGCCTTCAGAAGTTGTGGAATCACCATCCCTGGAGATGGTCAGAACTTGACCAGGAGGTCCCTGAGCAACCTGCTCAACTGGATCTGCTCGGAGCAGCAGACTGGGCTACGTACCCTCTCAAGATCCCTTCCAACCTACACAGTTTATGACTCCATGAATGTACAAGTACATAGTCCCCTCCTCCCAAGCTTGACATTTGAAGAAAGGAGTGAAGACTGTTATGAAAGACCTGGCAAATGCAAAGCTACAAAGTGTCAGATGGCTCAGTACTGGGAGAGGTTCATGGCATCACAAAGTAATGCCTGCTGTACATGAAGAAGCTGTCACAGCTTCAGGTTTGTATAAGTTGTGACATTTGTCAAATAAACAACAGGTTTAACGTTGAGCCACATTCTTACCTGCATAGATACAGTTACTGTCCTTATTTTCTAAGAAAGTGCGTTGTGCCAGTATGTCTTGACAATCTATTCAGACATATTTAGTCGTGCTAAGACTTACTGTTGTTCTCAAGTTCATTTAATTTCCCAGTTCTATGAAGTTGGTTTTTCTTAAACAGCAGTACAGAAGCTGCCACTTCCATCTTTTTATATCTTCCTCTCTCCAGCACCAAAAGCCTCCACAGAGAGGGACAAAGTGTTGGATGGGTGAGATAGGGAAGAGTGAGGAATTACATGATACTTCAGCAACCCCAGCTGGTGCAAGAACGGCTACTGACAGCCCTTTTCTAAACAGCCTTCAACCCTAGGTCTCCCTGCTGCATTCCAGGTAGCAGAAGTCAATCCTATGGGAACACGTTGAGAAATGTGGTGTTTCGGTTGCTTATTAGGAAATCAAAGTAGCTACAGAACAGAAGCTCCTTGGTCATTTCTTTCATGAAGCAAGTGCCAATAGCAACAATGTGAAATAGGACGAGAACATGGGGAGAGTGACCGTAACTGAAGAAGTGAACCTATAACTTTCACAGTGACTGAGCTTTTCCTGCAGAGCTGAGAGATCTCAGAAATTCCTTGTAATCAGCAATTATGACATCAAGTTTTTGCAGTTCAAACCATCTGTAGAACTATAAATATAGAAAGCACTTTTTGGAGCTGGAAAGCTCAGCTTCAGTTCTGACAAACAGCTTGCTTTTAGTCATGTATCTCTGCTGCTGGGATTAACAACTGTGCAGGGTGATCCAATTCTGCAAATGTGCACCACCATTTGAGGTACATTTGTAAATATAGTTCAAAGTTAATTCAGTATTGCAGTAGAGCCTAGCAACAGAGATAGCATAAATAACTTGGTTCTTCATTCTGCAGGTAGGATACATAATTACAAACATCACTAAGCCTGAGGAGAGAGAGAGAACGAACTGTGATCTCTGTGAAGGAGGCAGAAGAGATGCCTCTTACTACACGACAGTAATCAACTTTATGAGGCAGCTGTAAACTCTCAAAAAAATAATGCCAGTTACACCAGCAGAGGAAAATCAAAGTGGCAGATCTCCAGTAGTGTGTTTCTGCTCACTGCTGTCAGTGAAGAGGTTCTCATTGGAGGTTATAGACACCACTAACTCCAAATTCATCCACATAGTACTCTCATTGACAGGCAATCTCAGGGTGTTAATTGCAAAGCATTGCTTCTGTCTTGTAATTGTTACTGTGATCAGAATTTCAAATAGTCCCAGAGTAGCAGTTAGTCATAAAATCTATTTCTAGGAGATAGTCAATCTTCCCCCATCCCCTAACGCCCATGGCCAGGACAGCTGGTTAATAGACAAGGAATTCATCTTAACCACTGGGGACCCAATTAGCAGAATGGACTTTGGTGAGGGGAAAGGAAATGCCAGTAATTTCCTACTTACCATATTGAACTGTTGCTGCAGTTTTTCATTGGCATAGTTGATACAGAACTGTTCAAAGCTGTTGATTTCAAATGTCTCAAATCTAAAAAATGCAGATATTCAAGATTACTAGTGCAGTGAAAAACACAAAATAAATGACCCTATAATTTTAAATTCCTTCTCTCCAAGTTCATTAAGTTATCCCAGGAATATTAGGCAATGAAGCAGGTAGAGAAATGGGAAACTGCAGTACAAGGACAATTCAGAGATGTTCCCTCTTCTGACTGCTGGACGAACTGAGGAACATAGAGAAGGGAGGGATGCTCCTGGAGAGTATGTTAATTACCTTTGCCTTCTCTAAAACTGCACCCCTGGAAGAATCCTGAGATTACAACCCTATTGTAATTTTCCCTAATGCAATGCACAAAGGAATTACAAAGGGCAAAAAAAATCCCACTATAAATATAAAATCTGAAACCCAAGACATCTTAAATTAATGTCAAACTAAAACCTACTTCTTTCATCTGGAGAAAGTAGCTGCTAAGGTTTTTGGTTTAATCCACACAGCAGTACGTGATAAAGACATTCTGCACTGAGATAATTATATCTATGGCATAAAGACTCACCCGTAAATGTCCAACACTCCAATGAACGAATGCTGTTTTACAGTAGAATGAAGGGCTTTGTTCACATGATCTACAATCCAGTTAAAAAGATTAGCATAGATATGTTTGGCAAGTGCATCTCTGGCATTGATGGCATGAAGTTTAGATATGGGCTTGATGTAGGTTTCAGTGGCAGTGGCGAGCTTCCTATGGCAAAGCCAATGGGCCATCTCTTCATACTCCACACCCATGAGGTCACAGAAGATGGCAAGGGGTTCATGTTTGGGCTAATAAAAACAATCTTGTTAGGTCTTGAAATAGTGCTACCAAACGCACACATGTGATCATGCAATCAGAAGAACAGCCTGCCAGAAGCGATCTCACAACAAGCAGCAACAGCATGCTTCTAGTTCTTCTTCCCTTGAAATGTAACAAGTTCCCTATTCACTTACCACATTTACATCACTTGAGTAAATTACTGAATTAGTTTCCCAAAGCCATTTTACTATATTTGTATTCAACAAAAAGTGCCACATAGGGAACCCATAACCTTCGCAAAAATGAATCATCTAACTTTGCAGAGGTAGGCTTTGTATTTTGAATTCTTATAACCAATTGTTTCAGTTTTGAGTAAAGAAAATAATGAGATGACAAGGGCAGGATGGCAGCTGTGTGTGCTGAAGATAGCATGGAATAAAACTCCTGAGTGGCACTCTCATCTGTTCATATACATCCATGGCTGGGATCTACATGTAACAGGCCATTTACAGTCCAAGTCAAGGACAAAGAGGAAGAGGTATGGAAGTGCTTTAGCATTCTGATCTCAGAAATTAAAACATGCATTTCCTTAAAGAATTGTGAAAACAAATGTTAAGAGATTAGAGCACACAAAGGACATTATTTTATGTATAGTCTCAAGTCAGACTGTACAAGTCTAAGAAAAAAAAAAGACATTTGGTCAATGGGATAAAATCACCTAGCAAAACTGTATCTTGAAAAGGCTATACAGTATTCCTAGATAAAGTCAGTACAGTGGGTTTACCACTTAATGAGTTAAGATACCACACCTCATCACTAACAGGTAACTGATAACTAGAAATCAAGGCAAATCTTTCCTCTCAAGGAACTCTCCTAACACTACCTCCTCTTCAGGTTCACTTCACATCCAGTGGCTCAACAGTATGCTGAAAATGACAGATTACAGGGAACTGTTACTTTATGTCCAGTAACTTCAGGGTACATCTGCTTTATCCTTCTATTTCCACATCTTCTGGCCTTCTAAAGTCTCTGGGGGCATTCTCTAGTCTTTACAGCACAAAGTTCCTGTGGCAAGGACACTGGACACTTTAAATTTAACTATACCACTTTGACCAGCTCAGAAGACAATAAATAATAAAATAATAATAATAAAAATAAACACTGCACATAAAAAGTGCCACAGTAGGGTTACTCAAGCTGGCACTAAACAAACTGATTCATTCACACAGCACAATGCACAGATAGAGGTGCTTAGCTCCCTGATGTGGTACCAGTGCATCACTGCATCTGTGCTTCCCAGATGGATCAACTCACGTGGTAATAGAGCTCTGGAATGACATGGCTACTGTCAGAGAACAGCATAGCTCAGGTAGCTGATGCCATTGAGCAGATACTCACTTCTGCCTGCTAATGCTTCCTACTTCAGGATGGGATTGCACAGGAACTTTCAGCTTTGTACTAGTTCATTCAGTGGGATTCTTGTACTGATGATACTCATTACAACGTAAGTTAGCACACCATGTTCTGGGGCTCATCAGCTTCCTATCTGTGATCAATAAATTAGGCTTTCTTTGAAATGAAAACCTTTTTAAGACACACCAAAGAGCTGGACGATCACCGTGGTTTCACAGCAGCTGTCCAATATATCCCATATACAGTGTCCGAACAGGCAGCCACATCAGTTGCAAACTGATCGAGGACCTGTTGTCTCAGGCCCACAAACTGCTACTGCAGACACTTGAGAAACCAACTCTGAGTACAGTGAGAAAAAAAACCTTCAAATGCTACTAATGTTTGAAGACAGAGAAAGATTAAGGCTGCGTGGTCCAGCAGCGGACATTCAGGGAAAGGAAGAATGAGAAACTGGTCACTTGAGAGTCCAAGGAAGAGAAGAGCAACAAAAAGAAAACAAGCTAGATCGCTTTTTTCCCCTCTCATCTCCAGAATATGAGCTTCCGTAAGAAGCTTTGGTCCTCACTGAATAAAGAATGTTTTTCAGAACTGACTTCATATTCTCCATTGCCGACCTCCAGACAGGTAAGAAAGGACTGATAAAACCATGACACCCTTAAAAGAGTCACATGAATCATTCCTTTTCTGTATATCCTGTGCTCCCCTCTAGACACCTCAGAGAGCTTTGAGAAATGTTTGTTTTGCAATTATTTGTGTCAGTCTGGCATTTAAGATAAAAACTCATCCTGCAAACCACTTACTGTAAGCAGAAAAACTATTTATGTAAGAATATAAAGATCTATATGCCTGTCCAGAACTTCAAAGCTCATCTATCTGGGAGAGTTTTCTAGGGCAGATGAATTACAATTTTGCAAAGAAATTAAGGGAGCCCTAGTTATAACATGCAGAGTCTGCGTAAAGGATCTGAACTGGAAAGAGTCGAATCCCTCTGCAAAAAGAACAGTGAATTTGTTACTAAATTAGAAAGAAACGCATTGCTCATGTTTTCATATTGTTACTCTTTTTCACCAGAGGTCCCTACCCCTGCAAATAAACAGAAAACAGAACTGTCGTAGTAGAAACCAGGCCTTTCAGCTCATGTACTACTCACAGGAATAGTGCAGCTGTCAGCATCCCGAGATGCAAACTCCACATTGCCCAAGTGAAGGATACCAGCAAGGATTCGAAAAATTCCCATCTGGTAGGAATCACTAATCCCTGAAAGAGGATAAATAAAATGTTTTGAGAAAACTAAAAAACCAAGAGCTGCAGCTGATGAAAAAATTTGTTAGGAAGAAAGAAAAAAAAAATGTCCCCAGTGTGTGTTTTTGCAGAGAATCTGGTATTTGAAAGTGCTGCTTGGCTCCACTTCTATTAATACCTTTTTACATCCAGATGCAAGTAAGATCCATTAAACTGAACTATTTAATTTGCTGTTTCAAAGAGCTTTCTCAGTGACCTCCAACACTGTACAGGCTACATCAGGGAACCCAGCATTTATTTATGCTTATATAATGTGTCCTACTCCTGCACTAGATATGTGATTTCACTGCAATTTAAATAACTTCTAAATGCAATAGAAATATCTTGATCCGAAAGGTAATCAAACGTTCCTATATCTTGAACAGAGTATGTACAAACACAAACGACACTGAAAATATTTGCTTGGATAAAAAATTTAGGATATGAAAATGTTCTATAGATTACCTAGCAAAGTGCAGGCCTGCCTGGTGTTTACCATTTCCTTAGCATCATCAATACCATCAATCACAGGGCTTCCACCTTGCTTCGTATAGTGAAAGTGATTTGCATTCCCTGCAAGAGAAAAAATAGATCTTTTACACACACAAATGTAGAAATTCACCTCACTGCAAACGTATCTGTGTAAAGCTATGTAATGTTTAAGTTGCTCCTGGCAGAATTCATAGTTTGAAATATGTCAGTGTATTTTTATCTCTGACTCATAGGATCCTACCTATTTTGGAAAAGATCTTTTTCTAGATTTAATAGTACAGATAAGTATTCCTAAAGCTGTTTAGTTCCTATGATAGGTCCTTAAGCATATTCTCTACCTAACCATGCTTCACACTTCCACACCTGTGTAATAATCACATGGAAACAGTTAAACAAGTCTAAGCCAACAACCCAAGGAGTAGGTACAGAGCTGACAGTGAACAGCACTTTGGGAATATTATTATATATTACACATTTCTGTACTAAAGACTTTTTATACATACATACACACACACACACACACATATATACATACACATACACTCACATTTTACACCTGATTTCTTCTTGTCTCTAATTTATGATCCCAACAATTTAGTTGGATGAGTATCAGTTCCGGCTGAGAAGACCTGGTCAGAGAACTGATAGCTTTGTATCACTCTGGGGACAGCACTGGGCTTCACTGAGAGAGTTGGAATTCTCCTAGGTATTGGGTAAAGGGAGTATTTCCTACGGGATTGGTTGTCATTCTCTCAGCTGCACTAACAATCTCTTTTTCTTCTGATCTACTAAGGTTTCAAGAAAGCTGAAAGAGAAATCTGCTATATGATTTCCTTAGTTACAATTGCATCAATTCCTTTCTTCCTGTGTCAGCAGATGTGAATCCTAAACATGCCGAGATGGTGTAGAAGAGTAGGAAAACATTTAAAAATCAGAACTGGTATTTCAAAAATCAGCATCGACATACTGTGCTAAGAAACTAACTTTTAAAATTCAATACAAATTTCAGTGCTTTCCCGTATGTGTTTAAAAGTCATGTGAGGATTGCCTGTCCCAAAGTCATCAAAATGCCATTGCTTTACAGAGTGTCAGTCCCTCTTAAACAGGAAATATTTCATTTATCAATATTTTTGTTTAAAAAAAGGAAAAATTTCACTAATCAAATTTGTGATCACCAGGCTACCAGAGATGGTAAAATAATTACACAGACAAAAGTATGTACAGGCAAAATACAACTTTCCAGGTGCTCATACCAGGAATGTTATATTTCTTCTGTAGTTGGAGCCACAGAAAAAAAGATTTTAGAGGACCAAGAGAAGAGAATTCTACCCTTGTCACTGGAAAACCACTCTGAAATCCAATACATAGTAAATCTTAAGGATTATAATTACAATATAATTGTAGAGTGTACCAAATAAACAAATTTGTTACCTCTGTTTTATTTACAAATCAGAATGTCTGAAATCTGCCATTTCAGTTATTTTCAACACATTTTAGTACATGAAGGTTAAAAAGTTTATAATTTAAAAGCCAGCAATTCTTCTTTTAGTTCTATGGCTCAGAAAGCTTGGAGATAATACTTTGTACATACCGATTACACAATACAGTGAATGTGAATTTTATACCTAATCGTAGAGTTTTAAATTCAGGTAATGCTGCAGAGGCACAGAGTTGGTAGAAGATGTGGTAATTTCTCTCCTCTTCTGCCTTTAAAAAGAAAGGAATTGATTTAAGATGTGCCAGAAACATTTATGAGTAGAAAAGAATGTATGCATCGCATCCTCCAGCATTACGTAGAAGCTGCACAGAAGCCGGAAAGATAAATCAGCATCATTTCCTTCTTGATAAATTTAATCTATTTTCAAAAGCAAGAGGCATGCAGACTTTTTAATTTTAAAAATGTACAATTTCACTTTTCAGAATTGTGATTACTACTAAATATATATCTGGATTCTATGGGTGGATGAATTGAACATATTTAAAAGCTTTTCACTGTCCAAAAAATAACTGATACCATTTGTCTCGGCATTTATAGTAAGCTGGAAAAGGGAATATCTTTTTTGCCCAGGCAAAATTGGCATCTTAAAATGGAGAACAAATATCTCAAAAGGTTGGCCTCGTGATTAACACCATAATTCTGAACTTAACCACTCTAAATTTCGTAATTTCAAAACAAAAAACAGAGAAAGACTCTTTCAGTTAAACCATGCACAAAAATTCTTTCTTTTTTTAAAAAAAGCAACAGTACTTCTTTTAACAGCCGTATACAATGCACCTCGCTATTATTTGTTTTACAACTGTAGGCACCAAATCACAGCTAAGTCCATTTCTACTAAGCTCTAGACCATAAGGCAGGCAAATACAGTGAGGAAGTACAGGAGATAAAGAGGTTGCAGATGAGCCTGAGAATGAAACAGCAAAATAAAGAGAGTTCAAGAAAGGAAATTATATATTCTTATTTTCCTAAATAACAGCAATTAAGAGTGATTTATAATTCCTGTGATAGCAGTGGGTTTTAACAAGAGATTTAAAGGAAGCTAAGATGGCAGCCTTTCAAATCACAACGGAGAGTTCTTCTTGAGCATGAGCTAGGTTTCTGCTAGGGTTTGAAGCCCTATTCTGTAGCACCATGGTATGCACAAACTCTTACCAGTATTGCACCAAAGTTATTTCTGTTTAAACATACAACCTTTTTATATTTTACAACCATGAATAATTAAAATATTAAAGGACTGACTTGGTTTTCCTTCTCCCCCCTCCCCACATGAACCACATTACAAATAATGCATTATAGCAATCTCAGAAAATATATCTAATGTCAGCAGGCAGTAAGTTTTTCAGAAAAGTCACAGAAGTCTACAATAGGAAGATTGTACCAGTATTACCTGAAACACCACTCTTGATTTTTCCAAGAGGTAAGTTCTCATGTTAGCACCAATGATTCGATATCTCTTATCAAAACCAATTTCAATGTATTTTCCAAAGCGGCTGCTGTTGTCATTCCTTGTGGTTTTGGCATTTCCAATAGACTGAGGAAAAGGAATTATGTAATAGTTAAATAACTTTTAGAAAAAATAATATTTACTTATTCATTTATATGGCTCATAAACACTAAACAGCATCAATTTTGTGCTGTTTTCAAAATGTTTAATCAAGAATTTAACAAAGAATGATTCTTGCCTGATCAGCAAGCACACTAAAAACGGTCATATTTAATAATAGCAGACATAGCCTCAGCACGGGGCTGCCTGCTCGTCCACACGTACCATTTTGGTGGCGTGCAGAAAGCAGAAGGGGCAGGCAGCATTTCCCCTCCCGTCAGCCGCATACCAGTATTAATATGGCCAAGAAGCATAAGACTTCTCAAATACTGGAAGACTGAAAGGAGCACCCTGGGATTAGCTCCCCAGTGCAGAACGGCAAGCGCTGCCGAGGGCCTGGTCTGGCTGTGCTGGGCACGGCTAGTCTGACAGCCCTCGGCAAGGGAAGCCTCCGCACCATGTGCTGCCTGGTTTCCTCCTGCAGCTGTACGCTTGGATCACTCAGATCACGACACAGCTGGTTTTATCTGCTGGTTATTTAGCTGGTTTTAAATGCTATGTGCATGTTCATAGCACTGAGCTAGTTCTCATAAGTAATTCCCTCAAGACTGCTTCTCTGTGGCAAATCATTTTTCAATATAGTTCCTCAACTTCAGCTACAACTAAAATTTGCATTTGTAGGCAAGGAAGAAAAACACAGTTAACAAGTAATTCAGATGAGCTTGAAAAGTGTTTTCTGCTAGGCCACAAGAGCTGAATTAAAATGTCTCCACAGCTTCCTGGAGAAAAAAGATCCTGAAGCAACAGGGAACTGTACACATTCAGAGTCTACTGCCAGCGCTAATACTCCCAAGCCAATGGCTTTGGGATTTCATTACAGTGAGTTATACAAAGGTTACTCTGGAATTGAAACATTACAGTCTGAGCTGATTATTGCAAACCTGCATCTTCTGTCATTTTTTTCTTTGAAACAAATTGTGTGCAGCCCACATAACTTTGGTTCTCCAATCTATCTTCCCCAATTACATTTCCTAAAATTGAACATTTGCTTTACTCAACAACTCTCTTCCCTTTCAAATATAATCTACCCACCCTTCATTGCGTAATGTAGTTCTGTGAAATGCAGAATCCTGTTTTAATACTGTTTTGAATTTTACAAACAAAAGTGTGTACATTTTTTTTGCACATTCATTTGGTTAGTGGCCTGGAAACTACCAGAGTTACAAGGCTAAACAGATTTAAAGTAATATTCATATAAGAACTACTTTATTATGTGAAATACATTAACAGCACTGAAAATGTTACCTCCTCTCTTCTCTCAAACTGTCATCAAATGCTACACAATGCAATGCCTTACAGCACTTCCTGGAAAGTCGATGAAAAATCAAGTTTTAAAAATATACTAATTCTACAGTTTTTGATCCTTAAAATTCAAGGATTGTTCTCTTTATCAAATACTTGCATTAGCCCCATAATAACAACTGCAAATTACGTTTGAGTAATGAGTTAATGCACTAGCTCTCTCACCTCCATTATGGGGTTGGAAGCCAAGACTTTCTCCTCAACATTGGCTTCACTGGCAGATCCACTGACCGTGGCGAAGTATCTCATGGCATATTTGGCAGAGACAGTCTTTCCTGCTCCAGATTCTCCACTTACAATGATTGACTGATTCCGCTCATCTCTGAAACACAGAGACCTGTTAATGACCAGCTGTTCTCTCAAGCAGACTTACTCTTTGTGTTCCCAGCTTGGCAGCAACCCTTCCATCATAAATGTTAGCGATACAGATAATGTAAATGCATACAGCAGCAATCAGGCTGTTAGTGATCAAGCCTCCTGAATGGCTAATTGGACTCGTGTGACCATGACGGTCATTCAGAATTGATCCTGCCGTCATAGCCCAACTAGTCATTAGGTTTGCTCTAAGAACCTGTCTACACAAAATTACCTGTTACCACTATTACACTATATACTTCTGTAGCTACTTCTACCCAGTATCTTTGGTATGGTGTTCCACTAAATTATCAGTGCGCATTAGTAAAGATCATTAATGCCATCTTACAGATAGGGAAATCAACAGCAGAGTCAGCAACAGAAAACTTTCGTCCTTCTGATCTAATCATCAGCTTTTCCCAGAATTTTCTCAATCTGAGAAATTCAAGTAGGACTGTTCAAAGAGGATGCCTTTGTTGTATAGGAACTTCTTCTCACTTAAAAAGAAAAAAATCCATTTGAGACTGAAACAATTTCCTCTCCTCCCAAAGAGGTTCCTAGCCATAAACCCCAAATATACAACTAGTAAGCAGACTACAAAATAAGAACAATGGAAAGTAGTGTTTATACAACCTGGCTCTTTTAAAGTAAAAAATATACATCAGTATTTTACATTTCCAAAACAACAGAGAAGTTAAAATGAATAATATTTCAAAATACTCCTACAAGACAAGCAAGTTTAACGCTATCTTATACATTGGATAATGGAAAAAGAAAGGTAAAAGTTTTCCCTGAAGATTTACAGGGCTGGGACTGAAACATAAAGTGTGTCATGTCCCAGATCAGGCTGCATTTACAGTGCAATAATTGTGAATGAATGCTGAGGCACGTACATGTTCAGGCAACATATATACAGTTTGCACAGCCTCCAAATGTCTACTGAGCCACCAGTAAATGCTATGCAGGGGAGACAGAATGAAGAAATAAGCATTAAAAGCTATCTGGGATTTCTACAGCCTAAAGGATCTCCAAGAGATTTGAGGTTCTATTTCTGAGACTTTCAAAAAAAGGATGATGATGAAATTACGAAGCTAAATTACAGATCACTTAACTCTCAAGCTGTTACCCCATCTTCAAAAACTTCCCCCAGTTCCCAGAAAAGCATACAACTTCAGCATCTGTTCTATATTGCACAAAGATGCAGGATGCAGGCTAAAGGGAGCCACTGGTTATATCACTTATCTCTGGGAGAGGCAAGATGTCATTCATTTAACCAAAAGTAGTCATTGGTTAAAGCAAGTTTTCTACTTTTTGGCAATAGAAAAGTAATTGAAACGGCTGGGTGCCGCTTTAAATTTAGTAGGAAAGTGTTAAGGAGATCAAAGCAACCTAATTTTGTGTTCTCAACTTCTAGTTCACACATATGGGTAGGTGTGAATGACTACAGCACAGTTCACACATTCACATGCATCAAGCTGTCAGTAGGAAGAAAGCTGTAGGAAAGCAAAACTATTCAGCTTGATACCAGGTAACAGATAGTCCACTTGCACTGCCAGAGATGGTATCCTTGGTCCCAGGAAAATGAATCCTCCAACCTCTTAACGACATCTCCTTTAAAAAGGCCAGCAAGCCTTTATAAAGGCTAGTACGTGCTCCTGAGCGAGGACAGCGGTATGTGCGACAGCCTCGGGTAAAGATCAAGAATTTGCACCTGGAAAGCAGCACTCTTGCTTCTTCCTCATTTGCTCCTTGCAGATATTAATCTGTGGCAGATATATGTGCATGAGGAAAAGCCTATAGCTCTGCACAGCAGGAGGTGGCATGAGTTATACACATGCTCAAGTTCAAAAAGAGAAGTAGAAGAACACGAAAGAAGTCCAGCTCAAGTTACGACACTTAGGCTTAAATAAGACAACTGAAAATGAACGTTTTCCTCTCATATAGGCAGTCCCTGCAACGAGTTACAAGCACAGAACAATTTCTTTACAGGCCTGGTAGCTTTTATTCCTCCATTACTCCTTCCTATAGGAAAAAAAATCATAACATTATAACAAATTAAACTTACGGTCTGATTTCAAGACCTGCTGAATTCAGGAGACTGGCAATGACATAACTAGCTTTTATTTTCTGGATCACCAGCTTTTTTGCATCTATCAAATGTCATTAAATATATGAAGACTCATGAAGCTCAAGTCCTATGAAATATATCCTCTGGTGATTAAACTTATTTTTAGCCTAGTTTCTGAAGTACAGAAAGCTTTCCTAAAGCAAAGTAACATAACCTCAGCACTATAAACATAAAATCTGCAGGCAGCTCACTAACACTGTTGCCAAGATAAGAACATCAAAATAAGTATCTCAGACTAATTACCACATCCCTGAAGGACTGTCTCCAACAGATGAAATACCACATGGGCTCCATCTACTCTTCCAGCTACAAAGTGTGAAAGTATATATAGCCAAGGAGAATAGGCTTTAATGTATAGTGTTTATTATTACTATGCAAGAAATGCCTTCCAAAATCATTAGGTGACCTTTACAGTGTCTTCTGAAGCAATTTTGAAGCAGGATCTTAATGTTTCTGGCATTAAGAGAAAACTGTTAAATCCCAGTAATTTCTTAGTGATCTAAGCAAATCTTGTTAATGCTCTCATCCCCCTATTTCTGCAGAGGAAGTGATCCGTTATTACCTTGTATACAGAAACAAGCGTTTCATTTTAGAGAAAAAAAATCCACACTTATACCTCATCTTGCTGCCCATCCAAGTTTACCAGTACTGAACTGTCAATCACGGCCCAATCTCTCCCTTTTCTCATCCAATAGTTTAGCTCCAATGGAGGTACTTGATAACATGTCAGACTGAGTAACAAAATCTGCCTCAAAATTTCCTTTATCCCTTGTCACTTCAATCCAGTCAAGCACTGAAAAAACAAAACTAAATAATGTGCATGACTCTTCCCTCATTGCACAATTGGCATTGCACTTTTTAAAGAAGATAGGAAAATTAACAGCAACAAAATGGCATCAGACCAAGCCATATGTAAGATCATCCAGCACACATGCACAAACATGCAAACCACACACTATTTTTGTCTGCCACGTGGGCAGCTACCTTCTCAAGAATTTAGGAACAGTAACAAACTGCTAGTCTCTGCAGAGTGCTACAGAGGAGGGAGTTACATATTTTCAAAGACAATAATGAAAAAATGAGGATGAAATAATTTCTCTTAAGAACACAGTTGCAAGTCAAATCTGCAGTTTGGTCATTTTATCTCCCCTCTGACATAAGATACGAAGATTTACTCTTTTTCTTTCCATTCATGCGTAATTGATAATAAAATATCCATTATAAGATTTTTATATACATACTTTTACACATATACTTTTTATAAATTTGCCTAGAGAAGATTTGGTTGGCACAAAGGGGCTCTGTGTGAGCTGGAAAAGTTGCTGCCATCTATTCTGCAATGAATATTTGTGCTTGCAAAAGCTACTGAGCAACGAGACATAAAGGCCTCTCTCACTGTCAGCATTCAGCGCCTTCTTGCATTGTCCGTGCCAGAGCTCAATTCATGCTCAGAATGCCTCTTGTCTTTAAAAGCACATTAGTCCATTGTTTTGCTTTAACACACTGGAGTTACCATCCTCTAGCATATTATTCTTTTGTTTTCTTGGCAGAAAGATAGGAGAACACAGCAGGATGTCCAAGATCCCACTTGACATGTGGAGGAGGAGAGAGGAGAGTGTAACACAACACGCAAAACACAAAAGCAGCAAAGGATGAGCTGTTACAGCCACAACCCTTGAAAAGACAGATGAACATCCTACATCAGGCAGCACGATACTTATTCTTCAAAGCAGCAGGGTGAGGTAGTCTTTATAGACAACTGTGACAATACTGCAGAGGGCTTTTTTACATCATTAAACTTCAAGGAAACAAAGTGTCACATTTATTGGGAAAAAAACTCAACTAAAATAGAATTAAAATACATTCAAGGGTATCTAAAATATTTGGCATAAACAATGATCAGTCTAAAATATGATCACTGCTTATGTCAAATGAAATATGCATAATCAGGCCATATTTAAAAAAAAACCACATACAAATAACACCACAAGTTCTTTCTAAGAGATAGAAATAACAAGACAAGTTATAAAAATCCTTCGGAGTTATTTTGAATTAAATTATTAGCCCCCAACATTTGCCCTGACATTTTGAGTACTTAACATGTCAGTCAGAAAAAAATATATGATTAAAACTTTCAGTCAATAAAGCAAGTAGCGCAAGAGCATTTGTGTGACACTTCTCTGCAGTCTGATCCCACAATCTCTTATCTGTGCAATACCTCCTCAGCTTCCTGAAGCTTTTTCTCAGCATAAAGCACTTAATTAGATTATTTTAAAAACGAAGATAATTTCCAAATGGAAGGAACTTTTTAATTATGCTTTTAAAAAGAGAAGTGAGGGAAAGCCTTCTGGCCGACAAGAAGCCAAAGGAGTCCTCTTTCACCAAAAGATGGTTAACAATCACATCTTATGACACAGAACTACACTACAGTGATATGATACTAAGCCAGACTACCTTAGAAAGAGCCATTTAATCACAGCAGACTGAGAGAGATTGACTGGGAGCAGTTTACCACTCACCGAAACACAGGGTATTATGTTAAATTATTAGTCAAATTATTGGTCAGGATCACATTCAGCTTTTGTAATTTCTGAACAGTACACAAAAATAAGAGAATGACAAAAATGAAATAAAATTCAAGTGTTAAAATGATAGGCCTGATCACTTCTCAGACAAAATGACAGGCTGAGACTGCTTCCAGTAGCGAGGAACTGACTTCAGCATATGCTTCTCTTAATCACTATGAAATAAATGTTAGTTTAAAACAGCGTTATCTATCACAAAAATAACGCTGATGTTTAATTTTGAAAGGTAATATTCACATGCTGTATCCAAGCTATACAAAATTCCATGTATTATGAGAAGTATGAACAATAAATGTCACTAATTTTTAATTCATTTCATGTCTTTAAATCTTGAAGACAATTTTGTTTTACCTACAAAATCCTGTCAATAAGCAACATGTTTAAGAGGAACTCTCTGCCAGAGTGTCAGAACAGAAGAGACTTACCTAATTCATGGAAGCTTGAGATCACAATCTATATTCCAATAGGCTTTTATTATGCTTTTCAAAACCATTGCAAAAAACAACACTGAAGATAGCATCTGCTCAAAGGAGGTTCATATCAAAGAGTACTACAAATTGATTTGAGATACCTTATATATAGAAAAGAGGGTTGCAGAATACAAATGAAATGACAGTGCATGAAAAATCAGAAAATATTTTGAAGAAAATAATCTTGTTTTCAAGACATGAAGAAAACTTTGCTCAGGATGTGCATATATCTTAAATGCAATGCCTTCATATGCACTGACTATTGCTACCTATAAATTCTGTATTCCATAGAACTCCAAGGGAGATGTTTTCAGAAGGGCTCAGAACAGAAGACACTATTCCCCTGTGGTCACTGCTATTAACTTCAGTGGAATCAAGAGCAAGTCTGTCACTGGGCAGCTGCAATGTGTATGAAGTGCTGTAAAAATACTAAGTGTTGTAAAAATACTTACTAATCATTGACAACTGTCATTATCTAAGATAGTTTTTAACAATTTCAGTTGATCAATGGAAAAAAAAAAAGGCAAAAAAAAGGAAAACCAGTGCAAGAAGTAAAACATTAAGGGGTAGAGCTGCCCATTCTTAAACAATTTTCATTCCTTAAGATCGCTATACCCACTGAATTTGACTGCCAAAAAAAAAAAAAAAAAAAAAAAAGGTCTTAACAGTGTTACAGTCATTATTTCTAAACCAAATTCTCCAAACAAATCAGAAAAAACAAGATAATTCAGACTGAAAAATCACTACAGATGTATTTGTTTACTTTTTTTACATACATATCAACAGAAAATCCTTCTCTGAAGCAGGAACACTAAAGCAATTAGAAACCTATACATCAGTAAGTATTTCAGAGGGAACTAAAGCAGCCCAGAACTATTCAGTTTAATCACCAAAGCACAACACTGCTGTTGTGCTCTATTCCCTTCGATGACTGATACACTGGATATACCGCTTGATCTTGTCTTTTAGACACACACACACACACACACACACAGAGAGAGAGAAGCCTGGGGAAAAAAGGAAAGAGAATACACCACTATTGCCATCAATGTCCACGTTCATACCAAGCCATGCTTACCAAAGCATCACTATCTAGCAAAAGTATATTACAAAAACTGAACTTAAAATATTTTGTTATGGACTTCCAAACCTTTGTCTATGATGAACTACTTAAAAGCTAATCTCAGTGCTATACAATGCAGATGAGATTGGCAGACTGGCTCAGAGGAAAACCTCCTCAGTATAAAAAAGAGAGACTAAGTAACAGGGCTATCTTGATGAGAAAACTGTTAGAACTTACTTTGCCTTTGATCCTGTATAGTCTGTATTTGTCAACCTCAAGGACAGTGCTGAGGTGCTTGTCTTTTTAAGGAAACTTCTTGTCAGTGTGGTTTGAAGAATAATACTTTCAGGGCACACTCGCCCCTTGCTACTCCAGTGCTGAAAGGTTTAATTAAATCTACTACCATTTTTTTATGGAGTTTGCAACTGGTTTCTTGTTTTCATTTAGAGTAACATCTTTAGGCTATGGCTAAGGGCACCACCCCCATAGCATATGACAGTTTCAATTTTCTCTTAAACAAAAACAGCATAAACTGCTGCTGAGGGCCTGATCCTTCAACCCAGACCTCATATTGCTTCAATACAAGGCCAAGATCATAAAAAATAGCTTTTATTTAATCTAGCAATGACAGCCTGGCCTACTTCATCTCACCGCAATTTCTCTACTGCAGTTCTGTGGTAATGAAGCAGACTTATAAGCCTGTAATTGCTTTGGATTTTCAAAACAGAGAATTTTGAATGATCAAAGAACATTAAAAACTAACCTGACACAAACTTCCAAGGAGAAGAATCTGTGACTCAAGGAATATTTGGGATAGATTCTGTTTTTAATATACATACGTAACTACCATTAACATTAATGTGTGTCATGCCCATCAAAGACAGATGAGGAACTTAAGTTTGCTTTTTCAATGTTATGTCATTCTACAGCTGACTTAGCAGCAGCAGATAAAACAATCCAAGAGAATAACTTTAAAAATGCAATGACATTAATGAAAGGTCAACTAGGAGTCATTCTGAAATGCTAGCATGTTTGAAATCTTGCTGTAATTCCATCAGCTGTGGACACACTGAGACCCCTAGGATTAAACAGGGACCGACAAATTTAGCTTAGATGAGTTTTTTTCACACTCCACAATTGGTAAATGGAATTTCAAACTGTGCAAAGAGAATAGTACATATGTGCAGCTGACATGATTAAATGTCACCAGCAATGCAAACATAATTCTGAACTAAGAAGGCATCCTATGTTTTGCAATGAACCTTTCAACATCCCAGTAGCATATTTGTGACCACCTACAACCAAAATAACCTAGTGTATCCAGAGTCAAAACATTCGCACATCTTTTGATCTGACAGGATGACTTAACAAATCGATTTACTGAAGAACACCTTCCTCCTGTGAGGCTGCTATAACAAACACAGGAGCACAGAAAGTAATGCTAAATAACTTCCTTGTTGATATGATGAAATCAAACAAGTTTTCACAATGCACTGAAAAATAAAAGCAGCATCTAAGTCCTAAATATCATTGTAACTGCTTCATCAGCGTTCCAAAATAACTTATAGGTTACAGGTTAATATTATAGGTTAATATAGGTAGTGATTAATGTTATGGGAATATAGAAAGAGATCTAATACTGCACCTTTTCCAAACACCCTAAATGAAATGGAAATGAAATCACTTTGAAGTTTCCTAGTACTATGGAACACTATTAACAGAGTTATAGCTTTCTTTACCATTTGATATATGCTGAAGTAATTTTAGATCACCTAGCTAACTCACAGGCATGCTGTCAAGCAGATAAATTTAATATCTCTTGAATTCAGTAGTGTCGTATTTGTAACTAATAAAATCACAGTATTTTCAACTGATAACTAGTTTTAACAGGATAAACAATCTATTGATACTTAATGCAGCTACAAGACTGATTTTATTGACATGAGCAACTCAGAAGTCCTGACTGGAAGTATTTCACTAACTGTTTTCTGGCCTCATTAAAAATTTGTTAAATTAAGAGCTCTCCTTGGAATAATTTCCCATAGAAAAGATTTTAAGCTCCGTTCTTGAGAACTCCATCAGCTCTCATCAGATATCAATATGAAATCAAGAGTTCTCTCTAATACTGAATGCTTTATGACCTTCACAGAAAGCAGCTGGTTTAACTTACTAAGAAATCCAGGAAAGAACTTACTATTCCCAGCAGCCCAGTCATGGCTGGCTAAAGGGACTACCATCATCAAAGGACCAGGGGTTTTCAACATAGAAGATTCCCAGTAGACAAACGCAAGGAAAAGAGTAAAGCATGGAAAAGCTATCAGCAAAACAGCACAGTAAAGCCGTGGCATAAGATGTAATGATAAGGTTTTGCACACCTTTTCTGAAGTCTAAGTAGATCTGACTTCAATAAATACTGAATTGAATGTTTCCTAAATACCTGTGGCTGCAAAACTGGAACTAAAATAGGTCCATATTTTCCTAGCAGATTCTTCTTTTTTCAACATGAACCACGGTTTGCGAGAGGTACGAGGATTTTACTTTCCTGTAGTTCTCACTGTGCTGCTGGGCACATCCAGAGTGCACACGCACATGGCATACATACATGTATTTCTCTAGAGGAAATTCTGGACAGAAACATGATAACCTTAGCCAAATTAGCCTTCCAGTAGAGGTTTGCAAGCAGTAGCTCGGAAAAAGCTAATGCATTTTACACCTTAATGTGAAAATTCTGAATAAAGGTAGTTTTGCCCTATGTCCACAATGTAAGACATAGGATTTATACCCTATGTGAAACAGGTCAGTTATGTGACATGTGCGTGCCTCATTGAAATTATAAGGCCTACATTTATCTTGTTCCTATTTTGTGTGCAAATATTTAGCCAATATTCAGGTGTTCTATCACCGTTTCAATTAAGATTGATACTACCTTCAATTAAGAATTATTTTAATGCAGCCCTATTTATTCAGGAGAATTGAGAGTAACACCCCAGGCAGAAAGAGTTCTTTTACTTGCAGACTGAAGCCCTTTCTAGACTGCTCTTCCCCCAAAAGCTGTTCTCCAAGCTTTTACTCACAGATACTGTAACTGCATCTGGATCTGCATCTTTCACCCCCTCTTACCTGTGCAGTCATACAGAGCTCATGACTCCACACTCTCACCAGCACCTGCTCCCTCTGGGTCCCCCAGCCTGCCAGGCCACACGTTCACTGCCCACTCAATCATCTTCCAGTTCTGTGTGGTGCCTTATTTTATTTTTCAAAAGATGAAAATTGCTTTTTGTACGTATCCTGAAATAAAAAGGAACCATAAAATCCACCAGCTTAGGAAGGTTTAATACAACTCGGTGCAATGCATTCTGCTCTGCCTTTGCACAAGCATGGGGTGCTGGGGCTGCAAACAAGGCCGTACATGTTTAGCAGCATTTGTGCAGTGCGCAGGCCTTTGAAATTCAGCCCAGGATGCGCAGCATCTGTTAAGATGCCATTATAAAAACTGGCAACTCTACAAGTCCAGGATTTGCTTTTTAAGTAGAAGTAATTTAACTATTCAATAAATAAGAATTCAGTAAGTGATTTTCTAATGCTCTCAGACCAAACGAGAAAGCAACAGACTCGAACATGTGCCAACCCCAGGTTTGGTCAGCCTTCCTGTGACCAATCCCACTGATCGCAGGAGGCAGGATTTTGCCCTTCATTACCCTTCTGAACAAACTATTTTAACTGCACAATTCTTTGCAGCTCTAAATTCTATTACCCTCTGGCTTTGGCTCTCTGGCCTCCTTGATATAAAAAAGTAGCCCCATTTTGTCTACTTACTTTCCAATTGCTGCCTGTACCGCACATAAAACAAACATCTTTCCACTCTCTTTACGCAGCCTGATGCACCCTTTCCCTAGGAGGCCACCATCCTCTGCAGATGTCTCCTGCAACCAGTCCCCACTGGTAAATGCTGCATCAACACTATACTTAAGCCTATCCTCCCTTTTCTCTCATTTTAAAATAGTTTCCTTCTTTCAGTCCTCCTGTCTGTGCTGACAGCCACCTTCCCCACACTTGGGCACAACTCCTCCGTCACCCGAGTCACACCATGCCTGGACCCGCAGTGATGAAACCTAGAGAATTCACTCGTACTGGCATACGCCACAGGGTGCAGTCTGACACAGTAATTAATCCTTTCCACCCCCAAAGGCCTGTTGTGTGGATTAACAAGCTAAATTTTATAAAACATCCAGAATGTTCAAAGGGCTATGTAAGTGCTAAGGATTTTTATTAGAGACTAAAGTGTTTTGAAGCATTCTCTAGTCATGTGATGCAGAAATAAAGCAGCAAATAAACCCACTCTTATTATGCCTATGCCCCAGAAATAAGCATCACTTCTTCTGGAGAACTAAGCAGCTACATTTTCTGGTTTATCCATCTGCACACTCTGTACCCATCAACGTAGTTTGACTATCTGAATCTAACATGCTCTGACTTGAAACATCCTGGTCTTCACAGAAGCTGTGCATTAACAATTCACATTCAGCTGCAACTTGAGTCATAACAATTGGTACTGACTAATCAGTACATTTATTTTTTCTAAAATTAATCATTTTAATAGGCATGAAACATTACTCAGACACACCATGTCCTTTTAGTGCATTTCTAAATACATTTCTTGTTTAGCTACTGTTTAAACCTTTGGTTGTAATAACATTTCTCACTGACATCTTCTTTTGCCACTGGAGAAAAGAGGATGTTCGGAGGACATACTGGGGGTTGGAAGCTCAAAGCTGGGAATAATTCTGGGGCGACACAGAAATGGTTGCAGCTTACCATCTCTGCCTTAATTTTTCTTTTATAAAAATGAGAATAGTTATACTGGCAATACAGGAGAGACTTTGGTGAATATTTGTAAGTGTTTGGAAAACCTGAAGCCTTCTGTAAAGGCAAATATTATTATGCAATGTATGTTACCGGCACAGCGTTCCCTTACGCTGCAGCACATGGAGGCATGCAAATTTGGAAGCATGCAAAATTTATCGGGTTAATCTTTGTATAGCAAAAACAAATCATAGGAAGAATGTTACCATGAAATCAGTTCAACTGCAATCCTATTAATCACTTAGTCTACTCTCACACTTACTTTATCAAGGTGACGCGATCAAATAATTAGATACTGGATGAGGACTTCAAAGACAGAGGCCATGCTTTTGCCACTGCCTACCTTGGGGAACTTGAAAAAGGTGCTTTCCCACTCTGCATAGCTGTTTCAATGTATAAAATGGAAATAACGATACTGATCTCCTTTGTGAAGAACTCTAAGAAAATGTCACAAAGATGAAGTAAGTATTATAACCGAATTCTCTTGAGTGGGTTCAGTTACAAACTCAGCCACTCCAAAACATCTCACATTTTTAAGCATCCTATGGTTCTGTTCAACATCAGCTCAGCATAAACACTCTCAAATATTCTCAAAATCAGCAGATGTACCTTTTTAAAATGAACAAATCCTACCACTTGCCATTTTAATTGTGTCCAGGGAACACAGCTCTTGACTGTAAAAATGCCAAAAGGTGAAAAGATAATGAATTGACTGTAACGTCTCTCGACACATACAAATGGAGGAAACTGAGGTCAGCACATGCTGCAAAACCATGACAGATTAACTCGAGAGGAGCACAAAGATGAGCCAGCACTAACAAACTGATTTATCTAGGGATTAGCCAGAGGTCATTCCTGCAATAGTCTACTAGAGCTTATTGCTTAGCTACCAACAAGACACCTCGCATGAACTCTAGCTTTCCATTATGATCAGGCTTAACCGTCCGGCTGCCTAAAAATAATCACTGCTTAAACAAGCAAGATCTTGATGTTATGTCAACTTGATTGCCATATCTGCTCTCTTATAACATCATTAAAAAGGCAGATCCAAAGTAGGATGGTTTCTTCTTATTCTCAAAATCATCTGCTTTCTCCAGAAAGGATGATTTCCCTTTCCATTCTAATTTTAACAACATAGCCCCCAAAAAACCACCTCTTTCCAAGATAAGTACTTCATTTCAAAAGCCATACGTCAAAGAATGCTGTTATATATTTGCACAGTGCCCACCACAGTAGGCTCTTATTCCATAACTAGATAGAGATTCATGACAAGTAGTTAATCATCCCTCTCTCAACTTTTGGCAGAAGAGAACAGCATATTCATTTATGAAATGCTGGGAGGCAAAGTAGCAGCTGATCAAATGTGCATTTTTACACAAGGACATCATCTTGGGATGCCTGGGATGACTGCACACTGTCAGTCAAGGTGCTTTCAAAACACCTACTCAACACTTCACCAACTTTTTTTTTTAAAAAAAGAAAGGAAAGTGATGTAAAAAATATCTTTTTTTTTTTTTTTTTTTTTTAACAGTTGAGAGCCACAAGACACATGCCACAAATCTGACAAAACAGGGAGGCAGTACCTGCTTATTAAAAATAATTTAATGAAAAAGATGCACACTAACATTGAATGAATCATCATGCTTTGTCCAAGCATTGGACATTGGCCTGCTGTACCTGTCATCAACCACAATAAAAATGGAAAAAACAGACCTAAGTGTTGATAAAAATACAGATTATCTTAATTATCTCAATAGATTCTTACTATACAGCAGAAGTGATCCCATGTATATGTTAGAACTTTATTCTCTAATAATGTTGGGAAATTGATAATCATAAGTCTCACATATAAACACAATCCTCCTTAACAATTTTGAGAGTATAATCATCAATATTTCCTCTTATCGCAAACCATACAGTTAAAAATAGAGTTTCTACTGATCATTACAAAGAAAGGAAGGCAGTACGAGCTGATGGTTATGATTCCTACTGAAGCTGTAATACTTCTGAAAGAAAATAAGAATCTGCCAACTGATGCTATGTGTCTGTTTTCATAGTTACCACAGAGAGGTAACTGTGAAGCCTAACCTTTTTTGTTGTTAACAATTTGCAAATGCTGACTTTTAATAGCAGTTTGCACTGCAGTTTGAAAAGTTCAATACACAAAAACACCAAAATCATAACATTGTCATTTATATATCTGAGGTTAAAAAAATAAAACCAGAAAAACCTAGTGCTTCAATAATAATTTATTTCCTTTTAAAGTGCTCATCTTCCTTAAATGTTGTCCCAAACCTGTTGAAGTCTGCTCAAAGGAACTAAGTTATATATGAAAGATACATACACACATCCACACCCTGGCTACATACAATCCAAAATGAATGAACAGAAACTGAAATACAAGGCTCAGGGACAAAGGCAAGTCCACTGTGTCTCATATAAACTTAATAATATACACTCAAACAGGTTGCCCAGAGAGGCTGTGGAGTCTCCTTCTCTGGAGATACTCAAAGCCCGCCTGGATGCAACCCTGTCTAACATGCTCTAGGTGACCCTGCTTGAGCAGGGAGGTTGGACTAGATGATCTCCAGAGGTCCCTGGCAACCTTGCCCATTCTGTGATTCTGTGATTCTGTTTGGCTAAGTCTTACAGAAGAGTAAGAACTATTCACATGGAGTCTTAAGAACAGTCTCAAATAATCCACAGTGCTATCCCATTATATTTTAATGTAACTGCTCAGGGACCGGGCTCTGGTGGACCCTGAGAAATATTTTGTTCACGTATTTCCCACCACCTTTCAGAGGCTGGGATCTGCTCACTCGTGAGAATGCAGAATGACTTCAGCTCCTTGAAATCTGGCAGATTATGTATCTGTGAGAAGATAGGGACATCTGAATTGAGGTCCCAGCCCTTCCCAAAAACATAATTGTGTTAAAATTGTTTTTACAGAGCCACAGCAGCCCTCAAAATACGAGGCATGAAACATTAAAGGCAGAAGGGGAGCTCTGTACTCTTTCTCTTCTTTCAGGCCCTCAGAGAAGAGCCCATCAGAGAGATCCTGCTTCCTTCTGTGGTGTCACACCAGCCGATCAATCATCTCCCTGCTTGGATGGGAAAAAGAGATAGGCACCTGAAATCTTTCTACATGCAGTCTGGACAATCATGCCACCCATCCCAGTGAAATTATCTCTAAGTATAAGGATTTGGGGTATAATCCTAAGTCTAATACAATTTTAATGTGATAAGTAGTTCATTGCTTATTTTCACTTATTTTGAGCAAAGCAAAGGAAAGGTGGGAGAAATGAAGCTGTTAGTCTGTGCAGAGAAACTATAGAGGAGAGAGAGAGAGAAAGAGAGAGGAGGGGAGAGAGAGAGAGAGAGGAAAAAGGCACAAAGCTATAGATGAGAGACGGAGACAGACAGAGAGAAAAGACCAACACGAGAGTAGCCCTAAAGAGTTGATGTGCACACTTTCTTGAGCTGAAAAAGACAGTAAGCTACTGAGCAAATAACAACCCATTATTTGATTGTCAATTGTCAGCAAAGAAGAGCTATATTCCTTTTGCTAATCCTCCACTGAAAACTGTCAACAGACTCCCGTGGAAAATATGAAGTAACAGAATCCTAAATGTGCACAACAGTCCACAGGTCATAAATACCCCCAAACTGGGCTCTCTTTACGCAGCAGGATTCATGTGCAAAAGGTAGCTTTACTTTTTTACACTAGCATGATGTCAAGCAGTTGTTGAACGTCACTTTTCCTCCAGAAGCCAGACGTGAGCTCTGTGCTTGAGCTAATTCTACCAGTCAGAATTTCCACACTGGAGGTTCCGAAGACACGATAGAAATACATAAAATTTACAGTTACCAGTTCTCCCGACTGCTGTCATGGAGCACCGGCTAAAGATGACCAGAGAAATCATTTAGTTATGACTAAACATCAGAAAGGAGTTTCTCAGCTACAGCAGGGACAGTAATGAAGCTGATAAGAACAAATTCTAAATCATTATAATACAAAATACCAAGAAGACATAAGGAGTAAGTACTTACAGGTGCCCACTAAAGCTTTATGGATAGCAACATCATGACTAATTATTCCAGATCACTTAAACATGGAGTTAGGAAAGATTAGAGACAATAGAAAAATAAATCTACTAATACGCCTATACTTGATGAGATTATTGCTATAACTACTTTCTGAATATTTAATGCAATTATCAAAGCTGCAATGAAATAGTCTCAGATGTAATCTGATTTTCCTTTTTAAATAACCAACTACAGAACTGTAAATCTGCACATCTTCTTTTAATTTTACAGTTCAGGAGTAAAAGGTGACTCATCCAGAACACAGAAAGTATCACTGATGTTAAAGAGAAGAAAAGCCATCTAAGGAATTGGGAACAGGATCAGAAGATATAATTCAATAAACAGAACCAGTAAGCCTGAACGCCAGAAAAAAATTCTTAAGAAAAATATCCACAAAATTAGAGACAGAGAGAAAAGAAAATAAGCATTAGGAATGTAAATGAACAATGAAATTGTTACTTCAGTGTTGAAGAACGGTGTTAGTTTTCATTGTGCGCTCAGATTTCATTCTGTACATATGAAAATACTGTCATCTATTCATAAAAGAGTAACAAATTGTTTATAACACATAATTTATTAAGGCTAAGGATTATTAAAGATCATTTCTAAGCTTCCTTAATTTCTCATCATTTGTTTTACAAATAAGAGTAGTAGAAGTTTCTTTTTAACTATTCACGAAAGTAGAATTGCTGGAAGAAGCACCTAGAGTTGAAGAGGAGGTAGTTAACGCAAAAAGGAAAAAACACAGCAGAAAGTCTAGTCAAAATCACAGCCCTCCAAGTGCTCCTCTGCTGTCACAGGGAGCAAACAGGAGCAAATGCAGATTGTGGCCGACAGCTAGCTCCCATGCACACGTTTCAGCTAGCAAGTGAACAGAACACAGGCAATCCAGCTCTGGGAAACTTCAACTCAGGCAAGAGGTCAGCCTATTTCAAACAGCAGTCAAAACAACCCGTGCCAGGAGATCCTCCTCCTGCCTCCTACTTATGCTGGTTAATACTAAGAACAAAGTTTCTGGGAACCTGAATTACATTCCTCACCAACACAGAACAGCAGGTCGCTGTGCCTCAGGTGTAAAAGTGGGCCAATAAATTCTTATTTCATAGAGTAGTTAGAAGGACTTGATTAATAGGACTTGATTAATAGGACTTGATTAATAAATAAAACAACAGTGATCTAAACTAAAGAAGCCACAATGCACTGTCATGATATACTGTTTTACCTTTACAGTCTCATACTAAACTTTGTCTTTTACTTAGCAGAAGGCAACTAAAGGAAAGACTCAGCATCTACTATACAATATGCAGGTGTAGAGTATTTTTGAAACAGTGGCTGTTCTGCAACTACCCTAAATCAAGAAATATTGCATTGTTATTTTGAAATGATCTACTATGTGGGTATGGAGCATTTTATTCATTTATTTTACTCTCATATGAATTCTTAAATGAACAGATAGCTAATTTCAAAGATGAATACTTTATTATTTTCAAACCATCTTCCTTTTGCCTCCCTCTCCTGCAGTACAGCTGCAGGCCACCACAATTAATTCAGAGATCAGTCTTTTTCCTGACTCACTTGACATGGGGTGTACTGCTACCAAGGAAAACTGTATCAGCAACTTCCAGCTAAACAGTGAGGACACTAGGAACCATTTTGTTAACCAAAGACCAGTCCCAATGACCAAACCTGAAGACTAATCCCAAAAAGAAAATGTTTCAGAAGTCTCTGACTGGCATGCTCTTGGAGTGAAGGGGAAGAACAGGTTCTAATAACCACTTTCCCTGGGTGATGAGTTCATTTTTATGCAATGTTAAAAAACCAAATATTTCCTGTGCAGTCCTTGCAGTGTCCTCAGAGAACTGTAATCATGGGTATCTGTTCTGTCTTCAAGCACTCTCTAGGCAATCAGTTCTTTCTTCTCTCATAATTCTACTCAGTAACAGTCAAGGGCAAATCACATTGCTCTTTCTTTACTGGTATGAGTAGGAGACTGTAACAGTAAGAACATTCACAAGCTATGTAATTGTTTTCTTTTGTCAGTATCTAATATAAATATGACATAGTTAAGAAACTCATATTTTTCTCTTTAAAAAGTCATTGATGGTTAGGAAGTATGTCCATATTTTGCCAATCAAATTAAAAATACATAATCCTATCTCTATAGGATTGGACTAATTTTAGACTTAAATTTTGAAGAATAAATGAGGTCTTTTCTGTTACCTGTCGGCAGACATAGTCTTTACGGTGTTCATTATGTTACAGTGTTTGCTACTTTGAGGCTGCTTATCCTCTTGTGAAATTTACTGATACACTGGATAAGACAGATACGGAAAAATATTTCAAAAGTTATAAATAAAAGTCAGCTGGTCGGAAATTTTTCATCTTGTTCTTTTTAGAAAAACAAGGAATACAAGCCTCACGCGTCCTACAAACCTGGCCATCTGTTTATACGCTTCTTCAGCCACTGCAAAGATATGCGGATCCATATCCCCCATATTTTGGCCACTGTAGGCATTGATGATATCTTCGCCATAGATAGGCAGTTGTTCATAAGGATTTATGGCCACTAAGACAATACCTACAAAGCAAATGAAACAAAGGATGTTATTAACACTTGTCTTAAAACAAAACAAAAATGGTTTTAACAACAACTATCTTTTGCTCTTTCTAAAAACACTAACTGTAGTAGAATATGGACCTGACATTGACTTCAACAGATACTTAGCCTGACCTCAAAAATGCATACAAAAAGTGTAAGAAGAGTTTACTTGTACCTTATTATAGGAAACATACCAGGGACAACTTTTTACTTCATCTCTTCCTCTCTCTTTTCTCAAGCTGGCAGGCACGAAAAAATATAACCGGATTTAGAGTGCATCTGCTTGAAACACAGCCAGCTCAGTGCAGTAAACTGATAAATGGGCACTGTGTTTCCCCATATTCTACTTTATGGCTACTTGGATTTGAAAATTGTAACTACCACAAGATTTTGCTGACTGTCAGTTTGATTAAGTATGTTAACCATGCTGTGGCCAGGACTAACATTTTCACTATACCTTTTCATTACAAATCATCATACGATCATGGTTTAGAATTTAGATTCAAAGGTAACTCTGGAGATCACGTAGTCCAACATCCTGCTCAAAGGAGGGCTGAACAGTGACCTCTTACAAGGGACCAAAAAATAAATGTAGACATCTTTCACAGGACTGACACAGAGGTACATAGCCATATAAACTAATGAAGTATTTACACTTCCAAAAGGCATCGTAAAACCCTCATCTCCCATCTTCCAAATTTTCCATCCCAATTTAATACATATCTGCCTTTCTTTACAGCACTCTTCACTACAACATTTCCAAACTTATTGCATCCTTCTGCCCTCCCCACACAGACTCCCTCTAGTTCCCTCCTGTTTCACAGGAAGACATAGCCTTACTCAGCACATCTTTCCTATCTGCAAAGTGAGATTTCAGATGCTTTTCGTCCAACTTTCTTTTACGTGAGAAAAGAGGATTGCTCTGCCACCGGAGGGTTTGAACAAAGGCAACTAATAGCCTGCTCTTCTGCTGCATTTGCGATGGGTAGGGAACACTTATTTGCTCCCTGTAGAGGTGAAAACATTGACCACTGCCACATGAGCCCCAGCTGTGTCAGGCAACCTGTGCTCTCCTGACATGGCAAATCCTCCTTGCTTTGACAATGTGATTTTTTTTTTTGGGGGGGGGCAGGAGGAAATCAATTTTAACTGTGGCCATCAAATAAATTGATTTTCTTCTTACATATATATTTCAGCATCTGAAAGTGACAGCATAGGTGCAAGGGGCTGTATGATGACTGCAGCAAGCATAGTATAAACACTTCTCGAACTAACCAGTCACTGATGAACTCGCACTGAAAACATTTCCATAGCCCTCAATACATTTCCTCAAATTCACCACCCACACACACGCTTCCTGAGTGCAGCTGGTCTGCGCAGATTCCAGTGTTTTCATTTATATTTAGGAAATTTTCCATGCAAAAGCAGAGAAGGGAAGTGAAAGCACCTATAATGTGGCTCTGCTGCTGTGAATATCGTCCCAGTTTTAAATCCCATCATGCATTTATAAATGAAGCAAACATGATAGCAAAAACATTAAACAACAGAATACCTTTCAAGAAAAGATCTGAGAGACACTGATCTATTTCCACAAATGTATTGCAAGTTACATGTCTAGACACACCTATCTAGCTAGACTCAGTGTTTTTCCATCAGCCATGACTTCACTGAAATGACTCAGGGATGCAAGTCAAAAGTGTCTGTAAAAAATTATGCCAAGTTCAAATGCTTTAATGATGAGCCAAAAAATAAAGCAGGCAGGGAGGGAGGAATAAAGGACCTCAGTACTAGCAAAGTTATGGAACGGTTTGAGTTTCAGTTTTGAACATCTGTACTTTGAAATTATGAGTAAGTATATATAAAGGTAAAGTTTTCTTCAAAGAACATTCCAGTGACCATCAGATGCACTGAAAAATAAGCAATCTGGGATTTTCGAGACAGTCAGCAGTGGGTTAGACTGGGGCAGCTGAACCAACACTTTCCCATGCCTGCTTGGGAAAGGTTGCACACCTTTGACCGGGCCCACGGTGCGCAGACCTGCTCCTGCACAGCGGCAAGTTGCATCCCAGCACAGCACAGGTAACCACCACCAGCGCTGCAGAGAACAGAGCAGCCAGCCTGGGAGAGTCACCAAACCAGTCATCCCAGGCTGATCTGCCACAAATTCATGCTAATACCCTCAATTAGACTGAAGTACAAAGATGGAACAGTAGATATGAAGGATGAGGACTGGGTGCAATAATAAAACTAGGTGGGATAATGAAATTAGTCTGGATTGCCAGAGGGGATACAAACTAGGACGAATGCACATTGGCAATACTTTCCAGAGGACAGCGCCAGGACATGTCCACAGCATGGTCGCCTGTTCTGTAAAACCAAATGGACCCATGCAAACCGCAATACAGCTACAGCACAACTAGTTCTACAGTGAAAAACCTGGGGACAAACCCAGGTCTCACTAACACTTCAGAGTGGCACAGGAAGCTCAGCTGCTTACTTGTTTTTGGGGCAGCAATGCACGTATGTTCACCTCACTGCAAGCTTTCACTGTCTCTTGGAGATGGCAGGTATAATCCAGGGATCTAAGACACCTTCATAAATTGGCACCAGACCCCTTGTACCTTCCTCCCGCTGCTGCGAAGGACAGCAGAGCATAGCCCTATGTAATAGAGAAGATGGTATCCCAAGGCTCCTGTGCTGCTACCAATAGGAATTAAGGGAAATTACCTGGCATGAAACAAACACTGAGAAGCACCTTTGGATCCTGAGGGTCCTTGGGGATTTGCCAGTATATAGAAATACACAGAAAAAATGCTTACTCTCTTATTTCTCTTCAACATACTTCAGTAGCATGGACACCCACATCTCCTCGGGGATAGGCCCCTCTGAGCGCTGAACAAGAACCATGTTCCAATTCCTAATTCCATCAATAAAGTACCATTGCGAAACAAAATGAAATTTTTATCTGTTCTTAATCCAAGGCATTTTAATGGCTTCACAAGAGAAGAAATTAAAAGGCTTACATTCTGGTGTTTGCTTAAAGGATCTGGATCAAAGCAGCATTTTCTATACCAGATATCCCAAGGGAGTTGTGACTGCACACACCTTATACAGAGCAGTGCTGAGAAGCTGGACTGATTAGCTCCATCAGAGCTCTGTGCTTATTCAGTGGTACTTTCTGTACCACCTGAGTGTTTTCAGTGCCTCTGTGCAGCATAGCTTATTACCAAAGCAAGCACACCACAACCCATCAGAGAAAAGTGTGCCTTCGCCACTGATCACTATGATGCACAGACTCTCTTAAAGCCTCTGAGTCTGGCGAGTCTAATCAAAGAGACATTAAAAGTGCAAAATTTCAGACAATTCCCTTGTGCTTTTGGCTGTTTTGGCAAGCATAATTCCTTAAACTGCAAATAAGCAGCCCCATGACAAGTGTCCAGCATATTAAATCACTTAACTTCAGTAGCGATTTTTAAAATCAACAAGCAAATAATTATCATCCAGAAATATCCAAAAGATATAAATTAGGAATTATATGTTTTCTATTGTACATTTAAATCAATCTATCTCACAGGGACATAATTCAGAATAATTTATATTAAATTTTTATTCCTACTAAATCACATTGGATTTTTCATAAGAAATATCATGGCCCTTCTCAAATTAGATTCATGTGTGTTTTTATTTTACAGAATTACATTAAACTGAACTCCTTAGTTACTCTTTTGGCTATTCTTATGTACACCCGAAATAAGAAGCACCAATTCTTTCATCATGAAGATCCTGAAGAATCTGCAGACAAGCTGAATATTAAAATAAATAATTTGTTAATTTAAATTAAAGCTTGCCCTCTTGCATAACAGGTAGTATTTTATACATCTGAACTAAACAGCAATATTCACTGAGTTTTGATTTTAGCCACAATAGTTTTTTCATGTAAACATTCAAATTTTCCTTTGTAACCTTTCAACTTACTTCATTAATTCCTCATTTCACATTCTCAGCAGTAAAATAGAACTGTGAAATCACCCCAGGATTCAGGTGAAAGGCTGAATTGAAATTAGGAAATCAGGAGTTCTTCTCTTTAAGAATTCAGATGACCTCAAAGTGAAATTTTGAAGAATTTAATATTCTTTTGACATATTACTATACAGGCAGAACAGTTGACTTAATTTCTAAGGCTGTGGACATGCTTCCATCCCCTATTTACTTCTACTGGTTGAGAATAACGTTTCCTATAATTTTCTTGGTGGATGAAAGCTTTTCTTAATCTCCTTCAGGCTAAATCAATTGGGTTAATTTAAATCACCTTCACCAGGTATATGAACTAGCCACTGTTGTCTGAAGTAGATTAAGGCGGCACATACAATTCCATCCACGGGCAGAGCTCTAAGGCAACAAGCTTTGGTGGAGAGGAAGTAACAAAACACTTTGGATGAAAACTGATAGTGTGATTTGAAAAATATATGTCCACAGCCAAAGGATTAGGTTCCTAAAAGCCAACATACCACAGTTACTTAATTTACTTATAACATAAGGTATATATGCCTATACCCCAAGCTAATATATCCTCACCATAATGTATTCCTCAGTTCAACCATTAGTATTAAACTTCACTCACCTGTGCTTTCACCACCTGGAACTCCAAACTACTTAATCCACACGTTTCTAATAAATCTAGCATGCATTTCTGAGAATTCTCATTTGAGTCTTGTTTGGAAGCAGAGAGGCTTGTCAAACTCAACAATCCCAGACTCTCTGACAAATCACTGAACTCCAGAAACAGTTAAAGGCCTTCCAGCCATTTGGCTGCATAAAATCAGCCAAACCATCAACAAAAGCACTAGGAAAACCATGAAAACAACAAGTTTTCGAAAACGCAGCAAAACAAAACTAGCAGACAACACATTCCTTTTGAAAACCTCTTAAACGATGCTACACAATCCGCATTTGTAAGCAAATCAAACATAAGGCTGTCTTATGGGATGGTTATCGTTGTACTAACAGACACCGTACCACTAATGTCAGTACAGACTGAGAGCCATTTACAAGTTGAGACCATGAGACTCTAGCTACACACATGCTCTTTTACAGAAAGTTCCCCCATCACAAGCTTTGTCATGGAGGCATTAGGGACAGAAATATAGATGGTATCTAAACTTGTAGAACTGAGAAGAATTCCCTGCTCTGGGATGAAAACATGCACCTTTAGCAACGGCTGCTCAGAAAGCCCGTGGTATCTCCACTCACAGAAATGCTCAAAATTAGACTGGACAAATTCGTGCATAATCTGATCTAGCTAGACCAGTTCTGAGCAGGGAGCTGGACTAAAGACCTCCAGAGGTTCCTTCTGACCTAAATTACTTTGTGCCTTTAGTCACACTCTGACTGCATGACAGGATGAGACATGACAGGATGAGATGTGGGTGTGAATCACTCTCACGCCTAGGGTGAAGAAGGCTGGCTACAAGCAGAGGGAAGCAAAGTTTGACCAAGTCCCCTGTGGTCTGGACACAGAGAGCAGGACTACGGAGTAGGTGCACTCTGCTGGGCATCCACAGATTAGGAATCACCAGGCTGAGCAAAGGTGGTGGTGCATTATTAGTGCCTGCAGTCTGCTCATCACTTCATGTTTAACATGCTGGTTGCCCTCACCCTCCATATCCATCGCCATAGGTGCAGCTACAACAGCAACCTGGACAGAGAAAAAGCTGATTCTTGGCATGCTCTGTAGGCAGACCAGAACAGGACAGGACATGACAGGGCTTTCAGCAACAAAACACAAAGTCTTACTTCAGATATCTGCAACCATGATCAGCTGATATCTGCCAGGGGCCATCCTGAAACATGATGAGTTCCCCAGCCTCGTGACAATCTAACCTAGATTTTGCAAAGCAGTGCAAAGTGCAATGAAAATATAAGCAGCAAATCTAATAACTAAGTCTAATAACTAAATCTAATATATGATGATATCAGGAAGGCCAGGTATATGCCGGGATGCCATATCAAGAACTGAAACTGTCCTACAAAAGTCTGACTAGAGACAGTCTAAATTGAAAAAGTTAAAATTGTATATTTAGAAAGAAATCTTGAAATATATTTTCTGTTGTTATTACCTGGGCTACAAGGAGTACAGAAAAATAATTTGATTACATGCAACAGGAGAATGTGTCTTTGTTTTAATCCAAAAGTTATCGGAAGGGAATGTTCAATATCTGTTTTCCATCATCATATTTTGTTTTACTTTTACTCAGCTTATGTAAAAAATCCACTAATGAGTTAAATTTTGTTTCTTCTGCACTAGCACAATATCCAAAGTATAGATAAACCAAAGGAATATTTAAAAATCAACAAAGATATTTTATATTGAAAGGTTATATAAAGGTTAACCATGTGTTTTGACTAAACACTAAGATTTTTTTTTAAAAAAAAAAAATGCACAAAGAGCCTAGAAGCATGAAATCTAAATTTTAAGCCTAAACTGTCTCACTATGTTTCCTTAAAATAGACCACTCAGCTGCAATTTTTAAACTATGATGAAATGATCAGTAATTTCCTCCCATTTTGGCCAGCTGAAAATATCACAGGCAATTATAGCTTTGCATAACCTCTACTGCTGGTTAAATGGCATTTTTAAAACCAGCATTGTTCATAATTGTGAATGGACAAGCCCTGCCTCACACACTATTGTATATTCGCTCCTATAGTTCTACTGAATGGAAAACAGAAAAAGTAAAATAAATTGGTATCTTCTGTACAGAGATACAGGATCTCAATACAGAGGTAGGTAATCATAGGTGGGAAGTAATAAATCCATCAGAGAAGCTAAGCTCCTACATTTGCACCATGTGAAGCTCTCCTCCGGCTAACACTCAGCTGAGCATGTTGAAGGGACCAACCATCAGCAAGCTAAGATTGCTGAATACCCATTTTATAAATAGACTTCTTTGGGAAGCTAGAGGACATAAAGCAAAGTCACTTTTCTCTGAACTGTAATACTTTCAAGTCTGTTCAATGCAATTGATGACCACAAACACAGGGCCTTTTACAAGAATACCCCAATGTGCCATGTCATTAAGATACTTAAGTTAAAAGCACACATACCAATAATCAACTTTTTTTTCTTGTCATCTATGGCATTCTCTATGAAGATTATACTCTATGGGATAAAAAGACAGTACTTACCACAATAGGTATAAATTAGTTTAGAGTCTATAAATCGAACTTTGAGGTTGTGTAAAACAGCAGGTTCATGGAGATAACTAAGTGCTGTGAGGTCATTTTCACCAACAAGTATGTCAGGATTTCGCAAGGGAGGGAGTTCCTTGGTCTTCGGATCTAGGCAATATTCTAAATCCTGAAAAATAAATGGAAACATATGTTGAAAGAACTCAGTTTTGTAGGCTTTCTCATTCAGCCTCTCTGACTATTCTTCCTCAGTGAAGAATATATTCCTAAGACACAAAAACCACAATACAACGTTTAAGTCAACAAGTGTTTTGACTTAGCACTGCTTTCCCCAAAAACATCATTAAAATTTTTCCCCAAAGCATTTTCTATATGCAATGTAGAAACAAAGGGATATCATCTTATTAAAAACATTACTTAAACAAATCTCTTGTTTTGGCTACCAAAAATTATTTTAAAATAAACTGAAATATGTTATATCATATATATATCTTTCATGTTATTTTCTTCTTGAGCAGAACAAAGTTCAATCAATTTAGTGAGCTTCATATGAAGATATGAGAATGTTGGCAGAACACTAAGAACGTATAAAATGAAAAAATGCCTAAAAATAAATGGAAATTAACGCAGCTATAAAGTTATTTATACTTAGATGTTTTGTTTGCATCTGTTCATAGACCTAACAATACTTCCATTTAGCTGATATTTTCTTGTCTCAGAACAGTATGATTCAACTGCCAAACAGCCCTGTTGTACTATATGTAATATCCAAGTGTGTAACATCACCATATATCCTGGAACATGCATGGGGAAAATTAATCTTGTCAGATTATAAAGGTTGTACTCAGCTTGCACTATAAGGGTTGTGACAGATTCAAAGACTGAAATTATTCAAGTAAAATATTTTATTTAGAAACCATTTCTATATGTAATCTGTTAATTTCTACCTCATTACTATGTATACCACTGCATAAAAGCAGCATCTAAGCGGCTCACTGATAAGAAGTAAAGAAATAAAAAGGAAAAAAAAAGAAAAAAGAGACCTAATACAGTATATCTTCATTTTCCATCTATGAAGATCTAAGTGATCACCATCATTACATACTGAAATTAAAAAATCATTTCAATGGCATAAATAAAAGTTATCATGCCTTCGCCGCAAGGATTTAACTTTTTGATGTAAAGATGTCATCATTTCTTTACATAGTATGCAATATCATTTTCAGAATATTCTTAATCCTTGCTCCTTTTTATCTTTACTAATCTTGTGATGGTTATGCTTGAATTAAAAGTCACAGTTCTTTTTCTGCAACACTATTGTCCTAGCAGCCCACTGGGATATCAAACCAGGGTTACAGATTTAGCAGCATAAACAAAAAAAAGATGATCCAGCTAAACACAAGGAGCAGCAGGATAAAAGCAATAAAGAATAGTACATTTAAAAATCAGATTAAATGGATTTTTGCAAAAAAAACAGAAAATTTTATCACACACAAAAATAGTACTCAAAGTCTGTGGGCAAGAATAACTGCACTTACATAAATACAGAGATATTTTGACAACACAGCTTTTTGTGTTAGACAAACCAGGTTTCAGCACGACCAAGAACAATCAGCTTGCAAATAATGTGTTGACCTACCTTGCCCTCTTCAAGTCGAAGCTGGAGAACTTTATCTCCAGGTTTATAATCTTTGAGAAGTTCTGCTGATTTCCAGACCTCCTCTGGATCAGGGATCCAAACCCTGGCATACTGCAATATGAAGACAATAGCAAAAGGTAAGTGACTTTTTGTTGCAATGTAGTTGAATCTTCAATATATATGACACAAAAAACTTTTTTTAAACGTATATTTTTGTAACAGCCAAAACATTAAGCAATAGAGAAAAATTTATCAGAATGTCTGTGGTGTATAAGCTGTTCTATTGGTTGATAAAAGCCTGCATATAAGCTTAATTTTATTTCCTATTCAGAAAGAAAAGGGCATTTCACAGGCAAAATAGTGCTCCAAGATACATATTCAATGCTGAAAATCTAAAAAGAAAAATATCTGTTTTCAGAGATATCAAAAATTTGGCTACAAAAAAAAATTAATTAAGGTGACTCTTCTGAGACTTACTCTATCTGAGTAGGTTCTAAGTGCATTTGCAACATATACATTAAAAATGTTGCCATGTAATGTTAAAAGAACACTTAGGCACATCTATGTTAATTCAGACAAAGCTACCTGACCTCAAGTATTGAAAGCTCTTTCTTTCATATTTGCAAAATATAGAAAAAGTTTAGAAAGGATTATCTCTATAATGCCAAAATAAAATAAATTAAAAAAAAAAAAAAAAAAAAAAGAGAAAGAAAGATCTTGTTTAAAAGGTCTCCAAATAATCGAAAAGAAAAATCTGCAAGTCCAGTGAAGGATCATTTTCATTCACACCAAAGGGCTTGATCTTTGTCTTTAGGAAGTGTCACATGCGTGCTGCACTCAAGCAACTGCCTAGCTGTCTTCTCCAATGTTAAGTCATAGCAATGTCATGAGGAAGAAGGAAGGCTCATGTGGATGGCTTCCTTCTGGTCTGAATTGACTCAACTACCTCTAATGATAGTGTTGAGATAAAACCTTGAATACTGAAGGAAAAAAAAAAAAAGCAAACTAAAGAAGCTTATTTTTCTAATTTTAGATTTTAGAACATTCACAAGGGGAAAAAAAAAAAAAAACAGGTTTTATGTTTCAAGTTAGGTATTCTTTGGACCAGCAACCCACAAGATGTTTCCTTTGCTTCAGATCATGCATGATCACATGAAGCTGCCACATGCCACGGATCCACCACTGCTGATTCCACATTCGTATTTCCAATTCCGCATCACACGTAGCGGTTCGGAGAAGAAAGGAAAACCTGGAGCATGCAACACCCCGTGGCACATATGATGGAAAGAACCGTTCTGCACTACGCAACAGCTTTCATTGCTCATATGAACAACTTATTTTTCCCCCCTTAATGTCAGAAAGGGATATTATGAGTATTCACCCTAATCACAGGTGTTGGTGCAGGTCTAGTAACTTCACTCACTAATCATAAAATTCAAGTTCGATAAAGTAGTTGACGTAGAAGTAAAGATATGCCCAAACACAAGGACCAAACTACATTTCTTAATAAGACATTCCAGTGATTTAATTACCCCAAATCATTAAAACGTCAATCCTCTTTAATTTTAATTCCAGGATTCAGCACCTGGATCAGTGTCCACTGAATTAAGGAACCTCATGTAAACTGTTTTTCTTCTCCAGTGTACACTGTTGAGTTTCTCTGACTATATGTATATACTTGTATATATATACATATACACACACGTATAATTTTAGCATTTTCTTGAACTGGCGGCGGTAACTTTGAACCGAACAGAACACTCAGGGCAAACACCCCCGTTCCGGATGGAAGCAGAGAGGCCGCCGGCGGCTCCCCTCGGGGAGGCGGGAGCGCGGGAGCGCGCCGGGCGCCCGCCGGGGCCGAGCGCGCCCGCCGCAGCGCCCGGCCCCCGCAGCACCCCCGACCACCTGCAACCTGCACCAGGCGCCTCCCAGAGCCCCAAAAAGCTGCAACGGCAGTGTGGGCAGGGAGCGAACAGCAGAGATCAACCACCCCCGCCATACCCAACGCCTCTGAGATTGCAGGATATATATTAAATAAAACACCCTCCGGATCATAAGCAGCAGACCTCTGTAATATGGGGTAAGAAGGGCAAACAAACCCGGCCCTGCCAGCGTGACTTGGAGAGAGGAATGCCCTCCTGGCCCCAAATCTGACAACAAGTTTAACCTGGAGCATTCGCACAAGCCTGCTGCACAAAGGCAATAATCTCCCTAAGTTTTGGAAAAATGACAAAGTATAACCTACACTGCACTAAAAAACTCTTCTTAAAAACACAGAAGAATTTCGGAGAGTATTTTTCCTTTCAATCACCAAATCCAAACAGCCAATAATCACTACCCAAGTCTCTCCAAACCATGATAACAGCTTAAGAATTACAGATTTAAAAACTGTGACTGGCTCTAGCCTACCCTGAAAGGCATTCAAATATTTCCGAAAGAATCCACATCCACAATCAGCTCCAAAAACTGGAAAATTTAGGGACCTGAACTGGACTCACTTTCTGCAAGGTTACTAAGGCTTTGGGGAGTTTCCTTTAAAAGAATATTTTCTAACTGATAGGCTACCGTTTTGTCAAATAGCAATTTTTTTTCCCCTCTCGAAATAACCTAGGATGCACTTAAGAAAATAAAGACAAGGAACATGGTGCCCTACAAGAGAACAACAACACGTGGAAGCCCACGAGAGCCTGAGCGCGAAAAGCAGCACAGCACACGGGGCAGAGGCAGCTGCGGCAGCTCCCTTTCGACTGAGCGGTCCTTTAACACCCGGGCACAGAGACGAATAACTGGGGGGGGGGGGAAATGCAGCAAAAGTCACTGGATGGCCTTCCTAATAGCTGCTTCTTAAAATCCCAAATGACATCTTGCCTGTTTTCCCAAAATGTTTATAATCAATGGAGGAAACTGTCACAAGAAAACAGGTAAGAAATTTCAGATATTTCAGCAAGCAGTTTGCTTCAGGTATTTGGAGAGTCTAGCAAGCGTCTTTAGTTCTCCTACTGTTTAGCAACTAAAGAAGCAATTTCCTTCGAGAAGATGGGAAAAATGCATACACGCCTACTCCTATATCAGACAGACAACCCCACTAATATAAGTTTAACAAAAGTTTCTAAATTTGGTCTTATCAATATGACAACAGACAGGAGGGGTAAGCCCCTCCACTGATGTCAGTGGAGTGGGACTAGGCCATTCCATTGGAACAACAGAGAAAATATATATTAAAACAAACAAACACACTAAGAATGACCAAAAATGTTTCTTTTTACTTGATCCACAGAAACACTATTAATGGTAAATCCCCCTGTTCTGACATCAACTGCTGCATTTCTTCCCAGTTCACCTCTGACAATGTGCCACAAATTAACTGCCATAAATTAATAAATAAGGTCTTTAAAACACATTAAATAGTTCTGAATATTAACGTATTTGTTAACAATATCAAAAAGTTCTTTATCATTTTAAAATAGAAGCAGTCACACATTTTAAGACACGAAGTGTGAGCTAAGTGGCTAAAGGAACTAGATTCTTTTGGATCTTCATACAATTCAGCTGTATTAGGACAGATATACAATCACACTTTGCTCATAAAAGCAATTTTTGTAAACCAGTACAGATATACTACAGGTTTTCAAAAATAGAATAGTTATATTTTTGAGTGAAGCCAGAGATCATGGTTATCTCATGTTAAAGAATAACTTGACTGTATGCAAACTTACGTAGTTGCTTATACCACTGCAGGTACTTGCAAATATGTACATATGAAAACAGCTCTTGAGTAACCCTAGGCAAAGGCTATGGTATTTTTAATACGTGAAAGCTTCTGAACTGATGCTCCTGCTGCTTTTGGAGAGTGCTCAGCTTGTCCCACACTCAGGGCCTTGCAAACAAAACAGCTGCTTGGTTTTATAGGTGCTGTCATGTTGCAAAACATCCTCAGACATGAATCCCAACAAAAACAAGGCAGAGGATCAGCCTTAGGGCAAAAGCAGCTGATATTTTCCTCGTCTCTACGTAAGAGGCTAGAACCCTAATCAGAGGGGGGGCTGCCTTTGCTGCTCTCCCTCGAGCAGATGGTACGGGCTCATTTCCAAAGTCCTGAGCTGCGCTGCCCAGGATGCGATGCCGGAGAGGAGGAGAAGCTTATGCTACACAAGCCAGTGAGCCATCGATCCACAGCCTTTTTGAAACAAGGTAAGTTAGACAAGTTATTCAGCAAACAGGCTGGAACTGCTCTCCTTAACTCTCTCTAAGCCTAACTTTATAAATGGCAACCTCAATTCACTTACATTTGAAAAAGTCACTTGAGAGTTTTGTTTTCTTAACTTGAAGATTGTTGACAGAGCTCCAGAGGGAAATGGCACATCATACTTTGATGGAAAAAAATCTTCATTTTTGCCAGATTAATAAATTCAAGTCATTTTTCCTACTCTTCTGATAAAGTTAGTTCATCATTTTTCTTATGTGTCTAAAACAAGTCAGTCAGTCATCTCATTTTAAAGGACTCCTAAAGGACAGCATGCACGGAGATCTAGTCCAGGCTATTCTCGTGCAAAATACAATTAATTCACATAACACACTTAGTTCACAAGCAAACAATAAAGGTTCAGCATTCTTGAGGCTTTGATCAGATCTGTAACCAACCTTCCCATCACCGGTTGAGGCACAGGCATGAGGCAAGGATGCAGTGAAAGGTCTGTGAGGTCCTTCTGCAGCATGCCTTGACTCGCACTACCACAACAATGTGAAGATGGTTCCTGTCGTTCCTACACTCTAAATACAAACCATCTAAAAACACCACGAGCATGGGTAGCTGGATACGTAAAGAATACTACATAAAAGATACAACCCTTTCATGAACCATGATATCACAGTGTTGGCCTTTATCCACAGAATTAAGGTTATTCTTTCAGCCAACATCCAGGTAAGTGCTCAGGTAAGACTTGTGCGGAATTTTACCCTTCAGTAAAACCAAGGAAAAGGGTGCATCCTTTTTTGCATCCAAAAGTGACTGGAGAGGCAACTTAATGATAAAATAAAGCTGAAAATATATTTTGGCTGACCAGATTTCATTAAACACCTGTTGGGCTGTGCACAGAACATGGAGTTAGCAAAATCTTGTTTTATCCTTACTTTTGCCGTTCTCTTTGTTGGCTCAGCTAAGTCATTTCCCTAACCAATGTGCCTGACTGCTGAAACAGGGATAAGAACAATGGTTACAGACATGAAAAGCAGTAGATTATGTTGATTATATTGCTTAGAAGGACACCAAAGAAAATAACAACCAGGCCATAAAAAAGAGGAAATCATTCTCCTCTAAAAATGTTGATTCTGAACCTATACAGTGTGTATTTACTTCAGTTACTGGTAGGCAAGTAGAAGTTTGTCCAAGTTAGAAGGCAATGACTAACACACCACTGAAATCAGTATCCACAAACTGTTTCAAAGTAACTAGAAAGTATTTGTCAAAGCATGGCATTTGACAGCAGAGAAAATTTGGTCATGCAGCTTAATCACTTAATCTTACACAACTTATTTTTGTATTACGTGTTCTGTCTCAATAAATGCTGAAGCTTGCTTTTTTCTTTCTTTCTTTCTTTTCTTCTTATTAACCTGGTTTTCTAACTATCTCGATGACAACCTCCCATTCAGTGGGTTTTTTTTTTTTTTTTTTTTTTTTTTTGAAAAACAAAACTTTGGATTGCCTTTTCATTGCAAGACAGGAAACAACAAAACAGGTCCACCAAAGATAAGCTCTTCAGCTCTTCTGGAAGGAAACCTGACAAGTATTTAACAGCACACAGCACCAGCACTTCACCAAAGGAGAGAAACGCTCCACCTGGCTTGCGATTGCTAGGGAGAGTCAGAGCAGGGCTGCAATTACACAAGCTGGGAAGTATCCAGGACATCAAATTAACATTTCTAACTCTTGCAAAAAAATTATGGCATTTTTAATTATCCAGCTTTAATATCTCATTTGAAATATTTTCAACTCTGGCTGAGTGCCAGTGGCAGTAGCCGAGTTCAAGACAGCAGCTCCTGGCTGCAGTTTTTGTTTCTCCCAAACGCAAGTGCACTCTTCCCCATTCGAAGGGAGCACTTAGTGCTATTCCTGGAGTTTCAGCATTTAATGCAAGTATTACTGCATAGCCAATGGGGGTTTTAATATTACACCTTCCCCTTATTTCAGGTATATTCTAAGTCTACTATGGGGGCATTCCATCAACTAGGCTAATTTAAGCAGAGCCAAACCAATGATTGCAAAAACCTTTCAAGAATAAAAAGGAAGGAAAAAATAAATGAAAAGATAAAATTAACAGAAGTAAAAATGGCCTGAAATGTGCCTGTACTTCAAACTTCACAAAACATCTGGGATATTTCTGAAGAACAGTGTGCAAGATAAATTTACAAGGGCTTAGATCAATGGCTTTCACCCTTGATATACTGCAGCCTTTAAAGCACTCCCACCAGCTCCATCTAGAAAGCTCCTGAACTGAAAAGCTTATGCCATATATGTAAACCAATTCTCTCTACCAAGTGAAAGGAGAAAAATAATGAAATAAGGATTGAAAAATTCACTTCCTTTGCTTTCAGTACAAAATACCTGATGCTTCTGTGCCTGGTCTTTCTTACTGCTCACCAGATGATAATGCTAGCCCTTAAGAACGTATTTTATACAATGACAAGAAATGTTCATTTCTGTAGTAAATATGCTTTTCTTTGAGCTTTAGTAGATTCATGCTACTGTTTTTAATACAGAAGTTCTGTATTACTTTTGGATGCATACCCTCCTCACCACTCACTGAAAGGTAAGGATGATGATGAATTATTTGATAATTGGAAGATTCAAAAAACTACTCTTCAACATGTGTTGCTGCAATTCATACAGCGCTGCATACACAAGTAACGGAGGCCAATAAAAATTCAGCAGAGTAGCTCTGAAATTAGTTGCAGAAAACATAGCTTGGTCACTTGGATTATTTAAGTACTGTTTCTCCAGTAAAATCTCTGAAGGGAGATTTCCAGCTGATAAATCACTGTCAATACTGGAGAACAGGAGAAAAGACTGAACCACAAACATGGGGAATAAAACGTATGCGATGACATTAATCTATCTATTCATATTTAGCTTCAAAAGGACTAACAGCTCATCAGCTACCACATAATACTTGGAATAGTAGTCTTGAACCACCGTATATGCAACATATTTATAATGCCGGATTTTGACATTTAGGGAGTTAGGAGTTTCCTACCTTTTCTTATTTCATGACTTAAGATGACTCCCTCTACCCCACTTTCCAAAATTAGGCTGGACTAACATCACACAATCTTGCTTCTTTCAAATCTGGCAACACCTTCTATATTATGGCCCTGTTTTAAAAGCCAAAAAATAAAGCTGGGCTTCCATATGATGCCAGTTTATCTATGAAAAGAAGAATCTACAGAAGTTTGCTTTTAGCCCTGCAGTATCCATGATTTTCAAGCTGAGAAAGCATATTTGAATTAAAATGAAGGTGTATACTAGCAAGTATATGCGCTGATGCACATACAAACCTGTAGAAACTACAAACCTACAGAATAATTCCAAAATAAGTAAACAGGACATCACAATAAAGATACAGTTTCAGAATCAAAATAGTGCACTCAGGAGCCCATGTCTTCTCTCCTTTCCACTTGTTTTTTAGACAAATGATTACAAGTAAAACCTCATAAATACATGTATTTCCAAACTTATTCAAACGAATCTATTTGCAGAACTTTTTCTTTAAACTAAAAATCAAAATTCTGCCAGCAACTGGGGAGCTTAGATTAGCTTCTGTGTTAAACTATCAGAAACATATGAAAGGAGAATGCATATCACATCTCTCCCAGTACTTTATGTTTTTTTTTTAATTTCTCAGCTAAAGCTGCAGTTTCACATCTGTAACATTTTTGATGGGATATTGTTTCTGTCTCGGCAGAGGAATTGACAGAAAGCACTGTAAAGGTAAATACGGAAGAAGAAAAATGCTTTTAAATATTGTGTTAGCAAATAAGCTATTAGGTCAATCTCCTCTAGGCTACACAAAAAAAGTTTCTTCATGTAAAAAAGGCTGCAGCATTGTAAGACACAAGTTCTATTCACTTCAAGTGGCAAATATTGCATAGCAGTTTCTAAGCACATGATTCAAGCCAGTAGGAAACAGGCACCTTTAATTTATTCAGTTGAAACTGTGTATTTTCTACTGTCTACAGAAGGGAAAGAGAAAGCAGAAAGCAGCTCACCATAGAAACGGGGTAACTATAGCCAGCTGAGTCTTTCACATGACATAACCTTGCAGATATTAAAGTCATCCTAAGAGCACTAAGCTGCAGTTTTTCACCTCCAACATGATTGCTACCTAGACTTAAATCCCTGCCAGGGGAAAAAAATGGTAAAAAGAACAGGTGGGAGGAAAAAGAAAGATGTTTTTAGTTACCAGGACTGAGTCACTAGAGAACATTAGCACCTTGTTAATTTAGCAGATTTAAATCAGATTTTCATGCTATCTTCTACATAATCCATTGATGTTAAAATCCGATTGCTCTACAGGTTCTAGGGTGAACGTGTGACCTTAGTGACCTAGCGACGTTACAGCAGAAAACATAAAATTATCATTGGCAGAAAAAGGACAATGTCCTGAAGAATGAAAACACTTAAGTTCATCTCTCAGGAAATACCTTACTTTAGTATGTTTATTACTCATCTCTCCTTATTTACTAAGGTATAAAATGAGGTTTATGACAACATTAAAATAAGACTAAGACTAAAATATGACAAGCTTTTAGAGACATTAAATTGTGTATCAGCCTTGTAAAAAAACAGAAGGAAATTCTGACCTAAAACGGAACTGAAATTGTTAATAAAAAGTATAGCAAGAACTCTACTGAAATTGTAGACCCTGATTAGGGTCAGTGAGTTCACTGCTCTCTGTAAATACAAACTTTTAACCACAAAAAAAAGATAATGTTGACAGGTGAGGTAACAGCAAATTTACTTGAGGAAAGACAGTGAATCAAATTAGATTTTATCACTGTCCATGACATCACAAGCTTGCCAATAGTGTCACTTTTGCTTTACGTTTCAGTACTTTATTTACTTTATTTACGTTTCAGAACTTTATTTTGCTAGCCACTTTCATAACTTTGCAGCTTCTCTGCGAGTACGTTTGTGGCTCACCGCTGGCAACTTCTCTGCGTCCAAAGCAGTGCGTAAGATGGGAGGCAGCATCCCGAGGGCGCGCAGCCCGTCCTGCCGCCCTCGCGGCGGCTGCTGACAGCAGCTGCGCCTCCGCGGCTCCGAGCTCACTCGACTGTAACTTACCTCAAACTAGGTAAAAAGAGATCCGTTGCTCCAAGAGATCTTCTGGAAACTAAGCCACTGAATTCAGAATGAATGTATAAGGCACACAGATGAGATAGCATTGTATCAAGAGGAAAACAGGAATAATGTAATGCATAAAAACAGCTTCATTTTGAAACTCAATTTCTTGCCTAGACTCTCTCCAGGCCTCAGAAGAGGGACGTAAAAACAACGTCGTCTCCAAAAATCACACCGAAGTATGGAATCACTGTACTTTATTCAAGGAATGGAATGGAATATTTTAATTTAAGTAACTTGGGCAGCTAAAAAGCAGTAACTAATAATATCCGTATGATGACTACAAAGGAGCTCGTGTTAAAAAAAAAAAAAAAAAAAAAAGAGACAGGGAGAAGTTTTTGTTTCCCCTGGTGCATCAGAAAGCTAGCTGCACTACTAGAATTTCTTATAATAAGAAAACACAACGAGAAACTGCAGTATTCTCTTGTATCTCATGATTTCATCTTAGATCACATGAAAAAAATCAGCAGACTACAATAATTATCTATTAAATGAGACCATATGACTCACAAAGCTTCTCTTCTGAGATATTAACCTCTTGAAGTACTAATTGACATTGCTGACAGACAGGAATTAGAAATCCAAGTGGCACAACACTCACATCAGCAGAGTTTTCTACTTCTATTGCATAACCAGATTTACTGCAGAAAGAGATATAACTATTTGGCTAACTTAACAGCTCTTTTGATGTGCACTGAGAGAGTTCATGGAATGGTCTATATCCTTAAAAAGAAAGAAAAAAAAGGAATTCAATGAATAAAAGCTTTCCCCTTGTTTCTCAACAAGATCTGCCTGCACACGTGATCTTGTACTACTTTTAGTTCAGCACAGATAACTTTATTTATTTACAGATAGACTCCAAAATCAGTCTTTCAGATGTTAATCATGGAACATTTATGACAGACCTCTGCCCCTCCCTCTTTCAAGAATGACCTTATTTTTGAGCGGAATACAGGAAAGTTTGTTACTGTCTAGATCAAAGATATGCTGTCAATTTTGACAGCACTAGCTAAAGGAGCTGATGAAACAGCATCAACTAATAAAATTCAAAACTCAAATTTGACCAAAATCACTCAGGTGAACCAGAAAGAAAGAACATTACTGTTGCTAACTCTGTACATGGCCTCCTGGAGGGAGTAATCTGCATTATTAAGGCTGGAAAAAGAAAACTCTATGTTAGCGAGATGTAACTACAAGGGAGGAGAAAGTTTTCAAAACTTGCGCTTTGCAAAACTGTTGAACTTGCATCATCTATGCAAAATGCTTACATATCAGAAAGGGAGTTCTTGAGCTGCATCATTACTTTGGCTAGAATTGCTCTTAAAATGTAAGTTGATGCTATTGGAAGGCTCTGCTTTCAGCTTCCTAGTTTCCCTTAAGCTTGGTTCACACTGCCACCACCAAGAATGACGATACTAAGCCTAAAAACAGAAAAGCTTAATCTTTTATATTCATAACAGAAGCAGGGGCACAGCCAGGGAAGGCCAGGCTTAAATACAAGTCCTATCTTGACCAACCTATACCCCACACAGAGAGAGCCTCATAATTAATACAAGAGGCAGGAGGGGGTTCCATTTCTTTCTGTGCTGAAACCAATAAAATTGCAGTCAGTCCTACAATATAGAGGCAGTCTCAAGGAAGCACTGCATTTCTTTTAACAAAGTGTTGCTGTTGGTTGCAATTTGAAAAGACAGACAAGACCACTATTCTTTTGTAAAAAGGCCAAGTAACTAGGAAGAATCGATAAGCAGCCAAAGATGGCATTTCCAGAACAAGGAGGCTGCACAGTCTCTGACCAACTCATCTAAATTCTTGTTATGACAAGGGAAATTGCATAATTAATTTTGCAAAAGAATCAAAACAAAAATTATTGACTTTCTTAAATGTAGTGGCATGCGTTACTCTGGCCTTTGGCACAGCATGCCATTAGAACTGAAATGTATTTTCCGTCTCATTGCTCAGCAACAGTCATTTTTCTCTCTCTTATACAGTTTAAGGCCTGATATTTAGGGAGTATCAATTTAAAGAGATATTTATATCATGATATATATAGTGAGGAAAATATCTGTGACATAGTGATTAATGCTAATTATCTGAACAATAATCTCACATAATTTGTCTCTCTAATAGGAAGACTAAGAGTCCTATGTAATAACATAAATCTCTTTCTTACAGGAAGAGAAATTTTACTTTCTGTTTCCCCCAAATGTGGGGGAATTGCTGAACTCTGTACATATGTTGTCTAACATGTAACCAATTTTCTTTAGTACCTAAACTGTAGTTTGCATTTTTTGAAAAGTCAAAAAAAAAAGAATTTAGTTGAATACTTCTGTTTGCAACTTTTGCAGTTCACATTTTAGTTTTTCAGGGAGAATAAACAGTCTTTCCACACAGTCGTAGCTCTTAATTGCCTTAAAACTAGATAACCATCATTCTTCCCTCATACTTCAGCCCTCACATAGTGTTTAGTTGTAATAATAACAAAGAAAAAGAATTCTTAGATGTTATTGGACTTCATTGTTAAATCCTTCAAAGACCAGTAAGTTAAAGGAATCAGATGGTCATGTTTTACTTGCTTAGCTTACTACACAGCTTGTTCATAACATTTAATGTCAGCTGGGCCCTACCTTTTCATAATAACAAGGACAGCTATTTTGGTAAGCTCTATGGTCTGAAAGCACCAATTCTGACCAGCAGGAGCTTCTACTAGTAGTAATGCAAAGCACTTTAAAACCAACTACAACATAGCTGAATTTATGAGCTGGAATAACTTGAAACTTCTCCCAGCCACAGAAATAGTTACATTGATGTCTTGAAGTATTCTTAGATATATTTATAAAATTCACTGAGCTTGAAAACACTGAACTTTAGGTATTAGCATATCCTTAACAGTTACATAAGAACTACAAAAGGTGCAGGAAAGACATCCACGAAAACAAAGGAAAAAAGCAGTGGGGAAACATGATACCTGATGGGAACCTAGAGACAGATGAGAGTCCTTTGGGCCTGCATTAATGTCCTCAGTGAGATTATTAATATGCACATGGAGAGCTACATACAAACAGATTCTGAGACAAACAAGCAGAAAATGGGTCATGAACAACACCAAATAACTCTACCAAATGCTTCAATCATTTGAACAGGCCTCAGAGTTCACTCAGTGCTGTTAAGAAATGGCAAACATCTGGACAGAACTAAAACAGAGCACCAATATTATTGAGAGCTGATGAAAACTACTGTAATACTACCTAAAACTTCATTATAATTTCACAACTAAACAGAGCTTAAAGAGGTAAGACCTAGGACCTCTAGTTTCCACATCTACTGGCAAGTAAAACATAGCACCAAAAAACACACGGAGGTTCCTCTCTGCAATAAAAAGTGAAAACGAACACGAAGGTACTAAGAACAAAACAGCATACCCATGAAATTAATAAATACAAGAGATCTCCAAAAGCGGAAGTTGTATGTTTACATTTAAGTATCACAGTCGCTCCAAGAATCAGTGTAACAGTTGGAAAGTATAAACTGAGTTTGGTGGTTCGGCTGAATCACTCTCCAGACCTAACCAGTAAGACAGGTTCTTATAAACCCATTGCAGGTGGGAATAAAAATCATATACACAGATGAATGCGCTACTGGTTGCATCTCCCCCTCAGTTAAGTAATCCCCTTTAGTCAGCAGAGCATAGCACGAGCCCACAGGGATTCAATTACAGGATGTTAGGCTGCAATTCACGCAGATAGCTACAAGATAAAGACGACCCACCGGTCAACGGACATCTGGGAAGCTTTTTAAGAACTACAGGAAGAAGAGCTCTAGGTGGCCCTGCTGAGCAGGGAGGTTGGACTAGATGATCTCCAGAGGTCCCTTCCAACCTTACTGATTCTACGATTCAGAGAGCAAAGGTACCTCTGTACCAACAGGTAGGCAGCACTGTGGCCTCAAGACAACACCGCAGTCCAAGCCCTGCTCACCAAGCTGCAAGGAGCAAACATGACCTGCTCCAGGCCTGGCCAGGTCTCGGCAATGCCCCACTCTTCACGCTCCCTTGTCCCAGCCAGGGTCTCGGCAAAGCCCGGCTCTGGGCACCCGCTCCGCTGTCCACCCACGGGGCCAGACCCCATACGGCCTACTACCGATGGGCTACAGCAACAAGTCCCCCCAGAGGACAAGTGTCAGTCAAGTATCAACCACGGAGAGGAGTGACTCTGGTCGCACTGCCCGGAGCAGCCCCCTCACCCATCTAAGCCCTGAGCCCGCTGTGGCCTGGACGGCAGAGGAGCTCCGGCAGAGCCGCGAGGGGACTTGCCACCCAACACAGTACAGACAACAGACAACACCTTCTCTTGAGCATTGCTGAGTCTATTATGGTATCTTCATCCTTACTTAACCGTTCCTAGAGTTACTGCCACCTCTCAGGGAGCACCGTTTGGACTGGATGACAGGCCCACATGCCCAGAATGCATATTTTCTAATTTAAAATATTTACATTTCACTTCAATTTCATTTCCTCATTTTCAAAAGTTGAGTATAACAGACTCCTACATCTGCCACTGTACAAAGGCTCTACATTAACACGTATTTTGTAGCACCCTTGCTGCTGGAAAGAGCAACCACCTCTTCCTTCTCCCGGGCACCTCCTGCTGCTGCCTCCTGAGCACATGCACGAGCACATGGTGAACCAGCTCAGAGAACTGAATCTCTGAAAAATAACAAAGAAGCAAGATTTAAGGCAAGACTGAGGTCTTAGACCCACAAGTGGTCATTAATTTTGCAGAAAATATGTTTTACAGTATGAGGCTAAATTCAAAAACTACTGAAGTGTGGGAAACTTTGTATTTCAGTTATTCCACTTCCCTAATTAGCCGCACTGTAGAGCTCCTTAAACACTGCTGTTGGTACAGGAACATGCAACCAGAAAAAGGCAGCTGGAAACACTTTCTTCAGCAATAGTACTGACTTAGGCACTGAACTACAGAGTAAGACATCAAGCATCTACCATAAGCTTGCAGGCTACTGATTTTTTATTTATTTATTTATTTGCAAATGTAGGTCAAAGTGTCCGCAGCTCTCAAGGTTAAGCATATAAGATGTCATACTCTTAACTACTCATAAGGAAACTACTTGAATCATAGCCCACACACGCATACAAAAAAAAACTGCATTTGAATATTATATCTACTGTATAAATATCTGTTACATTTGAATTCTAAGGCAACAAAAGCATTATCCTTTCTAAACATTTTTACAAAGCATTCTTTGTATTTAGGGTTGACTGTTTGCAACAGAAAAAACAACTCGGATATTGCGTGCCAAACATGTCTTTGGCACAAAGTACAAGTGTGGGTGAACTATCAGCGTCGTATAAAGGATTACAATTCATTACGACACTTTCTCTTGAGCATTGCTGAGTCTATTATGGTATCTTCATCCTTACTTAACCATTCCTAGAGTTACTGCCACCTCTCAGGAAGCACCGTTTGGACTGGATGACAGGCCCACACGCCCAGAATGCATATTTTCTGATTTAAAATATTTACATTTCACTTCAATTTCATTTCCTCATTTTCAAAAGTTGAGTATAGCAGACTCTTACATCTGCCACTGTATAAAGGCGCCAGCTCTACATTAACATGTATTTTGTACATATTCATAGCTATCTTTAGCCATTGGGATAAAGCCAGTTTTGTCCACTAACTTACATATACATCAAATGTCACCTTATTTTAAAGAAATGATGCAAAACCCAGCCACAAGATACATATCCATGCTACTACAGGCAACTTTGGTTATGAAACAAAAATCTAAAAGATTTTATTTCTTTGAATGCTGAAATTATTAGCAACCTTTCTTTTGAAAATCAAAGAAAGCAATCACCCTGGAAAGCAACACACTGGTTTTGACATCAAAGCCAAAAAACCTAGTGTTTATATCAAACTATCAAATCTAATCAAAGAGTTACACTTCCAGGTTGTTTTTGGTCCGAATTTGATAAAAATTGTTTTGCGAGGAGTTAAAATTTGTAAAGTGTTTTAAAATTGAAAATTCTCTTCCTCTTTAAAAATGTACCTCTCTATATTTTATATTGACTATAGTTGACCCTCTCTTTTTAAAAACATCATACAGAAAGAGTGATATTTGGCTTGTAATCAGTCATTATTAAATCATACAGTATTTTAGCTATCAACATTTTGCCCATTCATATAACCCTCTGAGCTGCTATATGCAATAACGGCGTCTACCAGTTTCTGGGTTTTTTGCCACAAATTCCCCTTTCACACTTTGTATTATACCACTCTCCAAAAGTAGTAGTTTTCAGTCAGCTCCCACTGTTAAAATCCTTTATTACGTGATATTTACTATTTATATTATGTAACTTGTGATTCTAGCAGCATACATAGTTGAAAACCATTACATATCTAAAGAAAGTCACATGCAATATTCCTTTGGTATATAATGAATTTGACCACAAGATGTTTCTCACAGGGCTTAATTATGGTGGCAATATCAATTTCATGGAAGTGCAACATATTTCACAAAGGGTCGCACAAAGACTAGTGTGGAGACTAGCCTGAGCTACATGTTTTTTTAAAGAAAAAAAGAAAGAAAAAAGAAGAAGAAAAAGAAATTGCAGTCACAGCATTCTCTATGACTTAAATGTACACAGTTCCCATCCCAGCAGCCACAGTAAGTCTGTGTACAGAAGATAAATGAACCATCAGTACCTCCTCTCTGCTCCTTCCTTGTATTCCTAAGTATTCCACACGCCTAACGTATTCCTCATACAACCACTAACCTGCAGAAAATCTACTGAATAACAACTCAGTTAAACACCAGTACTTCTATATTAATGCTGCAGTGTTAATTCAGAATATTTCTCAAGTAATAAATATACTGTAAAGCAAATAAAGCATTTAAAAAATCATTGCTTAAGAAAACCTTGTGTTTGGAGTAATAAGGATTTCTAGACTCGTCAAAGAAATTAACGTGATTCAGAAAAATCTTCACAAAAGATGACAATTACAGTTAGATTAAAAGCACAAATATTTTTGTCACCACTTGAGGCACAAACACATAATTAAAGTTCTGAATAAGTACAAAAAGATTAGTAAAGAGTTGAGCAGAAGTGTGACACCTACCCCGGCCTGAGCAATAGAAAACTATTCTGGGTAACGACATATATAAAATTTAGTTTTGGCTCATTTCCACATAAAGAGGTTTGCTATATTACACTTCAGTCCATACCATCAAAACATAGAATTATATGCTGGTGATTTCCAAAAAGAAGTTAATTACAAGTCTGCCTTAAAATACCTCCTAATCCATCCAACTTAAAAAACCTGAAAAAAAGGAGCATCAGGAAAAGGATGCATGATTTCACACTTGTTTGTTTATAGTGAATGTTGTGTGTATATAATAAAAACACTCTGATTTTAAAGGAAAATCAGTCAATACTTAAAGAATATTAAAAATACAAAAAGAACATAAAAATTTTCGATATGTCATGATTAACTTAATTGGTGCCTGAGTTTTAAGAGCCAAGAATACAAATACTATGAGGCCATATGAAACAAGTGGTTGTACAGCTTTTGTTTCAAGACCAACAAATACAAGATTTTTTATTTAAATAGATGCTAAAATTCAGAAGCATTTCTGAATAACTAGTACAAATTCAATGAAGACCCATTTTTTAAATATATTTTTAAATGTTAATTTCACACGTTTTTTAAAGTTCTTAAATCCACTGAAGTTCTTATATAGGTTTTTAAATTTTATTTTCACAAAAATTCTAAAAACCTCACTTAGGACAGACAGGATAACTGAACTGTTTCTTGCAACATGCAGAGCAACCCAAGTTTTTCTTGGGGGAAGAAGCAGCTCAGCAGCGTTGAATGCAGCTGGTTGTTCATCTTAGGTTCATAGAAACAGAAAGAGGAAGTATCTGCTCTTGTGTCAGAGTTACTGCTCTAGCACAGAGCCATCTGCATTGCTGTGATGAGACTATTTGGCATATCTAGCATTCACTAAAACAGGAAGAGAAAATAAAGGGCTGTATTGATCAGACAGATGTACTGAACCCTGCTGTGTTACAGACTTAGAGGCTGAAACAAGAAGTTATTGAGGAAAAGCTGTGGAGCCATAACTGATCACCTATTTCACAGAGGTGATACAAGGCTAAATTATCTATATCTGTGAAACATCTGCAGTATGGGCAATTGTTCTGTTAAAGCTAATTTAAAAGGATAAAAATAAAAGCAAAGACATTTGGTATAAATGTGGATAGGAGATAAGGCTGTACTTTCCTGAGTATCTTTTTGTAAAGTTGGGCTCAGGACCTAACAGCTTTCTTTTGGTTCCTAGCTCAGAGAAAAGTCACTCTGAAGGTAAAATACCTGTTTGACGTTATACAAATCCAAAATTAATGCCTACAAATTACTAAGCTAGTGAGCGAATAATAATTTTTGTTAGAACGAAACAGAAGCACCAAGTGTTGATTATTCCATCATTGAAAGCGGGCTTTTACCGATTTGGCTTGATTTACCTGGGGAAACTAGTTTTACTCAGCTGATCTCCAGAACATACCTCTGTCTTCATGGTCAAGCCTACATCAGACACCTTACTGGGATGTTTTAACAGCAACCTAACATAAATAAAGCACATCCGATGAAGCTGTATTTAGTCTCACCACTCTTCCCTGGGAGATTAACGAGTCAATTCGTAAGCAAAACAGCAACTGTGTGAACAAGCTGTCAACCTCTAACTTAAAGTCAGCAGGCAGAGCTACATCTCCCACAGGTCCTCCACAAGTGTCAGGGGGAAGCTGTAAAAGCAGAACTGTGGTTAGTGGCCAGAGTATATGCTCCGAAACACCAGGTAACTTTAGAGGAGAAGCACTTTGTTTCACCGCCTGTGATGTTAGCCGCCAAACTCTTAACACTCCCAAAGTAAGAAACGTGTCTACAAGCTGCTGGGTGCAGCACGTCACGGCATTTGAGATCAGTGCTCCTTAATTCCAGCCTATTTCATCAGTAAAATTCAAATCTTGATTATCATGAGAAATTATGGAAAACACATCTAATTTTACTCGGTCTCCAGCATAAAGTCTTTCATGCTAGTTGCTACTAGCATGTGTTATATTGTTAGCAAGTGTTATATTGTTAGCAAAAAGTCTGTACTGCCTTTACGTTTCCAATTGAATAGAAATTGTAAATTTCCAATTTACATTTTGATACATTATCAAAATGAAGAAGTGCACCCTGATATCATACTATGCAAATGCTTCTCAAATAAAAATTTCTAAATGAAACAATGAAATTGTTGTCTGGTATGCCTGAAACAATCTTCTTTATCCACCTCCAGATCATAAGCAAAACTACTCCTACTTTAAACCTCAATTAATAAGCCGACAAAACTGAAACTATTATATATTTGGCTCAAAAGCCTTCAACTACAAAATCAAAAAACAAACATACACTACTTACTTTAACATACATATAGTCTAAATCATCTTCTTCCATCCCGAATCTCTCACAACACAGATTTACAGCACCTTCAGAATCAGCCAGTGTTTGCTTTTCAGGCAAAATAGCCTTAATCTACATGGAAAATATTTCCATATTTCTTGTACTGTGTATACTAACTCATAAAGCAAATGGAGAATATCTCTCTGGTTTCCTCAGCAAAACAACTGAGGTCATCTGCTTTAAAGATATGTATGAATAACCCATGGAGTCTGCAGAGGGTAACGTGTGACAAGCCATGGTGGAGCAATGAATTCCCTTATTGTTAAACTGACTCACAGTATTTTAGTTTATTTCTCTAACTCTACAAAGAGCAAGAGTGTTTTCCTATAAATCACCAAATAATTGCAAAATTCTGTTGTCTTGTGATAATCAGATGGAAGAATTCAAAGATACTGTTAGTAATTCCAGCAAGAATTAATGATCTGTCATAACATTTACCCACACAAAAAAAATAAATAAATAAAAGAGAGAGACCATACGGGTATGAAAATCTCAAATAACAAGTGTCTGCTTACTATATTTAGGACTATCATGCTACAAACATGCAGTTTACATCTAACTTCAAAGCTCTTACGAAACTTTACGTGGCAAGTCACAAGTCGTATTTTGCTTCTGTATCAGGTACTGTAAAGACAGAATCAGAGCTGTTCAAAACAAGGCTACTTTAGCCTTTGAATTCAATTTTAAAACTAAGACTTTCATCAGACCAAAGTATAAGTAGCTTGGAAGATCCTGCTCTCAAGCACCTCTACATCTCCTCAGAACTAAGGAAACTCAACAAGCCAGTTATCCTGTTGAATATTTGTGGCAGTTTTTATTCTGTATGAATTAACCTGAAAGTCTTAGCTACAACCGTACTTGATGAAAAAGCAAAAGTGGAGGACTTCATAAGCAGTCTGAAAGAAACGCAACAGCTTTCAAGACATTCAGAGAAAAACTCCACAACTTTCAAACAATACAAAAGTAACAAACTTGAAAGTAGTAGTTCAGCCAAATTTGATGCCCGAGATCTCGGACACACATCGCGGCTGAGCGAAGCTTTCTCAGTCCTTACAGCTCTGACTTTGTACACGGCAGCTCCCTGGCGCCCTTGCAACGGGGCATGGTAGCAGACCTCCCTCCTCAGTAGGAGCAGCTGCTCTTTCCAACACACTTCAGCAAGATTTTCCCATCAAAGTCTTGGAGCACTTTAACAACCATTAATCAGGTCTCAGACTATTTCCAAAACATCTACTATTTCACCCACTGAACAGATACAAAAAGCACACACAAAGAGACGAAGCAGTTTGCCTGCACTTGTGCAGCACGTTAGCCAGACCATGTGAGCAATCCCAACTGCCTGGCCCCAGCTTAATCTCCATGCTGTTCACTCAGACCTTTCATCAGCGTGGTGACTTCTCGATGACTTTTGCTTGTGTAGTGTTACACATTCGTATCTTCTTTTCTCTTAACGCTTTAAGAAGCTTCATCCCAGCCTTGAGTACTGCCAGGCTATTATTAAGCAAGCAAAGACCTGTGACAATGCTTGTTACTGTCCAAGACCAACAGGCCAAAGAAGTTAAATCCATGTCACTAAGGAAAACAGATGGTGTAAAGAACGTGACAGATCTCTGTTTTCATAAATAATCTATCTTCACCTTCTTCAGAATTTGCATTAGAATTTACAGATACTCACATTAAAAGGTGGGTTGATGTCTGCAATCCACAGACAGCCAGTAGGAGATAAATCTTTAGACTTTATCAACAGCGCCTTATGTTTGCCTGTATTTATCTTACAGCTGCTCGATGCCCAGGAATCAGCCAGAGGGGTACTATCCCAACATAACGACATCAAGGACTCACGTTCTCTCTCTTTGCCCCCCCACCTCTTTAGTCTGCCCTGACCCCTTCTTCACATTTTATTTGCAGAGAAACAGAGAAAACGTATAGAAATAAAACTACTAAATGTTGCCATTAACTGTTAGCAGCTAGAAAATAAGTTGCATTCTGGAAGAAAAGGATGAGTTGTAACCCAGATGGCTAGGAACAGTAAGGAACCAAAATAATCAAGATTATCAGCTCAAAAATTCTCGTGCTTTTTGCATTTGCACACTGTTGGTAGTTCAGGTTATTCATCTCACACAGCATTTCACACTAGGCTGCTGCCTGTAACAAATGAATAAAGTGACTGTGTGTAGCTATGGCTACAAGAGGATGTGTCCAACAATTATCTCACTGAGATGGTGGACTACCTAGGAAGTGAAAGCCACTCCTGCAAATACACTCTTGCTACTAAATATTAAAATAGCATTTTAAGTAGACAGGTCTTCCCTAACTGCAGTACTGCATACACATAACTTAACAAGAAGAACTTGTGAGGAAAACATCCCAAGGGTATGTTTTCACATGTTTTCCAGCACAAATTTTCTGGGCAGGTGTATGACAGCAAAATTATTTCTCTGCAGTAAGAAGAAATAGAAAATCAAAGCCCCAATCTTGCAGATTTACATGCTTGATTTCAAAGCATAAAATTAAGCAACAGGATTACTCACAATGAATAAAGATAAATCTTTGCAGGATCAGGGTTAACTAAAGCCAAATAATACTGAGTAAAAGGCGGAAATGATGCAGTCATTGCAAAGGATAACACAGAACCCAGCACTGGCACAGGCATGAAAAGGCTGTTGCTCTATCATGAAGGCCACTAAAAGCGTTGCGTTGGTAAACGAGGTCTTAGCAACCCAATCATACAGCACTCCATCCTGGACACAGCTCAAAATTAAAGCCAACACAAGGAGAGAGAGGGAAAAAAAATGTACAAAGAGCCTTTGAATCCAACACAGCTCAAATTCACTCTCCACATTTCCTATTATCTTTAGGTAACAGATTTAATTTTGTGCCTACCATAGTTCTACATTTATTTAAAAGTCTGGATTCCAACCCAAACTAATCACACTCTTAGGAGGATCATCCCCCAGGGCAAAAACATGCATTCACTTTGGTGTATCATGAACAGGGTTATGGTACATGACAATAACTTAAGCAAAAAGACTTGGTACGATGGAAGAGGAAAAAGTCAAGATCACAAACATGAAGAAAATCTCCAGTGTTCATTCTGATCCTAAATGTATCTTCTCTGCAACAAGGACCATGTGATACTAAGTGAGAATACGAAATCCTTCCCGGCTGTTTCAGCAGCACGGAAGACAAGGGCGAAGGCACACACTGCTACCTTAACTCGTTAGCGCAGCTTGTTCCCACTCTAACAGACGCGCAGAAACACGAGTCTTGCCCAGGTGTCTTGTGTCTTGGCCCGGGGCCCAACCGTACAAACACCACCGGAGTCGAGCACGATCGCCACAGTAGTAAACACTTGCAACGCAAGCAAGGCTTCAAACAGTTCTTCCGAACCTCTGTGTACGCGCTGGATTTTCAAGCAACGATATGCCTTTAAAACACATTAAATGGCTGGCTTATCCCAAGTTGTCGGAAATCCAGCCATCATCTCAGTGTTCACCAGCGCAACAACGTATTTCTCAGCTGCGCACTGTATTTTCCCCACAGCAGAAACGACACCAGGTACATCTAACTTTACTATTACTTCTTGCTTTTTTTTAATCCTATTAAAAATAGATCATCCAGAAACAGATCTTGTGATATTGGACATTTTCTGACTAGTTCAAAAACAAAATGCTTTCTTTAATCCTACGGAGGTTAAATGATGAGTCTCATTAAACAGAGGGAGAAATTACTTTGTTACTAGAACACATGGAAGGGATTAGACTTTCCAAAGCCCCACAAGAAGACCCCAAGGGCCAGGTAAGTCTGCCTGAGTTGCCACCATCCCTTTCAACTTAACCTGGTGCTCCCTCTAAAAGGTAACAGTGGTCACTGCACACATTTCCTAGCACAGTAGGAGCTTGACAGGATTTTATCTAATTATTTATTTATCTATATATATATATATTTATCTAAGCCATCTGGCACATATAATAAAATCACTGCAGTAGAAACAGGAAATAACCAGCTCAATATATAGACGTCATGATTCTGCAAGGATTTCTGATAAGTATCCCACATATTCCACCAATATTATTAAAAGGTAAATGTTTTAAGTGAAATACAAAGAATTAGATAAATGAGACTAATTATTATAAATTGGAGCTTCACAATTATTTCTTACATGTAAGATAGAAAATTGATATACCTTTGAAGATTTGGTATTCAGTAGCAAAAAACCCCAAAAGAATCATTTTGAGTATACAGCAACTATTCCCTCTCCCCAGAAAGCAGCTCCCAATGATGCCACACTTTCAGTTTCGCGGTAGGCTTGTATAATACACCCTCCAAAAACCTATTTATGGACTGCGAGCAGTTTCACAAAAAGCTTGTTGCCTCTCAGGCCATGCTGCCCAGCCCAGACTGACTTCATTTCCTTCTCTAACACAGTCCGGGTTCAAACAAGCAGCTCAGCTCTCTGCGTTCCCTAGACAGCTCTGGAGCAGCACGGCCTCAGATTCAAACTGTCATTAATTTTGCTTCCCAAAGATCACATTTTCTTTTAACAAGAATAATAAATTCTCGTCAAATCACAGAATTGCTAATAGAAAGCGAAGAGGTTTTTTAAAGGTTCTTCAGCTGCTGTTGTTGGCATCCAATGACAGGATTTTTTTTTTTAATCAAAGATAGAGTAAAATGTCAAGCTTAGGTTAAACCAAGTCTCATTAGACAGCTGGGTAATTACACACCAAGCACCTTCAGTTTGAAGACAACAGCAGTAAAGTTGTTGTACATTAATTGTGAGTTGTCATCACAGAATTCCAGTAACTTTCATTCAAATAACAGGGCAATAGGGCCCCAAAATAGAAAAGCAACCAAAATATCTCCTCCTTCTTTTCCATTAGATTTTTAGAAGACGAGAGAGAGCGCGCTATAAAATATACTATAATGTTTGTTGTCATTTACAGATGTAATTCCTTGATAGTATATTTTTAATTTCTACGCTGGCCTTACTGTTCTGAGCTGCGCAGATCCTACCTGGAAATGAAGTGGGATGCTATGTCTCTCTCCTCCTGATCAACATAGCATAAAACTCTCTCTGCACATGGAAATTAATGACTTCCACCAGTACACCACTAGGCAATACAACTCTGGAAAAACAAAGCAGTTCTCTACTGAGACAACTGGCTACTGCTTAATTTTTAGAAAATTCATATATCACAGGCAATCGTTTGAAGTAGCAGTATAGATTATATAAGTAAAACAGCACTTCTTTCAGGGAAAATACCCTAATAAGCACAGACATTTTGGAATACTGTTCTCTATTCGCTATTATACTCTGTTTTTTTTCCCGTACGTTTCTCTCATCATGCACCATTAATATACACCAGAAGTTTGCCCTGGTTAGTGTCTGCATTTGCTCATTTGCACTTCCAAGGACTCGGCACACAGCGAAGGGGCAGACAACGCACGTTAACACTCTGCCTTCGGAAGCGAGGCAGCTGCTCGCAGGCTGCCCAAAAAACCCAGAAGGGGCTTCCTGCGATGCTGGGAACTGCTAAGTGTTTTTTTGTTTTATGCAGTTCCCTCTGACACTTCCTTAAGTCAGTCTGATGCTTAGAAACCCTCAAACCAAACCATTTCAAGGAGAGAGTGACAGAACTGAAGGTCAGCTCCCGTGTTCAGCTTACACAGTGAATTTTATTTCTACAGTGAAAATTGTTCAGTGCTTCCTTTTATCGTCATAAGGAGTATTTCCCTCCACTTTAACTGAAATTGGATTAGGCCCTAAGTTAAGAGCAAGCTAGCTGGAGCTAGCTGCCCCAAATTTGAGAGATTACAGACAGGGAGGAAAAAAAAAACAGTAGCAGCAAAGATACAAATAAATAAATAAGCTGAACACAACTGTACAAAATTCACAAAGAAATCCCCAGGGGACAATGCAAAATGCTCTGGGAAAACACAGCACAGAACATACTTCTGGAAAAAAACAAATACAACCAAGGGGAAAAAAGGACGAAGAGGAGGCTTATGCACAATATCTCATCTGCTTTGTTAATTTTTGTATGCAGATGAGAATTTCTGCTGGGGTTTGTTTTTACACAAACTGAAGTCTAACACTGAACTTAGCTGTTCTGCCAGCAAAGATAAGTCAAGTGTGTTCTAGGACTAAGCAAAGCATTCTCACTTGTCCTTAATTTCAGAAGAAAGCAGATTACACTCAGCACAAGCTGATGCATGACCTGGCTTGTCCTTACTGGTTTTTATGGGTCAGCACAAGCACATAAATGTCTATTCCTGGCCAACAGTTACCAAACGCAACCAACTACTTATGCATACCATGTACGGGGTCTACTATCATGTACAAGGCACACAGCAGATTCTACTAAATTTGTTTTCAAAGTCAGAAAACCAAAGTTTTCAAAAATTATCTTACAGTAGGACTACTGATCTGTCACTGATAGACTTCCAACTAGCCAAGTAAAACAGAGCTCACAAGCACAAGATATGTTTAATAAGAAGGCCTGTGATACAACCACAGAACAGATTTTAACTGTTGTACTTCAAAAGTGATACTAATACTTTCAAGTAGAATTTGTATTTGAAATCTCAGTGGGTGCAAGAATATAAAGCACAGTACAGGATAAGCCCATTGCTCACAATTAGCTTGTGAATGCTCTTATTCTAGAACTTAAATACAAATTTCCTAACTTCCTAATTGACGAACATCAGTGTACAACAAGGCTGTCTATATGGTCACCGAGTTTAAATAAACACATGCATGAATAAAAGGAATGGGATTTTCCTAAGGCTGGCATGACTTCTGGGAAAACATACACAGTTAATTTTTGACAAAAACGAATTTAGCTTGGGAAAATGATGGTTCCTGTATACTATTTCAAGATATCATATACATGTGGTTGGGACAGAAGGCACTATTTTTACTCTGGCATGAAGTGAAGCAAAATATGAAGGCTCTACAGTGGATGTTAACAAAACCAGACACAGAGGGGTACAGCACAGAGCTTCACAGTTTGAAATAAAAATATGGTCTCACTTTCTCGGACAATATTTAAAGAGTTGTTGACAACTTCTCTGCATCACTGGCACTCCAGCTATTTACATATTTTTTACTAACTTAAAAAAATAATTCATACAAATACAGCTATCTGCAGAATTTAGATAAGCTGGAATGGGGACTGGCAATGAAAGAGGGGTAAATGAGCTTCTGAGATACTTATTTTCAGAACATGCACTGGTAGAGTCAATAATGATGCACTACAAACTCACACCCTACCTTACCTGCCGGCAAAACATACACGTGAATACCGTATGTTAAGTGTGCGTTTTAAGTTGGATGCTCTGGTACGTTAAAAAGCTGTCCTGAATGACAATCCTGAATATGCCTGCCCGTACAAAAAAACGTATGAAAGTCACTCTTCCCATGCCTACATATGGTTTTAAAGAGGACAAGAATAGCCTGTTGTGTGAGAGTAAAGCACAGAAGCAATCTTGATCACCTTAGTCATCCAGTAAACCCCCTATTGGAACACTATACTCTGTGCTCGTTCTGCTTTTTTGATTGGTCTTTCTACCTTTCCCACTCCGACCTTAAAGCCATTATTTACGTTACTTGACCGAGGATGAGGTCTGTTGTTGCTTCTTGCTAAGTGAGATACTGAACTCGATTAAACAGCAGGATGGTTTCACCTGGGGACAAGCAGGTAGAGGGGGAAGGATGCAAAGACAGTCTCTCCCAGGGGCTGTACCAGTACCGAGGTACCTATACTGGGGCAAGTCTTCTTTGGGGACTAAAAGAAGCACTGAGCAGTTCACTGTAACATGGCACCAAGACAACAGGACACCCACATTTCTGGGGCAGTCTCTGACCAGGGATTTAACCATCCAAGGAAGTGAATTCCAGCTATGATAGGGATTGAAAATAAAAACAAAAATGAGTATTTCTGATTAACCTTATATGTCTTATATGAACATTGTAATTCCCTAATAAGAACATCCACAGAGAGAGGTAAGAATAGAAAAACTTTCCATAGCATAACTCCTTGCATAGACAACTTGGGAACAACTCAACTCTACCATTGTCCTTTTGACCACAGTGCTAATTTTCATCCCTTCTGCAATTACAGTTAATACAGATACTTGTCTGTGACATACAAAGATGCATCATATCCACTAGGGTTTTTTTTTTAAGCTTTCTTTAGGGCGTGCAGGCATGTTATGTTACTTCCTTACATACAGTCTCTCCTACACAAATAGGAGATGTGGTCAATGAAGCCTACTGAAAGGACTGTCCAATCTGACTTGTGCCGATGCATTTTCAGGATGCATTTTCAGCGTGCCGTCTACCACAGCTCTGCGGGTGGGCTCCACAGATAAGGTGGACTGCTTGCGCCAGAACAAACAGGCTGTTTCCTTTCCCTTTCTCTTCTTAGACAAAGAGCTAGACTGGGGATAATTCAGGAGCATTTCATGAAGTGGCTCAAGGATCTGGATGACGTGCCGTGCAGTAGAGCAGACTTTGACTTCACAAGCTTGTTGTTTGGGGGAATTCTGCACTGTACTGCAGTGCTCACATCAGGTGACCCCAAAGATCCCTACTACCCTCAGTCTACGGTCAGCCACCTTTTTTAGATATTTTGCACCAAAACTAGACAGAGGAATAAACCCAAAGCATCGCTAATGCACAAAACAATCGTTTCAACGGCTCTCAATTCGCAGGCTTTCCCACCAGAAAGACCTGCAGGGCAATAACCTCCTCTGGGTACAAGCTGCCGTGCAACACGAGGCCAGCAGGATCAGAGGGCTGCCCGTTCAAAAGCGGCGAGAGCCGCCGCCGCCCGCAGGGCCCGCACGACGGCCAGGGGCGCGGGCCCGGCCCAAAGGCGCAGCGTCACCCGGCCGCTCCGCGCCGCTCCGCGCCCACCGCGCCGCTCCGCGCCCTCCCGCCGGGCGCGGCCCGGGGCCCCGCGGGCCCAGCTCGGCGGGCGGGCTGCGCCGCGAGGCGCCCTGCGCGACCGGCGCCCTTCGGCTCCCGACGGCAGGGCCGGGGCCGGGCCCGGGCCGGGCGCGCCGCGGATCGCCGTGTGCCGCCGCCGCCAGCCCGGCCCGGCGCAGCGCGGCGCGGCCGCCCCCGCCGCCCCCCGGCCCCGGCCCCGGCCCCGGCCCCGGCCCCGGCCCCACCTTCGTGTACAGCTCGGAGGCCGCCATGGCGCGGCGGGCGGCGGCCGCTCTGCGGCGGCGGAGGATGCTCAGGCGGCGGCGCGGGCGCGGCGCGCCATGCTGCTACCTGCCGGGCTGCGGGGCCGCCGCGCTCTGTGCATTGTGGGAAGGCGGCGGCGGGCGGCCCGCGCGCTCCGGCCCCGGCCCGGCCCCGGCCCCGCGGCGCGGCGCGGCGCGGCCCCCCCCCCCCCCCCCCCCCCCCGCGCCGCCGCCCCCGCCACGGGCCGGGCCGGCAGCGAGCGCGCCGCGGCCCGCCCGCGCCCCGGGGCGGCGGCGGCGGGAGGCGCGGCGGGAGGCGCGGAGCCCCCGGCGCGGGCGCTGCTGCCCTGCCGGGCCCCGCGGGAGCGGCGCGCCCCGGCCGCCGCCGCCGCGTTGCGCCGGGGCCCGGCCGGCAGCCGCCAGGGCCCGGCCGGCAGCCGCCGGGGCCCGCCGCCCCCTGCGCTCCGCTCCGGCCTCTCCCGGGGCCGCACGCTCCGCTCCGCGCCCAGCCCGTACCTCCGCGCGGTGTAGCCGGTCCCAGCCTGCCGAGCGGTAACGACACGAGCCGCGGACGTTACGCTGCTGAGGGAAGCGCCGAGGAGAAGCGGCCCCTCAGCGAGGCGCGACCGGCGCTCGCGGCAGGGGAGAGGCGCGACCATCCCCGGGGAGTCTGACGCCCCGCCAAGAGAACGGGCAGAAGAGCCCGTAGCGCGGCCGGTCCCGGGACGGGGCTGGTGCGCCCCGTGAGCTGTAGCTGGCATTTTCCGGCACACGCCGTGGCGAGGCTTCTTCGACGACGTGACTTTCCCGAGAGCAGTTTACTTTTCCACCTTGGGAACACGTCCTGTCGTTCCTCCATTCGGAGTGGTCCGAAGTACAAAACACGATCGAAACAGGCATCTTTGCCACACTCTCCGTCAAAGTGTTTTGATTCTTCAAGCAGCATCTCTGTGCAAAATTTAACTGTTTAAATAGCAGCTTTGCATTCAGCGGATGGTATCCGGACTGCCACGGAAAGGTGCAGCTAAGACTGATAAATACACAAATCTGTTTTACAGATAGAGAGCTGTGAAAGACAGAGGCTCAAGCTTATGTATCAACTCAGCGACAGCCAGAAAGAAAAGCAAGCTCCCTTAACTCGCAAAATAAACACACCCGATAAATACTATAATCACTAGCCGTGCTTCACTGCTGCTATCTGTAAGAAAGGAGATAAAGAAGATAGCAAAAGCAAATTAAAAAGATGAAAAATAACTAAGATGAAAATATGGAGCCCTACTGAGAGTTTTTTCATATTAGCTTCAGATATAAGATGGCTAATAAACTAAAGTTAGTAAATTCAAAAAAGTAGTTTTTAAAAATCCTTGTTTTTGCTGGGAGATTTCAGAAAGTTGAAACTGGTTAATGAGAATTGAATTTAAAAAATACCTTCCTTCCCATATTTTGCCAGTATGTCCAGGGTTAGCATCTCAGATTACTATCACTGCCCACACCTACGAGGCCCACTCCCATCAACACAGCAGGGACACTCACTGCTAGTCCTAGAAGCCAAGGACCGATTTCTGCTCATTTCTGCTCAGTTGTGCCCAGGTCAAGGCAAGAAGCTTGCACAGCTGCTCTTTGTACACACACTGTAGTAAAACAGATCTACACCAGAAAGCTACCGATCACCTTTCACATAACAGAAAACAGCGAGAGGAATAGCGATTGGGGGTTTAATATTCTGAATAACCCCTTTTAACAGACCTGGTGTATGAATCCGGATGTCCAGACCACAAAATTCTCCTAATTTTATTTCCAGAACAGACTCGAATCTCTCCTCACACATGTTGCAAGTGTAAATATCACATATCTGATATTTAATATCCTTTCTAGGGTGCCATCTATCCCAAATTCACGGAGTTCATCTGGGCTGTAGATCACTGTATCAGCCATTCATAGCTGGAGCTCAGGAGCCAAATGTAATTATAAGTACCAGCAAAAAATAGATAGCCAAGTCCAAAGTATGCTATGATTTGACACAATTTGCATAAACCAGGATTTCAAATCTGTCACTAAGGACAGGAATTGGGGACAATGAAAGTTGTAGAGAAGCAACCTGTTTAACATATCTGGACTGACTACTTAGCTATTACTTTAACAAGCGTCTCCTGCTTCAAACACTTGCTGACAAAATCTTAAAGATGTTCTCATCCCATACCTTGCATGGCATATTTTCAAAAAGATCGTGTATGGCATTTGATTTCAGGACACATACCCAGGGTATTCCGGCTGTGAATTAATGGCTCACATAACTGACAGTCCACATACACAATTTTATACTGAATTTCAATCAAATCAAAAAAAAAAGTAGAAAAAGTTATCTTTTTAGGAACTGATATTAGTTCATATGACTTTCTTCAGAAGTGACTACAAAGCAGGTGTCATGCCTTTTTGCTTATAGCCGTGTTCTGTTTATACCCATGGTCCGTTCAACTGTGGCATAAAAATTCCTCCCTCTGAATTAGGATTAGGTGCTCAGTTGTTGTCATGTTGTGCCAAACTGATCAGTGGATTCTCTGCTGATCAAATTAAAAAGGGAATTCATTAGAGACATAGAAATAACACACATCGATAACATAACAAACATGGTATCATTTATATAGTGGATGGGCCCAACTACCCCCTCAGAAAAGCTCTTGTATATCTAGCACTGACCATTGATTTAATTCCAAGCTTCCATTGGATAGTGGAAAAAAATAACACAAAAATAACCCAGGAATTCACAGGTAAAAATCCTCATCCTATGCTTTGCTACTTTCTCACACTTCAAGGATTAGGCCTATAACATTTAACTGTAGGAAAGAAAGTGCACTGGTTTCAGCCAGTACTGATTAAACAGTTAAAAATCAGTTAAAAGCTCTGAAATGTAAACATAAGGGAATCGTATGCTGTGTACATTTTCTCCAGATAAAACAGGATTTACTTCTGTTTTTGCAGGCTTTCAAAGAGAGCAGTGTTAAATGGTATGATGAAATTCCCAAGTATTCCCTAGTATCCTCATCCTACTAGGATTATTTCTGTAGTCTTCAGAACATCAAATAATTTCCTTTCAATGTAATAGCTGAAATTAACAGTATAAAAAAAATCACCTGAGAACAGGCTTGATGTTTAGAAGAACCTACAGCTCCCATCTCTTGCATTTACACATTCTTGTACTTTCAGCCCTAGAATTCAACTCTGGGAAATGCTGCACATTTAAAAATCCAAATTCTGTGTCTCAAGGAGGACTTGCAGTTCCCCTCCCACACCCCCTTAATCCAGTAAGTATCATACTAGCACTCCTTTAAAGACAGAAGAAACATGACCACAGGTTGAACTGGGTCTCTACAAATTCAACTTATTTTGCATCAGAAATGTCAGAGGATGGTTATTCCGTAACATTGTCAAGGGAAGCTGACATCATCTAAGTATATTTCTCTCTAAGTAACAGCTACAATATTGTTCTTTAAAAGGGTAAACTAAAACCACCAACAGGTATCTGCTATTAAATTAAAATCAAGTCAGGAACAAAAAGTATTCCACATTCCCATCTTAAACCAGAGTCAAATAAATATCTATCTGAAATTGGTGGAGGCTTTGGCAATGTTTTTCCACAGCCATAACTAAGCAGACTTCTGTACCTGCTATATATACACAAGAATATTTATACGTAAAATTACACCAAGCCGCATTCTAGTTACAACACAAAGCCTGAGAAAGGCAGGAACAATTCAGTCACTTTCGTCTAAAGTGAAGCTAAAGCTTGCCTGCCTCTGTGCAAGTATTTAGAAGTGTTTAAAGGAAATATTTAATGGAAATAAACATTTTTAATACGTACAGAACTTTCAGGATTTCAAGTTACTCCCTAGCCTATCCTTTCACATCTCTCAGAACACCTCCTAATGCCTCAAATAAACAGGTTTTTGCGATCTTGTCTCCCTCCTGATCTGGTGCAGGCATACTCTTCTGTGACCACAGCTACTAAATGCAAAGCTCCTCTGAACGCAGGTCTGTGCAACTCTGCATACTTCACTGTTAACTAGAAATAGATTTGGGTAATAAGCCTGTTTTTAAATGGTTTGACTCTGCCTGAAAATGGGTGCCATTCTCCACGCGGTAAGATTCAGATGAGCTAGAATATGAATGCTAGTGCTAATGGCACCTTTGCACTGCCTCAGTATGGTATCTGGACTAGACTACTTAAACTGGACATTGTTCTCCTCAATTTGGTATAGCTGTTAAGTGTATACACTTAGGGTGTTATCATAAATTTGATTACTGAACTAATTGTATAAGCATACTACGAGGATCCTGAAGTTGCACAGAAGACCAGTACCTAAGTCACAGCTCTGAGTATAAGATCAATGTGATTTTTTTCCAAGATCTTGATTTCTTGGAAACTTTGTCATATGCAGGTCAATATAATCTATAGTAATGCAAACTACTATATGCCAAGTTAATTCCCAGAAATCCCCCTTACTCTGTATAAGGAACCAAAATAATCATTTGTTACAGAGTTTTCAAACAATAAGCTTTAATTGCCTTATTAGAAAAATAAGCACTGAAATATATATAAATGTGATTACATTAAAGTAATTCTGTAGTCTAACATACTACAATCCAAAGCCCAGTCATATTTTTAATCATACAGAGTAGCAAGAGTCAGGTTTTAGAAATTATCCATAATGAAGTATGCAGTATCATTTAGGAAACGACAGTAAAGACGAGACAAATCTGCACATTGCAGTAAAAACTAAGTAGATCAATTTATTCTGTATACTATACAATGTGTATGTTTGAAAAGAACAATTGACATTTTCATCACTGTAACATCCTGACTGGGTATAAATATGTCCAACAAAATGTACTCCTGTGGCCTTTACACAAACACTGTCCTACTCCATAAAGAACAATGAGAGGGAAGCCTTTGGTGCTACAGATTTGGGACATATTTCTGAAGTTGTCATTAATCCACTTGTAACTATCTTGAATAAAATGTTGGTGCTATCAACTATTACTAGCCTACATGAGTACTACTCTAATAACTAAACACTATCTTTAAAGGCAGGATATGAAAGGGACTGCTGGACTACAGTGTGGACAGGTTTTCTTTGAAAAAGGTCATTATCAAATGGTAAAACTCATATAATACATTATGTACATAAGTTTAGATAGCTGAGTTATCTTGCTGGAGTAAGCTGAAAGTAAGCATCAATTTGCAGTCAAGTTTGAATTACTGTTAAGTGATTATTGGACTTAAGTTTTCAACAGCGTATAGTATTAAAATAGCTCTGCCTGCTGCTGAGGTCTGTCAGATGTGAAGGCTCATAATCAATCAATGACCTAGTTAATAATACAGTACTCCAAATACACACTTTGCATGGATAAGATATATGTAGCTGAATTTGCAGTAGTCTGCAAGCCACTGAGTGAACATCAGAAGAGCTTGTGTTGTCCAACCAGCAGGATGAGCCAAGCTGTAGGTGAATGAACGGAATGTTTAAATCAGAATGGCTATTTTTAAACCTTCCTAAACATCAAGAAAACTTTACCTATGTGAACTACAGAACAGTGGCACCAGACAATACATAGCAAGTCATCTTTAGTTGTTCAAAATTTGTTTCAGGCCCAGTCCTATAATTAAGTTCTGATTTTCATTTATACATACAAAAATAAAGAGGAATTTTCACATTAGGACTCACATCTACAAAAAGCAGTTTACTCCAATAAATTCGTTTTCCTTGCTATATTGGTTTACGTTTAACTTGGTATATTCTTCTCCCAGCCTAACTTCTTACCTAAAGAAACCAAGTAGGTCTGTTTCTTCAGCCTGCTCCTGTGAAAAAAAAAATCACAAATTCATCAAAATGCTAATGGTAGATAAGGGAGGGGGGAGTGTTCTCAAGCCTGTCCTTAATTACTATATAGACTGAAAATAAGGTTAGCAATTTGGAAATCCTCTGAATGGAGAAGAATATACTGGTTATTTAGACACTGATAGACTTTGCTCATGCTCTGATCAAACTGAGACCAAATTAAGATTATTCATTTTCCTGATCATTTTCTGATGTACAAGTTTGCCTTTAAAAGAGAGCACTGCAAAAGATATGGGCCAATGTTGTTCTTGACGAGCAATTACTTATCCTGTAAGACCTTTCTGAACATGTCAATAAAAAGCACATTATTTGAAAAACATGCATGTTCATTAAGAACATCTTCTCTTATGATGCCTGTATTGTGTTTTTTTTTTTTTAACCGAAACTGTATCAGAACATTTTCTTTAAAGAAAATAGTATTCAGTAGGCTGATCTTTTGAAAGAGCTTATACTCCCAGAGAACATCACAGCTGTGATTACTTATATTAAAATCAATTACATTTTGGATCACACTATACTTTAATACATCTGCTTTCATTGAGTAAACATGCTCTTAAACACATCAAGTTACCTATCTAATATCAACTGTATTTTGGCAATCTAGTACTTATGACTTGCATCATGTAGATGATCTGAGGTTTGCTCCCATTTACTGGCATGAAAAACTGCCTATTCCTCCATAGGTCATTATATTAAAAAAAAATTTTTTTTGAACTGGTATTTATATGTTGCCCAAAGCCAGTGAGCAACTGCTGTATAACAAAGAGACAAGGAGTTAGTTTACTACCACTTCAGGAGTTCAAGAAGAAAATTAAAGGTATATACTCTTTCACTTCCAGAAGTCTGAGAGTCAAAGACAACAGAGTATCTAACCTTAGCAAGCTTAGATTTGAAGTCTGTCATGAGGGAAACTCTCAAGCACAATTCATTTCTTTCCCATCATCACACAGAGCATTTCAGCTTTAAAAGCTTAAAGAGATGCTGAATAAAAAGGGCACCTGCCTTCAAATATAGGTATGAATTTCAGATTAAATTTGAATGTGTGTAGTTGTTGCTGAATAAAATATACAACTGCAAAAGCATATGGCTGAATCAAGTGTGTTTCACAAATCTCAGGTATGCAGTTTTTACTTTCAGTAGCAAGATTCTGGGCTCCTAGTTTCAGGTACTCTGAAAGGTACAGAATCACTTGTGCTTTGACTGGCACATTATCTGCTTTTTAAAGTGTAAAATTAATAGACATTTGCAAAAGGTTGTGCAAAACTATTGTATTTACAAAAATGGCACAAGAGTGAATTCAACAGTCTATGCACATGCACACTTCATTCACATCTTCAACGAAAGTGTGTTCTAAGCTACAGAACTCAAGAGAATACCAGCTTCAACAGGCAGTTGTCAATAAGCACTAGGTTCACAAGAGTTACACCAGGATGGGCAAATATTGCCCAAGTAAAAACTCTATTGTTAAAGCTGAAACAGGTTTAAGGCCGTTCAAGAGCAGAAACAAAATTCAGTCAGAGCCCTGTCTTTGTTTTTATACATGCTTCATCTTCTAGCAACTTGTGATCTAAACCTCTATTTTAGACAACAAACCCAAACACAGAAGAAAAACCAACACAACTGGAGGTTATATTAAATACAAATATGCTGTAATTAAGGTGAAATAACAAAAGCAGGAACATTAAAAGTTGTAAAACTTGTGATGTCACTTGCTGGAACCAGTCCTACACTAGGAAATGGGCAATATGTACATTTTCAAGTAGATTACATTGCTCTAACCAAACTTGTCCTTTTAATCAGTGCATTGTTCTCAACTACTCCAAACACTACACGTTTTACTTCTTAACAGTACTCCCTTACAATAGCAGCACATGCTATCGCTACCTGCAAAGCTGTCAGTCTCATGACTTAGTGTAAGAAAAAAAAAAAGGAGGGGGAGTGAGGTGAGAAATAACTATTAGGGAGAAATAACAGGAATGAGAATATTCATGCAGTTCAGCTGTTCTAGTCAGCCAGCCAGCTTGCTAGCAACAAGAGAAGGTTTCCGCTGCGGGAGATCCTGTGGAGTAGGAATATGGTCACCAGTGACTTCTGTCTTGTCAGGAGCTGCAGTAGGCAGTTGCTTATTCTTCATCTTTGCTTTAGCCATGTTGTAATCGCCAGAGTCAAAGTACTTTTGCTAAAAGACAAAATTATATACATATATTTAAAAGTCTGAAGTGTTAGATATATATGCTGAATTACGTGGTTAAATAGATTCTTTAAAACTTAAAAATTGTTATTAAAACTTTTTGATTTGTAAGATAACTAGCTCTACGCTGATCAAAAAAATCCTATCAAAAGTATCAGGCATGCATAGTTAAATTCGGAACATTATTAAGTGAATGGTTAAGGTTCCACAGATACCATTCATCTAATATCACGTGGCCATTATTTTTGCCTTAGTTTTCACAAGAGCATTGCTCACCCACACTTCAGCCCTTAGGGTTTGTAAAATCTGTTGCAGTGAGAAATCTCTGCTAGACAGAATAACCAAACTATATCAATGTAGGAACTAAAGCTGGAGAACTGAGTCTGCTCTGTCATACCGTATCAAAGCAGCACAAAACTGCATATAACAAGAAAACGTCTTAGCTGCATATATTCAAACACTGAAGCTACAAACCCTAAATTCCAAAATTTGTTATTCAGTTGAGTCAAATCTACTGTCCAGAACTTCTGAAAAGCACTGTGAATGAAATTCTTATCAGAACTCCAGGTTTCTTCTGGACATAAGATACTCATTTAGAATCTAAGGAATACATTAAGTTTGAATTTTGCTTTACGTTCACTTTGCAAAACAGTGTTCCTTAAATACAAACGTTCATATTATATTTCTATAAACTTTTATTAGTATTAACCTTTACAATCCTTTTTGCTGTCACATCTCTCAATGTTGTCTATGGATGTTAAAGACAAACAACTTAAAACTATCTGTGTTATGATAAGATGAAGCATCATTCAAGTCCTGCACAAAGTCTTCTATTGCTGGTTCACACATTTTAGAGAAACAAATGTATTTTGTTATACCTATTCAGAGGCCTACCACAAAGGTACTTTTAACTTACAACTTCACACAGATTACCAAATGAAGCCAAAAATTAGATTCAGAAGAAAGACTAGCACTAGCAATTACTGCTTACAATGCACAATCACCTCTGAAGAGAACACTCCCTAGGTAAGTTTACATGGGCATTACCTCTAAGTCAGTTCCACAGCAACCATCATTTCCTGTTATGTTTAAGAGCTGTCAGAGAACATATTACCACCTCTCCCTTCATTTTGTATTAGTACTAACTACTTGTAAAATGTTCAGTGTCAGCAGTTGAAGAGAAGTAATTTAAACACCTGAATTAACAGGTGTTTACCTAAGAAATGAAGAGGAGATATATTTAGAGCTCCTGAAGAAGGCATTTAATGTTTTGTGCTGTAGTTTGCTGGACCTTTTAAGAAAAAAATCTGTTTTTTCCCAGGGAGTCAGTACACCTGATTCAGATACTTTCACTGGCAAATCTTCCGATTCAACCCTTTTGACAGCATAATCCTTTTCACACCACAATATTCTGGCACTGTATCTGCAGACAGGCCTGAAAATAGGCTTTTGTATTTTGTGCTTCAAGATGGAATGAAAATGAACTTTTAAATAGGAACTAAGTAATAACAAATTGTTCAATCTTTAGATGTGTTACTGCTGTTAGCTGATATATATTTCCATCTGTAGAACTAGAATTCTTTCTGTAGAAGCATAGCATCCATTCTTACCTATTATTACTCTAGAGGAAACATGCTAATGATGTATTCATCTAATTATACAGGCAGAGTGTCTGAGTTGTCAAATACAAGAGAATCTGAGAATGTAAGTTTAGAAAAATGTCTAAAAAACGCTTTTCATGCATTAGAATATCAGCCCATTTCTTTCTTTAGCTTATTTCTTTATTTTCTTCTAATATACTCTAGCTTCTCATAAATAGCCTGTATTTGACCATCCCACTTGAACAGACTCTAAATTTGCGTAGGAATCTTAGTGTCAAACTCTCTGAAAGTACGCTCACTATCTGGACTATATTTTAAACTGCAGCAATTCAGGCACTCCAAAGTGCACCAGGGGCCTACACCAAACAAAACGGCTTCCTCCTTTAAGACACTGAACACATTAAACAAAAATAATAAAAAATATAACATGGGAGAAAATTATTATCACCAAATTATGAGTGGAGAACTGAAGAAGGTAGGTTATGAATCAGAATCTGTAACTTTTTGTCTTCCTTCATCGCAACAGCAGATTCCCAAACCCTGAGCCAAATAAGATGACCTTCTCTTGATCTTGATGGTTCTGGATCAAAATACTAAAAACAAAACAGCATCCAAGCACTCAAATTTGAAAATATAGGCTGTTACATCCTTTGCATACACAGTACTATTATCAAGATGAAAATATTGTAGAGATTGTTACTGTTGGTGTTTTTTTCACATTTGCACTGAGAGTACAAAAAATAACAATTGTTCTGCCGACAAAAAGAACTCTGTACTGTCTTCCTAAATCATCAGTACCCTATACACATCCCGTGACCATTCTGTATCTACACACACTACGAACTAGCTGAACTCTTACTTAGGTTGCCTTTGACCACGTAACTGAGTAATTCACAGAAGAAGCCACCTAATCCACTACCTGACTATCTGGACCATATTTTAAACTGCAGCAATTCAGGCACTCCAAAGTGCACCAGGGGCCTACTACCTGACTGTTCCCAGTAGTCATTAACTATGCTGTGTTATATACAGAAAAGTCACCAAAAGCAGTCGTTTCCCAGGAGATGTTACCAAATAGCATAAAACTAGATCACCACCGAACAACAGCTGGTTCGTGAAGGATTTATACTTGTAATCATTGTGTGCACTCAAAGGGCCTAAATAATGTTTTTTTTAAAAAAAATAAGACAGTAATGAAAGCACCGTCAAAAGTTATGATATACAAAGATTTTTTCAAGAACAGCAAAAAATCAGTTAAATGACTTTAAGAACATAAAAAACATTGGTCAAATGTGGAACAATATTGAAATAATAATTCATTCTTTATTATTGTATCATTACTTTTGGCCTAGGGTATATATTCAGAATTACAATGCCATTCTCAAGCTACTGATGCAAGACAGTGGTTGGTGTAAGATTACAGGTGCTCCAAGCCTTCACATGCTAAAAACAAGGACAATAATTCAGAATGGCCATGCAATTTGGCAATGTAAGAATGGGTAAGATAAGATCAGTACAGAACATATATGAGGTTCTGACCCTTGATGTTTAATATTATGTTTTTTATGGAAGTCTATCAAAGTAGCAGTGAGCTCGCTTTTAAGCCTTATTTTCTTCTTAAAAGTGCAGGTAAACCATTGATGCTGTAAGCATCTACTTTGCCAACTGGATATCTATTCTGTGGAAATGGTGTTTTAACAGGTTTCTCTTCCTTGTGCTTTTCCAGATAAAGTTTGAACTTCTTAGCAGCTGTAGGCATATGAAGGTCTGTAGAGCAAAAAAGAATTACAGATATGGGAGCTTTGACATTTCTTGTCCACACCCTGTGGACAATAAAGAACTCACTCCTTTTTGAAGCCTCTTTCTCAAGAAGTCTGAGCCTCCTGGCTTCTGGCCCAGATGAGGATATCTTGCTTTCAATTTTGCTTCTTCAGCTTTTTCTGGGCTGATCACCTTATCCTCCATTTCCTGAAACACAATCAACAATACTGTAAGTTAAATACATCAGAATACTCTGTATCAGAACACCTTCACAGGCAATCCATCAACATGCTGACTTATGCTAGTACCTGAATGTATCAATTATTTCAGTAGACATGTTCGTATTCTCTCAAAAACACTGATGGGAAGCAAATGTAAGAGTTCAGCTATCTTACATAAATACTATTCCTGAACATGTTCAAATATAATCAACACAGATCATTTTTACAGAAAAGCAGTCTATATTAAGAGCAAGGTATGGTATTCAAGTTCAACAACAAAAACATTTTTCAGGCAAAGGTAGAGCTTCACTAGGTTTAAACAAATGTTGAAAGGTGAGCCAGAGACACAGGATTTTTTCCAGGTACCTCTCTTCATCATAAAGTAGTAGTGACAGATTAGTACTTGCATGCTTGAAATAATCTATTTTTATGACTGCACTATAACTGTGACGCACTGATGTTCACCATGAAACAGTATTAAAGTACCTCAGTCTCAAAAATAGGCTTGCTATCATATTAATGACAGCAATACTGTAGTTCTCTATGCTAGCCTTTTATGTAAGGCAGTGTTATCTATGATCATCCTAACCTAGATAGCCCATTTATGTAGAATAAAATGCTTATTTTATGAGCACACTGTAAAATGCAGATACCCAAATGATTTGAAGATACCCATTTGGCAAAAGCTGTAATTTGTACATCCAGTCTTTCCATACTGACCTCTACTTTATACTCATCTGCTCCAGTTCACATAGAAGAAATTGTACTATATGCATCAAATTACTACCAGACCATTTCTAAAATACCTTCAATTCAAATTTCTTCTTTCACTACTTTCCAATATTCATCCAGTATAATTTTTTGTATGCAAAACAGGGCTTATTTGGGGAAAAATATATATTTTTTGCACTTGCTGCTGCATGCCTTGAAATGTAATTACCATCTGAATTCACAGGAAGACTTTTAGCCAGGAAAAGAATTCCCATTCAGATCAGAAGAGCCCAGTATTCACCTTTGACTAGAGTTGTATATTTACTGTAGAGTTACACAGGTAGCGCCTTCACTCTCTTTTCCATCTATGTCATCATCCTTTCATTGCATCAATCAGCATGACTGTGTATCTTCCACACAAACAGGTTACAGAAACTAATTCAACTGAGAAACAGCCATCTATATATATATTCCTTTCTTCGTACTGGGTTGCATCTCAGTTGGATCAGTCTCCCCATCTGGTTCACTAAGCAGCTACACAAAAAGGTATGTCAGCACAGAGGCAGGGAGATCACAGGAATGGAGCAGCTGGGGGCTCCTTCAGCCAGAACTACTAAAGAAATACAGCCATAAAACTAGCCTACCACAATTAACAGTGCTCTCCTACATCTCTTATAAAAGATCAAGAATCTATAATATGCAACATCTTTCTGGTAAGAAACTCCAGAAACAAAGGATATGGTAACTCCCAACAGAATTAAAATACAATAGATGGTCTAGTTGCTCCATTAGTCCAAAACCTCACAAAGAGAACTTCTCACAAATCAAAGGGAATCTAAATTAGCAGTTCTACCAAGGAAAGACAATAATCATCATAACTGTTTCAAAGAAACTTCTGTGAGGAATGGAACCAATGCTTTTCAGTTACAGATGAAAATGTAGCTGGCAGTATAAAAGATACGCAAATTTACCTAACATGCTACAGAACACAAAACTTTTTTTTCACTACATATCATACCAATCAAGACTACAATTGTCATGTGTTACAAAAAACATTCAACAGTTGTTCTTCCTATCATGCTTTGCTATCACATCAAAACTGACTCCCAGATTTTCCTCAAAAACTATCCTTTCAGCTAAACACACTTTCAAGATCTAATGCTGAGCTCTTCATCATTGAACCAACGGAGCAACAAAGCAAAATGTTTTGCTAACATTAACCAATAAGAGAGAATTTAAGAATAGAGGGCCAATAATAAATAGGCTGCATAAATATGTATTTATGGTGCATCAAAGGAGACGTATAAGCAAATTCTCAGGGTTGACATAATCACACAGTAGAGAATCAAAAAATACGGCTAAACTGGACACAGACTATCATCACCTACTCTTGATTGAGAAAATTAAGATCCCAAAACAGCAGGAAACAAATTAAAGAAGAACTTCAACCTCAATATTTGCAGTGTCAAACAGAACCAGCTGATGGTAGCTTCGAAGAGGAGATAGTTCTTCACATAACGTACAGTTAAACTACAGAACTCCTTGCTACAGGATAGAGTAGATGCCAAGAATGGATTGCCAAGATGGATTCAAAAAGAAGCTGGATGTGAACACTCACAGCTCAAAAGGCTCTTAAGTCATAGATTGCTGAGGCTTGGGATAGTAGTTGGAGGAAAAAAAATCACTGTATGCTTGCCCTAGCCTTACATTCTTGTGCAGTTTAGGTAGTACCAAGTAGTGTTGGAGATGCATCACTAGTCCAAACTAACCCTGAACCCAAGTCAATAAGGCTGGTCTTATATTTAGTATTTTTCCTTTAAGTTATAAATAACCAAGTGACTAACAACAGATGGAAAAAGAATCAAAACGCATCATGTTCTTCCTTCTAGCAAATTATAATTTTTGTCTGATAGGTCTGCTTACTTCATTAAAAGACAGCCAGTAGTTAGATAATTCATTGGAAGGTAGCTTTTGCCTTTTAATCTTTACAGCAGTACTAAATGTGTGAGGTTTCACATCTGCTGGACAAGTAAACTGCATGGCTAAAAAAGAACCACTAGCCTTCTCAAACTGTGGTATGAAGAGCTCAGCCTCTCCAACAAAAGAATCAGACAAAATGACAAGCAGAAATGGGAAAACAGGACTAGAGCAACAATGTAAGTCTTCACCCAACAGCTACATCAAAAGCCAGTTTAAAACAAGATGCACCATTTTTAACAACTTCCTGAAAAAACAGGGATTTAAGGCAAAACAAAATGAAACAATCAAGCACATTTTCCATAACCTAAAGGCTTCTTTGTTGTTGTTCAAATTCCCTGTCCCAATATTCTTAGTTTTCACACTGAGAACTGGAAACACTGGTCTTACACAAGTTTTCAAATGTGTATCAATTTCCTGTTTAACATCTTTCTCATCTAACATATATTCATTCTCCTTAGACCACATTAGAAAAACTTAAGAGTAAAAGGTTTGATCATTAAGCCACTTTTTAGTCAAGGTTGCTTTAGGGGCTTAATCTTTTCCAAGCACATATATGAAGTATTTAAGCAAACCTGTTTTGCAAGAAGTACTTCAGAGCTAAGCATTTGCTAAGCCAACGTTCAGTTTTGTCTAGCCTGGCATAAACATTTTTAGTGAAGTTTAGTATTGTAATGCCATAACACAACTTTGAAATACTGATATCACAGTATCCTTACATATATAATCTTATATAATCTTACAGAAAACAAACACAATTCTATTTGCTTTTTTCATTTCATTTGGCTTGAATAAGTCACACGATTAAAACTGAAGTAGAAAATTAGTGAGGAATCCCTATATCATAAACACTCAGTGAATTTTCAAAATACCATGTGTAAGCCCTACATTTTAAAACTTCATATCGCAACTGAGTTGGCAAAATGAGCTGAAGTCACTTGACTTCATCAGAACACCCTAGAAGGCATCACAATAAACTTCCTACCACATGTTTTACTATGCTCTTATTACAGAGCTATTCCAGGACCGCAACCACAATTTTTGTATGCTTTGAATAGAAACACTATCCTTTCAATAATCTACCTAATGTGAAAGTACATTTGAGCTGCAGAACACAAAATTTTAAAAACACAGACAATATACTAGCTGTAGAAGGTTGGACCTGATTATTGCACTTACAACATTATCACTCTATATTACCCCAAATCTTTCCTTCTTACATGGCAAACTCATATTACAGACTGTAAATTATTAAATAAAATCTCAGATAAGTGAGGTAAATTAAGCTTTTCCTTTTATGGTCCTTCAGAGCAGCGCTTGTTTCATAACTTCTTCCAATTAGAAATAGCTACAGAGATTGCAACTGAGTCCATATAAGAAAGATGAAACTAAGAAACCAAATTACTTTTTAAAGTCATGTCCAGCAGAAGGAAATAGCAAACAGCATACAGTCACCTATGAAGCTAAATCCCATTTAAGCATCTGTAAAATTATTAGTTACAACAATGACATGAGTGCCTTTAAACTTAGCAGTTGTTCTTTCTAGAAGCCACATTTCAGTACGACGAGCTGCAACACAGCAATTGGGTTTTGTGTATTTTTCTTTCTTAGTAGATTACCTTAATTTTATATATATATATATATATATATATATATATATATATATGTATATATACACACACGCACACACACTCATATAATAGCAATAAAGTTTGACTAGTTGGATTATCACCGGTCTCCAGCCCCTGAGACTGCGAGGAGAAAGTCTTTCCCCCGCGGACACGGCGGGCAGAAGAGCAGCAGGCGGCCGGAGGAGCCGGGGCAGGCCCCGAGCGCGGACGCGCCCTCCTGCTGGGGTTGCCGAGCGGCTGCTGACGGGGAATCACGGTGCCGAGCGCGGAGCCAGCCCGGCGATGCGGCTCCTCCGCCCCGAGGCGCGGGCGGCAGGGCCTGCAGCGCGGCGCCGCGCCCGCAGCGCGCCCAGGGCCTGGCCCTGCCCCTGCCCCAGCGGGGCCGAGGGCCGCCGGGGCTGCTGCGCAGCCAGGCCCGCGGCGCTGAGGGAGCCCGGAGAGCGGCGCGGCGGCAGCCAGGCCGGGAGACGCCGCCCGGAGGGCCGCCGCCGGCTGCGGGCGGAACGGAGGGAGAGGCCCGGCCGCCGGGCCCGGCGCCCGCTGCGGCGCGCAGACGGAGACGGAGGAAGCCGCTCGGTGGGCCGGCGCGGGCCACCTGGCACCCACCTTCTGCTCCTCGGCCGAGGCGGGCTCGGCGCTCTCGGCAGACATGGCGCCCGGCAGCAGCGACCGCGGCGCGGAAAGGGCTCGCGGGGACGCGCGACCGCCGCTCCCGCCGCGCAGCGCAGCCGCCTCCTCCGCACAAGATGGCCGCCGCTCTCACGACGGTGAGCCGGCGGGCCCAGACTTCCTCCGCGCGCAGCCTCCCCCGACGGCACCGCCGCCCTCCCAGAGCGCGGCGGAGGCGGAACTTCCGTCCCTGCGCCCCAGCTCCGGCCGCTTCTCTGACGTCACGTCCGCCCTGCCGCCAGGCATGCTGGGAGTTGTAGTGCCCGGGGCAGCCGCGGGGGGCCTGGGCCGGGTCGGGTTCCCGGGACACGGGCCGACAGGCCACGTAACGGCCACGAGGTCTTCGCTCGGGAAAGCGAAGACAGGCCCCGGCACGGAGCGCCGCGGAGGGGCACGCGGCGGGGTGCCCGCGCCCGGCTCGGGGCCGCCGGCCCGCTCCGCGCGGCGCCGCCGCGGCTTCGCTCGCCGCCCCAGGCCGGGGCCGAGGCCAGGGCCCCGCCGCGGCGCCCCGTGGGCCCGCCGGCCTGCCCGCCTCGCGCAGGCCTCTGCCGCGAGCCCGCAGCCGGGGGGAGCAGCACTGCGGGGGCTGCGGCTGCCGTCCTTAGCTATTAGGTATCAGAACCCCTGTTCTAGCCCTGCCGGTTTTACCTGGGCATCTTTCTTTGAATCTCAAACACCAACTGACAAGGGCAAGAGGTCACAGATATTTATTAAAACTTCTCAATTAACATGGTATCAAATTATATATATATATATAAAATCTTCTCTCTCATCTACTTTTTACTGTCTGGTTCTTGTGAGAAAGACAATTTCTCTTAATCAGACTATGTGAAAGTAGCAGAATTTCTTTTTTAAGAGTGTGAAGGAACTGAGGGTTTAAATAGCTTATAGTTAGTAATGTTTACACATTCCTAAATAAGGGGATAAGTAACCTGTTGATTTCACTTAATATGTCAAATTTAATGACTATATTCCCTTCTTCCAACACATTTCTCCTCAACATCCTATACCTCTTTTCTCTGTATGCATCTTGCGTATCTTCACCTCTTTCCCATAATTTCGACCTTCCAGGCCCCCATATCCAGTGTATCACATTTGTGTCACCTGCCCTCTGGCTGGGAATCGGCATCTCTCTTCACCGAGAGCTAGAATGTGCATGCTGTCAAGCGGTCCTGTCCAAATACAGCTCGGGAAGGACGAGCAAGGACAGGCCACACTGCAGAAGGCAGAGTGAGACACACCAGTGAAAGCCTCTGAATTAAAAGACACAACAATTTTGCTACGGTTAAATTCTAATATTAACCTCCCAAACCTGATAGCTGAAGCTTTTTTTGAACATACTTTTTTGCTGATAGAGAGCAGGATTTTGTGATGACAGGGAACTCAAACCATAGGCACAATCATTCAGGAAGCGATACAGCAGGACAGATTGCACAGGAAATTCTCAGAATACACTACTGAGATTTTTTTTCCTGATAATAGAAAAAAAAAAAGCAATTATGAAGTTGAGTGTCCTATGTTTGCTTCTAGAAAAAAATAGCAAAGCACTTTGAAAAGTGTAAAAACAGAAGAACGACTGTGAAAAGGATATACCTAATGAATTTTCAAAGGAAGCAGAACAACAAAACAGTAACAGCAAATAAAAATGCAAACCTCAGGAATCTCTTATCTCTTGGGAAATTGATGTGAGGGAAAATGCAGCTTAGAGGAGTTAGCACTTCCTTAATAAAATGATAGTAAAAGTGTAAACTTTTCAATGCAGAGGAAGGATAGGAAGTATATGAATGAAGTACCACAGGAAAATCTCAAGTTTTTCAAGTTATGACCTCAAGTACAAGAAAGCCATGTATATGAACTAGGTCAAGTCATGAAGGATGTATCAAAAGCAGAACGCAGAGAGATGGGGATGTGGACTCGGAAAGGCCTGGACACAGAAATGAGATCCAACCAGCAATGGACATAAAGGCAGCATCCTACATAGTATATTAACAGAGAAGTTTAAGAAATAGTTGTTTTACTATCCAGAGTGGAAAATTACTGAACAAATATTGCAAAGCCCAAAGAGTGTAAGGTAGTGGGTTTTTTGCTTCAATTTGGTGTTACCAAGCTATCTAACATAACTAGTAAAATATAAAGTCAGGCTAGAACAAGGAAAGCTGCGTTTATGGAAAAAAATAATCTGATGCAAGCATTCTAATCTGATAAATATTTTCAACTTGGATAAAAATACCACCGTTGAGTATTTACAGAACTGGCTGAAGCAATTTCTAATCAATTAGTAGTCATCTATATAGGACTTTATAAAAAATTAATGAGGTTCCAGAACACTGATAGTTTGGCCATTCCTCAAATTTCTTTCAACAGCAGTGAAGGGAGGACAGAATACAAACAGGAATTTATAGTTAAACTAGCTAATCTACTAAAATAAGTACTCAAAAAGAAACTGAGTAACAGTAATCACAGATTTGTAAGTAAGAACAAGTACTTCAAGCAATCCTGTTTCCTTTGCTACAAGGTGTGTTACCTTTTCATTAAAGTGGGTGAAAGCCTTTGAAGTTCCAGAAGCCACACGACATTGATAAAACTTCTAACACTTCCACATGCAAATTAGGGAAGCATAACTAGACGGAACTTTAATGTGGTGAGTGCAATTTTTCTTGGAAAGAGCTATCAAAGAGGAATCATGTATTTTGGACAATTTCACAGAAGGCTTCCCAGGGTCAACATTACTCATCAGTTTCACGGACAACCCAAATAATATACAATAATCCTCTTCATTAATATTAGCAGATTACAGGGAGCTGAGAGAGGCTACTAGGGGAAAAAAAAAAGGCAATTCAAAATGAATCAGAAGACCAGATACAAAATCTTAGGTAGTGGAGGAATGAAATTCAATAATGACACGTGCAAGACAGCTACTGGATTGGGAATACCTAGGTAGGATACCACTGTTACAGTGGAAAACAAGATGAATGTAAGGTGACCATCTCCTGCTACTGAAACAAAACAAATACGAAAAAGGGATAGATGAACAGGAGTTTCATCCATAAGACATCCACCTGAGCGGCACAGGCAGGCGTAATCCTTCCACCTTAACTGGCACAGACAGGCCTCGTGCAGCATGCTGTGTCCAGCGCCAGGCACTACACTGCAAGACAGGCTCAGCCCAAACGAAATAGGCAAAGAGTCAGAACGATGGGGGTCAGGAAATAAAATCTGTGAGAAAAGGCTGAATGAACAATCCAGAGTTGTCCTGCATACAGAAAACAGGACTGAAAAGGGAGATATGGAAACTAAATTGTTTTCTTTGTTTACTGGGGACAGGATAAGTAGTGTCTGATTTCCAATTGCAGCAAGATTCAGTAGGACATTATAAATAGCTTTCTAATGGTAAGCACAGTTGAGCACTAGAGGAGAGTAGCTGGAGTCTCTGTCAGTGGAGGCCCTCGTAAACCACTCTGAAACACTTATCACAATTAATTTATATGGTTGAGCCTATTGAGGGGGTACAGAGAAGAAGCAGATGACCTCTCAAAAACTAGTCTGATCTCATTTTTTAACCTATGCTTAGGAAGTTCGGTGGAATTCAGTTTGTACAAACACTAAACTCTGAGACGCGTCCTTAGTGGAAAGTGTAATTCAGATCAAGGTGTAAATGGAAAATGACTTAAACTTGTACACAGATCACCTAGGATCACTTTCATTCACAAAGGCATCCGTATAGGGACAAGTGTATTTAATTATGACATTACTTGTAGTGACCACATGTCCAAAATCCACACTTTTTTGCTGTTCATGACAACTATATCACTGGGAAGAAAGAAAAGTAGTTTCTCAAGAAGATAAAAGGATGATTTGCAGAAGTTTTAACTAAGAAACAGACATAGAAACATCATATACAGTCCATGCAAAATAAAAGCTTAACCTACTAATTTTGATTTTTCATTAAAAATCTGTCCTTTTTCATTCCTTATTTCATCATGTATGTAAACAGATGTGCACCACAACAGAAATAACTACTCTGAGAGTACCAGCTGTTTGCTTGTGACTGAATAGCAGATACAAAGGAACTACAACATATTCTTATTTCTCATCAGTCCAGATCCTAGTTACGTACACAGTACAACTGTATTGACATTTGTGCTACCCAGAAAACATTTTCCTTGTTTTTACAGGACTTACAAATGACTAGAAATAGAAAAAAAAAACAAAAACAAACAAACAAACAAACAAAAAAAAACTCTTCCTGTACAGTTCTTCCCAAGTCTCTGTAAAGCAAACATTAACCTTTGAAATTCCAGTGTAACAGAGGAAAAAATACTGTTTAAGTCAGAAATGGATTCTGTAACACCTGAGCTTTGTCTTACTGTAGCAACAGCTGTTTGAATATACAGTATCATAGCTGTAAGATAGAGTGGGAAGATAGTGGTTAAGTATCATCTAGTCTCCCTTACTTTCCCTGTTTGACTTCCTGAAGTTTCATGATGCACTGACTTAAATAAGAGCTGTGTTGAATCTACAACGTTGACATTCATTTTTTTCAAAAGTCTTCATCAGATAAGGATGTTATACTCCCAAATATGAACATTTCCTCTTATATTATTGACACTAAGAAAGAGTAAAGTGTAAAAAATACATAACTGAAGGTAAGACAGTTGAAAAACTCCAAGATCTTCAGCAAATACTGTACAGCTGAATCTGTTCCTCATTACAGACAGACTCCAAGTATACTTAAAAACCTGCTACTTTTTTCACCCTCAGCTACACAGTTTAGAACTTACCATAACCTTTTTAACTGATTGCATTGTTTTAGGAATAACATATGTATTGGCAAGTACTTATATGCCCAAGGTAGCATTCCTACCAAAACTTCCTATAGCCACCTACTGGCCTGAATGGAACTGACCTGTTACAAATATTTCAGATTACATGAAGATCTCCTTATCTAAAAATAAAACAAAAAGTACAAGTTTCATAGCTTTTGCATATATTTAAGATATAAATACTAATTTGTTTGCACAGTACATCCTTTAACACAATCTGAGAAATCAAATATGGGGAGGAAAATTTATGTGAAACATTCAAACTATTAACAGAAAGGATTATTAAAGTGTCCCTTTATGAAAGAAAGAAATTGAGGGAGCAAAACATGAACTGAATCTGTGATCTGAATTCATGAGTAAATAAGAAACATTCTGCACTATGGTTGCAAGTGCTATTAGACCTGTATGTGAGAAAGAAAAAGAGGGGAACATTACAGAAAGAAAAGAAAAAAAACAAATGCTTGCATAGTATGAAATGTTATGGAAGTTCAGCTGCTGTCCCCATTTTCAATAAGTTAAATGAATATCACTTAAAACATCACACAGATTAAAGACATCTGTATATATTTCAGATTTCAATATTAATGCCAAAAATACATAGTATGATTTTACATAAGATTTATGCTACATTAGAACACTAAAGACAAACATCACTTGAGTATTAAATGAAACATTAAATATTAAATAACTGAAAAATAAAATAAAAAGTGTAAACACTAAACTAAGTTGGGAATTTGCTATTGCAACACATCCAATGAAGTGGTTTAACAGTACAAAAAAGATTAGACTTAAGTATTTGTTTCCAGTCTACTTGGAATACACAAAGCTCATTCCAGGAACCTTTACAAAACTGGTCCAGGATCACAGAAGAACTTTGCCTCTCTTGCACACTATTTTCATTCCTTTACAGATTTAACTTTATGCTGTCATACCATATACCAATCTTTGCTTTTAAGGAGTAATCAACAGTAAAATGAATACTTTAGTTTGCCATTGTTTGCTAACATCTTGGTGAAAACTGAGGATTTGTTGGAGATTCAGTGTAAGATTTGAGTTCATACGCAGCGCCACTATCAACTTCCATGGATTTCCGAGAGAACAGGAGCCTTACATCTCTGTGGAGGTAGATCTTTCCAGATTTAGAACTCTGGAACCTGAAAAGATATTTATCTGTATTATAAAACAAATAAACAGAAAAACATTCCTCTTTAAATATTACTGTATTAAATGAGTTCATTTAAGAAATTAAGGCCAGAAAACATCCGAACATACAAAACTAGTACGTAAGTAATCAGCATGTTAAAATTAAAGGAGAAAGATTAACCTGATCTTTTCTAACTATTTTATATTCTTTGGTGTTTAAAGATTCTGTTTCCTATTTACCAATACACTATTAACTTTGGAATTGGCACGGAATATTTAAGGTCCATATTGCAATTACATAAGTCATAGATTCAAGTTCTCAAGAACCTGGGAAGGCAAAAAAGGATTCCTAAGTGTGTACTCCCAAAAATACACTACAGGCAGCCGAAGCATGTACAAAAGGGAAGATTCAAATCATCAAAGCAATGCCAAATATATATTTCAGTGCTAACTATCATACAGACAGATTCCACTGCTCTTTATGAAAGTACCAGCAAGAAGTTTATTACTGCTTTATACTACATGACAAATCTAGGTCAAACTCAAGAAGTAGTAGCTAAAGGGGTTTCTGCAGGCAGATTAAAAAAAGAGAGAAGCTTAAAGCAAAAAATATGAAGCCACTTCACAGAGATCAGTTCACTGGCCCAAACAGTGAAGTAAACCGTGACCAATTGCTGGGCCTATTTACCTTGTCTGCTGCAGCTGAACTGCCTACCTAATTCAGGTCCTCCAAGCCTACCAGAAACATGCCATTTCCATTTTCCCTGAGATTTCACAACCACAGATAAGGAGACTACATTGGCATTCCAGAGAACTGTATTCTATAGTCTTTATCTGGCAGAGGTCCTTCATTCCTTTTCCTCAACCAGGAAAGGCAGGAGTCCTAACAAGGATTTCTTATGATAACTGAAAGCTGCATAACATCATCGTGCATGTCATAGCAAGGGAGAAAATCTATTGCTACATAAGATAACATTATTACAAATGCTGAGAAAGCAAGGCACACACAAAAGCATACACGACAGTATTGCGTACATTAGAATTTGCACTGATTTTTAATAAAAATTTACTCATTGATCCCATTGAAACAAAAGTACCATCTCTATTTACACGGAGACAATAAATAACGTATCAAAATGAAATTCTAAGATAGGAGAAAGGAAGACAACCAACAGGATAGAAGATCCAGCAAAGTTTAATTGTCTGGGACAGGCAGGATGTAGAAGTGTGTTCTATGTCACTGTTTCATTTAGACTGGTGAAGCAGAACAGCCTGTAGTGAGCGCTTTAGCGAGACAAAGGAAAGCTCTCCTCTCCTAGATACCAGCTGTCAAGGGCACTAAATGTAGTGGGATCTAGCAGAATGCTTCTGCTGGCTCCCAAAGAGCTCCCATCCATCCTTATTTATTCATTCAATGCTGTCAGTGTGAAAGCTCTTTACCTGGCAGGTAAAGACTTTCTGTCTTAATTCCCAATTCTACTTTCAGAAAAGACTCTGAAGGAGGGCACAAGAAGTAAGACACAAGGAGCAAACCGAACACCACAAAAATTTAATTCAGTATGTAGCATGTAAGACATTTTTAAACAAAAAAATGTAACTGAAATAGCTATTGCATCAAAAGCATAATTGACTACATTAATTCACATTTAATAGATGCACTTACCAAAGCATCATTGTGAAGTAGATCCATATTATTCCCATCTTAGATTGGTCTATCAGAAACTAATGATTTTTTTTTTTAATGTCTCAAGATCACTATTTTCAAGTAGTGAGAATCTTGCGAGATTCTCTTTCGCCAGTAAGTATTGCTTCCCTGCACTTTGGCTTTTTTGAGCATGACACTTCAAGAAGATTGAAGGAAGATGAGTGGGAAACAGTTACAGAGTTTGGGGGATTTTTTGAAAGTCTCTGCTTCTACTGCCTATTTTTTTTCTGTCAGAAAGATTAACTATTGTAATTGGACTTGGAAACTTGCTTCTCATGCATACAAATATATTAGAATAACCAGAAGGCAACAATCACATACACCCTTGCAGGGTAGTCATGGAGTGGCTGGCTTGGGACTTGGTTTACATTGTGTCTATGAGCAAAAACTTAAAGAGGCAATTCCAGTAGTTTCATACAAGGAAACCAAGAAAAACACAATAAAGAATTCTGACAGATGGTGTCTTAAGAACAATATCAATATACAAATACAGGAAAGCTCAAAAACACAAATAAAAGATGAGCTAGAAAGCTGCCATCCTCTGAAGAAAACTGCAGAGAAAAGAAACTTTAAATGATAAACATTATTGGAGAAATGACACATACAAGCACAAATGCTATACATTTTATAAACCATCAACATATACTATGAACAGAGTAAGCTACAGAAACAGAATGTAGCAGGATAACCATAAAAATACATGTAGCAGGACCTTTCCTTTTGCAAGTGGAAGAGACTAACCAATGTAAGTGTAAATAAAAAATCGCCAGAACTATGATATGAATTTCTAGAGCACAAAAATGCTGACAGATTAAAAATATCAAAAAGCACTAATAAATCATTAATAACAAGAGCCTTAGCTTCCACCTATACATATGTCACATCAGGAAAATACTCAGAAGAAGCTTCTCAACACCTTGAAGAATCACTGCTTTGAACAACGAGTTTCACGTTTACCCTCAGTCTTCAGTAACACTTAGTTAATGAAAAAACAACCATTGCTTAGCCATTAAGCAACAGCAATTACAGCCCAATTATGCTCCATAAATAGAGGCAATATGTCAGTAACTACCAAGCTTTAAAATCTTGAAAAATGCTAAGCTATGGGAAGGTTAACTGTTTAACTGCCTATATATTGCATTGCAGATTTAATTACAACACAAGAATCATTGCTTGAGAGTTTACAGATTTTTTTTCCCCAAAAACATTTTCAAGAGGCTACTTAAATTGCAAGCTCAACTCTTGATTTTTGTATAGCAAAAAAAGCTTACTTGTTGAAGCAAGCTATACTTTATACCTCAATACTGTAGCTCTGTGTACAAATACAGTTTAATAGCATATCAAACACTTTCTCAAGCATATAAAAATATGTATGTAAAAGCTGCATGGGCAATAAAACTGACACTGTTTTCATGTTTTAGGAAATCTCACTACCAACGTTAAGCTCCAGACCTATGCTAGCATTTTTGCTGAATTACCACTTGAAAAAAGCTTTCATAATATGAGTGCTGACAGCTGTAATTAAGGCCTCACAAGCAGAAGCTACCACAATGTCGCTTACTGTTTGTGACTTAGTTTGTCTTTTTAGCAAAATTTAAACCTATAAGCTTAAAATACTTCTTTTCAGAAACTACAACTAAAAATGAAAAGCTGCTTGAAGCTAACTCGAGTAACTTAAAATTTCTTAATAGCAATAGTTTAAGTTGTTTACTTTTACACAGAAGTTTTCAGTAAAATGGTTTTGAAAAAACTTTGCTACTTTTAAAAATGAAAGGCATTATAATTTTTAACACCTCTATATATGAATAATACACTACCAAAACACATTAACGGTCTCAATTAAAGTCCATCTTTAATAAAGGTAATACTAGATAGAAAGCAGAACCTTCTGTACAGTCTGAAATGTTCCATTCAATAACCCTCAGACAGATTGGCTTAAATTACTGTAACATTTCAAGCAGTTTTGCAATTTTCCGTTTAATAGCAGAAATCAAATTAAAAGGCCCACTATTTGGGTTCATCTCTGAAGCAAAAAACTGCTAGCATAGTCTGCAGATACTCATTTTTCAGGATGAGCATCTAAGCATCATAATTATGATACAGAAACAGATACATTTCCAATTATACTGCACGCATCACAAATTTACATGTAGATCCCTACGGTAGGCCTGAATGCTATGCTAAACTGTATAGGCACTTTAAAACTAAAAGCAGCAGGACCGCTGCATTTCTCTCTCTCAGCAGGTATCAGAAAAGGAAGCTCACGAAAGAAGACTTACTATCCATAAAAGACTATGTAGAAGAAAGTAGGTTTGTCTTGAAACAGAACTAAGTATTAGGTCTGTTTAGAATGCAAATTTACAAACTATATTATATTAAAGCAGAAATTAAGAGAGGATAGACTTCTAACATACTTCATGCCTCTATGTCAGGCTCAGCTGGCCACAGATTTTTCCTCACTTCTATAGCTGTGAGTAACCTGTCCACAGTTCCTTTCCATTAGTTATTATATTACATATGAATAGAGCCTTTCATTTGGGGTACACATTCTTTTTTCAGAATTGACTCCTGAAGAAAATTTTTAGAAGGTGGTTAAGTGACAGACAGCAAATTAGTGTTTCCTGGAAGGATGAAGTTGAATTCAGACTAAAATTTAGAACAAATATACAGTTCAACAGCCTCATCACGATGCTATTTTCACACTCTAGTAAATGAAAGTACATTTTTTTTACGACTGTCAGCACTCATTTAATGGGAAATCTTGGTCTGGAATCACCGCCACAGAGAAAGTCGTATTCACGTGTGCTTTGTAGAAGTCAATGGCATTAAACAGGAAAATAATAAGCATTGAAAGCAATTCTACAACTAGTTTGAAATACAACTTTTGAAAAGTTTAAGACACTTAATTTTGCTTTCCTCACTAGCTTTAGAGCATCAGCTATTGTCAGGTTTTAAAGTGGTGCAATCAAATCATTACGTCTGCATTTATGTGGTCTGTTTACTACAATAACGCCAGCAAAAGCCTGCAAACTGCAGAAAGACTAATGTAGCAATCGTTGCTCATTTGTTTCAATTTGTAGTCTTCAGAACATCCAAATAGTCCTAACAGTGTCTGGTTCCAGGCAGCACTTTGTAAATCATTAAGGAAGATTGTCTTAATGTATCATAAAGTGACTGACTTATTAGTGGTATTGCATCACTAAACAGATATTTATGTTTTTACCATTAAGTACTGCATTTTTAGGAGCAACTCAATACTTTTCACATTAGAACCTATTCCGCTGAACAGGAAAAGTGCTACGATACTGGCCACCATCTCTGCATTGATCCTTAGTTTTGGCTTTTACCCATGTAACATCCATATTCACTCTTTCCTGTGACTTGAAAAAAGGTACATTAATCCAGTCAGAATTACATCTCTCTTGGTAGGAAATGAATTAAGCTATATCAAAACGTTAATGACAAAAAAAGAGCTTTATATTTTAACCTTGATTCTCCCCAGCAGAGTCCAAATTATTTATTAGCATTTCTTTCTCTACTGTCCAGCTTGAAGTCCAAGTTAGAAGTATTTGTTTTTAAAAATAAGTCTGTATACAAAAAGGCTGTCTGGCAAAGACAAGAAAAGATCAATAACTTTTGGCAGGCGCTTGGAGTATTTCACTTTACTCTGAGGAGCTTACCTCAGATGTATGAGGTAGCGTAGTAGCCTTTCTTCAGCCTGTTGAGTATTTTCTTTATTGACAGTTCTCTTGATTTCTCGTCTCACAGGAACAGAAAAAGTTCTTTGCCGTAGGAATGTTTGATGATTAGCTGGCATTTCTCTCAAGTCATAGATCACCACAAACATCTTCACCACAGTTTTGTTAGGGTTAAATAAGGTCTGAAAAGACAAACAGCTTAAGTACAATAGTCTATTGAGTTTACAAACTAAAGAAAGATTTCACCTGCCAAAATAGTCAAAATTTACACTGTCCTCTATGCATTTTGTTGTTACTTCACATAGAAACATTTCTGCAAAAAGTGTACTACACTTTTTCTGTTCTTCAACAGTTCAGCTACTAGCAACTCCCATTTTTAAAAATAACACTGATCACTATCTAATCAAAAACACTAGAATATGACTATTATTTGATAGTCTGCATCCACATTTTGGTTTATTTCTTCAGCCAGCTTTTTGTCTATATTATTTTCTAGACACACAATGGTAGGCTTCACTGTTGAAAATGAGATTAGCAGTTTGTGATTTTGGACTGGATTCTTCAAAGAAAAAGGCTGTTGGTTTTAGGAATGACTGTGATTTAACTTCTGATTTGATTATACAAAGGAAGTGTTCTTAAATTATTTTTAACTGCTATGTAAATTACATAAAGCTGAATGATTAACAAGGATCTTGCCTTTAGAAGAATTTTGGAATTTGGACAGTGACATAATCCACCACTTCTTCAAAACTATTGTGCCACCAGCTACTATCCTGAATCCTCAGTAACTGATTTTAAACCTCTTCACGGCACAGAGAGGTTGAAATGTTTGGAGCTATTTGTCCCACAAATTCCAAAAACATGAATCTCTGTAGGTACTGTGATATTCTAATTTTTCGAAGTATGTTTCCACTGCTTCATAACTATCTCTAATAAAAAAATCTAATTCCCTCTGCTTGAATTTCTTGATATTAGCGGTTTCAGCACACTCAAATCTGCCAAGTACCTACCACTTGTATTGTTCCTGAAGGCGGTACCCGATAACCCCTTTTACCAAGGGACTCTAAAGTAATAACACCCTAAAAAAAAAAAAAAAAAAAAAAGTTCAAGCCAAGACATTAACAAATGAAAATATTCTATTCATGCAATTGTACTTATTCTAAAAAAATAAACTGTATTAAAATTAAATGACTGAGAAGGCAAACACTTAAGATGCCGTTAAAATCAACAGTAGGGGCCTTACAGATACACTGGCAGACCATTAAAAGCTGTGAAATAAAGCGTACATTCTCCTCTTGAAACAATATGAACAGGTTTCCACACCTTAAGACTAGTTGTCTAGCAGATACAGAGAAATAAGGCATTCTTCTAAAACTGAAAGACTTGTACCTTCCCTTCCATTTTCAGATGGCCTATAATTGCACCAATAATACTCCAAACCTCACAGAACTATTTCTGCTTTTCAAAAATAGTAGATGCATCTAAACTTCCATTCTAATTCAAAACTTCAGCAATGATATAATTTGCTTTTGCACGACCTGTGACCTACAGAACACCTGACTTTCTCACATACCATGCACCAGGAAACTTCTTCCACTTTAACAATGCTGAGGTCACCATTAAGGTATTGCAGTAGAGTGCATGTTTGGTTAAACTGCGCTGCACAACTGTTGTCACGCAACAAAGTGGACATACAAAAAACTCCCCCCAAACTCAGAGCAGAGAAACTAGCTATACAAATAGAAACAATGTTTCTGATGATGGAGGCACTATATAAATGCTGTTTTAATCCTATGAGACTCAACCATAATAGCATGTTTACAACATGTGGAAAAGAATGAAACAATGACATCAAGGTAGTAAAATAAGCAATGCGACTTTAACCATTTGTGGAACAAATTCCTTCAGGACCTGGAAAATCATCTGAAAAACGAGAAAGATAAAAACAAAAGATAGATACTTCTTTTACAAGTTTAAACTGTATTACTCAAACTTAACTTGCAAAGCCATTTCATTTCCTTTTCTGAATACTTTAAAAAACAGAAGGTCAAAATATGGCAAAGTGCCATGAATTCTAAATCTCAAGATGATAGGATGCCCAGTACTTTACTTGCATGTTTAAACAGATCATTTACCATATTAGACATAGATATACATACCACAACCTCTCTTAAAATTAGATCTATCACCCACATAACATTGATGTTACTTAGCAGGCATTCAAAACAAATCTGACTGATTCAATGTAACTATACAACAGATCTTTTTGCTTTTTGCAAGGTAGCACCTTAGGCATCCAAAAAACCTGCCATTCTAGAAAAGCAGAACAGAATTAATACATGGATATTGAGAACACAAGTAACGTGTCAGTATAAACACTGGCAAACTAAACAGCTGGTGAGAATCATTTGTGTCACACTAGCTCAGATAGCACTTGCTTAAAAAGAGAGGGTTAAACAACCTTTGAGTCTCAGCTCTCCATAAGCAACTGTACCTTGGCCTGCACCTAGGCCACCTGCTGGCAAAGTGGTCAGTTAGTTGCCTGGAGCAGCAGCTCCTTGCAACAGTAAGACACATCCAGTTAAGTGTAGCTATTGCCTCACTGCCTATTTTAGGTAACTTAAACAAAATGACGTAACAGGGGCTGATCACTCAAGCGTGGAGGCAGACAAGTATGTTCAATATCTCAGGATCAGAGGAGCAGGATGGTACTAGAAAGAAACAGGAGAAAGAATACTAGTTTGGGAAAGGAAAAAGAGGAAGGAGAATGAGAAGGCTAGTTGAATGCAGCTGAAAATACCCCAAATCCCTCCAAAGCCCCACTTCCTGAACTCTATACTCACCTAGCTTTTGTTCTTCATCTCCATCCATCTGAATTTAATCACCGCATTCTGAAGCCAATTCTGTCTCCAAGTAAAACTTGGGGGTTTTGCAGCCTCAAAGGATGAAGGCAAAAATATCCTTATTCTTGACTTCCACTGCCCTCAACTTTACCAGTTTTGCTGAAAAACTCTGAACTAACTCAATATTGTTTGCATATATTAATATGCTAAGTATAAAACACCTCAGCAAAATTAGAGTTATATACTTTAATACAATAATTAAACTTACATTAGACAAGTTCACCTGTCTACAAGCTAAAATCAGCTTTTTTCCAGGCTAGTCTTCCAGTGAAAAGTGACTATTATATTTGGCCTTCATAAGCTACTGGGATTGAACAGAGGAAGAATAAATTTGACTACACACTTACCATATAAGGAGAAGGTGCATTATCATCTGAAACACTGTAGAATGACACTTCAACTGGAAGAGTCATGTGAGTAGGACAAAAAACTCCACTTGCTCCCACTTCTGCTGTGAAACCATCAACAACACCTAGCGGGTCTAAGCGGAAATTCAAGACAGACTCCTGAAAAATCAAAACATACACAGTTTAGGTTAGGAATGCTTCACATAATACCTAACAAAACTAACCAGTAAATAAGCAGTTATGTAAGAACTTGGGTCTTACAGTCTTTTGAAAGGTGACATACCAAAAATCACAACCACAGCATAAATAACCATTAACAGAGGAACATCACACAAGGTACCTTTTTTTTTTTAAAAAAAAAAAAATAAAGGTGTGTAATAAAAATCCAACCTGAATTCTACTGAAATTTGTGCAACTCCCCTTCTCTCCCCCAACAATTTTACTGCAGTAGGGTTTATGCATGGTTTTCCTTGACACGTGCAATTAGTAAACTAATTCGCAACTTTTCTCAAAGTATTCAATACATATTTCAGGAAGAAAAGTATAATGCAACCAGTAAATGCAATACCTTTTAGTTGTTAAATTTTGATATGCTACATGAAGTAAAAAGTTCTAGGGTATACCTCCTATATATTGTTTACTATACTAATTTAACAGAGCATTTGGGATACATTAAGTATGTTTAAAATTGTCAGAATCTTTTTTTTCTAATTATATATACACCATAAACATGAACAGTTACAGGATGTTAACTCTCATTTGAGATAACAGAACACCTCCTGATTTGACGAAAGTGGGAATTAAACTTACCCCTTAAAGTTACAAGGAACTCACTGTTTCTCTATCTCTGAATTTGTATTATAAACCTGAGACAGAACATGTCCAGGGAGTTAAATACATGCCTTTATAGCTGGAAATTAAAACAAATTTTATTCAATTCAATTGTGAACTTCCACATTGCAATCAGACAGGAATTATCCACATTAATGCATTTTAAAAAGCAGTACAGAAAAAGACTAACAATATCACAAGCCTTCTAGAGAAAAGGTAATACCTCAAAGTTTCCTAGAAGGCTAAGACTTGTTACTGGTGGAGCACTAGAACTTAGAAATGGTTTCCCATGGCTGTCTGGATCACTGTCTCTGTTTATACATTGTTGAGGGCTATTTAAAAAGAAAACAGAATAAGTATAAAGCACGAACACAATTTGCTTTTGTTTTCTGGGTATAAATAGCTTTAGAATGTCACAGCCATCGCCATCCATGCAGCAGACTCTCAGATATAAGGAGATTTCAACATTCATCTCAAAAGATCAAGACTAGCCATCCCTAGCCTATGCTGGAGCCACCTGAGCATCTTTCACATCACTGACAACATAAAGCAGACATAAATTCTTTCTGCTAGGTCAGCTAAGACAATTCTGAAATGACTTCACGTCACAGAGAAACAGAACAATCACATACGGACATTTGTTTTCATAATATTTAAGTTTTTGGGATGATGAAAAAAGATAGAAACCATACCAAATTAAGTTTATCCACCTTTGTTGCATATTGTCAGATGGTGATGTTAGTTTAATGGATAAAAAGGGAATCATGAAAGAAAATCTGTCCAACTAATGTGCCATTGTAAGGGTCTGAAATCTAATGTTACTCTGCTGAACTACAACAAAATTTGAAAATAATTATTTCAAAATCATGAGTCTTTTGAAAAGCACCCCCACGTTCTGTCTTTGTTAACTTGCTTTACTGCTGCATACAGGTATGTATAGACATTTTATTTCCAAACAAATTCTCAAAGTTTCTCATTATTAAAATATACCTTCTTGTGGACAAGCATTTCAACCGTAGCAGTGATGAGTCCAGATCAAAGCACCCAGACTGTGTTTTCCTTTGAGGAACCTCAAGAGGAAAAGAACGTGTTAATTTGAACACTGTATCTATAGGAGACTCTATTCCAAGTTTGACAAAAATTTTAATGGCATTACAAAATTATAAAAACAAGGCAGAAGAGTCATTTTTACATATTCTAAACTTAGTGAAGAAAATTCTTGGATTATTTAATACCAATACTGTAAATTCTGATTAAGAAAGACTAGTTAAAAACATCAATCTGGTCAACATAAACAGTCAGAAGCTTCTAGAAGAATATGAAACCTGAACAACAAAAACTAATTCTACCCCAAAATCACTGTACACCTCTTAAGAAAAACACCTCTTTGGAATGACAGAAAATATTAAATGTAAATAAGTTGTATCAATTTCCATCAGAAACCTCCAAAAATATGAAATACTTTACAATGCACCAAATAATTAAATATATATGTTGATTACAGAACATCAATCACTCCTTCTGCATTTTTAATTGAGATTGCCTTTTGGTTTAAAGGTCCCAAATAACATACCAGAAACTATATTTTCCCAAGATCTGTCTGCCTTGTCACAGCATTTTATATTACCTAATTGGTCAATGACATCTCTGATTACGGAAGAATATACCTTACAAACAGTTCACAGAAACAAAAGCTTTAGAATAATAGACTATCGAGTATTAATAACTCACACAAAAAGTCTTCAATGACAAAATAAGCTAGCTCATATTTAAAACATTAAGCTTTAAAACGCTTTCTTTTATGCTCTAGAACAGCACAAAAGCGTTGTTCACTGTAGAATTTTCCAGTATCAATTTTTGTTAGTCAGTATCATAAACAACTAACTCTCCAATATTTTCATCCCCAGAATTAGCATTCAACTTCATCTGAGCGTTAACTCTCAAATTTCCGCTAGCAGGAGTATTTGTCCTGTGTCACTGAAAGTAAAAATAAACAATTCACATAGACGTTTCTGTCAAATTTTCTCCAATACACAGGTATTAAAAGAACAAAGTATTTTCTTTCTCATTTAGAAGCTGTAATTTCAAAATAGCTTACAGGACTTGAAAGTAGAGGCAATCCAGTTCTGGGATGAAAAGCCTTGGTTGAAGTTCCATCCAAGGATCGAAAATTGTGTTTCCGACATACATTTGTGTTTTTGAGAGATGGTATTTTCTGTGAGAGCAAAACAAATTTACTCATGGTATTAATGGGCTATTTCAAGGGTCTATCTAGCTAATACTTGGCTTGCTTTAGCAGAAAAGACAGACTTCTCAACCAAGTGAATTTACATCCAGCTAGCATTTTAGGAAATATTCTGAAGAAGTTTCCTTTTGACTCTGTGTACAATCACTGAAAACTGTTCACTTTTTAATCACCACATATCACATGCAGACAGTGCTATAAAGAATGGGATGTCTAACTGCCTCGGTTAGAGGAAGCAGAATTACAGGAAGCAGAACGCAATAATGCTTTTCTAAGCATTAAACATAAAATTAAGAATGTGTGTATGTAGGTTGCTACAGGGACAAACTTCACTTTGACCTCAAAGCATACAAGAATACCACACTATTTCATATAAAGTCAGGCATAAATCCTTCTTGATACTGACTCTTAGCAAATCCTGAACACACTCACAAGTTACCTGACTAACAGCAGGTAATCCATTTACTCCTTTTATTTGTGTATTTATTTACCTGCACATCTGGGTTTTTCAGTCGTTCACATTTTACTAAGCAGTCTTCTATAGATTTCTTCTGAGAAGTGCTTTGTAAATCAAGGCCTATTGGGTCTTCATTCTCATCATGTGCAGTTTTATTTTTATCTTGTTTGTTTTTGTTTTTGAAACTATCATGGTCTTTATTTAAATAATTTTCAATACTAATAAGTTGAGTATTTTGCTCATAAATATTTGGTTTTTTTGAGTCTCTATCTAAACACTTGAGCTCATTTTTGTGCAAAGAGTCAGATGCCTGCATCACAGTTGCTTTTTTTGTACCTTCAAGTATTCTGCATTTATCTATCTGTAAATTGTTAAAATTGACGGTGCTATTTTTCTCACCAATGACTGTTCGTTCTTTAAGTTTATTTGTGCAAATCTGTTCATCAACGCTGCTGAAATTTGAACACTGTTTAATTCTATTGGTTATTTGGTCTTTCTGTGTATAACCAGAATGTATCATTTCCAATTTATCTGACAATTCAGATTTATTTTCTTTAATACAAGATGATGCATGCATGTTAGTAAGTGAATGAGAAGTTCTATTTGAAGTCTGATGAAATGCATTTCGGACAGCTTCACTGGGTTTTGTTAAAAGCAATTTTCTTCTTGCTTGGAGTTTTAGAGAAGCCTTCACTTCACCATCAAGTCTAGAAGGACTAACAGGAGCATCAGGTGTTCTCATCCTTGATTTACTACTATCTTCTGTCAAAGAAAAATCAGATTTAGCAAAAGAAACAGAAGATCTTTCCTTGCCTTTCTTCAGCAAATTTTCATCTTCGTACGTACTTCGAAAAATTTTTGAAGAACCTGGGCTAGTTTCATGTACTTTGAATGGATGCCCAGTAAGATGAGAAGTAGCTGGATCACAATGAATCAGGTGTTGGGCAATTCGTGCTATCATCTCCTGCCGCTCCTGAAGCAGAGAACCTATCAAAGGATTGCTCTCTCCCACAGACTGATGGTCACAGTGGTTCACTGGAACATGAGAATCAACCAGCGTGATCTCTGGTATTGTTCTAGTTTTACCTTCACCACCATCATCTGGTATTGCATTATCTAAGTTGGCAACAGAAACAGAGGAGGTTTCCTTGCCTTTCCTTGGCAAGTTTTCATCTTCATAAGTACTCCGAAAAGCTTTTGATGTAGTTGAGTTGGTTTCATGTATGTTGAACGGACGTCCATTAACTTGTGAAGTAGCTGGATCACAGTGAATCAAGTGCTGAGCAATTCTTGCTATGACTTCTTGTCGCTCTTGAAGCAAAGAGCCTATCAAAGGATTGGTTTCTCCTGTGGATCGATGAGAACAATGACTATGTGAAACACGGGAATCAACCAAGGAAAAGGATTTAAAAGTCCTGACAGATGTTTCATGAGATTGTGTCTTACTGTCTGCTGTAGCATTACAGCACTGAACTTTAGACTGTGAGGCTCCAAAGTCAGATCCAAGACCAGCAGATGGAAAAAGTTTTAAACTTCTGATAGATGTAGTAAATTCAGGTGACTTTTTTACATTAAGTAGGCCTTCAGGTATCATTGTCCATGTTTGGTTCCCACACACGCGCTGCAAACTAGACATACTGCATTGTTCTACTGCAATGGAATCACTGCGCTGATGTAATTTATGCTCTTGCATCCTCTTCTCATAAAAGCTAAGGTTGCTGTGAATACTACATGTCAAAACTGGGTAGTTAGATTGTCTAGGCAAGGACTGGACGCTGACTTTCAAGGCCACATTGTGAGAAACATTAGGAACAGGAAATACATGTTCAGTTGGTGTCTGGGAGAATGTCCATTGCAGGTCTACATCTGCAGCACTTACTCTGAAACAACAGAAAAGCACTTTTACAGAAATTAATACAGACTTCATTAATCTACTTCATAGCACAAATTTCTGAAACAAAGTGTTAAAGACACTAGCAACTCTCATTCTTTGCAAGGTAAATAAATTACATACAACCATCAGAACACCTGGCCCAACAACATGCACCATGAAAGCAAACAGAAAAACAAGTAGAAAGAATGACTTTAAAATTACTTGCAACGACCTGCAAACAGCAAACAATTTTTTCTGGTTCGGACGTACCTGTACAGGATGTTACGAGGAACAGCACCATGTGAAACACTTAGCCAAGCACTTAACTGAGAGAAGAAAACAAAAGACCGAACAGCCAGTAAAAGGGTCTTCTCTTCAATAAATCGATCTCCACTTCTAAAATATATTAGAAGAAAGAAGTGGATGTTGGTAAAAAATATTCATAGAAAAATGAATTTAACAAAATCAAACATTCTTTCACAGAAAGATCTGTTGCTGTCCTCCTTCCTTTTTCCACTTGCCTGTTCTCTCCAATTATATTATCATCACTCAGGTAGAAAGCTAAATGCTTTCCAACACCCTGCAGGAAATTCCAGTCATAAAAATGTACAGTGTATTATATTGTTAGGATACTCTGTACTAAAAACTGTAAGACAAATTTATTTTCAGATTTTCATTCTGAAAATAAAATACAGCTGGATCAAGTAAAACAATGAAACACTTCAGTGTTTTAAAAATTATAGAGCACAATTTGTTCCTATGTACATAACAACTTAAATACTTAAGTTGTTTAAAACGTAAGAAATAATGCACAAAAATTACCATTTCCAGCTAGCAGCATTTTTTTACTCCATTTTACACAATGTACATTGCAGAAAGTACGAGCAAAGGCAAAGCAAGATTAAAAGATGCTCAGTTTTTACTGGTAAATAGTTGTTCTATTAGATCAATCATAATGGTAAGGGATCAATTTAAAAACACTGACAAACTAGTTTAGTAAGTTTAAAATGGTGAGATTCTTGCAATTATCAGCTAAACCTAATATCCAACTTACTGTCGAGGAACTGGTTCCAAAATCCACCTTTCTAACAACAATGCATCTTGTTTGATTGCAGGATCATTTAAATCATTCCCTTCAGTGTTAGGCCCTTCATCACTATAGCAACAATCTGGAAGTAGCATCACTTCTACCATGATTGGAATATTGTTCTTCCACAGCAGCATAACCTCAGATCTGGTTCGCCTAGCTTGGCGGCACTGAGGGAAAGAGAATACGTCAACACATGCAAACCATAAAAATACGAGCCAGATTTAAATCTAATTTAAAAATGTTTTTCAACGTTTTGGAAAAGGGTAAGGGTCAAATCCTGTAGAGAATATTTTACCAAATTAGATAAGATCCCAGAGCTATTAAATGAAAAATAATTACCAAACGCATTATTGGTTGCAGTTTGAGCAACTTCTGTGCAGAAGTTCATATAAATAAATTTCCCCAATCATCACACTTTTCTGCATGAACAACTTAAATTCTCACAGCACTTCAGACATTTTCCTTGAGCTGTCCTAACCTCACTCCAAAACACTTGACTATTTAGATTTGATCATATTCATGTTTTTGGATCTAGCCTTTCAGTTATTTAACTTCTCAAGACTATCTACAAAAGCAAAAAGTGTAAAGCAAGTGAATCTATCCTAAAAAACAAACAAACCCACAAGAATGCTAGTGCTTGAAATTTTGCATAATAAAGATTCAAACAGGTACTACATTCAGACAGTCTTACAGAAGTTTATATTCAAGAACAAGAGTACTAATGATCTCATTTTAAGGAAATTATTATTAGTACTGTACTGGGTTACATACTTGCATAAACACAGAAATGACAAAACAGTTGCTATTCAGTGCGTAACTGAATTTGCTAGGGAGTTTCTCAGTTGATCTTAATCACAATAGCAAGGATATACTCCATGTTACTTATAATAAAATGGGTATCATCATACCTGAGCCAGCTTGTCACTGCATTCATGCTTAATTGTTGGTGGCTGACTTGATTGTGCTGGAGGGCAATGAAAACCCTCTGTTCTACCCTTTATGGAATATTCAGGTGTTCGACCTTCAGTAATCAACAAGGCCAAGGACACCAGGAACTCCTCAGCTTCATATTCAAAGTACTCATCTAAAGTATCTGTCATTTCAAAAAAAAAAAAAAATGACATATACTGTGCAACAATGCTGCGTAACAAGTATTTAACTGTTTGCTGTCCCTACAGTTGATTCCAATTTATATTTGAAACATTAACTATATAAAATGGATGTTCGTATCAGATGATTGCATTCCTATAAGCTCAAATTACTGTACTATCATAATGTATCTTTATTTCATACAAATTCTGAAATACTCTAATGAAAAAAACTCACGTAGTAACTGCTCAAGTAACTAGATTTCAGTGCTGTTAAGAAATAATTGTGTTGTAAACCACAGCTGAATCATAGCTTTTCTAAAAGGGAAAAAAAAAAAGTTGCTTGGGTTCTAATGGAGGAAAGCTAGGGACAGTATGACTTGGCATCATTAATGTCATGTGACGGATATAAAGGGAAGCCACAATACATAACATAACACATTCAAAATGAACAGGAAAAAAAATAGAAGAGTTACTTCTGTAAGGAAAAGTGGGACACAATGTTCTTTAAGATCTGTATTGTGAATTCCTCCTGCTCAGAGCAGGGGTGACTTAAGAGAGTTCCATTTTTAGTTAACATTATCAACCTTCCCACAGAGAAAAGGTTCATGAGGAACATACAGAGTATTCATTGTTTTGCACAATGTTCAGTCCTAACTAGTGCAAAGAATTAAAACTCAACAAGTTTCAGCAGACAAAGCACCAGCTGGCATTGCTCTTCATAAATTACCCTGACAAACTCAATTCCAGCAGATACATGATGCAGCAGTCCCCTTGTTTTGTGGTACTTTATAGAACCTCCTTTTCCTCCTCCTTCGTCATCAGGATGTCACACATCATCCATACAGATTCCAGAGTAATTAGATCGTATCAATCCCTGTGTCCTCAGATACTTTTAAGCATCAAAATGCTTTAGTTACTCAAGTGGTTACAGAAAAAGTTCTCTTCCTATAAAGCTAAAATATATTCACTTCAAAGCCCATTTTAAGAGCAGTGAAGAAAAGTAGGCAGGGGCAAGGCTAGCAGGGATTCTTGTGTTTTTTATGCTTTAGGTGAACAAAAACACATGATATCTTCATAACTTCAGCTTAAGTTTCCTATGTTATCCACCAAAACAGAAGTGCCAATAGGTTTAGAATTAATTTCTATTCATAATTGTTTTGATTACTACACCTAAAATATTCCTCCACTCAGAGAAAAAAAATGGTCAGGAGGTAGTTTTTGTCCTCACTCCCTAGTACCACGTCATTTAGCAAACATGGTAAGACAGACTTGAGACACCTACATAAAAAGGGGATGTAGCCAAAAAAACTCCAGTTAAATGTGCAAGTACCCGCATATGCAAGTTCTAAAGCGTGTAAAACTAGCTTTTACATGTACGTATTTGCCTAGCCCAGGCTTGCGTTTCACGGACCCCAGCGCTGGCAGACTATATGGAGAGCTGCATGAGGTAAATAAGATAAGTAAGCCTACTGTCAGGAAACTAAGTTCGTTTTATAGGAGTCCATGTCTTTACTGGATTTTCTTCCCCGCCTTCTTAAAGGAACACACTCTTCTATAGGCAAGCAGCACAGATGAGAACAGGACACAGGGATCTGCCTGTCTGCTGTGGGTGCCGAGCACTCAGGATCAGCGAGGGGCACGAGGTCCCAGAGAGGAGGCTCTTGCTGCCCAAGCATCTCATCCGGCCAAGGCCAGCCCTCAGGCAGAAGAAAAGCCAGAGGCAGGCTGCGGCATGGATGAATTACCATTCATATAGCTCCATATAGCACATGGACTACATTAAATCACCTGGCATGAGTTAAAATGGTTATTCATCTGACGGATGACAGAAAATTACCAACAAAGCATGCCAGAAAGATTATTGGAAGAGTAAATAACAAAGAGGACAAGCCACTTACGTAGTGATATGAGTCACCTACAAAATTAAGCACCTGCAATTTTTTTTTTCCAGTTAAAAGGCTGGTCAACAATAGGGGAGGTATACTTGCAGAACAGGGAAGTAAGATTTGGGGGGAAAAAAAAGCACTCAGAAAAGGACTTAGATATTATAACTGATAAAAAATAATTTGCAGTATTATCCTGTCGCCAGTAGAAGCATCATGCTCAACTTTATACATCTAAAGGTCAGAGTAATTTTAATGAAGTCAGTCACACAGGCAAATCTCACTATTGCAGTACTACTTCTACTCTGATGTGCAAGTTTCAAAAATCTAGAAAGTGTTCAGCAAGAGTTACAAGAATTGCATCAGGATTAGCAGACCAAGCAGAAGGGGAAAGACGACACTCACCATTAAGAAAGCAATGAGAAATTCTGTTTAGTTAAAATATGCAAAAACATTCTGGCTTTCAGGAAAAAGGCAAAGAGCTTTGATCAAAATCTGTGCTTATGCAAACAGATCATATCTAAGTCAAACATTTTTTACTGTAACAGAAAAGTGCAGAGTAAGAGGTGATACCTAAAAAGTTACATTAGAAAAACCTAAATAGCAAGTAAAATAGACATGACCTTTAATTAACAACTTACCACACAAAGCTCTCTTTTTATAAAAGGAATCTATATCTGATCAGAAGTTTTTGGCCTTGACATAAATTAACAGATACACCCTATTATCTGAGTGGTTATGCATAGCTGGTTAGGTTCACTTAAAAAAAGAAACTGAGAAGAAACAGAGAAAAGAGAGCAAAGAGAGAGCAAAGAGAACAAAGAGGAAAAAAAAACTTTCTTTTTGCATTAAAAATGCTACAAGATTTATATTGTATGCTTGAAATATTCAACTTTCATAGGTATTCTGAACCACAAACCAACTTCATGAATTTTACAGACTATAAAAATATCCAAATACAATATCCAAGTAATGATAAAGCAAGGTAAAAAAAATCTGAAATAATCATTACTCAATATACAGAATACATAACTGATATTAGTTTTATAAACAGCTAAAATTTATTTAAAGTTTAATTTGCAAACATTGCCTATCCTCCTGTATCAAGCTATCCTCACCATTCCCTTATACTCTACTTTTATTATATAAATCTAAGTTTAGCATTTAGAGAACTACTATTTTCAAAGCAACCAACTTCTTGCCTTAAGGATGGAAAAGAAGACCAAAATAAAGCCAGTTAGAAAGATGTATTTGTGTTGTCTGTAGTTAAAAATACGATGTCATTTCAAAAATAAAACTGCATCCAGTTAAAGAATGAGAAACACCAAATATTGAACTAGAAAATGCTACCATTTTCATAACAGCATTATACAAAGACAGGGCCAACAACTTAAAATTACGTCAGCAATTTAACAAGCGAGGCATTTGATTTTGTTTTTAGTTTTTTCTTTAAATCACAAAAAGCAATCAGTACTAAGAAATACGTTTTTGTATAAAGGTCATGTGGAACATTGATTTTCTTGATTTTTTTTTTTTTTTAGCTCCACTTGACTGGAATAAATAGCAACTTTTAATAGTTTTCATAAAGGAAAGGACTATAAATACTGAAAAGCCTGGCAATTGCTCCTACAAAACAGACACAGATGATGCAAGTTGATGCAACTGAGCACAAGGGTGGAAAGATATTTATAGACACAGCAAACTCAGTGTTTAGTTAGAAAAAAAGTCTGTTAGTGTGTGCGCTGTAATCACCTGCTTTTGTGTACGAATCAGTCACGTTTAATGCACACATCATATACTGTGCATAAAATAACACTATGAAAACCTATGATTAAGTTTTACTATCTTTTTATTGCAAAAAGTTCTATTTCATAAAGTTAAAGATAGTTCTAGATTTTAAGAGTAAGGCAAGGATTCAAGAAATTACTGTAAGGAAATGAAACAATGTAAATATTTGACTAAAAGCTTCTCTTTTGGAATTAGAAACATCTACAGATGCTCCAGTTCACTAATTCCATGTTGTGCTTCACTTCAAATACAGCTGCCCTTGAACCTCAGAAATTCATCATTTTCTGAACGAAGTTATGCTGTGTCTGCCTGTTACAAACCTGTAACTTTATCTGAAGTCACACAGTTCAAGAGCCTTGCAGTATGAAGAACTGAAGTACAACCTAAGCTCTCAAGTGTCAGTCATGAGCTAGCCCACTTCCTTCAAGAAACAAGCTATTAGTTAAATTTACGTATATTCAAGCAAATGCAATGAAGTGGCTATTCACCGTAACTTAGAAGTACTCCTATATAGATTTTGTTCACGCTGGCCCCGTCTTAGATTGCAAGACATCTGTAAGCTTGGAAGTATGATAACCATTATGAAAATGCCAGCAAAGAAATCCACTACCTCATCTTACTCTTACCTCTCCTTATACTTTCTAGGGTATCAAACTGAACTTATCACAATAATCCAGCTGTTGGCAGGAAATGACAGCATAGAAGCTTTTAATTAAGATTGATGCATATTTGCTATTCTTTGAAGAAAACTTAGAAGCTGTAAGTAGTGCTGGATCCACTTAGTTCTGCACAGGAGAATCAAGAAGAAATTCAGCCACTTTCATGTCATTATACTAATTCATCATTAGAAAAACAGAATAAAACATGTAATTGATAAATAAGAAAAAAAAATTAATTAAGATTCAGCTACACAGTAGCCAACGAAGTTACTCTGGAATCCAGAGCAACAGAAATTAGTCAACACCGTTTCTATATTCCACTCTGGACTGCAACAACTTCCCCTGTATATAAAGAAAATTTACTGTGTACTTCTGCCACATATGTCTCATAACATTCAAAACTAATCTTGAGTCCATTTTACAAAAAATTGACTTATCAAAAAGTAGGGATGGGAAAAAAGTGCAATTTAAATAATGAATTTTACTAGAGCTTCTTCAAACAGCTGAGTAAGTACAGAAAGAAAATCTGGGTGAGGAAAACCAGTTTACCTCATTTAAAGCTTAAGCTGAGAACATAAAATACAGACTGTTAAACTGATCTGGGTGTTGCCATAGTACTTCCTGCACTCCAGCTAACACCCTATTTGCCATAATCATACCACTCACTGAGGTGGTAGTCTTCTTCCAACTGTAGTTTTCTATTCTTACCTAGCAACATCAGTTTAACCTGCTTTTCTTTCTTTTTTGACTTTAAAATGAATTATAGTTCCAACATCTACATTTTGATCAGGAAAATATATTTTATGAATTAATAGACTGAAGGGATTGTCCCTGAACAACACTATTTAAACTAAACTTGAGGAAAGAGGTTTCAGGGCTTTTTGTTTAAGTATTTACTTCCAAACCATTATAAGCGTGTGCAAAAGCTTACCAAAATCCTACCATTATGGCCTAAGTTGCACAGTAAATTCCCTCAATATCAGAATTGCATCCAGAAATATATTTTTAGTCATTTTGATCTTTGCATGTTTTCTCTTTATTGGACAATAAAAAGAAATACTCAAAAACAGATAATGTAAGACAAAGTATTTCTTGCTCTGCATCAATTTTACTCATTTCAAACCCCAGTTCACTTTCAGTTGCAAGACAAGTCATGTTACGAATACAGCTGTTCCACTGCATCTGAACAAAGCTGAAATGTCACTGCAAAGCCGTAAGACTTTTCATGCCAACTTTTAAAGAGATGTTTAGAATTTTAAATATACACAGGTTAGAGGGACAGAACACATGCATTTTGCTGATCCCTAGACTTACCAGTCTACAGTATGGGTTACAAAAGATTACCAAGTCAGTGTTTAACCAACATGCTATAACTAGACAGGTAGCGAAAGTTAAGAGGCCTTTTGCCTCAGTTAAGGCCCTTAATTAAGCACATACTAATTTCTGTCTTCTGTTCCTTAGTACAATAATTTCCAAGATGGCGATTTGGTTAAATGTGACCTAAATAAAAATCCTCTTGAAATTATATAATAGTGAAACAAATACTGTGCATCAGGAATAGACTAAATATCTTTTTTAAGGTTCCCATTCAATCTCCTCTAGCTCTTTTTATAATTCTTTTCTTTTTCCTTGATTAGCTGACACTGGCAAAAACTAGGTTATGTTAGAAGAAATTGTATGACTTGATTAAACTATCTGATCAAAAAAAAACTTAAAAAGCATGACAAAGCAATAGAATTTGTAATTCTGCAGCTCAAAAATGTTATTTTTCAGGTATTTTTGTTAGTCCATGAAAGGAAAACACTTAGAAGACATCTTTCAGAACAGGTATATGTCAACTGCAAGTATAAAGCAGATACCCAATAGATTTTGCAGCTGAAACAGGAAGGGAGTAAAAGTTTTATATCCAGCCTTCACCCTCAACAGCAGCACTGATTTGCCATCATCACAAGGGCACTAAGACAGGTTTTTTTAAGACTATACTGAAAACAAATTACTACAATGATCCCATTTTAAACTCTCATTCTAGCTCACAGGAAGGAGCAAAGAAAATGTGGAAATCAGACTTAGGCTAGTTTAAAGTCATAGCCAGCATAACGTGAAACTACATCCTGAACACTTGTTCGGGGGAGCTGAAAGAATTGGGGAAGATGACAGCATATCAACCCAAGAGAGAAAATACAGCATACTTAGGCTTATATAATACAGGAACATTTCTTCCTAAGATGTTTTCCAGAAAAGTGATTAGGTATTCTTATTTTTTGAAATTTGATTTTTCAATAGGAGTTTGTTTCGTTTTTTTAATACATATGTTCTTTCAAACTTCCTTCACTAATCAGTGAAGGAAGCTTTCAGCAAGGCTCCCATAGACAAGGTAACTTTGGAGATGATGACTGATGACCAGCTTCTCTTGTTACTCTCTCCAATTCAAGAACCAACTTAAGAGCAATTACATGGCTGATGACATACAGACTGGAGGCTTTCATAGACTTGTTCAGTTTTATTTTAACTATAAATATCACCATACAGTAGCTTGAGATCTGTCCTTTCTTTTCAAAGGAAGCCTAGAAAGTACATACTTAAAATAAAAAAGGGGCACGAAAAAGGCCTAAGTTGCACCTCTTTCTGAAGCTGTATCATCTATATGACAGTTGTAGTAATTGAGTACTGGGTGGTCTAACACTATTCAGAAATCAAGATATCCCCCCATTGAACAGGCTGACAGTATCTACGTATCAAAACCTAGCAGTGATTGAGGATACAGTGACTGTATTTCTATAATATATAAACAGTGTATCAGAAATGTTGAGGCCCTAAACATGCACGAGCACAGACATAAGCTCCCTTCTTAATTTAACAATATCCAGCTTGACAAAGGTTCAACTATCTGCAGACTTCTGCAGTATTTTATAGAGACTGGTTTAAAGATGTAAAGCGATAATTTGCAGTAACTAATCAGTCTAAAATGTTACTGGAACAGAACACTAGACTGCTGGATTTTTTTTTTTTTTGAGAGAGAGAGAAAAAAAAACAAACAAAAAAACATGTATGTCAATGCTTGGAAGAACTGCCAAAGCAGCCCTCTACTTGAAACACCGTGTCTGTATCCTGTGCTGACAAGACTGTTATCAAAATGTTATTCAGCAGGTTGTTCCTCTTTAGTTCACAATTTTCACCATATGTGCAAACACCTTTAGGAACAGCATTCTTAGTGATGTTGGGTTAGACACGTCAAAAAATGTTCGGTTTTAAATTTTCCCCACTAGTTTAAAAAGTAATCTCTGACATATTTCAACAATTTTCTCATCACCTTAAACATTTACTGGGCTTAGAAATTTTGACAGCATACTTGCATGCTCTTGTGCTTACTTTACTGTGAATGTGAATACTGATTAAACAGCATTAAAGTAGCTCTCAACTCTCTACATGATCGAGTGAATGGTTCAGAAGGTCATTAAGGGCTGAACTGTAATGGAAGCATGTGAAATTCCTGACGGAGAATGCCATCCAAGCTACGGGTGAGCATAGGTTTCATTTTTTCTTCAGGTGTTTTTCTTTCCTATGATCATTGCAATAAAAAGAGCAGCTACATCACATGACATCTGTTTCAGACCATAGACTTCTTGAAAATAAACCAGAATGAATGTGACAAATGCATCATGAAAGTAAGACATCTAAACTAAAGACATCACTTTTGAGTGCAATTAACAGGGTTGCCGTAACTGTTAAGAGCTGCGGATAAACATATCTGAAAAAAAAAATTTTTTGAATTAGGGGCTCAAACTCTGGCAAACGTTAATTAAACACTCGGCCTTCAGAACAATACAGGTGAAGTTTGCAAGCACTACAGCACTTGGCCTTCAAAACAGCTGTCACGGCCTACAAAACTTTCAACAGTCAAACGCTCTAATCTTCGCTTTAAATCTATACAAACTATGAAATGCCAAAAAAAATGAGACTTTTGATAATCTTCTTTGGACTTTGAAGTTGGGAACAAATAAGCTACTTTGAACTTCAACAGGAAATGCAGTGTGCAAATTAGACATCACTAGTTTGTCCTTCCTAATTTTTCTCTTGAAAAATGTCTCTTTTCAATGTAGATAAAGATATTGGAAGACAGCTTCCAAAAAACTACTGAGAAACCTCTAAAGCATGTTGAGAATCCCCTCAAAATTAGCATTTTAAAAATAGATATTGTAATTTCTCAATTTTTAAAACAAAATAACTCTGGTAAGCCAGGAAGGGAAGGTATGTATGTGAGGGTGCATCTACATGTTTGGGAAAGAATAAGAAACATTGATGATCTACCCAAGTTTTGAAGGAAGTAGTCGACTCTTAAGTCACTTTTTCAATAACCTTTAAAAGCTAATGAGGCTGAGGCCTCCTCTGCGCAAGACTAATTATGCAATTTTTTTTCAGTGGCAGGAATTTTCCTCACCCTCTAGCTGTTTCACATCTCAAACTTCTGGTATTACTACTAGCATTATAATTTTGCTAAAAGTGCAAAAGAGGGACTATCAGCAATATACCAGCACAATGTTACACTCTGAGGTCAGAAAGTAGTATCTTTTGTTATGGGCACACAGCAGTGCTGTCTTAAAGGAACCTTTAAAAATTATTGTTTAAATACAATATGAATGACAAAAAGTGTTCAAGGATGGTAGCACTTGGTATCCAGTTCAGCTCACATCCCTGGCTCAGTTAACCTGATATCTAGATTAGCTGAAAATGAATTTATTTTTAAATTCCAGAAGAAATGATAGCCTATACAGTCTTCCACTTAAAAGATCCCACCTGCCAGGAATTTAAAAACTACAACTGAGAAGTAAGGCATTTTTAATTGAATCCAAACCATCAGAACAATTATTTCAAGTATCTAGCCTCATTTCACCTGTGCCAAGTACTGAATAGTTTGACAGTTGCAGGTTTTGTTCCTCTCTGCGTTCATCCAGTCTGAAGAATCACCGGAAATCTAGTTCTGCGATACTTATCTTATAGTTCAGATTTATTTTAAGATGGGGGGGGGGAGGAAAACCATAGTCTGGAGTATTCAGGCCTTCTTAGGGTCTTCTTAGGTTCCCCCTCACTCCATCTTGAAAAGTATCTTTTAAAAAGCAAGGTCCACTTGAACACTGACATACTTGTTTACTTGCAAAACTTAAGTGTTTCCTTTCCCTCTCCTCTTCACTCAATCATCTCAATATTGTTATATTGCAATTTTGAAGATTGTAGCCACTAAATCCCCTATTGGAACCAATGACAATATTAAAAATAATACATTATTTGAAAGTGCTAAAATTAACACTATTAGAGCAAGAGTAATTGTGATGTATTCATAACATATCTGTTCAAAACAATTCTCCCTCCTCAAGGGAAATACTGAGTTCACGGATGACTGCACAGTTATTGGCACTGTATAAAAACAGGCACAGCAAAGGCCAGTGTGCAGAAGTATCCCTGCACAGCTCTGACCTTGAATCACCCATCATCCCTGGCCTCCACTCAAAGTTTATTGGTTGCACGTGTGTTTTGTAACACCCTGTACTGCATATTCTTAGAACATACTTTCCAGAGAATCCAAGGAACAGGATTCACCCTTCCTCTACCATTTTCAAACCAAACTTATTAGCAAGCAGTATCATCCTGCTGCTTAAGATAAATTAGCAGTCTATATAATAATTAAGGATTCAAGCTCTACATTTACATGCCTTTAAGATCAGGTGATCTGTGTATTAATATACTGAGCAATAAACTATTAGGAAGAAAAAAAACACAGTACACTGCAATAATGATGTGAAAACAAGCACCACATGAAAGAATAGAAGTTTTTATCTAGTCAAAGCTCAAGGTTCACCATAGCCTTTTTTGTATTTTGTACAAAAACAACTGACACAAGCAGATAGGTAAACAAAAACTGAGTCTTCATTTCCTCCTTTATAATTTGTCAGTAAATATGTATTTATCAAAACAAAATTTTAATCAAAAGTATGCATCAGTAAAAAAAAAAAAAAAAAAAAAAAGTCAGGGAACAGCAGAAAGCGTATTAACTCATAAAGCAAATATTCCAGGCAACTTAAATCAGAAGATGCCAAAATGACTTTCTTTTAGGGGAAACTGCCCAAGATGTCCTCAGCTTAGAAATGTCAAAAAAACTTAGTACCTGCAACACATCAGCTGCTAGCACAGTTTAGCCAATACTAAGGCTTCATCCAGTTGCCAGGTTTAACAGATATAAATTATTGTGAACGCTCAAGCCAAGCATAAAATAACCCCTCTGCCACAAATATTAAATAAAAAAGTGCCTGACAGCAACATTTGTTTTGTTGCTCCTTTGTTAACAAAGAAACTTATAGAGGTTTTCTAAACAACAAAAAAAAAAGTGAAGGAAGACTTCACTGTTATCAAGTGAAAGCCATGCATAATTTTGTTTCAGGGAAAGGATCTCTTTTTTAAAGAAAAAAAACAAAAAAATTTAAGAGTAGAAGGCTACAGTCAAAAACATTTTAAGTCTACATTTAGGAATAAATGACTCATTGAATTACTGTAAACAACTATTGTTTACAATTGGTTATCTTCAAGTACTAATAAAAAATATTTGAGAGATTTTAAGTATGGAACTTTCCATATCATGTAAATTAGTGTCTGATCTTGAAAGAACCAGAATCTGACATAGGAATCAAGTAAAATAACATGCCCTCTTTATCCACAGGAAAATATGTAGACTGTGTTCAGTACACCCTTCCTGTTGGGTTCACTGTCCTGTAAGTGATCCCTAGGAAACAGCACTTAGGGAATAAATAAAGCACAGGACCATGCCAGGTATGTGCTTTCATATCCTTTGGACAGTGTCTGCCCTTCTGAATATGCTTCTGGAAGGCCCGTGATGACATGGCTCAGGTCACTGCCACCAAGTGGGGAAAACTGTCCCCCACCTTGCAGAGAGAATTCCCACAGCATCTGTCAGTCACCCTGCAGCCCCACAGCAGTGGCATGGGGCAGAGGAACCACCAAGCATTACTTGCACACACAGGTCACCATGAACCACGAATCAGACACGGACACTTTCCACAGAAGAATTTACAATTCTATGTATTATCATTACACATTTTACATTCAGATCTGCAAATCCTATGTTTACATTCTTGAGAGCAATGAAGTTCACTTACTTTCTGCCCAGTGAGGCCCACACCACAACAGCTGGTTTTCAGCTGGCTTTCAGTACCTGGAGCTGCAGGGCTTTAGGAGATGACTGCTTCTGTCTCCAGGTCTATACAACCACTCTGGCTAGTCTTCTCCCTCCTAATGCTCCATTTGGCATGCCAGAGTCCATTGGCTACTACACACAAAGGTAACATGGACTTCAAATACAACTCCCCTTTTCCACAGCACTGTACGACTAATATTCAGATGCCATCTATCCTAATGCAAATTTGATACCAGCGTGCGAATACAGCTGTAAATAGCAAAAATCTACTGTCAGACCATATCCTTGCAGCAGAATAATCTTTTTTTTTTTTTTTTCCTCCTGACCAACTGCAGAAGAAAAATGCGTGAAACTTAGATTTCCACATAGATAAATTCTTCACAATCCACATTATGATTAAGGTGAAAAAAATCCCTGCCAGTTCTAATCTCTGGGTCTAGGTAGAGCCCATGTGAACATCACTGACCTGTTAGCTGGCAGATAGCAGTACCTCATTTGCCTGCTCTGGGAAATAGCAGTGATACCTTTAAAATTTCTCATTGAATTAATCACTGAAAAATGTGAAAAAGATTTAAATAAATGCCTTGCCAACATTCAACCTTACAAGTGAAGTATATATGATCGGTGTCTAACAGGGTATCACATTTTCCTGTATATTTTCCTGTTGTCTTTTTTGATTGTCATTCGTCTTTTCGCATTTTTCTGCTGACATCTTCTTTCCTAACAAGCAAACTATTTTTCTCCACTTTCAAGATCTTCCATGGCTTACCGTCATTCCTGTTGTCTTCCATTTGCTATCACAGTGAACTTTTTCTTAAATTAGCCCTTTGACACTAACTTCTCCTACAGACATGCTAGATTTTCAAGACCATTATCCTTCCTATGTTGTTGTGCATACTTGGGAGGAATACACAACAGACAAAGGGCAAAATGACTCACCCTTCAAGCTTTTGTTACTGTGATAAAGTTTGTTAAACTGAGATCTCAACATAGGGTTTATCTGTCTGATCAGTACTATTCCTTTGCTTTCTCACAAAACTCTGTTGGAATTCACTCATTTCTTGTTTGATAATTAAAGTTCAAGATGAGGATGGTCTTTTTGTTCCATATTTGTTTAATTACGTGACAAAACGTGGCCCAGGTACCCGAGTGTGACTCTGTATCACTGACCAAAATTAATCATCATGTAGGAATTCCAGGAATTTCCTTTCCTTCCCTCAAAAGGTAGCATTATGGCTGAGTTACATCCTTGGAGGCTAAAGAATTCCTAAAGCAAGAATTCCTTCCTTTAGATGATCAAAACAGCAATACGATCAAAATCTGCAAATACACTTTGAAAAGACATTGGCTTAGTCCACTTCTATACCAAGGACTCTCAATTTCTATAAAGAAACCACTTTCTTCCAGCATACTCTCTCAGCTTCCAGTAATTTGCAGCAGATTCAAAAATCCCCTTTGTTTCACACCAAAGATGCAGACAATTCCTACAGTGCTCCACGACCAGCATGGCCTTCAAAGCCCTCTGTAGCCCACCCACTACAGGCGCTCATTCTCCTGCAGTGACATTCCCCTCCTCCCACCAAAGACAACGGAGGTCTGGCTGCCAACTGTAAGTTTGAAGGCCATGACCATCCCATGAGCTACAGGTTCCACCTTGCTTCTTTATACCATTTCCAGGTCAAATAACTCCTTCTCCCTTTCCTTCCCCCTGCAATCCTATTCTACTTATAGTAATCTAATATTCATGTTAGGTTTAATGGAAAGGACTCACTTTTGTATTTAAATTGTCAGGAATTTTAAGTATACAGAGTACTTGACATCATCTTTCAGAAAGATCTTACGAGAACTAAAATAGGCAAGGCTTCTAGGAATTCATATCCAAGTCCTCTTAGTTTATGTTTTCTCTTCCAGCTGGTACGCTTTGCCTTTTAAAGTTTATTTTATAGCTGTAAAACCAAGTCATCTTCAGTTCCATAAACTTTACTACAACCAGAAAAATGTGTAGCTTGCTGTGGTAACAGTGAGGAGTTGCTGGGTCAGGATGCAGAAAACTTGTTCTGGTTGATCATTTGCATCAGGAGTTCAGCCACCTGTTATTAACTATCAACAGTCTTGCTTGTTATCACTGGTGCTTGCTATTTAAGCTTGCAGAATGAGTCTCCACGCCTTGACTCCTTTATAAAAGTCCTAAGAAATGAAGAGTCATCTGAAAGCTTAATTATCTTTCAAGCAGTACTACAACTATGTCTTAGCTTGTTGGTTGATATTCTCCCTTCTTACCAAGAAAAAGGCATAAACTTAGGCAGATAGCATCCTCTGGAAGTAGGAGCTTTATTCTCAGCGAGATTATTCTGAACAGAACTGCAGTAAATGATGTGGTTGAACTTCAAAAGAAACTACATCCCTTCCATTTAAGCATATCCAACTATATATTACATTTCCTAATTCCATATCATCCCTTGGTCTTCTATATCTGATCTTCTCAATATTGAAGAACAAATTAGTTTCACAATTTTACTTCAGAATATGAATAGCATAAACTCAACTATGTGTTATTAGCACAGAAATAACACCTTCTATCCTCTAAGAGAATCTGAAATATATTCATCTACTAGCTGTACACATTTTTAAGAAAGCAAAAATCTTAGTTCTCATATTTCCAAACTCAATTTTTGATTTGAAAATTTTTAGTACATCTTGACTTCCTTAACTTCATTCAAAAGTATATAATCCAAAGCAAAATACTAACTCTGTCCTAGAACAGTAGGTCAGACTTGCTGCTCTTCACTCAAGCTCTCAGAAATATACATTGACAAAAAGAGAATAATATAGGACCATTTTTCTTTTAGTGTTCCTAAAGCTATTTCACAAAAGAGCAAGTAGGCCTTTGGCAAACAGTACTTCTTTTTGTCATTTAATGAGGAAATAGCTGTATCTTCTATGCTAAAAGCATTGTGCTCACAGGCTCGGCCAGTGAACAAGTCTCATATCCCTCAAATTTATGAAATGAATGAAAAAAACTAAGAAATATTTATCTGCAAATATGGAAAGGGATTTGTAGAGCATCAGAAGACTAATCCATGCATCCAAACAACAACATGGTATTCTCCAGGCCAGTCTTTCACTCAGATGACAAGCACACCAAAAATCTGTTACATGCACTAGCACTCTCACTGTGGAAAGAACCAGTGCAAAGACAGAAGTAGCTACGATGCCTTCTCAGATTATCCTAAAATGAGAGATTTGGTAGAACAAGTAGACACGCACAGAACTGATGTGCCGCAATGGTTCAGAGATCCAAGTAACACTCTATCAAAACAAGAGTCTAGACAGTTTCACTACTTCTAGTTCAAATGAGGACGCAACTTAACAGCCTGGAAGCATCTGAAAAGGTTTTTCTTTCAGCATATTCAGGAAAAGCCTCCATCACAGAAATTCAACTTCACACGCAAAGGCTTAGTGAATTAAATCCAGGGCAGCCTTCTGACTACCAGCCCAAGTCAACTCCAGGGATTTGATTAAGCCCCCAAAAGCTATCTAAGCTTTGATGGCACATTGAAGACCAACATAATCATACTGGGGAAGAGCACTTAAGCACATTTTCTGCCTACATGTGAGGCACTTACTAATGCTGCTGGACTGCTTTTTTTTTCCCCCCACAGAATACCTGAAAAACAAGAAAGGGTGAGAAACAAAACAGTCCAAATGCACTGTTAACAATAAAACTTTTAAATAATATTCATACAGAGAAGAGATAGAAACACTTAAGAATTCAGTAATTTTATTTAAAAACAGACAACACATTAAACACCAGTTATATAGTATGCAGGTTAAGTAGGAGTTGGTATATTCTTAGAACTTTATTACAGCCATCATGTCAGTTAAAAAACACACCTACAGCTGGAAATGTATGCACTACTGTTGTAAAAAGAGAACTAGCTATCAGGCTACTTAAAAAAAAAAAAGAAAAAAAAGAAAGTACACAATAAGAAGAAACACAAAACTCATTAAGAAACATCCTCAGGTAAGGAAGGTAGATTTCATCTGGAGAAAAAAAAAAAAAAAAAAAAAAAAAAGGCTATTTAATGGCATAAAATCTGACCTCTTCTACCACAGTTCTTCTGTTGCATTCATCTTCTCTTTATGCTTTCTTCATCCCTCAAAACTTTTTGATGTTAAAACCTGTCCATTGTCATCTAAGTGGTGGGTAATTTATCTTGTGAAACCTTGTCAGAACATGTTTGACCACCCAAAATTCTCTTAGCTAGCAAGGCTACTACCTTCAGCTTCAACAGGTTTACTTCAGTATTTGCAGTCCAGATTATTTAGAAGGTGGGGTAGTGGGAAAGGAATAAGGCTAGAAGACCAAAAAAAAATAACGGTAGTTCTTCATCAGAAATGCAAGAACTTAGAAAGAACAAGGATGAAATTGATGATGGCAGAGTACTATGAAGCTCCTCAGGTAATTTTTCCAATTTTATTAGTCTCCACCTACCAGGTCTACATTTAAGTGGTTAAATAGTTACCTGCAAAAGCAAAGAAGTTACAGAAGAGACAATATATACTTCTCATTTTAAATCCTTCTTGGAGAATGGCCAGGCCCATAACATTGTTTTTAAACTTTAGTTAGGAGAATAAGTGAGGATAGCATTACAACTCTCAAGCTGTGCAGAAAAAGTTCATTTAAAATGGACCCCCAAACTTGCTACAGAATTATAAACAGAACAAAAGAAAGTTTTTGATAGTTTTAGACTAGCATTGTATCACACACAGTAAAGCTCTATTGTTTACAGATTTCCTCAATGTAGTTCATTTTAGAAAGCTTTAATAGTCTTCTGGTATTCAAAAGAATGTTACACAGAGTCAAAACGTAATAGAATAGGGGGCCGGGGCCAAGAACCTAGTTTGCCTCCTCCACCCCTAATACACAACAATCTGCTACACAGATTCAATACAGCAGGCATTAGATTAAATGCATTTAAAATTAATAGTGCAATAATTATAAAATTTAATTTTGTTTTCTCTTAAACAATTCCTTCCTGCCTTTTAAAGCAAGGCTTCAGTGATCTACAAAAGATATTCCCATAAAAGCCACACAAGTGCAATAGTGGGATCATTCCTTCTCCTCTATCATAAGATGGAAATCTAAAGTCACAAAGGTCATTTAAGCTAGAGCTCTGGTACCCTTCAGACAAATACAAACAAGTTCTATATCCAGAAAGAGGATATATGTAATTACTTAGTCTGAACAACATTTGCATTTTCAGAGAACTTCTCTGTATAGAGTTACTAAAATAACATACTGAACTCAAATGCTGAATTGAAGATTATCCATTCCTTTTTATACATACAGTTGTGCAGCCAATAATAAACTAATTAAAAGTATCTCTCTGTTCCTGGTTACCAAAAAAAGCTGATGTGTTTTCATCAACTTCATTTGCCTCAAGACAAATAAATAGTGGGAAAGGACTGGTAATGCCTTTATGTGTTTTTTTTTTCTAGCAGGAATCAAAATACTGTAATAGTTTCCACCAGCCAGAGGGAAGAGGAGGGGAGAAAAAAAAAAGAGAGAGAGAGAGAGAAAGAGAACTTGACCTACATAACAAGACATATAAGAAACTCAGTTAAACTAAAGGGATTTGGGTGGGGGGGGGTTACAATGAGAAGTCATAAAGTTACATATGGCTACATTAACTGCAACCCTTAGTAGAGCTGACCTTTAACAAATGTCTCACTTTTAATGCTTAAATATATCCCCCCCTCACGTCCTGGGCTATTTAACACTTCTGCTATTACATAACACAATGGATGTTACCAAGAGCTTTAATTTTTAGGCTGTCCGTTACTTGTTCCTTTAAATTGAAGGGAAATTAAAAAAGTCAGTAAAAATTTAACCTCAGGAGACACAATGGGCATATGCTTCGGTCTGGGGTTTTCTTAAGGAACTGCAGATGAAGTACAGCATAATTCCTGAGCTCAGCTGAGGAGACAAGCATTAGTACGGAGCAGTTTTTAATCACCCGGCCCGACAGCACCACGGGCCATGGCCGCCCGGCCCCGTCCCGGCCCGCGGAGGGGCTGCCACCGGCGGCCCGCACGGGCCTCCCGCCCGGCCCGGCCCGGCCCGCCGCTCGCCCCCGCAACCGGGCGCCGCGAGCGCCTCCTCCGCTCACGCACCTTCTCCGCGCAGCCCCGGCCGTCCTCTGTAGCCCATACCGGGATCCCGCGCCGCGGCCTCCTAGCCGCGCGCGGCCCGCGCCCGCCGCCGCCGGGCGCCCGCCGCCCTCAGGGCCGCCCGCCCGGCCGCGGCCCCGCTCCCGGCCCCGGCCGCCGCCGCCGCCGCCCGCCCGGCCGCCGCGCCAGACATTTTCCACAAAGAGGCAGAGTAGGGGCGCGCATAGCAACAGCGCTCGGCGCCCATTGGCCGGCCCCGCCGCGGCCCCGCCCCCGCGCTCCCGCCTGCACCAACAACGCGAGGCCGGGGCGGCTTCCGCCGGGCGGCTGGGAGCCGCGGCGCGGCGGGCACGGGGGGCGGCCCAGGCCGGGCGCCTCCTCCTGCACCTACCGCAGCCCTCCCGCTGCCGGAGGCGCGCTCCCCCCGCCCCGGGTCCTCCCCAGCCGTCCACAGGGATTTGGGGCCGTAATTTGTCAAGACGCTTCAAGGCAGTACTCTCGCACCTGCATGTATTATTTTAGGTGCAGGCTAAACAACATGTTGCCTACATTAAAACAATTTCATCCAGTCACAAGAACTAAAGTTGGATGACAGATATCGACCATGACATAACATAATCAGTATACATAAAACAAAAATCTTACCATCGCCCCGTCACGAGAATACTACCCAACCGTGAGATGCCTTGAGCCTCTCAGCAGAGTCCCAATTAAACTAGTCTCTCCAACAACATTCAAAATCCAGCAATAACCATTAATACATCCAAGATTGTGGAAAACACGCTACTTATTTCACAGTACGACAATTTTTTTTCAACTCATGCTTTACAGAGTAGTATCATTTAGCTGTGCTTGCCAGAAAACAGCCAAGATTTTGAAGTAGACATTTTATCCAAAGAAGCCTGGATGCCTTTTACTAGGTCGTCTATTTAAAGATTTTACGTACAGAAAATGTCTTGCAGAAAAAAATTTGTGTAAAACATACAATTTAACTAGTCATTGCCATTCAAACAAAGTTTATTCTCCAAGCATCTTTCTTTCATGAAACACCTCTCCTGCAAAAATACATTATCTTACATAGTTGTCTAAAAAAGCCATTTCAAGTTATTAATCATGCAACCATCTCTCCTTTCCAGAAAAAAAAAATACTCAGGTGATTTTCTATTAATTATTCAGTAGGGGTAGGAGGAGGCACTAACAGTATTTAGCACACGGGTAAACGATGTATGTTTTAAAGCTTTGCTAATAAGGGGCAGGAGCAACAACCCAGAGTCATTTCTCAGGTGGGACAAGCAGAGATGGTCCTCGGGAGTCACCAACTGCTTCTACAGGCCAACCGACCATGTTTCACTGATGAGCTGTTGCCTGGAGACGACACTCACTCAGTAAGACCAATAACCCTCATACTCACTGTTAATGTCCCTGAACAGTCTGCCCACACGGACAGCTAGAATGCAGCCACAAACATCTTTACACCTGATATTCTTCCGATAAAATAGAAGTAGGGCAGCATGCTGATACTGCAGCTGTTAAGCTGTCTTACTGTCCTAAGCCAGCTGTAGATAGATGGGCAGAACTAAGCTCTGCTGATATTTGTGGAAGAACATACCCCAGAAATTAATGTACCTGGCCTACTAAAATACTAAATTTAGAAATGAAAATACTTAAGCAATCCACAAAATTTGCAATCTACCTGATTGACCCACAAATTCTAGTAGATATAGAAGATGCATACAAAGTTGTATGATAACAGACTATCAATATTCTGACTAAGTATAAGAGAATATATTAGCATGTAGAGATATACACAGGGTTTTATCCTGAGCTATGTATTCCACTATCATAAAGTGATTGCACTTAAAATAAAGTCTGAGTAAATATCTTTGTAATTTTAATACTGTATTTTAACCCACCTTCTGCCACAAACAGGATAATGCTTACTAAATAAAAAAGATGGGGACTTGAATGGAATGAATTGTCTCCCAATACAATCTTTCAATAGAAGTCCGGTACATTTCACAAAGCAGGAAATTTGAATCAAGTATGATCTATTCCAGCATCAAGTCAGCAACATACCTATTAAGCGCCATTTGCACGGCCATAATTGGCACTATTCCTACATTACAAAAATACCAAATTTCAACCTTTGGAGGGCAGTGCCAAAGTGCAGCATGTCTATTAAAAAGGCAGTTCAGAAAAACATTATAGTTAGGATTGTAGCCCTGCCTTACTCAAAAAAAAAAAAAAAAAAAAAAAAAAAAAAAAAAAGTACATAGAGATTAACTGTAAGAATCTAAATGTAAGCAACTTCACAGCAACTTTCTATGTCTACATAGAAAAAAAAAAAGGAATACAAAAAGGAATACACTTCAACCAACATGTCCCTTGCTTTAATAACCTAAGCCAAAATGATTCTTTAATCAGCAGGATACAAAAATCTTTTAAATTGAGAGCTTGCAGACAGTCCATAAAAGTTGATGCCCCTGGGATTCTTTTTGCAACACATAAAGCACAGTGGTTCTAGCTCTCCTGGTCACTGGACCTTCTGCCTCCGATCCTCTCCAACCCCCCCTCATCCTCTAGCTTCTTTCATCTGACCCACAGGTCCTCTTTTTGAGAACAATGAAATGCATAGGCATAAAGTTACTTTTGGGCGTGCAATGCTAAGTACTCCTTTGCAGCCAGCCCCATTTCATCTTTTCTCTCCAATGCATCCAAAATATTTTCCTCACAGCACGTCTTGTTCAATCAGTGAGACTGATTTAACCAAAGGCAGTACAATAATAGCCAGTTACACCAATTTTAGTGAACTGAATCGCTAAGATGAAGCAGATGTTTATTCCAACAGTTTTTAAATGAATGCATTCAACCTTCTCACTTTGACTTTCTTCAGCCTTTCAGCCATTCTCGTATAAGCTGACCTACCTTTCCCATTCTCTATTAAACCCTCCTAATCTTCACTTTCAAATTTTTCTGGCATTAACTGCCTCCCTGCTGTTTCACCTTTATAAACCAGCTGTTAGACAATGAAAGAGTAAAATGAAATAGCATGTATATTTCTAAATTTAATCTCATAGTGTACATCTCAATTTGTACAGAATTATAATATAGCATCAGTTTTCAGAACAGATTGCTTTAAGTAAGTACCGTTAAGGAATTCTCCTTTAAGGAGATTAGCCCTCTTTTAAAAGAGAAGTCTTCCACACCTTGCTTGCATTTCTGTGGTATAAGCAGTTATGCTGTCTGAATATCCTAAGTAATAAATGAGTAGAGCTACTGGTATAGTTACGGCAACAATCATTGTCCAGCCCTCTTTTCTTCCTAGTTCTCCAGATACTTTTGCTTAGGAATTAAGTCTTCCACATCTGGCCTCTCCACTGTAAACAAAATTTCTTCAACCATTTGAATAGCATGTGCTACAAAAGGAAGCTGTATTCCCCCTCAAAACAAAACAAAGCCATACTTTCCATTAAGAGACATCTAACATGGGAAACCTTGCATAGGAAACACTTAAAGATTCATGTTTAAAGAATTATACAGAAAGGAAAAAAGATTTACCTTGGAGTAGGGTGAATGTTGGTATCAACACTTTTGATACAACCATGCAATCCCAGTTCAGACTAATCTTGACAATTTTGTCCCTGTACAGTTCCTATTGATATGAAAGTCCCTTTCCTATACTCTACCACTGGAACATTTATTAAAGATCTTCTCTTCCTGGTGCATCTGTTCTCTTCCCCCAAGTCTGCTTTATTAAAATTAAAAGCTTGACTAAAAGCTGTAATAAAAAAGGCAATAGGATATCTTATTGCAGCTGTATTTTAAATACTCATAGCTAACATATAAACAAAATGCACTGAAAATTACAACTTTCTGTAAAGTTATCTGAAAGAAAAAAGTCAACATACCAAAAATGCACCATGTCTATCATAGAGGTTATATCTTCAGCAAGTAGTTAACACAGACTTTTACTTAGATGTTACTCTTAGCTTCCTTTTTTGCCCTTCTAAGTATGTGGGCAAAGCTTTCTACCTAACTTGCTAGCCTGCTTGAAGGTGCTAATTTGAACCACGGTTTGACTTGAATTGTTGGTCTAGTGCCCATGGCAGGGAACCAAGAAGAACAATACCTGGTGGGGGGGAAGGACTCCCCACTGCTCCGAACAGTAACAGTGTGTGCTGACCGCAGCAGGGGCTCTTCCCACATGCCTCTTTCCCCCCATCCCTAGAAGAGGAGATTCACCACTGTTGGGACATCACCCTCACCACCTCCCACAGTGGTGCTGGCTCTGCTAAGGATATGGGCTAATGCTAACCATTCTCAATTCTCCGCTGAAGTTCTCTCCCTCTCTCTGCCTCTCCTTCCATCCCTCTGTTGTACCTAACAAGATGATACTCGCACAGTGTACTAAGAAGGAAGCTTAATTTATTGCAGCACACTGAAGTGTGAAATATGCCCTAGAAATTCTGAAGATTCATCAGTGGGCAAGAGGAAGAGAATATTTGCGTGCACAGTTCCTGTAAGATGTTAAAGTAGTGCAACCAATCACTTGATTTTTTAATAGTAAAGGTCACAATTTACAATGGATGTACTTATGGGACCAACACTGTTCCCAAAGATCTAAATGGAAAAGTCCACTACCTTCATTGGATACACAGCGTAGAATATATAATAAAGCCTCTTTATTAAAAATAATAGTAATTCTACCTTAAAAGAAAGTCTTGATTTTCTTCCCTAGAAGAACAAAGCGATATTTAACAAAAGATTTGATTTTTTTTTGAGTGAAATGAACTGATCACTATGCCTTCATCTGGTTAAGTGCCCAGAGAAAAGCATAAGTGCCCAGTGGGGGTACTCAGCACATACTTGGACAGAGAGACTGGATACATCCCCTGCAAAAAGAAAAATGTTGGTCAAATAAATGTGTATAGGTGGAAAACTGAAGAATTCCTTTCAATGCTCTTAGGTTGTCCCAACAAACTTTTCACTAAGATCGTTTTGTTCATCTTTACTTGTAATAAGGATTTTTATATTTAGAACACAGGTAAAATTTTTGTTACTATTTCATACACAAGTGCTTAATTCTCCATATGTTCATTTGCTTCTACTTTGCCTCCCTAAATTAATTACATCTTTGTATTTTGAGTCAATATAATTTTATATTTATTTAGCAATGCTGTCCCAAATAGCAATGTTAAATAAGCTTTGGTCCCAAAGCTAATTTTAAAAGGGAACATTCATTATCAAAAAAAACCTAATCAGGCCCATCTAACAACAGGAAAGATGTATAAAGACAAGTGAGTTAAGTATAAATATTTGATTTGGTCTGAATAACACTGAATTGTTAACAAACAAAAAAGCTGCTGGAGAATTTTCATGAGTAACAACTCAATTGTCTGTGAGTAGACTTCATAAAAATCTCTTCTCCAGTCGTGGTACCAAGTAATGCATGCAGATCAAGGATAATTTTATACTTCTGAGGCTGTGTGCATAAAGCTATATTCATCCAACCTGGCAAGGAACAAGCAGAAAAAGAAGTACATAATGAATGTACAGTCTTCCAAAGTCCAGCCACCTATCCAGGCCTGAAAGGCATGCTTCTGCATTTGCATTCACACAAGTTTATAGACAACTGCCTACTAAAACAAAGTTTTATTTGCACTCAGGAGTACAAAGGTGACTGTGAAATTGTAAGTGCACTCCTAAAGCATTTCACATTTTAAAACTAACTTCTGTCTAAACATTAAATACGAATGATCTGCAAAGATACAAAGAACAACTACACAATTTACTACCACGTTGAAAAAAAATGATGCGAGACATCTTCAAAATCTAAAAAAATTAGCTTTCAATTATCACATCAGGATGAAGAAAGTATTATTAGGTACAATTACAGTTAACCTACAAGATCTTATTGATTAAAGAACAGCTAGCAACCGACAAACTGCTATCTTAAACTTGTTGCTAATAGAATAAAAGGGTATGGCTATTTCAGTATAATTCAGCAGTTGCTATTAGTAGGCATTTGTCAAAATACTAATCATCTTGCAAACAGTGAACAACACATAGCAAGTTCTTCTAATAACGTCTCATAGCTGATTTGTCCTCTTCAGTTACTGTTGCCAAAGATTGCTAACTTTAATATGCAGAACTTAATTTGGCAATAAACTCACATCTCTTACGACAGTTTGTATTTATAAGAGTTAATACGGTAAAAAATATTTTGAAGATGACAGACATCAATCCAATAATAAACTCAAAAACTGCCCTTAGAAATTGAATCTAATCTGCTTCAGCTCAAAAATCTGACCTGGCAAGCCAAAGCTTTGGACTTCAGAAAGTATGGAATACAATAAGCAGGGTCAGTTATACATATGAAAATTAACAATTCTTTAAAATAGTTTTGGTAGTAGACATTTAATAGAAGAGTACATATTCCTGTGTTTTGGGAAAATGACAGAATTGCATTTAAAGAACTCACACTCTACTGTCAACCGGAAAAAAATCTCAGAAGGTTTATATTCAGCTTCCACTGTGCCCGTGTATTATACGCTATCAGGACAAATCTGTTTTCCTCAAAGATTAGGGCTAGATGGCTTCATGACTTATAAATGGAATCTGAGTGTAATAACCCAACCACCCGTCAGTATGTTTTATCCTAAGCATTTTGTGGTTTTCTTTCTTTTAAATAAAATTCTTTAAGAGTAATCTCAGTAGGAAAAGCATACACACATACACACACACCCTTTCCCTCACTAAGCTACTAGTCCCCCCTCACTACCTGGGTCTTCCCACACACAACAAAGCATTTTTGTTAGCAGCTTCCTTCTGACACAGGAAGTAGCATCACCTTTAGCTCATTATCACACAACCTGCATTACCCCTGGCAGCCAAGCCAGAAGCATCGCTAAAACACTTGCAGAGTGACAGCTTCACTAAGCAGGAAGTGCCTCATTTCCAACTTATTACTTTGTTTACTGTCCACATCATTCCACCACTGAGGAGTTTAAGTGTTACGGGATATTTCATTGAAAAGGTATTATAGAATTAAAGTGTCTGTATCATAGTGCAATAGGGAACACTAAATTATAACTCATCTTTTTTGAAAAGGTCTTTTCACTTCTTGATTTACATACTCTGTAACATACTGTCTTTGCTAATTTATTTTTTCCCAAGAAATATTTCACAGTTAATGTAAGGTATAAAATCAAGTCTCGTTCTTAAAATCAAGGGCCTTATCCAGACCATGATATCCACAATTCCTAAAGTCAAAAACACTGGTTCAGCTCATTTCCCTCAATCTGATGGCCCCTCATTATTCCTCATGCATTTGGAAGGAACAGAGAATTCAATCAACTTTTCAGCTCCATTAATCTCTCTTCCAGCCTTCCTCACAGATTCATTCAGAAATCCTTCAGGTGTATTTCCAATATGAAGTAGCAAAACAGACTTTAGTTAAATCTGAAGAGTTAGCTATATGCATACCAAACCACTAAATAAGGTACAAGATAGTTAGACTCCTGATGTCTTGTAATATTCCCATAGCAAACTATCACTACAATGTAGATTCAGTAAAACCACAAGTTTGTTTTTTTTTTCCCTCACTTGTGCACCAAATGCACTGAAAGAGCACACAAGCCATCCAAGTTTGGCAGTGTGCTATCACCCTGACATTATGCAATGTTTTCATTAACTCAGATGGTGAAACAGTATGTTTATAAAGTTTATGGACAAGGCTCAACTGAAAGAGTTTGCAAGCACTCTGCTATGAATTCTAGTCCTGCCTTCCAAACTCAGTAAACTGGCAAAGTGATCAGAAGTCATTAGAACACAGTTCAGTAGAAGCAAGAGCAAAGAGCTAAACTTGAGAAAGGAAATAAAGGTCCAAATATGCAAAACAAAGTAACTGACTAAGCAGCTGTAGTGCAGAAACTAAATCTTGAGGATATCATCAAAGCTAGGTAAGTCAATAAATTATTACTGCAAAAAGACAAAAACAAAACACGCTCTAAGAAATTTTTTTTACTAGAGCACTGTCTATGACAAAGGAAGATAAATCATTCTTTTCATTGTCACTACAGAAGCCTCAGCTGCAGCAATGTTACACCGTATTTTGAGATACTTCAGCACTGACTTGCGCTGAACCACTGCACTGACCAGTGCAGAAAGACAAGCAGCCCTCAGTAATGTAACTGCTGCACTGTCTAGAGCTGGTGGAGTAGTTAGAGCAACAGCTGCCTTTCTGCATTAACACCCTAACCGATGGATAAATCCTGAATGAAGTTCATGGAAAAAGCCACATGAATCCCTGCTCACAGTAACTTTGCACCACAAAGGAAATCTACATTCTTACTTGTATCTTCAAAGCCATCACCTCTTACCCCAACTTGCAGAATGGCTCCACCACTTTGCCTTACAACACTCCACATTCTATTTCCTCCACGCTGCTCTCAAGTATTTAATGTCTACATCTCTGTAATTTTCAAGTTTTCCCTATTATAAAGGGAGGTAATTTATTTTAGGGCTGAACTTCTCTACCTCACAAAAAAATGTCTCCTTTCATTTATATTTATCCCTCTCACTCCCTTAAATTTAAAATATCCTGTAACACTTCATCCTGTTAAAGAAGGGGTTGCAAGTTTAGATCTCCCCCTTCTTCCCTTGCACCATCCATCTTTGCTGGTGATAATGAAAATCCTATGTGGAAGTGTGATAAAAGTGAAATCACACCTTGTCCCAATATGTCTAGGCATTACAATGTTATTCAGTAGTTTTAAACATAACTCCAATTACAAGAATAGCATATCTCTGCTCCCAATGGATTCTGACATCATTATTGATGAGCATGAATAATCCATTTCAAGTCTTTTAAAGTCTGTTTCTTTACGCTTTACTTGGTGTGCTGATTTGCAGACTTCTCAGAATTTTGAAGGTCTGTGGAAAAGGTGTAGAAAAGTGAAGACTGTGGCAAGTCGAGTGGTCTGCTTCACCTCCGTCCTTTGCTATTAACTTGCAAGGACTGGAAGCAGGTGACTGCACACTTGACTGCTTGTATCCGGTGGTGCAGCTGCTATGCAGAAAGCAGCACATGCAAACATTTGCATGATTCGTGCCTCCTAAGAGCATCTGTGGGCTGCATGTGGCATTTAGGCAGCACTTTCACAACCCCTTTTGTGCATGGTATTACCTATTACACTAACACACAGTTAGGCTAGATGCATTCACTAAAAGGCTGTAGATAGTCTCAAGTTTTAGTCAAGGTCAATGACTGACTTAAAGACTCCTTTGTTAGCTAGCTTAAAAGAATTAAGTCATTATTTCTGAAAGGTTTCATCCAGTTTACCATAGCAAAATATATCCTAATCTCAATGTTAACTGGTGGCTTCCAAGAAAACAAAGCAAAACAAAAGAAACGAACAAAAAATCCTGAAACTTGCTTTTTTTAAAAAAAAATAAGTTTGCCCCTCTCCACAACAGATTGGTTAAAAAGGCACATGATCACTTCTTATACAACAGCTTTTTCAAGAAAAAGCTCCCCAATATTCTATTTTTTTTCTGTCTCCAGATAAGAAAAAGAATAGACAAAGGTCATATAAAGCATTTGAATTGCTACAACAGGGTATTTTAAAGCTGCAAATATTAACTTGGGTTTTATCTGATTATTTCGAAATTTTATTTCACCTTGACAGTAGACAGTTTTCAAACTTCAATGTCAGATCTTAGAAACTAAGATATTCTAGAAATAACTTGCTTGCAGGAGTCAATCCAGGTGAAGGTTTCTTAGGTATTAGCAATTAAGAAAACAGCAAACATAACAGAGTGCCTATTGTCAAATACCTGGCACTTAAGTCACATTAATTTATGCATAAAATTACAATCAGTTCTGTACTATATATATGCTATTGTCACAGCATATACACACATAGAATCTATCCAAGAGTGGTCATTTATGCAGCGTCTCCATTAGCAAACATGCCATTAACAAACCTAATTAAGACAGGTATGTCATGTTAGTGTTAGTATTTTTAAGACATTGATTTTAAGCTATATTAAAGTGTTTCTCAAAACACTGAAGTCATTACAGAACAGAAAAGGCTTTTAAAAACTGAAAGCAGTCAGGTAAACAATAGCATTATCAAAAACTTTTAAAAATTCAAATATCTAAGCAAGGATTCTTTTCAGAAAGAAAATAAGGCTCCAAATTCTACAATGAGCACTCTTAAGATTTACTATTAAAAATATTTTTTTTGCTTTAACTAACAGGAATCAATGATCACTGATCATGTGGTTCAAAATAGAAGTCATGACATGTTTTCAACTCTAGGGGCATCGGCAGCTGTTGCTGCACTGCAAAAGAGCTGAAGTGTTATAAACATATACGTAGACAGTCGACTTTATTTTTCTGTGAAACCTGGTATGGCAACCAAGAGAAGATCAGTAACAAAACGATCATGAAAAGTTAGTATTTTAGAATGCTTACTATGATAGAGCTCCTTTGTAACTGGCACAGATTTAAAACAGAATCACTCAGGTTTAACTTAGGGTTATTTTCAGAGTGTTTTCCGGTTACACTTCGATGTTTTTTTACGTAGGCTGATATTGTATATCGATGCCCGATTTATCTTTGTCTGCCTCTTGCTTCAGTACTGCAGTCCTGTGCCAAAAGGCTGGCTGCATTCGACATACAAACTGCACCATTTCCCAGAGCAAAAGGAGTTTGCTACAGTGTTTGTCTCTTCTTCATCAGACCAGGCGAGACAATAAAATCGCGAGGCACAGGCAGAGCACACGATTGCTAATCGTCTCCAGATTATACCTTCGCAGCGTCCGCATCTCCTCAGCTGAACCCAAGGACCTGCATTCTCCCCCATCCCCCCAAAGTCACGGCGCAGGATAAGGGAACGGACTGACGGCACAGAAACAGAATACCAGGCTACTGCTAATCCTAGAACCAAGCCAAAAAAAGAGAAAAAAGAAAAAAGAAAAGAAAAAATGAAAAAAAAATCTTAGTAAATTGTTTACCTCGTTCTGGCTTCATTTTCTCTGTTTCTTCAGAGAGCTCTGAAACAAGCCTATATGATTTTTTGTTCTCCTCGGGAAGACTCACTGACGCTGCCTCCGGCTAAGGGTTTTCTCTCCGGTGTGGAAACGAGCCACCCCGGCGCCGCAGCGGGGCCGCGCGGGCTCCCCAGCTAGCAGCCAGGCCCGCTGGCACCCATCGCGGCGGCAGCCTGCTGGCGCGGCTGCACGCAGCCAGCCTCTCTCCGCGCCTGCCAATGTGTCCTTCCTTGACACAGCGCCCGAGCAGCTCTATTTATAACCTGCCGGGGAAAAATCCCACAACAACGAGCCGCGGCTCCCCCCGCCGCCGCCTCTGAGTCACCGCCGCTCCCTCACCTGCGCCGAAGTGGGCAGGCGCCGACCCCCCGCCCCGCCCGCCCGCCCGCCCGCCGCGGCTCACGGCGCGGGCCGCGGCCGCCGGGCGGCCTCGGGGCCCCCCGGGCCTCCCCGCCGGCCCCGCGGCGGCGCCTCCCCGGCCCCCGCGGCCGCGGGCCCGGCCAACGGCTGCGCGCCCGCCCGCGCCGCGGCTCCTCAGCGGCTCATGCCGCGCGCCGCGGGGCCCGCCGCGGGGAGCGCCCGCCGCCGGCCCTTCACCCCGCGCACACAGGCGCCGCCCGCCGCGCAGCGCCGGGTGCCATGGCTCTGCCTCCCGCCCTTCCTCCTCCTCCTCCTCCTCGCTGCTGACTAACTCCCCTCCTCTCCGCCCGGCTCTGCTCTGCCTCTCGCCAAGCGGGTCGCACACATCACGGCCCGGCTGCGCGCGGCCGGGAGAGGGCGCGGGCACAGCGGGGCCCGCTCCGCCCACGGCCCGCCGCCGCCGCGGTCCCCGCTCCGCGCTCATCCCCCCACGCCCCCGCCCCCGTGCGCGGCGCGGCGCGGGGCAGCCCGGGCGGGCGGCGCCGCCGCGCAGCGCCCGTCAGGGCACGGGCGCCCCACGTGGCCCCGCCGCAGCCAATGTCCGCCCGCGCCTCCGGCCGCGGAGCAACCCCGTCGCCATGGCAACCGCGCCCCGCGCCGCCCCGGCCTGCCGCCGGCCGCGGGCCGCCGCGCCGCCCCGGCCGCGGCCTCGCTCCGCACACCGGCCCCGCACACCGGCCCCGGCCGCAGCCACAGCACCGCCCTTCCCCGCCGCCCTGGGCCGCCCGCCGGGTCCCCTCTGCGCACCTGCCCCCGCGCCGCGCGGTTCCGCACCAGGGCACCGCGCTGCCCGCGCCCCTGTGTATATAGGCGCCTCCTCAGCGAGCGCTCGCAGAGGGCGGCGCGGTCGCAGGCCGCGGCCCTGCGAGGTGCGAGCGGCTCGATCCGCCCGAGCTTCTGCTTGGCGGCCGCGCCCGCCAGGGAGGGGGCCTGGGCTGGGGCGAGGGCGGTGGGCACGGGGCGCCCACGGCACAGAGCGGCTCCGCGAGGTGCTCGTTTCCACGGGGGGCTAACCGCCCTGTGCGGAGCGACGCCGGCGGCCGCAGCGCTGCCCTGAAGCGAACACCCGAATCCAGCAGAAATTCCAGTTTCCCAGAAGGGAGGGACAGGCTCCGTCCTTCGTCCGGGCGTCCTGCTCGGAGGAGCAGGTCACCAACCCGGCTGGGCAGAGACCGAGCCTTCCACCGGCCCCCGGGGTCCCCGCGCTGCCACAGCCGGGCTGCCCTGTCCCCCGAGGCTCTACCGCCGGCCGCCTCGGGGAAGGAGCTCCGCCGAAGACGGCCGCCAGCGGCCGGGGAGGGCCCGGGAGCCGCTCTGCTGTTCCGAGCGGGGCTCGGTCAGAAAGCACACGGGGTGACGCAGGCCTCGCCGGCTTGAGCGTGGTCCTGTTGCCCGGTACGTGCGGACACCTCCCCGCCGGCGACGCCGGTGGTTGCACGGGCCATTCCCTGCCGCGGCCGTTCCTGTTACGGGCCCCTCCGCCTCGCAGGCCGGGCCCTGCGGGGCAGCGCTCGCTCCCTGCTGCAGCATTCATAGGCGCGTACGCCTGCGCCCTTTCTGTGGAGAAACACGGTGCCCGCCGCTCGGTCGTCTCCTGACCGTCCTGTAGGTGCGCGTGCGCCTCCGACCCCCAGAGCAGCCTCTTGCTCCTCACAGCTGCTGAGCGGCCGCCGAAACCATTGCAAAAGAGACTGAAGCTCCAGAGCAACTCAATTCTACACTACTTGGCGTATAGAAACTGCACCTATTCCCCTCTCTTGTGTTAGTAGAAGATACACATCTTTTTATACAGGGAGGGTGCTTCAGAGAACAGACTGCCCAGTAAACATCTCTGTCATGTCAGTCGTACTCAGCAATACACCGACAGGTAGGAGGACATCACACGCAGAGCTTTATATTACACTCGTAATTACCTGGCTGTCCCTCGCGTTGCTGTGTGACTGCTGTAGACTTGTTCGGTAATTACAGATTTCAGAGCTCTGCACCGGATGCAATGTAGTTGCAAGTGTGGCAATCCTGGATTATAAAAGGAACAATTTGACTGAGCAGTAAATAATGTAGCTGTATGTATATGTGAAGTGCAGCATGACTACATGCAGCATGATTCAGGTACCTGTCAGGTCCTCCTACTGGTGATACTCATCCTAATGAAAAGTCACATCCTTTAGGCCACCAATTGCTGTAAGATATTGCAAATCAGTATGTAGCTTCTAACATTGGTTTTACTATCAAAATCAAATCTTTCTTTCTACAGTTCAAATACAACTGTAGCTATTTATCTGTTATGCTTCACACAGTAATTTTTATTGTTTTTTAAAGTCCTAATCTCAGTTTGGTACTTTAAAAAAAAATCATCAGACACAAACAGGCCCAACTTCCCAGAAAATGCATTCTCAAGACACTTTTTCCACAATGTTTTATTCTTAATTAATGAACCAAATCATAAGACAGTTTTCAATTACTTCCTAATTCTTCTCAAGAGTTCAAGCCATCAGGAAGTGTAGGTGCCAGCCTGAAAAACATTTAACATTAAAAAAAAAAAAGAGAGAGAGAGAGAGAAAAGTTCTAGGGGATATGAGAAGATTAAGCCAGGTTTGATGTGCAGTGTTGCAGTCTTCATGGTTGCAGGAGATTTTACAGTCAGCTTCTCCTCTTATTGTCCATTTCTTGACCCATTTCTGCTTAGGTATTGCTTCACTTCCAAACAAAAAAGAAAGTGTGTTTCACTTCCAACCACATAAATATATAATAGAGCTAAAAGGAAAAAAAAAAAGGAAAAAAAAAAAGACCAGAAAACTGAGAATGATTAGAGAGATCTGGTTATTCAATATAATTCATGTATAATGCTAATAACAGTGTAATAAGGATGAACATCCCCCTCCCCCCCAGAAATGGCAAGCTGTTTGGCTCAGTTGACTAAAAATGGCTTGAACTCATAGCTTTACACTCAGTCAGCTACCAAACGTCAGACTCGGCATGAATACACAGAGAAAATACGGCATAAGGGGATTCAGTCGTGAGAATTTGCAAGCACATGTTCAGTAATTCTTTGAGAACAAAAGGACAGTACTGAAGTGCATTTCTGAGCTGAGAAATTGTACACGAAGTTAAAACATCTGAGAATGCACGGCTGAATTATGCATCACACAAAAGCAGGATTAGCTTAGAAACACTAGCAGAACTTGACTCTCCCACTGCCAAGTCCAAGCAAACACGTGCTTCTGTGAGCTCAGCAGTAGCAGAGCCGGGTTTCCTATCCGTTTGTCTCATGGTTAATTAACTTTGGTGTCTATACAGGTGTGAATTTAAGCTGCAGCTTTTGTGCTGTTATAGTGGCTGTCACATGCAGCCTGTGGCATTTAAAAGCATGAGTTTCTGTGGCAGGCTCTTTCTCAGTGCAAGTATCGATAGGGCCTCTCTACCTGTGGCTTTTCATGAAATCCATCTGAGCTTTGTTCTCTTAAGAACTCCATCCCTGTGTGATGCTTGGCTGGAACTGGCCACTGGATGTACAAAATCACAGCGTGACAGTGTTATCGGATAGACCTTGTTCCTATGGAAATGAAGTTTCAAAAACTAGTTTCTCTGAGATAAATAAATTCATGCATTCAGCTCAGTCCCTACTACCTGGAACAAAGTGTATTTTAGGCTTCATCCCTCGGTTTCTTGTATTCATTAGTTGTCAAAGAAGTGACATTCAGTGCAGTAGATCAAGATTCCTGTGATTCCTGGGGACAATTACTGCCTGTTAAGTGACGTGGCACAACCACTTCGGCATGATTGCCTTTGTGGTGTAGAGCCACCATGCTTTACTTATTACAGCCAGAGGATGAAGTAAGACAATCCGAAAGAGAATAGGAAATGCAACATACAATGAAACAAATTGAAATGTGCTGAAAATCCCTACAAAGAGTCAGTTGTAATTAAATGTTGCCAGTAGCAATCACATTGGAAAAAGCATTAAAATAGAAACGAGCTATGTGTTCATAGGTATTTATTAATCCATAAGAACATAAAAGCCAGCTGTTACTCAAACTAAGAAAATTATAAACAAATAAAATTAAAATGTCAATATGGTCTGAATGTTCAGGTTTAGACATTATGTCCATTTTGGGTTTTGTTTTTAATTCATCAGTATACACAGATAAGTGGATCTAGTTGAATGGGGACCATTGTTTGTCACAATTCTTTCAAGATATCTACAAGCACAATAACAAGGATGGTTTTAAAACGTTGTCCTTACCCCTGCCATATGTCTGCCTTCCTTTGTGTTGTGGCCACAAGCTTCAACCTCCAGTACTTCTGAGTGTACATTTTAGCTCTATTCATCTTCCTTTAACAGCTGAATTTAAGTACTTCTCAGTAGCATTTACCTAAAAGGAGCAAAAATGTGTCACAAATGCCCAAATTACTTTCCCCATTCCTATAATTTTTAAGTTATACGGTTCATGAGGTCCTACAGAGATAGCTGGAGTGTTGGGGTGAGCTCATGGCTGGAGCCAGGAAGGCCCTCCTGGTTCGGGCTCATCTCCCGTCGGGCAGCAGTTCCTCCTGGATGGCTCTTAAGTCTCGCCAGTCTAATGCAGAACAGCCCCGAGGGGCCTTGCAGCTACATTTGGGGCATGTATCAGGATCCAAGAGAGAGGAAAACAAATTCATGTTATCTTTTTATTTTGAACCCCCAAATACAGATCAGCATATCAGCAAGTCTGACAAAATGGGCTATATTCATATACCACAACATACTATGCTTTGAAAACTCTGCATACTGGATATATTCCAGTGCAATTATACATAGGGATAGGAAATAAAAACCTTCATCCCGGTATGTCCAATGTTAGCCCATAGCAGTACTGGGGCATTTAAATAAAAATGGTCTGATTTTCCAAGAAAAAATCATCTGCAGCTCCCATTGACTTCAGCAGGATATGTCAATCCACAGCATTTCAAAAACCAGGCCACCTCTATGCAGGTACCTAACTATGGAATTAAGAACCTTATTTTAGATACTTACATCTGAAAAATTTGGCCTATGGAAATGCTTCAGTTAAGTCAGTGGAGTTACTTTCACAGGAAACCTGTTTCACAACTGGAAAATCAGGCTCTATGACAGAGGGAAAACGATAATATTTCTTGTTTTGTTTCTTAGGAAAAACACAAATCATGGTACAGGTGCTAAATATTTAGAAGAGACTAAACAAACATAACAGGTGTAAGTCAACAGGTGGTCTTCTGTGCCTGCTAACACCTGTGTCTGCTAATGTACAAGGATTTACCTTTTCGTATAGTTCTTACCAAAAGCCTCTGTTGCTTAATTTCTCTACTATTTGGTCCTTTCAAAGACAAGATATATAGCTGTTATTATGTTCTCACCTCCTAAACTCACTTTTTGGAACAAGTAAAATGGCATCTGATTTTTTTTTTCCTCACGTGCTCTCACGTTTCTTTATTTTCTGCATAGTACTTTCTCACTGGAAACAGCCAACAGCAAGTCAAAAGGGAACAGTGAAAGCAGCAGTGCAAGAATTGGGCTCCTCGCACAAGGAAAGTGAGTGCTCCTAACCAGAAGTGACCTCCTGGGCTCAACACTCTGCTGCTTGACTGTACGGGGTTACGTGCAGGGGACTCCCTTAGCTAGGAGCACTCAGGTCCCCCGTTCTGTGCCCCTCCGGCATCGCCCCAATCGCTGACAACGCTTGTGCCTGCTCCGGTCTTGGAGGGTGGGACCTCTTAGTCTACTGCTGTCCTGGAGCGGGCTGTAAAACAGTCAGGGCTTCTTTTTCCAGTGGAAAATAAACCTCTTTCTGGGTTTCTATAATTCACTTGGGAAGTGGTAACTCCTAAAACGATGTTTCACAAACTGCACGTGCTTCTTGGGTAACTGAGCTGGGATGCATAACTGGATATCAGCTCATGAAGAGAGTGTTGTGGTCTCGTTAAACATGATGATTGGTGGTAATAGAATTATTGAAGTATCAAGGTAAAGATATGCAAAGATGCTGCTTTACATATTTTTTACATAAAAATCTGTTTTACATAAAAACCTTTCTGTATCAATGTTAATCTAGGTGGTTACTTAGTAAGTTTGCAACAATTAACCTTCATTGCATCAGCACTTGACCAATCATGCAGTTATACAGTAGAAAAGTAAACTATCAGAAATTAGTGATTTATTCACAAGCAGAAGGAAAGCGAGGTTCTTCTCTTACATAGAAGGTCTTTTCTTTGGCTGTAGTGTTCCTTCTAGACGGGAAACACAGCATTTTCCTTCAGTGTTTTTCAAGGGAATTGCAAGTTCATTGATGAATGCTAAATTTTTTAAATATATATATATATATGTGTGTGTGTGTGTGTGTGTATACACACACAGGGAAATATATCAGAAAATACATAGATTTAATTTCAAAATTAAAGTTTTTATAGCAACAGCAAGTCCTAACATACCCAGAACAGAAGCTAGAGAAGTTTTCTGAGAGAAACAAGAAGATACTACCAACAGCAAAAGGCTTTGGGGGAAAGTAGAAGTTCAGTCTAGGTCATCTTCTGCATGATTTTGGTAACACTATCAGTTCATTTTTGAGCAGATGTATCCAGAGGCTACACATCAGCTACTCATCTCAGTGATCGCACAAGAAGCCAAACGCCCCATTCATACCATTTCTGCTAATTTCAGTGGAAAGCGAGTGTATATGACACTTTCAGGGTGGTGATCAGAATTTCACAAGGCTGTTTTTTCTGTCGCCGATGGCTTGATCCATCTTGTAACACTCTCCATATGCTGTTTTGCACAAGCGATTGCACCAGACGAGTTGTTGGTGCAACTCCATCCGCGAGGCGTTCACAAAGATCGGCTGGCGATGCCTCAGCCAGCTGCGTTTTCCTTCCCTCTGCTGCTCCTGCCCCTGCGCCCGGCCGCGATGGTGCCCCGCCATGGCCCGTCGCTATCCCAAGGAGAAGCCGCAGCCAGCTGCTCCTGGCTTGGGCAGCCCTCGCAGCGACACTGTTTGCCCTCCCGTGCCTCTGCTGCTACGGGCTCCTCGCCTGGAGCTTGCACCACAACCACCTTTTTGACAGATTTTTCTCCCCCCGTTTTCTGAAGACTCGTCATCACCTTCATCCTCTTTCAGGCAGGCTTTTGAGCTCAGGCTCCCAGCAGGACTCCAGCCGGGCACCTCCTTGCCGCGTTATCGCCCGCTTGGCAGAAGGGCCCAGCAGCCAGCGTCCCTCTGAAGGGCCGCCTCGTCGCGCGCCTCACCGCGCAATTAGAGCCGGAGACAACGCCGACACAGCCAGCACGTCCGCAGCATGCTTCGGAATTATTACAGCTGCCCTGCTGTGTGTATGGAAATTACAGACAGCTTTCCACGCGCACTGTAAATTAAAAAGATAATTCCTTTTTATAGGGGAATGATTACCCTGCTAGAACAAGTCCAGCCTACAGTTCCACCCAGGCTAAATTAATTCCATAACTCCTACTAGACTTAGAGAGAGTAGGGCAGGAAAACAGCACGTTGTTAAATACAGGGCAATATTTAATGTAACCACATGCATGGTTTACAAGAGAAGTTGCATATCATTTGCTAAAGTGGTCAGTGAGCCGGGGTTCCTTAGGTAAATGCCAGAGCTATTGCAAAACTGCCACGGCCTTGTCCTGACAATTGTAGTTGCAGAGCTACTAGCCAGAGCCTTTTAAGTCTATTCACGGCCATTTAGTGGCATATTACTAAGTGTTAACAGTAAGGACAGAATACAAATAGCACTGAATAGAAAAGGTTGCACACAAGAGAGTAATTTGAACTGATTTTTTCAATAGAGAAGTACGAAAATCACACAGATTCAGGTTTCACTAGTTTCCAAGCCTTTTTTTTGGTTTGTTTTTGAATGAAAACATTTCCCTAAAATTCACCTCATTAGCTACTCTCAAGACCAATGTAATTGTATAATCAGTAGTGAAGAACACGCTCAGCTCTCTCAGGGACAGAGCTGGTTATATCACCTTATAGGCCCAGTTGCACTCTCCTTACAAACCCCAACTCACTGATTCACCAATTTCACCAAGCCTACATTACCCCAAGTAAAATGTTTGCAAACTTTAATGCAGCTAAGCCAAAACAATTAATCTTTTCAGGAGTCTAGGGCACAATAGCAACTACGAGAGAGAGAGAGAGAGAGAGAGAGAGAGAGAGAAAGAGTAATAAACACTGAAGGACCTCATTCCACTTTGCTGCGTAGAAGAAAATATATTGGTGCCTGGCAAGTGTCATCAGTGGTGAAATCCTTGGCCTACATACAAAGGTCAGCTCTGCTTTGTACCAAGGAGCTAAGATTTCAGCTCCAGCTATATCAGGCTCTGCTTTCTTTGCTACATTCACACTGGCACACTAGTTGAATTATAACTTTAATTCTTAAAGCTGATTTATTCTCATGTTATTCTCAGCAGTACCCATAAAATCAGTTGCAGGTGAAAGGAAGCTGACATTTATTCAATGATCTCAAAGGCATGAAGTACAGTATGTGTACTGAAAAATTAAACAAAATTGCAGTAAATGATTAAGTTGCTCACCTTCATACATCAATTAAAACTTGAAGATGGAAAAGATCGTGGTACGTATTTATTGGCCTGCTTTGGGAGCAAAGCAAATCTTTACTTAATTAAGGTATGTATTTTTTTTAAACTAGCAATACAGTTAAAACACTGTAGCTGTATGTTTGCTTATATTGCTTTTGGCTCCTTCTGAATTTCTTCTTGGTTAATTTATTTTTCCTTTAAGTTGTTTAACCATGTTTCTTTCTTTGCACAAAACATAAGTGACTTCTCTGCCTCAAAAACACAGGGCCTTATTGTTCTCTTGCTTACACCAGCGCAAAGCGGCAGCGGTTCCACTGCAGTCTATAGAATTACATCAACGTAAAGATGACGTCAGGGAGCGAGCAATCAAAGCCCTTGTTTCAAAGTTAATTGTTTTTACTTAAAAAAAAGAGGGGGGAGAAGATGAGCACAGAACGCATTTGTTTTCCTTCTCAACTGAAATGTCAAATAAGTGCTCTAATTCTGGCATCAGATCTGTGTGGGATTTGCACACATGGATCATGTTGCAAAAGCAGGGCCTTAGTCACTAACGAGCCCGAGCCCGAGAAGAGTGCGTTTCCTTAAGCTGGTTGGAAGAAAGGGGGAGGGTTTCCCCGTGTTTCTTTGCTGTCACTGAAACTACTTTTTTCCACTGTCTAGAGCCAATAACAAACTGTCATCAACGACTAGCAGTAAAGTTTCAGCAAGAAATACACACACGTACAGCCAATCCTCAGCTTTGCTTCCCCGAGCCAACCACTACACACATTCAGTGCTTTCAAATCTTTTTTTTTTCGCTTGACCAATAAAAAAAACTTTGTATTAAGCCTAGCTTAATCATTGTAAGTCATAACAGACACAGCTTGCTCCCCGGCCCTTCGCGCTTCCCCCTTGCCCTCCGCAGCGATCCCGCTTTGACGAGGAGGGCGATTCCGACCGCGCTGCCGGACTCGCAGCGTCCACCGCGGGCAGCCTGCCGCAGTGGTGCCGCGGCTCCGGGCAATCGCCTGCCCCGGCTCACCAGCACCCGGGCGGCGTTAATAAGGATTAAGCCTGTGCTAGTTACACAAGATAAACCTGCCTGGTCTCAGTGACACACCCTGCCCCTCAATTTTCATCAAAAATTGCAAATGGAATTATTTAGAAATAAAAACTGAGTTGGAATTGTAGCTTTTGGGGGGGTCATGACTGCAATACCAAAGGTACCGTGGTTGTTAATCAGTTTTGGTTAGATATATATTACTTACCAAAGAAGTAATCTAAAATTTGTTTATAAAATGACGTGTTTGAGCTGCTGTGGAACAGAAAAGAATCTTTAGTTTGTGCTGAAAAGAACATTCCGATGTTCCCTTGTGCTTCGCAGAGGTGAGGGAACACGCGCTTTCAGCAGCATGGCCACCGGGAGAGCAGCGCGCAAGCCAGGGACGAAGGAAAGTACAGGAAAGAAGAACAATTTAGGTTACGGATAAAGCCGTTACAAGAAGGCGGGAGGCACGCGGCCGAGGAAGGAGAAAGGCAGCGTTTACCTCCCGAAGGAGTCGGCACCGAACTGTCTATTTTACACGGTGCACAGGGTCCCGCTCGAGTAACGCGGCTCTGTCGGGTGCCGCTTGCAGCAGGCACAGAGAGAATTATTTCATGAAAGAGGTTGTGTTCTGGAAAGACAGGACAGAAACATGTACTCAAACAATAAAAGAAGAAACTGCCTAATATCTATACTTAAAAAAAAACCCAACAATTCATGACTTGCGATTAAGTTATTACTTTGTCAGCTATCCAAGAGGTTTGTTAGAACTCATTTTCATCACAACATAATGCAAGTCAAATACACGGTAAATAGTATATTAAAATGTCAGCAAGTTAGCTACAACTCTTGATGTTTACTCTGTGATTTTTTGAAGCATCACTGGTCATGCAAACATGACACAAGAATGAAATTAAGTAAATTCAGTCAAAAAGTAGTATACAGAAACGCAGGCAGAGAGAGACTGACAGGAAATGCGGATTCACAATGTCTACCAGTAAGGAGCTTAATACCTTCATAGTCATTTGTTCTTCTAGGTCAGAATTGTGTGATTTCTTGTTTGCTGTGGTAGTTTGAAGCAATAACCTTTTCACTCACACTTGACAAAGGAGCAGACAATAAATAGTGTGCCTATATTTCAACATGTGAAGAGAGTGTGTTAATGTTTAAAATGCCATGTTATGCAAGAAGGTTAGTTGCACTGAGGCCAGCAAACCGAAAGGAGAACATGTTTCTTGGGATACTCTGTCCTGAGCAGTATTTTTGACATGTATAAATACAGAATCAGAATTAGAGGGTTGTTCTAAATTATAATCTCGATTTTCCAAAAATAAATGCTATCCTAACCTCTCCCACGTTGGCTTCACTTGCAGGCCCCTTTTTTGGCAGCCATCCCATTGACTTCACTTGACTCTGGCTGCCTCTGAGGTTGGTTCCAGATTCTTTTCAATCCAACCACGAAAATTTGAAATAAGTGAACAGTGTTAAAGTACAGTTTGTTAACTTACAAAATACCAGGAAAATTGAAAAATTAATAGCGAAAGTTATAAAAAAAGAATCCAGAGTAAAGGAAGTATGACTTGAGGAACAGCCCTTTTCCTGTTATGGCTCAGATGTCACACACATGTATGTTTTTGCACTAAAACCCTTTAAAAACACTGACTTTTCCAACTTTTCAAATTTAGATTTGTCATCACGTGTGTAGAGATCACAGAGAGCACAAACCCTCTAAACAGTCTATTTAGGTTTATATGCATTAACTGCTTTTGCTGTCAGCCAGAGGGAGATGTACCGCCAGCAGAATGCAATACAGAGCTGAGTGCCATCTTGCCAGGCGGAGCAGGGTAATCATGTTCTGTGATGCTTATAGCACCTTTCCCCTAAGGGCCACAATGTTCTTTTTACAAGTGAGATTGAATTAAGCTTGTCAACACTCTCCATGGGAGCTAAGTATTTCTCTTTACGTTGAAAGGGGGAAACTGAGGCATCAGTAGTAAGTCCCCAGCGAAGCCCTCAGCTGCATGCTCTCAGCCCTTGAAACTCTCACGTGATTTAATTAAACACCTGCTCAAGTGTTTGGCTGGAGCAGTGCCTTGGAAAGATGCTATCGCCACGCTGCAGATCTATTGCACAGCTGGGAAAACACCGCAGGTTCCCAAACACTCGCCCCTTAGTGACGAGAACTGCTTTCCCCCTCTACTGTTCTCCCTAGAAAAGGGATCGCGTTTTCCAAGGCCCACGCTGGAAGCAGAAAGGTTCCTTATCGCGGCGTCACGTGAGCCCTGTGCTTCCTGGGAGGCCTCGTCCGCACGGGAAACTCCACCGCGCGGCCCTGAGCTCCGAAACCCTGCTGTCTGCCGATCGGCTTACTGCAGCGGGAAGGCAGGGCTTGGCGCTGGGCAGCCCGGTGTCGGAAATGCCCGAACGTGCTGTTTGGATCAGGCATATTCACACGGAGTTCCTCACCATTTCCAGATACACAGGGGAATTTCTAGTTTACAAACATTTGGCAGTTCAGGTGTGTGTCTTTGGTTAAAAAGCTGGTTGTCACCCCATCCAGGTACTTTCTTGAGCTAATTATATTATTGCAAGTTTTACAATGTATAGAGGATGCAAGACGTGGTGAGACAACAGCGAAGACAAGGTGTGAGCAACCCCAGGCTCCCGAACGAACACTGAGCTTGAGAAAAGAGGACCAAACAGCAGAGGAACAGCTGTGGCCCAGAAACACAGGCACGTTTTCTTACCCCGAGGAAGCCTGTCCCTGCCGAGAGCTGTGGATTCCTCACCAGCGTTTCGGATCTTGTCGGTCCTTTCCTAGACACGCCAATGACAGCACTCGCATCCCGACTGAGTAAGCTTGTTTCTGTCCCTCGTTGCTCGTGACTTCCTGCAATTCAGTGCTGGCCAAGTAAGGTGCAATCTAAAGCACTTCTAAGACCAAGTGCTTTGAAAAAGCAGGGTTGTATAACCCAGATTTTTTATTTGTTTTTAACGCATATCCCCATATTGACGACCCTTCTTAGAAAGTCTGAAATTGAGTCAGCTCTTGAATTTACGTACGGATAATACCACATCATTACCACCGCAATGGTAATGAGGAACAGTTGTTGTTACTTACCGTGAGCGCGCTTTGCCTGTGAACCCTTCGCCTCGCCCTAGCTGGGCCTTCCTTTGGCGGAGCGGGAGCCGAAACCGCTGCGGGCGCCCGGCGGCGCAGAGCCCCGCGCCGGCTGCAAGCCTCTCGTTGCTCGCCCTGAGCCTTGCGCCGAGCGCTGCTCCCCGTCCGCAGCGGGGCAGACAAGCCGCCGCTGGCCGGAGAAAGCTGCTACCGGTCCCAGGTGTTAACCTCACGGATTAAACCTTCAAAACTCCTGGCACTGAATTTTCAGTAAAAAGAAGAATTGCAGCTGACAGATTTAGCATGTCCTTCCTGTGTGCCTTCTGCTTCTGGAGTTTTTCAGGGATTACTATCACAACATTTTTTCGATTTTCACGGCAAAAATGCGAGCTACCAGGGTGCCGCCGGCCGCTGTGCGCCGGGCCGCGGGCGGCCGCCCCCCACGCGCTCCTCAGCCGGGCTCAGCCTCCGCCGCCCTCGCGAACCCCCACCCCGAGTGCTGCGGGAACCACGTCCGCAGCGTGAGGCGCCCGCCGAAACTCCCGGTCCGCGTCCGAGGCCTCTTCCCGGCGGCGGGCGGGGGGAGCGGGGGCTGCGGCTGAGCCCTGTCGCTCTCGCCGCACTTGTGAGCGGCGGCTCCCGCGGGCCCTTTGTGCCGCCGGGCCCCGGCCGCGGCTCCCCGGGCCCTGCGGGGTCCTGCCCCGGGCACCCGCGCGTCCCGCTGCCCTGCGCCCGCGCAGCGGCCGCGGGACGGGGGCGCGGGACGGGGGCGCGGGGCGGGGGCGCGGGGCGGGCAGGGCAGGGTGGCAGAGCTCCGCAGCGCCCGCCGCCGCGCCGCCCCCGGCCCCGGCTCCCGGCTCCCCGCCAGAAGCGGCTGCTGTTTTCCGACGTGAATCACAACGGCTCGCTTTCTATTTTCGGTAACTGCTAAGAATATGACAAATTTTCTCTAATCCCCATGAATCCAGTAGCTACGCAGTCTTTCGCTACCATAAACAGCAAAGAAATGTCTAATCTGGGTTTGAATTAGATCCAGGAAGCCTCTGCTGTCCTTCCCTGCATAAAAGAGGTTTTTGAAAGAAAAGGCGGTTTGGATGTGGCTTCAGAGTCCCGAACTCCAGCCTTAGACCTGTCACCACGGGAAGCGCCCCAAACGCCTCTGGGCTTTGTTTGAAAGGGAAGTGCTCAGGTTTCCTGTGTTTTAATAAGAACTTTTACACCCTTCCCAAGGTCGGTGCGGGCAGAGCCCGGCCCTGCCCGGGACCTTGTCTGCCTCAGCTGCTGCCAGGGGGATCGGGAAAGCACGGGAGGGCGGCGGAGGACGGAGCTGGCGCTGAAAGCGGGGGGTCTCACCCCCGGCCCGGAGCCCCCCGCTCCGCGGGGCGGGGGGAGCCGCAGCGCGAGCCCGCGCTCGGGAGCGGCTGCGCTGCGCCGCGCTCGCCGGGCCTTTTCCCCGCTTTCCTCGTGCTCCCTGGCAGGAGGCTCCGGCGGACGCACCGCTGCCGGGTCGGCCTGCTGCGGGGTTGTCGTCCTGCGAATCCAAACCCGAACCACCAAAACCCGCCTGGCCGTGGAATGCGAGATATACCCCGATCAAAGTCTTCATACCTGCGTCTCTCCTGTGTAACTGGAGATTAAGTCCATTTGGTGGATTAAGGCCATCTTTCCATTGGTGATAGGTGAACATTTTTCTCCTGGGAAAAATTAAAGGTGGCCGTAGACTAGGAGGCGAGGACCTCTCCTCCCCAGGACCCTGGCACACCACCCGCGTTCATCTGGCCCGTGGCAAAGTCTGCTTTGCCCGAACACGTGCTCTCTTACCGTGGCTCGGAGAACCAGGGACGTCCGCAGGTTTAGGCTTGCTAAACCTGAGCCTGAACCAGTACTGGTAACAGTAGCCTGTTCCGGCTCCTTTCGCATTCCCACTCGCATGCGCCAGTAGAGGATTTAATATTTTGCCGGTGCGGTGAGTAAGGAGTCCTTGATGTTGTGCCTGTACATCTGGACTGGAGCTCGTCCGCGAGCGATACTTGCTCTCAATCTCAGACCTTTGCAGGCAGGTGATTTGCTTGCAGCATTTTCAAAGACGCTCTGGGGTATTTTAAGTACTTCTTTATCTGATAATTACATCACGTGGTGACTGACTGGGAAAATGCAAAATTTGCATTAAAATTGCAGATTCTTGTAATCTTTAAAGCATTAGCAGCTTGGGGAGGGAGTCTGTCTGGCAGCGGGCCGATTCCTACGTGGGATTTCCATGTTTCCTCAATTACACGGGAAAAGCTGCCATTTTAATCAAAACCCTCGGGGTAGATGAAATCATGAGAAAACAGGAGCTTTATTGCAATGAATATTGACTGTTACTCATTAAGATGTTAAGGTATTGACATCTCGTTTGATGAGAGAAGTGTCCGATAGCGCCTGTACCTAACGGTGTTACACAGAAAGCTGGTATCAACACACCATGATGAGTAACTAATGCTGTCGGTGGCCGGACTGCATGATTAGAGCAGTGTCCTTTGATCTGTGTCACTGGCTGGAGCTAATGCCACGCCAAAATTGAATTTCTGTGCATCGCCGGGGAGATTCGAGTGATTCGAGTAAGTCACTAGCCGCATCCCTGACCCACCGGGGATGTTAGCAGCAAACACAGTCGCTTCTGCAACAAAACCAGCCCGGGAGGCAGGCGCTGCCGAGGAGAGGTGACCGTCCTGGCTTGCAAAGCCCTCGCCTCTGCCGGGCAGGGGTCCCGCGGCCCCACCGCCTCCCGGGACCGCTGGTCTGCATTTCCCCTTTTCATCCTTACGGAGCAATGCCATTAGCAAGTTTGGGAAGAACCCTTTGTCAGGAGGAGCGTGCAGGAAGAGATTCTCCTACCTTCTTTTTTCACTTAAGTGTTCTTTCTCCTAACCCTTTTGTGCCGAGCACAGCAGGTGAGTCTGTCCTACTCCACCAAACCACAGGATTTCTGCCTCTGACTCTGCCCGCTAATCATTTTCGTTAAAACCATTGCACACATCCAGCAGAAAAATTCTGAAGTGCCTGTTCTCCAGGAGAGCAGCGAGTGTGCCGGGAATCAAAGCCTGCGTGCGACTCCAGAGATGCAAAAGCTTCCTGTGCTATCACACAAGGCCAGTGAGGTACCAACCCACCTACGATGAAGAATTTGCAGACACGGGCCTCGATTAAGCAGTGTTGCACTGGGGTCACAGCTGCCACATTTCTCTTAATACTTTTTTCATGAGACTATCAGAGCAAGAGAGTGGCCCAGAAGTCTGTCTGCGTGACCACAGGCAGCCAAAAGTGGACACTCTGGGCCAAACAGGGCAAGGCTATGGTGAAAGCTCCCAGTAATGCCCTGCCAGCTTCCAAGCTTTATCAGTGCAGGGATATCCTGAGCCCAGGGCAGAGTGTGCACGAGCAGCCGCTGAGGAGTTCACTCCCCTGACATGTTTATATTTCAAGCATTGCAGCAGTTCTTCCCAATGACAACTACTTTACTTGCTAAATAGGATTCCTTTTCTCTCGCAATCATCTTAACCTGAAGTGATAATTAGCATCAAAAGCATCATTGAGAATCAAGCTCTGGGTACCTCCCTTGGACAGGAAACTATTTTGCTTGATGAATAGACCATTTTTACAAAAGGCTTTTTCCTGTACAGGAATGACTGCATCCTGGCTCCCAGATGCGTGGGTGTGATAGGGCCCTCCCGACTCCATGGGCGACTGCCCCCGGCTCGGCTCGCAGCACTGCCCTGCCCGGTGCTTAGCAGCTGCCTCTCCGCGCCTGCAACGCTTGCAAATGCCGTAATGGGGAGCAAAACTGTTGGTGTGCCGCGTGCACCTGGACATCGCGCACAGGCTCGGGGCGCCCGCTCGCCCTGGCACGTGCCAGCTCCGCGCTCTGACGGGTTTAAACACAAGCACGAAGACACCACATCCCCACGCAGATACCAGCGCCCTCGCAGCAGGGTGGCCTCGCCCTGGGGGCCGCCGGGCGGTGGGAAGGCAGCAGCGACACGCTCCTCCCTGCACTGGAGACCTTTCTTCTTGCTGCCTCCTCGCTTTAACCTTCGTGAGGTTACTGCTCGGCGAACCAGCCCGGGAAGCTCGGGCAGGGTTTGTGTGCCGGTCCGGGCGCTAAGCCCAGCTGGCTCCCCGCAGCGTGCTGATCTCCACGCCATGGGTTTAAGCAAAGCAGAGCCCTGTCTCTGGCCTGCTGCCCCAGGCAGGAAAGGTAACGGATGCAACACAAAATGACAGGCTGGAAAGAAGGAAAAGGGTGAAAAAAGCAGGCAGCTCGGGAAAGCCAAATGTTGCTCAGCGATGCCAGCTCTGCAGAGGACAGCAGCACGCCGTGGTGGGTCCCGCAGGATGAACTCGCTGCCCACGGCGGGCCGGCCGCGGTGCGGGGCAGGCTGCCGGCCACCATCGCCCCCACGCTGCTGGCGCCCGGCAGGCCCCAGCCCCTGGCCCTGCCGGGGCTCGGCTGGGGCGCTTGAGGGCAGACCAGCTCCCAAGGCGGGATGCCCGCCAGCCGGGACGCAGGATGGGGAGGCAATTGGGGAGGGGACGTGCAGGGACGGGGGCGCAGGAGGGGACCTGCCCAGGCCCCTGGGATCTCCATCTGATCCTGGAGGATGTTTCTGTTTCGCTTCCCACCCGCCCTTAGCCCTGGGTCCCCCAGGGCGGGCTGCTGCTGATGCTTTAGTTTCTGGTACAGCTGTGGGGTATCGGGCCCAAAGGGGGTCCTTGGACCAGCTGCATTTTAGTGCTTCTCTCTCAGTTTAGCAGTAAAAAGAAATTGCACACCAGGGTGCAATGCACAGACAGTGCCAGAGATAAAATATTGTCAGCCGCGTCCAGGCTATCCATCAGAGTAAATGCAGCTGATGCCATGATTTATGGGACAAAGATGAAGGTTTAATCCTCCTCTCAGCAATGTAGCCCAGTCTGCCACAAAAACCTGTTAAATTTTGTGGCATACGCTTCATCACTTCATTAGGAGATAGAGAGAAAATGGTTCAATGAATTGCTGAATCTTTTACAGATGGGGACTCTCCTCCCACTGCTCTGGAGCGAAGGGTAATCTCGGCGATCAGCCCCACAGAGAAAGACCCTGCGGGATTACAGAGAGCGCGGGCATTAACAACAGTGACAGGAAAGGAATACAATATCCCTTTAAACAATTACGTATCGATCGTGCGGGCCCGGGGTGGGCTCCAGCACACAAAAGGGAACACCTCCGAGAATCAGCCTGGTGACATCCACACCCTCAGACAACATAAAGGAAACCAAGATTATTCGCTTCGCTTATTTTCTTAACGTCCGTCCCCCCCCCCATTAGAGAAACGCGTCAGGCACAAACCGCACTCGCGTCGCGAACAACCAGCAGCCGCTTTCCCTCACCGCGGCCTTCCGCGCCCGGCGGATTTAGGGCTCTCACCTTGCAGCGGTCGCTGCCCCAGAGCAAAAGTCCCGCTGGCCTGTGAGCGCTCCCCCCCCCCGCCCGCTCTGCTCCGCGCCGCCCCCGCGCACCGCCCGCTCTGCTCCGCGCCGCCCCCCCGCCCGCTCTTCTCCGCGCCGCCCCCGCGCACCGCCCGCTCTGCTCCGCGCTCCCCCCCCGCCCGCTCTGCTCCGCGCCGCCCCCGCGCACCGGCCGCTCTGCTCCGCGCTCCCCCCCCCGCCCGCTCTGCTCCGCGCCGCCCCCGCGCACCGCCCGCTCTGCTCCGCGCTCCCCCCCCCCGCCCGCTCTGCTCCGCGCCGCCCCCGCGCACCGGCCGCTGCTCCCCGCACCGCCCCCCGCTGCCGGGCCGTGGCGCCCGGGGGCCTCCGCTGCCTCGCGGCGCGGGTCACTGCGTTGTGATCACGCGGGGAAACAAAAGAAGGCAAGAAATGTCTAAATTTAAAGTGCTGGAAAATCCAACCTTTTATTTACTACATTTTTGTGACTACATAAACGCTGAAACATTGTAACACTGAAAAGCATGATGACATCATCACTTGCTTTTTTCTTTTTTTTTTCTTTTTCCTTTTTTTTGCTTAGCAAACACAGCAGATGATATTGCACGGCATAAAGTGAGAACAGTAGCAAAGCTTAAAAAAAGTAACTTAAATCTTAACGCAGTACAGGAGATACTCATAAACAAACCAGAATAATGCCTAGTGCATTACACTTGTTGCTACACACAAAAATACAGAAGAAGAAGCGCTTGACTAAGAGAGAGATTGAGGAAATATTAGCAATCAACTGTAATTAGGTACAATAATCACTTAGTCTGAAATGCAGATGCAACGCATAAACTACTACTGCTTTCTAATGGGCAAACTAAAAATGACAGCAATGTTGTCTTTTAGCAAAATCTTCTCTTTGTTTTCAAAATTTTCTTTTTTTTTTTCCATTGCTCTGGAAGAACTCCCTCTCGCTCCTGGAAGATTTCCTACCTCTACTGATCCGGGACCTGATGATTGTCTCTGGCGCCCTCTTTACGCGGTGAAGCTAACTCGAACGGGAAACGGCCCTGCGCTAAAAGCAGAGCCGAGTCCCGGGTGCGGGGAGGGAGCGGGGGCGGGTGCGGGGGCGGGAGCGGGAGCGGGAGCGGGAGCGGGAGCGGGAGCGGGTGTGGGAGGGGGAGCGGGAGGGGGGCGGGCGGGCGCCGGCCGCGAAACCGCCCCGGCCGCGGGGCTCCTGCTGAGGCCGGCTCTAGGGGCAGCTGGGGCTGGACACTGGACACAAGGGTTATGAAGACAACTACCAAAGCAAGTAAAAGACAATGCTTTATTTTCATTTAATACTGTTGTTCGGTTCATACTGCAAAACTAAAATGATTCCACAGTGATTATGCAATAAATGCAGAACATACCATGAAAAATCAAACTACTGAAGCAGAAAAAGAAAACATTTTTCCTCAATACAGTTCTGTCCAGTGTTTAATAGCTAATGCTGGATTAGTAGACTAATACTTTGACTCCCCCCCCTTCATGTGAAACATAACTCATTGCACGGCATCAGTTTATGTATTAAAAGCAGACATTTAGCCAATGCTTACCAACAGACCATTTAATGATCCTGCATTTCAGAGCATCTTTATTGCCCCATTTCAGTACTTGAAGTATAAAAACGTATCTAGAAAGTGTAACTTCTGACCAAAAGCTCAAACCCTGCCCTTGTCCTTCCCTCCCTCAACCCTTCCGCCATCCCCCAAACGAAAACAATGTACACCTTGAGCTCAGCTACTGTGCGTGAAAAGAGTATTTACATCCGTCACAAACCAGGTCAGTACACAACATTCAGTTGAAACAGAATCTATTATTTACGCAAAACAAAATACAGGTGAGTGGCATCCTATTTCCTGTGCCATGATGCCATCATCAGCTTTGCAGAATTATCATTGTCATTACTTTTTTTTTTTTTTAAAAAAAACACAAAACTGCTTTCTCCCCTTCGAAGACGCACACAGCGATGTCAAGCGCAGGAGGCCGGGTAGAGCAGAGCGGGCCGGTCCCCGCGCGAGGGCGGCGGGAGCAGCCCCCGGCCCGCAGCCAGCACCAGTTCCAGATTCAAGTTAGCTTTGCTCCAAAGTTTCACACCCGCTACTTGCTCTACCCGTGCGAATGGCAAATAAAAGAACGAAAACTCAGCAAAGTCTCTCACAAATGCCAGTGCTTTTTAAACATTAAACAACGTTTAAATTCTTTGGATGTGCAGGTCTTACCTGCAAAGTAACGTTTCTAGAAAAAGACAAATAAATTAAAGGAAAAACACACTCATAATGCCTTTCTGCTTTCTAAGTGACAAAAGTACTACCTTGAAACACTCATTTTGGCATGTACAAGTTTTTTGGGGGGGGGGGGAGGGAGGCCCGGGGGAGATAACCTGGCAGTGTTTGTAACACACATTGAAGTGCATGCTAAGACAAGTCTGAAGATACACCCTGCAGTCAAGAGAAGCACTCTCCTTCAGTTTATCTCGGCATCAAGAATGAAAAGATTGTAACATAAAGCTTTGGCCATTTTTGAATCTACTATATACAATTTTTTTTTTAAACTACATAGTCATAAATTAAAGCACTGATTAAATAAGCGTATACAAAATGTAATTAAATTAAAAATCACAGCACATTATAGAGAAAAAATAGGAACCATTTATCACAGCAGAGAATATTTTTTTACCCTGTGAAAAGAACATTGACTAGCAAGCACAAAACATCCTAATTAACCAAAAGAAAACAAAGCCATATTTCCCTTTCTTGCATTCATTGCAAGCAGCGATCTTTACCCACTTTGAAACATTTCCAGGAATAAGATCTTCCTTGAGTATAACAGACAAGTTCTGCAAAAAAAAAAAAAAAAAAAAAAAAAACCCAAACCCAAACAAAACAACCCCTACAAAATAAATAAGAATTATAAAGCTTTTTTTAAGTAACCTTAACAATTATCAAACTAGTAAGTTCTGCCTTATCACATAGACTCTCTATACAACATAACCCTAAAGATTTATTACTATGAGGTATTTGGAGGAATTGGTAAAAGCAATGCACGGCCTGTCTGGGTCAAGGGACTCAAGCTGCTTTGAAGGGGAAAAAGGAAGGAACCTTTGGTTTGTCAGCAAGAAAGTGGAAAAAAACATTTTCCTTTGGTATCAAAGAAAGTTTCATTGCATGGTTGCACGGCAAAAAGCACCACGGTGAAGAATTATTCCTTTTTTTTTTCATTAGTGGCCTTTCTAACAGGCTGAGGTATTCAAAGAGTATAAGGTGAGAGATAAAGAGGTCAACAGCGGTTTAACACTTTGGTTCAAGCAAGGCACTCGTCCTATGAGTTTACAAAGTTTGCAACATGTTTGCCTAGAGCTTTATTATTATTATCCTTATAATCGTCAGTAGTAGCAGTTGTAGCAAGAGAAGTATTCATAAGGTCAGTATAGTTATTATTAAGAATGAAGACAAGTTTACACACGGAGTGAAGGTTGAGGAAGGGGGGTCTGGGGAGGGAGGGTTTTAAGAAGGAGAATGAGTTCCCTTTACAGACCAAGGCCGTGCATGAAAAATCTTTGGTATTCTTTGGTATCATCAATGTGATTAAAATCACCAATGGAAATCGAGTGAGGTAGCGTCTTTGGTTCACACTATAAATAGTAGATCTTTACACACTTTTTTTTTCTTTTTTTTTTCTTTTTTTTTTTAACACGTGGAAGTAGCTATTCCTTACCTTTTGCTTCTTTGTCTTTAGCAAATAGTTACCAAATGTATTGTAAAGCTAACCACACCACAATATTAAACCAGAAGGCTAAGCAAAGTCTCAAAATTAGCCTCTGGACCTTTGAATGCACCCAAACGCAGCTAGATAGAAAAGGGTAAGTGCTTTCTCTTTGTTTGCTAAATGCATAGTTTTCATCCTTATGTACAAAGGAGGAGGAAGAGGAGGAGGATAGAAGGAAGCGTAGTAGAAAGAAGGACCGGTTTTCAGGGTAAAAATGCCTTGTTTACAACTCAGTTGAGGAGAAGTGTCCTAAGACTCTTTGGTATAAGATGAGCGGTGTTTCCTGGCCCCCCGGGGAGCGGTGGCCCCTTTGGGCAGGCTGCCCGTGGGCACGGCGGCCTCGGGCCAGAATCCTTCCCAGGAAAGCAACCCGGCCGGCGGCAGCCCGGGGCGCGCCGGCGCGACCGCTGCAGCCCGCCGAAACCCCGGCGCACGTTTGCTTCTGGCGTCGAACGGAGCCGGCCCGAAGCTGCACGCAGAGAGCCCGCTGGCGGCTCTTTCTGCTTGGTTTTGCTTCACCTGAGTAAGGAGAGGAGGAGGAGGAGGAGGAGGAGGAGGAGGAGGAGGAGGAGGCGGCGGTGGCCCCTGGAAAGCAACGTGGGGGGCACAAGCAGCAGTACTGGTTGCTCTGGGGTTTTTTTTAGTTCGTTTGGTTTTTCCTGAAAAGCTAGTAATGCCGTTTATAGTGGGGATGGATTCAGCCACCTCAGCTCTGGGCCTACCTCCGCTGCGGGGCCGGTCCTGGAGGCGCGTGCGAGCGGAGCGCGCGTGCCCCACGCCCTCGCGCCCTCCCGCCAGCTCTGCCCGAGCCCGCGCTCCCGGGCGCCCACACCGCTTCGGGGCTCGCGCCCGCTCCTGACTGCTCCTGCTGGGATTCAGGTCCTTTTTTGGTCTTTTTTTTTTTGGAATTCGAAACTAATTTTTATTTTGTCAGGAATTAAGTCCTGACCTCACCAAAGCAAATGGAAAGAATATCATTAATAAGATGGAGGCAGGATTTTCTGTATAATTTTAAATGTAGCTTCAGAAAAAACGCACTTTCATGGATGACTTGCTAAGAAACGATGATGATAAAAATCAGGGTGCACTAACTAGTCTGTCCGAGCTGCAGACAGAGCCCTGGGCAGCCTGCTCAGAGGTAAAACAGCTTCACGAGACAACGACCAGCTCCGGCCTTATTCGCTTCGTGCTCTGAAAGTAAATAAAGAAAAGCGTGATCCTTGTCTGTTCAGAGTATGGGGCGCATATTGCTCATGGGAAAAGCAGTTTTGTTCTTAATGGCTTACAGAACAACAAAAAAAGTTCATACATAAACAGATGCATAAAAAAACCACTTCAAGTCTATAACTTGTGCATCAGTTTCAGTGTGTGTGCGTGTATACATATATACACCCACATAAAAGCGTGTGTGTGTGTGTGTATACACACAGATATAATCAGGGGCTTGTGTGTGTGTGTGTGTGTGTGTGTGTCAGAGATCCTGAAATTGCATATTGGGTGCAAATTTAATGCTGGTATGAAAGTTCTCTTTGGTTTCAGCAAGTTAGTCTCTAAGAGAATACAATGGAAATACTAAAAAACGTGGTAATGTACTTTGAATTTCCCTGCATTTTTAAATTCTCAAGTTTTAAATAAATAAGGCTTTATTTTTGAAACTGTAAGTTACAAAGCAGTGTTTTGCTGGAAAAAACTAAAACATTAGTTATTACTGTCTTTTATTAATTTTACACTAATGAGACTGCGTTCATAAAATACTTTATACGTGAACTTATTAATATTTCCTTGCCAATTATATTTCAGTGGGAATGGAACACTTTAAAAGAAAGTTTGCTAAAATTTAAGGTAAGCTAGAGACTCACAGAAAACCCACAGATTATATTTGCTTTGTCAGTCTTAAGGTGAGTTTAACGCAGAAAAATGTGGAGAAATAGTTGGTGCCAAAAATCCTGTCTTCATTTGACTTTATTTTGACAAAGAGATATTTCAGCTGTATTTTAAACACTTCCTGGCAATTAACTGTATACCCTGAAACTTGACTAGACCCTGTTGCCTTGGGAAATAAATGGTGCTACACAGTTACTTAACTTGGCGTTTCTGGTATTTTGAGTGGATGTCACAAAAGACAGTATCTGCTATTATTGATGTTGACTGGATTCTAGTTTACCTTGAATTTTTCTTTTCTTTTCTTCAAAAAGAGTATAAATAAGATTATCTATTTCTCATTCTTGCAGTGGGACATATACCTGCATATTTGGCTACTTTGTAATTTAATATGCTCAGAATTATAACAATAGTTTGAAATACCAGTTAGAAGTGTAGAAGGCATGTATGTGTTTTTTAAAGTCTCTTTTTCCCTTATACTAAAATTTAATATGGAGGTGTTGCACACTTTTCTTTTTAATTTTATCAGAGTAAGAACTGAATGATTTATCGTCTAAAGTTCTGTTAGCAACAGAGCATTTAAACCTTTTCAGCTACAAATTTTTAACTATTTCATGCATTATCCTGATTAACAGATGAGCAAGAAAGAATGCGCAGAAGGAAAGATCAGCCTGTTACACGCAGCTATGAAGCCACAAACAGGCTGTATCTTGGTGTTGTGGGAATTTTGCTGTTGACTTCAATGGATCCATAATTTGGCCTGCAAAAAGCACTGTTGGGGCTCCTGTTGGAGCTGTCCCCACTCAAGTTAACTGATGCTGCACTATTGTTTTTAATAGGAAAAGACCAAGAGTCTTCAAACCTGTTCCTATTCCTTTGCCTATTAAAGTCAGTAGGTTAAAAAAAAGCTCACTAAAGTCAGTGAGTCTTGATCAGGTGCTGGGCCTTGCGGTTTTACTGTTATCCATGCTTTTAATTTTTGCATACAAAATGTCTCCTACTTGCAAGCTAGGTGGCAGAGCTGAGCCATATTTACATAGGACGCACGGTTTGGAAAGGTGGTTGTTCAACGGCCTTCCGGCAGGATCAGCCTGGGACGGCGTAGTAACGGGATGCACGCTCAAGGGCCACCACGCTACCTTGCACAAACCTGTAAAGGCCCCCCGACTTTTTTCTTTTTCTTTTTTATTTTATTTTTTTGCTTCTGCTGATGTCAATAGCAAAAATGCTCATGACTTCAACAGAAGCAGCATCCCATTATCAGTATCTGTGCTCTGACATGGGGTACAAACTCCTTAGAAGACATTCTTTCTTGCCAATCATGAAAATTAACAGTAATGTGGTTTTAGTAATTGCAAATAACAGTCTTGATTACTAGTTTTATGTGTTATACAGTTAGATTAGTTTATACCTATAACTCTACATAGTATTTTGTGTAAAAATAGCTTTGGAATATTAAAATCATTGCAATAAAATACCTGCAATATAATTATTAAATGTGTTCTTTGGTAGCTAGTCGATTTTTTATGGATGGAATAGTTTTCCTTTTTTGAATCTGAACATTCCTTAACAAACAAAGAGAATGCACTGGTTTAGGTATCATTCAAATTCCTCTGCCTAGTTTGAACTTGTTTCCAGGCGTTGCACCAGTTAAGTTCAAACAATGAAACAGCAAAAAATCACACTACCGTTCAAATGGATTCAGACGACTCCACGCCTTGCCGGTCGTGCTACAGCACAACCCTCTCTGAAGACCAGCCCTGACTAAGTCCCTACCCACCGGCGTGTACACAGTACGGATACACTCTACACCTTCATGGCAACTGCTGCGAAAATGAAGAGCCATATCTGAAAAGATGTCCATTCAATGACAAGAAATCACTATGTGCCAAACCACCAGACAGCCAAATATGGTGAAAATGCTCATGGGCGAAGGTGTAAGACCAGTGGTTTATTCCTTTTCTCTTTGCATTCCTTTTCATTCATTTCCTTTTCTTCTTTCCTCTTGTTGTTTTTTTTTTTTTTTTTTTTGCAAGTCGTCGTCCTACTAAAGTGTGTGTCTTAGAACAAAGTCATAATGCAGGTGAAATAAGTCTTTGGTTTCTTTGGACTTATAAATAACATTTTTTTCAAATAGTTCTAAGTATAAACCTGCTATCTTGAGGTCCTGGTCCGTCTTTATTTATTTATTTATTTTTAAAGCTTTTCCACCGAGGTTTAGTTTGTGGTTATTCCTTCATGCTTTGGTACAAGTGCTTGATGAAGAAGATGAGTTGCCTGAATTAGAGCTGCCCTCGTCTTGCCACTTATCCAGACTCCTCCTCCGTGCATTCATGAAAAAGTTGCTGACGGTGCTCAACTCCAACCCTAGCTGCTGGGAAATGGTGATTTGTAATTCTTTGGATGGACGCTTATTTTCCTTGAATATTGCATGTAGAGTCCGACGCTGGACATCCGTGAAGACCAACCGAGGCTTTTTGGGGGTATTCCCTCTATCCTTCCCATGCTCTTGTTCTTTCCTCTTGCACGCTGCAAGAAAGGGAGCAGCAGTTAGTGGTCTCACAGAGGAGTCATTACGAATGCCATAAATGACAAACTCGGAGAAAACCCCGTTAATTTCAGCTTCCAAATTGGGAGAGCACGTGTAACACAGGATAAGACACGCTCTTGCACGCAGATTTCATGGGTCTACCTAGGCGTACGCACATATAAGGTTATACCTTTTACTCTTTAGCCACTCGGCTCTGCTAAAATTAACACAGGTGTTCGCAGGAACCTCTGCCAGCTGCGCTATTCAACCTTCATTTCACCCATTTCTGAGGCTCTGAAACACCAGCTGACAACCTGGGCTCATTCCTTGCTCTTGGTTAAGGTCTCTGGATACAATCAAACACAGTACATGGGAATGAGTGTGGAGGGGTGACAGAGCACAAATTATTAATGGATGTGAACCCAAAAGACTAAAATTGAAGTCATCTTAGGGGGCCTCTGCTGGTGCCCCCACGCAGGGGAACTAACACGGGTGCCCGCGAGTGCCTCGGGGACCCGGCGTGCAGCCACCAGCAGCGGCTCACCAAAACGGCCCACCACCACCAGAGGAGAGGGGGCTCCTAAGTACCGCTCTTCTCGTCCCTCCACCTACCTACAGCTCTTCGGTGTCAACCCGTTTCTGTATCTTTTCATCAGCAGAGAAACAAAGAACTGGGAGAAAACAGGCTTCTATTGCAATCTTACAGGCCCAAATGGTTACGTATTTTGAACGAACCAAATCACATTTTGACTTGTAGGACAATGGTAGAGTAAATCTTCTTTATGGAACTTCCTTCCAATTTAATCTAAATCTTCTCTTCTTTCCTTTCCACAATGTTATTTTACTCTACGTTATTAAATGACATTTGAAAATTTAAATCTGCCTTGCAGATCACCTGCTAGGCAGAACCTGGGGGGCTGGGAGAGCAATCTCTCGTCTTCCTGCTAGCTTTTGACTGCCTGCCAACCTTTACTGTCAGCATTTAGCTAGGATGAAAGGTTTCCTTGGGAGGACAGATTGGTCTGTCTCACTTTCAAAAGAGCCTGAAGTTGTCTGTTTCTCCCTTTTTTTTTTCCCCATAACAACATCCCTTAATGCCGACCTGGAGAAGTATTCTGAGGATAATTTGGATGGTCTGTCTGTCTCTGTGCCTGTCTAGTCCTTATTTCTGTGGAGATCAGAGCTGATTATATTAAGAATTTTCTGCAGCATCTCCACCAGTTCCCTGGTTATTGGGCTGAAAACAGCAAATTACTTTACAGAGGTCCTTAGTGCATGCTTTATTGCTACTCAGAGCCAGTGCTGGCATGAGGATTTAATTGCTGAAGGAAGATATAAAAGTAGCCATCCACCTTCTGCACTTACAGAAGTAGCAGTTGCACAGATCAGATAGGAAAATTCAAGTGATGGCAACTTCTCATGCCCCTGAGACTCGGTTCTGCTCGTCCTGACCTCAGTGAGCCCCACAAGGCAGGAAATACAAGCGTTTTCCTTCTCTTAATGGATGAGTTTTGAAGAGCTTCCTAACAATACATATTCCTGCTACAGAGTCTTTCATAAGCAATGACACACCGATCAAACAGAACGAGATGCCAAAATCCAATCTTCTACAGTTATTTTTATCCGAAAACCTTTGAAGATTCCTTTGAGGTCACATCCTGACTTCTAAGACACCGTGTAACTTCTGGGCTGAAAAACAGTTCCTTCATACAAGTGAGACCTCACTGAAGTTAAGCGGGGGAACTGAGCCTGTAAATCAGTTCCTGTGAAAACTGTGCACACTGACTGAAAGCAAATATCGAGAGCTCAGGAGTTAAAACTACCTTTGCAAGAATGGCCCATTCTTTACCAATAAATATTAGAAAGTAGGAAACGAGGTGTGAAGAAGAGATTAAAAGAAAATCTATCATTTAAACACCTGTGAACACGTGGCAAAGAGAAGCTCCCCCGGAAAGCAGCCGCAGGCCCTCAGCCCTCCTCCCGCGCTAACCCAGCCTCCGCCGCTAGCTCTGTCCTGGCCAACGCGCTGCTGCAGGAAAGGGGCAAACGAAACCCGGGTAATACTCGCCCTGCCTCCCGGTCTGCTCCTTCTCACCGGCCTTTCCATAGTGACTACACAAATTCCACGTTTTGCTTAGACATACTGTCCAGAGATTATGATTTTTTAACAAAATCCTAACGACACAAGGAGCGAGATGCGAGTCAGCACTGGATAATGCTTCAACAGGAACTATTATGCTGTGAATTACACTCCCAGCAGCAAATACAAAACCAGTTTAACTGCTGTATAAACCTCTGAGGTTTCCATCATAGAAGAGCACAAGAGTTCTCTGAAATCATAGAGAATAACAAAAAACAAATGTGCATTGTGAAGCTAAATTGTCTAACTTGATGTCTTCTTGAACATAGTATGTCCATCTCCTGGAATTTAATATTCCCAAGCAATTATTTCACTAGGAAATGTTTCTTGAGTTGCAAAATGCCTCGTTCCTGAACTCCAGTTGCATTTGAGACCTCAAACTTACTGTTGTTAAGATGAGAGAGGTAAGAAAAAAAGTATTCAGTGATGGGGACAAAAAATAAATTTTATGAAGTCTACAATACAAATAAGCCAATTCTAGCATTTAGCAAGTTCCTGGAGATTTCTACTTATCTCCAGTTTGTCTAGCACTTCACTGTGCAGATAACTGGTAAAGCCAATTAAATATTACATGGCACGTAGGGTACAGGTTTTAAAACTCAGTCTTCCCTGTAATAGCCAAGATCGATTTAAGTTAATTTATATTGATACAAAACATTCAGCCTTGGCTTTGTATCAACGAAAAGAACACAGGTTGCCGCACACTGCTTTACCCTAGGCTGGATTATAGCAATGACTGTGTAACCTACTTTTCCATCGGGGGAAAAAAAAATGTCATTGCAGTAACTGAGATCCCACCAGTCTCCCACCAGTGAGGAGCCTCCTCTGGAGCTCTGTGTTGAAGGTGCCACACAAGCTGCCTCCGCTCAGCAAAAGGCACCCTAGAAAGCTGACAGAAACACCACCGTTATTGCTTTTTGACAGTCTTAGTATTTCATCTGTCTGTAAAGCCTGGCCATGTTACGAATTGTCATGGGATGGCCAGTGCTCACGCAACGTCTAGCCGGCTGTGCAATAGCGTACTTTCGCCTCTCGCGTGGTGTGCACGGCCCGGCGTCTCAGTCCTCAGACCGGTATCTTCTGAACACAGTACAATTCATTTCCTGAGCTTTTCACTGCTATCTGGATGTTTGCCAAGCAAAGTGCAGCTGTTTCCCGGCCCCTGCTTGGGAGAGGGCGCGAGGGTGAACGGCGTGATCGCTTGCAGTCCCTCCCAGGTGCATTTTCTGCGACGAGTTGCCACCCCGGTTTTGCAGAGGCAGCGGAAAAGGCAAGGCGGCGCGCACAGCTCACAAGCCCGACCTGCGACGCCGGGGTCTGTGCTTCCGGAGCGAGCACTGTCCGCACAGAGCTTGTCCAGCCTCTCTCAGGGCTGAACCCCAGCTCCGCAGGCAGCGTTTGCCCGCCGTAGTGCCGAGAACGGCGGCTCGTCCCTGCCGCGCTGCCCGCCGCGGGGGCGGCCTCGCTCCCGGCGCAGCCCCGCGCGGCCCCGGGACGCCGGCCCGCGCACCGGGGCGCTCAGGGCCCCGCGGAGGAACGCCGCACGGTGACGCCGCGTCGCGGCGAAAGCGACCTTTGATTCTGGCAGTCCTAAACGCCGAGCGCCTGGCTCCACCGCCTTAACACGCTTTCGGCTGCTGTGGCTGGGGTTGGTGATCTCCTGGGGGTTATTCAGAGCGAAATACCCCGCGGGGGGTTCTGCCAGGTGGCACCACGCGTGTCCCCGAGCCCTGGGGGGCCGGGTCAGGAGGGGCTGGGGACATCTGGGACACCTCTCCCCACGCCACACCGACCGGGAGCCCAGATTCTCCCCTCCTGCTGGGAGCAGCGCCCCGGCAGAGGCCCGGCCGGCTCCGCAGGCTTTGCCGGGGCCCGGAGGCACGGCGCAGCAGCCGGCGAAGCCGCGGCGGCGCGGAGCCCTGCCTCGGCTCTGCTGCCAGGGGCCGCGCGCCGGCGGCGAGGCGCAGCGAGGGACGAAGCCCAGCAGGACGCGCGGCAGAGCCAGCTGCTGCAGCCGGGGCCTCGCCAGTGCTCTGCTGGAGGCCCCTTCCCTGCTGGCTTCGCAGGGCGCGGGTGAAACCTTCGCCCCACCAAAGTCACTAAGAACCTCCCCGAATCGTAACGTCATTAAGGTGAACGGTTATTAAATACTATCATCAGTTACTAAATATTTCCTCCCCTCCTCTGGTTCTCCTCGGCACGCAGAGTTACGGCACATTTTGGTGCTCCGGAAAGGGCACACCCGCGGGAGCTCGTGCCGAGCCCGAGCCCCTTCCCCGCGCAGGCCCGTGCAATACTTTGCGCGTCGCCGGTTAGGTGTTTTTGCCCCGTGAGAGGGCTGAACCACGGCGGGACGGGGCGGTTTCAGGCACCTCGCCGGCAGCGCGCCTCCGGCTCTCCTGGGCACGGGCGCAGCAGAGCAGCAACCCCGTCCCCGGCCCCGGCCCCGGCCCCGTCCGTGCGGGCGCCCGCAGAGCCCCGCGCCCGCCGCTCGCGGCGGCTCGCCACAGCGGCAGCCGGAGCCTCCGTCTCCGGAGAGCCTCGTCGGTTGGATTTCCAACCCAACAGAGCAGACGGGCAGCTCAGGTTCACAGAACAACCTGTTCTACCCCTCTTGCTCCACAGACAACGTCAAACCTGCAAGTTTTCATCCGGGTGAGGAACTTTGCTCTTAATTACAGTCCTGCCGAATGACAGTCACGGATCCCGACCAGTTCCATGGAATATCGACATAGTGATGTTTCCAGCATCAGTTTTGTATGTGCCACGACAACAGAGGCTCTGGCCCCAAAACACACCACGCGTGCCTCCTGCAGCGACGCGGCGCGCACGGCAAGCGGCACAGCTCCGTTTCAAACCGGGTCGCACAGCAAGCCCAGGGCAGAGCGAGCCCGGCCGTCCCCACGCTGCTCCGGGAAGGACACGGGAGCCGGCCCTTCCCCTTGCAGGAAACCTTTTACCAAACCACCGTATAGGATCTTTGGTTTCCTAATGCTACGTTCGGGTCCAGCTGGAATAGGTGAAAATACGCTCTAGTCGAGGCCACGGCCTCAGAATAAGACAAATTATCCTCCTTACCTCCAAGTTGGATTTCTTCTACTTTGAATCAAGGACTAATTACTTTTTGGTCCAGAGAGTGTGAGATACTGACTCTTGCAATTTGGGACCTTATCTGCAGCATGGGAGACCCCGCAGAGCAGGTTCAATCCTTATGGAACATATATATGAAACAGCACAGCCTCAACGGCCAAATAGAGAGGCACCCACCTCGGGTAGCAAACTACACAGCAGGGCCGAGTTTTGAGCCTGGGCTCTTCTGCACCCCCCGGGTGCCTGGTGAGCACCACATCGGCCATTGCAAGGCTGGGCTCTTGCCTGTGGTTTCTCTCCTGAGCCATTGTTTGCGGATTGTTTTTTGTCCTGGGAAAAGCTGGGAACACTTTCAAAATCTGATACGTACTCAGGTGATGCAAAAAGAGTTTCCCATTCAGCTCGCCTCCTGCTAACTTTCATTAGAGGCACATTAAGGGCAAAAACTTTAAATATGCCTAACTGTTTAAAGAGCTCTTGCAAGCAGCACTGCCAGGCCTCATGTTGTGAGCAGCAAGGGTGGATACAGCCTTTCATCTTCTGCCTTGTCCAGACCCAGGAATATTAATAGCACTTAAAAATAAATAATGGTGATAATGAAAAACTGTAATAGGGTTTCCTTGCGATCGTTCTCCCTGCATTGGAGGCAATCAATTTTAATAATAAATTGTAGCTTCCAGCTTGCCAGAGAACAAATGTACACCGTGGGATAAAACCTGCTGCAGCGTGAGAGACCATCGAGCGCCGGCGCAGAGCCCAGCCAGCCCGTGCTGTAAGGACCAGCAGGCGCGAGAGCCTCCCCCGCAGGCACCCCCGGCCCAGGGTCGCGTCCAGACCAAGCAGCTATGCCTACTTTGGCCAAATCTTCCTCTCTTTAAAGCAAGCAATGGTATTCACTGAAGTTAGTAGCTTCTCAAAGACTGAATTAAACCCTTTTTTGGATGAACACCAGAGCCTGCCTTCAGAACTGTTTATCACGCACCTTTACAGGCATTTTATTTTATGCAGCAGAAGATTATGAAGATAATTTGCACTGATGTCCTTAACATGCACTTCCCACGAGCGGTGTGGATGGGCTCCTTGCAGACAGCAGAGGAGCCCAGCTCTGGAGAAGGGCTCTGCCGCGAGCTCCGGGCTCCCGCGGCAGGCGAGCCTTCCTCCCCCCGACAACAAGGGCCACGCGGCTCCTCCGCGCTGCCCCAGCCGGGTGATGCCTCTTGAGGGGCCTTTTGAGAGAGCCTGAAGAAGGTCTGGTTAAGAAAAAAGAAAAGCAGAGCCTAAAGAAAGAGTGCCCAACCCTGGTGACACACGTACAGATATGGCAGCGTAATATTATCAGCGCCAGAAGGAGCCCTCTAAATCCACCACTGAACTCTAGCCTCCTCCAGTCGCTTCCATTTTCCTCTACCCTGAGCAACAGATATTTTTGACGCTTGCAATTCTCCCGATACAGTCCATCAATCTATTTTTGTCTCCCTTTGTTCCCTCTAAGTCACCCGAGGGATTTGGCTGCGTTAACGTGCCAAACCTTGTAAGGTTTGTACATCTTATTAAGGCCCAGTTGTCCGCGAGCGGTGCACCCTCACCGCTGCCCACTGGAATTGCACCATTCATCACTGCTCTCTCCACGTCCTCCGTAAACGTACGGCTGGGCTGCCTGTCTGCACCACGAAGCGGTCAATCCCGCTCCGACTGAGGTGCAAGGAGGATCACGTCCCCTATGAAAATGCATAATTAGATCATTAGCTTGAGATACAGAAGAGGCTATTTTGCCTGCCTGGGAGGTGATCTGCACTGTTCTGCCAGCCCAAAAGCCAAGATTACGAAAAGCACAGGTATTAACCTCAATGCTTGATCTAGTCTTTCATCCCTAGAGAGAGTATTTCTTTTTGAAAGTCTAAGAAAAAAAATCAATCCCCATAATGCTCATTTTGAGAAGCTCTCCGTATGCATGCGTACTGCGTGTCTGGCTGCATGTTGCAAACATAAAATTTCCTTTCCTATAAATGCAAAAGCAAAGCATGAAACGAACACAAGGAAGCCTGTTTTCTGCTATTTTCTTTTGGATACAAAAGAAACCACCACCGCAAGTCTAGCTGACTTCTTGGTTGGAAAATTGACACTGAGGCAGGGGGAGGTGGGGAATAATGTCAGAAAATGCGAGGTGGCCAAAATCCACCCCAAATTCCAAATTCTGTGGCTAATTTTGGAAGAAATGGTGCTCAGCCTAAGGCCCCAGTGAGCAGCACTCAGGTGTGGGGTCAGAAAGCATCAAGATGCCGAGAAGGTGAAGGTGCATTTAGGGGGCTCGAGACCTGCCGCCAGGAGATCAGTGTCCCCTCGGACACCCCAGCTGTGCTGGGGTAATGGCCGTGGGCACCTAAGGGGCTGGGAGAGGCATCGCCCATCCCCAGCCACGCGCACTCGCGCAGCCCGGCAGCGAGCAGACGCAGCGGTGCCCGGCTGGCTGGGGACCCCGGCAATGGGTCCAGGGTCTTTCACCTGGAGGTGACAGGTCACGTTTCCAACCTGGCCTGGGTCACCGTGACGAGACGTCATTATTGCTTGCCAGTGTTCGGTTCAGCTCCCGGTGAGCAGGTTCACATTGCACTAATTTCCATCACATTTGACACGTTACTTGACACCAATTAGCGCCACAGCCGGACACCAGCGCTGGATGCTGCGGGCCGAGGGGTGAGAACCTGCGCTTGGCGGCCACGGGCACAACCCCTCTGTGGCTGCGCAGGGAGGCGAGCGGGGAAGCGGTCTGCACGCGGGGCGGGCAATGTCGCACGTGCGCAGCGCTACCGTGAGGCCTCCCCCCTTCAGCGTCCCACGTTCAGGATCAAACGGCACCTACGAACTTTAAAACATCTGACATCACTGATCTGGACAAACTTCACTACGGATCTGTCCTGGAGGAAAACAAGAAAGCTGTGGGCTGCGAATGCTGGCAGGGAGGTGAGGCAGAGGCTAAACTGGTACCCACAGTTGAGGGTGGCCAGTCAAAACATTTTGCAGCTGAAGCATTCATTTTCAGGAAGAAAGAGCATCAGGCATCTCTCACGACTGGGAGCCAACAGGACAGCAGCTCTGCATCATGCCCAAGGAGGAACCTCCTCACTGCACCACATCTGAGGCTGGATTCGGCACGGAGCCAGGGTCCTCCAGCCTTAACAGCCACCATCACCGCACTGACTTCGTCTCCAGCACTGCCTCACCCTTACTGCTCACGAGCGCTACACTTGCTTTAGACAGCTAGGAGAAAAACACGTCTGTGCTGTGCTTCTCTCAAGGACTCCAGAGCAAGATTGCCAGGTAACAGGGGTGTTTACAAGATCCCAATTTCATTGCTGGCAGCTGAGATCTGCACGCAGCCGGGCTGAAGTCCCTGAGCTGTTCCCATTGGTGGGAGAGCCCCAAGAAATGGCGGAGCCCCTCTCAAAGGAGTGCCCGTAAGAGCATTCTGCTCCTGCTGCGCAAGAGACTGGGTATTTTAGGGAGAATTGAGAGGGTCCTCAAAACTTCTGTGAGTGTCATCTTTCCTCCTCCTTTTGTAAAACCAAATCTCTTAACTATCCCAAGTCCAGGTGAACAGGATGCATCTTAGACAGAGACATAAAAGAAAGCTTCTACAACCTCCTCCTTAAATGTATTTTCTAATCTTTATTGTATGAGGACTATAACGCCTGGGACCTGCCGGAGTCTGAACTGAGCCCAACAAGAAGCTCGGCATTTCTTTCTAAAGCACCTGCTTCTAGTTTTGAAACATCACAAAATAGCCAGTAACACTTTCACAGAGAGAAGACTCATTAGTGGTACAAGCTAGAGAACATCCAGGAGCATATTCTCCTGACAGAGGGTCTGCCTTTGTGGGGAGGAGGCAGGAGAATTTCCACAGGAGTGTGAAACTGCTAATGACTGTGGACAGCAGAGATGGTCCTAATTACACTGGCTAGATGAATAAGAGTGGAAGCAAGCAGTCAAAAGTTCATGGCAAATTTATAGTGATAATAATGCAAGTATGACAGGAACCATCCTTATCATATGAATAACACACCTGGAGGGTGCAGGGAGATGCACACATACAGGTGTCTCCTAATTGTTAAAAACATAGTATTTGAGGGGATATGGGAACAAAATTAGAGGCTTTTAAGGCTCATGCTAATTGAGTGCAGATTTCACCACATGCACTAAAACACAAGCCTGTTTGGCTTGGAAGAACCACCACAGCTTCTCTGTGCCATTTATACTAATATTCCACCATTTAGTGAGGAACACAGATAGTACCAATACTACATGAGGGTTCCCGAAAGCTTCCGCCCCTGTTAGGACAAGACAACCCACATGTGAATGCTGAAAGCCTATGCTGGCAGAACAGTATACTTGTTGCTCCCCAAAACCTCCTCCTCCCAGCTGAGGAGAGCATGGACTACACTGAAATGTCTGAACACACACACTTGCATCATGGTATTTCTTACTGGTCCTGGCATGGTTCAGCATTTTGCACCTTGTCTTTCTAGTCGTTGGCATTGACAATCACTCAGAATGCAATGCATCCTACTAAAACCTAGGCTATATTCCTCTTCCATTTTTTTCATACTATCACAAAACTTAAAAATACATTTCTATACCGGAAGCTCATACAATGACTTCAGCCCGGCCACATATAGATCCCAGCTGAGACCGCGAATGGTAAACATCTCACTCCCGTGCACTGTATGAAAATGAGCGGCCTTAATTCGTGGCCTCTGGAATAATAAAGTGAATCAGACTAAGCAGCGCTGACTCAACAGCTTGGGATTCGGGGGTTGCACAAACTCGCAGCGTTGATGGATCTGTAAGCGCTTGAGTGAGCCAACATCACCGCTACAGAATATGCTGCTAAGTGGATTAATCAGGGGGAAGCACCCGATTTTCCTGCGATATCATTTAAAGTAAACATTAAATTTCTTTAGCTGGGTCTTTAGTTAACCATATTACTGTGACAAATATTTCTTTGTCTAGCATAAGTAATTAGAATTTAATCACTTTAACTGCATCTTAATTACCCCAAATGAATTGGAAGGACATTTAATAGCAAAGATTAAATTGCCTTAATGAACGATTTTTGTGACTACATCAATATTTTAATCATGTTAGCGGCTCCCGGCGCGCCCCGGCCGCTGCGGCTGCCGCCCCCGAGATGGCGCCCTCGCCCCGCGGCTGCGGCTGCAGCGCCCCGACGGGCAGCGCCGCTCCGCGCCCCCGACGGGCAGCGCCACACCGCGCTGCTCCGCGCCCTACTGCGCCGCTCCGCTCCGCGCTCCCCAACCGGGCAGGGCCCCACCGCGCTGCTCCGCGCCCTACTGCGCCGCGCCGCTCCGCGCCCCCGACGGGCAGCGCCCCACCGCGCTGCTCCGCGCCCTACTGCGCCGCTCCGCTCCGCGCTCCCCAACCAGGCAGCGCCTCACCGCGCTGCTCCGCGCCCTACTGCGCCGCGCCGCTCCGCGCCCCCAACCGGGCAGCGCCCCACCGCGCTGCTCCACGCCCTACTGCGCGGCTCCGCTCCGCGCTCCCCAACCGGGCAGCGCCTCACCGCGCCGTTCCGCGTCCCACCGCGCCGCCCCCGCCCCCAACCGGGCAGCGCCTCACCGCGCCGCTCCGCGTCCCACCGCGCCACGCCGCACCCCCAACCGGGCAGCGCCTCACCGCGCCGCTCTGCTCCGCGCTTCGCAACAGTGCAGCGTCCGACAGCGCCGTTCCGCACTCGCTTAGGTGCCGCTCGGCTCGGCTCGGCACCGCACCGCACCGCGCTGCCCCGCCGGGGAGCGCCCGACCGCTCCGCTCCGCAGCGCCCGGGACCGCCCGCGGCGTCCTGCCCAGCGGGGCGCGCTGCTCCGCCCCTACCTGCCGGGGCCGCCCGCCCGCTGCGCGCGGCTGCGCGCCCCGCCCCGCCCCGCGCCGCGCCGCGCCCGCCCCGCGCCTCCGCCGTCAGCCCGGCCCGCGGCGGCTCCTGCGCGGCGCCGGGTTTCTGCCGGGCCTCGGGAAAGCCCCCCCGCGCTGCGGGGTGCCCTGGGAGCACCTGCAGTCGCCCTCGAGGGTGCTGAGGCGCTCCGAACCACTGCAGCCCTGGGTCGGGTTCCCTGCGGCTTCTGCCCCGAAATCACCCCGGAGCAGCCCCCGCGCGCTCTCATCTAATACCTAGCCGTTCTCTGTGGCAGCACTTCTAATGGTCCCCGGGAAATGCTTACACACAACAACCCACATACTACACATTCCTGATGCAGCTTGTGATGCTGGATGCAAAGCTTACGACACATCGATCAATTGCATGCTAATTGCCACTTTCCTTGTACATAAAATGTTACTGCTGAGAGTTCCTATTTATCCTAAAATGGGATAAAATCAAAACTATTGTTGCTCTAATAAATTGTTCCTGCAAATTATCATTTTGGCATCGTAAAAATGACTTCCTCTTAAACAAAATGGCTCAAGTAAGATGCATTTGGGGAGAATTTCAGTAAAAATTGGTTGATTTTCTATCAGTATATGATTCATCTAGATACATTTATATTTGAAGTAAAAAATGACATTTGTTGATTTGATCGTGGATGAATACAGTAGGCACGGAAGTGTCCAACGTGATGCCATGCTAGGTCCTGATTCAGCACTAAGCAAAAAAATCTCCTTGATGCCAATATTCTACAGATAGAAGTCAGAAGCACTTTAGCAACAGATCCTGCATTTAAGAGTCATCTTAAGTCTCTCTTGAAATGAACTTGTCCCTTGGTTTTGGGTATGTGGGATTCTTGTGTTACAAGGGAACAGGCATAAGCTATTCAAGACAAAACATGAGCTATGATTTAATTCAGATGCATGCAAACATATACACAGATGGATTCCTGCCTGTTCTGCCTATTTCTAGAAAATCTTGTGTCAATTTAATACACACATTGCCCTCAACTCTCTAAAAGCACAGTTTGCAAATGTCAGGATGCCGCTGCAGCCCAGCACCCCAGCTCTCCATCCGCTGGATGGCTGAGGCCTGCTGTTCCGGCTGCAGTCGCAGTATCCCTCAGCCAGCACAGCCCAGGTGCCAGGCACCGAAGGAGACATCTCTGCCAGTACCACACCTGCCTCTTCTTCCTTCCTGGATCACCCGGACCCCTCCAACCTGCCAGGTCCTGTGCAGCATCACTCGTGGTTACACCGCTGAGGGAAATTGTCTCTCCTTCCCCATCACACTGACATTTGCTACCCTTGCTAGAGATTCCTACTGGTGTGACCTGCTCCCTCTTTACAGGAGGGTATCCAGGCACCAGTTCCTAACCCCTCTTTCTCCAGCACTGCCAGGTCCCGAGGGTCTCCCCTCTGGCTGCAATCCATACCTTTCCAGCTGCCTCAGCACTGAGCTTCCTCCCTGGTGTGCGGCGCAAGCACCCTGCGCTGGGATGAGCAGGCAGGCCGAAGCCGGAGCGTCCTGCAGCATCACAGCCTGCCTAATTGCGTGCTGCCATTACGCATAATCGATGCTGCATTGCTCCTTCATTAACCATGACAACCGTGAGAGCGCAGAGCCAAAGCCACCTGAGCCTGGCCTAAAGTCCTGCGGCCGGGCAGCCCCTGCCCGAAAGGTAACGGCTGGCTCCGCCCGCCTGCCGGCGGCTCCGTCGGCGGGGCGCCCCGGAGCTGGGCGCACACGGCGAGCGCGGGCAGCGGGCCGGGGCCGCCGCGCGGCTCGGAGCGGGGCCGGGGCCGGGGCCGCCGCGGGGCCGGGCCGGCGGTAACTGTCCGCAGTGCTGAAAGCGCGGCCCGGCCTCGCGCAGACGGCGACGGCGGCTCAGCCCGAGCCAAAGCAGCCCGGTGACATCGGCGACATCGTCGCCCCGCGCAAGTGTTGCTCGTGGGGGTCCCCGTCGGAAAACGGGCTGGAAAGCCCCGTCTGGCGCCTCTCGGGCCTGCCCGCCGCGCTCGCCCGGAGCCGCAGTGCTGCGGCCAAGCTGCGCCCGGGGCCCCCGACGGGCGGGACGGCGGGGCCGGCAGGGCGGTGGTGCGGCGGGGCGGCGGGGCCCGGCTCCGGCCGCCGCCCGTCAGCAGGTGGCGCAGAGCCCCCGGAAACCGACGGCGCTCGCGGCGCATCGGCGGCGGCGTCGGGCCGCGTGTCGGTGCGGGCGGGCCCGGCCCGGCCTGGGCGCTAGCACGGGCCGGGGGCCCCGGGCGGGGGCCGCCGCAGCCGCCGCCTTGGCCCGACGGCTCCGTCCGCCGCAGGGACCCCGTCCCGGGGCAGCCCCGGCCCCGCCGCCCGGGAGCGGCTCCCATTTTGAGGCTCTTGGTCAAAATGGTGGGATCGGGGCCCCCTCCCCCGGGGGTCCGCCACGCGGCCCCTAATTCAAACAAACAAACAGAAGCGGCCGGAGGCGCCCGGCACGTGCGCGGGGCAGCGCCCGGCCCGGCCCGGCGCGGTTCGGCCCGGCCCGGCGCGGCTCGGCTTGGCGCGGCTCGGCACGGCCCCGGTGCAGAGGAACGCGGGTCGCTGGCGGCGCGCCGCCGGCGGGAGCGCCGCGCCGGCCTCCCCGCTGGTAACCATTAACGAAAAGCAAACGCGGCCGCGCACGGGCGGCTGCAAATCGATGGGCACAAGGACGCGGGCGGCAAACAACGCGGCTCCGCGGCGGGAGGCCGCCCCGTGCCGGCGCTGCTCGCGGCGCCCGCGCCTGCCCCGGCCCCCGCCGCCCCAGCCCCGGCCCGGCTCGGCCCGGCCCCGGCGGCGCCGCCGCCCCGTGCTGCCCGGCGTCGCCCGCCGGGGCTCCCTGACGCCCCGGGCCGGGGCCGGCGGCGGGGCGCGCTGCGAGCGGCCTTCGCTAGAATCCATACGTGATGGGGGAAGCGCTCTGATTGCAGTATCGATTTCTTTACAGTTAATTTGGTGAGAATTTCTCGCCGGCTTCCCAGGCTTCAGCTTAGATAAGATTTGATTTTGGAGGGAGAAAGGGGAAGGGGAGGGAAGGCATGCAGCGCTCAGGTCGCAGGAGGATGCCGAGCTGCCCGTGGGGTATGGGCAGCCCTCCGCGCCTCGCCCGCTCGTGGCCGAGCCGCCGCGGGCGAGCGCGGATCCTCCGCGGCGGCCCGCGCAGCAGCGCGCCCCGCTCCCCCGGCGCCGGAGGAGCCAACGCCGGCGGTAAGAGCCTGTTCACGAGGCCTGCCGGGAAGCTCCCTCCTACTCCCGCCTCCTTGTGCGCTCCGTGGACGGGCTGCGGGGTCCCGGATCACCCCGCGGAGGAAGCCCCGTCCCCAGACGTCTGTCTGCGGCGTTTCTACCACCGCTGGCGGCCTGGAGCGCGGCCCGCGGCGCGCAGAGCTCCTCGCAGCGGACCAGAGCGCAGGCGATACGGCCTTTCGGCAGAAACGATTCAAAAAAGAAATAGCTCGACGACGGTTATTTTTTCCTGGACTAGATGAGTCGGTTTCGGCTTTCTTTATTTTTATACTCTCCCCTCAAATAAACCGAAAGAAATCTATCTTTAAATCCTGACAGACTGCAGAAGGGCTGTATCTCTTCTTTGAATTATTTTTTTGTTTGTTTTTTTTGTTTGTTTTTTTGTTTGTTTGTTTTTTTTTTTTTTGGTATCCCTTCACTGCCCTTTCAAATGTCAGTAAGGGTGAGGGGCGGGTGGGAAACCTCCTAGAAGAATAACTAATAGAGAAATGGACAAATAGATAAATATTCAGTGATAAGGGGGAGTTAGAGGGGGACAGACAAAGGAAAAGAGAACAGAGAGGAGAAGGAAGATGGGATGAATAAGATGGAGGCTGGAAGAGGTCAGCTTTGCAATTAGCAGTTCTGCTTACATTTCAAGAGACAGCCCAGGAAGTGTCAAGACCTCAATCCCGCTTCCATGTAACTACCAATTTTTCCTCTATTTGTCGGAGCTTCTGTAATCTGGGAGGTAGGGGATCCCCAGGGATGGCTAGAAGGGACAAATACTGCAGATAAAGTGTTAGGCAAGACTGTGGGGCCTAAAATAACCAGGCTCCCCCCAACTCGTCACCTCCCGGCTGCCGGCTGCAGGAAATCCGAACGGGAATTAAGGTAGCGAGGGCTCTGCTCTGGGTATTTATCTACCTGATAATTCTCTAAACGCCCGAGAGTGAGTTATAATTTGGACGTGAAATTTAATTTGCGTCGGCTGGAGTAATTTATTATATTTTGAATTGATGTTCATACATCAATATCAATCGGGGCAGATTTTTACCACTTAGTAAGATCATCACACATTTAAAACCTGCACAAAATAAAATCGATAGTTGATGCATTTACAGCGGATTGCCTCGCCAGCAGCGCCCGCAGCACGGCGCAGGGCAGCCTGCGCCGGCCGCGCAGCGCCGCGCGGAGGGGCGGCCGCGGCCTGCGGGGCGGGGGCGGGGGCGGGAGGGGGGGCGCCCGGGGACCGCCCCTCATTGGCTGGGACGCATCGATATGCAAATGAGCACGCGCTGCGGGCTGCCCCGCGCCCGGCACCGAGCACCCGGCACCGAGCACCCGGCACCCGGCGGCGCTCAGCGCGGCGCGGCTGCCCCGGGCTGCTGCCGCAGCGGGCACCAACCCCGCGGCCCCTGCGCGGCCGTGAGCAGCGGGCAGCCTTCCCCGGGCCCCCTCCGTCCCCAGGCGGCGAGCCTAGTGCCACCCCGGGGAGACTGTTCCTCCAGGGTGCCGCTTTCGGGTTGGATCGGAAAAGGCGGGGAATAATGAGGCTTTGTCTCTCTACCGGGATCACCGGGACCCGCTTATCCCCGGGGCGGCGCAGGGCAGGAGCGGGCGGCGGGCCGTGCGGGCGGCTCCGCGCTCCGCGGAGCGGCCTCCCGCCCCGCGCCCGGCAGCCGCGGCTGGCAAAGCCTCCCGGCACGCCGCGCCGGGAGGGGGATGCCCGCGGGCTCCTGCGCGAGGGGTTGCTTCCCGTATCGATCTATGCAAATAAGTAGAGATTCTGGTCGAGCGAATTGTCGTAAAAATACACTCCGCATCGAAGGAAGTTCGCCTTAGCAATCGTTAAAGGGATGTTGGAAACACAAACTCCATCCTCCTCATCTGGATAGCACCAGCAAGACGAGGGTTTACTTCTCGTGGGGGTTGTTGTTGAGAAAGGGAAGGAGGAAAGGGCATTTTCTAGCAGACCAGACCTTTGAAACTGACTCTGCAGTTGGAGGAGAGCAACGTCCTCCGGCTGCTGCGCGCCGCGAGGAGCAGCTACGGCGTGGAAGGAAGGAAGGTCCTCGTTAGGTTCCCCTTTTAGCGCTACTTTACGCTTCAAAAACGAGGAGGTTAGCTGAAAACCGGCAGCGAGCACGGCTGTAGCCCAGCTGGGTCCCCAGTGATCAGGCAGTTCCCACAGTCGCTCCAGCCGAAAGCGCAGGAACATTAGCGTACTCGAAAGGGAAAAGATTTGGCCCTTCCCTTATTTTTGTCCGTGAAACGGATCAGTGACCCCGACTCCAGCTCGGATCGACTGTCTCGCGTTCTCCAGGGACAAATTAATGGAGACCTATCACTTAATTAACAAACCCCCACTCACGGCATATTAAACTCGGGCTCACAAGTCGGCAGGGTTGGGGAGGTGGCAGGAGAAGAACAGGCACAAAACAGGACGGAAACACATTCCGCTCCTTCGGATCCCTGAGCAGACAATACCGAAGCTGTTCCTTAGGAATAGACCGAACCAGCAAATTCTGAGGTATTTCTGAGGTTCCGGAGCAGCGTAGGGACACGACACAGGCTCCTTCTCACACGCAGAAGCATCCATACGAAATTCAAACTCCACGGGCTAATGATAATTGCAATCAGTTAAAATCTAACGATTTTAGCCAATTGCATTTCTTCTGCTCTTCAGCCACCAGTTACACGCCGGGCTCGTATCATTTGTGGGAAAATAACACTCTTCCAGAACAGCTAATCTAAAACAAACGGGATAGGGAGCTAAAATGGGCTCCGAGCACCGGCTGGCCTCTCGCATCGGCACCCCCAGCCCCCCCCGCCGAGAGCCGCTCTTGCTCCCGCCGAGCAGCCGCTCCCGCTCCGCGCGGCGAGGGCTGCCCTCTCCCAGCCGCGCGGTCCCGAGAAGCCGGTGCGCGCAGCGCGGAGCGGCGCGCAGCGCGGGGACCCAGCGCCCCCCCCCCCCCCCCCCCCAGCGACCGCCAGTTAAGCCTCTCCGCCCGGACCTGCCTCCGACGCCGGCCTTAATTCGCGTGCAAACAAACCGAGCGGTAGAGAGAGGACAAAGAGGTAACTGCGGGCCGGCGGCCCCGCGCAACCAGCGCCGGCGCGGAGTGCCCGCGCAGCCGCGGACTGTGCCAGTGCGCGTGCACACGCGCGCCCGCGCGCGAAGAGTGAATGCCACGCTGGAGAGCTTTTTTTCCACCTGCCACTGGCCCCAGCACCGCGCACATCGCGCGGGGGCGGGCGGGGGTTTCTCGGAGCGCCTGCAGGGCGACGGAGCGCCGCGGGCTCCGCGCAGCGCAGCGTAGCGCAGCGCAGCGCAGCGCAACGCGCGGCTGGCCGGGGCGGCGGCTCCGGCTCCGCCGTTGCCCGGGCCGGGGCCGTTCCCAAGCGTTCTCGCCGCGGGCGCGCACGGCTTTGTTCGGGCGCGGGGGCGCGGCGCGGCAGGTGCCGCCGTGCGGGGCCGGGCCGCGGTTTCGGGAGCCCCGGCCGGCGCCGCCCGCGCCCCGCGCTCACCTGCCAGCCGCAGAGCAGACATCCGCTGAAACTCCGGCTCCTGGAGCCACTTCCACATCCTGCGGAAGGTCTCCCGGCCGGATTTGAGCTTGCTCCAGGGCTTGGGGTTCCTCAGCAGGTCCGAGAGGGTCCCTTGAGACCGGCACAGCACCCTCTGGGCGAAGATAGCCTGGGGGATGCTGTACCGCTTCAGCTCGGTGGTGATCCTCTGAGCGACTTCTTTGGTATTGATTTCTTCCATTTGCCCTGAATTACTTCCACTGTTGACCTGCGAGCCAGTCACGGAAGGGTTTTGCTCCCTGGCAGAGCCCAGGATCTGCCCGTGGCTCTGGGCGTTGAGGTGGGCATGGGGGTGGTGCGGGATGCCGTTGAGAGGCACCATGCCGGCCGAGGTGGGGGTGAGGTGTTGGTCGCCGTGCCTGGCCAGCATGGCGGGGTGGTGGGCTTCGAAGCCGTTCGGGGTGAGCATTTTCTCGGCGGGCATGGTGGCACTGGGGTGGGCATAGTGGGGCAGCCCTTGCTGGGAGTTGTGAATGCCCCCCAGGCCCGATCCAGACAAAGGAGAGAGGCTTTGCCCCATGCCGGTAACATCCTTGTGGTAGGGGGTGTAGAGGTTGTTCATGGACGCCAGACCCCTCTCGTCCCTCATGAGGGTGAAGCTGCCACTCACGTTGCCCGGTATCCGCTGGTGAGGGTGGTGGTGGTGGTGATGGTGGTGGTGGTGGTGAGGAAACTTGTCCGAGACTGTCGAGATGGGAGGTAGAGGTTGCAAAGGGGTTAACGTGGTGTAGGTACTGCTCATGCTCATGCCGGGGGGTGTCTCGCAGGCCATGGTCATGGTGGGGTGCAGGGGTCCCGTCAGAGCGTGGTCGGGGGGCCGGTGGTGGTGGTGGTAGTCGCCGCTGTCGAGGATGGACGCCATGCCCATGGAGCGAGGGTGGGCTGGCAAGTGGTTGCTGCGATGGGTCACCGAGCTCCGGTGGTGGGGACTGCTGCTCATTAGGTCGGCCGTGGCGGGCACCGGCTCATGGCTCACCCCGTGCAGATCGCCGATGTTCTCCATCGCCAGCTGCGCGTTCATTATTATTCGTGCGAGCGTGTGGACAAAACATCTATCTGGTCTGTGGTTGGAGGGTCCTAGGAGGTCTTCACGGCGGATGCATGCAGGCTTCCTCCCCCTCTGGAAAGGATCAGGCTCGTGGGGGGGGCTGATTTTTTTGTTGGTATTTTTTGGTGGTGGTGGTGGTGCTGCTGCTTGGTTGGTCTCTCTTTTTTTGATGGTTTATTTTTTTTTAATGACGATGTTGGATCAATTTTAAGGCCCCCGTTCTTTTAAAACAGCCTCCGCAGCCCCGGTAGGTGCCTGACCGCGTCCCTCGCCATCTCTAGCCATGTCTCTTACTGGGCTCGGTGTCTTTGGCCACCGCTCCGCTGCTGCAGCGGCGCGGCGGGTCGGCGCGGCGCATGCGCGCCGGGCCCCGCGCACCGCCCCCGCCCGCGCGCGCCGCCCCCGCGCGCCGCCCGCGCGCCGCCCCCGCCCCCCGTGACGTCACCGCCCCTATTAAGGAGGCGAGCCCCGCGCCGCGGGGCCCAGAGCCGCCCGCACAGCTCTGGCGCGGGTCGGCGTGCGCCGGGGGGCGGGGCGGGGGGGACGCGGGCGCCGCGGACCGGGCCGGGCCGGGCCGGGCCCGCGGCCCCGCACCTCCCGGGGCGGGGCAGGTGATGAGCGCCGCCCGGCCCGCCCCTTCGGTGACTTCGCGTTTTTCGCGGGCGAGGAGCCCCCTCGCCTCAACTTCAATATTAACTTCCGGGTTTCCGCGGGAGCGCGGCGCCCGGCAGCGCCCACCGGCACCGCGGGGCGGGGGGGGAGGAGGGGGCCGCCGGGGGGAGCCCGCCGCGCGCCCCGCCCGCTCCCCCCCCCGCGCGCCGCACGGGCGCTCCGCTCCCTCACACGCTGGTGTCCATCACGCACAGCCCTGTGCCTCACGCACACCCGTGTCCCTCACACTCGTGCCTCACCCCCCTCCCGTGTCCCTCACGCACAGCCCTGTGTCTCACGCACTCGTGCCTCGCACATCCCCGTGTCCCCTCGCACGACCGCGTGTCCCTCGCACGCTGGTGTCCTCCCCACGCACCCTGTCCCTCACACACCCCCGTGTCCCTCACGCACAGCCCTGTGCCCTCCCCCCCCCGTGTCCTCCCCCCTGTGCCCCTCACACTCGTGTCTCTCACACCGCCGCGTCCCCCCTCATCCCCACAGCGCCGCGCGCAGCCCCGGCCGCGGCAGTGGCGCCCCGCGCGGCTCCCGCCGCCTCCGCGTCGCGCTCCGACCGGAGGGGCCCAGGCGCGGCGCCGGGGCCGGGGCCGGGGCCGGGGCGGGCGCGGCCGGGGCGCGGGGCCCGATCCGCTGCGGGGCCGGGCCCGCCGCCCCGAGGAAGGGAAAGGCGCGGGCGGAGCGCGCGGGCAAGGAAAGAACCCCCGAAGGCGCCAGCGCGGCCGCCGCCGCGGCGCTCCGCGCTCAGGAGGGGCGGACGCGCCCGCTGTCCGCCCGCCGGCGGCGGCGAGCCCGGCCGGCAAAGCGGCGCTGGAGCGCGGCGCCGAGCCGCGGGCGGGGGCAGCCCCGGGCCCCCCGGAGCCGCCGCGGGCCGGGCAGCCGGAGCAGGCCCGGCGCCGTGGGGCGGCAGGGCCGCGGGCCGGGCCGCTTCCCTGCACAGGGGCCGGCGGCGCCGCCCGGGCAAAGCCCCCGCGGCGCGGCGCAAACCGCGGCTGCGGCTGCCAGGCGCGCGCGCGGAGGAGGCCGCAGCCGCCGGGGCTTTCCCGCCCGCGGAGCCCGAAGCACCGCTGCGGCCCCCAGCCCGCGCGGCCGGAGGAGGCCCGGCCTCCCCCAGCTCCCGCCCGGGCCCGCCCCGCGGCCCCGCACGCTTCGCCTGGCCCTGCGCAGCCCCCGCCGCCTCTCCCGGCCTCGGCCCCGGCCATCCCCGCCGCCTCGGGGCACGGCCCGCCGCGGGGCTGCGCGGGGACCCGCGTCGCGCTGGCCGTGGGCGCCCGGGGGGCCGTGCGCGGCGGGCGCGCCCGCTGCTGCGGAGCGTTCACGATTCGGCAGATATCCGCTAAGCGCGTTGAGTATCCGGCCTCGAAGCGAACAAGATGAGTTTTTATTTTTTCCTATAAAGTTTGATTTTCCACAGCTTGTTTATTTCCTGAAATAAAAGATATACACATTTGTAATTTTTTATGATGAAATTCAGAGCCATTTAAACACTTCTCCGAAAGGCATCTGTTACTGCCATCCGTTTGTTTTCCTTGCTTGCCTGAAACTCCGAGATATTTCTTCTTTTTTGCGCTAAAGATTACATGCAGATCCCGCACAGTTCATACCTCTCCAATTGCTCCCCCATCCTGAAAAGCTGCCACGTCTCTGAAAATCTGTAATGTTAACGGTAACATTATCTCCATTTCTCATAGCGATGGGTAGATAAGGAAAGCTGGATCTACGAGTGAAGCAAAAATAGACCTAAAACCCAATTAGTGATCGCAGGAAATGTTTAGTTTTAAATAAAATGAAATCATCAAGAACATTTCAAGACCGAAAGGAACGGCTGTGTTTTCTTCCTAGGCCAACACGAGATGATGTCACGAATCTAATCGAAAAGTTGCCAGATTCTTCATTCTTCATATCTGTATACAATTTACAGTTTAATTACAAATATTTGATCTACACAAGTTTAGCGGTTAGTTACCAAAGCAAATATCACAGCAAATATAACTTACTCCCCCGAGTTTGTAGGAAATAACTCAATCAAATTTTTCTTCGAGAAGGGAGTGTAAAAAAAAAAAATCTATCGTTCTTTGACATGGCAGCCCGTGTCCAGGGCTGCAATTTCTAATCTTGGAAAAGAGTTGCGATTAATCCCCCCCTTATATAATATATATAGAAGTTATATATATATTATGTGTATGTGTGTATATATATATGTATGTATGTATATATATAAATTTCGGCGTGAGCCTGGTGTGATGGAGCCGCTGGTGCCGGCGCAGAGGGGCGCAGAGCCGGCGCCCCATACTCCCGCGCCCGCGATGCTGCGGCTCCGCGAGAGACCCGGCGCGGGGGGCGCGGGGGTCGGGCTGGGGAGCGAGGCCCGGGCCCCCGGCCCCCGGCCCCCGGCCCCGCCGCCGCGCCCGGGGAGCCTCCGGCCCGGCGGCGCAGGGCGGCGGGGAGCGCCGCAGACAAACCTTTTCGGTGCTCTAATCAATTACGGCTTGTGCAGTCAAGTACCATATATTTAACAGAATAATCGTTACCGCCCTTAAGTCTTTATTTGATCAGCAGATACTCAGAGCGGACTCAGAGCGCAACTTCGCTTGTGTGAGTTGGGCTGCGTGTGTGCGCCTTTCACACCCGAGCTAACGATACAAGGAAACGGCCGCAAGCTCCCGCCTGACACCACCAAACACAGCGCGGGCAGCGGGGCCCGAGCGGGGCGGCCCGGGCAGCGCCCCGACGGGGCGGCCCCGCTGGCCCGGCCCTGCCCGGCCCGGCCCGGCCCGCGCGAGGAGCCGCGGCGGGGCGGTGGCCGGGCGTGCAAACCCGGCTCCGACGGAAGGGTGAAACCTGTTGGCTCGGAGGCAGCCGGCGCGGCCGGCCCGCGTGTCAAAGGTGGCCCCGAGGCGCCCAAGGCCGGCAGCTGCCGCGGGGATTAACTTCGGCGGACTTTCCCCTGCCGAGCGTCCTGGCAGCTCGCTCGGTGACAAAACGCCGCCAGCTGTCGCGGGCCGGGCACAGAAAAGGAGGCTTCAAAGGCCGCGCCGAGCGGGGCAGGGCCCCGTCCAGCCGCCGGAGCTGGGGGTCGGGGGGCTTGCGGGGCTCGGTGTTTCTTTTTTTTTCTTTTTTTTTTTGGGGGGGGGGGGGCTGCAGGGTCCCGCGGGGACCCTGGCTCCCCCTCCGCCGGACCAGCTGCGGCCAGGCACGGTGGAGCCCTGCGCTCGGCCCCGACGGGGCGTGCGAGGCCCCGGCTCTGCGCCCCCGGCCCAGCCTGCTTTCTCGCCCCTCGCCTTGCCAAAGCGTCTCCTTTGCCGAGGGGCCCCGCAGGCAGCAGCAACGCGGTGCCTAGGCTCGTGCTCCCCCTGCCCGCCAGCCCCCACCGTCGGGCCAAGGACCCCATCGGGCCAGCCAAAGCCTCCCGCCCCGGAGGTTTTGCAGGTGTGGCGGGTCAGGGGTGCGCTACGCCCGTCGGGGCCGCGTTTCCTCCGGGGCTTGGGGAAGGAAAGTGGGCGAGCGGGGCACAAAGGGAGCCCCGAGCCCGGCAGGGCGCTGCCGGTGCGCGGGCGGCCGCCGGGTCCGGCTTTGCAGCCGCGCTCTCCCGCACCCCGGAGCAAACCGCCGCGCTTGATAATGAAGGAACTTAGGGAAGATTGCAAAACACCGTAAATAATTTAGCATTGTATTTCAGGAAAAAAAAAATAAAAAAGCATTCTTAAATCATCTCCTCAATATAACTTGCAGACTTACAGTATGGCCCTGGTAAGTCTAAATTTTTAAAGTAGCAATATTCAAAGAGACAGAGATGTCTGTATTAATTATTTATCCGCTGGTGCCTTCCTTCGTTTCTAACTTATTATTAATTAGGCGCCTCTAGTCTTTCGCAGAGAGCTCCACAGAGCCAGTTGCCGCTTTAAATATGAATTAAAAGCAAATCTAAGCTACTGTAATGCGAAAATTATTCCGTGTCTTCTATGGCAGAGATGAATAGCTGCGCGGATCAATACTGTGAAGCTATGCTCCAAACGACAGGGTTATTGATAGCTTATATTAATGATGTTAATGATGGAAAAAGGAAAACAAGAACCCAACCAACTTATAAACTTTTTATCTGCTGAAACCCCGCAATCAAGCAGACAGGAGCATGAATTAAGGGGGCTGGAAATAATAAGGACATTATTTATGAAACCGGATAAATGACTCCGGGTAGCTGGATGCGTTTGAACTCCTCACTGCGGGCTCTCCGGGGGTAGGGCCGGCCGCCCCCCGGCTCTGCCCCGCCGCCGCCCGGCTCTCCCGGACGGGCCCGAGGCCGCCCTCCGCGCCCCCGGCCCGGTGACTCCCGACGGCTCGGCGCGGCGACCCCACGGCGGTCTCCACCCCGGTGTTTTCCGCTCCTCGTAGGACAACGCCCGCTCGCTCGGTCGCGGAGAGGGGCTGAGCCCCGGCGGCGCTGGGTGCGCGGCTACCCGTTTCTCGAGGCTCGGTCTCCAGCGCCGCCGCCTCCACCCAGCGCGACGTGAGCCGAAGCCGCGGGACGAGCCCGGCCTCGCCCGCCCGGCGCGCAGCCGGGGCAGAGCTAAGGGTAAACGCGGGGGGAGCGCAGCCGCCGCTCCCCGCCTCCCGCGGCGGGGCCCCTACCGCCGGATCCGGCCCCGCCGTCAGTCTCGGCTCCGGCGTCGGGGCCCGGCCCTGCCGTCGGGGCCCGGCGGCGCCGCGCAGGCCGGCAGCGGCGGGGAGCCGCGGGGCGCCGCCGGGCCCTGAGGCTCCCCCGGGGTTTCTCGCACAGGCTCAGGCTCGCTCCTAAAAACGGAGCGAGAGTAAACGCGCTCCGCTTTCCCTCTCCTCTCATGTACACGCGTTTGTAATCCCTGAAATAAAATTAATCTTTGTGCCTGTATAACAGCCCACCGCTGCAGGGATATATGATTATATATATTCAAATACACATACGTACACGGACTGTAATACAATAGAGATCAATAGCACTTTACTGAACACTATTAATCTGGTTTATTATTTAGGGAAAGATGCTATTAAAAAACCCACGGGTTGTTAAAAGGTGATGTTCTTTCAGAGCCCTAAAGAAATGCCATCTGCCCGAGGGAGGGAAGGCAGGGTGGAAGGGCTGGGCGGCCCGCGAAAGCAGCGCCGGAACACGTGTCCGTGATTTATCAATTAGGGCAGAGATACATTTTAATCAGGGAAGGCTGCTTGGGGTGCTGCGAGTTTGTGAGCTGAGATCTTTATTAGTTACATGTATGAGCGAATATAGTCGCTCACTTTTTTTTTTTTTCCCCCCTCTCTCATACGCCAGACTGAGAACTCCATGAGCTGTTCCGGGCTGTAATTAATAAATATTAGGCATTTTCCCGTGCAGTGCTGTACTGTACCTGTCATAGTGCATTTTATTAAACTCTTTGTCTAGATGCCAACTCAGATTTGCATGGTCAAGCTTATATATATTTTTTTCTCCCTGATTTAAAAAGATACCACCTGTAAGCAGTTTTTGTTTTAATAATCTTTCAATTACTATGTTTAAAAGCAGCTTCCTCTAGGAGAAAGTCGCACTTGTTTCCAAAAACAATTCACAGTAGATACTGTAAATATCACTTAATTTCTGCAGCAATCAATGTGAAAATTAGATTTATTGGCTACTTACATTGTTAAAAATGACAAAATGCTGCCTTTTATTTTCATAAAAACACAGAAGACCGAAAATCATTTAATAAAGAATCCACCTAGTTTAATTTCACAGTAGGTCTCTTGCAGCAAAACCAATTCTTTGAACCTCTCTCTCATTAATTTGCTTCTCGTTCTAGTATTAAGAACAAAAATAATATTCTAAAAGAGAGTTAAAATAGTAGCATTCGTTTGATGGCTGAAAAACCTTTCGTACCGTTCGTTGAAAGATACCGCGTAAGTGAAACAGAAATCGCTGTTTCAAATAATTTGCAAATCTCGAATTAATAGCGACCCTATTAACTCGAAAGGCTTGCTTATTTTATTCGTATTTTTTCAAGCAAGATGCCTATTTATTTCTTTTTGATTTTTAGATTTATTTCTTTTTTTTTCTTTTTAGTAAAATAAAAACAGGGAGAGAGGAAGATGCTATCGTTTCGGGCCGCTCGAAGCGGGCGGCGGCATGTGCGGCCGGCGGGCGGGAGCCGCGCAGCCCGCGGCGCCGCTGCTCTGCGCCCCGGCCCGGCCGGGCCCGGCCCTCGCTGCGCGGGGGAAACGCCGGCGAAGGGCGGCGGCCCCGAGCCGCGGGCGGGCTCCGCACGCCACCGCGCAGCGCCCTCGGGCCGCTCCGCGCCAGCGCCGCCGCCGCGTGCGCCCCCTCGGGCCGCGCCGCGCGGGGGCTGCGCGCAGCCTGGCCAGGCCCGGTGCAAGCCGGGGCGAGCCTGCGCCCCCTCCCTCCCCCGAAGCCCGCAGCCTGTTTCGGGCGGGGAAGGCTGCCCGGGCCGCGCTACGCCGCGCAGGGCCGCGCTCCTCGCCCGCCGACGGGCGCCCAGGCCGGCCCGCGGCACAGCCCGCGGCCCCGCTCGCCCGGGCCGGCCCGGGCCCGGCAGTTGTGGGGCCGAGTGCGCCGTGCCCGCGGCAGCGAGCCCCGGCCGGCCCGCGGGGTGCCCGCGGCGGGCGCGCTCCCTCCCGGTCCGCGGCCGCGCTGCGCCGCGCCTGGCGCCGCCAGGATTTCGGATCCGCGCCCCGACCGGGGAGAGCGTCGATAAAATTCTGCGTATCAAATGAGCAATCATTTGTTGTGGTTACACGTTGGGTAATGAAAGATGTTAGCAGGATCAATAAAAATGAAAACACTTTTACTTACATCTTGAGTTACTGTTTTAAGGGGCGAGCTGTGGTGATGCAACAAACCAGAGAAAGATCTACAACCGCCAAGTGTCTTCAAAGGAGAGCGGGAGGGAAGCCCGTCACCGCGGCCTCCCGCCGCGGAGCGCCGCGCCCGCGGGCCCCGCGCCGCCCGGGCCCTGCCCGCCCGCTTACCGCCGCCGCCACGGGGAGACTTCTCGCGGGGGCGGCTAAAGGTCAAGGCAGAGGTCGCAGCCCAAGGCAGACGCGGACGCCGCCGAGGGCAGAGCCAGCTCGCTCCGCGGCGTCCCAGCGGCTTCTCGGTAGCTGCCGCCGAAGAACAGAGCAGCGGCGGAGGCCGCCGCCGCCCGCGGCGCGCAGCGGGCGCGCAGGCCCCGGCTCGGGCTCCGCGCGGCTGCCGCGGGCGCCCGCGCGGCGCCCCCGTCCGCAGCGCAGCACCGCGAGCGACGGCTCCTGCGCCCCGCTCGCGCGGCCGCGGTACACGCGCGGCCCTGCTTGGCCGCGGGGAATCTGGGCCGGTGCCTGAAACACCCGCGGGGTTGGGGGGGGGCAGCGCGGAGCAGCCCCACGCACGGGCGCCGGGCGCGCTCCGCGGCCCCCGCGCCACTCTCTGCGCGGACGAGCCGGCCGGCTCCCGGCGCAGCCTGCGCGGGGCTGCGCGCCGGCGGAGCGGCGGCCGCCTCACCCGGGCCGGGTGGCCGCGGCTCCGTGCTTCCCGTCTGCGCTCAGTGCGCTCCGCGGAAGGCGCCCGGCGCCGCGTGGCATCCGCGCCCCCCTTATCCCCCCGGCCCGCTCCGCCGGCGCCAGGTGCCGACGGGGCAGCCGCTGCGCGCCCGCGGCCCGCTGCGCGCCCCGCCCTGCCCCGCCCCGCACCCGCGCGGCCTCGGCCCGCTCCGCGCCCCGCGGGGCCGCTTACCCCGCCGTCCGCCGCGCCGCGCCGCCGGCGTCCGATGGGCGCTCGCCTCCGAGCTTTGCCCCTAGGAGGAGAAGAATAAAAATAAAAACCTGTCTGCATGATTTCGGGGGAGAACGAGAAGAAGAAGAAGAGGGCGAAAAAAGGCAAGCGCCGCGGCTGCCGCTCCAAAAGAGAGCCCCGAGCCTCGCCAGGTGTAGGAGAGAGCTTTTATTGCACCAACTTAGACGCAGGCAAGAATTTACAGCCAGAATTACACGTTCTTCATCAGCCCAACAGGCACGAGAGGCAGAGGCACAGGCAGCAGTTTGTGTATTTCCTAGGTCTGCAGGAGTGGAGACGGTTTTGGTGTAGAAAGGGGGTGGGAGAGAGGACAGACCCTCTTTCCCCCCAGAGAGCCTCAGGTTGTGGCTTAGGTAAAAACAAAAATCACGAAAAACCCCCAAAATCGCTCCAGCGCCCCATTTTGCTCCATCTTTAAGTCCAGTCCAGGGTCAATTCTCTCCCTTACATCCCCAGTCACAAACAAACAGCTTCCAGCTAAATCTTTTAAAGGTTAAAAGGAACAAAAATAGAAATAACAACCAAGGTTTTTTCCCCCCTTCTCCTTCTGCTTGTTGGACAGCGCTTTTTGGTCAGTCTAGCCTTGCATTTAGGGATGCTACTTGCATTTGAATAGCTGCCTGGCTGGGTATGGATCGGGAGGAATCAGTATGCAAATTGTTTCGGTTGCAATCGAAGGCTTCGATCGGGAGAAGGTGCCGGGGCGGAAGTCGCAGCCGGCAGCGCCGCGCCAGGCTGCCAGCGCCGCCGCCGCCCGGGCCTGCTCGCCCCTTCCCGCGCCCCTTTTTGTGCTTGTGTACAGGTTTCCCCGGTGGTAGTTAAACCGCGCACACGGATCAGGGGCTGCTGCACGCCCCACGCGTGCCCTTCGGAGGCGGCGGGCGCGGCGGAGCGGGCCGGAGGGCTCGCCGCGCTGCCGGGGCTGCTGCTCTGCAGCAGGGCTGAGGCGATCAGTGAAATAAAACATTTATAAACGGTTTCGTGCTTACAGTATGAGGGGTGGGCCGGGGGGGGGGGGCGCCTGGGCGCCGATCACACAGCGCAGGCTGCAAATCGATAACCCTTTCCCTGTAATCCCGGTAACTGGGGGGACCGCGGCTCTCCTTTAAAGGGACAGCGGGCTGCGGCGGGGCGCGGGGGGGGGGGGGGGGTGGCCCGGTCCCCGGCCCCCGGCAGGGCCGCCCCGGCTTTGTGCGGGAGCCGGGCAGGGCGCCGGCGCGGGCACCGGCCCCGCCGCAGCTCCGCCGCCCTCACCCGCGGCCCCCCCAGCAGCCCCGCGGCGCGGGGCGCACACGGACCCGCAGGCGCCCCCCGCCCCGAGGGGCTCTGCGCCGCTGCCCCCCGGCCGGGCGGCCCCGCGAGCCCTGGGGCTGGCCCGTGCCCCGCTCCGCGTGCCGGCCGCCCCGGGCCCCGCGGGGGCGCGGAGCCCACGCACGCGCGCGCGGGGCGCAGGGGCAGGCCGGGGGCTGCGGCGCGGGGCCGCGGCCCTGCTCCTGCCCCCTCCCCGCCGCCGGCCATCTGTCATTCAATTAGGGCCCAGAGGCAGCTGGGGGGCCGCGGCGGGGAGCAGGGCCGGGGGTCGGCGACCCCGGGACAAAACGGCCTGCTGCCTCCGAAAGGAGAAGTTCAGATGTTAAACGCTCTCGGGCCGGCTCGCCGGGGGCTCGCCTTCGCGGCGGCGGGGCGAAGGGCACCAGCCGTTAGCACTTCGATTTCAGCTCCAGGCCGACCCGGCCTTCTGTCGAGGACGGCGGCCTGAGAGCCTCAACCCCTCCCGGGCAGCTCGCCCGGCCGTGGCTGCGGCCGCCCGCGCTGGGGGCCCCCAGCTCCTCCCCAGGCCCTGCTCGAGGGGCCGGCAAGGGCGACAGGTCCCATCGCGGGCGCGAGCCGGACCGCGGCCTGGCGCCGGCAGCAGCCCGCCCCGCTCCCGGCCCTCGGCTGCGTCGCCTTCGGGGCGCTTCGACAGCCCCCTCCTCCCCTCCTCACCAACTGACCAGAACTAATTGATGAATTGAGCTTTCACTATGCTAATTTGGACGTTATAAATATTTAACTCTAATCCCCAGCAGCCAGCCAGGGAGGGCTCCTCTCTCCTCCGCGTGCCTCTTCACCTACGGTAAACGTTTGCCCCAGAAGCGGCTGGGGCAATCTCGGCACCCCCTTCCCTGCCCCCCTCCACAGCGCCTTGGGGTCCAAACCAGGAGCTTTGGCTGCTGAGTCGCCTTTCCTGAGAGCTCCCTCCAAAGGCTCCTTGGTTTTGGCGGGCTAAGAGGCCAAGTTTCAGCAGAGACACGGCACCGCTCGGGCTAGGAGGATGCGTCGGTGTGACGGTGGAGCGGCCGGAAAGGCGGTTTCTCCCCACCGCGGCCAGGCCAAGCCGGCTAGCTCGCCATCCTCGCAGCAGTGTGTGTCTGCCATGCTCCGGACTTTTATCTTTTTTCTCTCTGGCAGGGCTAAACTGTCAAGAGAATGCCACAGGCAGAACGTGGGGGACAGACAACCTATCCCTCAGCACATCAGAGGAGATCTTGATACATTTTCTTGTTTTCTTTACTTACTTTTCTCTGCTGAAAGGGGCTAATTTTATCCTTTCACGCCGCTGTGCGTCACAAGCACCGCTGCAGAGCTTTGCTTTCCAAAGGGCTCCAGCAGCGCGCTGCATGCCGCTGGCTGCAGCGCCGTTACGGGGATTCACCTCGGAAGGTGCAGAAGCAGCGGCAGACATCGCTCCCCGCAGCACAGCGGTCTGGGGGGCTTCAAACCGCGCAGCCGCGGGCGGGCCGGGCTTCAGCGCGTCCGCGGGGCAGCTGTGCCGCTGCCGTGCCGGGAGGGGAGAGTCCGGCCCGCGGCTGCCTCGAGCTGCAAACGGGAGCGCGCCGCCGCGAAGGAGACGTAAAGCACCAGGTACTTTGCAGTAGGTTCAGATACTGGACTATCATCAAAAGTGAATCCCAGTCACAGGATAGATCTGACGTTTGCTGTCACAAAATCTGTCATTCTTCAGCAGGCGTGGAAATCAAATCCTTCTGTGGACTACAAAGTAGGAATCTTTTAAATAATTTGTATTTGCAGTGATAGATATGTTGATCATTACTTTTGAGACCTCATAGAAAATTCAGCAATGTTTTGAACACAAACTGGCCACTGGCTTTACCATACTCACTGTCCAAAATCAAAAACCACAAACTGGCTGCGCACACTTCCAAACAGGTTGATTTCAATTTCAATACTTCACTTTAAAGACCATGGTTTCATTAAAGACAAATCATAAGGAAATTACAGAACGTTGACCTGTGTTTAGTGCTACTGCTGTTTGCAGGGATCCTCACACATATACACGGTCGAGGCGATACATGATACATGCCTTTTGCCACAGAATAAAAACCTGTTTCTGTGGACACAGCTGAACCGGTACCACTGCGAACAACCTCATTTATTTCAGCCACACAAAGGGCTGATCTCATATCAGTTTAGGTCAATGGAAATTGTTTTACTGATGTTAGCAGCACCGTGTTGGGCCCCGAGGTGGCTGGAAGATGCACGAGGTTCCTAAAGCGTTTCTTATCCTGATCTTTCTAATTCAAAGACTTCTTTATTTCTCACATTATTTTTTGTTTTGCAAATTCCACATTTTTGCCCACTCCACAATTATTGACAGTTTTTGTCCCTCAGTTTCCCCCTTTCTGACATGGGATCTGCAGAGGGAAGTGGCAGCGCACTGACCATCTGCTTCCACCTTGTGTTCCCTCCACTGGACAAACTCACACTGGCGATCATGAACTGAATTGCAACCTCAACTGAAATTTTAAACTGCCCCTTTTAGCTATGATCTGGTTATGTAAAATTATTATTGAAAACAGCTCATAGAAGCACTGAAGGGAGGATGCAGAATGGGCAATTCCAGCTGCAGAAGAGTTGCTGGTGAAGGGTGGTACCTTACCAGTTCTGGTGGTAACAGCGCTGTTGCAGCACTTGGGCTCTGCTGGTGTCTAACTATGGGGTATGCCTCCTTTCTACTGGGTCACGGGGAGATCATCTAAAAGTCATGCGAAAGAGCTCTTCAGGATAAAGACTATAAACTGCAGGTAATTTGTGGATCCTCCTAGTTTTCCTGATGAAAGCTTGGACATTTCACATGGATTGCAATGTAGCATTTATGAACTTGTTTTTTCCTGGTCCCCTCTGTGGACACCTTGGAAGCAGGCCATGGGCTCAAGCACAGATCACCCTCTAGCCTCAGAATTAGCATAGTCTTTAATCTGTGCATATTTAAAAGTGTGGGGATCCCATAAATCCTTCCACATCTGGGATTGCTTGTAATGTCTAGTGCCAGCAGTTTACGGAGGAGCTTTCCTAAGATCTAGTGTCCAGAATCAATAACAGCTGGAATTCCAGCGAGGGAGATATGCTGAGTCCTGATCTGATTCTCAGGTGTTTTCAATTCCATCCCCAGCAAAAAATTATTCTTGTTAAGTGATTCTGCTAGTCCGCTTTTTTGAAGTTGCCTTTATTTCTTTGAGCTCAGATTCCTTGAGATCCTACCCCTGCTCAGTCCCCAAACCCGCATGTATCTAATAAAGCTGACAGCTTCCCAACAGATGTCTCCATCTTCTCCATTTTTGTCCTTTATTGAGGAGACAGGCTTCACTGGAGAGTGCATCTGAGCATGTGGGGCCAACAGAGGCTCTTGAGGGAACTCTCTGAGGTCCCGAATTGTCCATGTCTGCAGGGGAGGAGCAGGCCAGCACTGCCCGGTGAGCAGTGAAATGCCCAGCAGCTCCGAACCCCTTCGTTTCCTGCCTTTCTGCTTGTCCTTGCACTGAGCGTCCTACAACAGCCGTCCCCACCTGCCTGGTTGTGTGGGCTGAACTTAGGGAGGTTTTCAGCCATCCCACTTCACTGCGGGGACTACCCCTAACCATTAATACTGCTCACCCTTTCTCTTTGTGCAGGACGCTGCCAGGAAGATGAGGACCAGAGAAAAGGGCCGTGTGGTACGGCAAGCCCTTCACCGGCATCGGAGTGGGCTGGCCAGCATCACTGCCCGTGCTCTGCCCTCTCCTGGGGCCTCTCTTCTGGGCCTGTGCTAAAGCACCAACCAAAGCCAGACCCTCTTGGCCATCTTGCTTCATTCGTAAGCACCTACATCTGAATTCCTTGTGAGAGGGAGAAAGGAGCATGGAGGTCCTGGGCAGCATCTGCAATAGGAAATTGCTGTCTGCAGATGTGTGTGTGAAGGAAAGCCTGTGTCAGACAAGGGTATCAAGGGATAAATTCCACAAGTGAGTGAATCCATCTGAGTGTAAGACACAAGTTGTGCATTTTCCTCAAGAAGGAGCTGAACAGCTCCAAGGACATCAATCCACTTTATGAATGACATGGTTTCCCTAGTGTTGCCCACGCTTTCTCAGTAGGGGAGAAGACAGCAGCAAATGAACAAACATTTGCTTCATCTTGGATCAGAGTTTGAATCCTTACTGCCTTTGAACTTAGAGGAAGCTTTGCTGGGGATTTTGCTTGAATAGGAGAAAGTGAAGAACTTGATTGTGTTCCTCTCTCCAAGGAGCAACGTGAGAGTGTCACAGCAAAAAGATGCTCTCCTGGCTTGCTCTGTGGGTGGATGTTGTGCTGTTGGAGATGCTGCAGCTCTTTTAGGGCCAGAGTTTGCCCAGAGAGCACGATGAAAGGCAGCTTGTTACCTCCTCCAAGTACACAAATTTCCCCTGCCTTTGCTCTGCGCAAATGGAAACCTGATTGCTCCTTGTAATCTGCGCCTGCACCCTGGGTGCTGCAGGGACCAGTGACAACCTGGCCCTGACACAGACTTCAAGACTGGACCTATTATTGATATCCCAGAAACACTCCGACCATGTGGGAATAGTTAAAGGCAAGAGAATATGTAACAGATCATCTGTCTCTCAGCTCAAGTCAGCTCAGAGGTGGGAAGAGATTGACCCAGCTGGGTGCAGCCATCGCCGGGAAGCTGGGAAACGCTTGTGAGACCGGCTCGAGCAGGCTTGAAGCTGAGGCCTGTGTGCTTCCCTTTGGAGCTGGCTGTCTGCAGGGCTGTCGTCTGCCCGCCCCGGAGGGTCCGGCCGGAGCGTTAAAGCTGCCTTCAGCCGCGTGCTCTGTGATGAGTTGCTGTGCGCCGGGGCTCGGTTTGGTTAGCTGCCCTGCAGGCACTTGGGCTGGCTTGACCCTTCTTCACCTGCTCTCTGCAGAGCCGGTTGCGCCTGGCATCATGCTGATTCCTGTTTGTATGGGAATGGGGCAGGAAAATGCCTGGTGCTTGTGGGAAACAGCCTGCGGGGAAGGCAGGCGCCCGGAGGCGCTGGCCCGTGTACCGTGGAAAGCACCGGGGAAGCAGCAGGGCACCGGGGAGGTGCGAGCACTCGCCTGCGCGCGGTCTCCAGGCGTTTGCTCCTACACGATGGTGCTGAGGGCAGGGTGCAACCCCTGGCCTTCAGCTCAGGTGGTAGCATGGAAACAATTAATCTTGGGGCAAGTGGTGGATGGAAACATGAGTGCCTCGACCTCCAGCGCAGGTGAGCGCCAGCGCCCCGTGCGACGGCTCACGCGGAAGGGGAGGTTATGCCGACTGCCAGCTTTTGGAGGCCTGGGGGCCTGCAGGGAAAGACCAAGAAGTCTGGAGAGATGCATCTAGGAGGGAGCAAGGAAGCACCACATTTGCTGTGCACGAGCGCTGGGAAGCAGCCCTGAGGAGAGCCCGGGGCAGAGGTGCCGGGTGGCGTGGTCCCAGAGAGGCAGCAGCGGCTGCTCCTCGCTCTGACTCCAGCTGTGCTAAAGGGCGCGACACATCTATCTGCTGCTGGAAGATAAGCTGGAAGCTGTCTAACAGATACCTGCCTTCACCTCTTTCCTACCCCGGGGGAATGAGCCATCTTGAATTTTGCTAGCCGTGCTGGACCAGGAGGAACAGTTCATTAGCAATTTATACATTTGGTTTGGCACTAAAATGGATTCTCTAGCAGCAGGATCCGTCATTTCCCAGTTGGGCTGCTCCTGCTTTATGGTAGCGACTCCCAAGAAATCGCTCACAGTTTGAGCTGGCGTTACCAGCTTACATAAATGATGTAAATAAGCTGAAGGAATGGTGTCACATAACCATTTTGCTGGGTTCTGCCCTGTCGGCCTTATTTCATGGATTCAGACAGAATATTAACATGTTTGCATATGTAAATGTGTTAAAGTGAGCATCAGCTAAGGGAATACATTAAGCTCAGTGGTCCTTCTGAGCTGATTTAATCTGACAGCACCTCCATTAAAAAAATAAAAAGCATCAGTTTTCCCTTTGTGACTTGATGTACAGTAATTAGCTTGTTAGAGCAGGAAACACCTCCTTTCATAATTGATTTTGCACCCCTTTTACTTGGATATCTCTGACAAGCTGTTTCTCGCTCCCCGAGGACGCCATCAGTACTTCCCATGTGTTTGGAATTTCATGAATGTGAATAATGAATATGATTTATCCCTCCCACACTCCCATGCACGTATAATGTATGTAGCCAATCTGTGAACTGGACCTTGCATCAGAAGGATTGGTGTCAAAGTATTAATGGGGTAGTGACCAACTGCATCCAAGAGGCGGACAGAGCTGAGCAGCGATTTTTCTGGACAGGAGCTAGACCTGAACAGGTCGCACCGTGTGTTTGTCCACTGGGGAGGAAAAAAAAAACGGAGGAATATTTTCTGAATGATCCCGTGTATCTAAGTTAGCATGCCAAATTGGTTGCTTATTACAGCTGGCACAGTGCCTTAGTGGGCTAATGTGTTAATAATGTGTAATGTTTCTCTCAGGCAATGGCACCACTCTTCATTAGCGCTTCTCAAGGCCTGTCACTGGTGCTTAGCTCTACATTTTGTTTCTGATGTTCGAGTGAAGGTATTTGAAATCAGGATTTCAGATCTGCTAATACATGTCACACACTCTTTAAAAATGGATTTTAAAAGGGCCTTGATAATTTTATGGCTACTAATAACATTTGTAGCTATGTGAGCTAAGCTAATGATAAGAGTAATCAAATTTCATGTTTCACAGCATAAAATGAGCAACTGTAGGGGTCAGGAAGGTATTCACTCCCTGTCCTCCTCCCCGGGGAACCGCCGCCTTTCCCAGCCAATTCAGTAGATTAGCAGTGGTTTGGACGTGGAACAGCCCATCACTGCGGTGAAGCTGAGGATCTCACACTGCGCAGACCAAGGCTCTCGGTTACAAGCCTGCAAATTCCGGTTTATGTCGGTGAAACACTGGAACACCTGAATGACACGCTTGCTTCGCACCGATCACCCCGCACAACCTGGGCATTGAACGTATGGGACTGTTTCTCCCCAGCTTTACAGATGTTTGCTCCGGCCCCCCAAACTCAGAAGTCCAAGCACTGTGGTTAACTGGTGGCTGTTCATGCAAAGGCTTGAAGTCCTGTGTCTTCTACCTGTCCAGGTACCCGATGGTGCCTACAGCACTTCATAGCACCCATGCTCTTAGCATGGTACGTTCTGCGAAGCCTTTTAGTGCACTGTACCAGCGATGTTCTGATGAATCTGAAAGAATTCACTTAACGCAACGCTTAATAAACTCAAGAAGAGAGGTACGGATTAAAAAAAAAAAAAAGGCAGCAGAGCCAGTCCAAAAAGTCTCTATGCATTTTTAAAAGAGGGGAAAATAAGCTTTTGTTTAAAGTTCTTTTTTGTTTAAAAGGATTTTTTTTCTAGAAAAAAATCTTCTTCTCATTGTAAGTATATACAGATTTTCATTTAAATGCATAAATAATTCTGGAAGACATTTGTTCAACCACATTTAACCAGAGATCTTTTGGTTTCCCAAAGAGTATTTTTCAGAGGGTTGATATTATCACACAAAACCACACAAAAACGTTAAAAACGTCACGAATATTTTCTTTTCCATCAACATTTTCCCAGAAAGGGTGCCCTTGAGGAGCTCTATCCAGTCCTAGCTCTTAGTCAAGCTCTGTTTCTCCGTGTAAGTTCAGCAGCGAGAAAGATGGCAGGGTGGCCAGCATGGGTACGTGGGGGTAAAGCTCTTGATACACACGCTGCCCATACGAACTTTGAGTTTTGGCCCTCCTGGGGTTGGCCGCCACCACTGGTTTGTTAATATCAGCGAGGAGCAAGCGAAAGCACAGATGGAAAAGGAGATGTTTATAGACGAAGCCTTGAAGATGCTCAGGTTGGAGCCGGGGTGAGAGGATTTACCCCGGTCTGCACGTGGAAAACGCTTGGTTTTGCCCAGCGGAAGGAGCGGCCGCGCGGCGGTGGGAGCTGCGGCTAGCCCGGGCTCCCGCGCGCCGCGGGCTGCGGTGCCGGGGCCGGCACGAGGCCGAGGCCCTGGAGCTTCCCGCGGAGCCGCCGGCGCGGCGGGAGCGTGATGGGAAAGGCCAGCGTTAAAGACCCGCTAATTGAGGCCTCCGGAGCGGTAAGCGCAACACCGCAGCGCTCGGTTTAGGGGATTTTGTGTATCTCTACCATCAAGGCTACATTTGTCTGTGGGATTAATCACTTTTTGATCCAGAGGGTTTAAGCCAGACAGCTTACTAGGAGTGTGCCGCGTGGCTCTCCCAAGCTGGCAATTAGCTTTGTTTCCTCCTGTTGTCTTGTTTATTAGGCCTTGCTCCATCGCTTTTTTTCTGACCAACAAGGTAACACACTAATTCAATTTTAAACCATTTTAAACCATGTTTTTAGGAGAGTTTTTAGCAGGGGATTTTTAGTAAAAGCTCTGTGTTGAACACAGAAGATGAAAATCCCTTCCTGCTAAGCAGGGAGCAGGTTGGTATATAGATGACACTACAAAGAATTCTGCCGAGAAGCTCAAAGCCATCGTTTTGCTCTATTTTAGGGCCTTACCTCAGGACGTGCTGAGGTTCTCCTGCTTGCTCAAAAGTCACCGGGAACCTGAATCATACCCATTCCCACCTACCTTGAATGTAAACTGGTTTCTCTGGGAAACCGCATGAAAGAAAAGCACGCTCTGGGAGCTGCGTGCACGCACGCACGCTCCGTTCCTTGCGGACGCGAGGGATCACCGCTCCTAAAGGCCTGTTGTGCATTTGCACGAGCGTCACTTTCTCTGGGCTGCGGGGAAGCTCGCTCCCCTGTGCCCCGTCGTGCAGCCTCTTCCCCCGTAACCCTTGTCCTTTGCAGACCAGCACAGGAGATGCATCGCCTCTTTGCCTCCTCCTCGTTTCCACTGTTTGAGTGTAGGGGCCGGGCAGGAAACGGTCCTTGAGCTGTAGCCCAGGGAGGGCCGTCCAGGCTGCGGCCGGGAGGCGCCGCGGGCGCAGGTCTCGGGGGCTGCGAGCCTCCTGGCGGGGCGAGGAGACCCGCGACCATTCCCGTACAGCGAGCAGCCCCGTTTTCCGGAGCCGGTATGAAGCCGTGCGATTCCCTTCCCGGCTGCCCAGCGCCGCTCAGCCAAGGCGACGGCGACGGCCGGGGGGACGTCACGTGGAAACCTTCGAGAGAAAATTAACTTGCTAACAGCCATTTTACATGCTTCTACAAGATGCGGTTGTTCTTTCTGCCCTCCATATCCTGTTGAGCAAGAAAACTGCTTTATATAATAAATTCTGAAATATTTTGTTTTGTGTGAATTTTCCCTAAAAGGTTTTGTTTTCAAATAGGGTAGACTATTTGCTTTTCTGTTTTCCCACTTCTCTTTTACTCCACTTTATTCCTCATTTTTAAAAATCACTTGCAAGGATTAGTGAGAACAAATAAGAAAGGATAGGAAAAGGAGGCACTATAATGTTTCCATTTTGGACTTATTGCCAGTCCCCAAACCATTTCCAAAGAAAGTATTTGGTAAAAGAAATTTTTTTTAAATGCCACTCTGCCAAGAAAAAGGTTTTGAACAGAAAACTCAGCTCTCAGACAACCTTTCCAAGCAACCGGGGATAATTAAGAAACTAACAGCAGTCTGACACAGACATTTTCTCCACGTAGTGACGCAATCAAATACTTAACCAAAAATAACGTAATGAAAAGCCTAGGTCACAAAATGGAGTTCTGCAGCCTGGAAACGTAGTTTTCCGGGTTTGCTCTGTGGGAGGGCCCCCGCGCGGCGAGCAGGCCCGCCTCGGACGAGCCGCCTCGCCCTGCAGGCAGGGGCACCGCGCGGCAGCAGGGCTGGGAGTCAGCGCTAACCGCCGGCGCCCGATCAAGCTGCCGGAGTTTGAGAGATGTGCGTCTGCCACCCTTCGACACGCTCGATGCGAATTCAGAGGCTGCTGCTGCAAACTCACCAGCAGAGCTCGTGACGCATCATCTTTACATATCCGCCCACGCACATTTGTCAGCACCAGGCAAGCCCCGAATGCCTTCGGCGACGGCGATATAGATTGCTTTACCTTCGCGTACCGCAAACAGGGTGTTTTAACACTTGTGATACCCTCGGTTCTAGCTTTTAGCCGGCCAAGCCTTGTTAGCCGTGCTGCGGCTCTCCGGCGTCGGCGCTGGGCGCCGTGACTGATGAGGGCGGACGACGGCAGCGCGGTGGCCAGCCCCTCCGTAACCTGTGGCTCCCGTCATTTCCCGTTCGCCCGCGTGACAGAAGAGCAGGCACGCTCCAAAGCGTCTTCATGAAGTGCCTGGTTGAAAGGCCACAGCCAGTTAGGCTGAGTTGAAACGGACGCCTGCAGGATGCCCTCGCCTCCAAGTTCCCCACAGGAGGCCTGGCGACCATGCACAAAGATCCCTTCGCCTCCATTTGCACCGGCCCAGCACCTCTCCGAGGCCAGAGAGGAAACACTTCAGCCAGGGAAACGCACCGGCAAGCTCTGCGCTGCGCGGGAATAGCCCCCGAGCGGCAGGGTCGGGTCCCGACGCTGCCAGCAGCGCTCCGGAGGGACATCACGCTGCTGGGACAGTCCTTCACCAGGGACAAATACAGCATCTCCGAAAGCCAACACGGCACCACAAAGCACAAACAACCCCCCACTCCTTTTCTCCCTATGTAACCTGGAAGGGATTTACAATATTTGTTTTTTTTTTCCCTAAATCCTTAGACTGACGCCTTTTGGTTATCAACTGTTACTCTTTGAGTTAATTTTGAGCTCATTGAAGTGACCAACACAAGTCTGCTTAGAGGACAGCAAATACCTGATGGGGAGCGTCAGCGCTGAAGCTCCTGTGATGCTCCCGGTGACGCTGAAGAGTCTTTAGATCTTTGCCGCGCTGTGGCTCTCCTATGGACCAGGAAGGAAAATGGCTTGTGGTTTTTATTTATGTCTCCGTGGTATGTAATATACTTGTCAACTTCAACAGATTCTTATTTGCCACATATTGTCTTAGAATATTTAATATATTGAGTCTTTCCCTCCCAGCCATGAGCTTTGCTATTAGTGCAAACTACTATGGAAAGAAAGCTATTTTTTAGACACATTGGAGGAATACAGCTAGAGCAAGAACCTTAAATCTGATTTCTTTTTTTTTTTTTGCTTTTATGGATTTAACTGAGTCCTATAAATCTGCTTGAACATATGCTTAAAATACTAGTCTCATACGGTAGTATGCATCAAATGGTATTTATTCAAGTGTGAGCTGTAACAGAATGGGAATAGAAACATGAGGTCCTATAAGAAAAATCTTCTATTTTCACCGACTATCTCCAGTTCTTCTGCTTGTATAATACTGTCATAAAAAACATTGCACAGTGCCCCTTGTTCAAACAACCCTTTGCACCACTACAATTCTCTCTGAATACATCATGCTAGAACATTTCTACCCTTGGAAGAGGGTGGTGAAATGTGCCAGTGCCAGGTTGGGGGAAGGGGAGAGTAGTTCACCGCGCAACCAACCCCGCTCGAGTCAACCAGGAGATTTTTTTCTTGGAAAATATTCTTGTGTGTCAGTAATGAAAGTTTCTGGCAAAGAGCAGGGAAGAGGCTTGCTGAAGTTTTTACATTTACCCCTAAAACCTCTAAACTGAAAAAAAATTCAAGAAATGTGGGGGAAAAAAAAGTAAAAGCTCTAAAAATACTTCCCAGCAACAACAGTTGCCGCTCTGTGACCAGCCCTGCTCGCAGACGGTCGCGCGCTGCCCCTCTCCGTGTGGAGGAAGCAGCCCGAGTTCTCAGACCCCGCACCTGAGATTTAATCCGGTGGTGTCCTAAGCATCACGCTGCCGCCCGCTAGAGACAGCTTTCCTTGTTATGATTCGTTTGAAGGTCTGCCAGAACCAAGCCTAACATTAAAATACGATTTGGAACGGCTAGGTATTCTCCTGCTCGCTCAGGGAACAAACACGGCCGTACCGGGCGCGTTAGAAATACTTCGACAGCCGGCGAGAGCAGGAAGCGGCCGCGTCGACGCGGCCGAGACCTGCCCCGGCATTTTGCAGGCAGCCTTGCAGCCCGCTGCTTCTCGCGGCGCGGAGACGCTCTCCGCGCACGGGGGTTGTGCTGGCAACTCTGACAGCTCTTGGTAATTAAGGCACTCCGAGACATCTCTGTGATTACCGTACGGAGACTGCTGGCACGCCGGCGGTGTTATGGTACGTCTTGTCTGACTGGAGTTGTCCGCCCGTGGCAAAGCTCCTGAGGACCGGAGGCTGCAGCTTCTTCCCGAGCTCTTCACAGCGCCAGTCACTCCCTCCGAGCGGGTCACTTACTAACGAAGCAGCAGAAGCCGAGCTAATTCCACACTTACTTCGATTTCCAGAATTCCTGTTAATAAAGCGTAGAATCGACGCATCTAGTGTAGCGATACTCCAAGGACCAGAAAGTTTTATGCCATGTCCCGGAGAGGAGAGACACGAAGCGAACACCTGCACAAACTATTTACAAACCCATCTGATGGTGGCTTTTGTGCCACATCATCTCAGACCACCACTGCCGGCTGCAGCTGGCCACCACCGCCTCCTGCTCCTGCAACCCGTGGCTCCCGAGGAGAACTGTCTCAAAACGCGTATTTTCCATGCCGAGTCCCTGCACAATTAACCTTTCTGTGCAACCTTTTTTGAGCAAAATCCTTTTCCTTATACTTTAATTGGTGATTATGTGGGGAAAAACCTCCCCCAAAACAGACTTGGCACATTTTATATAGTTCTGGCTATCCTGCTATAGAAAGGGTTACCCCAAACCGGTGAGAGGGGAGCGAGGGATCCCCCGAAGGGCCCGGAGGGACCCGGCCGGCCTCGGCGTCCATGCGGCTGGTCCACCCAGGCGCCACATACGATTTTGGGGCTGCTGGATCCCCCCATCCCCTCAATTGCCCCCACAGTGAACCCAGATACGAACACTTATAACTCGTAACGTATGTGTAGGTAAAAACCCCTCTAAGAGCTAATTAACTGTGAGGATTAATATTTCTGCTTTAAGGTCCACAAATGTCATTATACCATTATAAAATAAACTCTCGAAAAATAATTCACTTTTAAAATAATACATTGCTTTCCTTTTATCCAATAGGTTAAAGTACTTTGTTCCTGGGTACCAGCTTTAAATTTTTCATGTCAGGGTGAAAAGCAATTTTTTAATTATAATTTTAATGCAGCTGACCATATTTCGTAATGATACATTTTGAACCCAACTTGTAAATGTGTCAGAAGAAAATATGACTATTCCATAGAAATATCTGAACCATAAGAACACAGTTGAAATAACATAGTGCTTCTAAAAGTGCCAATTATTTATTTTAACTGTGATATTACATCTGTCATTAGCACCGTGTGAAATATTTGATGCAATATTAAAAATATTTCAAATTCAGCTGTTTCAAGGCTCATAGAGTTTGCTCTAGCTCATACAAGGAGCTAGACTATGGATCCTCAAAAGCAGGCCTGGTGGCAAAAAACAGCATTAAATTCATTTTAACTAATTTCCCGTGCTTTCCCTCTTCAGGTGCCATCAAGTCACCCTGCTGTGCCTGAAGCCACCCCACAGGATTTAGCTCATTCCCACTGTGGTGCCGGAGAGGTGAAACACTGCGTATGTGGAAAGGTGGTTATCTTTGCTTTCGGGATGAAGGGACGAAGAGGAGGAAGTCATCCTTGCACGTGGTTAGCCGTGTGCGGAGCTGGGCGGGCAGAGCCATGGGAGAGCAGGGGAGGCAACGAACCGCTTGGAAATGGCCAACTCTTTCCCCAAAGACCATGGAGGTGTTTCCTGGGTGTTTCCACCAACATCTCTGCAGAGCCCCTGCTGCCTGCATGTGACGTTGGGTGACTGCAGGCTGTGGATCAAATCTCCTAGGAGCTGGGAACACATCCTGCAAACTTTGCCTGCTTTTCTGAGGCTGCAGCTCTGTTTTGTCTGGCTTGGCCTCACTTCCAGTGTGAGATCATCATGTCTCTCCCCCATCTCTCCAAAACTGTTGGGGTTCTCCATTTGTACCACAACATACCTGTTGATCAGTGATAGGAGCACCATGTTTCCGTCTGCAGTGAGTATGCAGAGGAGAATGGTCACTCAGCGCTCAAGAAAAATACATTCCTGACCGTGGGATGCTCTGAAATGGCAAATGGAAATATAGTGTCATGACACTGCTGACTATGACATCTGTGGGACAAGTTGTTTAGATACTTGGCATGGGATTGCAAAATGATGCCTCTGGAGAACAAAAGACAAGAGAATGAGGATGGACTACTACACAGGGGAAGCACTATCAGAGTAGCTTCTCCAGCTACTGAAAAAAAAAAGAGAATTTCAAAGGATATTAAAGATTTAGATCTTTCTTTGTTACTTATGCCCTGAAACTGAGATCTACCTCAACTCTCAGTTAAATCTGAAGTACCTGGTACGTCGTGTTTCCTCAACGCTTTTGGTGCCAAGCTCCTCCAGGCTCTTAGAAGCATCCCTCTGCAAAACAGGACTCCAAGGTAGCACTGGGCAAGCCTTCAGCTTAGCACTGGTGCTCATGCAGTGCGAATCTCTCCTCAGCCCATTCGCGGCTGCGCTCCGGCGTACCAGGCTGATTCGTCAGTATGCTTGGAAAACCTGCTGCTCATCCTGTGCGTCTTGTCCAAGAAGACTCAATATAGATATATTTTGGCAATCCTGCACCACCCCACATCTCCCCTCCTTGCTGGCTTGTGCTGCTTGCTGCCCTGGAAAGGCATCTGCTTTCCAGGAATTTCCCAGCCTGGGATTCCAAAGAGAAAAGAGAAGATATCTACCCCAAAATCAGACATACGCTGGCCCTTGTGCCTCTTAGTACACCTCCTCGTTGGGTGCATAAGCCCCAACAGTCAATGCTAGAGGAGGAGAGCTGACGAGGAGCCTGCTGTGCTAATGAGGGCAGCAACGGCCTCCAGAAACACAGGGCATTTCTCCCTCTCAGACAAACATCCCTTTTCTCATTTATGATGGACCAAAGGTCGAAGATAGCTGCTCCACCACTTCCACAGCCCTGCTGAAATTTTATGCCCTGGAATTGCTGTCAAGTTTAATGTTCTCATTTTATATAATGAAATAGCAATCGTTCCAGCTCTGCAGCTTGAATGAATCCACACTGGAAAAGATTGAAAATTTTGGGTGAAATTTCACAAATTACTCAGACCTGCAGCCAGTATGTTATGTTGGATTAACCACAGAGGTAAGCAGTATTTACTTGGAAAACTCTGAACACCAGACATACCAGGAATATCCTTTTTGAACCTAATATCAATGCATTTGAGAGAGAACCATCACAATATTGACCCTTTTCTACCCTTCATCAACCCTTTCTTGCAGCCTCTTGTTAGCTTTCCCCTGTACGGACTTTTGGTATAGATCCTTGGTTATATGTCCATGGTTCTCTGACACGTTATTGCTTTACAGAAAGGAAGATCTTTTCGTCTGATACTTTTAAAATACAAAACCTCAAAATGATTGCCTCTTCAGGCTAGTAACATCTTTACATGAGCATAGTCCAGTCAACAAAACTCCTATTGACTTTGATGGGTGCAAAAGCAAACCGTGGGGGAACTTCAAGGATAAAACTTTACTAGGCCTTAAAAGCGGCAGTTAGATGTTCACAGCACCTTCGGCTCTGGAAATGCTGGTGGTTTACCTCAACAGCAGGCAGATGTCCCTCAAGGCAACGAGTCAAAACTTCCAGAGAGCAGGAAGCCTCTCTGAAGGCCTCTCTGAAGAACAATTTCCAGTGCTTGCACAGTGTGATTTGAAGTCAAAGGAGGGCTGATGAGTTACCTGAGGGATTTTTCACACAGTTCATTTTATAATTGCTATGAAACGATCCCGGAGGTGCCTTGCTCTTCGCCCCTGTAAAGGAAAAAGCACCCCTAGGTCTAACAAAGCTTGTGGATCCCGAACATTTTTCTCCTCCAGGCAGGCAGATGCAGGAGCTTGGCGCGAGGCACAAGGGCTGCCGGTGACAGCGGAGCAGAGACAACGAGCAGAAACGCCGAGCCCCAGAATTACCTGTGGTCTCTGAGGCCCCTCTGAATTTTCTTGAGTGTTTGCAGCATACCCAGGGTCACAGGTTCACCGACTCGGCTACCAAACCCATCCGCGAGCTGCGGCTAAGCCGGTCCCTGGGGTGGCAAAGTAGCTTACGCTGCGTTAGGAAGAGAGGAAGAAAAATGTGCCCGTGACCAGTAAGTCTAAAATCTGTATTATTGTCAGAGAAACAATAGCGGCATCAGCTGCTCCCCGGCCTGGGGGAAGAGCCGGCATCATTAGCGGCGCGGGCGGGCTACCTCCAGGGAAGGGCCGCGGCCGCCTCCAGCGCTGCCTCCGGTCTCGCCGCAACCTTTGGGGCGAAGCCTGCGGTGACAGCCGCCGCGCGGCCGGAGGGGCGACCTGGGACCGCCGCAGCACGGACCGCCCGCGCCGCCTCTCCAGCTCCCCTTTCACCGCCCGTTTGCCTTCTGCTTTTCCGAAGATGGTTGTGGCTGTGTCTCCACGCGGCCCCGCACTGCTGAGGGCTGCTGCTGAGCTGCAGACACGTTTCAAATTTACCTGCACGAATTATGACTTGCAACAGCTGTGTTTAACATCCTATACTTCACCTTCACTTCCCACAATCAATGTTGTCAACAAGGACAAAACTAGGGAGGGCTAACAGAAAAAAATCAGTCATTTCTCTATCATCTTCCCATCCCTCCTTACCAAAGTGTGGATCTCCTTGACCCACAGACAAGGCAGTGGCTTGCTGCCAGGCCGTAGTTGGCTGTGCTCGGGGCTGCACAAGGAGTCGTGCGTGGTGTCGGGCACTCCCTGGGCTCCCGCGGCAGACCTGCAGCGCGCGCAGGCAACGCAACCCAACACAACGCAACCCAACGCAGCCCAACGCAACGCAACACAACCCAACGCCCCGCTGGCAATGCTCGTGGCGCCTCTGCAGCTGCTGCAGCATCACGGTGGGCAACCACGGTGCTTGCAGTACCGTCTGTGTCCTGCCAGGGTGTCCCTAGGGCATTTCAGACCAGACCTGTCTGATGGAAACTGATGCAGCCCTGTTGAGCTCAACGGTGTGATGCCATTTTACAGCAGTTGAAGCCTTCACTTACTAACTTGTATAATCAAATATACAAATCATCCAATTTCAGGCAAGGGGTCCCTCCATTTCCACATTGGCAAGAAGCTGATTTACCCCAATAACGACTGAGCTGCTGTGGTGAAGCACCCTTATTACCAGGGCCAGGTAGTACAGCACAGATACCTCTGTGGGGTCTCAGCTCCGGGCAGGGCAAACATTTTGCAATGATGTACTTTAAACTTAGGCTGGCACACTCCTGAGAACGCTTGTGCGAGGGGGAAAGCTGCGGGCTTACTCCGTTATCTCTGACACAGCCAGGACTGGGAGCGTGACCAGAGATTCGCTGGCGCTCGGGCTTGTTATCCGTCGTTTTGCGTGTGTGAGCCCAAGCACGGGTCAGAAGTCTATTTACAGTGGGAACCGATTTTCGAAATTTGCCCTATAAATAAATCATGCTTCGTTCTGTCCATTGATAAATAGTGAGTTACTGAAGCTTAAAATTCTCACATTGATCCGTACAGAAAAGTTGTTTTATTTGCTTTTCTGAAGTTTCGGTATTTTTATTTCGCTCCTCCCAAGGCCTGCGTGCGGCAGGTACGAACGTTTCCCGTCCGCACGCGATGGACGCAAGCGGTCCGGTATTTCTGGTTCCAAAGCGCATTACAAAAATAGCCTCTTCCCCCACGTACTCTGTGCAATGAAATCCACAGCGTCGCAGTGTAAAGATACTTCACTGTTGCTAGGGATGGCAGGTACAACGGTACGCAGAGCGAAACCTGGGGCTTAAAGCGTTTTGAGTATATATGTATATTTTTGGCTGAAGGTAAAAAATACATCTATTTTTCTTAGCCTGACCAGGCAGGCGATGAGCAGGGGCGCTTTCCCACGGGCTGCCAGCCTGGCCGAGCATTCGGCGAAGACCTCCGGCCGCGCGCTTTCTGCCTGGGCAAGCGCACCGAACGCTGGCAGAGGAGCGGCTTCTCCTCGCACCACTCTAAGGGGCGATTTTAGCTGCTCGTTGGCGAGAGGCGATTCCCTACTCCCGCAAGAACCAGCGTCACTCGGGCTGCCAGCAAGCAGCCGGCGGGAGCCGCGGTGCCTCCGGCGGCCGGCAGCACGGCAACCTCGCCGGGGCTTCCCACGGCGACGCGCCGGCACCCACCTTCCCCAAACTTCGCTAAACTCCTTTGGTCTCTCTTGATTAATAAGTTCAAGTATTCACAAAGTTGAGGCCTGCCATTAAAGAGGCGATAAGCCATAATTTGTAATGAAAGCGCTACCTTTCCGATTGTCTTCAGCTGAAGCGCAGAGTCCCCGTAATGATTTATTGCCTTACTGCCAGGCTCTTGATAAGTGGACACCAAATGGCTCCTCATTACTCAAAAGCTTCTCTGATTCCTTGAGCCAAAGTCCTTTCCAAGCTCCACTTAGCCCACTTTCTTTCTGGAGAAAATGAATCAAGGACCTTCTCGCGGTAGCCTATAAACTATTTTAGCATAAAAAATATCATAAATGAGAAAGGAGAAAATCTTGTTTGCTGAAGGGCTGCTGGATGAACTGCCTCTTGCCCTTTTGATAGCATCTTTGAAATGGAAATGGCCAGCTGCCTGACCTTCTGTTCAATGACCCTTTTTGTACAAAGTCAAATTGCAGTGGCTTCACAGCAGCAATTCACCTATGGACATAAACTAGATTTCAGGGGGGTATGGAAGAGGAGGTTTCTATTTGCAGTTTCTTTAGAATATTTTTTCCTTGTTAATATTTCCTATATACACATCAAGAAGCAAGTTTATAAAACAAATTACTACTCATAAAAAGAATTTAGAATTTTACTTTAGTGGCTTACATCTCTGTGCTTTTTACATTATAAATTTAACAAGCCTTCTTTAAAAATCATTAATCAAAAAGATTTAGTATGTGAATAGTGCTACATACAATTTTAAAAAACATTCTATAATCAGTTATTGGATTGTGGCATTAATTATTTAACTCATTTTATTAGAACTTGAGGAAAAAAATTAATTCTAAGCAGTATGAAAGATCAGCAAAAACAAAAGGATAGAAGAAATGTCATATTTCTAAATACGTTGAGACCTGGGTGTCCAAATTTAGAAATCAGCTACCCATGTGAGACGTCCAAGTACTGTGAAAACCAGTTTCCCTATCAGATTTATGCCCTTACAGCTTAGTTTATCCTGTGATACAATTGCTTTTTAAAAGCAGTCATTCTTTGTTAAATGCATTTGCCAAATCCAAGCCTAGTCTTCCAGCTGGGCTGAATCACTCACACTGTATTGTACCTGAGAATCTGTCCAGGAAGGCTTCCCAAATATGCACAGAAACATAAGGCTGGAGGGTGCTTGCTGGCAGGACCCAGACCAGGGTGGGCCATGGAGGGGTCTGGCTTCACACCACCGAAAGTCCAAGCCGTCAGCTTTTACCACCGCCCTTTACTTCCTGACTCCACACCTGCCTCTTGCCCACCTCCCAAGTACCATCCACGCAAAAAGAAAAAGTGGGATTTGTGTTTCAAGCAGCACATCTAGTAGTGTTTCAACTTCATCTAAAATCATGTCTGGATCATGTAAGCATAAGCAATCACTCATAGCTGTCAAAAAAATTAGACCCTTAAGGTAGCTAGTCCATTTTCTGATTAAAGAACTGTGCTGATTGTTGCTTTACATCTAACAGCTGGTATGTTAAGGCTAAAATCTGGGTGTCAATTAATTCTGTATCAGATCAGCTGAGAAGGACAACTGTGCGCAAGCATATGGTCATTGCAGGAATAAGGCTGCTGAAAGCTGAGGGTGTTTGATGGTTTCAGCCTGTCGCTCTTCACTTATGATATTGTAAATGAGGCTAAAACAGTTTAATTTGTGTAACTGGCAGTCAGGAGGAGTGTTTAATTGAGGGAGCAGGGCGGGCTGGCAGCCCTGGCAGGTATTCCCGCAGCTGCTTGATGCACTGCGGATTGTGCCCAGTGGCAAGCTGCCCAGGCTTGTAGCATGCACAAAAACAGTTCATAATTACACCATAATTCAATCTGAAGTCTTGTTTCCAATAAATCCCTCATGAAATTAGTATTCTGTTTGGCAGTAATACAGGCAACCGCCAGCCCTGCATCCCTGCGACCTGGCAATGTGGGCCAGCTCCTGCCCCTTGGCTGCAGGTGCATCCCATCTCCTCTTTGGGATGTGCTAATGGCCTGGAAATTTTCTAGGTCATTGGCTACAATGCAACTTTAAAGCAAAAGGAAAGTGATAAGCAAAATTATTACATGGAGTATTGGTTAGGAGATGATCCTCCTGCTGCTCCTGTTGGCACAGGTCAAGCTGGGAGAAGCTTCATGACATATTCTTGGGGCCCCGAGTTCAAAGGAGCATCTGTGCATATGCTTATTTTTTAAGCATGTGCTTATATCCATGCCTGCACAACAAAGCTCTCAAATCAGGTGGAAACTCCATCAACTTAATAGATTGAAACTATATGTAACAGTTGGCAGAAGGTGTGACAAGCCTGACCCAAAAAGCAGCTGAGGTGAAATTCAAGTTCCTGATTTCAGAACTACAATCCTCAAAAGTACCACCTGGCTGCAGTTTAATTTCTGAGGTGCTTAAACTTCTTTCAGAATTAAAGTTCCTGCAGGGGCTGGAGCTCCCTGCAGCCAGGAGGTCCCCAAGTGTGGCCAGGTTCAGCAGGTTGGCACTTCTTGCATCCAAACCTCTCGAGATGCAAGAAGTGGGTGCTCTTCTGGCTACTGTGCTTTCTTCACAGACAAGCCCTGGCTTTGCCTGCTCTGTTGGGCCTCTCTTGCCTCTCTGCCTGGGTCTCTGCTGTCTTTCTGCACAGCCGGAGGAGAAGGGCCGCCTCTCCTTCCCAGAGAGATCTGGTGGTTCAGGGTGAGGGACACGGGGGTTTGTCCCCTTCCGCCTGAGCACCGCGTGTATTGGGGCATCACGACTGCTGAACTGCGCTCTACTGGAGGGGAAGAGCCCGCAGGGAGGCTGGGAGAGAAACCCCCCTAACGAGAAACGTAATTTGGAGGGCTCGGGCTCCCCAGAGGCAGGGCGCGCGGGCGCGAGCCTGCCCCGCTCGCCGGGGACGAGGGCACGCGCCGGGGAGGCAGGACCGGCCCCGCCGCCCGCGCGCTTTATTCCTGCGCGGGTGTAAGTGAAAAGGACGAAACCAAGCACCTGATGTCACTTTTTGTATAAAAGCCCCAGCAATGCTACTGCTGGAGAAGGAAGCGTCTTTTCAAGTCCCATGCGTGAATGACTCTTAAAATGTCCAAGAAGCATTTCACAGAGGTTTGGAGGAAAATAAAAAGCGCTCTCTGAGCTGAGAACAAGGACGAAACATTTAGACCAAAGGTTAGTGTCCTCCCAAATATATACAAACCTCCCGGGTCGCGGGCTGTTAAGATAAAAGCACCTCCTCCGCAGCGGAGCCCCGAGACGCGCCGGCGTCCGCCCCGGCTCGGCGCCCGCTCCCCTCCCGCGCGGCGCGGCGGCGGCGACCCGGCTCCCGAGCAAAGCTCCCGCTGCGGAGGGCGGCCTGGGGCTGCGCCAGGGGCCCGAGGCGCCGCGCGCGGACCGCGCCGGACGGAGGAGCGGTTTTTAAAACGCCTCTACGGCGGGGACGAGGGAGAACTTGCCCCCGGGTCCCGCACGGGCACCACCGCCCCGCCGGCGCCTGCCACAAACCGCCTCCCGGCTCGGCTGAACCGCGGGGCTGCCGGCCGAGGAGCGAGTACTGCTGCGCTCAGATCGAGTGTGTCTGGCGCCATAAAGGGAATAATTATGGAATCGCGCATTAATTCAATTATTTCAGTTAAAACAACAACCTGAATCCTGCAGCGCGGCTTAACCAAACTAATGAGCGCAGCGGCAAGGATGAGCACAGCGCTTGCTAGGGGGAAGGAGAAAGCGGCTCAGAAATCAGTGTGAGAACATGCAAATAAAACACCCGCCAGGTCTCATGCCCGGTCCTTATAATCACGGCCGGCGCCACGGGGGATTCGGAAACACGCCGTTCCTTGTGCACCCTCTTTCCTCTCCCAAACAGCAGATTGTTTATTTTAACGACAAAAGTATTACGTAAAGCACAGCAGGCGGATTAGGGTGTCGCTCCGGTAATTTTCTGCTTGCTGTTGCTGCTCCTGCGCTGTGAATATTTAGAAGCGCGCACCAAGCCCTGCTCGCTGGAAGTCGCGCTCTGCACTGCTGCTGCGACTGCTGCCCGCGTGGAGCGCCGGGGCAGGCTGCGCAGAAGCGCCCGAGCCCCGCGCCAGCCCCGCCGCCGCCCGCGGCGACACAAATCCCTGCCACGGCGGGCTGCCAGCCCCTTCCACAGCCCAAACCAGACCCACGCGCGGGCGCCTCTGACCGCAGCGTGGGCGCCGCGCGCGCTCCTGCTCGCCAGGATTTGGGCGTATGCGGTGCGAGACCCTTGGAGAACACCACGTGTCGTCCACTCTTCCCGTGACTTACGAGCCTGTGTACACGCAGAAATTAAACCCTTGGTTTTGCAGAGATCAGGGGAACTTCACTTTTTTTTTTAACTTGACTTCACCCCACTTAAAATAATGTGTTAGCTTTGGTATTAATGAAAAGCTCCCGTCATAAACACAGGGAACACGGTGTCAGCCAGCTTAATAAAGGTAATGCAAAAATCATAGAAAGCTGATACGTGACACGCACCAGCCCTATTATGGAGGCGGTGCACGCGCACGCATGATATTCGGGACACCCTCTTATCAGGTTTAATTACGTTAGTACCTACTGCTCATCTATAGTCCGGTATAAAAGCAGCAAGGCAATCCCTGGAAATCAGTGCTGCAATGTAAAGCGGAGAAGGGAGCTCAGCAGCAGCAGCTTCTCTCCCGCCGTAGATTTGACATGCCTGCGTAAACACGTAGCGGACAGCCCTTTATTTTTTATATCGGGTAAGAAACAAACAAACAAAACCAAAATCAAATCTGATCACGTTTTTTCCATAAAGGAAAAAGCTGAACTACTTATGGCTACCAAGACAGAGGAGATTGTATTAAAGGACTGTGAATCTAGACCTCTTTGTTGTGTTCGCAGGGATTTTCAGGGTGATTTAGTGTGGATTGATTTGCAGTTTATTCTGCAGCCATTGTTTGTAATGTGCTTTGCAAGCTCATGTACTCTGAACCTTAATTGTTCTAAATTAAACTATGGGGACCAGACAGAACACATTTCAATCAGAATTACAAAATATTGCACCAAATTCCTTTGGGATACATAATCTCTCGCTATGGCTGCAGTGCTTGTATACATGCAGGAGGAGTGAGAAAGCATATTTAGGAAGACATTTTACTATAATTTAATTTACCCTTCTCCATTGGTAAAGCAAACAAGGGCAGAAGTGCAGAAGTGGCAGAAACGAGCAAGCCAAGTACTTCCGAAGCTGTCTCGCAGTGGCATTTTTCTCGGGCTGCTTAAGCGGCTGCTTGTGCATAATTCTCCATACAGGGCCTGTCAGGCAGGAAAGCACTCCCAGCCGTGAAGGTCTGGGTGCTGACTGGTGTCGCAACGACTTTGGCAGCCTAGAGGAAGTAATAAAAGCTTACTTAGACTAGCATGGGAGGGAGCAATATAACTTGCATTGATTTGAGCAATTCTGGGAGAAAAAGCTCAAATATCAGTAGGGTTGAAGCCCTTTTCAGCCTATATCCCTTTAGTGAAAAAGCCCTGTAATATTTGCTTGAGAAATACCTTTGTGTATCCTTGCTGGGACTGACCCAGCTCCTGGAAAGTTGGAAGCCAAGGAAAATATTTTTTATTTTCAGTAGCTAATTGCTTCCCCAGCTGAAGAGCAATGGAGAGGCTTTTCTGATGAAGAAGTTGTGTGTGAAAATATAATTTGGGAGGAAGACATTCAGCAAGGCTGAGGAAGAGTAGGACAATCCAGGAGGGATGGCGAAAGAGGCAGGGATTTGGGGGAAGAGCAGGCGACGCTAACCCAACGCCCCGTTGCCGGGACCGCGTGCTCGGGGAAGCTGTATCGCTCTGACTCCGCGTCTCGCCCGCATCGGACGTCTGGGTGCCAGAGCCCGGATCGCTGCCGTTTTCTTATCCCGCACCACGCTAGGTTATAGTTGTAAAAGAGCCTTTTTAGGGGTGGGGGATTTCCAGTGCAAATGGCTTGATTAGTTCAAGTAAGCACTGTCTTTGGGGCCCTTTTCAAAACCAGGCGGAGCCGGGGCGAGGAAGGCGTCCCCACCGTGGGGACGGAGGCGGGAGCGCTGCTGAGGGCTCCTGCGCTGGCCTTTGCAGTGCTCTCGCTCACGGTCCTTGGAGCGCAGGTAGGACACCTCTCCGGGAGGTATTTAGGTAGCCCTCGTGCCCACGGTGCCGGAACCCCTCAGCCACCACACATTTAGTTTTGTGGAAGTACTTAGACGTCTTACAAGAGTGCTGTTTTTCTCACTCCACCTGCCTGAGGAGCAGAGACACTGATGGCAAGATTAAAAAAAATAACGCATGGAAATCAAAGATTAGCTATCCAAATCCATCCTTACAAGCCCACCGGGTTTTAAAAAATCCAGCCAGTCCTGCTGCGCAATATCTATGGTCAGGCCAGGACTTTCAACCCCCTTCAGGCCTCCAACCAGGGATTCAGCCCACCGACTCCTTCCCGACTCTGGTGGCTCCGGAGGCCAGCGAACCCCGGCGCGAGAAGGAAGGGAGGATGCGGCGAAGCAGGGGGAGAGCGGCCTCGGCACTGGGTGCCCGGCACTGGGTGCCGTCGCGCGGCGCCGTGCGAGGTGCCGAGCTCTGGGCTGGGAACTGCAGCCTTGTGCTAGCTGGCGAGCGTCGGTGCCTCTCCGCATCGCTTCCAGCGCGGGGAGACCCGAACGCAGCGAGCGGCGGCTCGGCCCGCGCCGGACGGTCACGAGTGGTTTGTCAGAGCTCTTCCGCTGGGAGGTCGCTGCGAGCGAGAGCGTGTTTAGGCACCGTATGTGTCCCTATTTATCGACTGCACCTGTGCTTCCATGCAGAGTCCCAAACAAACACTCTCATACCCAATTTAACATAGCAGCCTAAATTTAGTTAATTTTAGTCAGTTGGTGATTGTTATCGCTAAGATCCACCACTGTTCTGCATTGCGCAGGCATTAAAATTAGTGTGAAGATTGACAGTCTCCTTCCAGAAAGAATAAAAGTATCTGCACATTCATGATGAATATAAACGGAAAGGTCAAGACTCAAAACCCAGCAGTCACCTATATAGTCTCCAAACAGTAGACTGTCTCATAAGGTCACAACTCATTTAAGCCCAACGCTTCCTGTGAATGCTCTGGCAGATGTATGTCAGTGAATGGTTTATTTATCATCAAAGAATGAGTCTGAATGTAACTTTATTAAAAGCACTAAATTTTTACCCCTGTGTTTCACTTTAGATCACCAAATTACATTTGATAGTATGAGAAGAATAGGTTCAAACACGCAGGCTGGGGCAATAATGCGCGAATATACCGTTTGCGGTGCCTGCAATGTTCTGACCCTGTTCATGCCCAGGGTTTTCAGTTGCTTCAGTATTTACACATCTGAAATCTTCTGCTAGAGGTAGGGACCGTCGTATTGAAAATTTAAGCCAATTGCCAATAGGTTTGCTGTCTTTCACTGTACTCTCACTCACGGTCCTTGGAGCGCAGGTAGGACACCTCTCCGGGAGGTATTTACGTAGCCCTCGTGCCCACGGTGCCGGAACCCCTCAGCCACTGCACATTTAGTTTTGTGGAAATACTTAGACGTCTTACAAGAGTGCTGTTTTTCTCACTCCACCTGCCTGAGGAGCAGAGACACTGATAGCAAGATTAAAAAAATTAACACATGGAAATCAAAGATTAGCTGTCTAATTCCATCCTTACAAGCCCACCGGGTTTTAAAAAATCCAGCCAGTCCTGCTGCGCAATATCTATGGTCAGGCCAGGACTTTCAACCCCATCCATGCTTCCAACCAGGGATTCAGTCTACTGACTCCTTATTCACAGCCCCTGCTATTTGTTCCGTGTTGAGCTTTGGGTTCTCAACTTTTCATAGTGCAAATGAAGACAGGCACAAGATGTGAATCCTTGGGGCAAAAATGAGATAAGAGCAGTCGGTTACAGCAGTAACGGGGTTAGCACATCCAGAGATTTTTGGTTGGGTGTTTATAAGTGCTAGCTTTTCAATGCCTAGCTAAAGAAAGCTACATGTATTTATTAACTGAATCCCCTACGTTCAAATACCTAACTAAAAAAAATTGGTATTAAAATCTTCACCTACCACCAAAGGCACCCTGTGCATCTACACTAATTAGTCTTCATGAGATCTCTTTCGCAACAGTGCCCCAAAAATGTAAACTAATTTTTACTGCAAGCGGCTTAGAGGGAGGCATGAATCTGGACTACGGCACTGAGAAAGACCTGCTATATGTGCCCTGCTGTTAACCAAATGAGGAGGTGATTTGGTGGCTTAAATGAAAGGATTTCAGTGGGTCCACTACACTTGATTTTCAATGTGAAAAAAACCCCAGTGACACACAACTAACAGTCCTGGCATAAAGGAAAGGCTTGGTAGGCACAGATACAGACTTACTCGTGCTAAACGCTGCTGGCAAATAAAAAATATGCTAATTATGGTACAGCTTCTTTTTTTCCCCTCCAGTGTTGCCATTAGGGTAGAAAGAGAAAAATATTTTTGGGGAGAACAACTTGGCAGCTACAGTTTCTAAGTAAAGCCTATTATTGGTACAACAAAAATCAAAACAACCTTTTATTTGTCACTGCAGGAGAAGAAGAAATATGATTCCTGTCTCCTGGCTTTGTAATGTCCTCTTCTTCAGCTGTGCATTTTGCCCAGTTGTGTCTTATCATGTTAGTGAAAGGAGGGTTTCTGCTTCTTTCTTTCTTTCTTTCCTCATCTTTCTTTCTTTCTCTCTCTTTTTTTTTTAACACCTCCCTGTTCTTGACCTGACCTCTTGCTCATGTAACATCTCAGTTTTTAAATGGTCATTCACTATCACCATTTCTTTCGGGAAACACGTTTCTAAGCTTAAGCATACAAGATTATAGCAGATTTCTTAGCTTACTGTGTAGTGTGTTTCCCATGTGATAGCTTCTCCTCAGGAAAGCTATTCTTTCATGCAGCCATAGCACCAGCATTGATCAGTGGAAAAGTTCAAGGCAGCAACTCATCAAGCACAGCTTCAATACCAGATTCCAGACAAGGTCTGCAATAAATAAGACCAGTAACAAAGCATCATATTTCCTCCTTACGCAGAAAACCAACAGTGACACAGTTCTAAATTTCAGAATATAAGGACAATTTCTTCTCGGCATTGGAGCAAGAAGAAAGCTGGAGGTATATTCCCTTTTAATACAAACTAGCTTTAAGTAATCATGAATTTTTAGGATGCTAGTCTTTGAAGTGTGCGAGCACATAATTTTAAATGCACAGGTTCTTACTGAATGAGATTTTTCAGTGCATTCACTGTGTAGTACTTTGCTGTCTGAACGCTGTGATACTGTTGAATATGAGTGTTTAGAATATATTATTTTGACCCCAGTGCTAGTTACTGCTTTTTATAAAATATAATAATGGTTCCAAGATTTCAATGTTAGCTAACAAAAAGAGAACAATCTAGTGCTGTAAGTAGATAGGAAAAAAATTCCAAATAGCTCTGCGATAAAAAAATATACACCCTATGAGGCCCTCACAGATTATTGCTATTGATTTCTTTCCTGGAGACGTGGAAATGTTACCAGATGGGGTGTTAGGCAGTAAGTGTGTGGGTGCAAACGCAGTTTATTGCTTGCTGTCTAGAAATCACTGAAAACCTTCACAATTCTGTTTGGCTGTGTCACATAAAAAGGTAAATTTTTTGCCCTACACCAGTCCTTACAAAAAGCTACATGACATGCTATAGCAATGAGCATACAGTAAATTTGTCTCTAAGGAAAAAAAGATCAACCAGAGAATTAAACACACGCAGATACACACATGCTTCCCAGGGACCATAAAATGCCTTGCACACATTTGAGTATTTGTCCTCATCTTGGTGATATCCTTGCACTACGTTCATTTAAATTTATCTGAAAGACTAAATTGATTTATTTCATGGTTTTTCTCTTTTACTCCTGCCTGGAACATTGGGCTCTGTCCTGTATTTTATGCTCATGGAAGTGCTAATAAGATTTGCTGTAGGTTTCTAAAAGTCAGGTACTGGAGCGGGAGTATAATGCACAACTGTGCCTGACCCCCTCGGGGATGCACCCATTAAAAAAAAAAGGCTGACCTTCTGTCACTTTCTTCCTCCTCCCTTTTAATGATTCCTTCTATATCCTTTTGAGAAGATCTTTACAGCCCTTTGACCCCTGTTAGAACGGGAAGACTTAAACAGCTAAAAGTACCCTCAATATCAGTGGTTGCCAACAGGAGCTCAAGAGGCTTTTTAGGAAATGCCAAAAGACAATAACCTACATTTTCAATGCATTTAGAGACAGGTCCACATTCAATATTGTATAATTCCCCTTTCGTTTGCTTTGGAGCAGCGTGAGCGCACTGAGCCGAGGCCCTGCAGTACAGACATTCCCCCAGCAGCAAAGCTCGTCTTTGGAGGCAAACCCGCTTTTAATGACAAGGCAGCAAATCTGTGCTAATTCTACCCGTTATGCCGCTTGCTATTTAGACTTAAGAAAAACAGATTTGTGTGCCGGAGCAGGATGGAGCGGCTCTGGCTTTCCCCCGGCAGCGATGCCTGCCTCCACCTCTGTGCCTGCCTCTGCAGAAACTCATGCCTTGCTGGTCCTTCACCTTGCAAAATCCGCTGCCACCCTGAGCCCAAGCTCAGCACAGCACAACCAGGTCGTGCCAAGCGGAACTGGCCGTCACCGTCTCTCCCCAAGCACTTCCCCGCTTGTGGGGCACAACCTGGCAGTTTGTACCAAAGCAGATCAGAGCACGCAGCTGGAGAACGGCTTGTTACTGAACTCCAAAACCGGCATGAGCATCTGGTGCGAGGAGGCCTACAAGGAATAGCTGAGCGATATGGAGACGAAACTAAGGGATTGAAGTGCCTTCGCAAACAACTGCTCAAAGAGGCTTGATCAGAGAATGCAAAGGAGCTGTTTCTTCGGGGCTTTCTACAATATTTTAGATTCTTCTCTCCTTCTGTGCAAGAGCTGCCTCTGATCCAAGCTTACTCTGCTCAGACCAAGACAAGCAGAAAGACTCATATGAGTAGTGGAGCTCATTAAATGGCAAGTGCTGAGCTGGGGTGCTCAAAAGTGACTAAGTGGTGCTGGAGGAAAAATCACATTTTTGAAGTTACTTGGACTACTTGCAACTGCATCGTGCCAGCATCAGTGGAAATCTCATATCTGTCATCAAAGAAACATATCATTAATATACCAGTCAAGAAGTGTGAAGTATCTATGACCTTCAAAATTTAGGGAATAGCTTATTGAGGTAACAAATAATTAACAGAAACTGAGGCAAATCCACCCAAGTGCTCCAAATTTCTGTGCATCTGATCTTTGGGGATGCTAACTATACGAGAGGAGCCAGAGCTGTCCTGTTGACCTGATTCATCTCGCTCGCAGTTTGCAAAATGATCCCCAGTATAACCAAGCTCTCAGTCACAGTAGTCCTCTGGGCTGGCAACAGATTCAAGAAAGAAAGTAAAACTTGAGCTAGTCTGAGGAATTTAAGTGAAAGAGAGAGATGTGTATTAAAAAGATGTTTCAGGGAAGACAATTAAACACCTACATGTGGGTTACTTTTGCTACCTCCTGAGACCCTGGTTAATGTTCGCTGCTCGTAGCGCAGCAACTTTGATAACTTTGATAGCTCCTGCAACTTTGATTAACTTTGATAGCTCAAGCAATTTTCTGCTAAGGTGGCTTAAAAGAATTTATCAGGATGCAAGTGTGCCTCCATACTGCAATGGAAAGCACAGCCTCCTTTGCTACCGAGAAGGAAGGTGTTCCCTTAAGCACACAAAGCAATTGTCCATGGTCTATTTGAGCAATTACAGGATGGAGACTGCACTGCCATGGGTGACCTTATTGGGTCATCTGTAGACCAGCAGGCTTGTAAAATTGATGGAACTAGACTTCACGGCAGAGATTTCAAAGACAGTAACAAGGAGAGCCCGATATGAGTGATCCTGAAGCACTACAAAATGAATGGCCATGAATATAATTGGGCAACACCCCACGTAAAGCGTTATCCTCCAAACAATTGTATATATTCTATATACAATTCACTCCAAAGAAGAGGGAGCCTTCCTCTTACATGTTTGCATGACCTAGTGTACGATGCAGTAACAATCAGATAGTTTTGGTGTCACACTGACAAAGGATAAAACTTAGTTTGATATTTTCCATATGAAAAAGCCTATGAATTAAGAGCATGAGCATTATTTCCTTCTGGCTTCAGCAAACTCCATGGTGGCCACACAATAAGAGCAGATGTAGAAGCTATCCTTGTTTACTTTAGAAACATTAGCAAGTGAGATCAGCTATTTCCTCCCTTGTGAATTTGCAAATCTGGCCAAGGGCAGTAATTTTACAATTTCCAATGAAGAGTAGCAGCCCCAAGAAAGGAAAAGGAGAGGTAAAATTTGCCTGCAAGCTTCTTTTTGCAGATGAAAAATGAATCCTAACACAGGTCTGATAAGCCTTGTAGGCCAAAACAAAGCACGGCAGAGACGCCCGGCTCTGGCTTTGTCCTCGCTGCAGTCCTGGTGTCCCTTGGGGACCAATTGTGCGGCGCGCAGAGTCCTTTTGCCTGGTGGCCTGTCATGGAGTTTGTGCGACTATAATTCACAGCTGCCATTTCAGAAGCACTTACTTTGTTTAGCAGTTTTAATTTTTTTATGCACACGTAACCCTCCATATAAAAGCCCGGCTCTCCTTTTCAAGAGGCCTAGAGTGCCCAGGCATGTCATCACTTTTCACGCATTAGCTTCAGAGGCCTTCAGAAGCAGAAGCGTGTTTATTTATGGATTAGCTTGACAGAGCGCTCCCTACCAGTGCTCTGGATTCAACTCCACTGAACTCAATGCACTTACACCGAGGTCCTGATCCTGCCGAGCAGGGGGAACCCACTCCAATGCTGTTCTTGGTCCAGATGTTAAGGCTACAAATGTGCTTAAAGTGTGTGGCAACTGGAGCCCCAACCTCTAAATATCCCATGAAAATAAATGTCCTATGACCCCCACCAGCTCCTGAAGCTGTAAATCTTTTAAGTTTATCATGAAATATTAAGTAAGACAAGCCAAAAGTACACTCAAGAGAGAATCTGACACTGTAGTCAGATCTTCCAGCCAGTAATCTTCAAGGATGTACATAAGTATTTAGAAATTAGTACTATTATAGGCTAGGCTATAACTGGGCTTATTATAAAGCACTAATACTAGGAAAAGGCAAAAATATTGTCAATTTAGGACAATATTTAAAATCAACTGACAAACAGCCACCAAACTTCAGATTTTTACAAAGTTCCTTAAATCTTGTTTTTCAAATAGAATGGTCTTCACATCAGCAAAAATACAGGAGAAATCTTGTAATAGCAGCTGCTATTAATGAAATCCATCCTTCGAAGGAGTGATTTTAGAATTCTGCAATGGCCAATGAAAATTACATGCAAACATTATGGTCATTTGTTATCATTATAAATTGTGATAATGTCATGGCTGACTTACAAAGATGATGACCTGAAAGGCCATGACATTATGACATTACATTTTATCAATAATGAAAAATTGCTTCTTTTGCATGGCTGTACCAGAGGTGAGCCAGGACCCCAGAAGGCTGCTAGTTTGTGCAGACTGGTCTTAATGTTGGAGAGGAAAACAAACTGATAAAGAAGCATTTGGGGAAAACAAACAAACTAGCTATGGCAAGGCTAGAGACAGGAGAATATATTTAGCTAGCGGTATTTAGTTTGCATTTCTGAAGGCCTGGAGGCTGTATGTCCTGAAGGTAGCACAGGGGAGATTCGCCAATGCAAGGAGCTTGCAATAGGTTCCTTCTAGTACTTAGGTGGCACACGGAAGGCCTTGGGGACCAATGAAGCCCTTAATAAAGGACTTTATTGTTTCCAATGGCGTTAACTGACACTTCTGATTTGGTGGTTTTCCAATCCGGTCTCTCTCCCTGGCCGAGAGGGCCCCTCGGCAGAGAGCCTCAGACGCTTGGGCTTCGCTTGCACCTTGGTGACACAGAGCAGCTCTGCCGGGGGAAGCGTGGGATGAGCAGACGGTTACAGGGGAAATCATTTCTAGCAAAAAAGGCTCAGTTATTGCAACGGGTACAAGCGCTGTAATTCCACGACAGCTCCAACAACCGAAAAGCTGAGTCCTGCAGGACATGCAGTTCTGGTGCGTATGAGACGCACTGACCTCCGAGCAGAAACCGCAGCTCTCGGACACCGCTGCCCTGGGCGTATTTACACCCGCGCGAGCCTGCTAAGCCGCACCCCAGCATCATCTGCGCCGCGGCGCAGGAGCGGGGGCCCCCGAGGGAGGCCAGCGGGCACGGCCACCTCCCGGGGCACCGCAGCCGGAGACCTCGCGCTCGCCGCCTGTGCCCGGCAGTCGGGGTTCACGGGGCCCCGGGCTCCTCGCGCCCCGCGGCCGCCGCGGCAGGGCTGCTCGGCCCCACGCGCTGCCCGGATCACGCTTACCGACACGGCCCGCCGCTCCGCTCAGCTGCTGCAGGGCTCCTGCGAGGGGAGAACACGTTCTCGCTGTAACTGTTTTGAAAACGTTACCTGAAAGCTGCTGCGTATTAGTAGGAGGTTTATAGTGAATATGGAAAAAATGTCCGTAGGGATTCTCTTGTATGCTACAACGTGAAGACCAAGAAAGCCAAGCTGATCGTTCGAGTCGCTGGTTTGCCAAGGCTGCGAAGTTTACAAGCAGGCTGATGCAGTGATGGCTTCTCACTAAATCATACACACTGTGCTTTTTCTTTCTTTTTTTTTTTTTTTTATCGAGCTTGAAAAATATCATTTAAAGCAGGAGTTGGAGGCACAATGGTACCTCATCCATTCTTCTCAACTGCACTTACTCTCTCCAATGGCAATAGAGGCAAACGCTGCCCTACACATATATACTACAGGAAGAAATTCCTAAAATAAAAACTAGAAGAAATTTAGGTCTTCAGATTTTGGGTGTAAAATAGATTATATTTTGGCTTTTATGCAGATTTTTCATGGCAGGAACATAAACTATCCTATGTATGTGTGATGCCAGTTCTTCACAGTATGTGATTTTATACGTTTTCTCAATTCTGCCATTTCAATCAGTGTGGAAATTAAAACAGTAGCACCTTATACCTGAAAAATATCACAGAAACTGCCTGAACTCCAGTGGAAATAAATGCCTCCGCAGCAGTACAGCACAGCAGCTTTTCCGCACGCGCTGTAGGAGCAGAGAGAAAGGCTTGACCAGTTTTCACCTAACAGGTTCACTTTTTGTGTGCATATGGGCTTCTGCTGGTGGTATGAAATCCCAGGGCATCTGCCAAGACGTATTGCTTAATGTTCTCTGCTTTTCAAAGGTTCAGTAAGCAAAAGGGGTTATCCTGAGCAAGCCGCTATGACCATGACAGGAGCAAAACACCTCTGTGTATAAATTTGAAACCTTTAACCTCCTAACTGTCAAATTTCAATATTTCTGGTCACAGTGTTAAATGCACCCTAGCACTTTTATTGAAAGAGTTTTCAGTGTATCCGGATGGAAAAATCAAAGTTTGCTTTTATATTTACACACTGTTAGTAAGTTGTTAAAAGAAGAATAAAACAAGGTGACTGCCAGCAATATTTTGTATTAGTGTAAGCTTTACAGCTTCAGCATAATAAAACAGGATCCCTGTTTTCCTTGTAAGTTATGATGTACATTCTAAATGACTTGGTGTTATTGCTGCTCTAATATACGCTTCATCTTACTAATGATAAACAGACTGTACTGCATCTAGGCTAGGGTTCAAATTGGAAAGAAAGGAAGACAGGCAAAGACTGGATAAAATGTCACCTTAAAAAGAAAAACCCTTCGAGCCAAAGTCCAGTTTCTATGTCCTTCAGGTATCAGTGCTTATCTTAAATATTTGTTTTTAATTCATATTTTTTGTATTTGCATGTAAAAATGAGGCTACTGTCACTGATAGAGACAGTGTTTTTACATTGCTCTGTGTAGAAATACCACTACGTTTTGGCGTCGTTTCCTGCTTTGTCCAATTTTGTGCATGCATCCTCTACCGCTCCATCATAAAGACCTTTATGACAGCAGATGGGTGAGAGAAATAATGGCCTCAGAAAGCCATTTTCCTTTCAAACAGTAAGTAAATATTATCGGAGATGTGTGTGTGACAATGATTGAGAAACTCGAGGGCGCGCGCGCCTTCCCGCGGAGCTGCTCGGCTCCCGCGCGGCTCAGCGCCGGCGCAGCCAGGACCTGCTGCAGGGAGGGTCAGGGCCGCGTTCGGGGAGCTCTGCTGGCTCCCGTGCGAGGCCAAAAGCCTCCTCAAGGTCCTGGAGCCAAGGAGGAGGCAGGATTTAACATGTTAAGCCCTGCTGCCACAAGGAGAAGTTTTGTGAGGGCCAGGAGGAAATTATAACCCGATTCCTATCTGCCATGATCTGATTTTACACCAGAGCGGCTCTGTTGGCTTGAATTAAGTTAGTTTGGTTTATGTGGAGCAGATGCAACCTGAATAAGGCTTTAAGCACCTATTTCTTCCATAGAGGTGTCTCTATCCATGGTGCACAGCGATATCCTGGAAGTTTTCCCCATCACGGGGTGACAGAGCTGGGCTTGTGGCAGAAGGGGGGAGCGGAGCAGGGACTCGCTGCTCACCAGCCCCGCTCCGTCAGCGTTAAAGTGGCAGCTTTTTGGAGGTGCACGCTCTCTCGTGTTGCCAGCACATGCACTTTGTGGGCACGTGATCCAAAGGGAGCCCTGAGCTCCATCGTGGTGAGCCAAGCTTCCCACACAGCGCAGCACACATGTATCAATTTGCAAAATTTGGCAATTGCACCCACATTTCATGTGACATTACCGGGCAACAGCTCAGGTAGTGGTGGCATGTCCTGTTTTGCTGCTCGCCTGTCCCTGATGGTGCCCAGTTTTGCTAGGAAATACTTGTAGTCTTACTGGATTTCACACAGCTCAAAATGTCAACTCAATCTGAAACCCAAGAATTCTGCCATTCTGTTCATATTAAAAGAAAGGATGGTGAGATCAGCTGTCAATGTCATCAAATACAGAGAATTCTCCTGCTGGAAAGATAAAACGCAAAGAAATGGTGGGATCGGGACACTTGGTGTAGTAGGGACACTCAGTCCTAACAGTCCTTTGAAACATCTCATTAAGAAAAAATTCAGAGGAAATTTAGGAACCTGCTTAAAGCATTTCTGGATTTATCTGAAATATTGTCAGTTTTTCTGATAAGGAGGAGGAAGCAGAGCAGAGCAGAAAATGTTTGGGTTTGGCAAAATTTCTAAATGTAGCATGACAGTGAAAAATAAACTTCATAAACTGTTAGCCAGAGTGTATCTCTTTAGACGTAGGTTGTAATGAAATTCAGGTGAGTCAGTCCTAAGAAAGGCTTTGTAACAGCAGTGCGCCTGCTGACTGCCAGCAGCGTTGTAAGCAGGTATGAGAGTTTCTTTGGCAGAGAAGTGTACGCCGTTGAAGAAAGCCCTGGCTGGGAGATAGAAAACTCAAAATCTGCTCTGGGCTCTGCCAGAATTCACCAGGCGATTTTGGAAAGGCTGCTTGAGCTCTGGGCACTTTCAGTAAACCAGAGACAGGTGGGTCTACACCACCAGATCAAAGGAAAAGTTGTAGAGCTTTGCAACACCTAACATTACACTTCTCTAGAGATGTGACTGCTTCTAGTGCTGCTGTTGTTTTCAAAACATACAATAATCTCAATTTGGTCAATTAAAAATCAAATACTATAATTTTAACTATGAAATCAATAGTCATGAAAATGGCCTGGCTCGTTGCAGCTCTCTTGCAGAGTTTTCAGATAGATGATGATAACTCTGGAACACTGAAACTGCAGTGGATCAAGTATTAATTATAAAAAAGATGCTGAACAATTTTTGTGAAAATTGCTCGTTTATGACTATGAATTACATTCCTTGTCTGCAAGAGTATAGACAGATCCTTGTCTACTTCTGAAACTTTTCCTTAACTCCAGAACATACTCAGTTTCAGCTCAAATGCTTGCTTGCTCGGTGTCATCTGCTATGTTGTGGCTAAAATCCTCATTGTGCAGCGGAAGGGAAGGGACAGCACCCCGTTTGGGCCGTGTAACCAGCACACCCACAGCATAAGCCAAACCCTGCACCACTGGGTGTTGGGTCAAAGCCACGAACAGTGAACGAACACCAGGACAAGCTGTGTCTAAAATATGTATATGTAAAAAATTATGGGAATATTTAGGAATAACCATTGACATTCTGTATATTTACAAAAATCTTAGTTGGTCCACAGTTTCTGCAGCAAAGAAAGGCCTGCCTTTATTATAAGTTTTATACCGTGAAACCATCTGAGCTTTGGATGGGGAGGAGCGCCTGCCTTTGCAGCTGCCCCCAGTCGCCTGGCGCTCCTCCAGCATCCCCCAAATCGCTGGCGCTGGGCTCATTTGTGCCACTTCTATTCAATTGTTGTCCGTGTGATTCAATTTGCCATTTAGAGCCATTACTGTGTGTCATGAACTTTCTTAATCTGAAATGTGAGAATCTTTTCTTAAATACGGGGCTGCTGAGAGGGAGGCGTCGCGGGGGCAGGTCCCGCAGGACCCAGCCAGGGGAAGGAGCCGAGAGGCCCCACGAGCTCTCCTGGCCTTGCTTCTACCTCCTGCACGAGAAGGGGCACCACGGATGGGGAGAGCACCTGGGGACATCCGCTAAGGAGCTTCCCAGGTGCTGAAAGGGGCAATAGCCCTGCAAGTGGCACACATACAGGGAGCTTGTGTGGCACCTAGGAGGGACCCACAGAGTGTGTGTGCGGTTTTCCATACAAGGATGAGCAAAAGGCATGGTTATCACCAGCTAACACATTCTGACTTGGAGCTGACACGTGGAAAAATTAAGATTATTATTTCACTCCTTAGGCGATCTGTTTCCCTGCTCTATAGTAATATTAGCAACAACCAACAAGAAAAACATATCTGCAGAGGAAATTTCCAGGGTTGATTAATACTGTTTGTCAGTTCAGCCGGGCAGAATATGGCTCGGTGGCGGGGAGTCTCTAAGCAGAGTCCTCCAGGCTAGGCCGAAGGTGCTGTAAACAGCCATGAAAGTTTAATGACATTCAAATATCTGAATGACTCCTCAAATGCTGTAGTGGTTCGGAATTGTCCTGTACAGCTTTTGTAAAGAATTCACAGGGTTAATGGCTAAAGAATGGAGTTCTGGTAATCAATATAGTCCTCTGGCTCTATTGATTGGAATCGCCTGCTTATTTTGCAGCTAAGATTTTTTAGCCCATTCAGAACAAAGACACCCTAGGGGACCATTAAGTAAATAGGCATTTAAGACTTTTTCGTTACTAAGAAAGTAGTTAATTATTATTAGTGCTTAAAAGTCTCAATTTAGACAGAACATCTCACTGAACATCATAATTTCGCTAGGTTTCCGTATGTTTTATGTAGATGGATGTGTATTGGCAACAGTTCAGAAGCGCGCACCTATCGGGCTGGGCAAGTGCTGAAGAACGGTGAGCACCCAGGATGGGCTGAAGGCACAGAGCGGCTTTGTGGGGACCTTTACACTCCCGAGGATCAGGCATCTCAGACAGGCTCAATATTTGTTGGGTGACGACTGCTAAACAACACAAATATACCAAGGAATCCTCATTGATCTTTTACTGAGAGATGACATTCAAAGAGGTTGAGGAAGATGAGCTCTTCAGAAGTGAGTTGGGCTCTATACACAGAATGTCCTTCCCTAAAGAAAGTACTTCACAGAACAAACAGCTTGCTATTTTGCTATAAAGGTAAAGACTTTTTCTTCAGCTGTTGCTGTTTTTGCAGGCCAAGTTTGCAGTGGAGCATCTGATCAGCCAAAGCAGATGCCAGTACAGAGGACTCTGGAATAGGGCAAGAGATGACCAGGACACCCCTTGGCTGAAAGGTGGGATGCCCACGGTCTCTGAAGGAGTCGAGAGCTCAAATACTTGAGCTTTAGCAGATTTCATAGGATGGGGGGGATCTCAAAAATCCAATCCACAATCACAAAACATTAGAAGAGAATACAAACTATGCAGGCAAACACGTCCCACCGAAGCACTGCTGTGAGCAGGGCTCTCCAGTGGGAGTGAATATCTGTTGCAAGCTCAGTCGTGCTCATCAGGCCAGGGCAGGCACCAGGCACCACTGTCCTCGCTTCAGAGCTTGAATCATTATCACTGACCTTCTCTTTACCACCACATGAGTTTTAAAATTTTGGGGAGGCTTGCTTTGATTTAGTCCAAGAGCTACTCCTTGCTGAGCAGAGGACGCTGTGCAGAACAACTCTCTCTACTGCTGAGTACAACTGAGCTACTTAATAGTTTGAGGCCACTCTTGTTTGTCTGCTATTTGCTTGTGCAACCACTTTTGCTTGCTACAGTTAAAACCACGAGTCCAGTGACGCAGAGAAAAGTGCTCCACATGGGACTAGGTAGCTGATCTTTTCCATCCACCTTAAAAATTAATTATTATAGCTGCTTGCTAGTATGGGCATTTGATAAAAACACAGAGATCATGCACCAGTCAACAAGCGCTTATTCACCAGCCGAGACATTAAGAAAACATCACATTTCATATATGATTGAATTAACAGCTTTTCCCCCCCGACAATGATTTCCTGCATACTTAGGCTATTATATATGATTTTGTAGTATGTTGAAGTATTCATCACGCTCGCATTCCTTGACACTAATCCTGTTTGTGGATTCTCCTCGCTTTCCCCTTCCCAGGATTTAAAGTGGAGACTCAGGAAGATGATAGCTTGTGCAGAGCAACAGCTTTAGCATAGCTTGGTACAACTGGCTCAATTTGAGCCTTAAGTGATGCTGCAAAGCCGTAAAGTGCTAGATAGAGGCGCAAGGCGAGCCGCATTCCTGGTTTACACACGTCTTCGTTTCACCCCTACATTACGCCACAGTACCCACAGCCCCTTCAAATAAAGTGCCACTCTCTGTCCTCGCTGGGCTCTTTACTCACATATGGAAACCTCCAGTCCTAGTTTGGTTGACCCCCCAAGGAGAGTTTAATGGAAATATTGTCCAAATACAAGTCCTGAATCTGAATTTAAATCCGAACCTAAATGTCCCTCAGCCAGAAATCCTGGCAAGCTATTTCTGAAGGGTTCAACACAGCTACATAACATCTGGAGCCCCTCATTTTGGTTGCTGCTGTGGTGCCCGCTTTATCTGCATCATAGATATGAGCAAGCAAAGGACTAAAGGACTAAAGCTAAGGAAAGGATTTTCCTAAAAGGGTAAGGATACGATGACTGTATAAAGGGACACCATGGCTGCTGTAAGAATCCTGAACGTCACTGTAGGAAACATCCTTGCAGGCCACCAGGCAGATCTAAGTTTTCCATGATTTGAACCAGTTTGTGGCTGATTTCTCATCGAGCTCTCATGGCTATAGATTTACATATAACTGAATGCTGCTAGGTTAGTGCGAGACAAAGTGGGGAGAAAGCGGAGATAAAGGTTTTCTCGGGCATTTCAGAACCTGAGGGGAGAATCACACTGTGGAGGCAAACAGGAGGGAGCCAGCTCTGGTCCTGCTTCCATGGTGCAGTATTTGTCTTAAAAATTACAAAAGGAGGTGCATAACAGCAACAAAACACCAAAACCATTTCCAGTGAATCATGCAGATTCTGTCACTGTAACCTTTTGAGAATTGTTGTAGGGAAAATTCTTGCTCCAATCTGGGAGGGAGGGGAGGGTTTTAAAATCTGAAAAATTTTCCATTTTAACATATTTAGTTTCTTAACAGTCTTTTGATAAAAAAAAAAGTGCTTAAAAGCATTTCAGGGTAAATAAAACATTGAATTTGATCCCAAATAGTTTTAATTTTTTTTGAATGATTGGTAAATAAGAATAATTTGATTCACTATGCAGCATGAAGAGCTGTTGTGCATCACTGGGAGTGTGACGCTGGGAAATAGCTGTAAATGGTACACATTGATATTGAATATGTAGTGGTTAAGAAAGAGGAAGAAGGAAGGTCCAAAGCTAGAAAATTAATGCAATATTGCCTAAGGCCTATATTCAAATACATTTATTTTTTCAATTTGTAGTTTTAACTTGGTTGAATCCATTTATTATTTTCATTTATAAATACTTCACTCTTTCCATCCTCGGGTGCCTTTTCTCTGTCATTCTTTTTTTATTAAGATCTCCCTAAAACGTGTGCGAGCTGCCTGCTGTGTGGACTCAGTGGCCGTTTTGGCTTGCCAGGGGAAGGGACATTTAGCCGGGACTCCCGCTCAGGTGGTTTTTACCTCTGTGGTGCCTCGGGGGGAAGTGTGCTGGGTCCTGCGAGGGTAAGGAGACAAGGATCCACCACTCAGACTTTGTGTACCATTTGCATGTTTTTTCAAGGAAGAAAATATTGACCTGCCTGAAGCCTAGCTGGGTTAAAATTCTGATGGCTGCATACTCCAGGGCGTTATCACGAGTCATGATAAAACGGGGGGGGGGGGGGGGGGGGGAACGACAAAAAACCCTCAGAAGGTGGGAAAACCTTTAACACATGGTTGGGTCTTCTGTTTTCCATGATGACAGGTCCTGGTTACTAAGCTGGCTCTGTGTTTTGGGGAACTACATTTCTGTACAAATTTGTAAAGTGCTCCCTATGCTGAAGCCAGGTGTCAGTGCAGCAAGCTGGGCAGACCGGGGCTGTGCCCGACCTCAGACAGCCAGCGGTGAGACATTGCCGTATGGGACAACTGCTTCCCATACAGCCATGAAAATGAGGGCTATCTTAATTTTTGCAAATGAAAATGTTCTTTGACTTCTAAGGACCAGAGTTCTCCTGCAGGCCCTACCAGAGCCTCCCTGGGTGAGCGCAGTCTGTCCCCAGGCTCCTTTTCACCCTCATTTCGCCTCCATGCAACAGGGATGATGACACTCACCCACCCGAAAAAGTCCTTCAGCATCTCCAAATGAAAAGCAGAAATACTTGTTATTAAGACGTAGCTGATAAAAGCTGATGGATTCTTTTATTTCTTTTTCCTTTTTTTTTTATGAGAAATATCTTTCCCTACTAACTATGCAAAATATATCCATATGGTTTGGTTATTTACCATGGTTTATGTGAATTATACAGCAGTCACCTTATATCTCAGTATTCAGAGTAATGCAACATACTTACTAGAAATCCACCTAAGCAATTACTTTGCTGATCTATTGCCAGATTCCTTTCATATCAGCAGTAGCAGCAGCAGCTTGCAAAATCTAACAAATAACATTTTACATAGGCTTGCAGTCTATATTCAATTTTATCTGATTATTTTTAGCACAGTGATTTGAGAATCCAAATTACAGCTAAGAAAATGGAAAATTCATTTTCCAACAATGCCTTAAGCTTCACTAGCATTTTAGAGTAGAGCATTTCTGTGATGGCCTTTGATTCAATCCAGGCTGAACGAAAGACATTTCATCACCACAGAATGCATTTCTTTATTTGCCTTGGATCTATGATTCTGTCAGTATTGAGAGAAAAGAAAAATCAATGCTGCACTATAAACCTCGGGCAGCCCCTGGCCAACGTGGTCAGCATGGTGTGAGCAAAGGAAATGGCAGGGGAAAAAAATTGACCGCTCAGCAATAGTGTGGCACAGTAACGGACAAAGCTCTGGGCTAATAACAGCTTGCAATTACACATGGAAAGCCAGAGCTTGTAGGGCATTCAGTACGAAGGGGATGTAATACAATTTATTGAACCACCGGTTAGAGTTCTGCAGCTTCTCAATAAAAAAAAAGAGCTGTGGACCTGCACTGCTTAAAAGACAGACTTATATGGTGCCAGCAGGGGAAGGAGACTTGAAGAAAGCAGAGAGCCCTTCCTTTTTACTCCTGGAGAGCGAGCGAGCGAGCGGGAGAACGCAGCCCACCTGTGCTCTCTAAAAACACCCCAGCCGCAGCCGCGGCCGCAGGGGCAGCCCGCGCCGCGGGGGTGACGTACCCCAGAGGAGACTCAGGCCCACGGATATTTTGGCTTTGGCCAAAATTTCACGTCAGCCCTTGCCGTAATTAAGTGCTTGTACGCGACGCGGCCCAGGAGGCAGCGCCTTTGCAGGAATCCCCCGGCGCGGGGGCCAGGCTGCGGCGGGGACGCGGCTCCGTCCCCGAGGACGCGCGGCCGGGGGCGGGCGGCGAGCGCGGCCCGTTCCCAGCGTCGCCTGCGCAGAGCCATTAGCCGCCTCAGCCCTCCGCTCCTGCACGCTGGAGCAAATTAATCTAACGGGAACAGCTGACCTGCGAGCGCAGCCTGCCTCGCAGCACAGGCAGTGTGGAGCGCGGGCAGGCAGGGAGCCTGCGCTCCCCGTGCCGCCGCGTCCCGGCCTGGCCCCCAGCACCCCAGCATCCCCGCCGGGCCCGCCGCATCCCCACGTCCCGGCCGGGCCCGCAGAGCCCCCGCGTCCCGGCCTGGCCCGCAGAGCCCCCGCGTCCCGGCCTGGCCCGCTGCGCCCCCGCGTCCCGGCCTGGCCCGCAGCGCCCCCGCGTCCCGGCCGGGCCCGCTGCGACCCCGCGTCCCGGCCTGGCCCGCAGCGACCCCGCGTCCCGGCCTGGCCCGCCGCGCCCCCGCGTCCCGGCCTGGCCCGCTGCGCCCCCGCGTCCCGGCCTGGCCCGCAGAGCCCCCGCGTCCCGGCCGGGCCCGCAGCGCCCCCGCGTCCCGGCCTGGCCCGCAGAGCCCCCGCGTCCCGGCCGGGCCCGCTGCGCCCCCGCGTCCCGGCCTGGCCCGCAGCGCCCCCGCGTCCCGGCCGGGCCCGCTGCGACCCCGCGTCCCGGCCTGGCCCGCAGAGCCCCCGCGTCCCGGCCTGGCCCGCAGCGCCCCCGCGTCCCGGCCGGGCCCGCAGCGCCCCCGCGTCCCGGCCGGGCCCGCAGAGCCCCCGCGTCCCGGCCGGGCCCGCAGCGCCCCCGCGTCCCGGCCGGGCCCGCAGAGCCCCCGGGTCCCGGCCGGGCCCGCAGAGCCCCCGCGTCCCGGCCGGGCCCGCAGCGCCCCCGCGTCCCGGCCGGGCCCGCAGCGCCCCCGCGTCCCGGCCGGGCCCGCAGAGCCCCCGCGTCCCGGCCGGGCCCGCAGCGCCCCTGCGTCCCGGCCGGGCCCGCAGAGCCCCCGCGTCCCGGCCTGGCCCGCAGCGCCCCCGCGTCCCGGCCGGGCCCGCAGCGCCCCCGCGTCCCGGCCGGGCCCGCAGAGCCCCCGCGTCCCGGCCGGGCCCGCAGCGCCCCCGCGTCCCGGCCTGGCCCGCTGTGCCCCCGCGTCCCGGCCGGGCCCGCAGAGCCCCCGCGTCCCGGCCGGGCCCGCAGCGCCCCCGCGTCCCGGCTGGGCCCGCAGAGCCCCCGCGTCCCGGCCTGGCCCGCAGAGCCCCCGCGTCCCGGCCGGGCCCGCAGCGCCCCCGCGTCCCGGCCGGGCCCGCAGAGCCCCCGCGTCCCGGCCGGGCCCGCTGCGCCCCCCGCGTCCCGGCCGGGCCCGCTGCGCCCCCGCGTCCCGGCCGGGCCCGCAGCGCCCCCGCGTCCCGGCCGGGCCCGCAGAGCCCCCGCGTCCCGGCCGGGCCCGCTGCGCCCCCGCGTCCCGGCCGGGCCCGCAGAGCCCCCGCGTCCCGGCCTGGCCCGCAGCGCCCCCGCGTCCCGGCCGGGCCCGCTGCGCCCCCGCGTCCCGGCCAGGCCCGCTGCGCCCCCGCGTCCCGGCCGGGCCCGCTGCGCCCCCGCGTCCCGGCCGGGCCCGCAGAGCCCCCGCGTCCCGGCCGGGCCCGCCACGCGCCCACAGCTGCTGTCCTGGCGGCGCAAGCCACGCCGCAGCTGCCGTTCTTCTCACATTAATCTATAGGAATCAATGGACATTTCATTAGAGTAATCAAGTGTGGATGCATCCCGCATGTATATGCCGCGCCGCCCTCTCCCCCCCAGCCACTCGCACAGGCTAATTGGTCCTGCAGCAAGGACTACGTGGATATTTTTCCCTGCAGATGAGTGTCAAGAGCAGTTTTTTACTGCTGGTTGAGATACCTATCAATACCGGGGAGGTGCACGAGCCGCCGCCGTCAGGGCTGCGTCGCTGACGGTAGCTCACCACGCACCCGCTGCTCTGATGCACCCTGTGCCCTCCTTTACACCTTCATCCCTTGTCTGTGATTGCCTTCATTGAAAAATTAACCCCTGGTATCTTCCCTTTCAAAAATTACCCCTGGAGTTAATATTTTTTTTCTCCTTCTGCAATACACTGAGGGAAGTTCCTTCGTGTTGGCGTTTTGCCAATATGCACACACTGCCTGCTCCTTTCCCAAGCACATCTCTCTGTCTTGTTTACCTGCTTTATCTTAATATTTCCCGCAGCATTTTGTTGTCCGTAGACGTATCGGCGTACGATGACCCCTCGCGAAAGGAGCTGGAAGCAGCCAGGCCCTCCGCACCGCTCGCTGCCCGGGCCGGGGGCGCTGCCCGTCGCCCCTGCCCGCAGCCGGGCTCCCCGGCGCTCCGCTCCACGCTGTACGAGAGGCTGCGGGCGGCTGCGCGGCGTGGGAGCAGCCCGGGGCCGGCGGCACGCAGAGCTCGTGGCGCCTCCAAGGAGCCCCGCTAGGGAAATGCAGGGGAGACTACACCTTCCTGGTCTGCTTTTAAACCCCCTCATGTCAGTCACATGAATTTACCCCAGGCGAAACTGTGGCCCCGTTGGCTGACATTTTCACTGATGGTACGTTTTTGCAATAAGTTTGGATATATTGCAGGGATCTGAAACTCCTTCCAGTTTCCCAACTTTTCCACATGGCAACCAATTTTCAGTTTTGTTTAAGGAATACAGTATTTTCTTTTAAGCCAAAGCCTGCTTTTCGCTTATGGTCAAATTCATGAAACTGCAATGAAGAAAAATGAACCTGCTGAAGGGGCTTGACCCCAAGTGCTGGAGAACAGGTCTTTCAAGGCTAACGAGAGAGTTTGCATTTGCTTTTGCTGCCCGGACTCTTTCCTGAGGGCACGCTGCATAATGCAAACTGAACTACATGGCGAGTTGGGTGCAGGGGATGAAAACAGGACCGTTTGGCCGTGTTACAAAGAGACGTGCTCCTCTCCCCTTCCCCCCTCCCTGCTTTTTTCACTGTAAGCGAAAATGAAACTTGTGCTTTTCAGAGGAAATGGCTGCTAAAGGTGAGAGGGTAAATCTTCCTTGCTGCAAGCATACGTTTTTGCAAGCTGAATCTCAACCATGTGGCTAGCAGCACTCAAGCTGAAATAACCGTGGAGAGAGAAGTGGGGAAATAGAGGGCAGGAGCATAAAAATAACATCTCCAAACTGATTCATCTGGCCCTTCCCCCTTCATGTGGGATCTGGCCACCTTCTTCCTCCTATTCCACGCTCCACATTAGAAAGAAGAGGGTGATTCAGAGATGGAGGGCATGACATTGCGACAAGGCAAGGCAGTCAGTTAGCTGCTGGAGGGGATGAAGATGCGGTGAAGATGCTGCTAAGAGTGCAGAAGGCTCCTCAAAGGATGGGGAAGGGGCAGGCAGGCTGGTAGGTACTGGTTGTTGGTTGGAGGTTGATGCTCCAAATCACCAGTTGGGCTGGAAGCAGAGCACACATCCAGCCAGGGAGTGTTCAAGCCCCGCAGCCCTGCGCAGAGCAGCAACGTGCAGAGGCGCAGGAGCTGCTCGTGCTGCTCCTGTGCTGGGGGAACACATCATCTGGCACCTGGGCTGCTCCTGCTGAAGCATGGTGAAACGATATCTGCATGGTCCTGAAAGCAGTTTCTCTGACATTTATTTGCATTTTTTTTAGTGTGAAGCTCCTAGGAAATAGATGAGCCTAAGTAAACAGCGAACACGCATTAGTGTTCATGTAGAATTGGGTATACTCCTGGAAATCGCAGGCTGTAGTATTAAATACAAAGTAGGACGATGGGAGTCCAACCAAAACGGCCCCTCCTGGCTGCAGGCTGTTTGCAGAATACGGGCACAGGCAGGACTGAGCGTATTAACGCAGTGCATACATTGAGAGCAATCCCGCACAGAGCTATACCCTTGAAACTACAACCACTGAGCTTTAAATGAGGGCAGCTGTTAAAAGACAGCAAGTCAGGCTTTGCGGAGGAGTCTATGCTTTCTGCTTGCTCCTCCTCTCCCATCGTGGGCGCCGGCCGGGCTTTGGGCCGGGCAGGGGGCCGCCGGGCAGCGGCTGCGGGCAGGCTGGGCAGGGGGCCGGGCAGCGGGCGCTCGCAGCCCCGGGACGGCCCTCGCTGCGTCGCGTTCCTCCTGCCCAGGAAGGACTGTTCCAAAGTCCTCTAAGAGTGCTAAAATGTCCCCCGTCCAGGAAGCTGTTTCCATGCTTGTCCTGCAAGGCAGCTCTTCAAACACGTTTCGTTTCTGAGGTACATCCTAAACTCACAACAGAAATGAAGAAACTAGAGCTTTTTCTTTTCCCTTTTTTTTTTTTTTCCTTTTTTTGAGGTTGGATTTCCTGTTATCTGAGCAAGCTGATGCGCGGCGTGGGCCCAGCTCCAGCTTTCACTGGTGCCCCGCTGCGCCCTGCTCAGCCGAGCTGCTCCGCCACGCCAGCCGCTGCCGGTGGGCATCGGCCTCCCCGCACGCGCAGCAGCCTTCCTCCTCTTCGCCGCGTGGGCAGCGACACCGCCACGCGCTCGTAGGATTTTAACACGTGCTTTTAATTCACTCTGTGAATTTACAGAGAACTTCACTCCTCAGCTGCCTCAGGTGTGATTTCAAGGATTCCTCCGAAAGGGTCTGCACTGGCTTTAACTTTTCCGTGAGACGCAAAGGAAAAATCTGCCAGTTTCATTTTGCCATAGAAATACTGCAAAATTCAAATCCAGCTGACCTCTTGAAGCCAGGTAATTTCTGTTAAGTCCAGAAACATGGCTTTATCATTTGTCCATATTAAACGCAAAGTTGTCAATATCTGACTTTCTCAACGGCAGCTCTCACCTCTGGGTAACCTCCTGAATTTCACCTCTTAAAATAAACGTGTCTCCCAGAGAAATCTTCCCCGGAGGGGGCGAGCGCCGGGCCGCGCAGCCGGGGCCGAGGCGACGGCCCGTGCTCGGGGGCTGTGCCGCACGGGCGGCCGCGCCGGGCACAGCGGGCCCTGCTTTGCCGAGCCGGCAGCTGGGGTTCTCCAGGGCTGCAGGAAGGGATTTGTTGGCTCACTTGGCCTACCTGAAGGGAACGTTAAGATGAACCCAAATGTTTGTGGGCACATATCCTAAAGGGTCAAAAATATGATCCTTTACCGTGACAAACGAACGTACTGTGGGCCCTTTCCTGACACCACAAATTCCCTCTCCTCTTAGAGAAACGTAGCCTGAACGCAAGTTGCTTACATTCAGCCTACGGCATAAAAATCGTCGGGAGGAAAGGAAGCCTTTTCCACTGAAAGGTGACCAAACCAGCAGTCAAAAGGCACAGAAACACGGTGCAGCCTTTTGCACTGTCCAGTTAGTGGAGCCCAAACATGAAAACGGAGCTGAGATAGGTTTTGGGCATGCTGATATTTCCTGTACTCGGAGCCTGTACAGCATGCGGGATGCGGAGATCCCGACTTGTCCCTGTGCCTTCTAGCTCTGATAAGAGGCAACAAACAGACGCGTGAAATGCTGATCTCGGCTGTGGATCTTTTGAACCCTTGCTTAGGTAGGAAGCCTCAAACGTGGCACACTGCACTGTGCCCCGGCTACTCTGGTGGAAGACCTGGGCATTCCTGTGACTCCGAAACCTGTGTGATTTAGCTGAGACCCCACCTAGCCAAATCTCCACCTTCTTTTGCACTGCAGGTTTGAGCTTCCCCCGTCCCTTTCTCTAAATCGAACAGAGCTACTAAGAAGGCACCATGCAGCCAGCAGCTGGGACTGAGACTCCCCGAGACTTCTTACTTTTCTCTACTATTTCTGGGCATTTAGACCCAACAGTTTCTTTTTCAAACACAGGCTGCTATGGCGCTGGTTAAGTTAGATGAACCATCTTACAAATGCCCTGACTCAGTTTCTCCCTTTTTGAGCAGAGCTTCATCGGCAACGCACTTTGCACTTGGAGGAGCACACTTTCTCAGAGCTACTTTCCTGCACAGTGACTCTAAGGGGCAGTGTACATACTGTAACTGGAATAAGTAAAAATGTTTCTAACAAGCACATACACGCTGTCAAGGAAAGAGGAAAACTGCTGACAAAGCTTTCATTCATGGCATTAGAAAACGTATGTCAGGGTTTTTTGGTTTACTCCTATAAACTGACAAAAATAAAATTCAGACTAAGAGCTACAGTGAGATCTCTAGGAATTCACATTTTTTTCCTTTTTCTACAGCAAAGGTAGAAGAAGAGGCAGTCCAGGAAAATGAGATTCTAAGAAAGCATTTATGTCCACAGCCTAAGGCTATACATTATTTATAATTTGCAAAAAGCCCATATACTTGGTTCCCGCTAGGTCCTGTCTGTCTGTAGATGAAGATTAGACAGTAGCATCATCTATGGCTTTATAAACTAACTTATGGTCTTCCTCGTGTTTTAATAGCTGCAACCAATGTATAACTGAATGGATCAAAAATGTCTTCATTTTCTGCCCTGTAAATCACCACTACAGAGAAATAAAGCAGAATACCACTGCGTGGTTGTCATAGAAACCACAGTTATCAATGTAAAGATCTGAAAGTAAGTATGAAAGTTTCTGTTAAATTATATGCCATTCTTTAAAAAGATTTGGTCATAAAACATTGTTTTTCCAAAACAAGAGCATAAAGCTCCATGTTACTCTTCTGGGCCTGTCTGCGTTGACTGTAATAGAAAAACATAATCCTTGAGGAAAGAGTGAATTCGTTCAGAAAGGGTCTGGGGAGCGGAGCGCAGCGCTGGAGCAGGCGATGGGCGAGATAAGGCTCTCACCAGGAGAGGGTCTAGACAGGGCTGCAGGGAAGATTACATTAATCCATGTCCCACTCACAGACCCCGCTGGCCTTCAAAAGGTGTGCTTGAGCTGAAGAGATGAAAATATTCCTGGCGTTGGATCTGTTAAGAGGCTCTTCATAAAATGTCACTGAGCTGGTTTAGAGAAAATGGATCCACTTCCTTTCATCTGCGTGGAGGGTTTTGCTGTTGTTGAGGAGTCAACGGGGTTTGCGAGCTTGCTAATGGCAGGAAGAAAGGTCCTAAAGTGGCAGAAGCATTCAGTGAAATGTGCAGAGGCGGCTGCGCTTACAGCTGCCATATCGGTCCTGAGGTCCAATTTCCATGATGGAAGTTGTTCAAAAAGGCCGGCCAGTGAACACACACAGAAAAGGCAGGACACTCTACCAGCTGCTTTCCTCTGTATCATGTAACTTTTCCATAATAAACCAAAAACTATCACTATTAGGAGCCCCACCTTTGCAGAGCAGCTCCGTTGCCTTCCCCTTGGCAGGTCAAGCTCTGTTTTGGTGTTTCTAACCACAGCTCTTCTAAAAAACCCAGAGTACAACTATCAAGTGGTTCTTTTTAAATGGTCAAATCTTTAGAGAGGACCAAACAGGAAAAAATCTTTAACGCTTACAGCACACTTATTGCTTTACAAATTGTTGCTGGAAATAGGCATTTTAATATAAAGTAATAAAAGGGGAGGTGTGAGGCCCCTTGCAGTACGTTCTGCAGATGGCCACTGGGCTGCTCGTGCGGCTTGGGGCTTCGCCCCCTCGCTGGGCCAGTGTCGAGGGCAGTTTGCCAGCTGAGGTGGCGTACTGGGGCAAGCGACGGCTGCTCTACGACACGCACTGTCCTCTCCAGTCACAGCCACTGGTGGGCTCTACTCCTCGGCCAAGCAGGCTGATAGCTTCCGAGATTGGCTTTGAGTTTGAGGTTTGAGCAAATCAATGAACTACAAGGAGACTGCAAAAACAACAACAAAAGAAGTGGTTTCTGAATGCTACCTGAAAATGTACATAGGTTTAAAAGGAAAATCAGTAACAGAAGGGACACTGGGAGGAAGAAAGGAAAGAGGTTCCTCCCATGGTGCACGGGTCTGTGCGTAACCACAAAACGCTGCAATACTGAACAGCTCTTTGTCACGTACTCATGTATATCTATTTCAAACAAAAAGAAAAGAAAGATTTGTTGAGATTCACCTTCAGCTTATTAGAAACGCTGAATAATTCATAAAAAGAGTCAAGAACTATAGTTTTTAGAGCTGGTTTGCACATCCTTGTCGTGGCCCCAGAAGAAAAGGGAAGCCTGAGCAGTTCCTAGCTTAGTTAAGGTAGGAATGGGAATATGCACATGCCATTTCAGTTAGTTTTAATCATTAGTCTTTCAGACTAATTATATTTAACTCACACTTGACAAACTCCACCCAATGAGGGGTAAGAAAAGGGTGGGAGGGCACAGAAGAGAAGAAACCTAGGGGTGACTTGAATAGCTTTATCAAGCTATTCAATAACAATATACAATATATCAACACCAATAAACAAATATTTATTACTAATGAAAGCGATTCCTTGTTCATATGCAACGCTCTGAAAATAGAGAGTACTGTATAAGCATTAACTAATCAATGATGTAATTAGTGATTCAAGATCCTGAATCAGTAGCAGACTTGAGGCGAGCACCACTGCAGAGCCGAGCTGCAGCTTCAGCACGGGGCAAGCAGGCAGCAAGCTGGGAGCAAAACCAAAGCTGCTTCTCCCTGCTAAGGCGCATCTTACACCAAGGAGCAACTTGGCAACATCTGTCAGCCAGCACTGACAGTCAGCAATGACTTGATAGCATTGGGGTGACGGTTTTATGAGACAGAACAGGCTCAGCGTTACCTCCTGCAGTTTTCCAAGGGGTAAAAGCAGTGAGCAGTAAACATACATACACGAAACAACTCTTATCTTAACGATGCTAAATACACACACGAGACATATCTACTTAATAAGATAAGGTCTCACTTATCTGCAAAGCAACTTAATACTATGGAAAGTGCCCTACAGTTCCTAAAGGAACTATAGTTCCTACAGTGCCTTGCTGCTTTCCTAACCAGCACTACAGGTTCAGCTCTCCCAAAGCAAGCAGACAGAGAGATGATCAAAGCTTAGATGCTCAGCCACCCCAGAGCACCCGGCGCACTGCGGGCAAGGGCACTAGCAGGCCCTAGGATGCCCTTGTCCTTCCCAGGCAGCGACGCTCCCAGCACCGTGCCCCGGCGTGGGAGGCAGCATCCTGCGCAAAGCCACTTAACCTGCTGTGCTGGGCCCAGATTTCACAACAGGTTTTCAAGGATCCTGGCCATTTCCAGCCTGATAAATAATGTTTTGCCTGCATCTAACCTAAAGTCTGGTAGTTTTCAGCACAGGCATCGTGTTAGCCTCCGCGAGTAAGGGCTGAGCTGGGCAGAGCTGGCGAGCGGTGGCTGAGCTCGGCTCCCCGAGCGCACGAGCAGCACTGCAGGGGGAAGGATGCAGGGCACCGTGCCACTGTGAGCTCCTGCTGTGTGCCGGGGACATCAAGGCTAGGTTTAGACTGTTTAATTTCAAAATATTTACTTCTGAGTTCAGAATAGAAAGAAGGATCATCAGTTTTATACGGCTGATTGATGTGCAACTATCAGAAATTGAGACAGACTTCTTATAATACTTATGAAGGCTACTGTCTTACTAAGCTAATACTAGGCATCTTGACAGTTAATGCTTCTTCTAGTAATATTATTTTAAAGAATGTTTTCATTTAACCTGAGACGGAAAAACTTGGCTTGCATGGAAATGGAGATGCTTTGGGTTTATGACGGGTTTGCTATGCACTTCCACAGACCTGTGCTAGTCTAGGCTGATTTTTCCTGTGTATGCCAAAATGGAGTTATGTATGTCAAAAAATATTTTGACTTTTAGAATCTGAGGTCCAAATTCATTACTGATGTAACTGCCTTAGAGGTAGCCAGCAATCTGACCCAGATTCTGGACTTTAGACAAATTTTATCTCCCCCAAGGATTATGTAGAATTTACTTATCAGGAGGAGAACCCAGTTGCCTTTCTCTCTCTGTTTTCTAAGAAGTGGACCTTGCAGCCACATGTAGTAGTGGATATCTTGTCTGGGAAGCGTCTCAGCTTGATGCATAATAAATGGACTGAGCAGAGCTGGGTGCTGGGAAGCAATTGTGCTGCCTTGTTTCTGTGTGTACGGGCTTAGGAGACGAACAGACTGACTGTCACAGAGATTTGTAGATAACTAAAGCTTGAAACTATATGGTTTATATTTTACTGATGCAAGTTCCTGCTTTTCATTGATCTTCATTCACTAAATCTGGACATTTGGCTACTGGAAGCAGCTGAGTAGTTTTTAATTACATCTTTCATCTCTCTCCAGTGTCTATAAACTACTTTGTTTTGTTTTAAATCAGAGATGGGACTAAAAGGAGACCACTGTTTTAAACATCCCAAATATATAGAGTGTTCAAAATCCAGGGCTGAACTTGGATTTGAGTTTGCATCTCGGGCTCCCCTTTACGTTTTATAAGGAAGCAATTGATCCGTGTAAAGTGCTTATACCTCATACAGAGAATGGCAGCATGTAGTGCCTCAATATTTTATATGAACAATTCCTGTTTTTAATGTTTTATTAATGTTAGTCCGAGACATCGTGTGTTACTGTTTAATTGCTTAGCTACAGCTGCTCTTGTACTGAGCAGCTTTGAAAAAGAGGTGAAATATAGGGTGGTTATTGTCCGAAATATAGAAAGCGTCTCAAAACTGAACCTTTTCAGTTTAGTTTCATGTCTTAGAATTTAAATCGACAGTAGGGCCATTAGATGTCATTCATCTATGAGGTGAAGACCATATTCCTGCTATTGATTCCATTGTGGAGAACATCTGTGGGATTTAGCCAAGACTGTCTGATGCTGTGCAGGGTCCCAGGTAGGACTCATATTATTCTTTCCATATAGGAGGGAAGAGAACTAAAGTATCTTTATTTAACTGCTGAGAAAAAACATGTCTCACACGTCTGAGAGATTTAACATGTGCATGTGCATGTTTCCACCAACACAAGATGAAAACAGCTTGTCTCAGCTGTGCTTGTCTGAAAGGATCTAGTCAATCAGCAAAGGCCTTTCTGTTATTCCCAGATATCTTCTCTATGTTGTTCTATTTTTGGCTTGCTAAATTCCGGTTTAAACCATTTCAAAATATCAATTGAGCAAAATTGCATTTTGCAGATCCATGACCAAAGTGTTAACATATTGTGGTTGCAAAAAGCACAAAAGGACAGTTTAGAGGAAGGGAAAGAATTTTCGTTAAGGGATTAATTAGACAGTATCGGGCAATAAAAAAGACTCCAAAAGGCTTGCTCTTTAGAGATTACCACAACTGTGCTCTTTACAAATGAGTTTAATCACCAAAAGGAAGAACCAACAAGCAGATGAGGAAGTGGTCAATAAGAAACAATAACTGACCACTGCATTACTGGGGTATCTCATACACATCAGGCCCAATATCCGGATCACTAAAGTAATGCAATAACGAGTCCCGACCTGTATTTGTATCACTGTGGTGAGTTCCTCATACCTTATTCTAATCTAGGGAAAAAATAGTTCCGCTTAAATTTTCCCTGTCATCTAGGGGTTGCTATCACACATACAGGATGTATATTTTGGAGGTCAAATAAATCAATAAAAGATCCAAAAAACCCACGAGATATGGTAAATGAACAGTCTAATACTATCAACAGAATCAGAACAACTGATTCCCTGTTTTGTTCTTCTGTGCTTGTTCATCAAAAGATTTGGTAGAATAAACAATAGAAGAAAAGGAAATGAATATGTAAAGTATCTCAGTCTCTTCCCACGTGTAATAAAATGAACACAAACGTTCTCACTTCTACAAACTCTACCACATCAAATTAATAATGGAAAACATCACATCAAAGCACTCTTTGTGCTCAATAGCCTGTGGCACATTTGGACTCATCAATAGATGTTCAACAATATTACAACTTGTTTAAATCTTGGTAAAGTAGTGTTATGTACTATTGTTATTGACTTTCTTTTTCTAATTATCACCCAAAGGTGACAGATGATACAGCACTAATGATCAGACTGTTTAAGAGCTGAATCAGCTTAGAATCTCCACTCATTAAACTGCAGCAGAGCTAAAAGATTCCTTGCACTTTAAGGCTAAAAGCTTCACCCAGCTGACAACCCTCTGGTCAGCTATACAGGACACCCTGTGCTGAGATTTAAGGTACTTTTCACAGAGAGTAGGTTTTTGGAGTGCTTAAGGAGTCTAGTGCACCAAAGCATCTGAATACTTAAAGCGCGTAACAGGCACACTGTTGTCGTGAAAAGGAAAGTGTTTGCAGGTCCTGCGTTGTTATACTGAACCCTTTCTTGCCTCTGTTCAAGTTAATAGCTTTTGATTTTAATAGAGGTTGAAGTGGTTAACAGGTGCAGGCCCACAGCGTCTCATTGAGCCCATCTCTGAGGGCCTCTGTGCTTCACTTGGCTTCACCTCAGCTTCACATCAAATCCATCGCTTTTGATGAAACTAACCAGTTTAGCACCAAAACGTTGCATCCTTACAACTCTGTTTTAGGAATACCCTACCTCAATCAGATTTTCCTTCTGTTGCTTCATCAGATGCAGGTTGGGAATGAGATTCCCAGTGTGATCCTTATGTATGTGAAATAACTGCCCAAACACCTAGTTAAATCCTAGAGGGGTGGGGGGCAGACCTGCTCTAGAAGAGCAGCCTCAGAGTGGGGGGGCCACTGGCACCGGGCAGCCCTGTGCGAGCCTGCAGCACGGCTCAGCGGGCAGTGTCACTGCCTTGCCACTGCAGCGGAAAGCTACCGTCCCCAAAGATGAGACGCGCTGAAAATCTCTCTCCCAGGTGGCCATGTCAGGGTGCACATTTCCCAGAAGCCCTTAATATGCTACCTTAGAATTTCTCATTAACTTTTTACCTTCAATATGGTTTTGGTGACCTTATGTATCTGCTCTACAAACTCCAGAAACATTACTTACTTCTGCCAGGCTTGCATTTTGCTATGTTGACCTTACAGCTGATCAGAGAATATGAGGTTCAGGGACTTACAGCAGGATATAGCATCTACAGGAGTCAATAGCTCCCTGTTCGGAGGTAGCAGAGACCCAGGAGTCTGTTAGCTCCTCAGCAACAACTTTTATGTAAACCCCTCATTTCATAAATGCAGAAACAAATGAAGCAAACAAAAGAGAAAAAGAACCAGAGAGTATAATGAAAGCCTTCAGCTGCGTTAAGCTATACAGCCAATAAGTCTACATGCTTTATTAGAAATGTCCACTGTAATGACAGCAGTACACCACAGCACAGAGGATGGCTACAGCAGGGCAAGTCTGAATCTAGCAATGACTGAGTATCTTCTCAGTGTGTCACAACTATGAGAAAGCCTTTGCTAAATAACTCTGGACAGATCTATGGCAAAAGTTTGTGGGTTCAAAAGCTCCCTCAGCTTCTCTGTGGGTGTCAGCAGTGTAGTGCTCCTTACTGCTTACTCAGGAGCAAGCATGTGATTAAGTCTCAAAACCTGCGAAGCCTGTTCTTCATCCTGAGTTTCTTCAGTATCTGCTGCAAGACTAGCAACCTCTAACAATATTAGTAAAGGTCTAGGAGGAGGACAGGGGCTGATTTACAGTGAGCTGGTTTACCACCTCTTGGCTGCTCTGCTCACTGCTGGCATCTGGCAGAGCGTGGCCTCCAGCAGCAAAAGCCCTGCACCCCTTCAGGGACCAGGGCTCCCAGACCCTCTCCCACAAAGAGCAGGTGAGAGTTTGCAAAGAAGGGGATATCATACCCTTGCTCCCAGTTGCCATTACTATCAGATATGTGTTGCACAATGGCTAATGGTACAGTGACATTGTGGGCTTCCTGCTCAGATGCTGCTCGTACACAGTTTCTCCCTTTCCTCCTGCTTTCTTGCCTGTGAGAGAGAACAAGAATTGAGAAGATGGTACACAGAAAATATGCACCTGCCTTTTCGCAAACAGGTTAGGGTTTATTCTTCAGGATATGGAAACTTAGATGGCTCAGGTACTTTCCTGCTCAATGTAGATGCACGTCAAGCAGTCAAGAAGTAGAAGAGCCATCAGCATGCCTCAGCATACTTGTAGATTGTGCAGTAAATTAGGAATCCACTAGACTATAGGATTATTGGCCTGAGATCTAGGAAGACATAACAAAGAAGCCTCTATCTAAGCGATCAGTCATAGATCCCACTTAGGCTGTCTTTCTAGTCTAAGCAAAGGCAGAGCTAACACATGCTCATGAGCGAACATGAACTTCAGCCCATAGCTCTGCTTCCCAGGACGAAGCTGAGCCATTGCTGGGAGGCAGTGCCCATCTCCTGCCTTAGGAAACCAGACTCTTCCAAGTCTTCTAGATATCTTTGAAAGGCCTTGAATGTATTAAACCTCTTGCTGTTCCCCTAGTTGGTATTGAATTTGCTCTACTTTATTTGTGCTGTTGTGTAGCCTCCTGGACTAACAGTACTAAGACTCACAAAATCTGACTCTGCTGGCTCAGGCCTCTCCCACATCCAGCTCCCACCCTGGAGCAAGTGCCCTGGCCTGGGAGACTGGCTCTGTAGCCTCCATGCCACCCCGCTATCACCCGCTTTGCGCTGCACCTATGGTGAATCCCCCAACTAGCTGTAGAAACTTCTCCTGGTCCTTGCTGGAAAACCCCAGCCCAGCCCAGTCCTCCAGGGTAAGCACTGACAGGTAAGTCATTCCCATCACTGGTAACTAGGAGGTGAGGAGCAACCAAGACTGACAAAGTGGGTGGGTCTTGACAAAGAGGGAGTGGGATTCTCCTGCCTGCTATCTCTTTTGGGCCTCCGAAGGGTTTTTAACACAGCTCCCAGGCACTGTCCAGTTTAACTTTCTCGCAGACTGATCACCTGAGGCACCGGTGAGCACAGTTATCAGATTACTCTGCCACAAAATAAGTAGTTGTTCACAGGTAGTTTAAGAACGATTCAGGCAGAGAAGCATTATAAGAAAACCATAAAAGAGAATTAGTAAAAAAATTATAACAGGCAGATGACATAATAGTAGCAAGGCCAGCTCATTTCCCACAAGCGACGTGGTGCCTCCTGCCCAACAATTACGTGTGAGCTGGAGGCTTTGGAAGGCTTGTGAGATGTTCTCTCTCTCTCTCTCCCTCTCGTTTTTATAGCCCGTTTGGGACCTTTGTAGATTTATGCTCATTAATCCCCTCATAAAAGGATCTTGTATCAGGTGCCTCCATGACCAGTGTTTAGACCATCTGAGCAATTAGAGAGGAATACCACAGATCACTCTTAATTCCCTGTAAAGAAAAGTTTGAAGATAACCATGTAACTTAGACAGCCTCATCTAATGGGAAAGGCACACTGCAATCCTGCCACCCTCCCAATTTTCCTACCAGATCCTAGGCAACACATTGCAAGTTTGGAGTCTGTCAAAACTTGGATACCAAGTATTCACATGTGGAAGTGCTATCCATTCGTCAACAAGGAAAATTTTGCCCTCTCAGTAACACTGATTTAGAAACTTCAGAAAGTCCAGTTCCCTTACCCCAAAACACCTTTATGCTTTTATTTGGGTTAGAGTTTTGTATTATTTTAAGATAACTTGGCAAGAAATCAACTAAAGCAAAATGAGTAAGAACTCAAACCAGAACTGGAGCATCCAAATAAGGAAGATGTGCGAGTTTTATTCCATTATTTGCAACAGAACTATGTTTTCCTGGAGAAGAAGCTCTGATAGTTTGTGAGTCCCCACTCTATAGATGGTTATTGGGATAAGTAACAGCAAGATTTGAACTAGAGGCCTCTGGAGTTAAAATTAAGCATTAAGCTAAAGGCTGAGGACACACTAACCTCATGCCTTCTGCGGATGGATCCTGAGGGATAGTTTACAGTCTCTGATCAGGAAGTCTGACACTGCCTCCAGCCTGAGGACACTTGTCCCGAGCAAGGGAAACCCTCACCCAGCCAGTCTCCCAGCTGTTTGGCAACCACCAGCACGGAAAGGAGTGGCCACTATACTTGCACTAAAAACCTGGACTGTTTCGCTTAGTAAGATCTCTCTCATGTAGTGCTCAAATGAGATGTTGACCAGAAGCTGCGTTACAGGGCTACAAGCCTTAACTCTTTAAGTCAGGCTATGGCTTAAACCAGGCTTTGTTCTCTGTATCCAGTAACTCTCGTTTAAGCCTCATATTATAATCCAGGACAGAAGCTATCCAATTTGCTAGATCAGATTCCTTAAGAGGAAAAGAAATGAAACTAGTAGGTGTTATTACAGGGGTAGGATTAGCAACAGAGAACTTCCCTATAAACTGCTATCTAATAATTTATGACAGCTTTGATAGTTTCCTGGCAACCAGACAGACAGATTAGTAAATCCATAGTCCCACTCTGATATTCTGTTTCCCCATATCACCAACTTCTGGACCTTGTAACATCCATTTTCACTTTGGAGAAATTCACTGTAGTGCAGAGTCAGCACAGGACTGGTGGTGGTGCATCAGTTATAGCCCAGGCAAGTTTTCAACTGAGGGTTAGAAAAAGTCAAATGTTAGACTAGCACAGCAGTGAATCTTAGTGTGAATTCTTCTGCCTGCTGTGTATATAGAGCAAAGAGCCAAAAATACCTTTGGAAAAGAATACTCCCACATTAACTACTTTTGTACCACGGGCTTCTGAAGCTATAGCTGCAAATGTGTATTGCGTTCACAAACGCTGCGTTGTTCCTTTTTCAGCTCAGTTATGGGACTACCCACCTGCTACCCACAGCCACAGCCCTGTCACACTGCAGACGCTGTGCAGCTCAGCAAAAGTTGTAAATCCCAAATTATGCAGTCTTCTGTTTGGGAAACAGCATTTCTCTTCATTCTCATTGAGTTTGAGAAAAGAATTGAGGCTGAGCCTCCCGCACATTTTGGGTAGGTTTGGGTGTAGGTCCAAACAAGACACCTGTCTCTTCTTCTGATAAAGGCAGAATTAAAATCTAGTCTGGATACGCTAAGTCCCAGGCTGTTAGGCTCCAAAGATGCAACCTGTGCTGCATTTGAGCCCCTTTGGCAATTACAATGCTATTTACTTCGGAGCTACAAAGTATAACGGCTCTGAAACATGCGTTTTCAATATTTACATTCAATGGAAAGTTTATCTGTTCCTCTGAGTCCTTCCAAGCAGATTCCTAACACTTCCCTCATTTCTCCTCTACATATCTCACCTCTGGAGCCTCCAGCTGCAGCTCCCTTCCTCTTTGCAGCCTGTCCATGTGGGGAGTTAATTGCTCCAAAGAGGTGCTGTGAACGGCCCGTACCGTCCCACCTACAGGAGCCGGCTCTGTGACAGCTGCACCAAGTAGCTTCACGGGAATCCACGGCAGAGCAGTAGTTTTACCCAGAGGTCATAATATTGGGGATAAAATTGTGAATCAGTTTTCACCCGTGTACTGTGAGCCTGAGGCTACCTTTAAAATTCTCCCCCAAAGCTTACTGCTTTTTACATGAAGAGGCCATATGTCATAATAAACAGCAGGCTTAGGAATGGCTCACGCTCTAAATGTCAGGCTACAGAGCTACCTTTAAAGATTAAATCTCTGCCCTCTTCAAAAGGGAGGTTGAAGGGAGGGATGGAGAAATCCCAAATACAGAGAACCTCGCAAATGAAGAGAAGTTTACTACTAACAAAACGTATCTTGCAAAAACACACTCGGTGCTTTTCTGCTGGAGCTGCCCTCGATAAAATGTGGGTGTCATTCGAAAAGGACATCATTTCCAAAGAACTCCAAAAGTGTCACGCAGAGTATTGATTGCCCGAGGCTTGCCGTCAGTGTGACTGGGGCCAGCAAGGAGCTAGCCCTGGGATCCAGCTGTCAGCGCTGCAGACAGCTCCGGTGCCAGGCGCGCGGCGCCCGCACCGGCCGGTGGGCGCTGGGGAGGGGGCACGGCGGGAGCGGGGAGCCCCCGCCTGCCGAAAGCCTGCTCTGCCCCAGCCTCTGTGCTCCCAGCAATGCCAAAACACTTGCAAGGTGGCAAAGCAAAAGTGCTGGGCGTTGGGTAAAGCACAGGACCGACGGGGCCCGATCCAGGAGCAGCTCGTCTGGCAGGAGGACCTGGGGAGGGAAACGATCGCCACCCATCGCAGAGCGGTGTGACCTGAAGAGGAAGCCCTGGTCGCAGCCCGTGTGGCTTCTGGCGTGCTTTCGAAAGCGACGCCGAGATGCACACAGGCTACACCTCCCGTTGCGACAGAGCGAGACACCCGGCCGGTTTTCTCACGCCAGGCGGGGAGAAAGGGCGTATGGGATCCCGGCACAGCGCGATCCCTCGCCGCAGTGCAAGGCAGCGAGGAGCGACGGCAGCAACATGCAAAACACCCACGGCGACCGGAAAACTGCTGGGGAAGAGAAACAGCCTGATCTCCCATTTGCATGAGGCTAGCAGGGAAGAAAGACGGCTCCAGTAGGGCGAGCGAGTTGCAAACGCATGCTCGTCATGGAGCGAACAAGTGCACGCCGCTCGCTGTTACTCAGCGCAGGAGGCCCTTGCTTCTGCTGCGTCGTTTGGACACGGTGACAGAGAAACCGCCTTCTTCACTTTTGCAAGCAAATTACTTTCATTCCTAACAATTATTTATACATTTAAATAAAACTAGTAACCATACAATAAAGCCAATGCTTTGTCAGTCTTCTCTGGTATAGAAAAGCAGCTTTTTTAACAGAATGAAAGTTTTTGAAGGAAATGGACTTTTACTGAGAATGTTGATAGCCTTTTGAAAAAGAACCCCCAAAATATAAAAAATAAGTTAGAAACAAACTCACAGTTTTTAGTTTCCTAAGAGCTGAAGAGAAAAAAATTTCCTAATGAGATTTATGAAAGAGGGCTTAGTAAAAGTGGCTCTACTATTTCTGATTTCTTAGCTCTAAAATAATCATAATTTTCTAAAAAAGTAAAAATAGCAGCTCTAAAGTCCTTTCAAACTGAGACAAAAGGGGTCTTACAGTATTGCGGGATTTGCAGCTACGTTTTAGTGAGCAGAAAAATTAAGGCCCTGACCTTCTAATGAGATTTTGCAGGTGGACTCCAACACTGCCGTGGAACCAGTTACTCCCAGTGGTGCTCCCTTAACAGGCTCATTTCGAGCCAGAGCCCAAATCTGCAAACAGCTCTGCTAAACCAGAGCAGCGCTGAGGTCTGGGGGAGTGCAGCAAAGGGAACGCAAGGCTCTGCAAATATCCATCTGAGTAATTTTTATGTTGAAATCTGTTCTTTTTGTTAATTTCCTCAAAATGAAATAATTTAAAAACACATCCGTGGAAATGCAATTCTTGTGAGCCATCCCGAACATACAGTCTACAGTTTTTGCTGTGAATTCACCAAGCATAATTAATAACCAGGGCAGGAGGTACAGTGAAGATGCATCATAAAGCCCACTACAGGATAAACCATGTTCGCGCAGAGAGCATAGCACCACTTCAAGCCACAAACAAATCAATCAAAGTCAACATCTATTTCCAAGCGATTTGAAAACATAACAAAAGTAACTAATTTAATGAATTTTTCATCAGAAGTCACCCACTTTGCCACAGATGAACTAAAAAATCTACAAAGCAATCATGAAGTGTGTGAGAGAGGGACAAAATTCTCCTTACCTTAAAAACTACTGCTATCAGCCAATCTGAACTAGGCTAAACCTAGGCAGTATGCTCAGTCTGAAAAACCCTCGTTAAGCTGCTGCTTATTCTATGCTGCCTGCGCGCACGTGTGTCACGTACCAGTCCCACCTGGACATTAGGGTGCCGTCATTTCCCCTTTATTCAGGCTTTTATACCTTTGCTGGAGTTTAACTGCATAGGTCTAAATTTCTCTTTCTGCATATTGGTTAAGACCCTGACTTTTTTCAGAAAGTTTTGGTAGAGATGAGCATACTTGTAAAAAAACAAACTCATGTCAGGTCCTCGCAGCACGCATACAACCTGCGCCATGGGCTGCTTAACCAAATACACTTTTTTTAACAACACCTTCTCTCTTTCCTGATATAATATTCAAGTTTTCATAGGAGAAGTACAGAGTTGGTCTTTGCAAAACGAGGGACTCTAGAGTTCCCTACCCTGATGTTGGTATCACTGCTTGCTGGTGCACCTGCTCTTGTTCCAAAGTGTGACCTGCACCAAAGTGCGTGCGCACACCGGGCCGTACACCGGCAACAGCAAAAGCAGTGTGCTCAGATGGAAAATTTTGGCTTTGCTCAACACTGGTGTGCCTAGCCAGTAAGTGTAAAATATGTTTGCAATAAAGTGCATCTGCTGTTCTGGGCACTGTCTAATATGTGAGTAGTAAAAAAAGGACAATCCAGTAAATTTCTTCTGAAGAGCCTGAGTCAAAGTCCGTTCCAGGCTAAAGCTTCCATTGACTTCAATGGGATTTGATTATGGCCCAAATATTGCAAAAGGATCCTCTGGGACTCCCCAGGGTAACCCCTTCTTCAGGGCAACAGCTACATATTGACGAGGCCAGTTTCTATTTCCTACGTTGTTCACGTGTTTGTCTCCACCAACTTTGACAGCGGCACTGGGCCACCAACGGAGATTAAGAAGAGTTTTTTCCCCTTAATTTAAGATATTTTCCCATTTCTTGAATTTCTCCCACCAAATGGGCATTTTGCAGTGAAACTTCACACAGCCTAAATCTGAAAACTAACCAGAAGTTCAGGGTGGGCAAGCCTTCTTCCTGGTCACCACTGTAAGCCCTGCATGTCATCACTAATTACTGCGCTTCAGTCTTGGTTTTGTATTTTGTGTTTTGCTGTACTAAGACGACTGTTAAAAATATGACTGCACTGAGAAACTTGTCACATCGTTCACAAGGAGACATTATAGCATTTCTTTAAGGCTGTTGTCATAGCAGAGTACTGGAGTTTCCACGTACCATCCAATATAATTTTGATTGCATTTCTGCTACCCCCAGAATACCCCCAGTACTTGCATGTTTAGGATTTCTAGCACATTTATGCTTCAAGATGAGCTTTGTTTTCAAGGAGATAATGCACAGATGGCAGTGGTCATACTGGTCACGGCCCCTCTGGTGGGTCATAGAAACCAAGGGTTAGGCATGGGTATTCTTCGTGGCAAAGCACATCGGACAGACCCTGAACCAACAGGACCTGGCACGTTGCTATCAAAGCAGATAGGTCAAGGAGGACAACCCCCTCCACTCCCTGACAATTTCCAGCAAGCAGAAGGTTGGCCTTTTCCAACAGGAATTGCAAAAGCCACAATTATCCCTGATGCTGAAAAGGGCTGACCACTTGCCAATCACTGGTAAGCTGCTGAAGCTCAGCATCTCCCAACACCTCTGCAAAGGGGTTGAGGTAACAGCAACCACCAACATGTCAAGGGCTTTTTCCACGTTTCTTAAAAACTCTTGTGCAGTGCCCTGTGTGAAGTTTTCGTTGTGACAGGTTTGTTCTTGCTCCGTGACAGGGTGAGTACATGATTGAGTGCTTCCAGCTTCTGAACGCCAAGCTCTGCCTCCGTGGGCGCCACCGTGCAGCTCTGCATAAGCATTCCTGGGGTAAATCGGAGCGTTTCTGGGGCCAGCTAGCCCCCCCCCCCCACGGAGTCTGCACCAGGGGAACCACGCCAGAGCACCGGCCTCACTGCGATCTCCTCCCTTTGCTTCGCCCAAGTTGGGCTGCTCCCCTTCTCCTCTTGAAAGCAAGGCTCCGTGAGGAAGTCCTTCCTGGTCAGTACAGCCTAAGACAACAGGTGTTTAAGCCCAAAGCTGTAGTGCTTCTTCTTCAGAATGTCTTGCAGGCAAGTAGACAAAGCCCCTGTACAGCTGGTTTCCACGGCAGAAACGAAGGCCAGGTGGGGCCCTGGCTGATCTCCCCACAGGGCACCTTCTGCCAGGCTGACTTCCCAGCTTCTCCCTAGGCTATCTCGAGCAGCGAGTGCCCGTTCCCAGGCTTCCTCGTGACCAGCAGGGACCCGGGCAGGTCGGTCTGCGGCAGCCTCCCTGTGCAAGACTTCGTCACTCCAGGCGAACTACGGAACCGGAAAGCGCTCCAGAAAAACCTGAATTCACAATTGCTTGACCAGCATTAACAGAAGCGTGACAAAGTGTAACTGCAGGAGAGCACGTAGAGAATACGCCCCGTCCCATTAAATCAAACCAGTCTTAGATTTCTATTTTAGTGTAACACATGTACTAAAAGCTGGTACCTTCTTGTCTCAAATTCTGTTCAAAAGCGAGCAGGCTGCGGGCATAAGAGGGTGAATGAAAAAAAGGTATAAACATAATTTTACGTTTCTTGAGGGCAGTTCCTTGAAGTCCGAATACTAAGCCCAGAGCGCAGCCCTTCACTATAAACGCTTAGCGAGTGAATTCCCGGTACCACAGGCAAGGAAAGAAACGGGAATGCTTTCCGCCCTTCCTCGGCTCGCCCGTGCCCGAAGCCGAGGGCTCGCTCGGAGAAGGCGCTGGGCGGCGAAGGCGAGCGCGGCCGCGGAGCGCCCCGCGGCAGAGGCAGGCCGCAACGCGCGGGGCGCCGGCTGCCGCGTGCCCCGGCCGCCCGCCCGCCCTTCGAGGAGGAGGACGAGGAAGGCAGGCGCACGAGCTCCCGCGGCTCGCCTTCGGCACGGCTTTGCGTCCTCGCGCTCGTCTCGTTAACGAGCGAACGGAGGCGCAGTCCTCTGAACAGCGATCGCTGCCCGCGTTACGTTAAATCCTCCGCGGAAAGGGAGGAAATCCACCCGCGGGGTGCAAAATCCCGGCCCGCCTTCAGCCGGCCCTTGGTGCCACCAGGCGCCCGGCGGACCGTCAGCCCCCTCGGTGGCGCCCGGCGCGCCGGGCCGGCCCGCGGGCGCAGCCGGGGCCGGAGCGCCCTCTCCGCCCCGGCTCACGGACTCAGGGCCCTCGGCGCTGCGAGGCTGCCGGCCGCTGATCCCATCTCAAGGTGATAGTCACCTCTAGCCTTTCTGCAAGCTGCAAACCCACTGTCCATCCATCTTAAAGCAGCTTGACACTGGCTTCTCTACCCATTTTACAGCCAGCGAACATTTCCTATTGATTTATTGATTTCTGTCTGCCTGTGGAAGGAGCTCAGAGCAGACTCTATGTGCTCTTGCAGCCTCCTGCATAGATTTTTTTCTCCTTTTTTCCCTTTTTATCCAAGCTGTGTTAGCAGTCTGAGGTGAAGCAGGAATTAGACCATGCGGGAGCCCAATTTGCTGGTGGCGAATGTGCCAGGCTTTTCTTCTTCTCCCAGAGCCGGCGTGCTAAAACCACTCCCCCTCTCCGGCTCCGCTCCCCTTTGCCTTTAGGCAAGGAGCGGATCGCTGCCTCTCCGACTAGTTAGCATTAGCTAAAACCTTCGCTTCCCTTCACGTCTTTTCCCTGTTATTAACAGGTGTTCGAGGAGCACGTAAACACGGTTGTAACTGTGGTGCCTTGATTTCTACTGGGTCGGAGAAATTTCTTCATTTCCGAGTCGATCAAAAAACCAGCCTGCTTTCAGCCCGAGCACGCATTTGCATGCGCGCAAACCTGCGAACGCTTTAATAGACACACTCGTTATGAACTTCAGGGCCCCCTGGGAACGGGTGGCTCAAGAGCTCCGAACCGGGGGAGGGATGTAGACTGCTTCCCGCCTCCCAGCTGCCCGTCCAGCCGCAGCCCAGGGCGGCCGTGACCGAAAGCTGTTACCGGCGACGGCTGCTCGGAGTCTTACGTGAAATTAGTGTGGCTGCAAGACAGCTCCCGGTGGGCGGATGCCCACATCACAAAAAAGCAATCTGGCTTATCGTTCCCAGCAGAGGCCGAGCAGAGGGAGGCTGTCGCTCTTCCCAGCCTCCACGGGGGCTGCTCCGCGACGGCGGGAGCTTTCGCGGCCGGTGGCCTCGGCGCCGTGGCTGGGGGAGCGGTGCCCACCGGCCTCCTTACCCCGTGTCAGGGACAGCCTGAACGTGGGACTTCTCATGCTGGTCTTTTCCCTCGTTGGACCCTTTGGCCCAACTCTGTGTGATCCTGGCTTCACCCGCTCATCCCTCGGGCTGCCAGAGCAGCAGCAACGCTCAGCCCGAGACCGAACAACTGCATAGCGAGGCTTCAGGGGGAAAAAGGACATTCGCAGGTGAGCATTTGATTTCCATAACAATAACCCTACATGTTCACGTGTGAGACTGCCCAGGGCTTCACTGCGGGCAGCTTTTGTGTGAAACACCTGTAAGCTCCCTCACAGCTGCTTGCCAGCCTCCCCTCAAGATACACGCGCCTAAAGAGCACAAAAAAATCCAATAGCAACCTACAGATCTGGCGAGCAACACACTCGTCTTTTCTCTCCTTCCAGCAGACCGCGACAGCTCAAACCGCATCTCTACACTCACTCGTGTAACCCTCCCTTTCATCCTTCCTCGTGGAATACATACATCACCCTTTCTCGTTCGTGCCAGGGAAAGCACCACGCGCTACTGTGCCCCGAAACGCGCAGCTCACCGTACGTTTTCATGGTTATATGCTACATCCATGTAGGATATTTAATTTCTTCAGTTCGAATCTCAAAGAAGCATTTCACATGAATGATGATTCCTGACAAACTAATGTTCCAAAAAAGGAGGAGAAGGAGCAGCCCTGTTGCAACTGCTGCTCTCCCTTCCCTTGGAGGGTCCATGTGGGTTAGGAACGTCCTTTCCAGGCTGTGGGGCTACGGGGCCGGTGCGTGCCCAGGTGCTGCCCCTCACCTGGTTGACTCTGCACGGAAACAGCATTTTGTTTATATTTTCCGCCCCCCATCACAACGCTCCTTTTGGCTCAGCCTGGACTCTTAGGAATTTTTGCTCCTTTAGCTCCTCAGAAGCTGGTCTGCTTTTGGCAAAATGCCTTTCTGTGGGTTTAACCTACTTGTCCCTGAATACCCGGAGGAAGAATGAACTCAGTCCTTCTGGCTCCAAGGAAAACGGTGTGCCTTCACACCTCATCTCCACCGAGCACCCTTCCCAGCCATTCCAGTTTAATTACTAACTCTCAGCATTTGATTTCTTGACTAGAATTTATTGCACTACAGAAATTGCTACGTTGTTTTCTAATATTATGAACTGATATAGAGCATCATGGAGTTATATTAGAGCATCCCATGGACTTATATTAGAGGGACGGTGAGCTGTGTCTGTGCCGAAGCTGTATGTGCCTTCCTTTGAGAAAGCCATCCTCATGGACAGAGAGATGGTATTTTCTCCATGATAACTAAGCAATACTCAGTATGAGTCCCTGTGGGCAGGAGAGCTGAAAAATAAGTGTAAATTTAAAAACTAACCCCTGTGCTTGTGTTACCCATTCCAATTTGCTGAAAGCACTGATAAGATATTAGGGACTCTAAAATGTAGATTTCCAAGTCTGCATGGAAAGAGTACACAAAGTGAAAGCTACAGGAGCAGTTAAAGGCTGTAGGACCTACACGGTGCCAGGGGCCAGAGCCTACTTCTCTTTAAACTGATATATTTCCAGTAGTGTCAATGAAATGATGCAGATTTACACCAGCAGAAAACCTGGTCTAATGTCCACCTTCTGCGACACGCATGGGAAAAATGTTTAGAAGGTAGCCAGCACTGTGCTTTTAGGACATTGCATTTGCTCATTTTTACTTTGGGTCTGTCCTTACGCAACCACGTGCACTACAGTGGGTCGCTTCTGATTTACACCGCAGGTACTGGACACTTCCCTGGACCAGCATTAACTATTTATTGATCTTCCCAGTGCCCCGAGAGGAAGTCTATTATTCCCATCACACAGATAAACAGGGACCACGTTTTGGAGCGCGTTTGGATCTGGTGCACACATTTGGACCTCTTCTGCCATCAGTTACACTTCTTACATCTCTTATTTCCCTCCCCCCTGCCATATGTGTGTAAGAGAACAGAGAGGAAAAACAGCACAAATCATAATCCAGGTCTAAACGCAAGGTAAGTCTCTTCTAGGCTCATTTCTTTTGATTTCTGTTTTTTAACAGAAAATCTCTTAACTTTGCAGAGAGCTCTTTGCAAGCCTCCCTGGCTGATCTGCTGCTGTTTCGAACCGCACGCATGGCCAAGGGGTGAATTTTTCTGGGCACTTGGGGCAACACGTTGCACCTGGAGCTGCCCGGGAGTGGGGCAGCAGCCCGGGCAGCTGTATTTCACCTGCAAGAGGCGAGGGAGGTCTTTTCCCTCAGCAGTGCAGGTTGCCGTTCTGGACGTGCTCTGAGATCCCTCCTGAGTGCCCCCACGTCCGGCTGGGTGCCAGACAGGCTGGCGGGCGCTGCACGGTCTGCGAAGGGCAAAGAGCAAATCCCACCTCAGCACTGGCACACGAGAGGTGGCAAAAGCACCGCAAGTTCTCTGCGCCGGCCCGGACCCTCAACTAGTGGAGTATGAGCTGACATACAGAATAAACACGACCCATCACACCCTTTCCTAAGACGGGCCCTCTGCTGAGATGAGATTCACAGCACCTCAGAGCACTTAAACGAGCCCTGAAGCATGCTTCTGCATCACATTTTCACGATTGCAACTTTCATGAGGCACTGACTTTTTTAGTTTTTCCACACGTGTGATCCAGCCCTCAGTTTGAGCCAGTGTGCCCTGCTGGTATAGCACCAGAGTCTGCCAAAACCCAGAATTTATGACCTGCAGAAAACAAAGGTATTTCAGCACTGTGATTCCTGTCCAGTTCAGTGGGACTGTTTCAGGATCAGGGTCTCAGAGCTGAGCCCCTCATCCCAGGCTGGAACATGCCACACAGATGTAGAGGAAAACATTAAAAACCCAAGTTGCAACTTGCTGCATCAGCATATTTTAGGAATGAAGTTATTTACTGGGCAAATCCTATTTTGCCATTGTTGTGCCGGGATAAACTCTAATCGCAAAGGATGACAGTCAGATCCTTTTGTGAATAAAGTGATCTGCTATATAGATCTTTTGTAAAACGACTTCAGCTCATTTACTGAGTCACTCTATTTTACTCATCTTGCTTTGAGAGGACATCAGCTTGATTTGGTTTTGTTGCCGATGATGCATCTTCTCTTGCTGTTAGTTTTGCTGATCTTTCTCCTATCACTCTTGTTCTGTCACCCGCGGTGCCTCTCTTTACCGCTCCGTTACTCTCCTTGCAACCTATTTCATCCTATTAGGTGGACAGCTACAATTGGTGATGTGGCCCAGACAGATTTTCTTGTTCCTGATAATAAATGGAGTGTTCAGATGTGCAACTCTGACCTTGTGTATAATTTTCAAAGATAAGTTTTGGGGAAACAAATGGGTTAGTCATTACAGAAATATTGTAAGGCTTGACAGAAAATAACGTGGCAGAAAATTATGACAGAAATAGCAGAAAGCCACTATGAGGCTCCACAGTATCTAAATTACCTTTCTATATCCCAGGATTGATAGTTTTACAATTATTCTCTAAGTTTCAAAACTTCACCTCCCTTGGGTCTCCCACTGCTATTGTATTTCCTATTTTCCTGCAAGGACTCCTCTTAGGCCCACAGCTCTTTTAGTAATTTTTAAAAAGCTTTCAAAACGTTTAGTCTATTTCTTATGTTATTTTATACTAAAAATAAGTATTTTGCACTAAGAAATGTTTTCAGAGTTCCCCAAACTCATCTAATTATGGATAATAATGCTCAGGAGGGGTCCAGAGCATGACCTGCTCCAGACAATACAGCACAGATCTGTGAGCACCTGCAAAACGTAACAGGACGCGAGTGGCAGAAGATACAGGTGCTGATGGGCATGGCAGAGGTCGGTACTTTTCGTACCTCTGATGAGAAGCACAGATCATCCACCTGACCCGCTCCTCACCCGCCACTCCTGTGTTAGGGCAGCAGCCTGGCCCCCGCTGAGGCTGACTCACATCCCAGCTCGCTGGTGGGAAAATGTGCGGCGCTCAGAGAAGAAAACACTGGGAAGCGTGTCCCAAAGCTACATCTCTGCCAGAAGAGGTACATCAGCAGTAACATTGATGTTGGTCAGAAATCAAGTACTAAGAGGAAAATGAGCACATGTATTCAGGCAAGTTGTCTCTGTCCTGTCTGGCACAGTCAGCAGCACTGACCTAACGGTATACAACAGTCCAGTCCTATGTACCACCAACTGCTGATTCATCAGTGACTAATCACTGATGATTCATCAGTTGTGATTCATCAGGGTATTTGAGATATGCTCCTGCTGACAGGCAGGCTTGTTGATGGCACGAAGGCAGTAAGACTTCTTCCACGTTGAAGGGAAGTCAGTTGAATCCCCATGTACAAATGTGGAAAGCATTTTTGCCTCCCCTGCTTTTTCTAACAAGGTATCTTGGCCAAATTACAACCAACGTCTGCAATGCTCCAGTCATGTTTCCCCCAGAAGCACTTTGACTGTGTAGGATGCCTACTGCCCGTATTATCATTTCCTTGCTCCGTTTACCTTGTTATGGCACTTTTATGTTTGCAGATAGTTGTGGCTTGGCTGCTTGACTTAGTTATGAACCGGGCTTAGTTGTGTTACCCAGCCTCTCAGGTTGGGTAAACTGCTGTAGCTCCACAGAGATTTTCAGCCAAAAATCTTTGAATGTAACCAAGTCTACTGAGATTGCTTAATAGTGTGACAGAGTTGTACATGCTCTGCTGGGGTGCTCAGGAGTGGATTTGGGCGTAAGAGGAAGAGAAGCGGTTTGATTCCAGCAGCCTCATGGGCAGCCATGTGGTTTTCTCTCAATTGCTACAGGGCTGCTTTGCTTTTCTCTCCTTCCCTACTTAATTTGCTTTGCTTTCTTTCCTTCCTATTTATATTAATTATATTATATTATTTCTATACAATTATTATACTATTTCTAGGACTTAGAGTAATCTGCAGGATAGCTTAGATTTCTATTATTTGGCATCATGTATATAATAAAAGTTGGATATATTTTACTGAGGTACTTTGCTTGTGCATGTAGTCATTTTTTATTGCACTATGCTGTTTGCTGTCGGTATGCAATTCATGCCTCCTAAGGCAGCTAGTGTGTTTAGCTCCTCGCTACCTGCAGCATTGGGCACTCACGTGGCGTGGGGCTGGGCTGGAGTGAGCCTCACGGGTGCCCTTTGCTGGGGCAGCAGAGGAGCCTGCCACCCCGACAGCTTCAGCACATTGCAGAAATGACGGTCCATTGCTTAGCAGAGCTCCACTGGGAGGAGGACTTTCCTAGGCTGTACCCCAAAGGACGAAAGCTCATTATTTGCCTAACAGCAGAAGATGTGTCTCCTGGCTTTCTCCCAGGGGGCAAGATGACCCCAGGACACTACAGGCAGACCTGCATGGAGAAGTTGCCAGCAGTCTGTTAGAAATGATTGCTGAGCAAGGAGACAAAACCTTTTCTGCTGACACTGAGGGCAGCAGCGAAGGGTGTGACAAATGCTGAGAAGAGGGAACCATTCTACAACAGGGGCAGAGGCTCCTGGTATTTCCACTGCCAGCTCTCTTCTTTTGCACTATGTCCTTTCCTGTCCTTGAAAAAGTTACACAGGGACACGTTACAAGCATAGCATCCTTGGGAAGTGAGGAAAGATTGTGTTACGCTGGAAAGTATTAACAGTTGCATCAATCACAAGCCTGGTCAAAGCAAATAGATGTCCTACTCACCCTTTATTCAGGCTGAATGGAAGGTGCAATTAAATGGCTCTCATATGGTGCTAGCAGGAACAGCAAAAGCCATTATCCAGAGCCGGAGCAGAAATGTGTAGGCTGAAGCACCAGGATCCTCAGCAAAAGAACTGGGCTGAGAGCTACCCACGGGCTGCTTAGAGAGGAAGGTGGATGCAGGCAAGCACACGAAAAACAGCAGGGAACAAGGGAGACCTGTCGGGTTCACGCTCCGTGTGTCGTGCAGCTGCTGGACAGGCTAGTGTGGACACTCAGACCTCCAACACAGCCTTCTGTGATTTGCCTCTACTGTGTCCAGGAAACAGAGTTAGACCGAGATAAAACTGTCTTAAGTGATCAGCTTCACTTTTTAGGGAAAAAGAAAAAGCTCAACAGGATTTTGGGTAACCTATTTGGGCCCAAAAGGCCCCATTAAGCTCAGCCAGCTATGGGAACAATATTGTCTGCTGTGGCAGATGGGTGGGATTCACTGCATGCAGATATCTCCATATCCATGTCTGCATCCCATTTAATGGCCTAAATTTTCTTTTAAGTAGATGGAGAGAAGTAGGCAGTTTTAGGAAAAGCTTCATCTTTTCCAAAAGAAGGTGTCTAAAATAGGTCAGATGAATTGGGCTTAAAACAGCCTGCTTCTCTCTATCGACTTTCACAGGAGTCTAGACTATGAGCTGAGATAGAGATGTCTACACTATATATGTCTCAAGTTAGGTAAGATGAATCCCATCCAATAGGTCTCTGTGCCTCTACCTGCAGGCAAGGAAGGGAATGTGAATAGTGATGGATGAGAGAAGCATTGAATTTCCTGTGAACATTCATCCACCTTTTCTGTGAACGGACACTCTCATTCTGCATTCTCATATATTTGTGCTTTTCATTAATGCCTTATGACAGTACAAATGCTAGTGGAAGGCAAGTTTCATGCTTGCACATGCAAAACTTGTGGGAAGCAGATTATCAATTTTGTCTTGCAGGCTTTTTGCACCAAAATCTGACGGCCATATTGACGTTCAGCCAGGCCATCTATGCAAACTGCTCTGAACTTCTGACCAGTTTAGGCACAATGAAAGATAACAAAGATGAAGGCTGTATATTTCCTTTGACAGAATTATGAAGGCCAGAACATAAGTCATTCAAGCTGAAAGGCTTCAGCAGACCACTGAGCGCACTGGCTGCTTCAGAGCAGACATTCAAATCCAGTCTCCACCAGGAAGCTGGTGTAAGTTGCTGACGGAAACGTAGGGATGATCTGCATAGGAACAGCCACAAGATATCTTCTTGTTGGAGCTGGGGTGTGAGCCAGGGCCAAGTTACCCTCCTAAATCTTCCTGTCGTTTCTGAGAGATTCATTCCTGGTGCTTCCACTAGAGGAACAGGCTCTGTATTCCAGGTCTCACCTTGTCCACAATGTACCTGCAGTTGTCCCATGGGCCAAATTCTTCTTCTGCTCAAGCCCATGGGTCTTTAAGGGTCCCACAGAAGCATTAATGATGAAAAATATGGCCAACATCATGTATTCTACTGTTATTTTAATGGATGACAGAAGTGTTCTCTTCAATGTGTTTTAGGTATATTGCCTATAAAGCAGAAAAATGTTCAGCTATTTCTCTGCAGCTAGTAACATTTCAAACTCTACAATCAACTACCCGTACATAATAGATTTTCTTTAAATAACTCTTGGCAAATGCTTGACATCTGTTTTCTCTAATTAATTCTAGCAGTCATCATACTTCACTGCATATGTTGAAAGCTTTCAAGGATGATAAGAGCTACCTACAGCATTTCAATCATGGGAGTTTGTATTGTAAACATCGTTACATGAAAGCTTCAGGATAGCTCATTCTAAAAAGTCAGTGAGAGGTGTTCAAATCACTGCAAGAAACCAGGATGAAGCACCTGCTGAATGCGAAAATAATGATCAAATAGATTAAGAAGAGGAGAAGGATTTCAAAATGCTCACTTTTGATTTAACTGTAATCATATACTGGATTTAAATGTGATTTAAATAGTTAGGAATCAAGACTCTGGAGCAGTTATCCTGTGGAAATATGAACTAAAGTTCTGCCCTAATCTAAATTCAAGGCAAAAGGTAGTTACAGACACAAGAGCAAAAGGAAACGAGAAGGCAATAACACCACACCAGCAGCAGGAATAACCGTACGCGTTCCTATCCCCCACCTCACGAGCTGCGCCACGGCATTCGCCCCGAGGTAAGAAGAATCTCCAGAAAGGTGTGTGTCAAGGAAGCCCCTATGCCAGCGCTGACCAGAGCCGTTCTGCTGCCTCTTCCTTCCCAGCAGATTCAGCTGTTCCCTCTCGTTTCCACCCGCACGCCTCTGCCGCCGGCCACCGCTCCTCTCCGCAGGGAGCTCCTGGCGGCCTGGGGCTGCCCGCGCGCTGTGGGCCCTGCCCGAAGCAACAGGAATCGCTCTCTCCACAAAAAATCAGCTTTCGCAAAAAATTCAGCACTGCTCCGAGGAGCCATGCACCCTTCAACATCACCTTCTGCTTGCTTGTAATAACTCCATATACATTTAGTGGTGCTAAAGAACAGAGCAACCAAGACCAATTAGACACTGTGCTAATTAACAGAAGAGTTTGCTACCATAATTTAGGAAACCTACTAAAGTCCAGGTGCTGCAAAATCCTTATTAACTGGGGACACGGGCCCCGTGCATCGCGCTGGCCAGCCTCCCCCCAGCGCCTGGGGCGCCCTGCAGCCCCACGCCCCCATGCTGGGGCGAGGGAGGGAGGCAGCGAGGACGAGGAGCGGGGATGAAGGTCCGTATTAGCAGGCCCTCTGCTCACATAACGCTCCGTAAGGGGCGTGCTTCTCGCTTTACTTTGGCGTTTTAGTGGTATTTGGCGTTTCATGCTAAGCACCCTGTATTCAGATCTGAAAAGCAGCACAAAGAAAAGGCACCAATTGTTAATGCTTGTTGTTTTTTCTTCCTCCAAAACGCTTATAACGTACATTTTCTTATTAATACATTCTAAAATGTCTTCTCGGTGTTAAATATCCAGTAATGGAAACACAAACCAGTAAAGATAACATGTTAGGAGGATACACAGTAAATCAGATAATATAATGAATTCATAACCTTTCATTTTATTTCCTTCCTGTGAGATAATTTTAGCCAGTGTCAATGGGATTTGGAGGAAGGGGGAATGAATAGTGATTCTACCTCAACCAATAAAACAAAATCCTAATTTTCTGTCTTTTATCTTTTTCCATTCTTTTGTGCGGCTCTTTGGCCTTGTCAAAACATATCGTTCAGTTAGAGACTAAAAATATTTTCCCATCGATTGGGGTTATTGATTTTTTTTAATCTGTACTTTGGCTTAGAGAGCTCGGGTGAAGGGTGAAAGTTCACCGGCTTAGTCCGCTGTTTTATCTGGACAGCAGAAGAATGTATTGGCAGCAGATTTGATTTACCTTGTTGGTCAGCTGTAGTCACTCCAACTGCTGCAGACAAGCAGCAAGCATATTTTGCTGTCTATTTTATTGTACACTGAACTTCTTGAAGGTCCAGCCTCTCTATTGATTTATCTCTCAATTTCCAGTGGCCCATGTTTCTATTCTTATTAACATAAATGTATCAGAAATCAGATTCCCTCTCAAAGATATATTGATCATTTATGAGCTTTGAAAAAAGTCTGACATGTGATGCTGCATGTTTCAATCATTCACTAAGTCTCCAAGACTCATATATACTGGTTAATAAACAAATGGAGAGAAGAGTGAAATAGAATGGTATATCTCTTTGTGTTGCTATGACATAGAACATGGAAAGATCTGGTGTTAATATTTAACAATTCATTCATACTAAATAAAGAGATTCTTCTGAGTGAATATTTGCCTAGATCTTCAAGTTTCATGGTAGAATTACTACTAATTTATTTTTGATATATTTCAAAATAAACCATTATGAAAGGTAATTACAAAAGGATGATTTTATTATGAAACCTAAATTGTACTATGTAGTGCAAAATATTTATCTTTTTCTCATCTACCTTTAGGATGCAGTGAGACCTACCAAGCTCTTTTCTGACATGATTTGCTTCCTGGAGGCTTTTCCTATGATACATGTTACATAGGCAGGCAGTATATAAATGCATAGAAGGGAGAGTTCCTGTCCTAGAGGATGATTTTCAGAAGATGCTGACAGTGCCAGGGAAAGAACAAGGGAGGTGGGAAGAGAGAAATAGATGAAAACTTTTTCCTCTTCCAAAGAAAACTTTTTCCTGTGTTTTTTGGAAAAAAATATGTTTGACTAAAATTAAACTATAGATTTTGGGCAAGCCTGGCCTACTGGAACAGCAACACTAAGCTAGAGCACCTTGTAGGCTCCCTCAGCACTGCCTGAGCAATGAATACCTCCATAGGTCCAAAGATAACTTTGATGATTTCTAAATTTCTCAGATGATTTCAAATTCATTAGGCGTATAAAACATACATAAGGCAACTAAAGAAAGTCTAAGTTACTGCAGTGCCCATTATCTCGTGGCAGTCACTGGATTTGGTGCCTCCTGCACCATCCAAACAAAAAGCTGTCCTTCCAGGAAGAAGCCCTCTTTCGGCCACCTGTCCTGTGATCCAGGATTAACGTGACTACCACTGCTGTGAACACCTTCTGATGCTCGGTCACTTCCCATGCCACTCACGCCGCCTTTCCCAGGCCAGTCGTTTGATCGCTCCCTGTACCTCCACGTCTAGGGCTTCTCCTGGAGAGACAGGTTTTCTCAGATAGCTCGGGGACAGCATTGCTTAGCAGCTAGGGGCATCACTTTCTGCAGACACTCACTTAGGAGGCTTCCTTCTCTGCTTGAAGGGGGCGCGTGCAGGTTTAGAGCTAAAACAAATCGAATTTTATTTTGTTACATCTTTTGGGGGGAGCAGTGGGGAGGGTGCATGTCCCTCACCCCAGCCATTACCTCCTCAGTGGCCCTGAGGCAAGAGGAGCTTCCAGGAGGGGTCTGAATGAACAGAGCACAGTGACCTTGCAGATGACGGGCGAGTGCTCATAAAGTGAGCAGTGTCAGCTCCCCATCCTTTTTGTGGCTGGAAACATCCTGGAAGGCTCTCTCAGACAAAATGCATTTCCCATCTCAAACCAGCTTCCTGCATTCTGGACGGTTTCTGGCTCTGCCAGCAAATGTTCAAAATCTGTGGTGTCAGTTTTATTTTAGGTTTCACTTTTGCCAGCAGTGCTGCTTTCTTGAGTTTGACTTTGCTCTACCGTCCAAACAAATATGCAAACTGCCTTTTCCCACTCTCCGTCTCCCCTTGGGCTCACAAGAGCCGGGGACCTCCTGTGCACCGACCTCTCCCCCTCCTCGAGGGCTTTTCTACCCAATGCCACATGCAACAGCTGGAACCACAGATCTAACTTTCTCCTATGCCACTTTCTCTCGTGGCTTCCTAGGTGCCTGCTTTCACACTGGGGGTTTTGGGGCGTTGCTGTTTCTTACATGCAAAGGGAGCAGCTGGAAAAGGCTTTTTATCTGTGAGCAGGGGGATCATATCAATATTGCACAATCTATCTTCATTTTTAGTAAGTCTTTGCCAGCTAGTCATACTGGGATCCCCAGGTGACATATAATAAAGCCCCGCTCCACGACAGGAACATACCCATTAACAAATTTTACATTTTCCTTTCTTCCGCTGCTCACCACAGAAGCAATTTCAGTAAGTAAAAGCCTGATTAAGTCTTTGCAGGACAGGAATACATGCTACCAGAGGAAGCACTGTCAGACTAAAGGAATGAGCTACTGGGCATTTTCTGGTTCTGAAAAATTCATGTTGAAAATCCAAGTAACTTGACATAATGGATGTTATTCTATTTAGCAACTGTGGCCACAGTCCGGCAAGTCGCCCCTAAATTTGAATCTCTTTGTTACTCAGAACAGATAAGATACCGCAAGGATTGTTCAAACATGCTGTATCAGAGACCTTTGCACAGGGTCTTTTGCTACGGCAAAAACAACCAGGGCCTGCAAAAGCTGTTTGCTTTGCCTAGGCAACGGCAGAAGCTGGACATGACAGCTCGCCTCACGCCAGACACCGCGGCTGCCTGCTAGCACGCAACACAGTGCATTCCATTACTGTACTATCCGATCCTAAATACTGTCATAAACTGCTAATATACTAATGTGTTCATAGTCTATTGATTGATCCCGGGAATACCGTTCTGGGTTAGTCTGGCTCATTTGTAATACTGCATATAAGCAGAATTTCTTGGAGCACACGGCAAGTAGGAAAGGGGATTCCACACATACTTTATTTGAGCATTGGAGCATTAATGTTACAGTTTCTTTTATAGTGTAATAAAATCATTTTATTTATAAATCTCATTGCTCTCTTCAAACATTTAGGACACTGTACAAAATTCTAGAAACAATTTAAAATGCATTAAAAATTATATTAAAAGGCCACAGTCTAAAAGTTTTAATAAAAAGCTAATCAGGGTAGGGGGAAAGGCCGAGGGATGTTTTTCATATGAGGTCAGTAACAATCCAACTGAAAACTCTGTTAAAACGTTTCGAATATTTTAAGACAAGGAGATGGAGACTGAGGCGACCTGAACAGGGAGAGGCGTCCGGGGCCGCGGGCACGCAGCGGCTCCGGCTGCTGCCAGCCGCGGGCAGGGCGCAGGGGCGGCGCGGCGGCGGCGCCGAGGGACCCCAGCCCGCCAGCTCCCGCGAGGGCTGCTGCAGGCGGCACGTGCGCGGCTTGCGCACGGCTGGGGCTCTCCCAGGGGTGGAGGTTTGCCCGGTTTGCCCAGCGCCCCCAGCCTGTTTGCCCTGGCCAGTGCGCTGCCGGTGCCCACGGCGCAGCCGAGGACACAAGCAGGAGGTCCCTGTCCAGGGGCAGACACCTCTCTGCCTCACCTGCAACAGGTACCGCATTCGGGTGGGCTTTGCACGGCGCAGGGGGTGGGAAGCGCAAGGATTACCCTCCGCGCAGACCAGGGACCATCCCCACGGAGCTGCGGCTGTAACGCGGGAGCTGGCAAGCAAATGGCTTGTTGCATCCCAAACAGATCACAAGCAGCAGGAGAAAGCTGGCTGAAAAGCGTCCTAAACGAACGCGCAGTGCCCGAGCCTCGCGGCCGTGAGAGCACGGCTGCGCTGGAGGCCTCCGGACAGACAGACCCGGAGGCAGCCTGCAGGAACCGCACGCGCCACGTGCAGCTTTGCAAACCTACATCTTTCTAAGCACGGCTGCCGTACTCAAACGCTAACAAACTGAACGCTGCTTATACTGGAAATGTTAGGTGATGGAAGCCAAAATCTGCTGGTGTTTAAAATCGCTTGGAGCTGCTTACAGTGCTACCAATACAAAGCACATACTGACTTACAGACAGCCTCCCACTGAGTGCCTGATTCTTGCGGTCTCCTCCGAGATCGCAGCCAAGGTCTCCCGCTCGCATACAGGCTCCACAAAAATGGTATTTGTTTCGGGCGGTAACGTGTGAGCAAGCGAAGGGGAGCAGTGCTCCTCGCACGCCACACCAGCACTCGCTTTCGCGTGTTGATACACATTTTAAATTTGGAAACTGAAGATCTCTTTTACATTCCCACTAAAATATACCATTAGAGGAGTAACTGATTACACAAGAGTTGAAAATGTCTTTCCAGATTCTATTTGATAAGTGTAATCAAATACTGCTGGGTTACCGTGTATTTTAGCATGTAGGCTAGTCTACACAGTCAGGAGCACAGGAACACCGTTAAAGAGAGAAGGTCTTTCTTCTCGGAGGATGGGCATGTGCAGGAGGGGGTTGCAGTGCTACGAGCTGTCAGTAAAAATTTGCTCACAATGTCACCGAAGGTCGGAGTCCCAATATCACTGCAATCAAAGCTGCCAATGACGCACTCACTCGGCAGAGGTAGGGAGGCACTCTCCCACTCCCTGTCCAGGACTAATAACCAAACAACTAAAACTTTTCTTTTAAATACTACGTACGTACAACAGTAGAGGTTTCAGCTTTTCTTCAAAGGAGATAGAAACGATAAAATGGAAAATGAAGTAGCACCTTTCATCTTAACTAAAGGTAGCCCACTGGTTTCCAGTGGTTTTTAGCTGTTGGATCAATCTAGCAGAAAAGCAATAATGACTAGAAACACAGAAGAGAAGTTAAACTAACAGGGCTAACCTATGCCTGTGAGGCAGCAAAAGAAACTCAGAGGAAATTAGGTTGTCTTTGATTTAGTCCACTGATGCACAACTAGAGTGAACATTGTTTCTTTTGTTCACTGTGTGTGCATTCATACTAATGTTTTAGTTTGGAGCACAGTGCCCTTCTGAAGCAAATTTCCCAATTGCTCCCACTTACCAATTTTTGCTTTACCTCATTCAGCAATACTCCTATCTCACTGCATCACTTGCTAATGCAAGTGTAGATCATACCTTAATTTCCAAGAGGCTGAATGTACCAATCACTGCCATCAAGTGAGCTTAGCAGGTGAAGGGCTGAAGAAGACATTGCTAAGTCTAGCGAGTGCATGTATTCAGAGGACCACTCCACATTGTAACACCTATTTAGACAGTGGCAGTGTAGCACATCAGAGGAATACATGCTGACCTCCTCTGCTTCACACTCACCAGAGAGATGAATCTGCAGAAGGGACTCTGGCCAAGTTAAGGTAGACATAGCTAGACATAGCCTGATGAGGAGCTTGTTCAAATGCAGATCTTATCGGGAATGGAGGGAGTGGTGCTCAAAGCAACCACATCACATGGTGCAAGAATGCATTAAATGTTAATATTCTTTAAGCACCATCAACAGGGTAGATAGAAGATCCCATTACCAATTCCCAGACCCAGTCTGTTCCCAAAGGGAAGGTCTTAAATGAGATATTTTTAAAGTGCTGGATGCAACAAATTAGTTTAGGAGCCCAAGGCTGCTGAGGTAGCACTGGATTACAGATGCTGCTACGGGCACCGTGCTAAGCTACTGGGTACTGTACTAAGGTTCATGCAAATTTTAATCTTATGAATTCTATGCAATATACGCTGTTTATATGATTCCTAGAACATTTTGCCTGAGCCAGGAGCTGAAGAATCAGAAATAAAGCATTTGTTCAATTCCAAATGTCAGACTTGGAAACTATTACCTATGACTGCATATGTTGAGCTGATTGTATTACTTGGACAGAAGATAATAGCCATAACCTCTCATAATGCCAACTTCAAAGCTGTACGCTCTTTCTTACACTTTATCTTGCAAACTTTACTCCTATTTTCCACCAGGATCCATCAAGGACTCACCTAGGGCCCAAATGGTAATGGACTTCACCTTTGCTGTCTCATCTCACCTACAACAAACTATACTATGAGCATGTGGCCAACAAGTCCCTCCTCTTGCTATTCTTGGTGGAACCATGCTCCCCAGAACCAACTTCCACAAAGACCAAAGTGAGCCACCACCTATCTCCCAAGACGTACAGCATCCTTTCCATGTGTGCTTGCAGAACCAGAAATTATGTAAGGAAATCAGGAAGAAAAAGAACAAAGGTAGAGAGTGACTTCAGTCAAAAAGAGGTCAATAAAAAATAAGAGGAAATGCAAGGAAGAAAAGCAAGTTCCAAAGAGAAAAATAATGACAGAGAAGTAGAGAATGAGAGAGAGAAAAAATACTGCTAAAGGATTAATACACCAAAGAAAATCTTATGGCTAAATTACTAGTACTGAATTCCTCTACCCATTCTGCATCAACACAACCATGCGACTATGCAACAAACCCAGGACATCCCCTTGCCTCAGTTTCTAAATGATAAAATAAGGATAAATAATACAGTTGGCTACAATATGAGATGTCCAACCAGATGTTATGAATGAGAATACAAAGTATTTGCCCCTAAGAAAATACTTTTTGAAAAAACACAATTTCCCATCAAAACCCAGTCCCAGTAGGAATATTTTACATAATTTGGAACAATAAAATTGAACTGCCATACAGACAGGGAGAAAACAATTCAGTAGTATAGGTCTGAAGTTGTACTATGAATTAGATAGATACCAGGCTCATTCATAGAAAACTTGCTTATTATATGTTCTCAAAGCTGCAAGATCAGTGAGTATTTACTAAACAACCTGTTCACAGTTTTGGTAGACAGGGTGACCCTGACTGGGTCTTTGACTTCATGGGCTATTTTTTCCCCTTTGAAACTTAAGACATCCCTGCTAACTTCTTACACCAACAAAGAATGGATTTCCTCTCCCAGTATCACTAGAAGTTCTTCCAGTTACTCCTATGCCCCAGCCAGCTTTCATGCCTTTCTTCTCCAGATCTTAGCCTGCACATCCTCCCCAGAAATACATAGCAAGCCAGCAGCTCTGTAGGTGGGTGTCCACGTTTGACAGCTTCCAGCTGTGTGCCTCAACTCTCTGGAGGCCACAGGGGCTCTCCCTGGTTTGTGGACAGGCTGAGGGGGACTTTTCCCCTTTCTTGTACTCTGTTTCTTGGGATCCTTCTGCTGGATCCCTCCCAGATATCTGAGACCAGACACTTAGCTAGAGCAGTATACAGAGCCAGCTCCTCTTGCTGATTTTTTCATCGGTTGCAATGACGGCATGCAACATCCAGCACTCGGTTTCAAATCCTGCTGGCCAGAGATACAATGTTCATTTTTCATCAAGACAAAACAGCAACCAGGTTGCTGTTTTGCAAGCACAGGAACTCTCTCACCCATTTCATAAAAGTGAACTCCCAGCAGAGGGGAGAGAGCATTCACCAGGGAAAGAAGAAAGGAAGGATGATGGAAAGAACGAGAACAAAAATCCTGCAATGGTGAGTTTTGCACATCCATCCTGGGAGCTTGGACTAGAAGTTTAGAAGAGCTAAAATGATAACGTAAATCACCTGGCAATTTATTATGTTGTGATTATATATATTTTGGGAGATGTCACACAATATAACTCCATTAATTAAAATGGAATTAAAACAGGGCATCTTGCCATATCTTGCAATATATTAAAGGATAGTTTGGAAGAAGACTTCTCTCCCTACTGTAGGACCCTGCGGTATTGCCTACTCCAGAAACAGTAGTTGGCTTAATCTTCGCTGTTTTCATTATCAGCTGCAGCTAATTTTGGAAGGACCATTGTTTTATTAAGGGAGAATTAACTGATAAGCACTATGAACACTACTTTGAGAAGTATTTTGACTTTACCTTTGTGTTCATTAGGTTGCTACTACCACAGTCTGGATTTTAAGTACACAGCCAAGGTCAAATATTAGGAAGAAGTGCTGCTTATGGGATACACGCAACTTCTTTTGTTGCAAGTAGAAACTGTGCTTTTCTTCCACTGCAGAGTGGATAGAGGTTGCAAGTACCTTCTGGTTCTGGTACCATTAACCATAAACAAAAGCAAGGAATGCCTTAACAACATAATGCAGTGGGCTGAAAGACTGTGAGGTTCTTAAACTGAATTTCTATGGGAAATCTTTTTCTATGCATTCTTGTCCCCAGTCCCTTAGGATTCGAGTCCTACAGTTCTCCATCTTTAGCAAAAAGGGAGCAAAAGAGAAGAGGAAAAAGAAGCATGCATCAGATATTAAGCTACTGAAAAAACAAGAGAATTGCACCAATTATGACATATGGACGAAACTGTGTGGCAGCACTGCTTGATCTGTGACAACAGAAAGAAACATGGGAGAAGTAACTTCTCATCATCAACAAAGAACTTCGTTAGAGTAAGGAAAACAGTGTGAGCCCCTAAGCAGCTTTATGTCTTTCTCTAATTCACTAGGAAATTGTGCCTAGACCTATACCTGATCGTAAGAAGTTAAGCACTGCGAGCTTCACCTGCTGCTAAGTACTCAGGATCAACTTTTGAAATCACAGCAGTGATAGCACTCTTATTTCCAAAGACATCAGCACTGCTTTTATAAATACCATTTTACTTGTTCCCCTTAAACATTCTTCCAGACTTCTGGAAGAGACAAATTCTGCTCTTAGATGAACACAGCAGTTTCTGCTTAGGAAAATGAGAGCTGTGTTCATGTGCATCTGAGGGCTCAGTTTGGCTTTTAGCCCAGGAATGAAATTTTCAGATGATTTTAAAAATTAGTTCCACTGTTTGAAGCTGATTTTCCTTATAGCAAAGACAACAAAGCCTCTAGACCAAGAAACCAGATCAGGTGCTAAGTAACTGCTGTAACAATTGGTGGAGTTCTGTTTACTTATAAAATAAAAGTTCATATTGCAGCATAGGATTTGCAGTGAGGTAGTACATAAAGAGCAGTGTCACGCTGTGATAGGCACTGTACAATTACATACTGAAAGAAACGGAAGCTTTTCCCAAAGCATTCACAGCCCGTAGGTGACTTGTCCACTTTCTGTTAGGTGACCTAAGCCATTAAGGCCTGGCCTACACACAAAGCCACTGATGGTGTTATTTGATATTGATTTAATTAAACTGGAGCAACTTTTGCATGGGAGTAATCATACATTGGTTTAATTTGTGTTGATGAATTTACAGACATGAACTAAATTTGCATAATCACTCTTAGGCTGACATAAAAGAGTACAAGCACAAAATTCGCACGAGTTAGCTAAACGGATATAAATTAACCCCGAAGCCCCTTCTGGGTAGAAGGAAGCCTTAGAAACACTACACATTTACAGAGAAAAACATCAAGGCAGAGCAATTCTACTTACTATTCTACTAAGCCAAACAGAGTCAAAAAGTTTAAAACATTAAAATATTAACAGGCGGGGGCTGCAGCAGGGGTCCCCAAGGCCCCAGTGCCGATGGCACTCTCGCCGCAGTGTCCCGCGCACCCCGCACGGAGCGGCAGAGACCCCCCTTCGTCCTAGCTGCGGCCACAAAATCATCCATCTTGGACGCAGTGTAGCAACAGAGCTCTGATCAGGGGCTTGTACAAACGTTTGAGCTTTACATTTAGCACAGAACAATCCGTGCCATATAGCTTTTATACTAATTAAGAATCAGAATCCAATCATACTAATGTCACCAGCAAGACCCAAAGGGCCAGTATAAAGTAACAGCAGAAGAAGGCTCGAGAGGGGGACCATTGCATGCAGTATTTAGATTGCAGGGGAGGATGTAAATCGCAATTGATGAAGGGGAAGTACTGCAAAGATTCATAATCTCTCTATGGAGATCAACAGCAGGCTTTTGACATGCCAAAAAATTACACCCATGACAAGGCAGTGTCACACTGGGAGAGGAACAATAGTGACCAACAGTTTGTCACAGGGGTAAGAAGTATTGGGTCGCAGCTTCCTGCTGGGGCACAGCATATTCTTTTTACTATCGTGGTTTGCAAAGCCCTGGCTGGAGCTGGCCAATTACTACAAAAAAGTAGCTTTATAACAGTTATTCAAACCATAAAGGAAGTTCATTTCAGCTATACCATGAATTTTGCCTTGTGCAGTTATCTTTTGTTTTCCCTTGCCTGACTACAACATCTTCAGATATCTCACCAGAGGTCAAGAAGAATATTCTATGGCAGAGCTAACCAAACACATGCTCTTAACAACTTTGCAGATGATGAATACTCAAGGTTTAGTCAAAGAGGAGAGATCAGCCTGCAGACTGAAACTATTGGTGTGCTTGTCAAAAAAAGACTGCTCACAGACAGCTGACAAACAGAAATAGAGCAATTATACGTACCTCATCATTTACTATGAGGTCTGTGTCTTCTAATTTTGAAAGCCAAATAAAAACAAACACTCCTAGTAATGTGTAATGTGATTCGTTATCTGCATAAGACCACATATTTGCTACGAACGTTATGGATCCTCACGAGATCCTTGGCTGGATCTCTCATCTCTGCTGCATTTTCACTTTCACTCAGCTGCTCAGCTGCCACAGTGCCTTGGAAAACACTGCTAGCAGGCAGGCAGGCAGACTGAAGATAGTAAGTTTATTTTACAGTCAAACTTGCTTTTGCTGCATATTCTGAGCTCTCTCTTCCAGCTGAGAGAGTTCATGATCTCTGCTCCCCAGCTGGTGACATTTACCTGCCCTTTCTTTCATTCCCCACTCTCTTTCTGTCATTGACAACTCTGAGTCCAGACCGACCTATTACTATTTGTCTTTTATTCCTGCACGCTTTAGCAATGACATCTTTCAAGTCAATGTCTGGATTCCTCTACCCGTCGCGTCCCTCTGAGCCTCCGTTCACACAGCTCCTCCCAGCCTTCCTGCAGCAGAGCACCCACCTGGGTGTCCCCTGGTGGGCCTCTGCGCCGGGGCGCGCAGCCCCCCTGCCGCTCCCCGGGAGCAGCGATGGGACGGGGCAGGCGGGAGGTCGGTCCAGGCAGACCCTCTCTCCGGGTAGGATGCACGCTCATTCACGCGCGGAGGAGCTGTAAGGCACTTCCAGTATCAATGACACCTTGCACAGCGATCTCTTTGGAGCTTACCTTTTGGTTTAAGTAATATTCTCTATGTAAAATCTCAGCGTAGTAGCTTATGACAGACTTCTCAAAGGTTAGTTGTAACAGAGCAGATACGTCTAAGAGGAAATGAGTTAAACAGCATGGAGGATATTTCTGCAGCAGCTCTCAGGCAGTTTTCTCTGCATAGCTCATTAGCCATCTCACACCACAAAATACAGGTATTTTCAGTTCCCATTAGGGTTTTTAAATGAGAGCTCATGACACAGCACTGCTCCAAGACATGTTCTAGCAGCCTGTTCCCCACGGCTGCAGGATGGGGGGGGAGGGGGGTGTCTGTCCTTACAGAATCTATTTCTTTATAATTCTTTTTTGTACTTTTGATATAGAGTTCTCCAAAGGCTTAATATCCTAGTGTCACTTTGACAGAACAGAAAATGATTCAGAGACTGAGTGGTCTGCTTAAGACTACAGAGGAAAGCTGTGGCAACATCATAGAAAGACTTGAGGTCTCCAGCATCTCACTACTGTGCTCCAGCCCCCAGATCGCCCTGCCTTTCTTAAAAGCTTTTCTGTTACACTTTGAAGCATATACAGAATCAGACAGAAACACGTACAGAAAATATAAGGAAACACAACATTTCAGTAACTGCAGATATTTTGAAACAATAGCAGAGTGCACATATAAAGTCAGATAAATTTGATCTAAATTTGGAGACGTAATTCTAACGGAATCCATTTGCATCTATTTTGAAACCGCTTACTAGCCAGTGGATTAAAATATTCTTTATTCAAGCTGTCATTGATATTGGAACCAGAGGATTAAAATATTCTTGGAAACAAATGAGTGCTCTTTAATACCCAGTAGTACATATATCTCTTTTGTGAGCACTAACTATTTTGAATGTGATCCATGTGCATGATCTTATAGGTAAAATCTGCTGGAAATAGGCATAAATATTCTCCATTAATTACGCTCCCTCTCTCCCTGGCTGTGATAACTCTGTCCGTCACCAAAGACCTGATAAAAGGGCAAAAGCAAAGGTCACTGACATCAGAACTTGCACAGTCATGCAGCAGGAGTGGTTCTGGAAATACATGAAGTTATTCTCTTCTTGTCATTAGTGTTACAGAGAGACATTGAAAAAAACAGCCACTCTGTTCACCAGGAACCTGGCAGCACAAGAGCAGAGCTCCTGCATGTCAGGGAGCTCTCATATTCATTTTATGGTGCCATTAAGGGGCAGATAAAAAGTATATGTGAGTTGTTTTGCTATGTTGCAGACACCTTATTTTAACTCCATGTTTTCTTCGTTTATGATCTTGGCCTTTTTTCCTGTTCATCTGTATCACCAGAGTCAGTTCAATGACATGACTTTGATTTATGTCAGCTGAAATCCTGACTGTCAGTGGAAGCAGGAGGATGTGGAGAGCTTCCCGCTGTATGGGAAGAACAGTTAGGTAGAGTTACAGCTGGGTGAGGATAAGGTAGAGAACAGCAGAAGATAAAAAGGCATAATAAAGAGATAAAATAGAGCTTATTTGGGATGCTCACAACACACTTTCTTGAGTACCTCTAGAAAACTTTCCCCTACTTTCAAGTATCTAGAGTAGTAAAGTCAAAAGTTCAATAAAGCACTTCACAGTGCAGTGTAGTAAACTTGAAATATATTTAGTTAAAGAGACTGGTTTTGTTATACACACCTGCTCTGCTATCCTATTTATCAAGCCCAGAAAGCTCTGCATGACTTGCGCTTAACTATTACCAAAATTCATCCCCTGTTGCAGATGACTGTCACGAAGGAAGGAAAAGATTCTCAGAACAACTCAATGAATCGCCAACTATTTGGTCCAGAAGAATTTTCCTGCACTCATAGGAGGAGAGTTTGTCCCACCATAATCTAAGGCCTGCAGTTCAGGTCCTATTCTGCATAGGAAAAAGAGAAAGTCCAGTTCATGCCTTTTATATTTGGGCTTCTTCAGATCATAACATAGATTATATTTTATTTCAGAAAATGATCTTTTTGTGTGACTAACATTTGTTCATTTGACTGTTCTTTGGAAATGTAGGTAGGGCACTTTCAGATATTATTGTAGCACTAAGTGCAGTAAGAGCTGCAGAGCGAGCAGCTAAATACCCTGAGGAAAGCAAACGCACAGCTAATTACACATAGCAACTGCACTACTGCTAGGATTTACTGGGGCAAGCTGTTAAAACCAGAAGTAGAGTTTATGACAGTGAGCAGCTTGATCAGCTTCTAATATATCTAATCCTGTAACATTTACCTAAAAGAGCAATTCTATCCCATGAAAGGTGTCTCATCAACTTAACTGGGAACATGGTGGGAAATCAGAAATACCGTGTTGATGAGAGGTTTGTGGAAGTATGTTATGTGATACCTGTGAAAAGACCAAGGCAGAGGGTAAATAACATCTCGTAGTCTTTCTCTACGGTGTAGTTTTCCAGTCTGCATTTGTTTCAGGGTTTACCAGTGGTTTGAATTAAATCCATCCAAACGAAGACTTGATATTCAAGGCTGCCCCTCGGCAAAGAGGGGTTTTGCATTCATTAATATTGCCTTGGGATGAAGGAAGGAACAGGAGAGCCCTGATTGACCTTGGACATTTATAAAGGTAATCTAATTTGTGCTCGTTTGCTACTTTTTCATTAAAGCCACTCCTGGAATGTTTCTTATCATGAGTTGGGCTTCCCCTGAGAAAAGTTTTAACAAATAGACCAAATCCTGGGCAGAGCTAGCCCAGCGACTGCACTCTTGAAGGCGTCAGGGCAATGCAGGCTTGGAGACACGTCCTGCAAGATTCGAGAGCGCTGTAGCTTTGCACTCACTGAAAGCAAGGTCAAACCCTGGAAAGTCAACTGCTGAGCTGGTCAGCCCAGTACATGGCTCACATCACACACAAATATAACCAACGGCAGCTTATGGAGGAGTGAGTGGATCTGTCTCACGCACGCAGGTGAGCTGATGTTTTCCAGCCAGTGCGTATCAACAGGCACTACCCCTTCATGGACACTCAGAGGGGACAGAGGTGAGTCTGGCTCACAACCCTGCTGCTGAGGACCTACCTCCAAAAAGCCCTGTCCAAGGAACAACCCATGTCCCTGAACTAAAGAAATGCTGCCGTTCTCAGAAACGCTAACAGCACTTGGCAGGAACTTTCTGTGTTTCCCTGACTTAAAGTATATTTGTTGTACCACAGGTTAACTGCCTCCATTTACGGAAGAAGTGGCCTTGAATCATTGTTTCATCTTAGGAACCACAGGTGATGTTGTACACAGTCTATTTACAACCTCAGGGGTTAGTGAAAATGAAACCAAACTAAGAAAACGCAGACCATTGACCAGAACGAGACTTGCCAACATTTCCTTCTTTAATCTCTTAACCAAACAAATACAACACATGACAGTCCAATGGTGAGGATGAGGTTTCACAGCCTGCTGAGAATGTCAATTTTTGGTTAAAAATAAAAAAGAAAGAATATTTTGCTTATTTGATTTACATTTCACATACTAAATAAACCCTGCAAGGTACCATGCTTCAAAACTGACTTATTTTTTGAGAAATGTAGATTAATAATCCTCCTTGCTTAAAAAATGAGCTTCAATATTTGTGCGAATCGTAGAGTGAAAAAAATCAATGTGTTATCGACTGCTGGGGATGATCACATTCATTTTGCCCTTTGTGGTTGGTGAAATCCATGCTGCAATTACAGAGACAGGCTGGCAGCAAAGAGCCTCAGTTGGGCTTTCAGCTTCACATTAATCCAAAACTCACCATTTTAATGCAGATATAGATTGCCACGAGTCAATAGCTGACTACTTGAATTGTGAAGTAGCAGTTCCATGCTATATTGGCAGGACTGGCTGTTACAGTATCTTCAAGTATTTTGAAATTTCAAAGTGTTACTCTACGAAAGTGAAGAGCTGAACTGACACCACCTTGGAAAGAGACGGCACTGTTAATGACATTAGTGTAAAGGGGGGATCTAGAATAAAGACTGAATACTTAGAAAACTACAAATAATCTTAAAGTAGATCAAAAGTAGATTTTGCAGGATATAAAATGCATGTACACCTTAGCTTAGGTTTTAATGCCCTAATGCATTATCCCATAAAGTATCCCAGCACTGAATTTTTATAATATAGCTCCCAGTTCTGCCTCATTTCCACCGTTTCAAGTACAGGTGACTTCAGCAAAGTCAGAGGAACCACTCTGCATTTATAATCTTGCAAGTGAGATCAGAATTTGGCTTTTAGTAGTAATTTCCTCTTCAGCAATCAGTTTAGAACTAAGAATTGAATTCTGCCGCTAATTTTGTGTGAAGAATCTGAGAATCTATTAAATGGACAGCACCTCTTCAGTAGCCCATTAGATGCTGGATGAACCTACGACTATATTTTATGGACAATAACTATACTCTTGGATACCTTTATGACAGAAGCCTTTCTAATACAGTCAAGTGGCTGTTTCTTCATGAAACGGTGAGATACGCACTAACATCTACAGACACAGAGCTACAGCCGTGCTTTATGGTGCACAAGGCAAGCTCCATTGGAAACCACTGAGCCTCATGGAAATCCTTCCATGGATTTTGTTGAACCTGGCAGTCATGACCCCAAGTAGTGTGGCTGTGCTGGCATGTGTTGAGCCCAGACTGGGAAGAGGCAAGATGCTGCTGCTCGGGGCAGGCACAGCTTGTACACCCGTGACTCCAGGAGTCACTCTGCAGTGACTGCAGGATTTTTTTCCATTAATTTCAGAATGGATCAAATATTTACGTATTTGCTGGCCAATGCACAATGACAGCATTCAGAGATGCACTCTGTCAGGTTTGAGGTAGACTATCTTTACCTTGTCCAAGCATATATCCACTTCTCTGGTACAGGTAGGAACAAGAGAAGAATATGCTGGGCCTGGGCAACAAACTCAACTTTGTCAAATCCAGAGCAACGTGTAGAGTCATTGTTGTTACCAAGGGTAACCTGTGAACGCAGTGAGCTCTTTAGTACGTGTCATACTGCCAAAAAAAAAAATTATAAAATAGGTAATATATAGGGAGTAGGCCTAGATATTTTGCTGGAAGATCAGCTGTGTACAATCAAAGGAAGCCATTTTCCTTTGTTCATGCCTGAAACGTAGACTTGTTTGATGTTGGTAAGCCTTCATGTGGTTTTAGATTCTTAATGATGAGTCCTGTGCAGGCTATGCACCTACAAGGCTTTGTGGAGGATTTATAAAAGAAAGAGGATTCACCCTGGTGTTACGTATTGGTATTCTGTGTAGCTTTTCTTAGCACGGTTAATACACCTTAACAGTCTACCTTAAAAACATCATGAAACTGGAGCAAGTATCTTAATTCTGCCTGCAGAAAAGAACAGTGGCTGCTGACCTGTAGCTGTTGTTATATTTGAAAGTCTCATTAAGCTCAAAATTTGATATAGTTTGAAAATATACATGAAAGAAGATGTAAGTGTATGGGTTATAAACAGAGTCCTGTTATGCTTGGGAACAAACATCCTCAAGATTGTACTTTTTTGGTTGTTTACAAAGGTGGAAAACTCTGAAATGTTTTACTTCTTGATTTCCCCAAATAAGCATAAAGTTTCCAAAAAGGTAACAGTTTATCTCAACTATAGCGGACAACAGTATGCCCATTTTACTAGTGGCAAGCATGAGTATAGCTCTAACTCGGCCTCACTGAGCTTAATGAGAGAGGAGGACACGCATCCGCACGGAGAAGGTACAGGACTTCCCCAAAAAGACTGTCATTAACTGAGGCTGCGCGAATCCTGGTCCTCTCCTGGTCAAGCTGCTGGGATTTAAGGCATCAAATAACAAGAACCACGGGCACAACAATTCAGGACTGATCGGCATGTTAACATGAAAGTGGAAAAAAAGTGCTCTGAAACAACAGGAAGAGGTTTTTCGCCTTGACCCTGTTACCCGAGTAGTTTTCATTAATTATTAGGAACTGTGCTCATTAGTGCAGTGCGTAACGACAGCCGTTACGCTGAGACCAAAAATTTAGTGACTGCTTTGGAGTCTGTAAAAACAAGCTGTAGACACAACCTGTCCCCAAAACTTACGCTCTTAGCAGAAAGCACAGGCGAAGGAAGAGGGGGTTGACTGCCGGCCAGGCCCAGGTCCCAGCAGCACGTGCTCGTGCTCTCAGGGGTTTCGGGAAGGGGGATGAGGCTGGTCGTGAGGCCGGTGGGCAGGGAGGGACACGGCAAGGAGGGAGCGGGGAGCTGCCAGGGACAGCCCCCGGCGGCGCCGGCCGCCTCGGCTTTCCCCACCCCCTCGGGGTCTCCCTGGCTCCCATCCCTGCAGCGATGAAGTTTGCACGCTGGCCGGCTGCAGTGAAACTTTGCACTCCAACAAAGTGAATTTCACACACAGTTCAGAAAAAGTGAGCCTGCCTTTAACAACCTCCGCCTGGAATAAGAAAAACGTAATAAATTCTTCATGTTTACTGAGTTTACACAAGGCCCCAGACTATGGATTACCTTTTTATTACTCCTTGTTGTAAGTTTTTTTCTCTATTATTAGTTTTTTTTTAACAAAACAGTGGCAAGAGGAGAAAATTGTTATCTTCCCTGTGGACATTTATAGGCTTTTGAATGAAAGTTTGGTTACAGATGTGTACTCTATGGAATCATGAAATAGTTCTCCTTACTTAGCTGGTCTGCCCCACAACTAAAAAGAAAATCTCTCCCAGTGATCTGGCAACAGCTGTCCAATGGAATTAGGTAAACACGCGAGAATTTTGAAATACCTGCTTCACTGCTGGAAAAAGCACCCAGGAGCGAATGCATACACAAACACAAGCGTGCATTCGTCAGAGGAGGCCCCACGCACACTTTTTTTAGGCAGGCAGTTGCTTTTGACCACTCCTCTTCGCTGTGAAGATCCAGTCTCTTTCCAGTCACAAGTGGAATTTTCCAGCACTACTTAATGTTGAAATAATGAACTTTGGCAAATCTAAATCAGCTGAGAGCAAACCACTGAGATGAGCACCCACGCTTGGGTGGCAGTATTTGCCATTATTTCAGCATTGGAGCAGAGCCATCCTTAGGCAATAGGATGAGGATAGTGGAATATCTGCTTCTGCAATACTCATCATAGTCCAACTGTAGGTCCTCTACTGCTTCCTCCCTGTTCTGCTTTTATTACCTGGTACCAGCATTTCATATTCTGTCCCAATCCACAAATTATTGCAAGATATACTATGATTTTTGTTAGGTAGCAGCCAATAAGAAGCTTTGATATTCTCTAAAATAAATGTAATTCATCGTCAATATGTATTATCTTCATTTCAAGAAAACAGAAACAAGGAATGGTTCAGCATAGACTGATCACAGAAAAGGATGAACTTCCTTGGTTCCGGTATGCTCTCTCTATCTGGTATGCTTTGAGATCGTTACGAAGAAGCATGCAAAAAGATGCAGCATGGAACAGCACAGGTCTACAGAAATGCCTAGAAGTGTGTAGCTCTGCTAGGAGAGGACTCAACCGATATGCAACCAATCTAAAATTTCCAAGAAGATGGAAATAAAATCAGTCAGGAAAAACAAAGCTAATGGAGACTACAGCAATGCCTAACCTGAACACTGTTTTAGAAGGCAAAAGAGCAGGGGAGCTGGCTCAGTTCACGTAGCTTGCACACTGCTGCCCAAGTAAGAGGTGGTACAACAGGACATCATGTCATGAATTGCCAAGTCAGTTCCTCTCCATGCCACATATAACATTCTAGTAGCTGAAAATCTAGGCTTTAAGCATCCATATACTGCTTCTTATTCCAATGGATATTTCCATCTGAGCATATACAGAAGCAAAATGAATACATCAAATGTGCAAAAAACTCCTTAAATGCCTCAAAAGCAACTACCTGAAGTTTTTAAAACAATATATAACAAGTGCAAATATTTATCACTCAGTTAAAAAAAAAAAGTCTCTGCCATCATTTAGGAGAGTTAGCTAGAAGGACACACGAAAGGTAGCAAAAATGGAATAGGTCTGAGAGCAACAAATTCCATGGTTTTTAATAGTGCACAGTATTTACTAGAGAGAAAGGCAGGGCAGGCAGGGATGCCCTAACAGTGTTTGATGGCTCAAGAAAGATTCAGATAGTGATAAATGAAGTATATGAGTGTTAGTTTACAGATACTCAGTCTACTTTTGCCTAAGATTACCACCTATTCCTCGGCATACTTGCTGGTTCGCATCGGACGACGTGCTATCTAGTTCAGCAGCACCTTGCTGCACCAAGGATCTTCTTGAGTACAGTGGCAGCATGAGTAAAGGAGACAAATGCCAGTGTGGACCCTTCTACCATGATGCTTCATCCTCCTTTAAACTTTGATGTATTTATCCAGCCCTGTTATTCAACAAGCGTTATGACACATCAAGGTCGAGTCCTAGCATCCTAACCACAGGGCCATGCTTTCCGGATCAGTGATGTGTTATGATCATGAAGGTACACGACACTGGATGTGGTTAGCAGCTGGAAGGGCTACAGAAAAGCTTCCTGCATGGAGATCAGCTTCTAAGTAATGGATTAAATTAATGCAGCTTTTTAAATTTAAACTTAAGTATGACCATGACAAAAGACTAGGTGGTACAAAGTTCACGGCATCAGTCTAAAAGGTTAGTCCTCATCTGATAGTACATACACTGTAATCTAGACTCTTCTTATCATTTTCTCTAAAACTAATACTTTCAGAGTCTGTTGACCTGTATTTTTATAAGTACCTATCACCAAGTTACTCAAACACATCATCGCAGCTTTAGACTACATTCCACACACCGACTACCCATAAAATTCTCATGTTAAATTCCAAGTTTTATTATTCACTTAAAAGCACTTAATGGCCCCAGCCCTGTACACTTGCTAGAACTTCTGTCACTGTTTGCCCTTAGCCTTTCACTGAGCTCAAATTTGGCAGGTGGTTTGAAACAGTCTGAAGTCCTTTTGGAAAAGAGCTTAGACAAACAAATTCCAAGGGATGGAAAATCCTCTTTATGTCTGTCCATGAGACTTAGACCAAGCATTTAGGACTAAAAATGTGGATATTTTCCACTGTTATTTGTAAATGGTGCGATCAGTCTAACCAGCAAAGTCTGGCACTAGAGCTGAACTTCTCTGGAGCCTGGAATAGGCGGATCTGAGGTCTGGCTCCAGGTTGTTCTGAGCACTTCAGAAATCTAAGGAAGAAATCTTTCTATATATCAACCTATGAACAAATCTTACAATTTCTAGAGAAAACATAAGAACTTATCAGAATTAAGAAAGTATATACTTTGCAATACATTTATTATAATTGTTTAAAAAAAAAAAAAAAGCACTGGTCATTGAAAAAATTCCAGTATCACAATACTTACAATTCAGTTGCTACTGAGCCTTTTAAGTGACAATGAGTTGCTTCATTTTCTGTATCTTAGATAAGGTGTGAGGGAAGGGGAAACATGGAGATAAGTAACTCTGTTTCTAACTGAGGATATAAAATAAGTTAAAGGACTTGGTACTAGGACTGAATAAGAAAGAGCTTTCCCATCTTATAAACATTTTCAATACTGCATATATTACTCGTACCCCAAATCAGAACAAGAAGCTGAAAAAGTGTTATGAACCAAAAACTTAAGAAAAAATTCAATTTATGTCATCCAGAATATTTTGCTTTGATCCGTTCAAAACCCATCATTTTGATTTTATACTATTTTCTTTGGCTTATTTTTGTTAAAAATTAAATTTCCAAAAAATTAATTACACTGAACTTTGAGAAGATGCTGCAAAATCTTATATGAACAATTTAAAACTTATGTTTTAAAACATTTCACAAATGGAAATGTCTTTAAAGGTAGCCTGTTCAAACAAATTTTTCCACACTTGACAAATCCACATGTTTTGGAATAAATGGATTTTGTCAAGAGATTTTCAGACAACTCTCTTTAACATCAATATCTCAAGTCTATGAAACATCAGACTGTGTGAAGCTATTACAAATAGTGCATGTGTAAATAAGTATCTCCAGCTAAATTACTTCATAATTTTTCCATACAAGAAACATAAATGCAACAATAGATCAACCTGACTGTAAATATCTAAATATGTCCTTTAAAAGCCAAAGGAATGTCAGTTACAATTTATTTTCGGCCAGTGCAAACTGAGACATTAAGTGGCAATTCTACTTCCATTAGCTAAATCTGGCAAATATGCAACTGTTTAAAGGCATTGTCAATAGCCATTGCACAATTAAGTATTTGTACTGATGCCTTATTAAATTACCCTTTTCAAGTAGGCATAATAAACTAGGACTTCACTGTACAGATTTTCATGGTGAAAGTCCAGATCACTGGAAAATTTATTTAAAGAGAATGCAGTCCGGTGAGTAATGAAGTAAATGTCAAATGTTTTTGGGCAAATAAATCTGAGTTGCCTTAAAACTTTTTTGTCAGATACAGCTAAAGACAACGTCTGTAACACAAAGCCATTAGCGTAACCATTTTGCAGCTTTGAGACGCAGCGCATCTCCAGCCGACAGACCAGCCTGGCGTGGCGAGGTGAGCGCTGCCACCAGCAGCGAGAAACGGCAGAGCTGGGGATTTGGGGCTTGTTGGACGCAGGTTCAGCTGTGCGCAGTGGAGAATAGCAATCAACCATCTCAGGCTCCAGCTGGGCACTTTTCCTGCAGTTCTGGTGCTGTTTGCTGTTCCGCAGGACCAGCCCTGGCTTTACCCATGTGCTACACTTTCAGCCTTCCCCCTGCTGTCGCTTGCGGCAAGGCTCGGAGGATTCGTGTCAAACCCCCTTCCTTGGGCTGGTTTGCCAGCACCGAAACAAAACAGCAATGGCCACAGCATGAGCAGATGCTTCATGCTGGCAAACTGGAATTTTGTCTCTCCAAACTTCTTCCAAAGCCTGCCAGCCAACTGCTGTATACACGGTGCAAGTTAGGCAGGCGTGTGCCACTCCAGGACTCCGCTTCAGGTCTGGCTTGAGCGGACCTCAAAGACAGGTGCCAACATTGATAGCGGCTTTTGGACCATTGCAACACAAAGGATTTTTCTTAAACATACTGCCAAACCGCTTCCAATATTTATAATTTCCTCAGATATATCATGCAATCTTTGAATATTTTCTCACTGATTGCACAGAGATTTTCTTCTCTTACTTAACAGCTTTGTTCTATTATTAGCTCCAGTCTGATGCTTTTAAGAATGGTAAAACTGCCGTATCCATACTGTAATGTGCAAGGTTGTGAATTTATTCTTTTAAAATATGGCTTGCTATATTTAGTCAGTTTGTTTTATATCAAGCATTTGTTTAAATGGTTTTCATTGTATTGACATTTTATAATGCCCTCCTAATATTCTTATTATTGATTTTAATACTGCAATGGTATTATTCATGGTGACACCTATTGGAAAGCAAGCTTCAATTATATCAATAGATGCTATTATTATAACATTGATAACATTAATATTTGATAGTGGCATAAAAAGTGATGCATTGGCAATTAACTCATTAATGTAGATATCATTAACCAAAAATGTCAGAGCTGTTTTAATGATTTTTCCCTTGCTTTCTTTTAACAAGTTCTCTAATCACTGACTCAGTTTTGTATTTTTGAATGTGTATTAGCCACAAAAGTTTTTCTAAAGCTAAAGATTGTCCCTTTTAAATATGAAAAGATGGGCTTTTATGGCTCAGAAGATACTGTGGGCCTTGAATCAACAACATTAGCAACAGACACAGTACATGCAACTCCATCATAGAATATTCCAAAATAAAAGATTTACCAAAACATAACAGTGCCTTTTTGCTTGTTGCTTAGCAACCAGAATTGATCTAGCAAAAAAGTCACCTGACTTAGGAATTGCTAGTGGCAATATTACTCCATCATTTTTCTTTTTCACACTAAACTGATGAAGGTTCTATCAGAAACAGCTATTAATTGTTTCTTTCTTTGCTCGCCAGCTGCTTAATTATAAGGTAGAAACATTTCTATTGCTGCCACTGTTAGGAACAGCGTACCTGATAAAGCTAAATAAATAAAGAGACTTACTCAAAGATTTCTAGATATAAAAGAGCAAATATTGCAAGCCACAACTGACTGTCAGCTCTGCCATCCCAAAATAACCCATGCAGTGAACTGTTCATATAGCTACAGAACAACCATTTTTACCACACCTGCACTGATGGACAATTTGCAATAATCTTTTAAAAACCACAGCCTAAGAATACTTGTTGTTTTGATGACTCAGTTGGAATTCACCACCACATTTGTCTTGCTTTCATCATTTCTAAACATTAGCATTTTCAGCTGTTGACTGAAAGCACTTCTGGTCCTCTATAACATATATATAAAACACTTTTGATCTTTTAAAATCCTCCTGTCAACCTGGAATCACACAGCCTCTTACATTACCTTGTTCTTGTCCTTAATGGTGACCCGCAGTGAACTCTGCACTCCTACTTTCAGATGTTCAACATCCTTCCTTTGTTAAAAGCTGCTGATCAAAAAGGAACATTGTGCTCACTGTGTTTCCCTCTATAGCCCCTCGCTAGCATTTACAGGAATTACACTAAAACACAGGGTATGGACAGTAGCAATTTCATTTAACCACATACCGTATTTTTGTCTTGCTTTCTATACTACTTAATTGCTTAAGTAAATAAGATAAGAAAATGCATCTTCGCACGCATGCACTTGGCCAATCATGAGCAGTCAAAAACAACATCGCATTCCGGAGTGATAAAAGATTCATCAACAAACACCTAAATTGTCTTTTTACGTTTTCTTCTCTGAAATGAACACGCTATATAAGCTCAGATGACGTTTGTCCTTTTAAGAAGTGAAGAAATGTTACCTAAATGGAGCATATATCCCATTTCACTTTTCCTCCGTATCATATTCAGATCTGGTAGATGGGATTTGATGCTGTTTCCCATAATGCCTCCATGGCTTTTTCTGTAAAAGCTTAACAAGGACACAGCATCAGAGAGTCTTTAGTGGCTAATACCTGACCCCCTTCTCTCACATTACAGCTCCAAGTGACCATTTTCATGCCAAAAGGTCACCAACATCCCCATCCCCATGGAGCCAATGTGCATCAACCTTCTAACCTTTGCCACAGAGAGATGATAGCTATTTGGGCTGCAATCCCTTCATTACAGATGGTCCATATTTTATATTTAGTGTGGGAGGTCAAATTTAGGAAAGCAATTTCTCTTAAAGCTAAGACTTCCAATAATCCCAGGTCTTCTATTGGCTTATGGGTGAGTGGCCAGTAATGGGTTTATGGGCAGCTCCGGGTTTTTTCTCTTCACTGGGGAGGGAATTTCGTCAATCTAAATTTTAGGATTGGTGGCCATCATTGTTTATTATTCAATGAGCACTTATTAGATTGTATCTAAGCACACTGCAGCAGGCAGAGAGTATCCTTATAAGCAAGCTTGCAGGCTGGATCAATATCTCAAGGCATTTACAATCTTCTTGAAACAGATTAAACAGTGCTATTTTTTATTTTGTTTTTAAAGCTTATATTCAGCTGTGTAATTTTTTTAGTGACAAAAGCATTCATCCACTATCATTATTAATCACAATGGTCAATCTACTGTTAAATCAGCCTGCATTTTAATACAGAGACCACCTTTGGTGGAAATAACCTAGCACTTCATGACAGGTTGCAAAAGGGTTCAGGAAATCCTGAAAACAGTAATGAAACAAAGAAGATCAAAACTGTAATACGTTAGATAAAATAAATCTGCTCTAATAATGTTGCAAGGGGAACCTTTCGATTTCCTTTTGTATCCACTTTTGTAAAACGGCGCGATTGCGATAGCCCCACTACTGCAAAAATGCTTAAATTAATGCACCAAGTCCTAAGCCAGCAAAGCATTTAAGTACATAGTTATAACCAGCCCTGCTCAGTACTGCACTCAAACATGTGCTTCACTTGCTGGTGAAGGACGGACCCATATGGAGCATTTGGGTGTAAGGGGACATGTTATAACCCACGATACCGGTGAACGATTCTTGTTCTTGAAGGCCGACAGAGTCTACCTCACACGGCTAAATATATTAGTCCTGCAGAACTGTTTCAGGACTCGCAAACGGTTATTGAAGCTGCTCGTGAGTAAGCAATTTATATGCTGTTTGCTCTTTTCAAATGATTATGCTCTTTATTAGCTACAAATATTCACAACAGTATTAGGGAAACCTAAATTTGTCCAAGACAGCACTGAGCAGAGCTGCTTCTCATCTTCAAAAAGCAGGGAGCAAGGGCAACATGGGGTGGCTAAGCCAGGAAGAACAAATAACACACTCTTCCTCTTGGCTGCTGTGCAAAGTATCATTACCTTAAACCCTTGCCCTTTATATGGTTTAGACCAGCAGTTTTCAAGTTTTCAGCTTTCACCTTTAATAGCAGATCTATGCGTTAAAAAAGGAGCTGCTCAGCCTGAGAACCCAAGCTGCTGGCAAACATTTCGTGACGGAAACCCAGGCCCAAGACAGGGCCCCACCTGATTCCTGCAACTAAATTTTTCAAAGACATTTGCACCTGCCTCAGTCCTTTCTGCTTCCCGAAGCCCGCGCGCGATGGTTCAGCCGAGCGGACCCGCTTCGCCGGAGCGCTGGCCTTCCCCCCAGGCTGCCCGAGCGTGGGGCTTGCTGTGCACGGCGCCAACCCGCATGGCCTTGCCTACGGGACCGAGCGCTGTGCAAGGGCCCCGCTTTTATGTGCGCTTAGGGGTCTAAAGATGCAGTTAGAAAGCCAGTGAAGTTTTGCTATGGCACTTGACCCCCCCCCAGGCACCTGTGCGCTGGTGGGCAAGCGCAAACCTTGCTAGACCACGGTGCCCACGTGTGCCTGGCTGAATAGCGTTTAAAAGCCTGGGGAGGTGAATCTGGACAGGTTCCCGCCACGTTATTCTAGCGGCGCAAAGAAAGTCAATTGCTTTGCTCTCTTTTCTAACATCTTCCATCACCCCTGTCCACAGGTAATGACGTGCCTGCACTAAGCGAGCATCGTGCAAATGAAAAGCAGACTCACTGCGTGGCCCCGAGCTACGTGAAAGCACCAAAATTGCCTTGTCGCTGCTTAACCCTTCCCTGGGGCTGCTTCTCCTCCTTTACTAGGCTCAAATATTGCAATTTTCACAGTATTTATGTACATCACTTCCATAATTTAAAGCAAATATAACAGAGCAAATCCTTATTTGCCTTCAGTCTTCTACTATCCCCAAATGGGTTCCCACCACAACAGGAGCTGATGACCACAGCCAACCACCGGAGGCATGTCTGCATCAAACTGAAGCAGGGCCGTTATCCTGGTTTTAGGGCTCCAAATCACACTTCTGAGTGCAGAAGGAGTTAAAGGCTGGGCTGCTTTGCCTACCTGGAGGCATGTGGGGGCCCCAGACCCACCTACAGCGCGGCTCAAGCCTAGTCACGTGAAGGATGCCACCAAGACACACAACTGCTGATGCACTGGGAGAATTACTTTTTGCTTTTAGGCCTTTGTTAGTCTTGTGTTAAAATAGTCCCTGCAAAAGCTGTACTGTGAAAAGAAAAGCAGCTGCCCTGTGCATATGGACACATCCCTGCTTCAGCATTTGCATGATAATCTATCAAAATTTGAAGCGGTTAATATTGAAACGATGCCCTGTGAAGGTTCGACGGGTGTGGACAGAACCAATTCGTTTATACAATTGTGTTTTGCCACAGAGTAAATTAAGTTACAGGGTATTCATCAAAACTGTGTTACCACGGTGCGAGCTAACCACTTCCCGAAGACGCGGTGACAGGAGCACACAGTGGCCCCCGGAGCCTCCCGCCGCCTCCCGGGCTGCCCGAGTTACTCAGGCGTTGCAGAGTGAGTAAGCAACGGAGTCGAAGCAAGCACTGGGTTTCCGCCAGACACCTGGACTAAGCTGGTGCTGGATCGGACGACCCCGGCGCAGTGCTTCAGCGCGTCAGCCCATGGGAGCAGAGGAGGGCTGGCCCTGGCCGGAGCAGCCACCATGGAGAGGGCTGGACACGCCACCGCGGTGCCAGCCGGCCACCAAGGCCACGCGTGGGCCCTGCCTGCTTCCTCAGGGGCTGCCCTGGGGGATTTACACACCTTGTTCCAGTTTGGGTGAGGTGAGGATGGTCTCTTTGCTTTGATGGAAAGGGTCCCACGCTATGCAGGACATATTGCTGGATGTCATACCGGTGCCTCAGGAGATGTTGACTGTGCACATTTACATAAATCTAAAGATAAATAAATATACACACAAGCCTCCTCAATCAAAATATGCCACAGACAACTAAAAGATCTTGAATCAAATATTAATGCTGGAAATTTCTCCAGCCATTTTGTAATGCTTCCAGCTGTCTTTATTACACAGTGTGTAATGCACTATCCTATTTTAGTCCTGAGCTATCAGCAGTATCATTTTTTGATGGCCTCAAACTAGCTTAGTGAAACCAGTCCACCTCTGAGCACCTAGGCCCAAGTGCTTACCATGGAGACCTTCTAGTCAGCCCTTACACGCCGTGGTGCATGGGAGCAAGACACTTGCTGACCCACAGTGGGAACTGCTATTCCCTCAAAGACCTGTGATCTAAGCGCAGCAAGTCCTCTGATACGCTTTATCCTGAGACAGATGAGAGGACTGTGAATGCCATCCCACGTATCTGAAGTTTACATTGGTACATGTTACGTCCATCCCTTATGCTAGTTTCCATTCTTTCTACCTTCTGCGCAGTTACTTCTTTGCTGTGCTGCGTCCTTTTTCCTGCATTGCTATAAAGCTCCACGTCTCATGGAAATGTCTCAGATTCATGTTTTCTCAATAAAAGAGGATGCAATTTTAAATGAATCTGTTCAAAAAGAAACCCATGCAATTCCATTGCAAATACGAGATTTGCAGCATCACTATGGGAACAAAACCAAGTCATCAGGCTTTCTAAATTTAATGAGGTTCAAATGTCCAAGGGCACCAGCTTTCAGGGGAAGAAGCAATGTCAGTGCATTCAGAGAAAAGGATAGTGTTTCCTTAAGCAAAGGAAAGAAAATATCTTGAAAGAGGTTTACCCCTTGAAGTGAATCAGGTGCAAGTTACTGGCAGAGAGTGAGCGGGAGGCAGCGGCGGGCGTTCAGAGGGGATCAGATTCTCCCACAGATTGCCACTTTCAAGTTCAGTCACTGTAACATTATTTATGACAGCTGTGGGTCTGCATGGCAGTGTCTCAGGGAGAGTGAATCATCAGTTCCCACCCTGCTCCTTCCAGAGACGGAGCTGCAATGCAGCAAACCGCAGGGCCCAGCACCAGGAAGGCAGCAAGAAGTATCTGAGCAGGGGACGGTACAGAGGCCACTCAGCCAGCTCAGAGATGCCCATGGACTCCAGAGAGCTTTGGAAAAGGTCTAGAAAGGAGGCTGTCGAACACAGTTTTATTTGCCAGATCTTCCTTTCGCTGAAGATGGCATTTTCTGGTGTATCCCTGAGCAACAAGCGCTTACCGCTGCTCCGAGCGTTTCTGTTTCCTCCTCAGAGCCCCTTCCCTGCAGTTGGCACCCGCACGTTTCCTCATCGTCCCGCCAAAACCGAGCGGGTGGAAGAAACTACTGAAGAGCTGGGCACTGCCGAGCTTCCCCCGAACAGCCCTGCCTCGCTTCACACCAAACGTCTGCCGCCACGCCGGCCGCTGCAGCGCGGCACACCCACGCCAGCCTCCGCTACCCGGTCCGCGCGGCGCGGCTGGGCCACGCTGCTGCCTTCAGCAGGCGCCCAAGCCTCCCGGGCCTGCCTGTGCCTTTGCCGCCCCCAGGAGATGGGAGCGGGCTGCTCTGCACGGCCCTCGTCACGCACGCGGCTCGCCTGGCTCGGGCAGGAGGCCTTCGGGGCGTTGCCTGCGCGTCAGTCTGGACCCTGAAACGCAGGACAAGCTACCCTGCATCCTCGGAGGAAGGTGCACCCTCCTTCAGACAGAGCATGCATTCATTCTCTGCTAAGGTAACTTTACCTCTGAAATTTTATTGTAAAAGTGTAATCTTTACGCTCTACCATTTCCTCTTCAGATATTTACACTCCTTCTTTCCTCTGTTTTGCATACAACAGACCAGCACTGCAGAACAGACACACACGATGCTGCTCTTTGCTTTAGCATCATGCCTGTCTTCTGCTGGAGAGCAGCAGATGTTTGGGGCTCTGCAGAGAATTTCTCAGGGCAGAGGACATCTGGATATGCTTACAGTCTGCAAGACAACGTATTTTGTTTTATTTACCTGTGCGTACAATTCTAGAGCAGAGGTGCTAGAGCTGTGCCTGGGCAAGACAGCAGAAACCTCAGCCCCGTTGCTATCCCTGGCGCCTGGAGACACTGAGCCCAAAGGCGAGAGCGAGGTCTCCTGTGCTTTCTGCCCATAGTGATGGTTCTGTACCAAACGCTCAAGCACTGATAGTACAATGTATCTTCCCCAAACCGGCCATTTGCTCACACGCAAAGAAAAAAAAATGTGTAATAGTGACACCTGGTGACACCTATTGTTTCACTTGCACACACACTCTTTTTCCACGTACACCAGATTTTACTGAACACTCCTAAATCATGCTAAGAGACTGATCACAGAGCTGCAAAGTTTAATGTTCAAGCATAAGGAAACATTAGGATTAAGGTCTTACTCTTTGCTTTTGTCTCCTGCCAAATATTCGTCGTGACACTCTGCTAACTGCCAAATGCTTTATCCACTGATGCATCATGTTCAAAGAGATGGATCAGAGACAAGAAGGTCCACTCGAAAAAGGAGTCTGTAGATGCTAGTATAAAATGAAAAATTAATTCTACTGTGACCAATTAACATCCTTGTCTTTAGTATATCCTGCCACCTATTAACTTCCTTGTCTTTAGCATACATTCCTAGAGTTAAGAATTTCATGTTTATGGTATGCTGATATGTATTCAGCAAAATTTAATGCTAGACGACAGAAAATTGTTCTGGTTAGGAAAACAAACAAACAAACAAAACAAAACAAAAAAAAAAAAAAAAAGCAAAAGCAAGCACCCAAGCCTTTAAAACTACTTGTAAAGTTTCTCTGACAATATAGTCTGAAAGTCACTTTTTAAAAAATTAAATACAATTTAAAAAAAGTTAGGTATGCTTGGAGGACACTACTACCAACCAATATTCTTCGGCACTGGTCTCCACTTTCCAAAAGTATTTGCTAGGAAGTGCAAGGATTGTTGTTATATTCTGCGATATTCCGGTTCTGCAAGTTATCATGTGTGCCCGTTATTAAATTAGCTCACCACTACAGCGGAAATCACTACTGTTCTTTGGTGACTACGCTCGCTCTGAGTCATCTAGAGCACATGGGCTGTGTAAACTCCTAACGGAAAAACCCGTAAGAATAAGGCACTGAAAAATAAACACATCTTTCTGGCTCAAAGAGAAATGCAGGGGAAGGGGAATTAATTTATCCTTTTCGTTTAGGTATTTCACGACTGAGTATGGGGAGGTGAGCAAAACGTCAGCCCAGATACAATAATATAAACTGCATTTCCAGGCTTTGACCACTTAACCATTTCCCTGGGGATACTTCTACTGGTATTTTGTTGAACTCTCCATCCTTGAGCTTCCTGTTACGAACTGGTTAAAGAGAAGATTATAATATGGTTATGGGAAAGAAGAAAATAAAGTAAGGAAATGCCTCTCAGAAGAAAGAAAAAGGAGATAATGGCCAGGCAGAAAGAACTCTTCCTCCCGCAAATTACGCCAGCCATTTCTATGCAATTCACTTATTTCCTTGCTCTTGCACCAACCTCGGATCCTACCAGCCTTTCCAGGAAGGAAAAGTGCAAGCGAGTGTGTCGCGTCGTCCCTGTCCCAGTCTGCGAGGGAACCGTTTGCGCCCTCTGTTCGCGTTACTCCGCGGCGCCTCCCGCAGCCGGAGGAGTCCGTGCCCGCGTCCAGCGGACGCCCCGGGGAGGAAAGCTGGGCTTCCGGAGCGCCGCGCGCACACGGAAGGTGCCCGCCAGCTGAAGGGTGACGGAGGGCTCGCCTCGAGTGCCTGTGGGCAAGACGAGCTGAGCCGGCGTCATTAATGACAGCCGATCATTAATGAAACGAGGTGCGTCACCCTGGAAACGGTACCCACCTCCTCCGCTCCCGGGGAAATCTCCCTCAAGTTAAATCGGCTCAAGCAGAGGTTGCAAGTCCAGCGTGAAACTGGACGTGTCGTGTACACGTGTTCCCGGGCCTCTGCGTGAAGTTGTGGAAGCAGCATCTTTTTGTTGATCAAATTGTCACTTAATTTAATTCCACTGGAAATCACAGATGGTGTCACCCAGCAGCTAGAGGCTAAAAGGGCTGCTTCGCAAACCGAACGCAAAACTTATAAAAAAAAAAAAAAAAAAGAAAAAGCAGGAAAAGCAAATGAAGCTGAAAATTTCACTGCAAACAACGTGCTTGCCCTGCACTCAGTAATATTAAAATTAAATTGCATTTTAAATTTTAATCTTCCCCTTAACAAAGCAAATAAATAACTGCAATATGATGTAAAAAGATGGTTTCTGAAGATTGAGACTGGAAACAGATATGAGGAACAGAATAATACTAGAAAAGTAGACAGGTGAGAACAGCTCAAATACAAAAAGGCTACTTAAAAATCACTTCCCTCCCCCCCCAAGCGAGAATATATATATAAAAAGATAAAAAGGTCTTGTCCAGCACAGGCCACTGCACTTTCTTCCCGAATCAGCACAGATACGACGGTCGCTGGGAACGACCGTTTTCCAGACAGACAGACAGAGCGTGAGTGCATCCTGCAGCTTCCCCCGGCGGCCCCGCGCCGCCTCGGGCAGCGGGTGCGAGCGCGGAGCCCGCGCGGGAAGCGTCCCGGGCGGCCGCCTGCTCTCCGAGCGGCGTGGTGGTGACTGCTCAGGGACGCTGCGTGCTACACAGCACACGCACGGGGGTCTGCGCGGGAAACTTTGGAAACGATACTTTTTCCTCTTACGTAAATCAGAAAGGGAAAATCCGCCATTATTGGGAAAGAAAAAGAAAATCTTTCTGGGATCAGGTGGAACATCCTTGCCCCTCCTCTGATTTCCTACCCTGTCATTTCTGAAGAAAACAGTCGTAAAATTTAAGATAATCCCCACTCACAGATGTGTTATTTATTCACCCGTTAAGAGCCATTTCCTGTAATCAGGATAAACTGATCAATCTGCCTAATGAGAACGGAGCCAGCAGCTTCCTGGCCAGGGACGAGCAGCGTCTCTTCTGATCTGCAGACGTAACGTATGGGAGGAGAAGACCACCAAACCCCCGCGCCGAACAGCGGGAACACTGCAGGAGACCCTCGCGCTCCCCCCTGCACGCAGGTCACCAAACATAAAGTGCACGAAGACGATAGTTCCTGGGCTGCTTTTCAAGCCACTTCTGATAAAAGAAAAGAAAATATTTTCTAATACAGGCTTTAATAATTTACTAATTAATTGTGGCACTAAAAATGTATTTTTCAGTTTCCCTCATTAATATACCTGCCACCACTAACTGATAAAGTGCAAAAACAGATTCACAAATGTACTAAGCGCAATGTTTTTTGACCCTTCATATAAAAATGCTCCTGTTAGTGCTGTAAAAGTCTTTGTTGAACACCTGGATGGAGGTAAACAACTGAGCAAATGAGATTTAGTGGAATAAAAAGGGGGGATTAAATGGTGCTTTGTTCCCATGGAAGAGCAAACCAGTAAATAAAGCAACAAAACCCACTCCTTGACCTCAGGAAGCGCCATAAGGCAACCTCCTGCAGTGATACACTATTTGGCAGGTACAGAAAACAGGCGCTTTAAAACTGTTACGCGAGTCAAACGATGCCAAGAAGTGGCTGAAATACTCCCTAAAAGAATAAACTACCACAAAAATATTTAAAAATATGGCATTAATGTTCCTTTCCTGTGGATTTTGATTTATAGGAAGCACAGCAATTAAAGACCTGTAAATATTCAGAAATCTCTTCGGTGTCCACTGCATCAGCATTTCTGTTTTTGTTTCTGAAACAAGCCCAGATTTACCTCTGCCTCCTTTAATGGTGTCACTGTATAGTCTTCAAAATAGATAATTCCTATGGTCAAGGTATATATTTTCTTATTTCTTATTTAAAAACATTCACTACACACTCATCAGAATGCATCCTCCTCTCCCCTGGGTAACTTCACAAGGTTTTACATTACTATGCCTTAGGTGTTAAGGATTTAGTTTTTAAAAACGTCATGTTTTTTTTTCTGTTGCCAAGGGTCATCTTGTTGCAAAATAAAAAGTATCCCTATCCAAACAATAGCACAGCGCCTACTGTCAACTGAGATGTGAATTTTTATCGATTCCTTTCCAATGCGAATGGCCTGATCCTGTAAACATTTCTGCATGAGTTTATACTTATTATTATGACTAGTTCTGCTGGAATCAAGTCTCTCTGGTGGGTAAGTTAAGTTGATGCATGTGGGTATTCACCAGAACAAACTTTTAGGAAAGCTAATGGTAGTAACAAGTACATAAAATTCAACACCATCAATTCCTTTTTATCTCAGACTTTAAAATAAACAAGAAAACAAAATGCCAATAATACCATGCTAATGCAGTGTTAATACAATTGCATCATTAATCACCAAATGTGAGAACTGCAAAGTGATCAGAATCGCAGTGACTGCAGCTGTACGATGCACGCAGAGTTCCTGCGTTGTGGATTAATGAGCAGTATAACGAACCTACAGCTTTCAGTCTAGAGTGTGCCCTGGAAAAAAGAGAGCACATGCAAATCAGCTGAATTAACTATTGTGTTAAAACCTTTACTTTTTCATTGCCTTTACTTTTTGTCACAGCGGTACAGCTCTAACACTGTGGATGGTGAGCTTTGTGTGGGCTTAACTCAATAATTAAACATTTTCTTCTGTCCTAATTACAAGTTTCTTCTAGTCCAATGAATATGCAGCCTCACTTATTTATCCCTTAATGGTAAAGCAGAGGAACTTAACGTTGTAGTAGAACAAAAATGTTACTGCAACAAATGTTAAAATTGTGTCAGAAATTACACCTCTTTCTGAAAAACAGAGGACACTCAGTGCTCTAAATACGTCATAAAATAAATACTACCTGAATAGTGCTTACAGCCTGAAGCTGCCCAACATGTGCTGCTGGATCCATGAAGGACCAGCTTGTTCCTGCATGTGCATGCACACGTTCAGTCGATTTATGCAGACTGGTACAAAGGTACAAGGTACAAACCCTTCTTGAATCTGGGTTCCCATCTACTGCTGTACACACTCAAATAAGAGCAAAATCCTTAAAATCTTGTGCTTAAAATGCAGGTCCTGGATGCAATGCCTTAAAACCAAACCACAGCGTGACAGTCTTTCATTATACGAACCTCCAGCGGATTCGCTGCCTCCAGTGGTTACTCCCTGGTTATCAAGAGCAAAGGGCCCTCGTTACGGACCTGCAAGGTGTGAGCTGCCAAGCACCAGGGGACTGCTGATCCCCGCAGCCAGAGCTGATAGCCCGTTGCCTCTGAGGACAGCAGTGGGACGTTGTATCCTCCAAGAGATGGGCAGTCTTGGAGGGGCCAATGCTACTGTACGCAATTGCCTTGTTAGCGTCTCATCGTGTGTATCTGCATAGTTGTGCCCTGAGTTTCTAGGTCAAAAACTACTGTGAGAACATGAGGATAACCATTAATACTGAAATTGTGAGCCTAATAATTTGATTCCCACCTCCTCATCTGCATTTTGCAAAATGCCCTCAGCAGCAAATGTTAGAGATCTCTAAAGAACATTAGATGTTCTTTAGAGGAGCACATATTTTTAATAAATATGACTCTGCTCATAAAAAGTCACTGCCAAAAACTTTGGTATGCCACCTATCAGTTTTGGGACTATATTTTTCCTTCCAGTTGTGGCACCTTGATGAAATCTCACAATCCAGAAGCACTCTACTTCACCGAATCACAGAATGGTTGAGTTGGAAGGGACTCTGGAGATCATCTAGTCCAACCCCCCAGCTCAAGCAGGGTCACCTAGAGCATGTTGCACAGGATCGTGTCCAGCCAGGTTTTGAATATCTCCAGGGAAAGAGACTCCACAACCTCCCTGGACAACCTGTGCCAGTGCTCTGTCACTCTCACAGTAAAGTTGTTTTTCCTTATATTCAGGCGGAACTTCCTGTGTTTCAGTCTGTGCCTGTTGCCTCTTGCTCTGTAGCTGTGTGCCACTGAAGGAGTCTGGCCCCATCCTCTTGACATCCTCCTTAAGATATTTGCATACATTGGTAGATCCCCTCCTCAGTCTTCTCTTCTCCAGGCTAAGCAGGCCCAGCTCTCGCAGCCTTTCCTCATAAGAGAGCTGCTCCAGTCCCCTAATCAACTTAGTAGCCCTTCACTGGACTCTCTCCAGTAGCTCCATGTCTCTCTCGTACAGAGGAGCCCAGAACTGGACACAGTCCCCCAGAGGTGACCTCCCCAGGGCTGAGTAGCAGGGCAGGATCACCTCCCTTACCTGCTGATGACACTCTTCCCCATGCAGCCCAGGATACCATTGGCCTTCTTGAGCCAGCAATGTCCCCTTGTGGCCATGGTTAGCTTTTCCACTAGGACTCCCAGGCCCTTCTCCACAGAGCTGCTCTCCAGCAGGTCAGCCCCCAGCCTGTCCTGCCACATGGGGTTATTCCTTCCCACTTGTTTACCAATGAATTTGGAAAAGGACTTACAGCAGTTTGGAGTGTAAACACAATTAGATTTTAAAATTATTCAAGAATCGTTTTAAAGTTCCCCTGAGGTTTCCATGTTAACCCAAATGGATTTTACTTACTATGAGAATCCAGCTGCTTCTGGAAAAGCTTTGATTAGAAGGCAGTAATACAAGCGATTTCTATATGAGCGTTTGTGCACTGATCTAAATTATAACACCACCGTAAACATTTAGCAAGGTGCTTTTAAGATAATGAAAACCATATACATGCTATTTTTAAAAAAATCTTGAACACAGCTATGTTTACAAGTTTGCTTTAGCTCCCTATAAACATCCTTCGTTTTCACACCAGCAGCCCTGGACACCTGCCCAAGACACCGGCTCTTCCGTGCACTCCAGCCCTGCTCTGCCAAGAGCCCTTTCGGACGCCACGCGGGGAAAAGGGCAAGGGTTAATGCTTTTCCTGATGAGATGGAGCTGCAGGCTCCCGAAGACTAGGCGAGACTAAAGCTAGAAGTGAGACAAGAAAAGCTTCCCACCCTGGAGCAGTGCACCCTGCCTTCCTACCGGGATTCGCTTCCCCAGGAAGAAATCAACAGCATCGCCATGATCCCATCAGTGGAGTGAGTTAGGCTGTTCGGATAATGCAGGTTTTCTGGGACACGCAGGGGGTTTAGGCACGCCGTGGGCTCTGCACAGGGTTACCCACGGCCCCGTGAAACATCCACACGATCGCAGCCGGCCACATCCCTGGGCTGCCGCTCTGCTCCGCGCAGCCGCTCACTGAGACCGCGTTTGCTGGCCTGGGCTCGGCCAGCGGCACCCAGGGAAGCCCCCAGGGCCCTCCCCACCCGCACGGCCGCCTCCCAGGGAAAGACACTGAGGAAAGGGAACGCTGGGGGTGGGAATATCTGAAAATACGCAGGTCGCTCCTGCACAAGCCAGGCTGCCTCCTCGTGCACTCCAAGCTGATCCACACAAAGACCGTGGTGATAAACGGCATCACCTCCCAAATTCTCCCACCTCACCGCTCACGTTCAGCTGCATTTAAAACGTTACAGGAAATGCACAAAGCTACTATTTGCCATTGATCAGCAGTGCATGCATTTCTCATAAGGGTTTTTTCGTGCGTGCGTGTATGTGTGTGTGTGTGTGCATGTGTGTGCGCTAATCGTGTTTGGAGACATTTCCCCACAGAGAACCACTATTTCCTAGTAATGAATAAGCTCAGCACTTGTGAGTTCAAGCTGGCAAATTGCCACTAAGCATTTATTATCTCTGAACTGCTGCAAGAGGAGTCCAGCTACACAGCTACACCCCGGCACAGGAAAAACAGAAAACCGAGAAGCAAACAAGGGTACTCAGCCTTTGACTTCTGAAAAAGAATAAAGCAGCCTTCAAAAGACCTTGAATATGATAAAGATGATTTGACTGGGGGTTTTGGCGCTTTCTGGGTTTTAGGATCCTTAATCTATGGCAGATAGTACTATAAATTCAGGCATTACTTCTGCCTTCAACCAAGCTACACCAGTACACACAAAGGTCCATACATTCGTACAGGACTAGAAAAAAGCTTTGGAACCCCCCTGAAAACATTTGGTTAGAAGGTCAGGAGCTGCGATTTGAAGAATTTAATAGATCTGGCTTGGCATTTATTGTTTTTACCTCTGAAGTTTTGGGACACCTCTTCCTTCCTCCCCCCTTTCATTTGTTTCTTGTTAAATTCTATCCCGCAAAATACCACCAAACAGCCCCACCTTGCTCAATGTATATACTTGCACAAGATTAAATTCTCATGCTCATTCTCACTTCTCATGGTCCTCTCAGAGCTATATCTCACTTTGCTAACAATGTTTGGTATACCACTTTGTCATATTACTTGCATTGAGTCAAACTCGTCTAATACCATACCATTCCTGATGCTGAAAGTAAGAAATATCCGTAAAACAGAGAAGTCTCAAAGAACGAAGGACAACGAGAAGCATGGCTTGTAGCCACTGTTATCTGCACAAAATCCGTGGGGAACGGAGCCGCAGTGCTGCCTCCCTGGAAATCACAAACCATGATCTGCCAGAGGGCTGATTTTTGGAATGACTTGCTGTGACTTAAAAAACCTCCCCTTTAATTTGGTGATGGACATGCCTGCTAGCTGCACCATCACCTGACTGGCATAGACAGCTAAGAACTGGTGAAACAGAAGTTATAGCTCACCACCCCGCAACGCAGAGCACTGGTGGCTCCACATGTGCCGAACGCTGTTGGTTCTCCACAACTTTACTGAGGAGGGAAATCAGTCTGCAGTGACTGGGAACATCAGCAAAACCTCTGAGGGATTAATGAAAAATACAAAAAGATTTACTTCTTTCTCCAGCACAAAGGCTGGTTTGGACAGAGCTCTCCTCACATTTTTGCTCTCTATGCAACTTATCTCAAATCTTGATCTAAATAAAGATGTAAGGAGCATTACTTTCTCCTTTTTAAAAAAATGTACAAATGCAAATACGCTCCAGTTTTGACTCATCTCTAAAGAAATGGAAACATAATATGACCCTTTGCTGTAACACACAGACAAAGCAGAATTTATGCACGAATCATTAACACAGGGCCTGCCGTTTGGGCAGCCCCTGGCAGTACCGAGCTCCGGTCCAGGGCTGAGGTCTCCAAACAACATGGCCAAGCACCGGCAGGCTACCCCCAGCAGTACAACAGCTTTTCGGCAGATAGAGAGAGTAGCAAAAAGGCTTCTCAGAAACTAACTGCTGCAGGATTGTTTTTGAGTAGCTAGCGATGAGCAGTCCAGATATCCGCTGACATGTATTTACTGCAGAAGTTGTAAGAGTTAAAAGCTCGTTCCTCTTAAGTAGCTGGACATGATATTTCCTCTGATTTTTTTCTCATGTGCTATCTCTTCACCCCCCACATAGGATATCATGGGAGTTTTACCACCTTAACCTCTTGTCTCCCCACAGCTCTACCCCAGGTAGGAGCTGACCTTTGCTAAGTGTTCAGGCTGCCTTTAATGAGGGAGGATGTGCGCTGTATATAGATCTGCCCGAAAATCCATGCGAAGCGGCTGTTGCCCAGTAACCAAGGGCCCCGCTCACGGCGAGCAGCATCCGCTCCTCCGGAGGGTCCTGCTACTGCCCTGCTCCGACCGGAGCAAATAAACATGACGTGATGGAGGGGAAGGTACGAGGCAGCAGGGCTCTACAGAAGGTACCTCGGAGGCAGAGGGACCACAGGACTCTGCGGCGGGCCTTGCTTACCGAGTAGCTGATTTTCCTGCTATTTTCCTACAGTTTTCGTTGCTATACAGTGACATATGAGGCAGTCACTTGACCTATGGCTGCTATTTAATTAAAAGCATTTCTCCACCTTTCTTTGTCTGTGTCATGATCTGTGTAAGGGTAGACAAAATACAATGTAGTTAATAGGCAAAACTTATGAAGCTTAAATGGAAGATTTGGCTGGTTATCTTTAATTAAAGGCGCATTAATACCATGCAACATTCTAACTCTGAACATGAAGGCATTAAAATAATTACCGTTTTAATCTGGCTTTAAGAGCCCTGAAATCTTACACAGAAAAATAGGTTGAAAATAGGTGCCAGTGTTATAGTATATCCTATGAAGGTGACCTTAACACTAGAAATGGAAGAGACGTGCAAGCATCTACGTGCTCGAGTCCATACTGCCCTTTCAGTGTGCCTGCATGTAGCATCACGGCTCCGGTGGCTTCACGGGCTTGGGCAAGGCCATAGGAAACAGCGTGGAAACAGTCCAGTGCCACAAAACCAGAACATTTTCCAAACTGTCTGTTAGCCCCAAGAAGAAGCAAAAGTGGCTCTTCGGCTGTTAAACACTGAGCACCGTTGCCACAGAGGAAAAATAATCCCTTAATAGTGCCGTGCTTGAGGCCTCCTTGTGTACGCACTCTTCTCATCTCACCCCCACTTCGCTCACGTGGGGAAAAAGTGCTGTCAAGTGCAGTTTCTGAGGCTCTGCTCCCAGCCTCTGCAACTCTTCACAAATGCTTGAAGGGGCACCTCTTATCACAGAGGGACTCTGAAATAAGAAAATGTTTTTACACAAAGCTGCTTTCCTGGTCAGCAGTTCACGTGAAATTCCTGGCCTGAGATATCTGCTTTGATTAAAACTGCTTCCGACTCCCAGCCTGGCGACGCAGGCTGTGTGGTGTCAGGGCCCATCGTTGAGAAAATTGCTGTGATGCCACAAATTCACCCTGCTACGTGACCTTACCTCGGGAGGAAGGCAAGCACCGGGGTGGAAGACGGTACCTGTCTAATTATATACATTTAATTAACCTAATTAACAAAAGTGGTGGAAAATTGTTAAAATCACTAGAGTTATTTGTTTGTCATGGCGGCAGCAGCAGCATAAGGCTCCGATCCAGATTTAAGACCCCCTTTTGGCTGGGATTTAGTCATAAATGTAGAAAGACATATTGTCAAAATGCTATTTTGTCCTGACCTCGTAAGTAAGACAAGAGCGCTGATAAAAGTCCGATCGCTGCTTCCCGAGACCCGCATGATGGGGGCGAGGGCTCTGGGAAGTCCATCCCCGTGACTTGAGAAATGCCTGTTGCTTTTTCTGCACATTGGCTCCTGACACCCAGTCTCTAGCTGCAAACAGACTTGCCAGAGAAACACCACGTTTAGGAGTACTGCCTCATTTATGCTTGCACTGGAAAGCTGAGGCCTACTGATGTCCCCATTCTGCCTAAGAAAGGTTTTGCTGAGTTCACCATATATGATGGAGCCGTGATGAAACTGTAGCATGGAAAATGGTAATTAAAGGCAGATGCACGTATTTCTTATTGTCAGTTTATCCAAGAAATCTTAGACTCGACTCTTAGGGTCTGTCAACATTACCAAGCTGAGCAGCATAACAGGAGCAGATCTGGAGGACGAAGCAGTTGGTGCTGATGGTGGCACGCCGTACAGCTTCATACAGCCTCCGGGCTGGTCCCGCCGTCGGCGCGCTTTAGGCGCACACCTCAAGAGTGCCTTTCTGCTTAGCTTCACGTGAATCCAACTTTGTGTTTGAGACCACGCTGCCGTGCAAACCAAGACATAGCAGGGGTGGATGATGGGGGGATTTGCTCAAAACCCCACTCCTGATCTGAACAGAAGTCTGTTCTTCAGAGACCACAGATCAAAGGAAGAGTGAAGAAAAGCCAGTGGGTGTAGCCTACTACAGCTCTGGTCACTAAAAAAGCAGTTTCCACTAAAGACAGTTAAATTGCTACTATGAGACTTCAGTGTTAATACCCACTGAGCAAATACTTGTTAGACCTTCTGGACACAACTGATCCTTTGCTTACCAATCTAAATCAAGTAGCCAGAAGAACAAATACGGCCGTGTGATTTTACCTCCCTCCCTCGAGGAGAGGGTCGGCAGCACGCATCTGCTCAGACTGGCACTATCTGGACACTAAGACCTCGTATTTATTTTTCTTAAATGAGAATTTAAATTCTGATTAAATTGAACTATGTCCATGCAAATCACGCTGCTGTTAAACAACAAACGCTAAATTATAGTACATAACATCAGTCATTAATGCCTGGAAGCTCTCTGATTGCTGTATTAACTCTGTGATGGAAAAAATCCAAACCACTATAGCTAAAGTGAAAAGGAAAGGAAAATGCACCTCTAAACTCTGTTGTGATCTCAGACGCCCAGACTACAGTGACAATCTGCAGGATTTTTGTCTTTATTTATCGGACTGCATAATCTAATTATCTCTCATTAGTCCAAAGCTGATTATTTCATTTATCTTTGTATATGTGACAACAAAAGGCTCTCTTTAATTAAGCAGATCAGCAATTAGCTGTTGTTTTATAGGCAGTTTTAAACATCCCTGTACAAATAGCATGCAGTATGATTGTAATCAGATGCGCAGGGAAGAACGGTGGATGAGGACATTTTGATTTACAGCCCCATTTAGTTTAAAGCCGCACAGGCAAGTGTAACTCCAACAGCAAAGGCTTATGAGATATGGCCAAGTTGCCAAGCAGCCTCGATGGAATGAAACGGAACTGGGGCAAGATCTGCAGGCAAAATTCAGTTAGATTTGCAGAAGGGATTTTTGTGTGCTGACCCTGATGAATATCTGAATGCTGTTTACACCAAATATGGGTTGTTCTGCTGTGAACAGCAGATGTGAAGGAGATTCACATACAAACTGCTCAGTGAAATGGCAGCAGGCATGTTTCAATGCACAGAGATCTGTCCAGCTAGAATAATCACGAGTGTCCGTGGCTAATTAAAATAAGAGAATTACTTTCCATTTGTGATAATGCTGCTGACAGCAGTGGATATTGCAAGAAATATGAGAACAACTTAATTTGGGTTGTGAAGTATCCAAAAGCCAAAGCAGCAAAAACACTAGAGCCTGGGTATTTTCCCAAGAATCTTTGGATTAATTCCCACTCCCAACAATTCTCAACCTGCTCTTAAAAAGGTCTGTCTCACTTTGGGACCAGTGCTAGTTTTTCCAACAGGAAGAAAGGTCACTGCTTACTTGTTTCCAGTTCTTCACTACAGATTCCGCAGCTGCGCTAAAACATCAAACTCACTTTTGTTTTAACCTGTCCCAGCTTTCTGCATTAGTTTTATTAGCAAACAATTTCTTGCATCCAGCCATCTGTATGTGTTAGTACGGTTGGGGCCTTAAGAGAAAAAAATAGACAAAAGCAGAAAAAATATTCATTTTCTTTACAGTAATTTATGAATCCCCAGTTTTAATTTCAAGACAGAAGTGCTGAGATAAGCACAAAGAAATTAAATAGACTGTCCGTGGTAGAACAGAGGGAAAGAACAATGGATTGGAATGCAAATCTGAAAGCAAACTCATATTTGTGAGCATGGGTATTGTCCATTACTTGAGAGTAGCTCAATTTAAATAATCAATTTGCAAGAGAAAACTGCTGGTGCATTTAATATACTGAACTTCCCCCGCTGGACTGTGCTTGTGACCTACTCTGCTTAAAATATGGAGAAACGAGATTAAGCCAGATCAAAATAGATGCTACTTTCCTTACTTCATTTTGCATATGCAATTTCTTATTTCTCAAAAAAACCTGGAAAATCCCATTTGCTTTTGTTGTGGATTTGAAAACATATATTTGCTTTATTTTGCCAGATGAAGACAATTATTTTTAATGCTTTTTGACCTTCCCTGTTGGATGGAGCTATTCTAATTTTTTTTTTTTTTTTTTTAAGCAGGACTAAACTGTGATATTCCAGCAAAGTGTTTGAGAAGCTCTCCAACCTACAAGGAGATACTGGAGACGTTGGGAAGTCCTCTTCAATATCCTTTAGCCTTCTGTAAGCTGATAGGAAAGAGATTTCTCTGCACAGGACTCCTTTGCAAACGGCAAGTGTAATAAGCTTGGAGCAATGTAGTGTTATTAGGCTGTTTACCTGCAGGTAATTGGCAATTAAGCCTAGTATAAAAGGCTAATGGCAATTCTCTTCTGCTTGAAGAGCAAGAAAGAGGTAGAAATCTTGCCTGAGCAAACTGAAGATGTCTGAAACTCCCTAAAGTGAGTCATGAAAAGGACATAACCTCTCAGCTGTCTGCCATGAATTTTAAGGGCAGAGTCCCTAAAAAACATAGGTGTGTGAAATGTAGGGCATCTTAAGTGTCCAGAGGGAATTCACGATGCTCTAGATATACCGGATAGTAGTGGTTTTCATCACCCAGCAGCTACTGGGGTCCTGATGCAACCCCGCCATTGACTACAGATGTCACTGGGAGACTTCACTGACCCCCTCTGAGCAAGACTTGTATTTAGAAGAAACAAAAAGATGCGCTGTATCTCAACACCGATATTATGGACAGAAAAGGCTAACAAAAGACTTTGACAAAAACCCTGTTAGAGTTACACTGCACTTAAATACTTCCTAAAAAAAGCAAAACAGAGACAACCCAAATCCTGGATCCCTACAGGAAAAGCTGCAGAAGACCATATTACAGAACTAGTGTTACCCTGTTAGAGAAATTTTTTCTCTTTGCGCTATTGGACAATATTCAACCAAAAAAATCTCTGATTGTGATGTGAAGTCAATAGGAATTTGAACTCATCAACCGAAATAATAGCTTTAAATTACAGCAAAAGAAGAGAGAGCAGATTGAGCTAGGGAGCGTGGCAGTTCCCATCCATACCATGCAACAACAGCAACAGAGATAGCATCTTTTCCATCATCCACAACTACCGTGAAAATTAAAACAGAAAAAGTTTTGAGTGACGTCAGTTCTTGGTGGGCACCTTGAAAGACAAGCCCTGCGCATGTCGTATCTAATGGACTCCACAAACCTTGCCCCTCCCCTGGCTTTGGCGTCCAAGCCTGGGAAGTGGAGGCAGAAGCAGGAGCCCACGGAGCAATGCAGGACGACGGTGGCCAGTCCTGCCATGCCCAGCCACGCTGCCGCCTGGCCAGAGCTTGGCCCCTCACAAACCCTGGCTCCTGCAGCTTGCCACAGGAGAGAGCAGACTGCCTGCTAAACAGTTTTCAGTGCAGGGCACTCGCTGCATTGGCATAGAGACAGTTTTTGATGGAAAAGATAGCCTAGCTACGGATTTCTTGAAGTAAACTATTTTATTTGTAGAACAGCATCACCAGTTAAGTTTTCTGAAGCCTAGCTATTCCTCACTTTTAACTTCTGACCGTTTGCTGGCTTTTATGCCTTTGATGCACTTCCTTCTCTCATAAATTGCAAATGAGGACCCTTTTTGAAGTGTGAGAACTTCACTTAATGTTATTCTAGTCTGCTGGGGATATGAAGATGGACCAAACTTTTGCTCTTGCAACAGAGGTTTGCCAGAGCTGGTTACAGTCACGTGTTTCTTGCTGCTTCATTTACGTTTTCTAATTCTTCCAGACTCTCAGCGAGAAGTAAACAAAGATGAACACTTACGGTGGCAGACAGATCTGGGATAACTTAATGTTGCGATTTACTGGAAAAAAATGAAACTATTAAATAAATAAGTGGGCTTATATCTGATAAACGTATAATGCAACATCCACTTTTTAGGAAACAAAAAGCCTCTTGCAACATAAAGCAGAGCCTCTTGCAAGGAGAACAGCGAGAGAGTTTGAGCTGCACACTTGTGCTCTTCCAATACCACAGGCAGCTTTTCGGCTTCCTGCATTGCACATGAGGAAACCGAGCGAGTCATTTTACGAGCACGTCTTAACGTCGCGGCAAGATATCGGCAGAACTGGGAAAGAACCCAGTTTCCTTCTGCTTCTCTCCTCTCCCTCCTCCTCGCAATCCTCAGCTCCCGATTTTATCGTAAAAACCAGCCGGAGAAATCGTACCCGCGCTGGGCTGGCCCGTTTGGGCCTTTCCCAAGGGCGAGGAGCGAGGGCGGCGGGCAGCGCTCCCGTCCCGAGCCGCCGGCGCGGCCGAGGCGGGGGCTGGCGCGGGCGTCCGGCGAGGGGCCCGCGCGGCTAGCGGCGGCTCGCGACTTGCTGGCCAGCGGCTGCTGTGCTCTGCTCTGGCCTAAATTAACCTCACCGACTTTAAAGAGTTCCGTTTTTATGTAAAACGCCTGTTTTATCCAAGACTGCATCCGTGTTTAATCCTAGACTTCAGGGAAGTTTTATTTGCTGTTCAAGAGCGTTTGAAAAGCAGCTAGCTTCAGCAAAGAGCTGTTCTGAGGTAGAGCACAGGACGCCAAAACAGGCACAAGCATGGTGTCTCCTTTGCCCCCGTACTCCACGGCTGCCCGACCCGCTCCCCCGGCTGCGGCATCCAAGCCCGGGAGGTGGAGGCAAAAGCAGGAGCCCTCGGAGCGACGCAGCGCCGAGGCGGGCGCCCTGCCCTGCCCACGAGAAAAACTAAAGCCTCTTCCAGATCTACTTCTCCAGAGAAATAGCTGTCAGCTTAACAAGGTAGCAGGAGAAAAACGTCTGCTGTGAAGAGGAAGAGAGAGGAAAATAAACTGCAACTCTCAGTCAGTTGTCCTTTAAAAAGTGGGTCTCATTTTTGCAGTTTTCTGAGACAAGCCCCACAAGCACACAGCAAACAGCTTCTGCACTATTACTCAGTATTTTCTAAGACTTTCCTAACTTTATTTTTCATACAGATTAACTGCTATATGGAGTGAGTAACTCCTCCTACAGCTGAGGCTTCAAGCAGTGGAAAGAGGAAAACAGGAGGGTGCAACACGCAGCAGCAATCTTCTCCCAAGGCAGGCAAAGGTGAATCTTTAAACTTCTGTATTTCTTTTTCACAAAATTAAGTTAGTTAATTTTTCTAGAAGTAAGACGAGCTCAGTGTTGCAGCTGACACTCACTCTATCGATTTCAGCCCCTATATCTGTAAGCTCAGCAACATGTGTCCTGCCCTCTGATAGCTCCTGCTGCCAAAAACACAAAACAAAACAGCTGTCTCTCCAGATGATCGTTATTCAAACGATCAAATAGGAAGACCTAGGGTAAAACGTCTCAATAATTATGCGGTAGCCCAAATCAGCTTAAATATTGTTTCAGTGTTGCAAGAACAATACAAAAACCAGTTAACCGCCAAAAAGAGCTCTGATTTCTGTACTTCAGGTGTGCTCCAGGTGTAGGAGAACATTTTTAACGTGACAGAGGCCTCGGATAGCACTGCAATGGAAATGGCAAAACACAGGCCACAGGGGTGGGTTGGAAGCACGTAAGAGTACGAAAAGCCCCCAGATACCATTTAGCTGAACAACAAAGCTATAGAAACCTCTATGCCTCCACAAAACTGTAAGAAAACTAAACCTTGTTTTTGTTGTTGATGATTATTTATTTCAACTAGAACTTGGAAAAGCACTGCAGTTACTCGGAAAACAGATCCCACTTACGGAGGGACTCGAGCTTCAGGGTCGACCTGGGTTTTTGACTGTACCTCGATACCTGGAGATGGATGTGAGCAGACCTGAGCATCTCACCCATCCTGTCGCCTTAGACAAATGCTCAGAAATGCTTTATATGGAAAATACTGAAGAACCATCAGCGCTTGAGCAGCTCTTTTCTGGCTACTGCTTCTCAAACGTATGGACCTAGTGAGCAAATCAGCGACGCTCTTTTTGCACGTTTGTTCAGTGCTGGGCAGCGATCGTTGCAAAGTCTCAGATGTTTCCTATCGCACACTGCCTGCATCAAGCTTATTTACCTGGCTTGAATAACGCATTGCCGCCCAGGAGCTGGGTTTTTCGCAAGGAGAAAAGATAGAAGTAAGTGCTTTTGAGAGAGCTGGGACATGGCAGCATGTTAATCTGATGAGCAGCTGACGGCACCGGCCAGGTACAGCCGTACGCCCGCAGATGAGAAGGGACGCTTCGAGCTCGGACGGCCGCCTCTCGGGCAGGAGGCGGCTACGCCAGCGCCAGGCTGCCCCAGCCCCGCGCGCCGCCGCGAGCCGAGCAGACGACGAGCAGCCGCGCGAGACCAGCCTGGCCGCCCGCCCGGGGCAGCGGCCCCCGACAAATTAACCGGAACGGTGTCCTGCGGGGTTCACGTACAATTACACGGCACACACAGGTGGGCTGCTCCCGGGATAGAAAACATGCAGTCATTTGTATATTTTGTTAGTAAGAAGATTAAAAAAAGCCCTCTCCTCCAAACACTGAAAATGCATGCAAAATTTCAAGATAAAAATCAGCGTAAGTCATTGGAGATGATACTGTTGCACCTGCAATGCACTTGCACCTCTTTGTTCGCTTCATCAATAAATACAGAATTTATTGAATTAAAGTATTTTAAAATTAATTTCCTCTATTATGAAAACCATGTGCTGTGTTTCACAACAATTTGTACTTGGGAGTTCTAAACCTTTTTAAAAATTGGAGATCTCATTATATGAAGTGCTGTATAGCAGTACTGAAAAATTCAACCATCTTAACTGTATGAGCTATTATCTTAACTTACAAAGCATTTTGTATACTTTGTCTGTTCCGGTATTGTACCTCCCAAAAGACAACTGTGAGTATACATAGCTGGGTGTATCCTTTGAACGGTGTATTTTTCAGCCTCGTATTTCTTTAGGAATGGTATATTTTGTTATTGTGAACTGCATCCTGCATAGCAACACTGTAGATTATTGATTCAATGGAATTGTGCAAGACTGAAATTCTAAACCGTGCTTTCGGCATTGATCCTTAAATCGTATTGTTAAAATAAAACTCAATGATGTTTTGAATACACTGATGCTAATAATTTTACTGCTTGTGAAGCTCCATTGCAGCGCGGATGACTAACAGCTCCCAAAGAAAAAAAAATAATCTTGAAACGAGCACAACACAATTGTGTCCAAACCGTTCGAAAGGCGCAGAAACCAATTACAGTAAAATTCTGTGTTCTCAATCAGGATCTATAAAAAACAGCCTAGCATGAAGAGATGCAGGGTTATTTACTGTGGGAAGTTACTGAACGCTTAACTATGCAGATGAAATTCTGCTCATTCTTTTATACAAGGCAGCAAAATAAATAACTCGCAGTTCCCAAGGTAGACTTGTTAATCGGTCCAATATTGTTCTAATTCTCCTCGTAGCTAACTGAATTGGGGCATGTAACTGGATAAAATGTGTCTTTAGATACCATGTACTTATTCCGATTACTATTTGGTTGATTGATGACTTTCTGATTTTTTGAAACAATGCCAGCACAGTGGCCTCTTGGTAGCTGAACACATGACTGCTGTTTGTTGTGCTTTGGGGGGACTGCAGCGCGAGGTCTGGCTCAGTCATTTTTAAAATCAATACTTGCTCTCTGAGCACGGGATAATTTAGAGAACATAATTCAGAATTCTACCTTTCAGCATGTATCCTCCATCAAAGGGAGATTTTTGTCCAGAGTCAGCACAAAGGATACCTGACCCAAGAATGCACAGATAAGGTTAAGAAATAGAGGAAAAGTGTGTATTTTGTTTAAACCACAGCATCATTAGCTTCATGTGTGGATGACTGCGTCTTTTATGTATGTGCACTTACGCACATGTAGCATATGTGTGCCTCCAAGAATGTCAATCTGAAATGGATGTGTTGACTAAACTCCAGTTTTTGCTTACCCTCTTGCTTTTTTTTTTTTTTTTCTTGACCATTTGTTTGGACCATTTGTGTATATTCTCACAGTTTTTGAAGCAAGGTCAGACCTGGCTACAGAGAGTGAAAGGTCTATGAAGTGCTAGAGAAAAAATGGACCTGCAAAGGCTCTGAGTGGCTGGTGTTCAGGCTTCCCAATGCTGGAGCTCTGAAAAAGCTGCAGAATTACCTGAACAAATATTGCTAGCGTTCAGCTCTTAGCAGCAATGTTTTGAACCAAAATAGCTGTGTTAAATCAGTGCAATTCTACAGGTGTAAACAGAATAACTGAGATCAGAATCAGATCCACCAATCTTTGGGCGTTGAATGAACTCCAGGGCTATTTTAATCTATTACATAACCTTATATTTTAACTGCTTTAGATTAATCTTAATATTTAAACATTTTGGTCCTACTTTATGCCTGCATTTCACCCTTCTCTTCCCTTAAAAGAAGACTTTTTATTTCCCTAGCTCCTTCAGATCTCCGTGGTCTTCTGGATCCTCTCTCTGCCATGCAAATACAATGTCCTTTTTGCAGTTTCTCCAAGCTGCTCCTGAGCCAAGTGCCCCAGAGCTTCCCATTTCCCATGCCACACTCCACATACATTTGCGGACCCCTTTCCTGCCTGGTTTCCCTCTGTCCTCCAATACCTAAAACTTCTTTCATTCCTCTTTTAGTTTTGATAAAAGCTGCTGAAGTCAACAGACTCATCTGCTTTTCAAATCTGAGCATACAGATTTGAGTATGCATTCCTCTCAATACCGAGGAACGCAAGCACAACCCTTCTCTCCAGTATCCTCCAGCCTGGCAGACTGGGAGCACCTACATCAGCTCCTGCTTTCGTTTCCATTTTCCTCCAACTTACTCCAAAAGAGAAAACTTCGAGGGGTATCTAAACAAGATTTAGAGCTTCTCTGTACTGTCAGAGCACCATGAGAAAGCCGCAGAGCAATCTTCCCCCAAAAGCATAAATCATCTAATTTTTAGCCAGTTTCCCATACCAGTAGTATGAATAGCAGTATGTAAAAATTCTGGAGGTCTAGGCAAAAAGGTGTGAAAATAAAGGAAAAGCCAGATACCTTATTTAGCAGCTATTCACTCTTTTTGAACATCTTGTCCTCACCAAGATTTCCTACAGGAAAGTGTTTTCCTGCACAACTTGTTTCTTTGCACAACTCATCTGCAACTGAGTTCCACTTGAAAAGCCATAGATGGCAGCAAATTATCTTCTGCAAGCTGAAATTTCTGGTTGTTCTTCTTTTTCATATGCTTCTTTTGATAGAAACAGAATTGAAGTACCAGGAAAAGGTTAGAACGGTTGCAAAAACATTTTTACTGTCTAAAGGCCTTAGTAAAACAAAACAAAACAAAATATAATTTCTCTTACTTCCTTATTCATTATTCTCAGTCAGCTAATGAGCCCTACGCCAGTTATTCCAGTGTGGACTAAAAAAATAAAATGCACAGGGGATACAAAAGTTTCAAACCCTGCATCCACTCTAAATTTTTTATGAGGATTATGAATTCTATTTCATTCTATGTATTTTATTGGGTGTCCGTAGCAGCAGCTGCAGCACTGGATCTACGCAAAGCATTTTCCCTTTTAACTTTTTGCACCACTTTCTTGAAAAGGTCACTCTTTTGGCTGAAATTATTAGCACTGGGAAATAAATTTTAAACAGAAGATTTAAACCTTATTCCCTTGAATTTCTTAAATTGTGGAATGAAATGTGTTTTTTCTGTTTTTAAGGAAAATTCTTGCTATTTTTTCCCACAGAAGGACACAATATGAACATCCAGAGATTTCATAACAGTTTGAATTTTGTTGCGCTGCATCAGACTCTAGGCTCTGTATCTTATATAGGGTAGATATCTTCCCTGCTCTGATGACAACACCTGTACAAGGTGGATGCTTAGTTTGCAGATTTCCACCCAGCTAGACCCCAAAACAGGACACGGTGAAGCAGAGGCAGAGCAGGAAGGCCCATTTAGCATCGGGCCAGCAAAAACCTTGCTGCACTTCGACCAGGAGAAATGCAGCAGGAACAAGAAAGCCTCCCACGTCGCTCTCCGTTACCGTTTCTCTCTGATATGGTACGATACAAACACTACTTACAATTACAGCAGCATGAAAATATTCCTGAGTACTTGCTATTGTTCAGCATGCACATGCTGATAAAACAGGTGACTAAATCTCACGAAGGGAAAGGGGAGCATCAGAAAAAACACCAAGTCCTCAGCTTTGCATCTGCAGACACCCAGACGGTGATGGGATGAGGATGCAGGGACGTAGATACGCTGTCCCCACCGTGACCAGAAGGGAAACAGGAGCCAGCACTGGAAAGTCAGTAGATACTTAGTGCAGCCTGTTGTTTAGCACAAAGGGAGAAGTTAAAAGAAATGCATGCAGACAGCCCACTGACTACCGTATTTTGTCTCCAAATGAAAATAAAAAAAGAGCACATGGAACAATTATTTTAGGAATGAACAGCAAGGATAAAAATCACACACCATCCTTTTACCTATAGGTTTTACCTTTATATACATCCTAACATAAAAGATTTTAATAGTGGTATCTGATTACAGCTTTATTTTATAGTGTGCAGTTTCAGATGTATGAAAGGGACAGCAGCTTCTTTCATTTTACCTGCCTCGTATTTCCTGTTCTCGCCCCTGATTTTCAGGTGCAAACCTAGACACCTTCACATTCAGCTTCTCACCAGAGAAGCAGCGCTCAGACATTCACCTGCAGGATAATTTACTGCCTTCAAGCTGCAAGTATAAATTAAGCTACAGAAAGATGGGGAGATTGCATGTCTTTGGCAAAATTTTATTCAGAATATATGTGATTGTGCATATACCATTTTGGGTTGCAAATGATCTCAGTTGTGGCAAAAGAGCACCTCTGGCATTGCTGAATACAGAACAAAGGTTTTTGTCATGGTTGCTTCACCAAGAGGCGCCTTTAGGACAAGCAATATCTTTAATAGCAGCATTGTTGCAAATTCTGTCATACTTAATTGCAGGGAAATTTAAAAGGCTCACAATTTTAAGGCCAAGAACATAATTTTATAAATCACATCCAAATATTTTTGCGCTATTTAAGTTGTCATTGCTGTAAAGGAGAGAATAAAGAATTTAAAGCTGGTATTTCTTCATGCTCCCTCACACTGTTCTTGTCTTCATTTTTAACCCATTCCACTGTTTTCTGTGACAGGGACCGTTTGACCATTTATTCAGCTTATACAGGGAGCTTGGAGCCTGGCCCAAATGTTTGCTTAGGCATATTCAGCGAGCCAGAAACCAAAGGCTTCCTTTGCCAAACTGCCCTCATCTCCCATCTCTTTGAATTTGCCACTGTGCAGATTCATTGCCCTCATTTTCCGTGCCTGAGTGCCAACTCCAGGAGCCCAGGTGTCCTCAGCTCGGGCTGCAATCAGGTCTTAGCTACCCAGGATGTGGCCCCCTGTGACGGCAGCTGAGGAGCTGTTGAAATGCCATATGCCTGCGGGTTCAAACACAGGCTACTGGTTGCTTTTCTTCCTTTTTGCAAGCTCAGGGAAACTGTCACCTCACCAAGTTACGTTCCTGTTCCACCAAACACGGCCTCCTTGGAGAGCCAACTTCTTTCAACTTCTCCTGGTGGCCACCTCCAGCGTGTGCGTGCCACAGGCAGCGGGACCACATCCAGAAAAGGGCCTGGGAGCAGAGTGGGAGCTGTCGCTGTCCTGACGATCGGGCTGTGTTCCAAAACAATCTCTAGCAATAGATAATTTAATCTCTCACATCTGTCTTGAGATAACACCAGCCGGATTATTGCCCTCAGATTCCTTGGAATTAGGGACAGGATAGTGAAGCATTTACCTGTAGAGTATCCCTTTAAACTCCGTTCTGGCATGTGCAGAAAAAAAGATCTCGGGACTGTCCAGTGGCCTGCAGCCCACGAAAAAGGTGTTGGTTATGTAGCCCAGTACTGATGCTGTCAACTGGGCATTTCCCGCAGGCTTTCAGGAACAACAAACACCTAGTCAAAGATAAAATCCTATACCGAAATTGGGTCTCTAATGAGCGATACTGCAGGATCCCAGCCCCTCGCGGGGCAGACTTTCGCTGAGGGCTCATGACATTGAAGCTAGGCACAAGGCATCAGCCTTGCTGCTGTGAGAATGGAAATAGGTAGCTCATGTCTTAAGAAAGAGAAGAGCAAACTGCTAATGTGTAAATAGATATTATTCTGAGATGTCTTTGGACTTGCTGCACTCCAGATTTTGGGTCTGGAACAGCGACAGCCCTCAGGAGAGTATTGGTATCTGCACATCCATGAAATTGGAGACTCTGCTCCGAGCTTTTAAAAGAGCCAGTGATAATATGGCCCTGGCATCCTTGAATTTATTTTCAAAGTCAAGAAATGGAAGGGGATTCACATTTTGTGTTACGTGATCTTCCTTTAGCACAGTGGGTTAAACGGAACTAGCCGCTCCACCAAAACACTTCTGAGCTTTGATTCTTATGAGTCTGTGTCTGAACCCTGTGTCTTCAGGCCTCTTTCAAGAGCACGCTGACGATCTAAGCACGCACGAGGTATTGAGGAAGGGATGCAAATATTACAGAAAATATTTTTTCACTTCTTAATCAGTTGAAATACGGTTCAACCACGCTTCTTTCACTACCAGATTTCCCAAAGCAATTAAACCCCTCACAAAAATAAAATCTGCGGGAACCGTAATCACTCTGTAAAACGTGACGTCCCCTGGAAGGAACAGATTTACGCGGCCCTCTGCGCTTTTAACTTCCAAAGAACACGGTTTCAGGAGAATTGTTCCGCAATTCTCCGTTAACGAGCCCGCCAAGAGCCTTTCTGGCTAACGAGCGGGCGGCGCCCGGCGCCCCGGGCCCCACGGCAGCGCGCCGGGCCCCTCGGCGGCCCCCTCTCCCCCCGGCCGGCCGCTCCGGGGCTCGTGCGCGCCCAGGGCCCCGCGCCGGCGGCGAGGACGCGGCGCCACGGCCCACTGCCGCCCGCGGGCGCTCCCTCGCTCCTGCCCAAAGGCGGACGCAGCGTGCCGGCAAGGCTCAGAAAGTCAACAGGAAACGCGAAGCGCCGCCGGCTGCTCGCTCCCCCGTGGATGCGTGCTCAGAAACGCACGCAGCGCGGGCTAAACGCGAAGACGGGTGTGTTACGCGACCCTCGCCGTTGCCAAACTCTTATTAAGCTTAAACCTGGCAGCGCTTTCAGTTCACCCCGCGGCCAAGTGCTGCCGAGAGATAAACAAACGTCTCACCGGATTTTTGTTTTAGAGACACGCGTGTGCAAACCATACGGAGATGAAGGAAGCGCTTCCCGCCGCGTTTCAAAGGAGGCGAGAAGATGCAAGGTGCTGCACCGAGCGCGGCGCCGGCGCCTCCCCGCCCGGCCGCTCCCCCAGCCCGCCCCGCACAGCAAGTACGAGCCGCTTGATTGCCAGCTCTGAACCTCTGAAATACGACTTTGCACTTGGCTTTAAGTCCTCCACTCGAAAGGATTTAAACTTGGTCATTACATTACAAAGCAGGTTGCAGGAGGAAAAAATGAAAGGCAGATTGCACTGGCCAGCTAGTGTAGAAAGATGTGTAAATATGATTGCACCTCACCCTACAACGAGCGAAGACGTAGAAGGAGAGTGTCCCTGTTGCCTGTGACATGGGCGCCAATTTTAGATGTTTCTTTCAGCTTTTAAAATTGCTTTTCTGTTTTATTTTCCATCCTCTGCCTGAGCAGGCTCCAGAATTACCTGCAAAGCCTGCATCGCGGAGGCGCTTCATCTCGAAGCGACTCACGCCTGGCTCTACTAAGAGCGCACGGGGAGCGCGCGCACAAGCCCGAGCCCTGTCCCGCGCGCAGAGCTCCCTCGAGGCCGCGACGCGCAGCGCGGCAGGAGCCGCGGCTCCCGCTCCGCCGGCCGCCCGCCGCCCGAATCCCGCAGCTTCGGCCGGCTGCCGGGGGCCGCGCTCCGAGGAGCTCCCCGGGGCCGCGCCGCCGGCGAGCGCAGGCGCTGCCGGCCGCCCGACAAACTCGGCGTCGGAGCCATCGGCGGGTGTGGGGTTGAATTACGACATCGTAATTCACTCCTCGGTGCTCTGCCACAGCTCAGGGAATATCCTGCTTTTAAACCTTGTATGCTTGTATTTGGTTTTCTGCCGCAGCCCTGCCAGCCGACCCCCTCGGCCAGGGGTTACGGGCGCAGGAGGGACGCTGCCAAGCCCGCGGTAGCCCAACAAAACGTTACAGGTGTCACATCAATGTCATACCTCAAACCTGGTATTTAACCACTTGGTTCAAAAGCAGCTATTTTGCAGTAATTTCTACAGAGTAACAAACTAAGAATTTTTTAAGCAAGCACCTCGCAGTAGCAAAAAGGCCCTCTTCAGCACAGCCCCAGCCAACGTGTGCAGCTTTGCATCGCTTCCCCCGCTGATCCCAGCCCCGTAACAAGTCGTGGGCACAACTCTGTACGTACCCACAAAGGTAACCACATACCCATACCGAGACCGGTCACGCCACCCCGCGTTCACCGCCACAAGCTCCGCCTGGAACCAGCAGCCAGACAAAACTGGGACCAGCAGAGGACTGGGGGGGGAGCGCCGAACAAGCGATGGATGTGATTCATCTCACGCTGGAAAGGCAGACCAGATATTCCGTGTAAACACCTGAGTTTTATTGGAGCCAGGTATATTCTACATATATTTTCAACTGATAAACCCTCCAAGCCCCAGCCCAGGTAAGCTGCAAAGCTTGTCATCAAAACACTGCAAAAACCTGACTTTGAACCTTTGCTTTAGAGCAGTATTTGTGATAATCATGCTGCAGGATATTTTCTGGGCTGCTCCGACCACAGATTTTGCCCCGCAGGTACGCGTAGACGCCAAGCCAAGGGGCTGCGGCGCGCGCGGTGACGGCTGCTGCCTCGCTGCCGCGCCGGGCACGGGGCTTCCCGACCCGCGACGCTCCAGGGCGGCGCGGCGCAGCGCAACGCTTGTAGCCGTCTCCAGTCGTCTTCAGCTCGAGAACCATGGGGAAGTCCCACCTTTTCAATAACTGCTACAGAACAGCTAATACTTATAACTTAGCTAGATTTTCAAATTCCGATTATTAGCCAGCTGTTTAATTCAGTCCTGAGTGCTTTGAAAAAAAGTATCCTGGAAGGGCTGACTACCCTTGACTTCCTTCAAAATCAGCAAAATCCAGAAGGCTTCAGCAGCCTGCAGGAGGTGCCCAGCAAACCGAAGGATCTGACTCACAGGCAGAAGAAAAATACCTGGACCCTGTTTCAGGCACTGCTAGAAAGCTGCATCACAGCAAATGCTTTTTGGCCACCTTTGTAACGGTGTAAGATCGCTGCCAGTTTACCCAAACGCTTTTATCTCGGCTCCAGCAGGAAGTTTTTGGGCTAGATCTTATGGAGTTAGCTTCCCCCTTTCCCTGAGTCCCGAATGCTCTTGTCCTCCAGTCGCTTGTCACTAAACTCAGATTTGCCACTTTGCTGTTCTTGCAAAAGTTTGACAATTGCAACAGAAAACAAAACGAATGTTCAGTTTTGTTGAAAAACCCGTTACGTGGTCTTAGATAAAAACAACATGCAGCAAGTAAAATACCTTCCCCTCGAACCCAGAACATCTTTGCCGTGTAGCGAACAGATGCTCTGGAGATTGCTTGTGTTCATCTTCCTCGCAAACTGCCGCTCTCAACACTCCCAGCACCCAGCAGTTTTATGAGCTCCAAGAAAAATAATGCTCTTGAAGATCCCATTTTATATTGGATAGAGTGAATCTGCCAAAAGTTTTAACTGTTTCTTGTGTTTCACTGTAATATTTCTTTGTGTGTCAATGCAGGATTAAAAAATCCAAGAGAAAGTTTGCCCCAAATAGCAGATACAATTTTCGGAGATCGGACTCCAAAAGACGCTTGATTTTTATCAATGATAGATACTGGACCAACCTAATTTCCTGTATATTTATGTTATACCTAAACTAATCTCACCAGCAATTAACCTGGTCATGAGTTAAAAATAATGCACAAAACCTTGTTACTGCACTTTGCTCCATATCAGGGTAAATTAACTTTCCCCGATCACACTCAGGGAAGAACAGCAGATATCCCTCTGCACCATTTTACTAAAACTACTCACACAGCAGAATCTTTCTGATGCTACGGAGGAGCAGTAAAAACGCCATGCTTTTGGTTTATTAGAATCAAAAATCTCTCTAGCCATATTCAAAGAAGAAAAAGACTTAATAAACAACAAGACAGTTGCCATAAAAGCCTATTTTCCCTTCATCCCTTGCCCTTCAGGATAAATCCAACCTTGCAAGATGCTGAGTCTCTCGGCTTCCACTAACCACATTAGGCATTGCAGATGTTCAATATTCACAGCAACGATTCCCAGCACAATCCTATTAGGAAGGTTTGGGGGGATTTTCCCCCACCATGTCTGAAATGCCACAGCAGGGCATTTTTGTACGTTTCCTTGCATATTTTTTAACTACCCAAAACACATTTTTTTGGCTTTAAAAAGACTCTACAATACACTACAATACACTCTACAATATCACGAGGCAAGAAGGACACTGGAGCTGCCGTGGCGCAATGCTTGGTGGTAAGAAATGGAGAGAGTTAATCAGTCCTGAGCCAGTATTTCACTATCACGCTAGTGGGCTCTGTGCTGGCGAGGTGCTATTTTTAGAAGGACCATAAAACCAGGCTCGCTGGCAGACGTACTCCTTATAGATTCCTGGGGCTATTTTTGGTAGAGGGGGGTGTTATCTCTAGGTACCTGGCCAAACTCTTACTCTAGCAGTTTCATCCCCCCTGCCGACCCCGCTTGCGCAGCACCCGCAGAAGTCGCGTGTTTCTGTCCCTTCTCCAGGGGCAGGGCAGGACCCAGGCGTCGCGACCGGCTGACGCTGCCCGTCCCGGGGAACGCGGCTCCGGGGCGGTGAACGCACCCTGCCTATTCTGTCAGCGGGACCATCGAGGGGAACACGTTCCTGGGTGTCACAGTGTTTCTAAGCTCCAGAAGCCTTCCCGGCCCATGCCGTTACTGCAGACGGACTCTGAGAAGAGTCGTGCCCGGTCCCCAATGCCTATTTGAACTACAGACCGCTCCAGAAAGCAGCCACGTCTCCTTAGGCACCCGGCCCACTGCTGCATGCGTTGCCAACAGGCTGGACAGAATAAGATAGTCTTTCAAGCCCTTCATCCGTGCTGAGTGCCCACAGCCTACACAGAACACGACGGCTCTGTCGTGGGTTTATCAGGGCTCCTGCTTCACCAGAAATAGATACGAACCCTCAAAGTTAAAGGTACCCCTGTTTGAGTTAATGTATACATCAGAAAGCCTGAGCTTGCCATGTTCCTGTGGTCATTAGGAGACTGTGAATCTAAATGTTGCTTTAATACGTCATGCTTCATTACAGTAAAATAGATTGTAGATTTGAGCCAGCCCTCAGCTCTAATATAATCTCGATACCAGTAGGTTTTAAGCACAAAGGCCTTCAGATTTTGCTTCCAAGTCATTCAATCCCCAAAACACAGAGAAAGCCATTTGATTCTGAGGCATTACCGTTTTTCCCTAGCTTTTCCATCTTCCTTTCATGCCACAATGCAGGCACACTACACAGGAGAGGCTGAGCGTCCTCTGCCTCCTTCCCTTTTAGCATTAGGGCCACTTCTTTTAATCCAAGAGATCGGCCACCTAAGGCTCTTTCTCAGCACACACGTACGTGTGGTTTTGCCTCCCTGCTTTGAAGGCATGCCGCTGAATGCTGTGTTCCCAGGCACAGAGAGCTCAAAGATACCTCTCTGAGGGGAAAAATGCTCTGACAATCTGTCAGCCATCTAAAATGGGAAAGCACGTAATTATAAATGTGTAAACTGCAATTCGCAGATTGTAAACTGCAGAAGTTTTCCATGTGTTTTCACTTTATAATAAAGAGTAAAATGTTACTTATCAGGTTCTGGGATTCAGCTGTGCAGCTTCCCTTAATGCTAATAGCAGGCTCTCCTATTAGGTACCCACCTAACACTGAAAAATTACTCAGTAGAAGTTACTTGTCTGGTGCAATTACACTCTCATCTTTCAGTTAGCATTCTCCCTAACAGTTAGGGTGGGTGTGAGGAACCCAGCCCCTGGAAAGGGATATTTCTCGCCTGAGCAAAGTCACCTGCTCACCAAGGAGACTAGCTAGCTTCCGCCTGCTCCCCTTTCACGAGCGCAGCATCCCGAAAGCCTTTCGTCCTCATTACTGAATCAGAGCACCACTGGTGAAGTGTGAATGTGAATGCTTCGGTCTTCTGGGAAAGGGGAGCTTAATATTGAATAAACAGCTATCTGGGAGGAGGCAGAAGAGACTGAAAGAAGCTTCTGGGGTAGGAGAAGGCTAAAGCCAAATATGTTATTGGTATCATTTTTCTTTTAAAAGGAGTTAGCCACTTAAGTATTTCCTTTGATTTGTATTTGGCTGCCTGAATTATTGTCAGAGTGAGAGGGAAATGCCTGTAATGCAATCCTGAGTGGTCAAGTATATATCATGTATACAAGAAATACCAGGGTCCTTAAAAAGAATAATGAGCACAGAACAATGCCTGCAGATATGAATCCTCCTCTGACACTCTGTAAGTACAGCTGAGTTTAATTGTATACCAGAAAGAGTGCCAAGGTATTTTCTTACATTGCTTCCACTTCTGTCATTTTCAAAAATTTCAGGCTGGGCAAAATATTTCTGTTTATCTGAAGAAAACTCCTTCATTTCTTGGCATTTGGAGAAAAAAGGACAGCACAAAACAGGAGTTTGTCCTACGCAGCAAGAAAGGTGCAATGCAGTTGTGGAGGCAGCTCCCCAGGGAAGGCAGCGTCCAGGGATGGCAGCCCCTGGACTCAGAGGCTCGCTCTGGGAGAGTGGGTCACCCCTGTCCCACAGGGTCCTTTAAAGTGAGGTCTCCATGACCTTTCCTTCAACAACTGTCTTCTCTTGTACAAATAAGCACATATTAAACCAGACAGGAAAATGCTATCCCCTAACCCAAGTGAAGACCCAACTTACATGCTCCAAAATGATTCTCTCCTTTTCTCTGGCCAGATGGACACTTGGTCATTTTTAAGAAGCAGTATGATAGAGCAGTGACTGGCACTGCCAGCTGAGTTTTGAAGCACGTGGGAGCAGTTCTGTCCTTTATGATCTGTTTGTTATTGAGAAAGAGCATTTATGGGATGATGGAGATCTACTATAAGCCTCACTTTACAGTACGGTTAGGAGCATTGTCATAAAACTTCTCACCAATTCAAGCATGTTTTTTTCATTTCTAACTACCAAATATTGAAGGAGATAAGCAAGAAAATGATGTTTTTCAGTAAAACCTCATTTAAGGAAGAGCTTCAATAGGTCCTCACCAGAAGATAATGACAAGTGACAATTTTAACCAAAGAAGTCTCTCTAAAATCAGATTTAACTGGAGCTGTCATTACACCATTGTGCTCATCTAGAAGGCCACAACGAAAGGCCCTGAAATCAAGCCTTTGAGGTCCTCCTCTGCGTGAGAATTGCTTTCACCAACATCAGGCAAGTTCTTTGATACAGAAAGGGAGCAGTGCTGCATAAGCCCAATAGAGGGCAATGGCATGTGCAGACACGGCGCTGCTCCATACCCTTACGGAGGATGGTAAGGTTAGTCATAGGCCATTCAGTTAGCAGGACTGGATGAGAAGAGCGCAACTAAAAAGCTTCTAGGAGCACTCACACAGCTGAATTGCTAGTGTCAGCATCTGGGTTTTGGGAGGGATATATATTTTTTGATTTCTAGCACTCCTGTGTTTGTTTACAGATCTGCACACCAGAAGTCTTAAGAAAGGCCAATCTGCCAAACACATCTGCCACACAAGGCCTGAAGCTGTGGCAGGGCCATCGGCCCCGTAGCTGGCTGAGCAGCTGCTGGCACCTTCTGCCAAGGGGCCTCCTGGTCATCCTTCTCTGGCTGGCTTGTGCACACAAACATCATCTCTGCTGAGCTCATACTCTATTTTTAACAGCTGTATGGATTACATAAGCATGTGTATGTAGAGTAAGTATGTTTTGATTGCTTTTCATTTTACATTCAGGTCCACCACAGAAGTCTAGGAGCGAGAGGATTGCAGTAAGATAAAATAGGATATTTTGAAAACAATTCACATTAAGAAGGAAAGAAGAATCTGGGAGTTATCATCCAAGGCCAAGTTTGATATGTCAGCTTGCCTCTCAGGCGTGTTCAGGCAAGATTTCTTTAACAAAATGAACTTTCGGATATTTGTCTGAACTTAACATCCAGATGCCACATGAGATTCAGACTCACGTCACTAATATGCTGTAGCCTTTTTTCTGAATGAGTATCTTAATAACAAACTGTAAAATTTTTAAAATTACATTGCTTTCCTACACATTTAAATACAATGGCAGGAAAGCTCAAAACTCGAAATACATGTATTGAAATCTATTGTTAACGTGTGATGCTTTGTTCAATTGGTAGCAGTTATTTTCAGAGATGATTAACTTTTCTTTTGTTTTACGTTTCTCTCAAAATCAGTGTCTGGGAATTAACAAGCATCTGTACAGCGGGAGGATGACCACACAGTGATTTCAAAATCATGTTCTCATTACTGCTAAAAATATAGTTTGTTATTCCAAGAAGGGATGTAACACCTCTGTAATTAGGGACTGTTCTGGCCTCAGGGGAATCCTAATAAAGCAAATTTCATACATTGATGTGCTTCCCATTGCTTCATTTCTTTGTTCTATCACCCTGTTGTTAATAACACCCTGCAGCAAAAAATGTTCATGAAGCCAAGAGCTGTCCAGATAAGAGAAAAGGTCATGATCCCCCTAGTGCGCGTTCATCAGTGAATGGACACCAATCTGAAAATAAGAGGATGCCTGTCAATATGGAATGGAAGGCAGCAGCATAACATCAAATTAAAGCCAACGAATGCTCATACAGTTGTACTGGGCTCCAACCTTAACCAAAAATCAATAGTCAACAAAGTATTACAATATAAAGTGACTGAATCACAGGAGGAGGAGGTAGCAAAGGCAGGAAGTGCACGAAAGCTTTGCAAACATTACTATGTTTATATAAGCACATGCACACAGAGATATGATGGAGAACAAGATGCTCTGCTGCTTCTGAATTTTAGGAGATGGGGGAGCCTTAGCAAGCAGGTGTGGGAAACACAGTGAAAGACGGCAGCGTGCCCGTATTATTAATGGACAATGCAGCAGGTGCACCCCTCCTCGCACGCAAGGTCCTGAAACCAATAAAACGTGTTACACAAAGCCTTCATGTTTGATCACTGCCCCAACAGTAGGGGTGACTGGTAACCATAATTCATGTATATTTTATGACGATGCCTTTGAATAATCACGGTAGCAATAAAAATTTCACAGCATAAGCAATGCCTGATGTTATTATAGGAAGCAAGGATTTTTGCCAAGGTAGGGGTCCAATGAAAGTATGCGTTTGATTTGTTTTGTTTTTTAAACAGATAATATACGTGAGACAAATGCCATACTGTTACTTTACGAAGTTACTTTACATCCACTTCCCAAAAGAGTTTGTCTTAAAAAACTCAATATTTATCAGTAGTTTTATGAGCAACAATAAAATTGCAAATTTCCATCCCTGAGTCTAACTTTTGGCTAAACATTTCAATGTTTTCATTACAGGCCACTAATAGCTTGTTCCAGAACTACTCACAAACAGTTAGAAAACTTTCAGCAGCATCACTGAGATTTGGTTCAGGCTGCAGAGACTTGGGCGTTTGGGTGTTCACTGTTCAGTTAGTACCTAGCTGCAGATAATAGTTAAAATAAAAAGTCATATGACTTTTTATTTATTTTATTTATTTTTTTATTTTATTTTTTTTACTTTTCCCCATCATTTTCTAATACGGAAAATTCCAAACAATAAAATGCTTGAAAAATATCAAAAGCAAGTAGCTACCCCTACAGCATGTCTGTCAAGCAGGTTTATCTGATAATAATCATTTTCTCCCTAAGCAGCACAGAAGAGAGAACGAGGGAATTTCATATTTGTATATTATTTTGTGGTGAAACAAAAATCATTTTAGTAGTGAGAGGGCCTTGGCTTGGTGCTCTGCATTTTGCCCGACTGAATGTACGAGATTAATTTTGCTGCCTGAAGGCTGTCCTGCATGTAATTAGGCCTGATGTTGGAAAATGACCTTAATTTTATCCATCAGTTTTGTACCCACAGTATGTGCAGGAGCATTTTATAGCCCTTAGACATCTGATGACCAGATTAAACATGCAAATCAGATAGCTGGACATCTAAGCTTGATTAAATTAATCACTCATTACTTGATGCTATAAATGTGCACAAATAATTCATTCTGAAGTTTGCAATTATTTCTAAGGATAAAAGGGTGTCAGCAAACTCAGAGGGCCATATTTGGACTCTCTTAAAATTCCCAGTAGGTGTGTTTATGCCTTATCACAGAAGTAAGGCTGCATTTTAGCCTTCTATACCACTAAGTTTGCTCTGGGCTTTTCAGGACAAATTGCTGAAGGTGCTGATTAGGACAGACTCCGGTTGTGCTGGGTGCTGTACAAGCCACGCGATGATCACCTGGTCAGATTATGATCTAAAATGCAAGACTTAGGCAAATAAAGGATAGGAGACAGGCAGACTGTAAGGGAGACATCCAAAAGAGGAAGGAAAAGTCAGTTCAAAGCAAATCAGATCTGCTAGATTTTGTTCGCATCGTTATAGTGGTTTCTCTCCCTCCCCTTCCAAAACAAGGTATATTAGACATTTTTTGTAAGGCAGCAGCCAGGACTTCACATCTACGCTTTTGCTTAACTGCAAGATGGAATGAGAAATGAAAACTCAGTTTTCTTTCCAGAACCGAAACCGAACCCATGCTTGGGTATGAACAACTTTGTTATCTGACCCCCACATTGGGGTAGCATGCTACGTGAGGACTGTGTCGTAGCCTTTTCTCATTACTCAAGCCATAAATTTACAGGACAATTATGATCTACAATCTACAGTGCAGTGCCAGTTCCAGTAACAAGGGAGTCTCATCAACTGATTTCTGTTTGGTTTGTTTCTTCCAGGAACCTTGAAGCTCCTGTTCATTTTCAGGGAAAACCCTACCTGGAACATATGATGCCTGAACAGTTGCATCATAAGCAAATCTTTAGGTTTATTACTCTGTTAATTAGGGTCACTGCCCACTAATAATTTAGCTAATAATATGATATTTTTTAATCAGCCAGTCATTGCATTTATTATTTCCTTTGGCTGAAACTGTAATAAACACTAGGAAATTTTTTAAATTTATGACACTTCTACCCATCATAAAAGCATTTACCCTGGTCCTAAATTTTCTTTAATGGTAGCTTTCATTTCTATTATTTCAGATCTTTGCTTTTAAGACTCCCTAAAATACATGCTCTGATAGGTGGACCTCACTAGAAAACGCCCATGCATTAGCCTTGCTAGCCGAATCTGCTCCCGAATAATTGTGTGTTTCTCCTCTCACTAACAAGATTATAGCAGAGAAATAACTTGTTACTGGATATGACACATAGCTCACCAAACAAGGCTTTCCAAAATCTTGCAAGCTGCTAGCTGCAGAAAGAGCAGCAAGTTTCCAACCACATAAACTACTCGGGGGCCCAGCCCCTGCTCCTGTGCCCAGTCATCCTGAGAGGGGGCCAACAGATGAAGATACAGTGTTTGAATGCCAAAAACCTCCAGAGAAGATCTCGCAGTCTTCTCAACTGATAGTTTCAGAAACACTACCCTGAAAAAATAGATAAGCTCAATATGGACATTTTTACTATCGTCATTCTGTAGTTAAAGGGAAGTTCTGTTTAAACTTTTTAAGAATTCATAGCTAGTGAATTTTAAAGAGAAGAAGAAAAAGGAGCTGGTGGGGTTGTGCCACATTAGTGGAAGGTGCTCAGGTCAGAAGAGATAGCTGCACTTTCCGAAAGAAGAAAAAAAAATATTCAGATCTGATACTAAACACTTGACATGGGTTGGAGAAGCAAATGCCAGCGTTAACCCAAGGTTTCCTCAAGAGTGTAACAACTAAGTGATGTATGCAGGATATGATGCCAGCAGCTCATCCTGACAAGCAGAGGGATGGACAGATGGACAGATAACCAGAGTAATGTTCCTTTCATGAGAGCACAGCATTAACCATGAAGATGTTTTTCTACATCAGCAGGACTGAGTGCATTAGGATTAGGACCAGAGATGGGCAAAACAAATCCTGAGAGGTAAGAAGCTTGTCAGCACAATATTGATGTCACAAGTCATGCTGATGCCCAGGTAGTAATAGCGCTATTTTTTTGTAGCTGTTATTTGTATTAAAGTAGCTGAGATTAGGATCTCTTTGTGTTAAGCCTTTAAGCAAGGGAAAGTCTAACCCCCCAAAGAGAATGCACTCATCAATAATAAGACAAGCAAAAGCTGGGAACAAGGCACTATTATTATTCCCATTTTATAGCTGGAGAACTGAGACACTGAGATTAAATGACTTGTCGCACAAAAAAATCTTTGGCAGAGCTGTGACATGAAGCCAGATCTTCTGATACTGAAGCTTTTGCCTCAACCACAAGATCGGTCCTCCTCTGTATTACCATATAAACGGTAATATTCTAAAAGAAACATACAACCCCTCACCTAAAAATCTCAAACCACTTAACAAATACTAATTGAGCCAAATGATGGCTTTTGAAGAACAGTAAGTATCCTTTTAAGTGTTCCCTCGATCTAAACAGGCAGGCTCCGCATTGGCTTTCTCCAGTAATGTACATCCTATCAAGGATGCCAAATTGTCCTCCTGGCATCAGAAGTACTCATCCACGCTCAGGATTTAGAACAGAAGTGTGCGATACACGCATGGAGACATGTGAAACTGTGGAGCACTATCACATTCAAGGTGTCAGGGCTGTTGGAAGAGTTCAGCCACAATATGTACATGGACTCAGGCGTGTGCCAGCGACAGAGAAACCCTGCAGAATAGCTGCTGGTTTGGGTGATCTGAACAGCCACGGCAGGGAGGGGATGACAAAGCAGAGAGACCGGGGGTTTTGTACCTCTCGAGGCATCAAGGCAACAGGGCCCAGCTACAGCTGCTCCAGCTACATCTGCTCCAGCAACGGGGAGAGCTGCAGAGTCCTATGTCGCAAAGGGCTGTGTAACTTCTACCTCAGTCTAGCAATGCTCATGATGCAAATGGCATCTTAAGCTGATTTTTCTTCTTAGGTTGGGACAGGTTTCTTGCTATAACTACATTTACAGCTTAATTTATGGCTTTATTTAATTGTCTGAACAATGCAGGGTTAATGTCCAGTGTGAGGACAGACTATCTTCCTTTTATTAGAACAATCTCTTAATATAGAGTTATGCTGTTAACTCCAGGTCTACGGCAATGACCAACTCTACAGCTGTGTTGCAAATCCTCATCCTAATTAAAAGCATCATAGCAAATATTTTAAAAGATACTTCTCAGCTTGCCATGCGGGTCAACGTGCTGTAAATTAGAGGCAAAGATCTAGGTGCAAGCCAATGGCTTTGTTTCTCCTTCAAGATGGCAAATTCAACAACAGAGAGTGGACACTGTGTGCAGTCAGCCGGGTGTTGCTCTGGCAGTGGCTGATGTTACTGAAGAGCATCTGGTAGCAACAGATTAGGAGCAGGCAGATGGCAGCAGGGCGTGTGGGCCAGCCCAGCTCCTTTTGGCCCCAGGGGCCGGGATGCTTTGCTTCTCCCTTCTTCTGCCTTGAGGGAAAGTCCTCTGCGCCACAAAGGCAGGATTCCCCCAAGGAGATGCTAAGTGTTTTTCCTGCTGTGTAAACTTTGCTTTTGGCAAACAGAGCTGCAGGAGGGGACAGGCTGAGTGGGAAGAAACGTGGCTAAGCCGTGGACAGTGGCAGCTCCAGAGGAGCAGGAAGGGCTGGGGACTAGTCCAGCAAGAGTTTCTTCTTCTCAGTACTAGCGTAACCCCTCCAGCCCGGGGACATTGGAGGAGCCCTGTACTCCTCGGAGCACAGTGAGGATTGCGGACGGCTCTGGAGGAGCAGACCGTGGAGGACATAGTGGAGAGCTTTAGCAGGAGCTCGGCTCCAAAGCCGAACCTGGGCTGCCTGAAGGTCTACGCTAGCGAGGTTCCTCTGGGCCGGTGCTCCTGGGGCCTGCGACGGCGGGGCTGCAGAAACGTTGCTGCAGGGCAGCGGGATGCTGAGGTGCGAGTACCACCAGGGCGATGCGGTGCAGGGAGCGCTGCCCCTCCGCACACACGGAGAGCGCACACGTGTACAGCCGGTCCGTGCGACACAGGCCTGCGCGTCAGCCTCCTTACGGGAGGCCTCCTCTCGCTGCAGCCGCCTTTAGGGGACCCAGCTCGCAGAGAAAGTGGAGAGTCTTGTAACGCCGACCGCGATGCAGCGGTTCACTAAATGGAAGAGTTAAAATTGCCGGGGGTCGGACTACGCGGCTCTGTGACCGTGCCGGACGCTTCACGACTCTAACAGCAAACTGAACTGTCACCACTCGGAAGGGCAACGGCATTCTCCAACTAGAGTGGTTACTTAGCCCCCCCTCCCAGAAAAAGAAAACTAAAAGTTTGTTTTCTGCTTCAAGATGGCAGACTGTTACCGCCGCGTTTGCAGTGGAGACACGCACAGGAAAAGCTTTAGTGGAATCCGAGAGCAGAACAAATTCAAGAGCTCTTTCAAGATCCCAGTTCTGCTCGGCGCGTACCACCGCGACGCAAGCGCCGCCGTAACTCCCCCGACGGCACGCCACGCGGAGGGCTGCCGCGCCGCGCCGCCCTCGGCGCGCCGGGGACGCGTGCGTCGCGCCCGGCGCCAGCCGGCGGCCCGCCGGCGCTCCCGCGGGGAAGCGGGTCCCTCCGCCCTGCCCCGGCTCTGCCGAGCTCCCGCAAGCCAAGCCAAACGGCCGCGAGCGCTGACGCCCCGACACGCTTTACTCCCACCCAGCCTTTGCAACCCCACGCTCATAATTAGGCCTTATACATACATACTGGTGCCCTGTGCAAACTCCAAAGGATATTTTAATGACTATCAAATCTTAAGAATGGGGCTCTGTCTAGAAAATAGAATCTAACTCGTTATTGTGTTGTTATTTGGTTAACGTTACATCCTCCTTCCCTCACACGCTTACACAGTACATAAGGAAACTGTAAGTAGGAGCAAATAAAAGCAAACCTCAGTAAAGAGAAATGGTTTTGCTAGAAATACAGTGTATGGCATTACACAGCTATGCTTATACTTTTCTATTTTTATACATTTTCAGTGTACTCAGTATAGTACTTGGGTAACTCACAAGATTAAAGATGCATCAGTACATTTACTATGAAGTCCATAATCTATACAAATAAAAGAAAGAAAAAGCAATTACCGGTGAGAAATGCCACACTTGTTAAAAATACCAGCCAAGGCTTAAAAAGCTAAATTTGATGAGATTGCACATTCGATATGACTCATTTGTTCGATTGTTTTAGTCTTAGCAGGCACATGGCTGAATCTGAAAGGATAATTTCAAAACAAATGTATGGCTATTAGCTTCTGGACACCACAAAAATCATACCAGAATAGTGCTGCAACATCAAACACACTAAAAATATTTCAAAAGACACTGTGACAATGCCAGCAACTGCAGCCAAGAAGCTTTTTATCTGCTTGAGATAGAGTAAGTCTTGAAAGCATTTCCCGATCCCTCTAATAAACCTAAGGTTGCATGCCTGTAGACATAACATGTAACATGCTGCTGCATAGGAATTTGCTGTAATTTAGCATTATTCATTGCCACCTATCTGAAATAATTATGTCATTAATGTCACACCCACCAGCTAACAAGGAACCACAGAGATGTTTCATGTGTATCAGTTTAGAGAAATAAACCATATTAAACACTGATATTGCTAACAGCATACCTCTGTTACAAACATCCATGCTGCAAAAGCTTTCCCCCTGCCACCCCATTGCTGATAAATAAAAAATCTTAATATTTACTACAGGAAGTGCAAACATAGACAACTTGTCAAGCAGCATTTAGCCTCGCTTACAGTACCACAATTACTTGGTTACCTTCTCCTGTCTGCTTCCTGTCTGCTAAGTGTGATGCTTTTTTTTCTGCTTAATATCCTGTGAAGGTGCCAATTACCCTGCTGCTTATCAGCTGAAAACTATGCTTTGTGCAAAGGGAGCATCAATTATTTGTGAGCAGAGAGCAAAGCCTGTTTGAATCATAATGATAGGATGTGGGGGCTTCTAGCAAATAGAACGTATCAAAAGGTAACATAAATCTAATAAAGTGTAGGTCACAAGAGATCATCTCAGAAGTCCATGCTTCAGTCTTTAATTGTTAAAATTATGCAAGTTCTGCAGAAGGCAGACCTGTGATTGAGTATGAGCTTACTATGGCTTAAAAATGGAAATAAAAATCCACAGCAGAACGCGTACTCTTCAAACAACAGTGTCCTTAAGACACATCATCTCTTCCACTCAGGTCATTTGAAGCATTAGGCTTCCTACTTCTGTGCTGTTGCTTATTCCCCGGTTCCACATTGATAACCGTCTTCAGCGGACCCACCGTGGTCTCAGTCAGATGTAAACATGCTGCAAACCTTTAATCCTCTGCAGATTGCAGGGAGAGGCCGTACAGCGATTTTTGCGGGGACACTGGTGTGTCTATCTGGTATCACCACGGCCTTCACAAGCCACCCCCCTTCAACTTCAGGCTGGCTTTCGTACATAGATATGGAGAAAGATTAGGTTACGCCTTGAACTACCTCTGTAAAGTCAGCCCATTACATGTTTTTGAAACTCAATTTGAAGGGCTTGTCCCTACTTTTTCCTCCAGGATTGCAACTCACACGGGTTACTACCAGAGAACATTGTCTTATCACAGCAGCTACTCTGAGCAGTGGGACCACAGGAGAGCACCCGCAAACCAGCGTCTCTACGCTGCACACCTGTGTACCTGCTGACTGACGCCATCGGGCTCCCACCGGGCATAAGCGTGACCCAACCGTTTACAGGACTATTGGGTTCCTCTTTTGTGAGGCTGGACCTCCCCCAGCTTCAGCCAGAAGGCTGGAGACAATGTCCACTGTCTTCTGGTCAGAAGACGATGTGTCTATGGAAAATCTGACTGCTCGGAGATGCAGGATTTAAGGAATAAATATCACCCTGGTTTCTATGCCTACAGTGGCATGTGAGCCTTTGATTTTGGGTGATTACTCTGTTATTAGGAGAGGAGCAATGCTGCTTCCTAAGCTCCTCAGTGCAGAATATTACTTATAGGCCACTGAGCCCTAGGCAAAAAGCTCCTTTTCCTGCTTTGTAATGAATGCACTGATTATAACACCACTGTAAGAGAACAAGAGTAGTGCCACAGTTTCAAAGGACTCATCTAAAATACTATAGTATTAAAATGCATACACACACAGATGCAAAGGCCAGCTTCTGGTGATGGCTGTTCCTCGGCAGGAGCGGTCAGACAGCGGCAGTAGGTGTGGGAGACAGCCGAGGAACCCACGCAGCTGGCACGGCACGGCACAGCATGGCACGGCACAGAGAGCGAGGCAAAGGGAGAGCAGAGCAGGGCGGCTGTGCACCGGCGCCTTTCCCTGCCTCATCTGCACGCGTCTCCAGCGAGCCTGCAGTGTCCTGTGATCAATTGTTATATCTGCAGGCCTGCTTGGGGATCTGCAAAAATTCAATATTTTCAGCTGCAGTTTTCTCCCCAGCAATCCAGGCCTCCAGCTTCCAGAAAACGCAGGACGCACCTCAGCGTGCAGCCCCGCTGAGCGCGCAGGCATGCCTTTCGCCCGGGCTGACGCCTGCTAACTGCTCGTGCTCTTCGAACAGACCGGCGAAAAAAATTGCTTCCCGTCCTGCTTTAGCAGCTACCGACTAGGACCATCCATTTCCCGTGGTTATGAGCGAGGGGGACGTGCCACTGCACCGCATAATGCACAGGATTTCTGCCCCACCAGAAGTCACCACCTGCCTCATCTGCATCACTGGCTGCAACCGAATAAACCTTAGCACAAGCCATGGGGGCACAAACCCACCCATCAAAGCTACGGTCTTCAAGGCTGCGGCCCCCAGAGTGATATTCAAGCTGCTTCTGAGCAGTACGCAAACAGTCATCTGACTGCTTTCTCCTGGGCATTTCCACAGCTTGGCCCAGGCCCAGGCCCAGCCGTTATTGCTGCTGCAAGGAGGGCTGGCCAAGCAAGCTAGTTAATATAAATAATAAAGATACAAACTAACATCAACAGTGGAAAACCACAATCTTATCAGAGACGCAATTCTTCAGCTTGCACAGCCTTATTCAATTCACAATTTCTGGGAAAGGACAACGGATTAGACAGACCTTGCTGTGACCGTGAAAGTCAGCAAATCTGAGCGAAAGAGGGACTTGTAAGGTACAGGGCATCACGGTCATTAAGGATGAGCAGTAGAACAGACACACACAACTGGGCAGCTGTTAGAGGTCAAAATGCCACTTGAGCCTTACCAAAAGAAAACAAAAAACAAAACAAAACAAAAACAAAAAAAACCCACCTGGCAAACAGAGCGTCAGAATTTGGCGAGTCTCTGAGACCACGCTGAGACCGTGGAGCGCGTGGTCTGTCACACGACCCCCTCGTGTCCCTCTGTGTCCACTTTGAGATCCTTCTAGCTAACACCATGCTCAGCTCTGCCTTTTATTAGGAAACAGGGAAGTAAAACTGCACAGCCTAGGACCAAAGAGAGAGAAGACCACCATGATCTCCGCAGGCTCACCTAAAACTCATGTCAACTTTAAAGACCAGTGATTATAACAGCTTTAATGGAGTCAGTTTTGGGGAAGCATGGCTTGAATTCCTCACTCCAATGTGATGCTGCAATAATCCTTTTTAGAGCAGGCAAACTCTCTTGGCACACAGGGATCTTGATAGGCTTTGTCATTACTACATCTGCTGTGACCACCTTGCACCCATGAGATTCGAGTTCCCAAAGGCGCTGTACATTAAGATAACCAACAGAGAAAGCCCTGGAGTGAAGCACAACAGGTTAACTTCCCCTGTCAAAAGGGCAGAAGAATTTGCAACCAGCATTACAAGTGCCCGAAAGAAAGGCTTGGGCAGAATTTAAAGAGATAGATCAAAGATGTAAATAGATTTTTATGTTACCTGCATCTATTTCACCATCCCAAGCATGTTGTAGGGTGGTTTTAGAAATACTTACAGAGGCCAACACATAATAAGACACTCCTCTGGCTTACACTTCTAGCACTTACGACTATTGGCTTTCACGTGATTTGACGATTAATTAGTATAGCTTTATAATGAAATATGGAATAAGGTATCAAAACTTCAGAATATACCTCATAACTGCCTGATTACTGCAGGTGTAGGTCTTCAACAGAGTGATCCATGGTGCTCAAAGTGCTAGGATCTGCCATGCTTACTCAAAGGAGATCCAGAGAATATGTCTGGGCTGGGAACAGTTCTCTGAAATACTTTTCTAGCTTTCTCGTGGGTCCAAGTGACCCTAAGCTAATCACCACTCATAGTAAAAGCACTGGGCTAGGCTAACCATTGGAAATAGAAACTTTAAACTTTATAGCGTTTGCAGACAGTCCCTGGAGTATTACAGGACACTAAGGATGAATGCCAAAGAGGAATTTTTTATCTCTCCTTTTCCCCTTCTTCCACTCTGAAACAATCATCAATTACCCTTATCCACCAGCACCATCTCATCTAAGTTCATTTTCAAGATGAAGTTTCCTTGTTGGATGGTGGCTGTCCAATCCTCTTTCTGTCCATCATGGACTGCTTTAGCGCTGTCCCCAGATTGACAGCCTGAGAGCGAATCAATAATAATTATCAGACTGCAACCGCAGCGAGTTGTGTAATTCGGTGATGGGATAGCGCTGAACAAACAGCCCCACATCCACCGCTGCAGCTTTAAATACGCAGCCCAGGGCTGTCCAGTTACCTACTCGGATCACGTGGTTAGTAGCGGACTGGCAGCCCTTCTCCCTCTCAAACATAAAACCTTTACAAATGGCACGCTGCTCTGTAACACGACCGCATCGTCTCCACCACGTCGCCACGTAAAACTATTTGCCAGCAGATGTTAAATGAGCCTGCGGAATAGCACAACACAGCACTGCGGAGGAGAAAAAGGCTGGTTTTCCCCTGGTGGTGAGGGGAAAAAAGGCTAATCCACCACCACCAGACGGATGCGAGCGCACACTGTGCTAAAGCCACCGTGCGTTTTGCGGAGGTGCGAACGGCAAGGATCGGCGGGCTTGTCCGATCGGGGTGCCGGCAGCGCCAGCGCCAGCGCCGCCGGCTCAGCCGGGGCTGGAGCCGCCGGATCGCGCCAGCAGCGCGTGCGCCGCGGAGACGGCCGGGCTAACGCCGAAACGCGCGCAGACCCGTGTTTGGCTGGGAAACCCGCCGAGGAGCTACAACGCGGGGAAAGGCACGGGCACGCTGCGTCACACGCGGCAGCAGGCAAGAGAAGGGGAAGTTTTGAGGCAAACGGGTACCAGAATGATTCCCAAGTCAGTTCTGATTCTTGTTCAGGAGCACAACTACTGTTCTGGAAACCCTGGAAGGCACAAAATTTGTTTGTAGGAGAAGTAAAAATGTGAAAAAGGCACTAGTCTAAAATTAGTAATTTTCACAAGATCCAGAGGTGGATGGGAGAGAAGCATAAAGAGTAATACAAGTCAAAGAACAGCTCTTATAACCACTGAATGGAGTGGGGATTTGTAGGCTCTGAGAGTGGAGAAGTGGAAAACAAAGAAGAATTAATAGGAACCTCAAAAAAAAAAAAAAAAAAAAAAAAAAAAAAAAAACCTACACAGAGCATCTTCTTTTAACCAACTGTAAGAGATGTGAAATCAAGGAAATTAGAATTCTTAGCAGATAATGCAAGCAATTTCCTGACACAAAAAATAAGCAATTCTAAACACAAATAAATATATGGATAAACACTGTGCCGCACTGTTACTCAAACAGAATGAGAGATTCTTGATACAAATACATTTACCAAGTGGAATCAGGAGAAACATACAGCAAAAGAATTCCAAGCTGATTTTATACCACATTTCTTCCCCTTACTTCAGTACACTTCTGCACATTTCTTGCAGTGCTGATCGCAAACCCAGCCAAGGGATCATGACAAGACAGACCAGTATTAGGATGCCTGAATGAGCCAAGTGCCAAGCCCAATCTATATTATTGACCCCACAAATGTTAACACATAGCAGATAGAAGTGGAGATCTGCTAAAACATTAGGCAGGAAACAAGACATCTTCAAAAAATATATGCACTAACGAAAGGTATTGGATGTTAGATGGAGAGACTTCATCACAAAAGAAGAAATCCAATAAATCTTAACCAACAGCTTGTCTCCTCCAGAATCGAGAGGGGTATATCGGTTGCGTATATTTAGGATATAGACACTGGATGCCAGTAAAAAGACTTAGGGGTTACCAAAAGCAATCCAACAACTGTGCGGAGAAGAGAACTTACAAGAGAAACTGTAGAAGCATCTTAAACGTAACAGTGCGACATTATAAGATAGACCAAGTTAGATGGAAATGACAAAAATAGGAACAGAAAAACTAACGTCCGATCCACGTGCCGGTGCTGGCAAAGGAAGAATTGTTTTAATGGAGGAAAAAGAAGGTGCCAATGAAAGCTACAGAAACATATACGACAGCAGGTGTTTTTAAAAGACTAATTCTTGAGGAGAAGACCGAGGATCGTATCTATGCGGACGATACTAGAAAAAATGTTTAACTAGAGACTTTCATCAGTATTTGCTTGATCCACTGTATACAAAAATATATGTGCCTTCCTTTTCACAAGAGTACAATGATATAAAATAGAAACAGCATTTTACTAACGATTGAGAAAAATGTGTTCAGTAAAAAGGAGCCAAAACCAGCAAATAAACATAGATCTATTTTTTAAGTATTTATAATTCTTATGAATTTATCAAATGGATGTTCAGGGGCTCCAGCACATGGGGGCAATAAATAGTTTCACATAAATAAATCAGGATTTAAACTGAAGTTGAAATTCCACCTGGCTGGATTTTTGGCTTTCTGCCTTGTTAAAATTCCTGTTTCTATGAGAAGCTAGCAGAATTATTGCCTGGTTAGCAAACAGAATAAAAACAAAGGCTGAGAAAAAGCTTAATGCTCCACAAGGACGCAAGGACAGTGAAAAAATGGCCTAGTCAGTCACAGAGCTGAAGGTCAGGATGTGGTCTCGAGTGTTATCTACCATTACTAGATATTGGAAATCCTTATAAAGAGTCAGAAAGGTGTTGCATATTATGTGAGAGGTTTAACGGCAGTAAAGCTATTATTGCAGGAGCAATTTCTGAAAGCCTAACAGAAAAATCTAACTCTTTAGTTCTAAACATAAAACAAGCTTATCATGCTTATTGTTGAATTCCCGCTGGGAGCTCCCCAAATTCCAGCTTCTCTTCTGTTTTGTTTTCCTTTTTTTTTTTTTTTTTTTTTTTTTTTTTTTTGGTGGGATTTTTGCAGAGAAGTGCTTTCTGCATTTAAACATATGTTGCTGCTTACTTTCTACTGGCAAGGAAAAAATTAAATGAAACAAGCCAGAGGCAGGATATTAATGTGGTGTGCATTAAAAGAAAAAAAATGATGGTATGAACAGGGTAGTGACTGATTTATAAAATCAATCACATACTTTTGGCTTGCTGTCATGTTATAAAAAGAAAAATAACCCTGTTTACATGAACAGGAAGATTAATCACTGTTTTGCTACTGTTTAAGATAGACATTTTCTGTTTGCTTTCTTCATGCTTTTTTCTTTGTTTGTAGGCAGTAACATAGTTGTTTTATAATGTTAATCTAATAATAATATCCTGATTATAGTGAATCTAATGTGCTTCAGTAGTTAAAAGGCCTGTCAGCAGCAATTCTGAGACAAACTTTCAGGCATTTCTGTGTAGTCATAAGAATTCAGTCTTGGATGAAACCTGACTTTTATGAAGTTTTATCAAAGCATCAAATGTTATTACAGACTTGGACATAATGTCTGTAGATCACATTGACTAGTACTAGAGTACAATAGTACTAGATTTCAAGGCAAGCATTTGGAGTTGGACTGTTCTAGCTTTTCCTTTTCCCATTGCATGGAAACCAACTGGGAAATTTTCAAGTCATTTAAAATGCGACTGCTCAGGGTGCCACTGTTAATTATAAATTTGCAAGAGTTTGTTTGCATGAAAAAGAACCCTCTTTTGCACTGATAATCCTCGTCACTGATACTTCAAATCAACTTTTAAGCAATCTTACATTTTGAAAGCCAGTAAGTCTGTACAAATTGTAATAACTAACACCTTTACTTCCAAACATCACCTATTTCCTGGAGTACATACAGGAGTACATACAAAAGAAGGGAAATTAGAAAAGGAAATGCAAAGAAGTACTGTAAAAATAATGACATTGGAAATTGTATCCAGACCATGGGGTGTCTGTGCAAAAAGAGTTTGATGCCAAAATTTTAAAGGTCTTCCCATAGTTCTTATTGCTATACCTATCAGTTGGAAAGGGTCATATTCTTCACTTTAATTTGATGATGTATAACTACGTTATCCGCACCAGTGCAGAAATACCTAAAGGCTAGGAATATGCAGTACAGCTCCTTTACGTAACATTTTTTTTCTTCAAAAGTGGCAAAGGTTTCTAATCTTCATCTACTGTTGAAGAAGAAACAGCAGAAAGACAAACAGTTCTCAGAACCTTGAAAGGAATCATTTCCAAGAAAAACTACCAAAATCTCAGAATTAGCTACTACAGAATCCTTTAAAGTTTCTTTTCTATGCTTATATCACAAAACAAATACGATACACAGTTGTTTCTCATCGTATAACCTCCATACCCTCTATGTTGCTAAATGCCAGTTTTATTTTCACCTCCAGGCATTATTTCACTGCAGCTTTTGTTCGTGGAAGTACAAGAAAGCCTCATAGAGCAGCAGGATGAGAAAGGTTTGGGCCTGCAGCTGGAGTGAAGATCCAACAAGTCATCCTAGATATTGACCAAGTAGATTATTCCAGTTTCCTAAAGCAGGAAGCGTTAATGGTTTAGCAGCAAGTTGAAGCTTCCCAGCAATCCTGTACTACTGAGCGATGGAGACCAACAGGATGAGAAAGCCTGTGATAAGCAGAGGGAGACAATAGGTTTGGCATGGCCCACAGGGCCATCAGCAGGCAGGGTGATGCACAGAGGATGCTCACCATGCCAGGGTGGACTGAGGAACAGCTCAGCCGTCTTGATTCGTGTGTGCAGTGTCAAAACATACATAGAGAGAAAGGATATGCAACTGATTCCTACTGCTCCCCTACATTTTTCATGTATTTATTCCAAATGCTTTAGCAGAGCAAGTAAATCATCACATAGGCTTATACAGCAGTGCTCACTATAAAGGTAACAATTTAAACAATTTAAAAAACATTTCACCCAGAATCTAGGATAAGAGGCTTACAAATATTACTAGTAAAAATAATTGCTTTTAATTAAAAAGAAGATCTAATAATGTTTATCAAAATAAACAATTATAAACAATGTTTTCCATTATAATATTATATATGGCCTGATCTTTACAGAAACATTTAGCAATCTATGAACTGCTGTCTACCTAACCACTATGTAGAATAGATTAACTTCTTAGAGTTTAATTGTTTTACATTGTAAGAGAAAAGTCTTAGCTCTATTGCAGAATTATGCGCAATTCATTCAGGTGATATGACCTCAATGGATTATTTCCTAGTCACAAAGAATAATAAAAAAAAAAAGTAAGTTTTTGTCAGTGGTGAAAGCACTCCTTTCAATTTAAAGATCATTGACTGCCAGCCTATACTTGTATGGTTAAAATTAGAGTATATTAAAATAATTTGTCGAAATAAGCACACAAACATAACCAAAGTTAACTGATTAAAAGTCTATTGATTAAACACATGGAAAAAGTTGTTAATCTAATCAAGAAGAAACACCCTCACTTACAGAAATTTTGTAGGTTGACATTTAGAGGACGTGAGCTTCTATTAGGAGAGTGTTCATATCTTTTATTATCCAGTGTTGCCTTGAAATCTAGCTTTATGGCATTTATGGCATGCAAGTAGAAAACCTACTATGACCCTCAACATCCAGACTTTTTTATATGCTGGAATCTCTTTCATTTTAAATGTTCAGAGCATAGAATTCATCTCCATCACCTTAACTTCCTTATTGCTGATAGTGTCATACTACTGAGTGATGAAAATTATTTCCTTTTTCTTTATTTCCTTTTTATTATCCTTTTCTATTAGAAATATTTGTATTGTTCATTAGAATTGTCTTTGTATGCTGCCAAATCAAAATGTGATAAAAACAAGAAGGGGGTAATACAAGGGAGTTCCCAAATTTAAGAAAGTGATATGGCATATGATTGTGGGCCAAAACCATTTCCTTTTGGATGCTATAGATTCCCATCAATCTCAGCTCAGAGGGCAGGGATGCAGCTGAGGAAACACAAACTTCCCCCTGAGGTGAACCGAGGTGAAGTTTTGAGAGCCTAAACAACTCCACCAGGTCCTTTTGATAGTGCTGAGCACGGCTTCTCTGCTCAGCAAGAAACTTTTGACAGGGTGTTTTCCTGAGAGATTTTCTTTCCCTCGGGCAGATCTAAAGGGATACCAGTCCTAAGTTACTTCCGCTGAGATTTGGAGTCATCAGTTGAATACAAGCTCTATGTTCATCAGTGCATGATCTGCAAAGATAGTCTTCCATGCCCAAACCTGCCTACCCTAATCTGGGAATTTGAAAGCAGGTATTTTCCTGAGACTTCACTAAATATGCATATTCCTTTTATGATTTTTTTCTTTCCAATTCCAAGGAATGATCTATTGTTGCAATAACACTAGGGGGCAAGAACAGCTTCATCATATCATGAGCTAAAGCACTGTCTTGGAGGTTTGTTACCACTTCCATGCATTCTCCTGAAATGTATTGATGTTTGTTTGTTACCACTTCCATGTATTCTCCTGAAATGCTAGGACAAGCTCATGCAGCACAGTTTTGATTTCATTACTGTAAATTTTATTTACAAAGAAAAAATCTTTATATAGGTGCAACTATGCAGTGGTATTTACCTGAGTTATATGTGAACAATTTCTCATTATAGCAGTATAGAATTGCTCGTGGTAAGTATTTTGCAATGTTACTTAATAAATTGCAAATCAACTTGTTTAAATTCAGGGAAACATCCTAGATTCATCCTAAATTAGGATTTCCTATCAGGAGGTAAGGTACAAAATCTTATTCAAAGACTACTAAAAGATCTAGAAGCTGCTTAGAACTTTCAGCTTGATAAAGAAGCACAAGATCTGATGCAAATATCATGATACCATGATATTTTATATATTGTTTAATTTATTGACTTGTCTGAATTATTTTATATACTCATGCCAACTGACAGAGAGAAAGACAGAAGAAACTAGATGAAATTGTTTATATAGAAAGAATTCCATTTATGTGTAATTCCCCTGATAATATTAATTTGGTAAATGTCCTCGTACATGACCCAATGCTAACCTTATATTGGGCAGTCAAAGATAGCAACAAAACCCCAACACTGTCAATTCCAAGCTGCAATTGCACTTGTTTGCCACCAAAAGAGGCATCTCATATCACATGTGCAAAGTAACTAAGTGCCTGATTGAAGTTTTGACTTCTATTAGTCTAGCCAAGGCCAGAGCAATTTTCTTGGTTTGAATGTCCAGGATTTAGACAGATTCCCTTGAGGATGCGCAGGAAATACCACTAGACAAGAGATGCTCTGTGCCTGAACTGCTTCTTCTGCATTCAGTGCCATGCCACTGCTCCAGCTGCTCTAGCCTGGCTACTAATAATGTTTCTGTATGTCAGCCCTGGCTTCTAATAAAGACAGGACATTATTCTTAAATGGCATATGAATGTCTGTGATAATCGAGTCACTGCATTCATTCCTGGTGTATTTTTATGGGAATTTGTGATAGTACCACTTCTCCAGATTTTATGATGTTTTTTGTTCAGATGCCACAGTAATACAGCAAGGGAACACAGTCTGGAAACTCACAGATGAGGGCTAACAGTTAAGATCCATGCTGCTACATTTTTAATGAATTTGGGAAACTGTGAAACTGTCACTACACAAACACAGAGTGAGTGACAGTTGCAGAAACCTTACACTGACCAGCAAACGCACAAGGCACAACTCTGACATAAATGGGTCTGCGACGGTGACAAGGAACCACCTGCAATTACGCTATGCTGGAAAGCAGGCTCTCCAGTCATTTCCAGCCAACCTTGCCTCCGCTTATACCTTGCAGGGCTCATACTGTATTGCAGAGTGTTACTTGTTTTTTTATTAAATACATTTTGAAGGCAACAGGTTAAATTGTGAAGTCTTTGCCCAGTCCTTCCCTTCTCCCTCCCCCAAACGCCCCTGCTGCCTTCAATGGGGGGAGCCTGAAATCAGCAGAGGTGGAAAATGATCCAATCTCCTTAAATTTAAAGCCAGTTTTGTTAACCATTTTATCATGCAGTACCATTCACTAGATGAACATACTTTACAGTAGTGCTGCCCTGTATGAGCATTAACAAGGAGGGAAAGGATTATATACAGAACTTTTTACTTCTTCTGTAAATTTGATCATGAAGTGTTTCCACCAGAGGAGGTTTTATTGGAGCTATTACTTATTGGGTGATTCACTCAGTGCAGAGCTATAAGATGTGCAAAGTTTACAAGGTGCTAAACAAAACCCATACCAACTAGATTAGCTAGGATGGATTTCAGTGTACTATTATTACATGCCATAACGCCACCTGCAAGGTATGAGCCTTCAGAAGGAAGACAGTGTCTTATCTTTAGAGTTACAGATAAAAGATTTTGACATGCATAGAATCAAAATTGAGCAGGACATGTTTATCAAAGTATAAAATCTCAATTTAAACAGTTAAGCTCCTAAATATACCCAGAATAATCATTGTATTAGGCATCTGCAACACATGCAGATGCCCACTAACAACAGGGCTCCAGGTGTAGTAAGGGCTGGGGAGGGTGCGTCTGTCTCGGGCAGTCTGCACTGCAATCAAATGAACTTGGATGACTACCACATTTCCATGCCTACGGTGTGCAAATTATTTGTATAAAAGTCCTCGCTATTCAAGGGAATAAGGGCAAGGAAGGACCCTTCCCGCTTACACTCCAAGTGAAAGGGAGGGGTAGCGGTGGGTCTCTGCCTGATACCTGCTGCGTTTACATCTGAGCTGGAAAAATAGCTCTGAGGACACCCATTGGCTCACTATTGCCTACGTGCTTTTAATGACTGCCAGTACCTTCAAATATTTTAATAGCTGAACGTTTTAATAGATAAAACCCTTTCAATTCCCTGCAGTTGTTAAGAGGATTCTCACTTGCATGTCTATCACTATGTTAGAAAGCTTTGTAAAGAAGCAATGATAACTATGAATAAAACCATGAATAAAATTGGTTAAAATTGGACCTTGTCAATCAGTTGATAGACGAGAAACATGCCGATTAATTTCCAGAACCCTTTAGGCATATATTTCTTACTTGCTTTTTAATCAAAATTATATAAAGAGTAGGAAAAAGTCCAATTACTGGTCTATTGTAATACAAAACAAGTCCAAAAGAGCTATGGATAGTTGCAGCTGCACATTTATAAACTAATATACCTACATGCTGCCAAGACTAATAAACTTTATTTGATTTCTGGCTGCAAAAACCCAGGGATGTATGTTAACCTGGATATCTGATTTTCAGCATGGATACATAAGTACTGTTTAACATTGACAGCCATAGATAGCGTAACATTTAACTGGAGTCTTCCTTGACCTCAATTACCACATTAAAATATTGTTAACAAATGTAGAGTCAAATTGACTTTTATTATACAAGATTAGGTTCACACTACGAGTAATTTACATATTGTCACCAAGACTGCCAATTGCTTACATCTTCATACAGGCTGGGGAAAGCAGCCAGTATTAATATTAGCAGGAAAGATGCAATGACAAATAATAAAGTTTTGTGCTAATGGAAAATTAAAATTTTGCCTTCGGTTTCAGTGGACCAAAATTTCAGCTATAGGAACTATATTCCTACAAATAACCAAACTTCATGCAGCAAATTTAAAAGTTCATATATAGAGATATAGAAGAAAACTTCTATACTTTTTCAACCCAAATGAACTGCTTTTCCACAGCTCAGAGTGAACTATGTACTACTGTATGCCTGATGCTTTTATGGCAAGTAATTTTTTATTATTTTGGTATTTGTGTTTCATCAAAATCAGTATTACAGTTAACATAATACTAAGTCTGTTTCTTCATATTTTTAAGCACTTGTATGTTCTTATAACAAAATATGAGAATGAAAATGTGTGCATGTTTACTCATGCATGAAATATATGAAAATAAAATACATATGCATATGTATGCTTCACTTGTGTCTCTTATGATTAACAGGTTTTCCAATATTTTAGAATTGATGACTGCCTCCTGTTTCAACCTATTTTTGTGCCCTTTAAATTTTAGTCATTAGGGGATAAGCCACACAGCATTAGTAATCTAACTCTGATCAGTCCTCAGAGTCCCACGAGGACAAGTCATGAAACCTCTGGTCCGTTTACAGTCGATCCTTAATCAGACAAAATGCCTAATGATTTCAGTAATGATTTTATAAGGACTCTAGGATTTGTCCTGCTGTTACTAAGCAATGCAGAAGAGGGATCATAGGGTATTTTCAGACTCCTCAGTCTGGAAGGGCATTTAGTGCATGAGAGCAGATCTCATAAAAATGCTTGGTTAAGGGCAGATTCTACAGTGGAGATTTCCAAGGTTCATAATCCCTTCAGCAGAAGCATCAATTTATCTCAGCATGCCATAAAAACTATGACAGAAACAAACCTACAAAACCAGAGAAGAGTTTCTGTCTAATATTCAGCCGTAAGTGTATTCTGAGACCTACATACGCTGACATCTTATCCGACTATTTGGTAGCTTCTAAAAAAATTATTTAGCTTAGTTTCATTGTAGATCTTTGGAATTTCACACAACTGTATGGATAATCCGCTCACATTGCCTGTTTGATTGGTTGCTTAGTTGCAATGCTTTAACACAAGCCAGTCAAACTCTGCAGACCTGCCATTCATTCATCTCATCTTCAGGTCTTTTCCTTTGAAGGAGGAAAAAAGGTTTTAGGGTAAACTAAAAAGGGAAACTTTGTATGGAAATTCATAAGGTTCTCAGCAAAGAACTTCATCTGCCTGAAGACATTTTCTACATGAATCAGTCAGAATCTGACTGTCTCTTTGAAGAAGAGAGTGTCGCAGAGTTTCCTAAAGACCTTTCCACTTGTAAGAATGACATCCCTTCTACTCCTGAACTCCTAGCAAAAGACAAGATAAGGCAAATTTCTGCTCCAAGAAAAGTTCTGATCCTAAAAGAGACTCTATAAACTTGAGCAGGATCTTTGGTTTTGGAACTGGAGCTATAAGAATTTTGGTAGCAAACACCATTTGGCTGGATGCAAAATATTTCTTACACATAAAGATAAGTCAAAATAATTGAATCTTTTTTTTTCAATATAAGGAAAATATATTTTGAAGTGACAATTATTCCTATATTAGATGTTAAAAATTAGCTAATTAACACAAATGAAAGATTACATGAGTAAAAGCAGAAAACTGAAGACTATTTAACTGCTAGAAGAGGAGAACATAGCTTCTTTCCCTTTATTTTAGCAGGGTTCTGACTCCTTATAAACAAACACACTACTACAACAACCTCTCAAGGGGCTACGTTCAGAGTTATGTTGAGGAAAAGAAAACTAGAAAAGGATCCAACGGGTGAAAATTGGTTCCTGTGCACAGCATTGCTACTTCATGAGCAATACTTGTCACTTCAGAAATGCCTCAAGCCCTTCATGTCTGTGAAACAAAAGAATTTCAGAGTCAGAGCAAGCGTGACTGCCAGATTGGCTCTGTCACTATTTCTCTTGGTCTTCCTAATGGAATAGCTCATGGTGCTTTCTTTGTGTTTCCACCTTCCTTGTCCTCTCATTCATATTTTTAAAGCAGAAAGTTCGAGTATGGGACTTCCACCCTTTAGACCCAAATTAGTCAGTGTCTCATCATTTGGCAGTGCAAGACATTCATCATCGTGGAGATCAGTCTGCTTATTTATATTTGTCATGAATGCCTTCTCATGGGAAGGACAAAATGCACTATCAGATGACTGATTTTGTTTGGAGAGTTTCTTATGAAACATACCTTAGATAGCAGTGAGCATTATTATAACGACTATTTCCAGTATTCATAGTGAGGAACAGAGCAAGGCTCATCTGAACAGGTATGTTCCTGAGGGCCACGCTGGAGCTCTGCAGCATTTTCATTACCGCAGTTGCAGCCAAGCAGCATGCTACTAACTTCATGGCTGGCTCTGGGGTGTCTACTGCTCTGAAACCTGGAAGACTGACAACTTTGTACAATTTATTCTGCAGAGTGGCCTTTGTGCACGTACGGACCAAAGGCAGAAGCCAGGCACACTTCTGCTTCGATTGCTTGCAAATGAGGTAAAGTGACATACCATCCAGAGTATGCCTATGAAGAGGGACATTAAGAATCCAATAGCACAGTACCTGCTGTCCTGGAAATATTTATTATATTTAGATTAATTGCTGGTGACTAGATTGACATGGTAAATTCTAGCAAAATATATAACCATGGACACTAACTGTACTCTGCTACTGAAATCCACTTAATTGACCTTAAAAGTCAGGCTTGCCTGGACTTCTAGTCCATTGTCAAGCGTATTACCAGCCTCAGTGGGTAGACTGCAAATAAGACTTGGCAGAAAAATGACTTCCTATGAGCTGGAACACCAGCCCACGTGCAATCCAAGGATGTGCTACTCCGTGCCATGCTTCAGTGGCTGGATCCCCAGTGGAAAGCCCAGCACCTCCCTGGCGATTTGAGCGGCTGCCATCTCCTCCGACGAGCGGAGCACTGACCAAGCAGCAGGTTTCTGAGCAGCAAGTTTCTCTCCTACAACCTCAAGAGCTGCCTTCTGCACGAGCTGGTTCCCTCCCGTCTGCCGTAGCGCTCAGATCCAGCACTGCAAATCCCGCTAACAGAACGGTTTGCCAGGGGATTAGTATTCAGCTGTCTTATTCTGGCCCCTCTCCTTCAACTATGTATTTTTCACAGATTCTTGACCTTTGTAGCCCTCAGGAAAGCAAACGTCCTTATGTGCATCTTGAGTTTTTCTGTGGAATTTCAGACAGCAGTTGGAAATCCTTCTAACAGTGCCTTACTGCCAAATCATTACACCAGTGCCTGCTCTGCTAGTACTGAGAGATTTATCATTTGCCATTTCTGATGTAAATGCGAGCCTCTAACAATCTGAGGAACCAACCAGTTCTCATACAATCACAGCACCATCCTATACACCTAGAATCAACCACCCTGTAAAGCAGCAGCTCTTACTATAAAATGCCAGTAACTTAATAACAGTGCATTAGGCAGTTTGTGAAACTCTTACCACTCTCTTTAAATGAATCTTGCATGAGGAAACGGGTCCTAAAACATGCCCTATAACTTGACCATTTCAAACCAGAGCTAAATGTCATTCCCGAGCCCAAGAGCCCTTGCAGAGAAAGCTATTGCAGCAACCTATGGGCAGAAAGGAAGACAGCTGATTTTTCTTACCTTTCTATTTAAAAGACTTCTGTGTGCATCTTAGAAAAGCTTTTCAATTTTATTATAAAACCTCATTACTTCTTTTTATTGCAGACTTAGTGGAGCCTTCTTGTAGAAATTAATCATATGATTAACTGTGAGATGGTCTTTTAATACTGCATAGACCATATATTGTTAAATGTCCTTCTTGACCCTTTATTTGCAACTTGGGTATTCTCACAGGACAGAAAATAAGAGACAGATCAATGCAATAGGATATTTCATCCAGCACTTCCTGCCCTACCCTAAATACACATTATTTTAAATCTTGTTATTCAAGGAAGGTATGGAATCAAATCTGCAACTGTCAGAAACCGTTAAAGTCAGTGGAGTTCAACCTGCTTATTCTAACAGGGAATGTGGCAAATATCAGACATTTTATTCTTAAATACCTTTACTCAGTGCCTTGACCAGGGAGAGTTTGGCAATAAAATGGTAACATAAAAAAGAATCTCCAAAGTAAGGGCACTACCCAAGAGATAAGATGCATAAACTTTGAAGGCAAGAAAGCTTCATAAGTCTGCATATGGGGGAATACCCAGAGTGGAGACATTCAGAAGACAGATAAAAGGGAAAACAAACAACCAAGCGAGCTCTTTCCCTCTGCCCCCTCCCAAAGACTTGGAAAGCTTCATGCAGATGGAGCAAGAACTTCTACACGCACACATGAGCTTACACTGCAGAGAGACAGCTCTTTGGTCTGCCCTCCAGGTGGTGGAGCTGCAATAGCCTTTTTTGCAGGAAACCAGATATGCAAATTTAAAATGGGACCAAAAACAAACAAACAAAATCTATCGAGCTGTTTGAAATGTTTTTGTTCATACATGACTTATTTCTATCTAAGTCTCCAGACTCCACTCCAGTGGGTCAGCAGAAAGTGTTTTTTTTTCTTTTTTTTTTTTTTTTTTTTTTAAGTGCAGCCGTTTCTGTAACTGTAATTCATTGAGAAGAGTCGCTATTCCACATCCTTCAGACTTAGATATTCACGTGAGCTGCTTCAGAAAGAAACTTCAAAGTCTGGCAGTGTACCCAAACCAGGTAATATTCAATCCTACTCTATTTGTTCAAAGCAACATGCTTTTTTAAAAAAATTTCTCTTTACTTAAGAGTATGCTTTCTCTACATTGCTCCTTTAAATTCCAAGTGTGGCCACAAGTAGATACAACAGTGTGCAATAACAAAGGTTTTGCCTCACCAAATATCATATTGGGTGCTATTTTCTAGTGACATTATTTTTGTTCTTTCTTGGTTTCCCTTAACTGAAACATAAATACTCCTTGAGAAGTAAGTGCATGCTGATGAGGGGATGCAAACTAGCAAAAAGAGAAGAAAAGATATCTCGAGTGTGATCAGTGCTAAAAGCCGTGAACCACATTTCCCTCCATCCATGTTATGGAGCAAGATTGTCCCCGTCAGATCCCATAACCTACGCAGCCGTAAAGCACTGCTCTGATGACAGCCTAATACACTGTATCTGCACATCCACACTGTATGAATATTGACCGACAACTGAGGAAGGACAGGAAAACACAGCATACGCACTGCAGTTTGAAGTGGGCAGTTTCTAACCACTGGATCTGGAATGTGAGCACCATACCCCCTTGGCCCTTTTAATTTGTTTATGAAAAAACGTCTCAGGGACTGTAAAATTTATGACATTTGTTGCTCATCAGATCTAAAGTAGAGCATTTCCAAAGCTAGGATACACTTTAGAAAGAGGAGATTGATTACTTTTTGCCTTCCAAGCAAGAAAACATTTATTTCCTCTCATTCATCAGTGACACTCACACAGTCATTAATTTTACATGTAATGCCATTCTTTTCTCTCCCTAGTATGTTTAAATATTTGTATATCTGAAATATTTAAATACAAACAGTTAATGAAAGACAGTATGCCTATGTAATAGCCCCTAACTGCAACTTTAGTTTATGCTGCTGTCTTAAACATTTTTAGCAATATATTTTCCTATATCCAGCATATTTACGTGAAGATTTATGCTATCATATTTCAGATACGATTCTGCCAATTTTACTTATTTCAGGCAATACATTTGTAGAGTAACCCCACTGATCAAAGGCAAGATGAGTGCCTAAGAAGGCAGCTAGGCACTCTGGTGCAAATGTCTAAATAGATACCTACCTCCCATGGATTTTCACTGACTTCATCATTAAATATCTATGTTCTTCCATAAACCTGCCCTGGAGAGTCTAGCTCATCAGCAGTTATCACTGCTGGAGCCTGAAGAGAGTCTTTATAAAATTCCTTTATCTTTGCAAGCAAATATATTTATTGTTGATGTAACATTGTAATAGTATCATTTATGGGCTAAGATATTTAGGAACTTCAGATGGAGACCTTCAAAACCATATGGAAAAGCCAGCAACATTAGCTCTTTATTTTACAACTAATTACAATACAAACTATGGAATTAAAACACTGCCTGCTACGCTTCTGCCACCGGCATGGTTTCCCCGGGCTGCAGGGCTGAGGACCCCTGGGGAGCTCAGCACCCGCAGGAGCAGGGACTGTGCAGCGCCTAGACAGCAGGACAAGTTTACCGTCCCAGGAGGGGGATTCACTTCACACCAAAAGAGGAAAAAAAAAAAAACAGGCGTTGATATATCTTAATATGAACTAAATATGTGCTGTATTTACCAAAACTTAGCCACCCCTACTTTTTCCAAGAAATTGCATCGGAACCTGCCTCTGAGCCTAATACATACTATGCAGAGATGTGACTGCTGCCGGAAGTGCATATGCACAGCTCTGGTCATCGCTGTCAGTCTGTTTTGGTGCATTGCAAGACAGTCCAATTCAGTACTCTCCATTTCAGTACAAACTTGTCCTTACAGCTATTTCTAGAGTGAATGGAGTGTGTGCCCTCTACTGCAGTTTTGCTCAAATCCATCTACTGTTTTATTGACCTGCTGGGAAAACATCCCCTGTTTTCCAGCTCACAGACTGGGGTTCTTGGTGGCCACAGAACTGGAGGAGACGTTCCTGAGAGTTTTTATAAACCTGTAGATGTTTCCTGCTCCCTAAGCATGCATGACAAAAAATAAATGGACAAACAAATATCCTTTGCAGAATGATGTCCTGCAGAAAACAAGCGGTGGCTTGGCTCAGGGCTGCCAAGGGAGGCTGCTGGGGCTCCCCAGGGCAGCGCAGGGCTGCCTTCTCGTGGGAGGAAGACCCTCCTGCGGGCGCAAGAGGGTCACGCACCACCCACAGCAGCAACCTGTCCGCACCGGGCCCGCAGCTCGCGAAACTCTGCCGTGCAGAGGAAAGGAGTGGGGAAGCCTGCGCCCTCAGGAGGTTATTTAGACACTGCAACGGCCCCAGCCTTCTGCTCCCCTCGTTTATATTGGGGCATAAGAGTCTCTGCTAAACACGGAACAGCCTGCTCTAATGCAGGCCAGTGTGCTGGAAAAATCTGGCACGACACTGCTTTTTGTTAGTCCTACAGACTTTCCTCCAACACCGCTTCCGCGCCGCTGCCGCCGGGGCCTGCCCCCCGCCGCGGGCGCTGCGCCCCCGAACCGAAGCTGCCGCAGCTGCAGGCGGGCAGGTGGCCGGCCCCTTGGCGGCCTCGGCTGGCCACCGCGCCACGGCTCTTTCCTCTGAGCCCGTTGTTCCTCTCCTTGCTCTGGTTGCTGGGTTGATAGAAACGTACGGCAGAAAAGCAGAATACGGTTCTTGGATATTCTCAGTGTTAAAACTGTACCGGTGGCTGTATCGTCCATAAAATCCCTGACCCAACATGGTCCCTTCAGCACTTCTTGCAAGAAGAGGGGGAGGGAGACAGGGCATTAATCTGGGCAAGAGACCAGCCCCCTGTTGCGATTTTTCTGCGTGATCTTGATGAAACCATTTAATTTTTCTAGCCACCACTTTTCAAGAGCATATCATCACCTGCTACAGAGCTGGCTATTCACGTTTCTGGAATATTCAGACATTATGAGAGTGGAAACATTTCAGTCCTAAGACAGAGCAACACCAAGACAACAAAGAGCAAGGGATGTCCAGATGTTGGCCACACTCATTTTGTCCCTCAGCTGAATGCAAGTATCGGTGCAAAGCACTCAAAGCCTAGCTTCCCACGTAGCACAGAAACACTGCTCGTCTCTCCAGAGCAGTAATCTCCTTCCTTAAACGGCAAGTCTGACTTTCTAATTAAAGGCTTTTTACACCTTTGCTTTAATCTCCCGTTTTCATCTCCGGGATGCAGCTTTGCCCGTGCTTTTCCCTGGCGGTTTCTCTCGTGCCTGAGCAGAAGGCGGACGGCACGCAGCCACGCGATGAGGTGCACCTCCCACCCGGCAGCTTCTCGCGCCGCCGGGCAATGCGAGCTACGCTCGCCGCACTGGCTGGCCGAGAAACCTCCATCCTGGGCGATGCCCCCGTTGCTGTGCTTGCTCTGCTTGTAGCTAAGAGAAAGGTACAATTTAGAACCTAGAAATCAATGGTAATTGGTCTTTGTACAAACTCACTTCAAGTGAAAGACTCAATTCCAAGTGATATCATACTGATTGGAAATCAATTCTTAGCAGAAAAAAAAAAAAAAAAAGTTTGGGGCATCTCACAAACTCATTCCTGAAGAAAGACACGGATTACAACCATTCACAGGACAACAGCATTTGTCTCCATTGTCACAAAAATTCAGATCAGCTACCTTAAAACCTTGGAAAATCAACAATGAAACATGATGCAAACATCCACTCACTCAGTGCTCTGGAAGCGCCTATCCTGCCGCAGATCTGTGAAAACAGAATAACAGAAAATCGAACAGGATTGTTTCAAATTCTTTCCTGCTACAGATGACATAGAGCTGTCACCCAGGAGGTTTGGGTGCCTGCTCTCGCGCCGAGCAGGGCAGCGGCAGCACCATGGGCACATCTTCGAGGACCACGATGTGGAGCCAGCTGGTGCCCACACACATCCTCCCCTGCTGCGTCAGGCCTCGCACTGCCCAGAGAAGGGAGACCTGGACATGTAGCCCCTCGGGTTGGGCTCTGCCCCGCTCTACGTTTAGCAGGGTAGAGAAACTGGCAGCTGCCAAAGGAATTAGTTTGAATTCTCAGTGATGCTCAGCCACCTCATCACAGCAGCTCTTAAATAATGCCATACTGACTAAATGTGTGAGTTTTTGATGCTGTTTCAAGATTGTTTTCCAAGCTCTAACTCTGACCATCTCTAACACTTGTTTTGACTCCACCTTCTCTGAAGTACTAAAAAAGCGCTATTTGTTTCGTTATCTGCAAGGCATGTCTCATTTGTCCTGCACCTACCGACTCATTCACAGCTAAAGGTCGGCTCCTGCCTCTCTTCATCTGATGAAGCTGCCCCCATAGTTTTATTTTTCAAACTTTTTGAAGAGCATCATTATATTTTCTCAGATGCTATCCTCTCACTCAGGTTCAGCTTTCCAGAAACCTCTGCAAAGCAACTGAGCGATTTCATCACCCTCAGCTAAATCTCACTTTAAACACCTCCCTCCATGCAATGCCAACCAAGCCCTCGACAACACAAGTCCAGTCCTGTGCCAAGGCCAGTGCCTGACATTTGGCGCATGGTATCTCATGCCCCCTCTCCCCCCGTCTCCTGCCTGCTCTCTGGTTGGACTCAGCACCTAGTACAGGCTCCGTGACCAGCGACTATGGATGCTACAGTAATACAGTTAATAGCGGTATTAAATTAACCTTGGACTTACCATTGATTTGGTGATGCTACGAGACTGTGTGGAACGAGCACATAGAATCATAGAACGGTAAGGTTGGAAGGGACCTCTGGAGATCATCTAGTCCAACGCTCAGCTTAGCCCATACGGAGATTGAAATCGTGACCTTGGCATCAGCAGCACCACGCTCTAACCAGCTGAGCCAAACCTGCCCTCAATCTCTCTCTCCAGATGACTTCAGTATTCCGCCCCCCCCCCAATACCAATATTCCTCAGTTGTTCAGATCTTTTTCCCTAACTTACAGAATACAGGTTAGGTCAATCTTTCTTTATAAGTCATGCTTATAAAAACCCTAAATTGTCTATTTGTTTGCCTTCCACTGCACTTTCACAAGCTCAGTCAGCAATGTCCTTCCTATAATACTTTGCAGAATTGCAGATATTCCAAACAGCCTGAGTAGAGCTTTTCAAAAAATGGCAGAGTAACATTAATAGATACATAGACACTCATACACACTTGTTCACACTTGTGCTTCTGCCAAAGTTTTTGATTCAAGACCACATTTGAATCTCTGGTTTCTAGAATGCATTAGAAATTGGTGATCTCAGAGTGAAAAGACTTACGACCTACCATAGCTGTAGACCTTCCTCCTTTCAAGGTTACAAAACCCTTTCAGAGTAATTCATATATCTAATCCCCTACGAGCAAGTTTAAAGCACTGTGCGTAACCCCAGTAGTGATTCTAGGTCTTGCAAGAAGCATTAGTAGAAAATCAGTAATGTTCCCACCCGGCTAACCAAATGAGTCCTAAGCCAAAACCTTGGGATGACTTTAAGGGGCTCCATTCTCTCTGATTTCCCATTCTTTGGATGAGGTGCAGCTACAATCACTTTGGTGAAAATCCCTTGAGGAACTTTGCAGGAACTCTTTGGTGCAATACTCTGGCTCAACCCTATCTCATGCAATTATGTTTCGTTATCAGCATACTCTCCCACATAGTCTTATCTGCAATTTGCTCTAATGCACAATGCCTCAAAACTGCTGCATTACACCTTGGAGGTGGCTGCATTCCTAACACTGAGGGTATTGATTCCAGCGTAAACTTTGTTTATTGGTCTTATGGTGCTTCAGGACAAGACATACTACACAGAGTCACTGCTAACGATCAGCACCTGTCCCCCAAGATTATATCCTTGATGGATTACTGTTTGGACCTGTCAACGATTACTGCCCATAACTCTCAAGCTTAATACAACCAGGGGTTCTTCGGAGCCCGTATGTATGTTTACCTGTTGAGATGGCATGATGCCTGGCTGCTCACAAGTTGGTCAGACACTTCCTCTAAGGCATAAGTTTCCAGGGAATATGAGATCTCAGACAGGAAGCCTAGATAACATTTAAGTGCCATTGCTTTTATAGGAAGCCCTTTTCATTGTGACAGCTCTGCCACACTGGTGTCACATCCCTCTTTACACTTCATCACGCCTGTTCACACTTTGGTGCATTGATGAATCAATTAAAGCATTTTCCTGGCTTTCTCTGTCCCTTTTGCAACAATATGGGACAGTTCGCTCACAGCAAGACAAACTTTCATGTCCTGATTTTCAATCTTTTCCCAGAAGCTAATGAGAATACTTGTTCTATATGTAAATCAACCGGTATACCAGGATAATAGTGAAATATTTATTTGACTCTATTTTGTTTGGGGGTTTTTTTTTGCAAAAAACTTTATTTGCAAAAATTTGAAAAATGGTTGCTGTGACCCTAATCTCCTAGAATTAGTAAATGGAAAAAGAAAGATCTGTGTTTCTTTTATCCAAACAGGACTTGTAAGAGCTCTTATTATCAAAGCTATTATGATTGGATTGAGTGCTAAGAATACTGCCTGCTTGGGTTCTAGCCAATATTTGTAAACTTTAATGAATAAATTACAGTTCTGAACCTAATTTTGGCTCCTATTAGAAGTGTCTTGAATTTCAGGAGTAATATATACGCATAAATTCCATTGCAATCAGTGAGAGCTGTAAGCACTTGACAGCTTTGAAAATATAGCTTCATCTACTTAGGTGTCTAAACGTGGATTACAATCTACATTTAGGTATCCATATTTCGAAGTTTTTATATTATTTCTGCCATGTACATACCAGTGTAACCTATGGACAGCCTTTTTAATACAAAGTCTACAGAAAACACGAGTTTCAGAAGTAACACCACACTGGCATATCTCCTTGAAAAATCAGACAAACCAACAACTCCTTCTCCCCCCCCCCTCATTCTTGAATTTTTGAGAGCCGATTAAACATGGAGCATAGAGCGCTCTCCTTTTACTTAAGACTTGGTCCACTTTTCAAATTCTGACATGGAACTTCCCCAACAGGAAACAAATGGGTTTCAGAGCTGCTGCTCCTGTCCCAGCTTCATATGCTCTTGTGACACAATTTACTCTGAAACTGGCCTAAAGTGGAAGAGAAGTCCACAACATACATCCATACACACACTGGAAAGTGCAATACAGAGATAGGAATATGTTGCATAGCTGCCTGATAATTGAAGACAAGTCGAAGATTTAAGATCACCCAAGCTTGGGAACATGGACATCCACGCAAAGTAACTTCAGCACCACCCAGAGACCCATTAGTCAAAGCTGACATTACACATGCTACCCCTAGGCCTATAGTAATACTACTCCCCCCCCCCCCCGAAAAAAAATACGCAAAGTAATCAACTTCAAAGACCATTTTACAGTGAAATTGTTTACTAGTTATAAAAACAAAGTAGTACACACCCATTGAAGACAGCTGCATTATCCTTTAAAATTATCCTTTAAATAACAGATTGTTCGTCAGTCACTGGTGGGCTGAATTGAAATGGAAACCACGATCCACAGTTTGAAAAGACAAGCTAAGCTCCCCTACCATATTTGAAGTACATCCCCTTCATGAAGATACAGAGTTTAATCCTTCAGTTTCTTTCCTGTGAAATTTCTTACCATCCACTAGTAATTTGTCCAAATAGTGTTTACATGATTGGGTCCAACCTACGACACAGGTTTTGAGCTAGATTTGATCCTAAGTGGAGACAGCAGCATTAAAACAATGTTACCCATTAAAATTTTCCCTTAACCTGTTGCAGCTACAACAAAATGACATGCTGAGCCTTTCTCATGTTTTTTTTTTTTTAAGTAGTAAATGAAACTTGTGTTAAAGCTTCTGTAACCTTTAATTCACTGAATTAGGGATTTCCCAATTAGAGAAGAAAGCAGTTCGTGGAGAAGTGACATGTGAGTATTTACTTTCCGTTTAAAGACTTTTTGGATTAAAAGATACTGGAACAGATAACACCACAAAATTAGTTTTTGCTGTGATGGCGAGGTTAAGGTTTCTGCTGTTGCTAGGATATACTGCCCTATCACAGCCAATCTTGACGGTGAAAATTGGTGCCTTAATTTCCCAGTGGTCCATGCTACTTCTGCCTTAGGCCTCATTCTGGTTAATCACTCTGTCATTCTTGCTGCAGATTGCCTTTTGACATCTTCATCTGCAAAACACGCTACAGTCAGGCCTGACTATGGTCAATTCAGCATTTCACTGGTGGTCAAGACGGAGCTAGCGGTCAAGTTTCTTGTAAAGAGAAGAGCTGCGCTAAAGGACGAGGAATGCAGCAACGGAAGAGTTATTTTGCTTGGCAGAGGCAGGCGTGATCATGTCTGAGGGAACTGTAATTGGAACAGTGATCACATTTGGCTCCTGGTTCTGCAGTGTCAGGAGCCATTTAGAGAGTCCCCAGAAGAATCGGAAGATGGACCCTTCCTCTGCTTTTACTGGCTTAAGTGATAGCAAAGCAGAATAGAGCTGCTCTGATTTACACTTGTGTAATTGAAATGTGTGTTAGGCTTGATGGTGTCTCATCTTAGATGACAGATTCTATTGATGATGGATTTTTAGACAGAGCTTAGCTGGCTGGTTTTATTTCCTTTTTTCCTAAAAATTAGTTTCTTTCAGATTTTGCTGTGTTTTCTGTCATACTGTTCATAATGTCCCCTCCACACTGGGGTAATGGATCATCTGTATTAATTCCTTTGCAAAGTTGCGATTCATGCCTTCAGCTGCTTACACATCTGAGAGGAGTTTCTCCCCTCGTGTCCCCTATAAGGCAGACTTACAGTACAGTGGGATGTAACGCATACCTAGTAGAGTATACCCTGCAAATATATGGCTAGTGTCAAAAGTCGCCTAAAAAGCCGTTCCAAGGATGAGTGACAGGTGCCTGATCACAGGTTTCTCCCAGGAGTAAAGAACCTGAAAGATCCAACCAGGGCAATTTCTAGCACGCTGAAAAGGAGGTATCTATCTGAAAACTATAACTAGCCAGTATGTTATACAACATAAGATGTTAAATAAGTTTAAAAATATTAGACTATGTATTTGCGGCTTTATCCAAATTACTTGCATTCCCCCTCCCCCCCAAACACTTCACTGGGGCTTTCATCACTGTTTAGCAATATAAATTGAAAGTGTCCCTAAACAACATTAGGCTCCCAACTTCCACTAGAAAATGTGTACAAAAGTTATTGAAATTATGCCAGTAGAGACATAAAACAAACCAAAAACAGTGGTACTTTATTATAGGTGGGAATGAACAAGAAGCATTTTAGTATTTTAAATAATTTATTGACACTTCTCTGAAGAGCAGATGCTCTCTCATTACCACTGCCTCTCTGGTATCTTCTGCCCTTACTACCAAGATTTCTTCTGGTGCCAGTTGACTACTATGGCTTCCCACAATTACAAAAGCAGACTGCTTACTACAGAGAGCTATAAAGAAATGCTACAGCCAACCTTGCGGAAGATTCCGACAATTACTATTACTGCATTAGAAACGAACAGAAAGATGACCTGGTGCTCTCAGCACCTTCCCTGACACCTGGCAGGTATCTTGGCTGTAAAGGTATCAAGTGAACTGGTAGAAAGAGAACTTTTTCCCCATATAGTCCGACGAGCCAGACTGCTCCCCTTGCTTACATCTGCTAATCATTTCATGAAGGGCACGTGCATTTAAAGCAATGATCTCTCTCAGAGAGGGAGAGATTATCCAGCCTAAGCAAGAGTATTAGGACTTGGGCATTTTCAGAAGACGTAATAGCACTGAAGCACAGTTCTAGCTAATGGACTGGCTGAGCAGGAGCGGGTGCAGTTTCAGGGGACTAGCAGAGGGAAGTAAACCAGGGGAGTCCATTGCGAGCGTGGCTAATGAGGTAATGGAGTCACTAGAATACAAAACCCAAACCCAGAAAGAAAACTAAGACTTACTATAAAGAGTTTGCCTTGTAAATACCCGCAAGAGCAGATAAATGCTCATGTATATTTTTAACAAAGCAGAGCCCTGCTTGGTCAAAGGCTTTCCAGTCAATATCAGTACAACTGTGCTAATTCACATCATCTTACAAGTACAGGCACTTCTCCCTATAGCAATACTAAAAGCAGTATTATCCTTCATATAAAATAATTACTAGCAGCATATATGCAGAAGTGACATACATGCACTAAACTCTGATTTCAAGTGATGAATTGCATTTCTCCAACACCTCTGACTGCCTCACCTGCACTCTGCCCACTAACCTATCTTTGCCAGGACTACCTCTAACCTTCCAAACCTATCAGCTGCTTGCAGACAACCATCATTTTTTTCAGATAATAACCTGCTAAAAAACGTTTTCTTCCTTTCTACAAATGAGGAATTTGCCCCTAGAACGTACTAGTCCAAGGTTCAGGGCACTCCTAGAACACTGACAAGTTTGAACTCTAATATCTCAGAGCAGCGAAGGTTGGAAATGAGTACTTCATGTAAGTAGAGAGAGCTACAAGCTTCCACCCATAATTGTTGGCTATAGGCTTGCAAAAGTTTTTATTTTAGTCTTGGTAGATCATAAGATGTCAAGCTTTTCAGCTACAGCTTCACAAGGAACAGAAAGGCTCTCAGATCACACTTAAACTTTAAAGTTATTCAGGTCTTTGTCTTTCAAGACCTGTAAGACTCCCTCATGCCACTAAGGAGAGTTGGTACAAAGAAAGTAAGGAAAAGAGTATATATCTACATATCCACATAACAATTGCAAAATATATCTATTGCTCTGTAGCTATACACTTTACCAGTTTGCATTGATCCATACTGAAGCACCTCTAAGTACAGGCAGGAAAGGTCCATTCAGTCTGACATATGCCCTGATTTTTTTTGTTTTTCCTCCATGGCATAAAAAATAAAAAGAGACAGGACATATCATATTACCAGCTTTTCCAGCAAATAGATGCATGTACAGACAGCTACTGAAATCAAGGTCTCCAAGTTCTGGCTGACCAGAGTGAAGGTATCTCTTGGTGCCTATTTAGGCTGAGCAGCACAAGCCTCCACTGTGCACAGAAATAACATTCAACCAAAGCTGCAGTGAAACCATCACCCTCCCTTTGGTCTCCACACAATCCTTGTGATGGAGGGTTTCTAAGACATGATAAAACAGAGCAAGGTACCTCTGTACATTTCAGTGCTCTTGCACACATTCCTAAGGAAAACCCCATCCATCTCATTTCCTTGATCTACTGCTGGTGAGCTAGCAGGATCCTACAAATGGCAAGACCTCAGCTAGAAACAGGCCTTTCCAGGTAGCATGGACCAGCAGACTACTTGTGCCCCTTTCCCATTGCTCTATTGATTGCCCTCTTCATTTACAGAGCACGCGACACTTGGGAAGGAAGACAACGGCCAAGAGGGTCTGCCCTGACCCCTCTCCTCCTCCTAATGGATGAGTAAACAGGAGCCCTTGGAACATGATTTTTGGGTTGGTGCTGAGCACACCTGCTAATGAAGAACAGCAGCACTAAACGTATACACTAACTGAAGAGGAAAAGGCAAATCTGCATGCTCTATCCCTGCTGATGCAGCTCACTTAGCAGCAAGTGTTAACATCCTCTCCAACACGTGAAAAAACTCATTTTGTGCAGGAATTGCACCTTGCCCTTTTCCGTAATAGGAATAGGCTTTTTTAAAAAAGTTCTAATATAAGCAGGGGTACTGTTAACAAAAGCAAAATAATCTATTCAGTTTTGTAAGAGTTTGAAGACTATCTAAATTATCTCCTCTGAATAGCTGTGTAATAGTGAACTGATAGCTGCGTAATTGGTGGGGGTTCTTGTCTGAGAGTTTCCCTGTAATCCTAACTTTTTCCTCCTCCTCTGTTCTAATTTATGAAAGGAAGCGAGGAAAACAAGTTATCCTTTCTTTTGTTCAGTAATATTCCAAAAAGGCTGTGACACCACTTTCAAGTAATTATATAATCAAGTCATTTGTGCTTTAACCCCACTGATCAGGATGTAGTAACGTGATCTTAGTGAAATGGCAAGACAAAAAGTTTTAACACTGAATATCAAGCAAAGAGATTAATAAGCTAACATTGAAAATAGAGAAGAAATACTTTCATTAAAAAAAAGTTTTGCCATGAGTGAAGTACATCAGTTAAGCTATCTCTGTGCAGAATGATTCTTGCTTTAAATGCAATACAATTAGCAACTATCACCTATAATAAATCAGTATCTTGTTTTCATGTGTTTTCATATGTTGCAATAAAGAAATGGTCAAAATTGTTGGTTTCAGTGAGTTTCAAGGGCTGTTCCAGCTAACCATGTGTTTGTGTGATCAGTGCTGGTCATGTGTACACAATCAGTTCTTCCAGGAGATCTCCCATGTGCACTCTGAAGTTTTTAAATCCTTGGATCCCTACAGAACAATGTTTTCTAAGCATTTGCAAAACACATGTTCTGAAAAGATTTAAATCTTTGACAGATTTTCTAATTCAGTGATTCAGATGAGCTTAAAAAGGTCTTGCTAGTTGGGTTCTCTCATGGAAGTTATCCTTAGCATGCTTTGTTTCAACAAGTGCAGATGACAAGGTGATACAGAACAACATTAGCTGTGGTACTGCAATGTTCAATGCAACATGAACTTGCTAGAGCTGCTGTTGTGGGGCTCTCAGCACAGATTCAGCCCACAGACTTTGCATGGACTCAGTTCAGTGTCCACTCCCTGTTAGAAGTTTCCAAAGTGCTTGCGATAGCTGCTTCCCACGTAGAGCAGCACTGGTAGGGACAATGCCCCATCAACACTCAGATTCACAGAATCAGTAAGGTGGGAAGGGACCTCTGGAAGATCATGTAGTCCAACCTCCCTGCTCAGCAGAGTCACCTAGAACATGTTAGACAGGGTTGCATCCAGGCGGCCCTTGACTATCTCCAGAGAAGGAGACTCCACAACCTCTCTGGGCAGCCTGTTCCAGTGCTCTGTCACTCTCACAGGGAAGAAATTCCCCCTCACGTTCAGGCAGAACTTCCTGTGCTTCAATTTCTGCCCATTGCCTCTTGTCCTGTCACATGGGACAACTGAAAAAGTTTGTCCTCATTGTCCCACAACTTCCAGGCAGGCCCCATAATTTTTACAGACAGGTCAAACTCCCTTGTATTACACAGAAAATCTGGATGAGTTCTGCAAACTTGAGATCAGCCTTTAAACTGTGTATGTGGTGGATAAATAGGGGTCAGTTCATTCACCACTGGTGACAAATTCCCTTGCAGAAGCTCCTTAGACCACTAGTACGACCATAAGGGAGATGCAGCATTTACCTTATGGTCTTTGAAGAGTGTTACAAACAGATTATTAAGTGCCAGGCACAAATTTTCTTACAGACTAATTTTAGGTCACATATGGCCAGCATATTTAAGTTGCATGTATTTCTACATAAAATAAGGGTGGAAGTTATGTGCAGATAAACACCTACTGAGACAAGTCTATATAGTTATGTTTTTTTTTTCCAGAAAGTTAATTGAAAACTAATGCAAAACTATGAAGAACCTGAGGATGGTTGTTACTGTGGTTCCTTTGAACAGCTCTATAGATAGAGCTGAGTCCTACAGTCCTCACTCTATACAAGGACAAGATTTTTCTCCAATTTTAGTGAGAGTTATGGTTTCATAGGAATTGTAAGATCTGGTTCATAAGACACTGCACACAGACCTTATTTTATCTATCTTGTAAGGGTGAGCAGTTAACAGTGCTGGGATTCACACCCTGGGATCAAAGGAGCATAGGTATTTGAAACCTGATGCTTATACCATTAAAGCATCTGCTCTGGGACATGCTCTGTATGTTTTCCTGCTTTCCTCTCACAAGTTACATTCTGTAATAAAAGCTGATATTCTCAAGCTTTCTGAATACCATAAATTTAATCAGCATACTCTGCTTTAAAAGAAAAATATTAATATGATGAACTTCAGATGACATGAGTTGGCTTTTAACAGCCTCTCCTGGACCTTGATGTGATAGCAACATTAAAGCTTAGTCATACAGGCAGAGATAGCTTAGCAGGTTCCAGCTGGTGACATATCTTAAATGAACGAGAAAGGATGGATATCAGTGGCAAGTAAACATTTTATTTGTCAATTGTTTAAACATCAGTTGTTTATAATCGTGCAAGTTTTAATGGTTTTCCAAAACAGAACTATTGTTAGCTACACTTCACATCGTTAGAAGTGAAGAGGGTTGTAAACGCACTCTATGAACTATTATCTGTGCCTTCCTTCGCGTTGTGATGTGTTCAGTAAATAGCATCCAGACTAAAAAGGCCTTGTTGTGAAATCAAGCAACATTAACTCATTAAGTCAATAATTCATGGATTCTTTTATCTAAAGTGGCAACATCACACCATCAATTCACAAAACAGCCACTTCTCCGAAGTGTATGTGATGATAATAATGGATTTTCTAACAATACGCTCTCAGAGCAAGGTCACTGCGCACAGATGTGGTGGACGCCATGATCTGACCTAGGTCAGCAAAACAAGCTTTATTATTGAACCTAATTATGAACTATCAAGATAATGGCCTAGACTAAACTGTTTCCTAGGGGATTATTTAGAAACTAGTCAGCCATTTTAGGTTTAAACCTACTGTACAGAGCACTACACGCAGAAGAGCACTTGCTGTTAGTGCATACCGTGGACTCTAGGTACAGTACACACGCACGCAAAGTGCCTGCCTTTCTAGATGGCCACAGAGCTGAGTACAGGGTATATCCAATTCAAACCGAGCTGTGTTTCTGATGAAGTGAACTAGTCCAGTGAAAGGACAAGCATAGAAAAAGGCCTATAAATCTGCATGATTGTCCACTGTAAGAGGTTAAAAAAAAAATGGAGCTACTTTGTCTACACTTGGCTTGACTTAGATCTGGAGGTAAAATAAAATAAAAAAAAAATAAAACACCACACAGCTGTCTTACAGTCAGATCTTAAGATAATGACTGTAAGCAAACAACTGAAGCAAAAACTGTTTAGGATGTCATTGGCTGCTTTCAGACTAATCGCAATGAAACCCATAGTGTTCATTACATATTTAGGAGTTTTTTTCTTAGGAGAGCTCATGTAGGAAGTTTTTTTCATGCTTCCTACATTTTCCTGATTAGTTAAAATTAATGCATGGGATCAAAGCTGCCTGCTGTCATTTTTGCTCATCTGAAGATATTTACACTTGATTTTTTTCAGAAAAAAGAGAAAGCATTGCAGTTGAGTTCACTTTTCCAGTCAGAAAAGTCATTAAAATGTTTCCTTTCTTGTGTGTGTCTTGCTGTTATTCTCTAGGTGTATAGAACTGTCTCATTATTATTTTATACTTCAGCTCACGTAATTGCACCCAAGTTTCAGAAAGGAATAGCTCCTTGAGATCAGAGTTCTTGTTGTGTTAGAAGTGAAGCCAACCTCTGAGCTTTCCTGGCAGGAGAAGATTGATTCCCTGTGTGATTCTCTTAATTATTAAAAATGATCTTTTTATTTAAAATTTTGATTCATATGGTAATTAGAGGCTTATTTTAAAGTTGTTTTTCTAAGATCAGAGTTCCGCTGCTGTGATAAACTTCTCACCTTTAACCAGCTTCCAGTCCCAGTGAACCAGGCAACCTGTATGAATTAACATGATGTGACTGACCCTGTACCTTGTCTGTGGGTTTGTAATGAGATCCAACCCAGGGGAAAACTCACGGGAAGAAGCAGTGGAGGGGGCAGGGGCGGCTCAGCCCCAAACCTTTCCTTTAACTGGTTGGCCTGTGAACCCATATGAACTGGATCTCCCCCAGAAGTTATCATTTGAAAGTAACCCTTTCAAATCACACTTGGAAAGGTTCACGTAGCTCTAGTGCTAATACACTGGGGCAAATTGCAGAAAATTTTGTATTCCTTCATTCCACACTGACAAAGAGTGAAGTTCACAAGCTCTAGGCCAAAAGAAGCCATGAGGGAAAAGCAGTTTTTCCACAAAAATTGAGATAAAAGAATGACTTAGTCATACGTTGATAGAAAGAGTCTTTAGGAATGAAAATAAGAGGGGAGAAGGGGAGAAAAATCCACTTTTCCTCACAAAAAGGCACTGCTGTACAGACTGTCCTTAGGTAGAGGATATTTTCTGCCTTTCATGCCCTTAATTAGCCAAGTGCTATTCACTCTAATTCCTGTAGCAAGGTTTTAGATTTTGGTGTGATCATTTGATAAGTCCTGTAGCAAATAGTTGTGCTAACAGTAACTGCTTAGGAAATCGTTCCTAACCACGCGAGTTAAAAGATATTTTAAAAATATCCTATAGAAATTCTGTAGGATATTTCTATGTATTCCTTCCATTCTATCAAGGAGAAAAATCTTTCCAATTAGAATTAAATGTAGTGGTAGTAACATTGTCACAAGTACAGCGTTAGACTGTATGAACAAAGATACAAACACAGGTATGAACAAAGACTGCCAAAGAACGAGCGCACCATCCAATCCCTCTGAAAACTGCAAAACTTTCCTTTAGAAGGAACTCAGTAGGAAAATCAAAAAATCAATAAATAAGGCATCCGCAGAAAAGTCATAAGGCCTGGAAATCCCAAGGAGGTTTGAAAGAACTCTAACAAAACACTTGAACATGGACAACAGGAAGGGCAGAGAAGCCCTTCTCTGAGGCAAGGGAGAAAAAATTGCACAGGGCTACCATATGGAAAAGAAATTCTTCATGAAACCAGATCTTTTGAAAGTTAGAGAAAATAATCTATGAAAAAAAATGGAAGTAAGGTCTAATTGCTCTTCATCTGAAAGTCAATGAAACCACATTACTTTCAACCGTAAAGTTCTGGCCTTCAAGCTAAAATCATCTCTCAGCTTAAAGACACGGCAATGTGCTCTTACGCCTTAATGAACATCGGAGGCAGTCCCACAGACAGCAGCTCCCCAACACAGTGGGCCAGTTTCTTCCTTTGCAAAGGCTGCTAGATGTTCAGGGACTTTTCAAGGAGGATTTGATCAACATTTGCATATTTGGGACTAAAGTCTGTCAAGGCCTCCTATCTACAAGGTTGTTTTCATATATCCTGTACATCTACAGTTCTTATGGGCTTCAGTGGACGCAGGGAGCTACCAGATAATTTCCAGGTGGATAATTAAGAACAGTTTTGGACATATAGTTGTATGCAATGCAATTTGAAAATGAAGTTTTTCTGCAGTTCAGCCAATACAGTCCCAGCACTTACCCTCTCACTCCACCATTGCAGCGCTACATGAACTACACCGTGACATGGGGACAGCACAAGGCAGGGGAACAGCCCAGCAGGGAGGAGGCAGGACCCACACAAACTGCCACCATCGCCACAGGGGTCCTAGCAAAGCTTGACTGCAAACCCTCAAATTCACATGCTTGTGAACACCTTTGAGTGTTTGATGGGACCAAATATGCCCCAAACACAATCTCCCTGCCACAGGGGAGATTTCTTAGCAGCTGCGAAAAGAGGTATTTTGTATGCAAGGCTTTTTAGCCTCCAAATTGCAGCAAAGATCCAGCTTGAAATTTCTCCCAGAGACTGGAAACCCAGCATAGACACTCTACTTGGCCTCCACAGCAAGCAGAGCACCCTTACTCCTACAAGTCTTCACAGCCCTCCTAACATTACTTCACCTGCACTTCCCACGGAACTGAAGACAGTCATTCTCTTACACATCTCCCCTGCGCAACCAGTACGCAACTTCCCCAGCCGGCTGCCTGCCACCCCACCGAGGAGAGCTGCTGCAAGCAACTGCTCTGACCAGAGCACCACCGAAACGAGCAGCAGTCCTTTTCTTCACTGAAATGGATTTTGCAGACATGAGAATACTGGGTGTGGAAGGCACTTAACAGAATTATTGCGTTGCTAATTAACCTTTCTGAGCATTTCAGGAATCTTTCTACAGAAAGCTTATAATAAAGTTCAGACAGTGACAATTTACTCCAAAAAAGAGCTCTGCAAAATTTGAGATATAGAAGGTAGTGGGAAGTCTTGAGCAATCCTACGTAATTTGCAAGCACTTTAGGCTAATTCTCCCCTCTGCTTTCCGCATGCCAGTCTGCTTTTACAAGAACACACCTTTGGTAACATTCATTGACATCAGCCTTTTCTGTAGCCCCATGATACATATATGCTGAATCAGGCCAACACTGCTTCATGCGTAAATGTATGTAAGCAAAAAAAAAAAAAAAAATCAATTGTCTGGAGCATTATCTGATGTAGTCAGCCAGTGGAAGGCACTTTACATTTTGTTTATGCCTATTCTTGTTCACTGTTTCAAAACAGAGCATCTCAAAATACAGTTAGCTTTTCACTATAATTCTAATACATATCTACAGCCCTGATCTGGAAAGAAATGCAGAACTAACATGACTATAAAATTTTAAGAGGTAGAATAACTTAAAATATTAAAAAGTAAGCATCATTTAATTGTATTTCAGGGATAGTGCTATATCTAGTATATCTTGATTTCAGCATCAAAAATAAAGCCAAAATGGAAAGAAATGAGACCAAAAGAGAAACTCCTTGACAAACTGGATTATATTTCTAACATCCCGTCCTTCCCACCTTCCCATAGCCCTTAGTTGTTCCTAGATCCTGGCTCAAACATTTTTTTTTTTTTTAATCTGATTGTGACTGTAGATAAGTGTCAGAGTAGTAGAGTTACCAACTACAATAAGATGATAAATACACAGCTTTTGTGCTAATAAGCACTTCTTTTTAAATGCTAGGAGCAATTAGTCCTTTTGTGTCAACTATTGATTATGCATATTGATTATGATAGACAAAAAAAGCCACAGCGCCTGTACTTCGTCCTGTATTTCTAGAGTCACTTGTGCTAGTGCAAAACCTGCTTAAAGCAAATCTGAAGGAGAGAGATACTCTATCTCTGGGAATCAAGAGCAGTTTAGCTGTTTGAGAGAGCAACAGCGAAGGGTTCAAGTGTGAGTCAAAAGCAATTTCTGATGCCCTTCTTCTTCCAGCATTGTTTCGTGGAAACATCAGCTTTTGATACTAGCTTTTCTAGACAAAGGATGAAGGCATCTTGGGAAGTTTTAACTACGAATGATTTTAGTTTCTAGTGAAAACAAAAATTATTCACAAAAAGGATTGCTATCTTGCACAGTTAGAAATAAGTGTATTCAATTTAAAATCTACTTTATAAAGAGTGTATTTACTGTGTAAGTTTTGCACATTTAGAATAATCTTCCGATCTAATTATAAGCTGTAGCATAACAATATTCTCAACCATCATAATCTCTGACCGTGTGATTGTGGAGTGTACTGCATTTTATAAATAAACCAGTTTGACATGTAGCATTCAATAATATGACCTTACAGCATATGATTTATAATAAGCTTGAACAACAATAAATCACCAGTATATTGCAACAGTGCAAATGCATTTTCTTTCTAAAAGATAAAAGGACTGTGTGTTTATAAGAGATATTCCTTCAAATTAGCATTTGAATCTTACTGTGCCGTCTTACTGAAACGTGCACAGCTAAGAACCACAGGAAGTTCCGCCTGACCGTGAGGGGGAATTTCTTCACCGTGAGAGTGACGGAGCACTGGCACAGGTTGCCCAGACAGGTTGTGGACTCTCCTTCTGTGGAGATAGTCAAGGTCCACCTGGGTGAACCCCTGTCTAACATGCTCTAGGTGACCCTGCTGAGCAGGGAGGTTGGACTAGATGATCTCCAGAGGTCCCTTCCAACCTTACCAATTCTATGATAAATCATCACCAGGTTCTTAGTGCATTTCAGCTAGGTACATACAAGTAGTGACAGAGTTACTGCTTGGCATAGAGGTCACCTACTTTTCATTGGTAGAAACAACTAATAGAAGATAGGAATTACAGTAGATGTTACAGGTCTACTTATTGTATTAAATGACTCCAAATGTTTAATATTCCTAGTCCTATAGTTATTCCTTTAGAAGTATTTACATCAAAATATGGGAATCTGAAATCCCACAGCAAGAACCAGGTGGAATTCAGTATCTCCAAGTTTTCAGCAAATCCCGATGACTTCCTCTCAAGACAAATATAATACTTTGATACATAGATTAGAAGGAAAGCATAATCTTTTAATTTCATGTCAAAAGCTGCAAGGCATTTAATTTTGTATGCGACCACAGCTGCCTTTTTTTTTTTTAGTTTTTTTTTTTTTAGGTTTTTATACTACAGCACCACAGAAAGAATTGAACACGAAGATATTTCATGAAGTACTCATTGATCTCTATGAATTTATTACAAGCACTCTGGACCTTATTATAACAGCATCCTTGAAAGACAGGCATTTTGAATGTCACAAGGAGATGTTGCTATAATAAAGGGGAATGTAATAGGCCTTCATGTACGGTATTTGAGAGCCAGAGAATTTTCATCAAAGAGAATAATGTAAGTAAGGGCCTTATAAGGAAGGTAGATCCTATACATATTGCAGTTTGAAGATATCTTGATACAGCATATTAAATCCATACTGGCTAGAAGGATTCCATTTCCTGGCTCTACAGAAGTGCACACGTGAACATACTAACCTGTATCATGTACATGCTTTTCAGATAGTGCAAAATTTGCCAAGAATGTTTATACACTTACTTTCTCCTCCCTACCGAAAGGCAGTATTTGCTCACTGTACACCAATACTGGTGGGAAGAGTAAGTTCCTATGAATATATTAAAGTATTTGTATAAAGTGTAAATTGAGCATAATTTAGCTTTTAGAGGGTAATTATTACTTTTATTACTAGAACTATTTAGGATATCTGTCCCAAATACAATGCTGAGTTCTTAGTTGAGCATCTGATACTCCCGCCTTTTGAGGGCTCAAGTCAGCCTGTGAGCCCCTATCACACGTACACAGGCACAGCAGTTAGAAGTGCAGGAAATAAGCATCTATTCAGCTGAAACAAATGGCTTCAATATTGTCGGCCTTCGACACACGCAAAAAACATTGTGGTGCATGTTGGTAAGAGCCTATTAGACATTTGTTTATGAAAATTGAGTGTTTAATATTGGGTTATTCATACCTAGGATTTAAAAACTAAGCAATATATTTATACGAACACAACTTATCTGATTAAGGCTTTACTTTGCCAGGATTCCTTCAGTTTGAAAGCATCTTCTCTACTTGCTTTGCTTTCTGTGAATGGTGCTGGCCTTGTCACTGGACTCTCTACACAATCATTAAGTTATTTTTCATAAGTGCATGCACTGCTTTTGAAAGCTGCTGAACTTCCAGATTTATGACACTGAAAACTTGAGCCATTCATCCACCATGCACATAGAGAATGCTAGTGGTATATAGTAGCTACTTTACTGAAGAGCTCTTTTGACATGCTTCAGACCTGACCTGGGGCCCATCTCTAGAAGGGAGATGCAAGTTAAACCTTCAGTCATTGAACTTCTCTGTCAGATCAGGAAAAAAGTACAAATAGTACACATTTTTATGGTGGTGTGGACATTACTCAAAGGGTAGCAACTTTAGTTGGTACCAGCCTTCCAGGTTGGGTCTATGATCTACAGAGGAGAAGTTCTGCAACTCTTCCAAATGTTACTTCAAGCTTTCCAGTCTTCCCACAACAGCTTACAGCATAAGCATCATTTAAATGACTAAAAAGTGTCCTGAGTCCATTTTTCAAAACTTTTGAATATCAACTTAAGGAAAGCTAGACAGTGCCTTGTTTACATGATCACAAACATCAGTTTAAGAAACTACATCATCTAGCTGGCCCTGCAGTTTAAAAAACTGGCCAATTTCTACAAAATTTGATAGCGTGGTACAGTTCTCAAAGATATTAAATTACTAGAAATTCTGTGAAAAAGTCAGAGGCTGAATGGAGGACAGAAATCTAAGTGCCCTACAATGAAGAAGCAGCATTCAGTATCCCGTTCTTTTACTTAATTCCAGAAGCAGCAGCCACTTGGTCAATTCACAGATACACATGCATATGGACCACCTAACCAACGTGTATGCAATCCTGAATCAGGCAGAGCAGTAGCTTTCAACTGCCCAGCCAAACAGAGAGAGCTGGGACTGTGGGAACCCAGGTTCATAAGAATCTAATCTTCATTAACTTCACTGACGTATAACGATACAGAAATGATCATATGGGACTTAAAACAAGCTAAGCCCAGATCCAGAAAGGTGTTCAATATGCCACTCACTGAAAGGAACTATATGTCTAGGACCTAGTCTTTAGATTAGATGCAGATAGAATAGGTCACACTTAAGCACGTAGCTTCTTTTTAAATTGATATCAGAATACATGTTCCCTTTTTTTTTTTTTTTTTTTTTGAAGACCGAGAACGCTTTAACAGGTTATAGAGCAAGTTTGCCATTTATTCTACATCTTTGGTCACTTGACAGTATAGATATACACTAAGGACAGAAAAAAGGAAAGTATACACAGGCATGCAAGTCTGAGCCTAAAAAGAGAGAGAGAGCGCGCATGCAGAAGCCACTAACACAAAGTAAAAAGGCTGGATACTCAGAGTGTCTAGCTTTGAAAAAAAGCAGTATTTCAAAGAAAATCTCAGATTATCCCAGTGGTTTTTCTTTCTATTCATCTGCATTAGCTATGGTTTGCCTGACAAGCCAAGTCAATCAAATACAATCATTCTTGCTGAACAGTGACTCTTACGCCGCCTGCGGGCCCTGTTCCCTTTAGCTTCGTTGTTCTATTTCAGAAGTCTCCTGAGCAAGGCGTTCGAGCCCCTGACCAGGGCCTGAGATTCAGCGTATGACCGTGTTAGTTCCTCCCTTGCCACAAAGCACATTGTTCTATGTTTGTCCTCGACACAAGCTTCCCAGAGGACCTCACAAATTGACTGAACTGTTTAAATCCAGAGGTCAGTCCTGGCTGAAACATTTGCACCTTTTTCATGTTACCCACCTCCCCCTCTGACTCCCAGGAAAAGATGCACATTAATAGCAGTGCCCTATTAGGTTTACTGGAAATGTTGAGAAGAGTCGATTATAGAGAACAGTCTCATGCTTTCTTTATGAGACAGTGTAATTCTAGTAAAAAGAAACAGTCTACAGAGCGGGAAAAGCTAGCCTCAGGTAGAGCAGAGGTGCGTTCAGATGTAAATGTTTAACTGCAGGAACAACGCCAGCACATTTCCCTGCATCTAAACTTCACTTCCAATGCCTTTAATCTGTGTTTTGATGTATTAATACTCTGATAGTCAAATTCTCAGAAGAGCAGCAGTGTATCCAGCCCATCACTGAATCCAGTTAGCAGTGATCTCGGCACTCAAAGCCGCAGGCACAAACGTACGCTTTCTAAACAGTGGCCTTCAGCTACGGATTGGGCAACCCTTCTGACGGAGGTGTGCTACGTGTAGTTAGCAGCTTGAACAAGCTTTTAAATGATGCACTATTGAGACAACTGCTCTGAAACTGTATCATTTCTGGAAACAGCTGTTGAATGGGATTGGCTGAAATGCCACTTCCTTTGAGTCCAGCTGGCCTCAAAATGTGATGACTCTTCAAAAGCATAATGTCAAAAGTAACGAAATAATCCAGAACACTACAGGTGAATCAGCCTTGGTTCAACCCACTGTCGTTTTCAAAGGTTCTTCACAGCTTAGATTATTTATTTGAAAAGCTTAAAGCCTGAGCTGATGGCCGCTATATACAGATTTACAATACATAAGGAGGCAAGAAGATTAGCATGGAAAACATTTGGGGATGGAAAAAAAAAAAAAAAAAACAAACAGAAAACACCCCCCCAACTCATTGGGTAATTGGTTCTCAGGGTAGTGGTTCTTCAAGAAGGAAATCTTCAAACTTCAGAAAACTAAATCATTTAAATTCTATTTTTTTAATGAAAACCCAACCCTGAATACATATCAAACATTTAAAACATTATTTAACAGGAAACCTATTTCCAGTTATTTTTTTGCCATATGTTTCATACCCTAAACTTTGAAAGGTGGTCATAAAGAGGCTAGATGCAAGATGTAATTTGCCACTTGAAGAAGATGTGAACAAACAGTTAGAAAGAAAAGAATGCATCTGTTATTTAACACTAGATAGGAAAACAATAACAGTTTCCTGTAACCTCAGCAATCACAATGAATAACCACTGTTGTGGGAAATGGATAAATATATAGCAAGGATTAGATCAGTCTTAGATTGGTGATTTTTCTTCTTCTTGTGAACTTATTTTTTAAATACCTGGAATTAGTTTCTTTTTTCATTTAATGCAAGTGTTCTGTCTCAGTTTATGCAATTGGTTTCTGAAGAAAAATAGTAGCTTCTACATAATGTAATTGAGGATAAATTAGAAACTTTGAAATATGCTTTTCAGTTGTGCAAATCATCTTAATGAAGGTTTACCCCTAATATATTGCCAATAATAATGTCTGAAATGTTTTCCTGGAATGAAAAACAAACAAACTCTCATTTTGATAATGTATCATGCAACCAAAAAGATCTAATTGCACTACCATTTCTGGCCAATTAAAGTTGTTGCAGTTTCTTCTAGAGAAAGCCGCCTACACGGCTCTGCGCTCGCGATGCTGCAGGCCCTGTTCTCGGCTCGGAGAGCAGCTCTGCTGCCACAGGAGGCCCCGGAAGGGGCTTTACGGAGCCACCTGGAAGCGTCAGGACTCTTCTCTGCTGGTCAGGGTGGGCAGAGCCACTTGCACGTGCTAAGGTTAAGTGCCATTTATAAAAGCAAGTTTCCACTCAAGGACAGGAAAGGCACTGAATAGCTATCTCGCAAACAAAAGTGAGCTAAACTGTCTTCAGAGCAATATTTTTTTTTCCTTAGGAATTAATTAACTTAACACACTGTTCCTGCAGCCAAAACTTGATAGAATGATACAGAAAGATTAATACTACTAAGCATCATGGAGATGAAGGATTTCCTTCTAATTAAAATTCTCTGGCAAGATGACTAAATTGTCTTTGTATTAAAGATTAATGCTTTTGATAGGTTTGAGGCTCAGTATCCACTGTAAATCATAACAGAAGGATACTTAAGGAATTGATTTAAGCTTATTAATTGCAAAAATAAATACCACAGTATCAGCAGTGACAACAAAACACTCTTCCTAATTTTAGAGTACCAATCATTCCCAAGTTACAAAATTTTATTTTGATACACTGCATTAGTGAAGTGACTAAAGCACGTCTGCCTCAAGGCTGAGTTTTGCAGCCTCCCTTTACGCACTAAGGGCTCGCTGACCTGCGTGGCAGTACGGAAATACTGTGTTTACAAGAATAAACTTCCTCCTTTCCCTAAGGCAGTTCTGCAGCTGGGCATTAACCTGCCCTTACCCAGTGCAGCTCCGAGGGGGCATATGCCAACTGGAAAATCAGCTTCCAGAGGCTAGTGGCACAGCAGCTCTCCAAGCCTGTCCCCAGAAGATTTCTCTGTGCTTTTATTCTAGGCTTTACTATTTGCTCCTGTTTATTTTATATTTCAGGAATGTGCTTTTCCTCCAGGAAACCAACAAAAGCAATGCAAAAACCTATTCATTTGAAGGTGAGCATTATTGTTTATTTCAATATAGAAATTGTTAGTTTTATATACTGCTCTACCAGAAGATCCATGTTAGAGAGTGGTCAAGTATCTGTTAACATCCAGTTTTCTACAAAAGTGATCTGGATCTTTAATGAGCTGTTGGCTAGAAAAATATTTGCATACCTATATGTCATGTTTTTAGAGATTCTTCGTTTTTATTAAGAAATCAACGATGAAACAGCAATATTTGAGCAAAACAAAATATTACAGGAATCCTTTTCATTTTCCTGCATTAGGACAGAGACAGACTTAACTTGCAAACACATAGATGATGTAGAATATCATCTGCCCAGGCATGCTGCCAGTCCATGGGTAGAATCAGTAAGAAACTTCCCAGCATTCGAACGTTTCCAACAAAACAAGTGGAAAGCTTGTCTCCCTGAGAAGCAGGGGGCATACAACACTTCAAGCCTCTCCCCAGCTAGTGCCACTGGCTAAAGTTATTTAAAATTTAATTTTAAACAGAAAAAGACTTTGGTATTCCTCCCCACCCCTTTCATTTTTGTCAGGTATGCTCATGAGGAGTTACAGGAGCAATGCCAGAAATACCATAAAAGAAGCCTGTATTTCATTACTTAAACACCTTCTAGAGATGCAATTTCTTTTTAACCAGTCTACTTTGTTTATTTACACTCGTTTTAGTATCCATTTTCATTAGGGCTCTATTCCAGTTAGTTGTATGCTTGTAATCTTTTGGATTAGTGGGAGTTAGAGAAAACAGAGCAGAATTTAATGCGTGTTAATGAACAGTACAGTAGGTATCGCAAAGCTCATTTCCGCCTGCAGGATTTGATGAAGCACTAGCAGCTTATATGAAGCCAAATTTTGATTCCATGCTACATAAGGAAAACAAAGAAGATTGCATATACCAGATCCAGCCCATCGTTTTCACTTGTAAAAAGTGCTACAATTTTCCCCCTCCATTTCTCCAGTCAAATCAACACAAAATCTCATTTATTTACCATTTGAAGAGCTAGCTGTTTTATTTTTAAAACTGCAATCAATAATATGGAGGATAGAAAGTGTTCTTGGAGTCAGGCTTCTCATCTCCTGTTAAGGGACCTGGGGTCCCAAGGTAAAGGAAACCAATGAAAGTCTTCAAAGTTGAACCCAGTAACAGGCACTGATATTTATTTGTATTGTTATTTGAGTGCTTCGCGTTCACAACCATTACCACACCAGCTATTACAGGCTTGAATTTGAAGGCTGTCTGTATTTAATTGCAGAAAGAACAATAACCTATAGCCTGATCCAATAGAGGTGACATTTGCCCTGTTCACTAGGGAGCGTATCTATAGTGTTTGAAGGAATGACTGCCTACTACACTAATTTAATGGTTGCTTTGGAATATATCTGCAGATACAGTTATGTACAACACTGCAGGAAAAAAAAAATCAGACGAGGTTAACACTGAACACTGAGTGCAGGGAATAAACAACACAGGCATCTGGGTCATTTGTGAAGCTAGTGTAAATGTGTCCAGTTCCCTGCAAGCTGTGCTGTAATGCTATCTCTGCGAATGGATCAAGCTCTTAAATATACACAAGCATCAAAAAAGAGCTTTACCATTTCAATTTTCATCTGGAAAGAGGCTCCAAATAGCTTAAATCGAGTGTTTTCCTACATGTCTCGGACGAATGGAACTCAGCACAGCCCACTTCGATAAGAAAAGCAGTCTGGTTTTTTTGCTGTTTGCTTTTGGGGGATTCGGTTTTTTGTTATTTTTCCCCCCCTATATCTACTTTCATATACAGGCAACCCTAGGCAGTTCACAAAGGTACTAGAGCAACAGGCTGCACAATTTACCTTACAGTTAAAAAAGAGCTGAAAGAATCCAGAGTACTGCCTTCCCTTTTGAACTTCAGGAATATTTTCTTTAGCTTTTAACATTTATAGTATACCTATCACAGCTCTGGAGGGTTAACTCATTGAACTGACAGAAAAAAAAGTGTTTTTTCCTCCTCAGTGGGGGCTGTGTACACTTACAATTTTGCTCCAAGAGTCCATCTCATTGAGTAGTTCTTATTCTAATACCAGTTTCATTATTGTCACTTATTTTACTTTAGAACAGAAATTTTTCAGTTTCAGGTGTGATCATACCACTATTACAGTGCACACCTGAAAGCACATTAAAAGTCAATGGAGTAACTCCTCCTGAATTCACTGGGCTTTGAAATCAATTTCTCCACATTGATTTCAAATGGAGCTGAAAAAGGACTTGTGTGTGCACCTATGAAGCTGGAGCTTTGGAAAAAAATATATTGCATTTCCCCTTGTTATGATAAAGTAGCTCTTCAAAAACAAAACCATATCATTAAAATTGATGATTAAAGATTTCTGAGATTTTTTTTTATTAGCACAAGCAGCTCAGGATAGTATCAGCATAGATTTGCTTATTTGGAATTGTCTTCAACAACATACATGCCTAGATGTTTGAAAGTCTATGCCCCAACTAAACATATGCAAAGAAAAGGAGAACTTTACCATTTGTCTTTTAATCAGCACAACATTTGAATTCATCGTAGTTAAGGGTACTCGTGGGCAAACTCGGTTGGGCCCTGAGACGCAAGCAAGCATAGCTTTTCTCCTTATGGAAATCCCTGCTCGAACATCTTACCTGGATGCACAGCACCTGCTGCCAGGCAGGGAGATGGCCGGAGCTAAGAGCGTACGGGACGCCAGCCTGCCCGGGCGCTTGCCTGAACGGGGAGCGCTCTCCCAGCGGCTTCTTGGCGTAGCAGGGGTAGTGCTACGGGCTCTCTGGACTGGGCCGGGCCTTCCCGGGTCCCAGTGCTCAGGCATGGTCTGGTCAGTGCCATCCTGGCCTCTGCGCAAGTCAGCAGGAGAGCAAGGAGGGCAAAAGATCATCTGTGCTCACTCGCTGTGCTACTGGGGTGTCATTTACTGAAACCACTAAAGTAAAAGGCCCTACGTGTCCACCGCACTTCTCAATTCATCAGTCCAAACAGTGAAGAAGCCAACTCAAAATCTTCAACAACAGCTAAAACACAGAGCCTGTCTTACAGAAACGCGATTGCACAGAAGAGATGCCTTCCCCACCCGTGGGTGGTGGGGGGGGTGACTGCAGGGAAGACGCGTGCTCCGCGAGGGTCCAGGGCTCGGGCAGCAGGCGTGGGGAAGGAGTGGCTGGCTTCCCACCAACACAAAGCTTTTTGGAGAGGGGAAGTGAAATGGTTCTATTAGCACATTTCCCAAGCCAGAACAGAAAAGGTAGAAAAGCACAGATAGTTTCCAAAAGTAAAACAAATCAGAATTTTTTTCAGGTTTCTTTGTAGTTCACAATAAGGGCATTAAAGATAGAGAAATATATTCAAAACATTAAGTGACTGCAGGGAGAGCATCTGTCAAATAGGAGACCAAAAGGGCCAGTCCGCATAGAACCTGTCTGCTAACTATTTCGGGGAGTTTTCTTATTCTTATTGTGCTAAAGTATTTTTTTTTTCAGGCTTCCACAGAAATACTATGGAATGATAAAGTCCTGAGCAAAGTTAACATAGTGGATTGACAATTTCTGTTTTCCTTTGAAAAGAATGAAACAGGCTTTTCAGTCCCTATACGAATAAAAATCAGAGACTACATTTTTTTTGGCGACAGAAGGATTATCTTCATTTCATCTTTTTTTCCTTTCTAGTAGAGGCCATTCATCTACAGCCAGGCTCGAGGCAGCAAGGAAAAGCAGGCTGTAAGCAGTAAGACAAGTAAGGCAAACACAGTAATCCTTACAATAAAAGTGAACTTTCACAGGCCATACACATGAAAGCCTTCAACGCCTTCGCTCAGACAAAACCCTGCAGACGAGCAGAGCAGCGTTAGTCCTGCAGGGAAGCCATGGACCCCGGGGGAGGTGGCCGGCCTCCTGGCCGGGCGGGCGGCAGAGCTCCAGGGAACGTCACTCCCCGGAAGCAGGCACCCGAAGCAGAGGGAAGCAGCAACGCCCTGCCAAGAGGAGCTTCTGCAGGCAGGCGGCCAAAGGCAGCGCGTAGTCGCGTGCACGCGCCCATGCTCGTACACAGCTGCAGCCTGCAAACAGGAGTATGTATTAACCAAAAATTCTCCTGATAGGCTCTTCTATGCTTCAAACACCCTACCCTACGTTTTCCTTCAGAACATATGTTTTTCTTTGAAAACCTATTAATTCAGCGTGACCTCCTGTAGTTTCCAGAATATTATGAAGTTTTCTAGAGACAAAGGACATTACAGACTGAAATTTATCGTGTCTGTCAACTATGTTCCCCCCCTTATCTCTATGCTTTGCTAGTGTTCAATTACATACAAAGAAACACGAGTGCCGACATTTATTCACCCATCTGAAGTGATCAACAGCTATACCTACCTAGTGCTTTGTGCCACCTTGGCATTGGAGAAAAATTCAGAGACTGACACTATCAAGGTTCATCTAGCTCCCTGCACTGTCTCCATGAGTGTTATTATTAGGATATAGTTTGATTGGAAAAAAAAATTCCCCCTTCCCCCCCCATCACCACCAAAAAGATTCAGGTAGTAGATTCATCCCATGGATTATAAAGCACGTTTCATCTGGATGGGACAGATTAGGAATTGATTACTACTTCATAAGAGGTAGACAAGGTTAAAAAAAAAACATAACTAGGCAAATTCATGGAAGAGAAACCCACTGAAGGCTACTCAATAGAAAGGTACTACGTCAGCCTCACCTCCAAGCCACAAGTCACAGCAGAACAGGAGAACGTTCTGGAGAACTACCCGAGGGCTTGCCCTGTTCTGGCACCCGTTCCCCAAGTACCTGCTTTCAGCTGCGCTCAGAAGCAGGATGATGGACACTGAATGACCTTAAGGCCAGTCTGCTACAGCCATCCTTACGTTCACTGTGTTTCAGTGACTCCAAATTGACTAACATGCAAGAAAATCATGCATTTCTCACTTCGATTTCTTTGGCACGTATTTGTACTAATTAATAATCACTTCTGCTAGTAAGGCACTACTGAGCTCCTCAGGATTATTCACATGTCTACTGATATACTATCTAGGGTGAATAATTGTGAAATTGGGCCATCTGCCAGTGGGGAAATAAAGACCTAAATTCTGTCACTTGTACTTCTACTATTAACTTTACTTTGCAAGTTGACCTGTAATGAGATTCTGATGGGGATAGATAGAAGCTTTTCAGTCAGCATAATTCAATGATGAAAAATGATGGGTATGCTTGAAATTACATTTCTTTCATATCATTCTCCTGCTCCCCCTACTGCATCCCTGTAGCTTCTTTTTTAAGCTATAAGGATGCTATTACAATTGAAGGTAATATAGAGCAGAAAAATTCCATCATCTGAACAACTGAGTTTGTGGCAGTCCGAGCTTTTTCCAAACTGTTGTTTCTCAAAGGGTGTTGTGCTCTATTCCCCAACATTTCATACAACTTCCTTAAGAGGTACCCAAAGCCCTACTTGCCACCACTGCCCAGTGCACAAAGAGCAGCCCAGAGCAGAAGCAGACATGGTGAGACCAGGGGCTTTTCAGAGAAGAGTTTGTGCTGGCTGTGGCCAGCTCAGCTCCTGCTTAAGGCTTGACAAATCTTGATATGCCCCAGCTACCAATGAAGACCAGGATGAGCGTGTACAACAAACTCAACATGTTTTATGTTAGTGAGAAGGAAACACCCAGCCACCACCCGAGACCACAGCCACACTGCCTTTCCTATGGAACGACCAACTGAGATAACTACAGAATTTATTGTAGGAAGGGAAGGAAATTCATTTTCAGTCCTACCACAATGCTAAGTAATGTTGGGAAAGGAAGAAGGGAAACTAAACCTAAAGAAATATGATCAGTGGCAAAAGGCCAAACCCATTCCCTTCAACCATTATGAAGCTACACAAGTAGGCGGCTTTGAATTCAGCCAAGAAAAACACTTGGCAGGTAGTCCATTTCCCTTCCAAATCTAAAAATATATTTATATATATATACACAAATAAAAGCACTTCCAAGTTCTGAAAACTACCAGTCCTAACCTTTCTCTTCTCCTAAGAGAAGCACCTTGCACCATAACATACAGAGGGGGAAGTCCATCAGTTTTCAGAAGTTCCCTGCCTTATGTGTAGTGGCCTGAGGGCCCCTTTTGCTGGGCAGTGTTCACACTAGAATGAGGGAATCGATATGAAAAGCTACATACCTTTCTCCTCAGAGGCTAGGCTGTAAGTTCTACTTAAAAAAAAAAAAAAAAAAAAAAAAAGCACAGCAAATGAACAGTAACAAAGGTAAGAGGAAAGAGGTGAGATATTATGGGTATAAGCTTACTGAGGCTCAGTTGTTTAGAAATTGGAATTTACCAGTGATGGTGGGGGGATTTCCAGTAATAATTACCCAACTCAACTGAGTCATTACTAGCTTGTTGCTTCAGAGCAAAAGGCAGGTCACCTGAACAAAACTGGAGGATGACAGCAGTGTGGCCTTTTTTTTTTTGGGGGGGGGGGGAGAGTATAGAAAAAGTATAGAGACAATTTTAGAGAGAAGATTAAAACATGATTTTTTCCTCCCAAAGCATAGCTAGATTGCCTCAGGTTCCTAAGTTGTTTCAGTACAGTTCCCATGGTCCATTGCTTGTCTGAAGCGAACCTAGAGCACAGAACACGTTCAGGCTGCCTCCATCTCCACTCATCCTCAGCTGAACCAAACGGCAGTTCTGCGCCTCAAGCTACTGACCACTGAGGATTCAGGATGTCAAATAATAGTTTTCTCAGAGCTTCTGTGGCCTCAAGCAGGATCGGAGTGCTGAAGCAAGGCCGAGTTTAAGGCTGTCTCTAGTTCTTCAGCTGAAGGCCAGATGGGAGGCCAGCTTCGCAAGCGTTTACAAGCACACGGCTCTGCAAGCAGCCAGACACTTGCAGGGGCTGGTAGCCAAGGTTTTGAAGGACAAACTCATCACCATCCTTCTCTGCCTGTGATGGACAACTTTGCTTGTGACACAGCTGCTGTCTTGGAGTCATCTTCTACGATCTAGGCTTTTTTCTAACTCTTTTCAAAAAGAAATATGAACAACAGAATTCTCCTGAAATCTCATTCCTTTGGATCTGATTTTTTTTTGTCACGAAGACAGAGACCAAAGGGTTTTGTGACTAATTCTGAGTAAAATGCACTATTTTCTTTCATCTCCAGCAAATAAGACCAAGTTGGCTTTAGCGATTACTCAACCAAGAAAGTGACAGGTTTCCCAACAGAGTAACTATTCTAAAATTTATCAGTGAATTCGAAGTCCTTCAAAGTGTTCAGTTAAAAGCTGTTACTTATTTCTAAAAAAATCTTAACATTACCAACACTACAAGCGTTTTTACATTTACCAGCAATACTATTAGTGGATGCTCTGAAGGTACTGGCACCAACTAGCTATAGGTATACCATATATTCCCTTTTCTCTTTGCTAGCAGAGGAATGCTAAAAATTCACCCAAGGAAGTATTTCCAGCCAGTGCTCAGAGGTATTTCACGAATATCTATCTCAATTTTGCTAGGCTCTTTTTCAGCTATTAACAATTTCACTAAAACATGAAAAAAAATCTGCAAGAGGCCAAGGCTCTTGTAATAGATAGAAATTTTGTTAATGTACAAATTAACCATACATGTGGTTTTAAGATTCAATTTAAGCCTGAAGAATCTAACCTTGGGGGTTTGAAATAATGGGACATTAACTTCACTGCCTTTTACAAACTACCATGAAACATAAGTAAATGACAAAGATGAATAAAATCAGAATGATAAATGTTTTATAGTTGGTATTTTTAAATAATGTTATTGCTATTGAAAAATGAAGTGAAATGAATTCGGTCATTTCAGCTTAGTCCCTTGTGGACAATAGTCCACATTTCAAAAGCATCACACATAATTTGGCAAAATTGGCAGCTTTGGCTCAGATGTGGCTTAGGGCTGAGTAAGCATGCAATTCCCCTAGTGAGAGTGCCCCTTTCCTTCAGGGTTAAGGTCAATGGCTAGTCACTGTGGGGTAGAAAAGCTGATATTGTCTGCTTGTATTCATCTCAACTACGGACACAGAATTCAGCCGCTGGTGTTGCACAGCCTTCTGATTCCTGCAAAAATATTGCATTCCCTCCTTGAATATACATATACCTTCACTCTTCCCCTCCGAGATAAAAACATATCTTCCTTTCCAGACTGGACTGCCCTTAAGAGTCAGTTTTATAATCCTCATCTCGCCCTTTTCTCTTCCCCTCCTCCTCCCTTTCCTGTTCCACAGTCATATTTCACCTTATACTAGATTTAAAAGATTGCCCATTCTTGACCCAGAATACAGCTGGGCAATATACTAGTTTAATGGCAGGAAAACAGGGGCATCAATGGAAATTATAGAAAATCAAATTGAACAGATGTCAAGAAGCACACAGGCATTGTAAGTGTGAGGAATGCCCATCAGACAAGGTTATGGAGGTGAAAAAACAGAACACAAAAAAACCGCAGAGCAAGAACAAGAAAACCAACCCTTCCTCCAGCTACCAGTGATACGCTGTGACTGATAGATTGGGAGGATTATTCTGTGCCACCCTTCAAAATTACCATGATGTTTACTGGTTTTAATATAAAACAAATACTATGACAGGGTACAAATACTTCAAAAGTTTTTGAAAAAAAAAAATCTTTGTCTCATTAAAAGTTAGCGGAGATCTAGGTTCAGCCCTGAAAGTATTAAGGCATCTTACATTTCATACAAATTTCCTTGTTTGTAAACTATAGAAGGTCAGATTTTTAAAGGTATTCAGACATTTAACACTGTAGACTGTGCCCAGGGCACTGAAAAATAAAAGAGCCTAGAAATCTAATTCCCAACTGTCAACTCATCAGCATTTAGGCTTTTATCAACTTTACAGACATGACTCATAAATGTGAGATTTTTTTTTCTGCATTTATTGCCACATTTAAGGAAGAAAGTGCTCAAATCACTTTCAGGCACTAGCAGGACACATGAGCTTTGAGCATGAGCTTTCCTTCAGATCAGGTAAGTCCATTCAGTGAGATGGTGTCACACTGGGACTTGCAAGTTTGGCTTTCCTTTATCCTTCTAAGCTAAACTGGAAGAGTCATTTTAGCTCATGAATGTTAACTTCTGCCCTATCATTTGAGATAAGTATCTCACCAAGGGTAGTGTTTAAAAGACACTCTTTTTCCAAGGTTGCCATATCACCTGTTAACGTGAAAGGCTTTGTGTTAATACTCACTCACCTTTTGTACAAAGTGTGCAGTGTATACAAGAATATTTTGTTCAGCCTATGTTCAGGTCAAAAACAAACATACACATACAGTGATTTAAAAGTAGCTGTTAACAAGTGCCCTAAAAACAAAAGCTCAGTTACAAGTTCTGGACCATAAATTGGCACCAGAAATCCATGGCATTCAGGTATCCGAGTGCAATGACATTCAGGCATAAGAGTTTAGAAAACCCTACGACAGTGAGCTCAGTAAAACAGACTGTCAGAAAGCCATATCCCCTATCCATCTGTGCTTAAAAGAGCACTCATCTTGCAAATCATACTTCTGTCCAGAAAGCTATTATCATTAGCCATTATCACTAATACAGCTATCACTGAAAGACTCGGGAAACATTTCAGAGTTCATTTACATATTGAGCTGCATTATATGTTCCTTGTTTCTACTGCATAACCAGCCACCCTTGACCAGGACTCAGCCAGTCAGCTTCAGCCTCCCCCCACCCCCCCCCCAAAAAAAAAAAAAAAAGTCAGTAAAACAGACTTAAGCATGTACTTGACTAATTTGAGAGTAGTAAGAGAAAGAAAGCGGATGGTATGGTGGGGTACGAAGAGGAGGAACAGAAGAAAATTTGGCTGGCAGCCTCCAAGGATGATAGTTTCGAACTCCTTATGAATCAAAGTGACTAATTAAAGCTTCCCTTAATTGAAGATCTAAATTAAAGTCTGAATCAAGTATTGTGCAAGTCAGATCTCAGGATGAGGGGATGGTGCAGGGAATATCAGGGTTTAAGTGCATCATGTTATCCCAAAACATTCGCCTACAGCCAAGACTACAGCTTTTCACTAAAAATAAAGCTTTTACCAAAACCAGAGTGTGAGACATATTTCATCTCAAAGACCAGTCTGAGCAAAGGGTTTTAGGTATCTTAAGCTCTTCCCCTATCAAGTTCTAAATTTGCAAACTACCTGTTTACCAGCACAAGGTTGAATGTTGCTATGAAACCACCTTGTCCATCATTTTTTCATTACTTCCAGATCTTAATTGCTTGTACCAAGCCAGGCCAGCTCATCTTTAATTGGAATAGAGAGTTAATCTTCCATACAAAGGACCCAGCTGAGTCTTTGTACATGTTAGGATGTGTAAAGGGCTTTTGGCAGTTTAGAGTGTGTGTGGTGTTAGCAGGATTTAGCTCATTAACAAACCACAAAGGCTCTGCTGACACTGTACTCTGGGTAAAATACACGAGGCCAACCTACACCCTGTGGACATGTACAGCATAACTACATAACAAACAGGCATTTATTAATAATTTTATCTATCACATGCAGAAGGAGAGGGTGAGAAGTCAAAAGCTGTCATATGTTGCAACTAAAGAGGTATAATTAAAATAAGTGTCATGTGATTATAACCCTTGAAGAATTAATCTAGCATGAAAGAAGAATGGTATAAATACAACAGCATATGTTCCAAAAATTAATTTCACATAATAGGCAGCTGATGTAAGCACTTAGACCCAATTATGTATGGTCATACAATAGCAGCTGATGCATGGAAAAATCCCTTCTATAGTATATATTAGAATAATCCCATTATATATGAATGAATAGAAAGACCCAGTTAAAGTCTTTGCGATAGTGTGTATTTACAGATAAACTGCAATTCATGAAAGTGTTTACTCTGTTTTTCCACTGATTTGTTCAAGATTTAACTTCTCAAACCAAATATTGCACCCTTGGTATCTCAGAGCATTACTGTCCTGTGGAAGCAGGATTTGTTGTGACAGCAGCTATAGCCAACAGATAAGTCCAATGCCTTCATCTGGAAAAAAAATAAAATTCTACTTTTAAGCCAATTGTCTCATTTCATAATTTTTACCCAAACTATAACCCTGGATTCTTACTATTATTGTCTACCTGCTTCTCCCTCTGAAATTAAATGAAACTCTGGAATACCATATACTGCAGAGACTAATTGAAGAGACTTATTTCCCCTCTAGCATTCAGTTCATTGCTTGCCAATATTGAATAATTTTGCTTTATATTCATTTCAGTACACTGTGGTTAATATTTCTCTCACAAAAGCATGACTAGCCTGCACATAAACGAAGCATGTTGGTGCTTCAATTTACATTGACCATGCACATGTGAGCTTTGCACTGCTTGTCTATTGACCTCAACTCAGGTTGCGTGCAATGCAATGTCACATCCCAAGTTTCAGCTTGAGAGCACAATGTGCATCCAAAGTTTTAAACCTGGAAGCACAGATGAGAATTCAGATGCACACAGATTACCTCCTGACAGTGACAGAAATAAACTTATTCTTGAGAGAATCCGTATTTATTGATTTATGTTTGGCCCTGAAATCACTTTGGATGCTTGTAAGGTCAATCAGAATGACCTACCATATGTTCCAATAGCCTTCTGCTCTCTTTCAAATTATGTAACTTTTAGTTATGAAGCTGTGAACATATCTACCAACACTGACCAATGGCACTTAGTATATTTGCGCTTAGAAAAAACTAGAAGCAAATTTCATTCACTGTGTCTCTAGAATCAATATACTAAACAAGAAAAACAATGGAAGTATTACAGCACTGTGACAAGAAAACAATGTTATCTCCTCCTAGAATTAATGTTGAACCATAAAATAACAGCATTCTAGATGCACTGCTAGGCAAAACATTTTCAAAGGTAGAAACAGATACAAAATTATCCATTCAGCTAATCACCTAAGTCTGACATAAATCATCTAATGAACAAAGTCTCCAACAGAGACAGCAAGAATATAAGACTCATCACCAAATGTCCATGTTACCGCTACTTATCACCTGGGCCCATTTTTTCAGGATGGTAAAGAGAAAGAATTGGTGCAACTCAACTGAATTGACACAGTTCTTGTTGAGTACAGACACAACTAGACTGTAAACAGAAACAACAAGAGCTGGCCAAGACAGAAGAGGAACAAAACATTAAGTGTTAACAAAAAACACTTAGGGAAAAAGATTAGAAGGAGGACAAACAGTAACTACTTACCCGCAGCAGGAAAAGTGAGCTTTAGGTAAGCTAAGGTGCTAAAGTTACCTAGATTTTAAGATTTCACTTGACATTTCATCCCAGTAATATATAAGCTACTTATATAACACCTACACTCCAGGAGAAGTCGCTGATAAAGGCAGTCCTCTAAAGCACCAAATCTCTGTACAGCAGCCTAGATCATCTCTACCAGTTCAGCCACAGTACTAGGCTCTAGGACCTTGTAAAACATGAGATCAGCCAGAGGATTGCTCTAATTTAATGCAACTGAAATGTTTCCTCAGGGACCTGTTCTGCCAGTAAGAGATTGCTGGACTTGGCTCATATCCTTTCTAGTCCCAGACATGTCTCTGAAGAGCAGACCTCTACACAGATTTATATACCAGCTCCATTTGCACTCCAGGAAGTCACCTTTACACCAAAACCAAATTTCCCTGAGTGGGATGACAGAATTCACTCCAGTCAAAGATCCATCCCGAGCCCTTAATCAAATCTCAACTTATTTTAGTTGTCCAGGCTCAAAATCTGTCATTACCAAATTGCAAAGATAATCCTTACTCAGGATTTAGTATCTGTGATGTGTTGGATAGCTGTATATGGCTAGGTGCAACAAGTGGCCTGGTTTGGTTGTTCAGATCTTCAGCTGTAAAGTTAAGGGGGGGGGGGGGAATCGGCATTGATGTTCCTGAATGGAATTTCATCTTTATCAAAGAAGGCCACACATTTGAACCTGGAAGTACTAGCAACTGTAACTAAGCAAATATGCTACAAGAAAGGCAATAATGAATTGGGAAGTATTTGAAGTTCTGACCTTCCACTAGGACTATGATTCAAGCTAACCCTGAAAACCTCACTGTGATCTATCAGTGATTTCTGGTTTAGCTCTCCAATAGTTAATTTGTTTCACGCTGGGAAAAATTGCTTGATACAGTTTAAAAGGTAGGCTATTAGCGATGGCATATTACATATTTGCGCAGTCATGCACACAAGCTTTTCTTAAGCACTGAATAAAGAAGTCACAAGTCACCTCAAGCCTTTATTAAATTGAAGAAAGCAGATATGACTTTGAGAACTAGCATAAGTTACTCCTAATTCTTTTTCTTTTTAGTTGAGAGAAGTCTTGAGTAAATGAACAAAAGACCATTAGTGGACATGATACCATTAAAATCAAAATATTCTGATGAATTTACAAGTACTGGACACTTCAAAGGTCACTATTACCAGTCTTAAAATATTACCTTATTATTTCATTAGTACTGAGTAATATCACCCTTCTAACTAATGAAATATAGCATGCAACTAAGGAGATAAGTTTATGTACATCACCTAAATTAGAAGAAATATTTTTATGCTTTCATGGATATTAAAAAAACATTCCCTCTGGATGGGTAAAAATGGTAAGGAGCCAAAGTCTGAGAGGATCATTCAGTGAAGATATCACTCTGTTCCAAAGTTAAGATAGTACATTTCCCATATTTCTTAATCATTGCATAAAGGCTACAAGAGAACTTTACTCATGCAGTTCACTTGAACTCCATTTAAACTGAGCATGTTTTCTTCATCCATTTTTTCCTTTGAATTTAGCACCATATAAATATTTAAACTTTCCTTTGGCTATATTGTGCAAATTCCACAAAAGATCTACATATAATAGCCAGGGTGAGGGGATACTGTTTCATCAGTGCTTTCTCCCTTTTAACTGTTGTTTGGGAATAATCCTAAAATAAAAAGAAGTTATTGCACTTGGACAATCTTAATTCTTTGGGGAAAGATAGTTAGTTTAACAACAGCAGCCAGCCATCTGCTGCTCCTGAGGTCTGCATGCAGATGGAGCAGCCGAGCAGTTCTGTTGCCCTCTGTGCCAGTTCAGAGCAGACATCCTTCCTGCGATTGGAAAAACACCCTTGCACCAGCAGAATGGGCATAAGAAGCAGGGGGACTCCATAGGTGCCCCTCTATGAACCAGTCCAGTGTCCACTTCATCAGTACAGCTGTGTCCACACTGCAATTTAACATTTAAGACAGAATAAGCTGGATTATTTCCTTTTCAATATAATGCTTTCAAAGATAATTCAACAGATAAAAGGCTTGTAGTACATGCTGAAGTATGTACTTCACACACGCACAGCATCACAGCTGGGAATGGAAAGCTACAGGACAGGCATGTAAGCATTCACCAACATTTTTATGGGTCCTCATGTTACTAGAAGGAAAGAATGAAGCAGGTAGGAAGCTCAGACATGCCATGCAGGCAAAGAGCCTGGCCATGGGTCCAAGAATCCACAGGTATAACCCCTTTCCAATCCCACATCCAGCAGACATCTTCAGCAAGCAGACAATGTTAGTCCTAAGAGTAACGTATCAAATCCTTGAGCGTGCTCTAAGTTCGTATTCATTAAGACTCAGTTCCTAAGAACTGAATTCCTGTATACTGGATGCCAGATTCAGAAACTACAATTATGAGGCATTGCAATTTACCCATAGGGCCTCCCAGAGCTTTTTGATACCAGTATTTCCAATCAGAGTACACACAGAAAACAGATTATAGGTACTCTGTAGGCTATAAATAGAAAAGGGTTCAATAGAGGTTTTCCTGAAAGCTTTCAGCTGGAGGCAGTATGTGTTTCTGAGAATAAGAGATTAGGGCCACAGCTTTGCTTTTTCCCTGCCTTCTCCCAGACTTCCCACATGTACATTGGAAACACTTTTCCCCCTCCTTGAGTTTATATATAGCCTGAATTCTCCTAGGGCATCAGCTGAACTGACCACCACCACATGGAAAAGCAGAGCTCAGCCCGTGGCTTTGTTCATGGTGCTGCCACTCAGTTTTTGCCACTCAGACAACAGTTTGTTAAGGATAGTAAGAGAACAGTAAGTCTTCTGTCTTCTTACGCTTTTGCATTAGTATGCACTGCTTGTTGTGTATTTGAATGACACAGTACACAAACTCAGGAATGCCAAACTTGGGGACAACTCAAAGGGTGTGGTGGAAGTCACCACTGATAACAATATCCTATACAAATTATCATCCTAAGCTTTTATTTGTTTTCTTTTAACAGCTAATAGAGATTACCACACCAGTGCTGCATTTAGATTTGAGTTCACTGAGATAACAGAAGATTTAATGAATCACAGTACTTAAACTTGTGTTTTCCTGAGGTTTGCCCTCACCTTTAGGTTTTGCAAAGATGATTTAGAACATACTACTATATTCTCATTTGTCTTCTTCAAAATAAAGGACTCAATCAGGACTAATCAGGACTCAATTTTCAAAGTGTATATGCTAAAATGAAACATGATGATAACACAACAGTTTAAATGCAGTATTTGCAACCATACAGCACAGATTTACTTCTAAATATCAGGTCAGAAGTTGTGAGTCTAATAGAGTTATATAATAGGAAGCACAAGGGTTCGGAGAGTAGCATAAGTCAGTGAAAGAGTTGCAGTTAAGTGCTTCCCTAAACACACAACAAAGCACTAGAAAAGTAATATAGAAGTAGGAAAGGACTGAATAAAAAGTCCTCCTTTCGTTGTACTGTTACTGTGCTGTAAAGGGCGGATGATTACCATTATCGGAGCAGTATGAACTTCATCTGACATTCTGAGGTAGTTTTCTAAGTCAATATTACCATTGAATGGGACCCATTGATCAACCAAGTGAAGCAGTAAAAGAATGGATTCCAGCTTGAGAAAAATTCACTTGGGAAGCTGCAAGTCCGGCTTGACCCAGCTTGGCAAAGCTGAATTTTTTGTGATTTGACTGGGTTATAACTGTGGCCAAATAAACCCCAGGCAATTACAATCTAGCTTTAGTAGCACGGTGCAGTTAAAATAGCTTACAGATGCAGATTTCACTTAGGGAGGTCAGTAGATGAAGCTTGACCTGGCTCGAGTAGACCGAGACAATGATACGGTTATGTGGTCAAACAAAATCCTATTTTTTATAGCCTTGCCAGGAGTTTGACTTTGTAACGAAAGGTTGGTGGTGGCTGTTTCCCCGACCTCTTTTCTTGCCTTTTGGTTTATCACACTTTAATAGAGAAGAATAATAGGTATATGAGAGGGGAGGGAGAATGGAGTGACAGAGAGAATGGGACTACATCCCAGCTGGTCCAGCAGAGCTCACTTGTGAATATGCAAATCTACAGTGGTTAGAGAAGTGCCTTCAGAAACCAGAGCTGCTCTTTGTAAGAAAGAACTGTCTAGTTCTGCCTTACAGACAGCATAGTGAAGTTTGGCATACTTATTATACCTTTACAGTGCATAGATGGCTTGTTTCGTCAAGCAGTTGGGAGAAAGGTCAATCATAAATCATCACGCAGGACTCCTTTAAGGGAAGAGTACAGCAAACTAAGGGTGAATTTTGGATAACAGTAGCAAGTCAAGAAACAGAAATAATAGTTACAGAGCTCAAATTACTGAATCCTTTTCTATAGCTGAAAGTACACCACGATTATTTATTTGGAGCACAGATATTTTTTACTGCTTTCCTGCTACAACAAACCAAGAAACTATTTTTCCACCGCATTTTTTTAACTGAACTAGAGCTGTTTTTCTACTCCATACAGCTAACAATACTGCCTTCATTACAATAGCACTTTCTATTAATATGTTGTTAGGTGACATGACTAATATGCCATTTGCCCCTGAGTATCTTCCTAAAGAAAATCTTATATAACAGTTTTGTCTTATTATTTGTTCATTGTTATCTCTATTCCAAGATGGATACTAGTTTGCTGTTATCCTGGACTCTAAAAACATGTATAATATTTTTTCTAATCAGTACTACCTTACATATTAAAGTCATCTTAAGCTTAGAAAGGCATGGAAAAATTCAACTCTGCTTAAATCACCATGTGCATTGTTTCAAAAAATTTTTCCCTGAATTTATCTTGTTCTTCACAGTCAGCTGAGGACCCCATATGCATCTTTAGATGTTTGTTGTACCACAATAACTACAGAAACATCCTCTGTATGGATGAAAGTTAGTCACATCTACAGGCTATTTAAACATCGTCAACATTAAAGTAAGTGACAATATGTGCTTGCTGCTGCACCAAAGCCTGGACCCTACCACAGAGGGCCAAGCTTCACTATATGACTCAGCTTAGAGTCAAAGCACTTTGCTATACACTGCCTTCATCTAGAAAACATTTGAAAAAACATTTCAATTTTGGGAACTTTATTCAAATCTGAAGGCAAATAGTGACAGAAACATCCTAGAAGATTGATACAGTTTGAAGTATGTTATGTATGGCTTTGCTGTTCAACTTGCAAGTAATTTGTAAAGCCAGAGTCCGTCTTGACTATGAAACATTGTATCAGTGTGATTGGAATCAATAGTTCTTGCACTGTCATTTGTCACATATTTACAAGCCTGAAAAATAGTTCATTTTGTCCTGATCCTATAACTCAAAAGATTGAATCAGAACCCTGGAGGGACCTTTGAGCACGACACATTCGTTACTGGTCACTAGTCTTTGGTGCCATCATTGCCACACCAGAAAGGAAATGCAAGTTCAAATTAGAACATAGGTGCTCCGATACATATTTTCTGCTCAAAATTATTTAAAAGCTATTGGTAAATTTTATCTGCACAAATGCTAACTTAGAAGAAAAATTACAATATAATTCAGTTTAGTTCTTATTGCTTTCTTAGAGAAGAACTCAGAATTATTGCCTCAGCTGTCTTAGCACATTCCAACTACTGCAACATTTTAAAAGAAAAAATCTGAAACATGAAATAGTCAACTTATTTTGTTTTCTTCTTGCTCTAGTTTAACTGCAGGAAGATTTTAGTTCAGATCCTTCTTACTTGAAATGTTTTTATTGCAAACAATATGTTTCCTGCTAATGCTGTACTTTGAAAGCGTGGCCCAGTGACTCCAACCTTCTGTTACTTCACTAAGATTATAAACAGTTTTTGGTCTCAAAGTAGACTAGTTAGTGGTTCATCATCATAAGGTAATATTCACATCCCCATAGAGGCATTAGAGTCACCTTTACAGACCACCTGCATGTCTGTACACTCTGAACAGCCAGGATTTCTACAACTTACCCCTGAATAGCAAGCAGGGATACTCTGCACTGTCCCTACTGTAAGAAGTCACGATAGGCACCCTCTGGGATGTTTCATCCTCCAACCACCACACAGCCTGGAAGCTCCTCTGGCCTGTGAGAAGGTGTGTATGTGTGTGTGTGTGGGGGGGGGGGGTACTGGCAAGACACCCCGTATAGATGAGGACACGGCTTCTCCTGTCTCCTACATCTGCTCTGCCAGAACAGCTTTTAGCACAGATGAAGGAAGACTCCTGATGCCCTGGGCTTCTCTTGCTTTGCATATGAACTTATTTTGCAAGATGTCCCTTAGCATAGGAAGTAATAGGAATATTCAGCTTTCAGATTATGAAAGGCAATACTAAGCAAGCCTGTGCTTAATCACTGGATACACATTTAGTCTCCATACACACGTATGGACTATGGTGAAAACCGCTGCAGACTTTCCCAGTAAATCCATGTTTTCCAGTAAAACGGTGATTACTTTTAAAACATTGAATGTAGGTTAGCAGTTTGTGCATAATGCAGCAAGCCAAAAGTGTCACCTACACCTCAGCAAAATACAGACTGTCCATCCACAGATCAGATGTGAAATACGAGTCACTGAAGGCTTCAGTCACTGTTCCAGCAAAAAGCTCTCTAGAAAACAGCATCTCTTCAAATTAACAAGTGCATCACAGTAGCTTTGTAAGATCTGTACCTTCAGTCTCTACAATAAGCCTGCTTCTCAGCTAGCGCGTCACCCAAATGCAAACAGATGCCATGCAATGCCTAAAGAAGGGGGATTAACAAACCCAGCAGCACAATTTTAAGAGAAGAGTAAAACCCTCCCCCTCCTTCACCTCTGCAGGAGGGAGGCAAGGCTGCCATGGTGCCTCCGCCCCGTGCTGGAGCCAGGGCTCCGCAGGCTTCGCTGCTGGGGCCTTGCTGAACTGCGGCTCCAGCAGGGCTTCCAGGCTGCCGCTCTGCTGGAATACACTGCCAGCTGGAATACTTCTTAAACGTTGCCTTAAAAGAGGTTGTGATTTCAGTTGTAAACATCACCCTGGTTTTCAAATTTTATTTTTTGTAATCAAGGAAGTACGTAAAGCTGTATAACATTTTTACAGTACACTATATTCACAACGTAGTGTTTTGGGTGCTAAAAGGCCGGGGGGAGGGGGGGAGAAGGAAAGCAAGCAAGTGTCCACAAGAAAGCTAGACAGGCAGCTAGACTCCTTCGACAGCTCACACAGGTTTCATCTTCTTTGCATTTTCACAGACAGTGAAAGACTCTTTTGGGGTCCAAAAACAGAGGTAAAGCATTTTTTGTGCAACCAGCCCAGTGCTTACAGCATCCCTAGTCTCACCGTAGGGCTCCCACCTTCCTGGTAAAAGGAGTTTTTTTCCTCCCTTCTCAGCTTTCCTCCGCCATATTACCAGACCAATGCCAGCACTTCACCAGTACCGACCCCTTTCCACCCTGCCCCCACAGTTATTAGTTCACTGCTTGCAGCTGTGTCTTGCTTTTACCCCAGAGTCTCCATCTTGCTGGCAACAGGATGAAATTCCTCTGTCCATATACCTCTGTTTCTCCACTATTTCAGGGAGGTTTTTGTTGTTGATGATATATCCAGACATATGTGCTTGCCTGCTTCCCTCATTCAATACTCCAAGAAGTATAGCAAGATGCTTCAGGAGGGGAAAAAACAACATTTTCACACACAGAAATCCTTAAATTTCTCTTAATTCCATAGAACATCTAACCAAGCCCTACTTCACGTTCTGTACCAACACCAGCGTTTTTGTCAAAATAGACAAACAGACCAAAGCCCCTACCACATTATTTCCAAAACCTGAGCCCTTTTCATCACAGCTGAAGTAAAACTGGGACTCCAGGACAAGGCCTACTCGTTACTCAGAAACCAGATGCGCCAGGTTTCCTTGCAAGTCCAACTTTGTGCAATCTTACGCAACTAGGTAATATCCCACAAGCCACAGAGAGCTTCTCAGTACTGTGTAATAAGAATCAGACATATAATGCACAAACCCAGAGCTAATAGGTCACACGAAGATCACAGCATAGATGAAGTGCGTCCGCAGAGCTTGGAGTTTATCAGAGTTAATTTTACCTTTTTAATGATGGTCAGGGCCCCAAATCCATCACAGCCCTCACACTGCCAGCCCCCATGCCCCTTCAAACCACATTTGTACCCATCAGTCTTATATTGCTCCTGTCATTTGTCAGGGATATTAATAGGGATAAGAGCCTGTAAGCTTTTCTTAATCATTATTCGTGTTAATCTGCACACTTCCTAATTCTTCATCTGTTATCCCTAAATATCTGATCCAGTTTAAATAAGTCTCCACTATCTTCATTTGTGAAGCCAGATGCAAAACAGTTAATATCTCTGATATATAGTATCTTAACATTTAATCTGTACTGTAGTATCAACCCTTAAGAAAAAAACCCAAAAAAACAAAAAAAACAAAAAAAAAAAAAAAAAAAAAAAAACAAACCTTCTTTGACTCTATAGCAAAGAAGAGCTCTAGCAGCAGGTAAGACAGCCCAATTACTTTCGGATTTCCCTGCCTTTACTTTTCATAAACAAATAGCCAAGGAGCAACACAAAGAACCAAGGAGCGAGACCAACACTGTAACTAGCAATCTAGTAACAAAGTTGCATTCCCTAAGATTTTGCTACGTTTCTTCTATTTCATTATTACTTGCCACATTGCTTTTCTTTATGGAACCCCCACATACTCAGTCCAGCGGAATCAGATTGTATAAACCAAAGACCAGCAGGTCTCTTACCTGCAGCTCCGCTGCTCTCTCCAGAGCACCCAGCAGGCACCTTGCACCACTCTTGCTCTCAAGTGTTCTTACGCTGCCTGCGACGCAAAGGCAGAAGTTGCCTTTTATCTCTCCTCTTCTGTAAGTGAGCTCCTTCAAGAATTTCTTTTTGTGTCTCAGAGTCATTTTGGCCACCACTGCACACCCGTAAGTTACACCTGCAGAAGAGCAGAGCAGGCAAGCAGCTGCTGCTCACATCCACAGCAACAGCCTAGCAGGGAGACAAATAGCCTGGGACATGGAAGTGCCCCAGCCTGGCAGGGAGATGCGGGGGAAGCCAGGTTTGCAGAGTCCTTCCGAGCAGCCTTTTAACTCATTCACAGATGAGCATCATGAGCACAAGGTGAAACAGTCACACCAGGCTCCACACAAGCACAGGCAGCAGCTCCCTCCGTCCCATGGCATGAGCCTGCAGCAGGTCACATGCACAAGTCCTTCCTCCTCCACACAGAAGAGCTTCCCAGGCTCACAAGCCATCCTCCAGCAGGCCAATACAGCACACCTTCTCCTTCCTGGCTTTTCAGAGGCCTCCAGCAACCCTCACCCTGCCACTAGGCCCAGGCATGGTTTGGGCCAGCTAGAGCAAACAACCTCCAACCCCACACCACCACCCACAAGGCCCAGGCTAAGGCACTGTCCCAGCCAAGCCAGCTACCTCTGCACCTCTTCATAGTCCTCCAACTACCAGCCACCTTCTCACAGCTGCTTTAGAGAAGGCATGGTTAGAACCCCCTCCCTCCCAAGCTCATTAACTAGCTCATTAGCACTTTCCCACCTCACCTGCAGGTCCTGGCACCTCACAGGGAAAACACTGAGGGCTCAAACCCCACGGAGGTTCCCATGTCCACGGGCAGGGAAGGAAATGCAGGGCAGACAGCAGTGGGTCTGACAGCAAACAAAATTTTCATCTCAAAATTTGAGCTGATTCCAGGCTTGACCAAAACACCCGCAAAGCAGGTGCCTGATCTAGGCACTGTACTGAAACAAAAGACTTTGGACTGAGAATTTTGGTTTGACCTCCAATCGTCTTAAAAGCTGTTTTCAGCAGTAGCTAGGTTTTGGCAGGCATCCAGTTTTGGAGAACCATAAGAAAAATGATTTTAGAGCACACGTATCTCAGCCTCCCAGGAAAGGATCATCTCTTTAATCTTGCAGGTCTTGTCCTCTCACATCTATCCCTAAAGTCTACTTCTTTCAAAAGTCTTCCCCACAATTCTCCGTAACCCTTCAGGATGCCCTGGGGCTCCCTGGGCTGCAGGGCCGGGCCTCACCTCGTGTGAGCAGGACAGCTGTGGCAGCCCAGAGCATCAGGCATAGCAGCGGTGGGGAGACAGGTCTGAGACTGAGCTGGGGAGTCAATCCAGGGGCCAGGATCAGCAGGACCACAGGCAGGATGGGCTCGAGCACAGCAATGGCCACGGGGTGGGGGAAGGCCCTAGTGAGGCTGTTCAAGGCCATTAGAGTCCATCTGAGCTATTGATACAACACATAAGCTCTGTCCTTAATGAAGCAGAAATCTCATCAAATTAACATACACATTTCACTAGGCAGATGAATTAATACTTGTAATGGTGACAACATATTTAATTAACTTTTTTTGGGGGGATAAGAAATGCATCTTTGCAAAATCTTTGAAACTTAGGAATGTGCTAATGAGAGGACTCAGCTGCACCTACAGGTGAGATTGATCAACACTTAGCAAGTGCTGACCACCTCAGCAAAGAATACTTTATCCTGTACACAGCTTTGATGATAAAAAAAAATTTCTATTCCACCTTTCTTGAGAGTGTGAAGCCTTTTAAGACACCATTTATCATCATTATAGGACAATATGAGCAGCTGTTGCAAAGCCATTAAAAAATTGCTTTAAAGACATTCTTCTAATATTGTCTTTGTACATTCAGATGTATTTTTTCCTTTTCCGTAGACTCTTACCTCTTATTTAGGATCACTCAATAGTAAACTAAGCAAGAAACAAAGAACATTAGATTTGTTTGAAATTGCCAAGAAGTATGGAGGCCCTTGACAGGAGAAGTATTCTAACAGAGATGGAAAATAAATCTGCACTCATACACACACGCACGCACACGCACATGCACACACACACTCTTGTAGAAAAATGCCATCAATTCTTGACACAGAAAAGGAAATCTTAATATTTCTGGTTACAAATAGATTCTCAGACTCATTGCAGACACAGAAATCACCTACTCATTTTTCTTTCTTATTGAAATTTCATTTTACTAATGTCTGATTTGGTGGTTTGAACAGCAGATGCTTGCCCTGGAGAAGCAGTCTACCAAGACCCTCTATGTTGCTGACGTATCTGCATAGAACTTTATCTTTATAGAGAAGTAGAGCTTTCAGATAATTCATCAAATCACAAATAGCTGACAGCTCCTAATAATGACAATCATATAGCTAGACAGCCAGAGAGCTGACATCCCCAAGCACACTAACAGCAACCTGTGAGTAAATAAGATATATTGCTTACATCAGTGCTTTTTCTCAGTGTGGCCTGTTGTCTTTTATTCTAACCCTAAGTTCTCATATTTCACATTTGTGGAATATTTTACAATATATTAAATGGTATCAGAAGCAGCAGCATTGCCACCCCCTGCTGCTCAAACTGGGAGAAGAGGGAGGATTTGACCAGTCTGGAGAGATGGGGGAGGTTATGACCACTCCTGCCTCAGTGCAGTCCCTCCTGACTTTAGATTCTGATCACAAGCAGCCCCTTATGGGTGCCAGCAAGGGGTATTTTGTTTGCACTTACTGAGCCTCAGTTATTTTCTTGTGACTATAGTGATAAAGCAGTGATCACTGTCATCACAGGATAATTACAAATGGTACAATACATGCTATGGGATGTCTGCTATTTGCAGAGGGTTTCCCTGGGAGGATGAGATTGCCTGAAACCAGTTAGGCTTCACACAGCCAATAACACTCAAAAACTAATTTTTGTAACATGTTACAACTGAATGGCATGCTTTAATGAGTAAAGATAATTTTTAGTGACAAAGGCCGATGTGATGGGTGGCCCAAGCCCACCAGGGAAGACAAGAAGCTGTGGTCAAGGGCCAGCCCTATAGCACTAAATATTAGGGTATAGAATGGTGAAACTTAAGTTTTGGGAAAAAGAATGGACAGCTTTGAGGCCACATGCAGCTTCAAGGATGTGTATGGGATACGCTATGAAGTGTTCAGTTCATTCAATCTATAAAGGCTTGGTACCAGTCCAGGAAGACCACTTTCTACATTTATCTGCTTTCCAGAGAAGGTCAAGTGTCATGGCAAAGCCTCATACTATATATTGCACTATCACATATCAAATTCCCAGTCACTGCTCCCAAACTGTAGATGCAAAGTTAGTGAATAAAATAAGCCAAAAGGAGGAGGCATTTTCTCTTGTTCTTGGGCAGCAGGAGAGCAGGTGACTAAGGGTAGGAATGTCATAGCTTAGAAAGCAATTATTCTTCATGAGCTAGCAGAGCAGAGAAAAAAAACAATATGGAAAAAAAGCAAGCAGCTGAGTACTCCGAAGCAACAACACACTTCATGTGGATCAGCCTATAACACCTGGGAAGGAAAAACAGGTAGGCTGCCTCCTGATCATCAGTCACACAACGTTTTGAAATACAGTGTGTAAGACTGTATTAAGTAATAGTAATTAGTAACATTAAGACTGTAATTAGTAATATTAAGACTGTAATTAGTAATATTAAGACTGTATTAAGTAATAGACTTCAGTCAATGGGATGCTTGCCACTGATGGAGAAAGAAAAGATGCAGGCTTGCACAAGAGGGCGGAGAAAAGAATTTCACAGGTCATTTTTGAGGCTGGTATGTATATAATCACATTCCACCTCCATTAACCTAGCAGTAAAATAGAGTTTTTTGGAGCTTAAACAGCTGGTTCTTAGGAAAGGTTTTGCTATAAAAATCTCTCCAAAAAAAGTTAACAGAGAATGAAACATAAACACATGACAATATGGGGTTAATGCCAAACTGTTACAGGAGCAAAATGAAAGCTGGACAAAGCTTTTTCACCTGTAAGGATTATTCCTACTCTTGTGGTCATAATTCCTGTATTATCTAAGCATTACTACATGTTACCTGGAAGCAGGGAAGTGTAACTCCCTGTGATACATGGATTTATTAAGTCCAAGGCCTCAGGAGTAAGCTGTGATGAAGCCAGCATTTGCATCAAGGCCTGGCAGTGGCTGTTTTTAAATATTATGTTTCTAATGCCAGTGAAAGAAGCAAACCTGATACTTATCTTCCTGTTTGCTTCTGCTTTGCAGCCTTCTTTGGGAGTTCACATTTCCCATGCACTTATATCATTTGCACAGTGGTCTGAATTCTGTACAACAGGGAAAAGTCCAATGTCTTTGCTCATAAAAGGCTCCTGAAACTACTGCAACAACTTCTCCTGTAGCCTACTGTGCTGGCAGTCTGTTAGTCCAACTGTCTATTTGAGTCAATACTTTTGGAAATTATATGTCTTTATTACTGATGAGATACTCTTCAGGACTATGTCAATAGTGAAGGTTGGACAGATACTTTGGTTGTAAAATCAGTAATGTGAAAGAAGCCTCAGATACAAGAGTTTAGAGATTAGTTTCTATGTAGAGCTCATGAATCTGCAAATTGGGGTGTGCATTAATAATATGCATTATTTCTCCTAATTGAACCATAAAATGGGGGATGAAGGAGGCTTTTCCCCACACTTAATTTAACTTCCTCCAATTGCATTCAAAGGGGCCTATCAACGCTATTTATACACAGTTACCCACTTTTACATTCGTCACTTCACTATTCACAATGGGGATTTTCATACAGTGTTGCTAAACAACATGTCTGTTTTAAATAGAGATGTGCTCCCAACAGAGTTGCAGTTATGAAACTGCATAAAGTACGTTATGTGAATTTTTATAAGCACAAATCCCAGCCGGACAAAATACAAGGCCAGTTATCTACTGCCTCTGAATATCCTCAGTCTTCAAGTTAACTGCTTACTGTTCAAATCACAACTGCAGTTTCAGAGTCTGTATGTACCACGGTTATCCCTCTTCTCATGTGTATCAGACTACAGCACACTGGCAATTGGCAACTCTCTCTTTTCACTTTAAAATAGACTGAACATTCTAAAAAAAATTCTTTGCCTCTAAATGAGTAAAGCATTTCATAAAATTGTAACAATTTTAGCTATTATGTGGAAAGAAAAAATAATACTGCTTCTTGTAAAAATAAAAAATGTTAAAAACCCTGAAAGCCAAATACTTTGGGTTAGATCAAAAAGAAAGCTTCAATGGCAAAAGCCTGCACATATCCTGAATAAAAATGTGTGTCCATATTTTCACTGAAAAGAAAGATGTCCAAACCAGTAGATGTTTTTCATCCCAATTCTTGTTTTGCTGTCTCCAGCTCGTGGTGATGTAACGCTTCAGTGTGCTAGCTCAGTCCTGGGCCTCTCCTAATAGGAACTGCCAAATATGCCAAATAGTGGCAATTACATGATGGCTTTGTGATGTGGACCATTGCCCATTAGGGAATCATCTTTGACAACCAAACTGATTTAACTTAGGACCTAAGGATTGATTATATAGAGCTTCAAAGTACAAAGGCCTCTGCTGTTAAAACAGGTTAATCTATACTATAAACACAAATGCAGGCTAAAAATTTTATTTGTCTTTTAAGATTGATTTAGAGGAGATTAAATATCTTGAATATTATGAATATTTGCTCAGATTTGCATCCTCCTTCTCTTATGTTAAATTATTGTCATAAGTAGCATACAATGGAAAATTAATCAAAAATTATTAAATAGACAAGATATTTACTACCTCCCCTCTTTATTCAACCTGCCTACTACTAAAACTATAGATTCACATTTTCCTCTCACTTGCAGAGAAGTTGAACAGCTTAGAACTCAGCTGTGGACTGCCTAAACCAACGTTCCTCACAGAACGCATTCTGGGTTTACTAGTTTGTCGCATATGTTTAATTTAATTACAATTAATGAGTTACAATTTACCCTTTGGGGAAACTAGCTTTTGTTGACAAAGAAGTGTTTAGTGAATGGCATTCAAATTCATGACCTAGACCTCAAATTAACAGGCTGTCCATTAAGAATGCATGAGTAGCTTTAAAGACTGCATTTATCCGTCATGGTCCTTTAAGCCCTCTGTGATGTCTTAAAAATGACAGTCAAAACTGTACAACACTATAAAAAAATTCCAACATTACTTTTGATGGTATTTTTTTTCGCTGCAAAATACTGCGCTCTACTGGATTATAGTCCGTAAGAGACTTTCAGCTAACCCACAGTAAAATGTAAACTCTGTTCAGCCTGTAACACAGTACTCCTAAATTCTGATGCATATCAAACTTCAACACAGCAAATTATCAGATTCACTCTTCCCTGCTACCTGAAAAGCAGGAAACAATACTGAGGTATTTGGAAGGGGAAGAGTGGGCTCAAACACAATATAAAGGTAAATCAAAGTTCACAGCCAAGTTAAGCAAGCAATTAAAATAACATGTCATTGTAAAATTTCATTCTAACTACTGGACCACAAAACTGTTTTCAGATCTATTTTTTTTTAGATGTTAACTAGGTATAAAAATTAGGAATAACAATTCCAAAAGAAATGGGAAAATGTTTTTACAGTATTTCAATCTACGGAAATCTATATGACCAAATAATGATGTCCAAGAGTCTTTCATATGAAGTAAAGGATACAGTCTAGTTTTTTGGGAGTTCAGATCAAATGTAGCTAACCAATGCCTGTGTCATTCAAGTATTATTTTCTTATTTTAGGTCCGGGTGAAACAATGCATAGGGTCACATTCAGCCATGGGGAAGCAAACATAGCTGGAAGTACTCTGAGACTGTGTAGATAACTGCAAAATCTTTTGGATTAACATGTTACAAACACTAGATTAAGGTATTAGTAACAATGTAAATCTTAAATCTTCATGATTTAACAGTAACCACAAAGTCACTGCAAAATGGCCTATCACTACTGTTCCATTCTCGTTCCTCCAACCAGTGTCTAGGGCTAGCATATACAGTCAAGTTTCTCAGAAACACTTATGTGGTTCAGAGAAAATTTTGTTAAATATTAGTTTAGCATTTCATTAGTTTACTAGGAGCAAGCTTTTGCTACTCAGTAGTCTCTCAGAGCCATAGACTGGCAGATTTCTTCTTCATTCAGGATTTTCTTTTTCCATCAACAGAAATAAATAACATTCAAATAAAAATTAACACAATATAGGGTTTTGAACACCTACGTTCAAGCTTCTAAAGCGCTATAAGGAGTAAATGTTTCAAAAGGTTCCTGCCTTTGTCCAAACTCACCTGCATTTCCCTGAGAGGACTTCCTAGACCCTCCTAGTGGGCTCCTCTGTTAAACTGTAGAGGTTATTTCTGCGGATTTCTTTGAAAGAAATCTATGTAATCTTTGTAAATGGCTTCAGGTTAGTTGGCTGGTGGTCTCAACCAAAGCACCATGTAGAAGCCAAAAAGTATCTGAAGCGTTCTCACTAACACCAGCTAAACATGGTCCCTACCATGCTACGTGCTAGCTGACAACCCTTTCCACTCCATCTTGGCCTCCAGTAGCTTCCAGCAGCAGCAACAGGCAACCTTACCTGGAGCCAGATTGACCAGCTTTGGCACCACAGACTGCCCTTCTCTGGCCAGGCAACTCTTTCAGCTGGTGCTACCAAATGACATTCTCATCTATTCTTTATGCTACTGTTTAACCTAAAATTTTCAATGTCACACATAGATATTTTTATTTAATGTTTTTGTAGTTTTTTTCTAACCTTTACAAGCAACTAGATTACCTAGACAAAAACAACTGAAAATCAAGGTCTTGAAACTCTGTGTCTAAAGGGGTCTCTGTAAGAAGTGAACTGCAAACCCTCTGTGGTTTGCCCTTTCTACCTGTTCTTGTCTTTGACTCTCCTATAAAACAGTCTATTTCCCTTAAATCATAACTTCATATTTTCTCCTTTTGCTTTTCTTCTGACTCCTTGTTTCAACCAGATCTAGCTGCAGTGTATCAAAAAGCCCAAAAGCTTTCAGGGCCTTCTCACAGGCTGTGGAAGGCAACAGAGAGAACAGCACAGGACTTTCAGGGACAATCACAGGAAAAGCTACACTGAGCATAGCAGGTGAGACCCAATGTTTTGTCAGCTCAGAGGTAAGAATAAAAAAAGAGGTGTAGAAAGAAGGGCCCTGAACACTCTCACCATGCACACCGTACTGAGAGCAGGAACCTCTCATCTTTCTTTGGAAAACCAAAGAATTCTTACTAATAACAGCCAGGACATGTATTTCCAATTCCTGCTAGATTATATTATTTGTTAGAAGCATTAACAACAATCTATGCTGTGTCTCACACTTATGAGGAGCATCACAGACTATATGGCTCACAGCACTTGCAGCGCAGGGGCCAGGCTGCTGGCAGGGAGTAGTCGTGGAGCATTATTATTGCAGGTGGGAAGCACTGCTAACAGCCCCTAAATCCCTAGGGCAACCTCCTCCTGTTGCTTTGGTGTTTGCAGGAAGTGGCAGCATGGCCCTTGGAGGCACAGCAGTGGGGCATGTTGGCACAGCCATGGAGAAACAGGACAGCTGACTCCCTGACCAGGGAACAGATGTGTGCTGGACAACAAAATTAAAGCAGAGAAAATGAGGAGGTCTCATAGTCTCTTGTTTGTCTCTTTGGATGGAGAGACAAAAAGATCTCCTCCTCCAGTTTGGGGGCTGTTTCTATCCACAGTACCTGCCATTCCCCTTAATTTACAGCGTGATATATGCCTTTGGAAGTTAATGATAGGCAGTAGGGAGCAGGAAGGCAGAAGCTTTCCCTTTCGAACATGGGTAACCCATCGTGCTGATAGGTAGCAGATGTACCAATCAGCAGATATAAAATGTGATTAGGGGCCTTCATGGAGAGGTCAGAGGCCACAATCACCAATCTGCACCTTTAAACATTCATGGAGTTGCAGTGTTTGAACAGAACAGAAGCGAAGTGGCTGCAGTGTCAGCAAGGAACATGCTGGCGTCTGACAGCGCTCACATCGCATTTCTTTGGCTGAAACTTCCAGCACTTCACTTTAATATAGAAACACCTGCAACACAGAACACCTACTTCTCCTTTAATAAAACCCTTACACTCTGCAAATCAGAGCGCATAAAGACAAAAGCCTTTCCCACAGCATGCTACAGAAATGCTCTAAGAACAGACCTACCTCGCTGAACTGAGGATGGCTTTGCAGTACGCTTCGGCTCTCTCAAAGGACACGAGGTTATCTGATGTGGGTATTTGTGTCTGCACACTGGCTAGGGCTGCCGTGAGCTGACACAGGGGCAAGAGACATCGCAACGAGATGGCATGCTGTCATCTCTTCTCTCAAAGTGGCATTTTAGATGGGCACTGCCCTTGCTAAAATTTACAGTCTAGGCAGATATTATGACAGTCTTGATGTGCAAGTAATTTATTCAGTCAAGATCAGGGGTGTTTCTGGAATTCAGTGAGAAAAGATGTACTTGTGACATAACATGCTTTACTATGCCAGGTATAAAGTTGGTCCTTTCTTTCAGAAAAAACACTTTAGAAAACACATAGAGTATTTTTACTAGTTTTGAAGTCCCTTACAACTTGGCTACTTTCAAATGGTTTTACAGTTTTAAAAAATTAAACATGAAAATTGAAGCATCTCAAACTAGAGGCCATATTTGGAAAGTTTGACTTGAACATATCTGAGTTTCAAGTGCTCAACCTGAGCTATTTTTGCTCTGATATTTATTCAGAAGTACCCGTAATTTTCCTTTACTTTGAAATTACTGGTGTTCAGCATTAACTGTAAGTTAGTTTTTGGTGGTCAAAACGAGGCTAATGACAGATGAAAGCCAGAACCCTAACACTGAGGCACTTTTTGAGAAATATGGTAACACGTAAATCCTTATCAGTAGGATATAGCTCTTTACCTGTATGTGGAGCGTCAAGTACTCGATTAAGTCCGTGTAAATGACAAGTAATAATAATGCAGGAAAATGGAATTACAATCACTCGGGGCTAACCTGAAGGAGCCAGGCAAGAAACCACAGCACCATATGAGCACAGCTTCTAGGAGCCTGTGTTCAGCAAACTCCCATGCCTAAGGTATGTCAAATCTTTCTCCCTTCTGGTAATCTGAAAATACCTAAATTGTTGGAGTGTTTTGTTGAAGTACATTCTCTGATTTGGGTGTTACAGAATAGAATAGATAGAATAGAATTCTATCAGTTCACTCATATTTCCTACATATTCTTGCTTAGAATACCACAAATAGAAATGGCAGTTCAGAAATTGTTCAGCATGAACCTAACTGTCTGTAAGATTTGTTTTAAGCTCACAAATGTACAACCCAGCTGTCCACACTGGAGAACAGTTCCAAGAAAGCCTGGGTTAACAGTTCTCTCAAATTATCCACTAAGAATCTGTAAGTGTCTGAATGGGAGCCCTTTGCTATTTAGATAGCACAAGATAAGATTTCTTCTTTAAATATTAGCTGTCAAACTGTGTTATGTCTTATTATGTTTCATCAGATTGGCATTCAGCATGATGAGATTTAACAGCACATGCTGATAACACACAAATAATGTAACATAACTTAGGAATAAAATTAAAGGGCAGTAGACTATTTTCAGCTCAGATACCTGTTTATCAATGTTTTGAGAGTGAACACAGTTCAACCACAACAGGAAACATAATTCATGTTCACAAAACTGGCAAGTTCTTCTTCTCACTAAATTGGAACAGCTGCTGTGTGGACTGCAGAGTGGTTTGTGACCATTTGCAATCACTGTAATATCTGCACAATGCTTTCAAGGTATGTATGTTTTGTACTTCCTGGCAGAAAAACCCCCTGCCCTTTGAGAAGTATCCCTTAAGTTACACATTTTAGGTGAGTATAAAAGGGATGTATCCAATACAAATAGGATCAACTTGAGAAGCTGTAAAGGGCAGTTTCTAAACAGTTCAACCAGCCTACAGAATCTCTCTCTTATTAAACACGTTGAGCTCATTCTCTGCATCACAGATTATATACCTTTAAACCCCTTTCATCAAGAAGAAAGGTTAACATTCCACCAAGATACCTTTTGAAAATGAAAAAGAGAGTGACTGCTGATTTTAACAAGTTACTCAAGCCTGTGGTCAAATTCTCTCACCTAAACTTGGGATCCAGAATTGTAAGAACTCAGTTGGACTCATTTAATTTTGTGTACATTCCTTCCACATAAATTTTCAGTTCCTCCTAATTTTGTCTGCTTCCTCCCTTTCTCCCCTAAACCCCATCTTTTGCATTCCAAAAGATGAATATTTGTGCGTGGCTGGGAATTAAAACACTGACCTTCAGTAGACTTTCCTTTTTCCCCAGTGCTTTTCAGACTATCTGCTCTGTACCTGACAAATGAGGCAGTGAGGTCCCTCCATATTCTGTTTGGGGTCTATTGGCTGAGGAACTCTTGGTCATCCTACCTGCCTGACGTCTAGGATCATGATGAATTGTCTCCAACTCCAGCCTCAGATTGTTTTTTAACATTTAATTTAGTTTCTTCCTGTGCTTGGATGAACATGGCCATGTTATGGATTTCTGCTCTAATGTACACCAGCAGGTTGGAAGAACAAGCCTCAGCAAGCTGTGGAAATAAGAGAGGCTGGATCAATAGTCAAGGTCACGACCCTGGCTCTGATTTTGTACACTGTCCTGCGATTTTCTCCCCTTAAAAGCCTCCGACTGTTTCTGATGTGGATCCAAGTGCATATTGAGAAAGAAATTCTTAACAATCAACCCCCTCGAAAGGGCAGGTGTAGCTGGATCCTCTTACCTTCTGAATCTGGCATTCGGAGCAGACTAGAAATGTGCCTCTCTGCATTTGCTCTGAAAACAGCTTATTGTAAACACTTTCCCAGCCACCCTTTTTTGATAAAGAGATAGAACATGGTAAATTTTGTCATCTGGCGCTCATTCAGAAAGAAATAGCAGATTAGACACTTCTAGAAACAATTTCATACAGATACCCACTACAATATCCAATTTTAATGAAGATGCATATTTATGGTATAAGCTAAATAGCAAAGAAGATTCATTTTACAAGCATACCTTGATTATAACAAGTAGAAAATGCTGTCATAAAGTGCTGTGATAAAGGAACAAAGATGCTAAGTCATTTGTTGAGCCTGCCTTTGTGCTGCAGATAGAGCTTTGAGTCTTCAAATATATAATCGTAATGCAACAAGTCACATTTCTGAATGCGTAGTAGTTTTCCACTGCAGGATACAGTCATGCTGAGATTTAGTGCTTAAAAAGGAAGAAAGGGGGGGGGGGGAAAGGCAATTGCAAGGGTATTTAATGTATCAAAACAACCTTCCCCCCACAAAATCTTTGATACAGATAAATAGTCATATTTGCTAAAACCCAGCCCAAAATGATGTGTAGTCAATACAATAAACAATTCAGTCTCCAGCAGAGATGAGCAAAAGAATTTCTCACATAAAGAAGCAACCTTTTTGTTGTTTCTGTGAAAGAATAAAAAAAAAATAAAAAAAAAAAAATAAGAACACCACTTTTCACTTGGCCCCTGTTTGTGACTTTTACTTAGCAGAACAGAAAACTGCATATTGCAGTGGGGTGAGGGAGCTGAAGGTCAGTCAGGAAATTCAGCTTGTTGAATCACACTGCCTTGATCTGAATCCGATCCACACGCCAAACAGCAGGGCAGCTGCAGAGAACTGGAATGAACAGTGAAAGAAAAAGAAAGCATCATTCACAAGTGTTTCCCATAAGAGCTGAAAACTATCTACATGTAAAATTGGTTTCTTAATCAAGGGAGTAGGAGTTCATAGTGTTTCCCATGGTAAAAATCAGACTGTGCACAATGTGACAAAGAGGAAGATATGTGAGCTTTATGAATTGACACAGTGAGGTTGTCTAGAGGCATTTAGATGCCTCATGGGATTTTTAGTCAATGCAAATTAGATGTGTAGTGGTTTTGAAAAATCTCACTCTGTGCCTATTGCATGTTTAGGTGCCAAATCACTTTTAAATATCAGGCACAGAGCCTTCTTAGTCATTAAAAATGGAAGGACTTGCAGGTCACTCAGGCCTTAGCCTTTAGAATTGCACTTTTTGTTCCAACCTCCAGTTTCTAATTTAGGCATTTCTCCTACATGCAGTAAAGACTAATCAGGCTGGATCCTCTCTCGCATAAAAACTCTGCACCTATCTATCTGATGATAGAACCATGACCATAAGCCCCTTAAGCAAGATTCTAACATTTATTTGTCCCAAATACACCATCCCCACCTGCAATCAGTTGGATTAATACACAGTAATATTTCACCAACCTGATATTAGCAAGCTGTGAAATATGGCTGCATGAGATGACAGAAGATGGAGAGATAGGGTGAAAGATGGTGAAAGAAATATAGCCTTATCCTTATAAAAAATAGCAAAGTCTACAGAGTTAAAAATGAATAAACTAAAAATAGAATAGCTTCTACAAATACTACAGCAGGATACACCGTTATATGTATAAAATTATTGCTGCTATGGGGTTACATTTTCTCTTTAACAGCCCATTTATACTGGTCCATCAGCAGAAAGGGTTTAGTAATCCCAAAGAGATGATGAGGTGAGATACAATGGGAGTCATTTACCTGACTGTGCAGCACAACCTGCTACACTGGTCTACACTTTGCGCTCAGCCCCGTGCTGCTCCACAGCCTGCAGCAGCAGGATGGTGGGAGGGAGCTGCGTTGCGGATGGAGCTGCTCTCCTCACAACCATCAGCAAAGTTCTCACAGGCCAGGGTGCAAATAAAAACACCATATATTCCATTTGTCAGCTTCAGTCCAGAATATTCCCAGCTCTTAGGCACCAAAAGCACAAATTCTAGCTGAACTGCCTCTTTTCTTCTCTTCCCAAGGGAGACAGTGTTAAAGTCTTCTGGTGGGAACAGCTCAAGTTACTGCTGACTGTCTCTCCTGCCTGGCCGTTTCGCAGTGGCAGGACTGCTGGCAGGAGAAGACCCATGCTGCACTTTCTTCGCCTCCCGCAGTAACACCGAATGCTGCATGCCAGCTTGTTGGCACCATGTCCCATTGACGAGGCTGCAGGTAATAATGCTCTATATATTAGGGTCCTGGAGCATTTAGGCAGGGTTATTATTTCTGAGCTCAGACTATTCCAGGAATGAGATCCCTCTGCTACTTGTCTTGCAGTACCTTCAAACAAGACCTCTGCTCTGCCAGGTGAGAACATGCAGGAAGGGTGAGGAGGGTTCTTGGAGCAGTGCGACTAACAACAAAGCCAAGAATTATTTAAATTGAAATTAAAAATGGTGTTTGTGCATCTCACAGATGTCAAGGCTTGTTCTATTCCACTCAGACGACTTTCTCCAGGTCCTCTCCAGATCATCTTCTCTCAAAGGCCTTCACTGCAGTAAAAGTACATACATACAAGAGATAACACAAAGCCCAAAAGGTTTGCCCTGATCTTTCCAATGTTTTCTGCTGGATTTTCTTGATCCTTACCTTGGCTGTGCCAACCACTTCCCCATCATTGTTTAAGGCAGCTGTTACGTTGCTTGATGTTTTGTTTCTCATTTGCCAACGTCCTTTGTTTCAGTGATTCACTGGGCTACTCGGAGAAATTACATATTCTGTTAATGTTATCTCATGCTGGCAAACTGCCCACTAAGACATGTATATGGAAGAACTGAACACTGAACAGCGAACTAGGAAATACTGTTCCGTAATTCTGGCTGAGATGTTTTTGTTGGACTCAAATTTTCAGAAACATCCCTAAACTGAGGTGCTTGTATTTGCATATACTGTGTTAGATTTTCAGGACTTAATTTCAGAAAGCAGTGAGCCTTGGCAACAGACATGCTCTGAAATTCTCCAAATAACATACTATTTTTTTCTAAGTGTAATATTTCTCTTTATATAGGTTTTATTTAGGTAAACAAGCCTTGCAAATAGGAAGACTCAGGGAAAAAATATCTATCATACCAAATGAGATTTTCAATCTAAATGCCCCTGAAAAATCTAAGCTATTTGCAAAACAATGATCTAATTCACAAAACTTTCATGTTATCAAATTTATAAGACAAAAAAGGTGGTCTTTACTAATCTCCTCTATTTATGATTAAACTATAGTACACTTACAAATACCCTTTCTTAGTTTGATGACGAAGAAATGTCTGGGAGGCTAAGTGGGCTCTCCCAAATGCTAAATATTTGGGGTCTCAGCTGTAGTGGGTGATTGCTCGCAGTGTACCCCAAAATCCAATTCAGATTTCTTAACAATAAAAGCAGGAAAAAAAAAAGAAAAAATAACCTTAGTACATTAGAAAAGATCCAAGATTTAAGAATGCAAATTCTCTGAGGAAAGTAACAGGCAAATATTAAAGATGAAAGTGGCAAATATTTTTACTTTACTATTTATATCAGAGTTAAATTCAAAGACCCAATACCTTTTGTAAAGCCCCTGCCAATGGAAATTTTGCTTGTGTGATTCAACCTGGACAGTTCTAGGATCTAAGTGATTTAAGTGGTAAATTTTGAGCTGAATTAGGAATAACCAAGATCTGAAAACATGCACAGCACATTATAGTTTAAAAAGGTACATCTTGGCTTTAATAAAATAATCTGCCTGCTGGGTGAAGCGAGGTAGTCTCCCATGCTCCAAGGAACCCTGAAGAGCTGCATTTTGATAGCTACATTATCTGTCTTTTGGAAAACCGCTAGGAAATTGTTTCATGTAGAAATGATCTGGATTTACTTTGCTAAATAGTCAGAATCAATTGGATCACAAACATGTTTATCAATTACTGTATAAATGGCAGTCCAAGTTCCCTTCTTGGTTACACGTGTATGAGCTCGCTGAAGTGAACAGAACTGCTCAGATGTAACTAATGGTAGATCGTGGCCTGTTCAGTCCTGAAAACTGTTTCACAATGGTATATGCTATCCCAGAATTTTTGCACTTACACAACAGAAGATGCCTCAGGAGTCTCCTTTAAACAGCTGGGGAGTGTGGACTACTCATAAACACGTAACCCTGCTATTTCCAAGGATCTCTGGTTCCTGCGTTCTCTTTTCCAGCTGCTTTCAGAACCAAAGTAGATGCTGTCTGCTCCCTTTTACCATCTCATTTCCCGTTTCTCACTCCCACTCCCAGCTGGAATGGGCTCTCAGTGTACCACGCACTTTTGGACGTTGCAAAGAATGCATATATAACATGCAAGGATGGGCGAGACTTTCAAATTGCTGTTCTCTTTAGATGTTAGTGGAGCCTCTACATCTTAATTAACCTTGCATTCCTGTGCTCCTTATATACTAGATTCTTGTGTGCACCGTTCCTATTCATAAACACATGAATGTCTGGAGAAAGCCTGGTCTAACATTTCTTCAAATGCTTTTTGAGATGGTGGAGTATCATAAATGTATGAAGAAATGCAGCCAAGTGAAAACCAAGAAGCCATTAAGTTCGGTGAACTCTCCCAGGTGGTGACACATACATATTTAAGAGTGAGAGAAAACTCTATGTGTATTTGATACTGCATTTTGAAATCAGGTTTTCTCTTTGTATCTGGCTCCTGGTACTAGACTTGGATCAGTCATAGTGAAAGGATCGTTCATGCTTTGTCTCTTGTTCAAACACTCCTTCAGTATAAATTCTGTAAACACAATTTTGATTGGGTACAACACCCCCACTGCTCCACAAACCAAACTGAGACAAGGCCACTTACATGCAAGTTTCATCTTATAGAACCAAGGCATTAAGGAATGCAGACTTAGCGAGGTAAAAACATCTAGTGAGATATTGTCACATGCCTTATACTCACACATAACAGTATGGACTTGAAAAGCCAAGTCTACTGAAAGGTCAGTTTTCAGGATTTCCTGATTATTCGTGGATCCTGCATAGATTTTGTCCAGAATCCAATTTAATTAAAAAAATTCTGAGAAAAACTGTTTGAGGATTGCCTGGTTAACTTCCCAGACTAACGTAGAGAACTAATGAAGAAGTAAACATTTCAAAACACGTCTATTACATATTTTTTTAAAAAGTGTGAGAGAAGAATCAGCCTTAGGTAGCTTTCAGTCTGGTCCAATAGCTTCTGTATTTTGTCCAGAAATGGTAATTTAATAGGATTGTTTAAGAACAATCCCAGTCCTTCCTTAGAAAAAAAAATGAATGTTAATATTTTGTTTAGTTCCTTCTCCTTTTTTTTTTTTTGTTTTGTTTACTATGATTACTGTCTCCCAAGATATGTACAGTTTTTGGAATGAAGAAGGTTGGCTGAAAGACAGAAATATTTTTCATGCTATTTTTATTCTACCATCTCTAGGACAGAAAGCTTGGAACAGAGTCCTAAAGTTTCCCTGAGAACACAAATGCCAGTGTCCAGAAGTTACAGACTTGCAGAACATCTTAAAGCAACTTCAGTCTTTCCAAAAACTGCTTTTTACCTCCTTTCTCTCCTTCTCTCGCCCCACTTACTCCCCAGAAACACAAATACACACAGAATAGACAGGTGAAATGTTTGTGAAAACTGCAGTTTCCACAATCAAAAGTACAACACTTACTATGGCTTTTATCAAAGATTTCAATTCCCTCATCTTAAGGAAAATGACCCTTTTATTTTGTTGTGGACATAGAATTATGGCCCAAGGAAAATTGGAAGCATTTCTGTTGAGGGAAATCAATTTTCTCACTGCCATATATGATCAACATGTCACAGCCATCACCTAGATAATAATAGTAAAGTACAAGTAAAATGGTTGGTAATACTGGCTCCAGGAAAAAAAAAAGGAGCAAGATAACACCTTTTTTCCCCAAAAAATGTTTGCAATAAAAGAAGAAGAAAGAATGCAAAGATTTCTGCGGTGATGAGAGCCTTTGGGAGTGGAGTGGTTGGTTACTTTGTGTGTCTGCACCAGCAAGCATTGATAAAACTGACGAGAAATTTGGTCTTCCTGGAAAACGGGCAGTGCTCGCGTGTCGCTGCCCGCGGCCTTTCAGTCAGCGTGTTAATGGGTGGCTAATAGTGAGGAGATGCGACCAGCCTGAGATTACCCAGGAGTATGTTTAGGTAGAGGCAACACTGAGAGCACAGATGCATCCTCTTAATTTGGATACTACAAACAAAGGAAACATCAAATCTGACCTTGCTGGGGGAATGTTAATGGCTTTGGCTCATCCTCCTCACGCCACTTAGCATCTTTCGTGCCCCACCTCGGGAAGCTTCCCGGCAGAAGTGTGCATTAGCAGAACTCTACGGTTACAAAACCCTGGCCCAGGCAAGGAGAAAACATTACAAGTGATTAAATGGTCTTTTGATGTTCAGTTCAACAGACATAGTACGTCACCACAATTAAGCAAATCTCCAGTGATGCCATAGCTGCATATACGATGTAAATCAGAACTCTTTTAAACAAAAGGAAATCATTTAGCTTTTCAAGTTAAAATATAAATAGCACCAAATAAAAATCAAGCAACTACAGCTGAGAAGCCTAAGGACTTCAGCACTGAAAATGAGAAAAGATATCAATTCTAATTTTAATTCATTAAGGAAATGTAAAGGGGAAAGAATCCCTCGAGCCTTAGTAGTAACAGATAATAAATGACAGTAACTAATTTCTTGGGAATAAAACTATGATCTTGTCCAGCTTGTCTGCCTTTGTAGTACTTTGATTCATATAGATATTTGAACAGGGGAGATGGTATCTTTTCATATTATACTGCATAAATACAAGTAGATTTCTGAAAAAAACTAAGAAATTAGTGTAGTAAGGTTAATCCTATGTCAGAGAGGGAGCAAAGAAGAAAATTAGGTTTTCTGAACTTCAGGCTTCTCACCTTCACATGGTTTTTGTTAATGCTCTTGGACTTTTCTATCATTCCTGATCACTAAATCCTGAAAGATTACTCTTATTAACTAGTTGCCATAGCATTTAAAGCTGGAAATAACTTTTTAATGTATATCTAGTAGGTTGCACACTCTTACTACTCAGAATCCAATAAAACATAGCCATGGAATCATATTATAGAACAGGTTAGACTCCTTGAAGTAAAATGTGATCAAACTGGCATAAAATTTTCAAGGCCAAATTTTTAGAGTCTGTTTAGCACTGTTTGGTGGTCGTATATGGATGAACGATTAGGAGACAGGGATTTCCTTGGTTGTGCTTGACCCATACCCTCAGATTACCCCTTCCAAATATGCCCCAAACGGCATGGTTATATAAGGCGATACGAAACATTTTTTTTTTTTAAAAAAAGATAGTACTAAGTTGTGGTCACTAAAAACTACAGCCTTTCTGAAAATGTCTGTGTTTCTATTAATTTCTTTAGGAGAAGTCTCAATTTCTTCTGCAAATGGAGTACTACCTTCCAAAAAGAAACAGTAGTCTGTAGGCCTCTGGGCCATTAGTATAACCCTAAGTACTACTTCACCACACAGGCCTCCTTTTATATGCTTTATAACAATAATAATTAAAAAACCACTTTCAATAGAATGGAAACTCCCTGAGGTGACAGGTGTTTTGTGTCTTTGTGCTTCTGCAATACAAGAGCATACTGACAGTTCCTTCATAATCTGAAGTGCAATTACCATAAATATAATCCAAACAGACATGGTGATTCTTGGCAAATAAATTATAAATTCTATGTCACATTATTAAATAAAATAACCTTTTCCTAAGAGTAAAGTTTCTGCATCAGCATGTTTTTTGGGACCAGAGCCCTGGAATTATTGCATTTATATATACTGTAGTAAATCATATGATGTATACTTTTGCCAGATCTAAATGTAAGAACTTTTCTTTTAATATTAATAGTTTATAGAAGTATAGGAGCTGAAATTGACCACCACTTACAGACTCTCTTACTCTAACGCTTCCTTGAAAAATAGGACAGAAGCTCATCAGGACTTTACATTTTTTCTTCTTGAAAGTATAGCTTGTGCAACAATGGTTGAGTGTATTCCTGGTCATATAATTATGGAAATCTACTAATGATGCCTACAAAAGGATTGAGTAAAATGCTTCCTTGATAAGTTAAACCATTTTCACACAGCAGGATAATAACAACAGGATAATTAGCATTTACTAACTTTTTTTTTCCTTGCTATTTTAATCTGAGGACTCTGAGCAAGAAGTCAGTACGTTGCTGCTGCAGATGCCAGAAGACAGCCAGTGTTAACAAATTCAGCAACAGAGCTGTCACCTCCTTCTTGCTGCACTAGGTTTCCACTAACATAAGAAGTAAAGTAGACAAACACTGTGAAAACTAATTATTCTCTTGTTTAAGCTGAAGAATGATGATTTCTTTTAAACAAATCTCAAAACCAGCCTCCTCTCTGCATCTAAAACAAGCCTGTGCCCCATGTACTGAGCACTCCAGAGCGACAAAGCTCCATTCACAAACACTCAACGCAAGTGAAACTCATGCTTTGACTGCCAGATTCCCATGAGAACTCCTGTGAGAGGCAGCGAAAGGACCTGATTTGTGTTCTTGTTAATGAAAAAAAACAAGGAAAATACTTTCTAATTAGGTTCTCATTTAGCAAAAACATTTAACTTAAACACTGTAATGGTAACAATCATTATTAATGTACATAAAGCAAAGTGTAAGTTTACATTCTTTGCAGGACTTATTGTGAATTTCATGGAAGTCCAGTTTGATGAGTTTGAGGATGAGCCTCAGTTTGACCAAGTATTTAAGAATAAAACTAATATGGTTACTAACACACTTAAAATTAAGCCTCTGCTTTATTGGATCCACAGCTCAGCAGAAAGAATTTGAGGACAGATATTTATATAAGAATATCTATATACAAAATTGCTAAAAAGCAAACGAAACTCAAACTGCAGGCAATTTTATTTGTCAAAACAAGTTGCTGTGTAATAATTGATGGAGGTTAAACATCAAATTTTCCAACCCATCTGATCATTCTAAGAATATAAAATGCCATGACATGCTTCAAATTTAAATACAGCCCGGAAGTTTGCTTCTAAGGAGTAATAAGTGTAACTGAGATGTACTAAGAATATAGTGAAGACCTTTCAAATCCTTTTTTAGCCTTTAATCCATCATTTAGCACTTCATTCCTTTAAAAGAAAGCTGCAGAGTTATATCCTCTCAGAAACACAACCTTGAAATAAAGTGTTTTCAGACATGCATAGAAAGCATTAGCTGCTTTCAGTGCCAAATGACACCTGTGTACCCATATGTCCTGATCCCTGAAGCCATACTTCAGAGCACAGAGTTACTCATTCAAAAACACTTCATCTGATTTATATCAAAGTACCTGCTCCTGGCTACACAGACTAAGTAAATGTCCAGCTCAGACAGCAAACACTGTTGTCTTGAAATCTTTCATTCTAGTGTATTATCATGCATTTATCATCATGGTGTTTCATACCCACATAGCCATAAATATTTGGTTTTGGTTAAGCAGACCTGAGTGTCATGCAAAGCTGACCTGCAAGTGAGTAAGAGAAAAATCTTATCTATGGCCTTGGAGAAAAGGAGATAAAAATGAAGGGAAAGTTTGAGTAGTGCGAGCAAAACTTTTTTTAAAGTTATATTAAGTAAATGTCCTGTAGTCAGTTATTAACTTCACATGGTTAATGTGGCTGTTTGGTCTAGAAAGGTTATCTGCTGTAACATTTCTTAACATTTTCATAATGTTATCAAGAATTAAAAAGGCAACATTTATCAAACATTCCCAGTGTCTGTGAGTCAGAACAAAGAGCAACCACAGAACTGTGATAACATCCAACTTGTCAGTTAGAAACAAGTCCAAATATATTAGAGATATTTGCTTTTGGATGATGCATTCTTTGTCATGTAAAATTGTAACTGTTCAAAGTACATGTTACTGATTAAGTAAAGTCAGAAAATCTTACTTCCTTCTAATAATTCCTAAAGCCTCATGCAAAAGATGGAGAAGGATAATCAACAGGATGATCCCGATAAAAGAGGGCCTTAAAATGAAGAGAAATCAAAGGGCCAAATCCGCCAAATCCTCCAAATCCTTCTGCGATTAGTCCTTAATCAGCAGTGAGATTGCTCGTGTGAAATAGATTTATAGGATCAGATCTTAAGTCTCTCAACTGCATTTTTTCCTAAGAAAAGAAGTGGATTAGAAAATCCAGACCTAATGTCTCATTGTGTCTGGCAGTGCAGAGAAGCAACGGTAGTAGCATCTAAAAGACTCATACCATTTCAGTAGGTTTTAATTTGACCAGCTAGCACTAATCCTCACTGCAGTGAGTGGAAAATTTTTGGTTATAGTAGTTTTATGCTAGATCCCTGGCACACCTAGCAAGTGAATCCATACAAGTGACTATGCTAAAGGCAGCCAAGAGGCTAAGATTCCCAAACCTTTTTTTTTACACTAACAGTAAAACATCTGATTCCAAAGCTTATTATCGTTCCAAAATAGTTTAAAAAGGAACTTCTCTTGCTCAAAATGTGGTAGCAATCAATTCCACCTCCCATTCCCCTCTCCTCTTCCTTTCCATTCCCTTCCCTTCTCTTTTTTAAAGTATTACTATATAAGTTGAAAAAGATTTCTAACATTTCCAGCAATAAGGTATCATCAGGGCAGGGCAAAACCTTTCCTCAGCAAGGCTATTATTACTGCCAGGGATTGAGAAATGGCCTAGGGCTAAGGCACACTGTTCTGATTTACATTTGAAAAATTATTCTTACGCAGAAACTATTCCAAGAAACTGCTCAGGATACGTTGTCAGCTTCCTAACCTGGCAAGTTAGGAGAAGGCCTGGAAAACACGGATCTAAATGGCCTAGCAGACTACGGCAAAGATTGGTCTTGGTTCGCTCCAAATGTTCCCTCCCATAAACAGACGCATCCAGGATCTGGCACTTCTGTTTTAACAGCTCTCACCCAGACCTGTTTCTGGTCAATATTAAATAGCTGTGGCAAGAGTAAATAGGTGAACAGAATTGCTCCTTATGCTCTCTAATGAATTAAAAAGCATCAAATCAATACTTTGTTTCAGTGGGACTCTGCATCTTCCAATCCACTCAATATTTCCTAAAATTATCAGTTCACTGATTAGTCAGAGATTATTTAAATCACATGTTAGCTACGGGTTTGCTGTCGGTGCGTCCGCCGTTGTGCCCAGTACGACCGCCAACGGAAAGGGGGCTGTAAGGACGAGAGGTGCCTGCTCGCCGTCCTCGCCGCAGCTCCGGTGCCCCGTGCCGGGCCGTGGGCAGGCGCCTCCGAGAGGCCAGCCCTGCTTCCGCCCATGGGACGGGAGGCACGGCCAAGGGCTGCAGCGCAAGGGCGCTCTCTGCACCTCTCCTGCGGCACTCCCCGGGACTCGCAGACACCCCACTCCTCAGGGAGGAAGGAAATGTACTTCTGTTTTAGATTTTTCTGTTTCCCAGACCAGCTGATATTTTAATGCAAAACAGACCAAAATGGCAGGCGGCCACTGTCTCCATTCAGCTTTGGAGAGCGAGTTCCTTTGTTCTCTGATGACCTGACTCCTCTGTAGAATATAACCAGTTTTACACATCTGTACGCATAACAGATCCTGATACTGAAAATATTTCCTATTTTTTACATAATTATTGGTACTGAAGTTCCCCTTAGAGAGCAGAATTACTAAGGCTAGGCCAGGATGACTAACCAATATGAGGCCACACTCTGATCCTAGAGATAACCGGTAAGTACAAGACAGTCTTCTGAGTTCAGTGGCATTGGTCAAGATTTACTCCAGTGCAACAAAGATCAGAATCAGACTTTATTCAGGTACATTGTTCTCTCAGGTGTATTTCCAGATTAAACCGGCAAAATTACATCCTTCTTTTCCCCCTCAGGTCAACCCATGTGTCAGAGGCTCCCAAGCTCTGCTGGTTCAGAGTTGAACGAGTGCTGTAGGGAAATAAGTTGCAACCATCTCCCTCATCCGTAAAGGTCCACATTCTTTGTTTTTAATGTGTAAATCACAGAAATGGACTAACCTTTCATTCGCTCAGACTTCCTCTTCTTCATTTGAAGGGCCAGAGATGCTTCCAGAGTGCAGTGGGCTGCCTGCCTTCACCTGCAAAGCAGTTCATGAAACAGTCACACACACTTATTACTTCTCAAGCTACCGGAGTAAAAACACTGTCGGCATTCGCAGGAAGAAAGTAATCCTTCAACTGCAGCATTTCTAAGCCAGCAGGGATACCTTAGTGATCTGAAAGTAAGGATCAAATTAAGCCTTAGCATAAGAGAAAGCAACTCTGTAGACTTCAGTGGCACTTGCTCGCTTACACCAGGGCGAAGCTGGCCTGCAGACTCCATGGAGACACAGGTTCAAGTCCTGGCAGCCAGGGTGTATTAGGGGTGGTTTGGCAACTCAGTAGTACCTGAGGTTTCTTAGGATTTAGGACGGACTACTATGAGTAAACGTGGAATCCTTATTTTCCTAAGAGATACAGCATACCCAGAAGTAAAAAGGGGTTGTTGGCTTGGAAATGTCTTTGCAACTATTTGGCATTAAAAAAAAAAAAAAAAAAAAAAAAAAAACGCCCCTTCCTTTTCAAAACTTTTTATTTCTCTTGTGTATTTTCTTCAGTTATTGTTTGAAGACATCATTGATTTTCAGACATCCTCAACAAGATATTTAACCAAAATATGTTTGGTCCGTTCTTTTCTTTAACTAAGATGTTGTTTCATCTAATTAAAAAAAAGTGAAATACAAAGAGGAATGTGTAGTTTGCCTAAGATCTAAACAGTAGCAGCAGCAAGATGCTTCTGCTGCCTTTCACCTGAATCTGTTAGTAATGTACTGATAATAATACTGTTTTTTCCTGTTCTATTTTTATGCTTCAAAATCATTTGCTCAAGTGGCTGACAAGTTCCCATCAGAACAGAAAATGCTGCCAGGTACATTTCAATTGGCCATCCCACACACAGTATAAAGAATATCTTTCTTAAAATAAATTAAATAAATGCATGTGAATTTTCCCCACATTCCTGCCTGTTTATCCATTCTTATTTCCATTGTTTTAAAAGAAGTCCTCCTCTTAGGCCACAGGGGAACATTTAATACTGCATTTTCTTTTTCCCATTCCACTTTGACTATATATATTCACGATTTCACCAAGGCTAAGTAATCAATACTTTCATTTAAAAAAAATAACAGTAAATACATTTTATTATTAACAATGTAAATGCCACTTGCAAATCTGATGAATCTCACTTGTACAAGGAGAGTGGGTAGGGAAATCAACATCGGCTTCTATTCTCTCCTGTTCAGGCTCTGAGGGGAAAAGGCTGTGGGTTAGCAGAGTGCGAAGACAATGTTCCAATATTAGAAATCTCCCAACCAGAAAGTTGTATTTTGAACTTGTGCTTCCCAGACCTCTGCAATAGCAATGTCCCTAAGTGCTGTTAGGTGGCAATTACACCTTAAGCAAAAAGATATTGCAGATCATTGATTCCTGCAAATCTCCTCTCCTGTGAAGCAGCAGCACTTGCTTATGAATGAAGACACACACACTTTCACCTTGAAATCACATGAACCTATTTTCTCTATTTAGTCCTGGAAGCATATGATTTAGATGTTCCAAATTGGATATATCTCCTGTTAAGAAAAGAAGTCTTATCCTCAGGGCCTCACTTTAAGCAGGTAAGGTAATTGTGTGAGTAGCCTCAGTGATAACACTGGGCCTAAAGTGGGAGTAAGAATTAAGAGTATCAAGTTTGCAGATTACAGTTCATGCTTGTCCTGGGCCTGAACACTCACAGGTCCACTTGCGTGAGTAAGATTTATTTGAGTCATGCCACTGCTTCCCACGTGAGTATTTTTGTGAGTGAGGACTCCCGGGAGGAAGGCTTGCAGAACTGTGCTATTTGAAATTACACAGGTTATTGGTGGAAAAAAAAAAATAGTAGAATTAAGCTCTTCTTTGATTTTACGGAACATTGACTTCTGCAAACGCGACCTTAAATTCAAATTGATTTGATCTTAAATGCAGGAGATTTCATCTACCTTCCAGGCAAATATGCTTCATATGTTAAATACCAGTAAATATAGTTAAGTTCTTCACTGTCTATGAACAGAATACAGAACAGCTTTTCTGCGAAGACCAGATTCTCCCTCAGCAGCAGAGGATTTAAAAGGTCAGAACTAGTAACGATCAGCCGAAAATAAGAGCTTGCCTGAAAGCTGTTAGAGGTTTTGCATTTCCAGTAGGTCCTAAAGCCCACTGTTTGACAGTTATTACAGAAAAATCTAGGTGAAACAGTGTTATTTTCTACTGGTGATGCTTCTTCCCTTCTTTACCTTGTGACAGTGAACAATGAACAATAAATGTGGCACGTTATTTCTATGAAATATAAACAAATCTCAAATAATTCCTCGCAGTTATCCTTGGAAAACTGTCCCAGGTTCAGGGTTTAAATTGACCATGAGGGGCTAGAAAACAACGATTTCTTTGGATCAGTTATTTCAGAATTGCTCATGCCAAGGTTTTGTATTTTTCTCTTAAGTGTTTTGTACTGCCCACCACTTGAGGAAGATTTCTTCAACAATTTTAGCTATGCATTTGATGTTGTTCTGGGAAGCCTCCGTTTTTGGTTCTTAGCTCATATATTCTGTGGAGAAGAGCAACACAATTCCCTCTCCCAAAGATAGGTTATCCCTGAGTGCCAAAAGCTAGCAAAGGAGAAAAAAAAAATAAAAACAACAGCAAAGCATTCACAGCAGAAGGCTTGATGGCAGCTTTAGGGGACTAAACCTGATGTTTACTTTATTTTCTTTTTAATGGGATGTTAGCTGAGGAAAACAAACAACTCTTCCTGCATCCAGAAGCATAAACATTTATTGGTCTAGATAAACTCAGAGAAGAAATATTGTTCAGGACGTGCTATAAGTCATCACCATGCCTCTTCAGGTAAACCACCAAAGTATTTCTGTTGTACACTTTTCATTGGCCATGGTCATGAGAACAGTGTAGATTTTAATTCTGAATATATCATCTTAATCTTACCCTGGAATAGCATTTTAGGTAAAAGTATTTCTGATTCAGCAAACAGGAAAAGCAGTTCCACTGGGAGTGATACCTAAACACTTTCAGGAGAAAGTACTTCAGCTACAGCCACATGCACACATTTGAAACAGTGATTCCACTCTCCATCAGCTAGCAGAGGCTGAGCGACGTTTGAAGAATCAAGGATTGCCATGCCCTAACTCTGATAAGTATAAACTGGGAATCCCCACTGACTCTGTGCTGCTTAAATAGTCCTTCTTCCTAGGCTAAAGGAGCGTGCTCCTCTTCTCAACCCACATTAAGAGAAAAGCCTTATTTTTTTCACATTTTGACTGGCATTGGATTAAGAACTAACACACACAGCAGTAAGTTTCCCACTATTTAGGATACGGACATTAGCACAAACACATGAGCTTGTTTTCAAAGTGTCTGGGAAAGGAAAACACATTGGTACTCCTTAGCTATGTTTCAGAATTTTGTCAACATAAAGTGCAAAATCCATCTCCCCCTTACTCACACTGAAGTTGGCTGGTAACCCTACCACTGAGCTGACATTCACTGTCCTTTTAATGAATCAGGTCTCTATGCCTTTCTAGAAGGGTTTTCAGCAATGTGCTCTGGGTATGCAGTAGAGAGTAGTCTTACAGATCTGTATTTCCTTTACATGTTTCACATTGCTCTAAGCCACAAGACTTTCTTAGCAATGAATTCTTTTGAAAGCAAGCCTCCTGATTGCCTTGCACGTTCCACATCAGATTCTCAACTCTCACACCACATTTCATTACAACTGCATCTGAATAGCTGTGTAACCCAGAGGGAGACCAGAATGGCCAATAGTCTATCTTATTTCTCAGCACAAACATCCTTCTTGCGAGCTTCAGTGCAACTCAGTTGAAATCCCCAGGGAGAAAACTTGTTGGCACAAGTCCTTTTCAGGCCTTCCAGGATCTACTTACCTGGCTGGACAACAACTAAAATAGTTTGAGCATCTCCACTTCTGTGGTGACAATGACACCACCCTTGATGGCAACCCAAGGGTATTACTAGAATGTCCCTAGTGGAGTTTTGATGGTAGCCTAAAGTCAAGATGATGCCTCAGATGAGACAATACAGATGTCAGGTGCCAGGTCCTGGAGGTGCTCTGGCATACAGGAAACTCCTAGAGCCCTATCAGATACAGTGAGGGCACAGCCAGCAGTTGCTGGTAAAACTGAAAAAAAGCTGAGCAACTCTTATTCCACTGTTTTACAGGATGTGAGAAAACCGAGGCTGCCATTTTATCTACAGCATAAACTGACTCTGAGCCAACTATCAATGGCACCAGTTGTACTTTTGACAAATCTGTTGCTACTACTGTAAAATACTTCCATCCCAGGTTCCTTTCAGGCATAATCATTCATACACATTTATTAATGACAATTTAATTGTACATCCTTATCATCATAACATACTGAAATATTTGTATATAATAATATGTGCTAAAGAACACATTGGATTTCAGTTTGCCATTAATTTTAGTTTGCTATTTATATACAGCATATGGATTTAAACTTTTCCCTTGACACAGGCATTGTTGAAACAACTGCTTGATCTATTAAATTTTTTGAGTAGCTCTTTAAATTATAAATAGTGCCCAGTTATTTATTTCAAGAGCTTTCAGTACTTCAAATGTGGTTTAATTGTATTTGAAAACTGCCAAATATCAATGGAGATCAATCCTGTCCCATTGATCTGTTTATACAGTTAAACATGTAGAATATCAGATTCAGGCTCTAACATATTTAAATACTCCTCTATTGATCAGTTGGTGCCATGATCCAGCACAGATGATGGCAGAGATGATTACAGGAAACTGCTCTGGTTTGTTCAACTGATACCTCTGTCTTTCAAAAAGGCCTCATGGAAAAACTGATCCATAGCTCAAAACTAGATGAGTCGGACTGGCATACTAGTTTGCTATACAAAAATGTCATTAAATCTGTGGAACGTTTTTAGGATGTGATGTGGGAAGCAACAAGAACACTTAGAAGTGTGGGAGAGTAAGTTAAAATCAGGCGCCTTATTGCCTGGAAGTGTCATAGGTAAGTTAGGGAGGTCAGACAATCGTTCTTTCACAAGAAGCAGCCAACTAAAGACTGTCCATGGCTGTTTTTTCCAGCAAATGTTCGGGGTAAAAGCTATGACTCTGAACTGTCTTCTACAGGAGATCATGAAACTATTCTAATAAAAATGCAGAAATGCCAGATTTTACAATGATGTCACTTCAGTGTTTTGGACTGCTGTGTGATCCTGGTTGTGGAGCTCTACATGAAAGAATGCTAAAAGTACATTTTGCTCAAACCCCAGAGGTCCATGAACATATTCTCTAGCACTGAACAGATGCCTCTTTTGTTTGCTAGTTATCTTAAATATCCATGAAAGAGCTAACCAAGGAACATCAGCCTCTTCTATTTATAGCTCAAGATGAATTGGACAGAGAGAAAGCATGTGAGTTCTGTTGCTTCCAGATACAGGATCAGGCCTGGATACTGCAGAAGAATCCCTCTCCTGCCAATGATCAGATTTCAAGAGAGTAGCTCTGTTGTCTCTGCTCTGCTAGAGGCAAGCACAGGGGAAAGGACTTGCTCATTTCCCAGAGGCATCCAGGGCAAAGTGAACGCAGTAAGTGGCAGAAGAGAATGAAGGTTGAGGTCTTGGGAAAAGAGGAGGAGTAGGATGGAAGAAAAGCACTGAACTGCTCTTGAGGTTTTGAGTGAGACTTTCTGTGTAAGGAGATAAGGAAAATTCATGCATAGCTCCAGCAAGGGGATGGTGCTGCATGGGATGAGAGGAGGCAGAGAGGAGAGGTGCATGGTACCACCAGAAGCATGGTCTTTCCCATCCTGAACAACGGGCCTCAGAACAGGGCGTTGTTGTGCATGAATAAACATAGCTTCATGCATCTCACTCCTATTTTCTGAGAGCTGAGTGCCTTATTCCTTGGGCTTCTTTGGGAATCTCAGCCAAATACCACGGTGTAATACCAAATCCCAGGTGTAATACCATGGTGAAAGCAAAGAACCAACACACATAAATTGCTCTGTGGTGTTTCAAGTGAGTGAAAGCTTGGAATGCAGCTACCCATCATTATTATTATTGTGCTCTGCCTGCTAGTGAAGGTAAGTTAAAAATTGTCCTTGTCAAGTTTTCTTCAAAATTGCTTCAGATCTTAAGTAAACAGCCTTCTCTGGGAGCAGGTGCATGTGGTAGTATCATTATGTTATCAAATGCATACATTTTTCTGAACAGCACACATGATGGTTTTTGAATAAAGTCTGAATATTTCTACATGTTTCTTAATATGCTTAAATAAATCTGTGTCTTAAGATATCTACTACTGTATCAAGAGATCCTTCTTAAATTATTTCTTAAACCAGTTCATATCATACTAGATTAAAAGAAAAAGACCTTTTCAATATTAGTGATAGTTAATATAACTATTTTTACTTACAGTAAACTTTGAGGAAAAAAGTGCATCTGCTTTAGACTCAGGACTCACTATATAGCTGATGACTTTGTCTTCCATAGAATCCGAAGATTTCAGCACCTCCCTTGGAGTACTGTGAATCAAATCATAGCATTCATACTGTGATAATGTAAAGTAGCACGAAATCAAAGGGAAAAAAAAGGAATATATTTCTACCTACTGTATCAAAGCCAGCAGCTGAAGGACAGAGTTACTAGCTTTTAGTAAATAATGGAGGCTGGAAGATGATTTCTTCAGACAAACGAACTGTTTGAATATATTCAGCTTATACTCTTCAGCAATTGCAGAAACAAATAATGTCTATGGTGATGAATTATTTTTCTTCTAAAAGTATACATTCTTAGCAAATGAATTTTGACAGAGAGATAAAAACAGTATTTTTCACAGTAAAAAGTGTGAAATAAGGAAAAGTAAGATTGTGCCAAGTATGGGAGACTTCCTTCTTAATTTCTGTTGAAAGCGGAAGTCAAGCATTCAAAGCACTACTCTTTTCTACTAACAGTAACTTGAACTAGAACTTATCAATATTTCTAAATTACTAGGAAGAATCTAGCTAGTCATTAGTTTCCTTATATCTTCTGGTAACCTTGTAAATATTGCTGAAAGTTAATATAAATCCTGTAAAGATCACAAAACATCCCATCACTACTGGAACTTTGTGGGAAACACTAACTTAATAACCAACCAACAGCTTGCAATACAAAGTTTGTTGAAGGTATCTTGATATCTGAATGTGACTGACAGCATGATGAATGATGATTACCGGTTTAGCGTTGAACTAGCATTCTTCTCCCAAGCAAGTCAAACAGCCCTTGGAGTGGCTGCTACGGAATTCGCTTCTTGTTCATGCAACTCAGATAACAAAATCCATATGTCAAACCTTTAAAACTCTGAATCTAACCCCAGGAGTGAGCAACTCTTCTCAGCTTTGTCCTTTAGGAGATTACAAGAATCTCTCTGGAGCTCTCACATCCTTGCTGTGACTGTCTGAAGCCTCAACAGCTCCTGGTGCTCATGACAGCAGAGACTTTGGCCTCCGTAAGCTGAAACAGCAAAGACCAGCACAGGCCCAGAGGACAGCACGCTATGCAGTCCTGTCTGCCAGGTCTACTGCAAAATATTCTCTCCAGGATTGTATAAGGAACATTTTATTATGTGTACTTTGAAGAATCTTTGCAGAGTGCTTCAAAGGAGGTGGAGATAGTAGCAAATGTTGCCTTTCTATGTGTGAATTCGAAAGCCTCTATTAAACTTCACCATCTATCTATATTCAAAGGCTTAACAGCTGCAAGAGCCCTCCTCTCTTTTCACAAACAATACCCTCCCCAGCATTCATTCACAAATGCAAACCAGTCTCACATACAAAGTGGGAAAAGTAAGGATGGAAGAGAGAGAAGGGGGTAAAATATGCAGGAAGCTCTTCTATCCCCATATGGCCTGGAATTTACTCAGGGTATTATACATGTGATTAGCAACTGTCTGTCAACTAAGGGAAAAAAACTTAGAAAATGTAAAGAGAATATGGCTTTCACTGAAGTTGTGATGGTCAGATGACAATTACATACAAAAAGCAGAATTACTAATTTCTGCCTCAAAGATGATGTTTCTGCAGGTACGGAAGGTTCCTATTTTTTTGTTGCCATGTTTGCGAACACCTGCCTAGTAAGCAGTTAACACTTCAAATGTCGAGCTAAATCTATCAAACGTATTATTCTAATCTGATTGTCCGGACCAAAATTAGACACATTTATCTTCAAGATATCTCTAAGAGTGTTGAACATATGTGTACACCAAAGTATACAAAAATCTGATGAGGCAATATTACTGATTATGAATGGACGTGGGCCAACACACACAAAGATTAGCAGGCAATATATATGTGCAGTGGGAAAAATTAAGAGTTGCCATCTCCATTCTTTCTGCAATCCTATAGTTGGCATTTTATGATGCAGCTGTGCAACCTTCACATTCACTTTTAATATAGGACTAAATACAGAAAATATATATATATATATATATCAACTGGTATACACAAACACACACGCACACACGTATATATATATATACACATACACAGGACTTGACATAAGATCTTCTGAAATCATTTATAGGCTTCTGATTCATTTCAATGGGCTCACAGTAAACATGTTTTCAACAGAAATTATAAAACTAAATTTTAATGCATTTTTAAAACCTATTAAATGTCTTAATTTAGCATCTTTGCTAACAGCAGACATTTTACATCCTAATATGTATATGTCAGATACCGAATATTCATCATAAGCATTCATCTTTCTCTCTCTCTCTCTGGTGGTAGAACTTCTGGGATTTGTGTGCAAGATAAACTCCAGAAGCGTATCATACTACAGTCTCTTAAGCTGCCACTCAGAATACCCCATGGTGGATACATGATGTTTCTTTAGGCTTCACTCTATAGCTCATCTCTATTTTAAAAGCACCATGAAGCTTCTTGAGAGATGAAAAATTACGTTCAAGCACTTTATATATTTTTTCCCTTACTTTTACAGGAATGAGCGGTTAATAGCATCTAACTCTGATATCCTATTTATCTGAATACTTACATAGCTCTCACCATTACAGCATCCAAATGATTCACAAACCTTAATGAATATATACTCACAGAACTCCTATGAGGCAGGAAAATGTTGTTATTCCCCAACTAAAGGGGGAAACTGAGCCATAAAGAGGATCACGTGGCTTGCCTAAAAGCAGATAGTTCGTACTTGAATCAAACTCAAGTCTCCAGAATTCCAGTTCAGAGTAACAACATGTCTTTATAAACTGTTTCTAGGCTCTGGTTACATTTAAAGTAACTTGCTACAGAATACTAAATTCGCTTCACTTTTATTCCTTTTATTTCTATATAGCTGCTAAGTAAAAGCTGTAACTAAACATGCTTTTCTCATTTGTTATTCACAGAACAACCTCAAGAATAAAAATTACCTGTATCAAGTTAAGCAGTGTGTCCTATGAAATCAAATATTTATGTCTACCTTTTATGCACAGAATGAAAACTTCTTGCACCAATTGTTTCATCTATGTTTGTTCTGTTAAAGAAGTATAACAGCTGTGTTTAGAAAGCTCAGTAATTTCTTGTGAAACAACATTCTTGATTCCTCCATTCCTTGTTTGTAGTAACGGATGAACAGAGACCACCACATTCTCAACTCTAAAAGGGTTCTACTTAGCTGCCTGGGTCTCACCTTTTACCCTGTGTCCTTCATGTCTTTAGCGCTGTTGTTGTTGTTCTTTCACTATTTTTAAAAGCCTATAAGGATCAGGCTGAGGGTCAGCTGTAGAATAATCAAAAACACTCCTACTGTTACAAATATGTGAAAAGCGCTCAATTTAAACGCTTGCACAGACCTATCCTATTCATCAATGATTATTTTTATACATTGATCTAGTGACAACAAGGGCCACTGAGAGCCCCTGCCATGCCAGCCACAGTATTAAACTTCAGTATGCTCCATCCTCATGTCACTGTGTTTACTGTCTTGGCCAACACAATCTCACAAAAAATGAAAATCTATGCAACCTATTTTTCCCTCCCTTCTGTAGCCCAGTGGTTACAATATTCCCCCAGGCATAAAAGAAAACAAACCTGCCAATGCTGACATGCTGCCAAAGAGCAGCAAAGACCATAGATGAGATGAAATAAGTAATAACTCTGCAGAGTGAACTAGTATGGGACCCTGATTTTTTTTAATTTGACACGTTACAGACATAAACTGAGATGGAGGGATCTAATCTGTACCATCAGCAAGAGCAATGGAGCAAGTCCAAAATTCACCTGGGTTCAGGTCTCCTCCCTGAGTTTTCTCCCATCCTTTTATGAAATGAAAATGTTTTAAGAAATTCTAGCAGTAATAGGTATTATCAGCTCCACAATCTGATTAATACATGTAGAGCACTTTGAAGATGATACATACTGCATACTATGTATTTCCTCTCAAAAAGGATTCAATTCACTTTTATACTGACTTTTACCATATCCCAGAATGCATAAATACTATACCTAACATACACTCTGTTATTCTGTACATACTGTTTGTATATGCACCCACAATCAAACGTGCCTAACACTGTTTTCTGGCAATAGAGTCAACTAGCAGGGGAAGACCTGAATGAAAGGCTAAGTGAAAAATGTTTACTCTCTAGAAGAGCAAGGGCATGTTCAAACAGTTCCTTACATGTATGATCATTAGGATTATGTTAGTTCTTGTAGGCCAAGAGCATGGAGACTGTTACAGTAGTTTCTCTATACAGATAGATGAGCTCCCACACCTGACAATGTTCCCTAACTCTACTGAATTTCGCAATACAGGTGTAACACACATTTCCACAGTTGCCTCACTGTCAAGGCACAGGCATATGCACTCCTACAAACATACAGGTACAGTACCAGGAGACATTGGAAAAGAATGCAATATCTGAGGTAAAATATATTAGTAATTTCACAGTGTTGGGCTCAACAGACCAATGTGGTCAGAAAAGCACACCTACATTTTTTTCCTCCAAACATCTATTCACACATCTATTTTATAACATCTTATGTCTTTTCCCCACAAAAAATCTATTTATATATATAAGAAGTTCTATTTTAATTATGATTCATTTCTAAGGACAACTCCTAGCTTTCAGGCCTATTACTGTGATTTCATTAGTTGTACTTCATTCTTTAGTAGTATTTCATTCAGTAGGCATTGCTAGCAATAGGTAAGATAAGAAAAGTTAAATTCGGGCACTGAAAGCCCAAAGAAACTTCAGTATATTTGGAATTGCTCTTCTCGTTATAGAAATAATTTTTTGAGAAGACAAGAAAGAGAATGAGAGTGTGTACATGCTGGGAGAGAAGTGTGTGAGGGCAGAGGAGGATGAAGTGGGTGCTGGGTTTTAGTCTAGATGCCAAACCAAGCTTTAACCACCAGTTGTCACTGAGGATCCTCTGACAGCTTCCATGAGAACAGTTCAATGCATTTCACTTAGTTGTCACTTCTTTTAAAAACAATGTTGTGTAATGTTGGTGTGGAATAGAAGCTGAATTTCACCACGGATATAGCTACATTTCAGTGGTGGGTGAAGTGATCCCAGCAGACTTTGTAAAGCACTTCGGGATTCTTACAGATGAAAGGTGCTATATAAATGTCAGGTATTGTTATACACCACTTAGGAGAAATGTTTCCACTTATTCCTTTGGATTTACTGTTGAACATTTAGAGATAATAGTCATTGCTGATAATAGCAGTAAGAATAGCATTTTGAAGGCTGCAGACAGTGTAGATCGTACTGTATTCTGCTTGTCCGTGAGATGAGGTCGCATACTGATAAGCAGGAGGATTTTTTTGACAATACAGTTATGGAAAAATAGCTGTTTTTCACATTACATGGTCAAGGTGCAATTGTCAGAGTTATTTACATGGGTGCGTCTTTTAAAGCCCAGGCTTATTGAACAGATTCAGCAAACAGGTAAGTTGCTTTGATGATGATATTCAAAACAGTATAATAAAATAAATGCCTACAGTAGGATCATTTGTTTTATTTTATTATCTCTCTATATTTAAATTCTACTTATTCATTTTATTAATAGATTTTATTCAAATGCATGACAGATGTTTATTCTAATGCTTACTCAAGCAGTAGGTATAAATTTTGTTAAAGAGACATTCCACTGTTTATCCTAGCGCCCTTTGGGATTTTGTTTTTTGAGTTTGTTTTTTTCCTACTTTATTTGGCATAGTAGAAATCTGAGCATAGTATATAACTGATTTTTACTGCAGTGTAAAAGGCAGACAAGTTTGCCAGGAGGATTAGTAATTTCAGGCTGCTTGTGTTCTCCCTTAGATCTCTTTTTGCTCACAGCTATAATCTAACAAATCAAATGGCTCTTATAATGCAGGAAAACAACCCAGCCCAGGCAATCCTCTCAACTGAGTAACACCCGGATATAAGACTCACATTTCCTCTTCCTCCTCAGCTTCCCAAGTCTCTCTTCTCACTGATTTCTGCCCTCCAGTTGGGACTCCTCATTGACCCACAGTCCCTATCACTGCCTCATTAGCTACTCCTGAGCCTCTGAGAGGCAGGAGCCAGGCTGCATTAACCCACTGACTGCTGCTCACCAAAAGCTGCCCTGAGCCTTTTGAGAAACAGCTTTGGCTGGGTAAAAGCCAGTAGACATCGTTGTTCAGAACTGTATGCTACATAAGAAAATAAGTCTTCTCTGGGGATTCATTTTGTCAAAACCTTGCTCCTAATCAGGCCTGTGTGTAAAGGGTCTTAAACGAGCTCTAAGGAAGCCATGCAAGCCTCCCTCCTACTCCCAGGGTCACCAGTACAGAAGTGTAGAGGCATTGCACAGAACTACCTCCTCCCCTCCCAAGCAGCCAGCAAGCGGCGGTTCCTGGCTAGCCTGGAGAGGTTAGCCCTACGAAAACGGGCTACGTGTTTAGGAAAACTGAACTTGCTGAGAGACATTTTATAATCCCATCTCCCTTTCAAGAGTGCCAAGCATGAGCTCAGTACAGCAGGGGACCATGCCCAAGGTGTGCAGGATTGTGGTCATGGCTGTATGCATCCTATGCAGATTCCCAGAAATCCACTCTTCCTGCAATAAGGGCATCTAGCTTCAGAGGCTCTGTTTAGAATTACCATAAAAGATCATAGTACATCTTGGAGGTCAGTGGGACCATAATTTGGCCATGTTAATGTATTTACTCTTGCTAATTGACTTTACATCTTTTTCATTTTTTCCATATTGCTGCTTTTACCTTGTTCTCTTCCTGAGGAAGCTTAAGCACTGATCATAAAAAGAAAAAAAAAATCAGAATTCTGGGAAGAGCATGATGCCACACACACAGTGAAGAAAACAAACAGCCAAAAATCAGAAACACAGAAGGAACCTCTACAGACTTAGGCAATGTAGTAAAGTGCAACACAGGCTGCTATCTGTTTCTTGGGCTATGCAAGAAATCAACAGCTGTAATTCCTCCTTAAAGGATTAAGAATTTTTTAGTGGAAAATCTAGAACGAAACCAGTGAAGTAGTCGGAGATGTGAATCAAGACACAAGGAATAGACTCTCTCAAATCCTTTACAAAGGGAAATTTAAAGCTGAAGTATCATAAATTTTTCCCAACAAACTTTCCTCATACACAGGCTTAAAACAGCACAAACCTAAAACATGAAATGTCTTTCAAATATCAGCTCTTCTCAAATGATATAATAGTCTTAAATATTTAGCTGAATAAACAAAGAAATATAGTAACACATGTTCATCATCTCCAGCCTTACATATGCTAGATAGTGAATTCACCCAACTCTTCTTAGAGATTTCTTTTTTTTAGGTAAATCACTGAAGAACCTCTGTAATTTAATCACTGGCCACTGCAAATGGCTGACTGCCTGTTAATTGCTTGGACAACTCCCAAATTGTCAGACCAAAAGACCACCCAATGATTCATTGGGCTGTCACTCCATATAACTATAGCAACAAATATAAGAAACAGTGCCTGGAATGAATCTTCCCTTGTGATGTCTTTTCTGATGTTTTTTCTCAGTATGCAATCCATTAAATCGCTAACAACTTTTTTAAAAGCTTGAAATCTTACTACCGCAAATCTCAAGTTTCTAGAGAGAAGTTACACTCCAAAGTTATTCTGCAAAAACATAATTATGGAAAGCTGTTTTCATATGTTTCAAATTTCTCAGAGATTCCATATCATATTTACTCAGTTTTCTTGATTCAGCTTAACAAGTTTAGTGTGAGGAAAAAAAAAAAAAACTTGTCAAGTTTCTTACTGTACAATCTTTCTCTCTCTCTTTTTCTTTTTACATACAAAATGCAGCCATCACCCCCACTAGCCTTACAAAATTCTGAAGCAGGGATGTACAACCATTCCCATTCCACTGACAAAGAACTAAGACACAGGAAGTTGTTTAAAGTTTTCCAGAGCTTTAAAAAAATATATTCTTTAGAGCTCATAAACTATTAGCAGTAATGTGAACTTCACAATTTGAATTTAAATGCACTTTTGCTTGCAAGGCACAAAGCATTTTCATAACTACAGTGAGTATACTGCCAACATTTTAGAAGAAATATAGCAAAGATATTTATATTACTCAAACAGTGGGATCATTTTGAATAAATCCAGCAAAAAGTATGTGGAATTAGGAGACCTTAAAGTAGCTTTCTGGCAATTTCTACTTTCTATGATGGAATCCAGAAGGTTCATGGAATCCATATAGTGGTGAGTAAAACCCACAAAATCTCTAAATGTAAATAGTTAAAATGTTTTTGCTCCAGGCATGTGTTTATCTGAAAGAGATTTAAGATGAAATGCTTTTCCCATTAGCACTTCCCCTTGCAGCGTGTGCAGCATCCTACTCACAGTAGGCAGCACAGACTGACCTGGTCATCGCAGTTTTCAGATGAGACCTGCATTCCATTACTGCTCATTTACCACCATCACTAATTCTGCTTCTCCTGACATCATAAAATTGATCAGCCACCAATTCATACTTTCTCTTTGCTAGCCCTCTACAAACGGTCTCTCTGTGAGGAATTTTCTCCTCTGAAGATTGCCTGTCTAAATGTACCTGATGAGATGTACTGGGCTGAGTTTTCTATGTCATACTGCGCAAGAAAGGCAAAGGGATGTTCTCCCAGCTTCTGCACAATGCTAGAATGGACCTGTGCACATCTGCAGCTGTTGGCAGCTCTGCACAGATGAGGACTAAACCTCCACCAGCGGCATTCCCAGCTTGTCAGACAGGGCCTGGTCTGCACTGCCACAAGTACGGCAGGCTGTAAGATGTGCAGGTAATATGGAGGCTTCAAAATAACCTGCAAAGGAGAACTTGTAAACACTGAGAAAACTCAAGAGAGGACTGTGCACTCCAAAATGGCCATAGTAGTCAATGACTTTATTTCTTGGTGTTTCTTTTTTGTTATTTTTACTTCTATTCTGGAAGTACCCACAATGGTCAGGAACAGGGAACAGGTACAGAACAGACACACATATCCTACCCTGAGGAGCTTAGACTTTAGTTTTGTTACCGGTACCACCTGCCATTTGTCCCACTGGTAACTAGGATCCTATGGAATGAGAAATGCTGTCTATTAGACATTTATTCTATTACTTGAGCTGCTACTGGTTAAAAAGCATTAGGGGAACATGTACTGATTTACTACTTCATATTATAGCTTATTAAACCACTACCTTTGGCTTCCAGCATTTAAACAGTATTTCCTATTCCAAAGAACTATTTTTGTGTGTGTGTGTGCGCGCGTGCGCACGTGTGTATGTGGTCATACCAATGAAGACTTCCAGTCATGTGTGCTACACCTAGTTTTATCTACCAGGGCCTGGAAATGATTGCACAAACTCCCCTTAAGGTTTCAGCTGATGCTGCAAAGAGGCAGAGGCTGTCGGACAGCTTTGATTTTGAGTCTTGGTTTCATTGCTTCTATTTCAAAACCTCCTTCTACTTCACAGCCAAAGTAAATGGCAAAGTACAGCCAGTTTCACACTATGTCAAGCTAAAGAGATTTGGACCCTCACAATGTACTTTTCAGGATAACTGATAGTATTTTTTATAAAGCACTATGCTTAGTAGAGCCCATAGCACAAAATTCTGCACTGTGCATCCAACTATCTTTCTCAGTCCTTCCTTCTTGTCTTAACAATGGACAAAGATACCTATACTCACCAGTTTCTAGCCCAAACATTGGCTAGCTGCTTGCTGCTTGTATTCCTGAAGGGAAATAAACATGGGGACTATCCCAGTAAATCTTAACATTTTTGAACCTCCATAAACATCTTATGCATCCTCAAATCTAACGCAGTAAAAAAAATACCAACAACTTAAGTTTACAGAAACAAAACACATCACAAAGAACCGACATCTATATTCACACAGATATGACACATTGCCTTTTAAATGCTGATACGATGATGTTATTTGCTGCTTTAAAAGTGTATTTAACTATGCTGATCTTCAAAATAAACATGCCTTCCGTTCATTCATGACAATAATATTCTTAAACACAGTGTTACAGAATAAGCTCGAGAAAAAGCTGATGTGAATTTCAAGGCTTGAGTGCTGCTGCCATCTACATGGCAGGAAGACTATAAACCAAAACAAACAACAAAAATGTGTATGCTGTATTTTACTGGGCCAAACTGTATGACTATCTGTCACAGTGATTACAGAAAATACAGTTATGAACCTAAATACCTTTATATTACCCTGAGATAATGTGTGGAAAATTCACAACAATGTAAAGTACCATTTCCCCAAATCCTTATCATCAAGATGTTGACAAACTTTTGGGATAAAATTTGAGATTAAGGAAAAAAATGATTATTTTACTAGTGCTGGATATCATTAATGTTTTTCTGTTGAGTATTAATCTTCCAAATGCTGAAAAGAATGAATCTCTCAGTTGCTGTAAAAAAGGAGAGAGTGAAGTACTTAATTAAGCCACATATATTATTGACTTTGGTGATGCTATTTTTCATGCCTATTTTAGTGAGAGTATTCCTAGATGAAGAAAACTAGCTTTTACCCCTAAGTTTGCAAGACACTCATCATAAACTCAGACTGCACAATTCTCTCTTCTTCAACTAAAGGTTTAGAAGTATATGAGAGAAAACAAAAAGTGTAATTAAAATTTATTACATGCACAGCCACATCCTAAAAACTCTAAAAATGTTGATTGTTTCATATGTTTAATGATGCTTATTACTTTACAGTTATATTTGTACTTACCCAGGACTCTCATATTCACAGGAAAATATCTGCACAACATACGCCCTCCTCCTGGAGCACAGCTCTTCTTGGACACATCTCAGACCTTCCAGCAGGCATCATGCACGAAACAAACTTAACCATGGGCCCCAGTAATACAATCTGAGTTACTGGGTGAATTTTAGTTGCATCTAAATTCAGTATTGCTTCTTCAGAAATTAATGGCATTTTGAGATCTGTGAACTCAAATTATAATGCAACTCAGTCTCAATCTAATTTAAAGAACTTTGTATAGCAGTTCAGATCACACATTCTTGAGAAAGGAAAAAGGGGAAAATTAGTCCTTCAAATTCCTTCACATCCTTTTCACACATAAGGAAAATGACCTGCAAAATTCATCAGAAATATTCACTGCGAGAAGTAGGACTTTGTCTTCACAGATATGCCATCAGGAATGTTTCTGCTTGCTAACTAGTCAGCACTGGCACAATGACTTCTTCGAGATCCAGCTCAGTTCCCTGGTTTGCTTTCAGATTAACATGCTCTTTTCAAAGGAAATAAAAACCTGGAGAGAGGTAATGCTGGTTATCATGTCTGTTCCATTCTTTTTAGAAATTTCAACCCTTTAGCTCTATCAGACTTGAAAGATCATTCCCCTTGCTAGATCTCTGGTGCTGCTTGGTGCTTGCAGACACACACCAATTTTGCTAAAGTATCTTTTTTAAAGAAACACTGACTCTTTTATATATATTTCAAGCAGTATGCCAACTTGCTTTGAGGACATCTGTCATCAAGTTGGTGGGGAGGTGCACTGTTCAACTAAATACAGCCTAGAAATGGAAGTAACTGATTTCACTGACCAAACATTAACATACATAAAAAGTACAACAGAGTTCAAAATATAATGTTTGGATCTGGAGCAATAAATGAACAGTCCAATGGTTAGGGATGTTTCCAAACAAGAATCTAGGTCAAGTGACCATTTAACAAATAAAAGTCATTCGGAAAACTCAAAGTCCCCCAAATCAAAGAGACATCAACAAGTTTTGGTTTGGTCTCATATTAAATGACCAATAACTTCAAATTTTTTGATAATAAATTGAATTTTGAGTATAATTTTAAAAACTGCCCACAGGATTTAAAAGTAACAGCTCTATCCAGGAAAGATCCATGCACATGGATCTAATCCTAAAGCTCCAATTCCACGCTGAGATAAAGCTGATGTGAGTGTGGGTTGCTACCAGAAAGAGGTGTCTCTCCCATCTTCCCATCCTGGGCTTCTTGTTCTTTCTCTGCACCTTGCTCTCCAGAATTTTTATTACTATACCTTGACACCAATTAGGGCACCAGTTGGGCTGCAAACCAACCTCACAGAAAAATAATAGCCACATTTCAGATGGATTTTACTGCTCTGATCTGGGACACAGCCTGGACATATAAGCACTACTGCAAGCATAATTGAGGAGCAATAAAAGCACATGGCTGGGGTTGGGAGGGATTGTCCTGTTCAGTGACAGGCTGTCCTTATACTGCTTAAAATGGATCATGAAACCACAACTTGAGCCATGCAGTTTAAAAGACCCCATGACCTTTTTTTTTGGGGGGGGAGGGGGGGATAAAGATTGAGGCTCTTAAGCAGTACAGGCGTTTTCACTTTTTACTTTGTATCTAAAATTTAGATAATTATTCTAAAATATTAGTATGTTATTTTCCTTTTGGCAGGATTCCTTCAATGTAATACAATAGAAAAATATATTCATAATTACCTTGCAATTTCGTTGTAAAATCGATCTCTATAAGCATGAATAGAAACATACATCAGAGTGCATTACTAGAAAAAAAGTTTCCTCAACTATTATGACTTAGAAGAAGCAATAGCAGGAAATTAAAATGTATTTTTGTCCACAGCTTTAAAATTCTCAGACTGGTGCAAAGTGATTGTTCTAAGCAAGAGTTGTTCTTCAGCACATCGTGTACAGTTGGATATTTGAAAGACATCCAGATAGCATGAGAAATACATTTGCTTTACTGCAAAAGAAGTGCACCTAATAAAAAAAGTTCCTGTCTTACCTTACTGATACTAGTAATTATAATTAGCACAAAGCACGCATGAGCATGTGCCAAACACCAATCATCACTGCACAAAGCATTCCATAGGGTTATCCGTACTGGCAGTCTGTTGATGTACACTGCTTTGCAGAATTAAAGACAAGCAATCAAATATTGCGTTGCACAAATGTAGTTGCTACCATAACAATACTGGATGTTACAGACAATGCTGGTTCCTTGAACTATGAGACCTCTATAACTACATCAGTTTTTTTAAATATCAAGCAGCAACAGTTCTAAGGAAGTTTTTTTTCCCCTTTGTACAAAGAACCAAATGAGCAGGTGCTGATGTAGAGCAGTAACATTTGCTGTGAAGGAAAATGGACTTTTCAATGCTAATGGAAGATTACTGTAGCAAAATAAAAGTGACTGTTGACAAGGATTATAGCAAAGGAAAAAGCACGGTCCATACTTTATTCTCCATTTAGATTACTGTCTACAAGGTTCCTATAGTGCTAGCTACATTTACAATTTTATTTTTTACTTTCTTGATGTTTGTATCTCCTATTTAAATCTCAGTTGAAGACATACTCTGCTCTCAGTTATACTATGCAAGTATAAGTCAGTGATTCTATTCCAGTCACCCGACACAATAAATGCAACAATGAAGTCAAACCACACAACAGCCACATTGCTTAGTCTCCATAATTCACATACAAGCTAACATGATGAAAAATATGTTTTAGAAAGGAAAAATTCTTCTAAGAATAGTTTTTGAAACATACCAAATGTGCAACAGAGTGACTTCTCTGTAAAAGAGATTTTCTGCACAGTATTTACAATTTCAGAACAACAGCTTTAAGTATCTTTATCTTCTTTGATTACAACCTATTATAATCGCATATTCTCTAGCTGAATGAAAACTGAAATACTAACTCTCAGAATGCCGCTCTATTAAACATTTCTAATGACTCTGCTGCCATACTGTGCATTAGGAAGCTCATAGGAAAAAGCAGAAAAAGAGGACTTCACACCATAAGATCCATATCCAAAAGAGCATATGCTCAAGGCCCTTGCCTTCACTAGCACTCTGACTGTTGGCAATACAGAAAGTGTGCTTGCCACTTTGAGTGCCTTTATTTATCAAATCATCGTAAGCCCCTCACAATTTCAGGTGATATCTCTGAGTCTAATAAACTGCAAATATTTTCCAAATCTTATAAAGGAAATTTAAAAAGGATAAACATGTATAGCTGCTTTTCCTACTAAGCATAAATAGCCATTCAATACACCGCATCGTCTCAGAGGAGGGCTTTTATGGGCTTCTTCAACCTCATATTGGCAGCCACATTTCCACAGAAGAGGGTGCTGGCAGTGTTTGGAAAAAAGGAAAATTTACATTTTAGACATGATCACATTCATAATTAATTTCCCATGATGTCTCATGCACACATGGTTGTTTATATTTTAGTTGCTTTTAAATATTCCATGATTAATTAAAAATGTAATTTTTTCTTTTAAATCCAAGCAAACATTAATTTTCAAATTAATTCAAATGTATTTGTTTTTACTTAGTTTTAAAAAGTCATTGGTAATAAAAGTAACATTTAATTATTTAAACTAGTTATATGCAAAAGGATATTCTAATTAAGGCAAAAATTTATGGTATAACAACATTGTAAGATTTGGGATCAATATCTAACTTAGTGAAAAAGATCTAAAATAAGGACTTGATATTTTCTATGTTAGCAATATCGAAATTTAATCAAATAAATGTAAAATCTACTTAGTGTTGGAGTTCTGCATTGAAGTCAATAAATCAACCAAAAGAAACTGATTATGCAGAATGTATTTCTTCTGAAAATGAACTGTTAAAGGCATATGGTAATAAATACAACAATCTATTCCATGTCCACATCATGTATTTCCTATTTCTTGGCTGTTCTTGTATATCTTCTAATTCTTTCAATTAAGCAGGGTTTTCTAACACACCTTGCAGGAGCACACCTTAGATATCCAAGGATGTGGCTTCATGTCATCTGGAAAAGAAATACATTCATCTTACTTAATGATTGTACAGTTTGAGACAATAGGCAAGATTTTCTTAAAAAAAAGACCCTGACAATATTTTCACAAAATAATAAAATATTTATCATTTTGGAATTATAAAAATAAATTAAGACTTTCAGCACCAATATTCTGTTGTTAAAAACACCACAATCTATCTCCAGAAAACTGTTTATATCATAATTCATACATTACAAAAAACAACGTGGAACTCAGAAGAGCTCAAGGGAATGGACAGCCTTTTCCAAAACATTTCTCTTGAACTGCCTCCTCCTTATTCTTAATTTTTTTTAAAAAAGGAAAACTTCTCAATGGATCAACAGAAAGATAATTTGTTTTACATCAACAATTATTTATGCAAAGAGCATTTTCAAATTATATACATATCTTTTCAACAGAACTACTCCTACAATAACTATGAACTGAAGTAATAGGAAGATACGCTAATACAGCATTATAATTTAGTTGTCATGGTTTATTAGAATTCCACAGAAAAACACTCTCAAGCAAGCAAGTTTTACCCTTATGATTTTTTCCTACTTCTTGTATGATAATATTTACAACCTGAATTTTAAAAATTACTTGTATTAGACATTCTACAGAACACTGCTTAAATACATACAACACTCTTCATGAGTAGAAGAACACAGAGAAAGAAGGAAACACACACTATTCTTTCCAAACCTAATGGATATCTACTTCTCAATTTATCAAGTTACCCATTTTCTGTCTATGTATGTATGTCACAGACATAGAGATATATGTTTTCTTTAAGTCCACTATGTAATCTTTCAGTTTTACAGTCCAGTGTACTATATGATGAGTCATGATACCAGTAACTGAATGCTGATGTGACACAACACTGTTATCTACTGCAGAGAAATTCTTATGGACTTATTTTCTGGAATAAATCCTGACCACTGTAACTTTTAAACATCACTGATGAGCAGGAGGGGTTATCAGTGCTTGTGATCAGTGGGCTGCCCTTCTATTGCATATTCCTCCTGCTTCATGGATCATCATCAACAACCTCCAGCACTCCATTCCTGGATCAGTCCTCTTTTATTGCTACCTTTCTACTGCTCTTTTTATTGCTACCTCAGTTTCCATCGTGATGCAAACACTGAAAAGAAAAACCACACTTATTTAGGGTGCTGCTTAGTTGAAAATTTACTGAAAACTTACTGAGTATTACTTTTGACCAGCGTACTAGATGTGTATGTGACATGGCACTGAAAGTAACATACTCTCTTAAGTAACATGTAAGAGTAACTGCAAGTTGCTTGGTAACAAGATAGTCACAATTTTAGTGCTGTATATTTAAGCACCTTGTGGCTATTGTGAATTTGTTGTTTTCAATACTTCTTCTCATTCTCATTTCTACTTGCTGCAGTTCCATCTCTCAGACTATATTTCAGAGAGGGTCAGAGATCTCTCCCATGTCCGTGTCAAGGTTTTCCTAGCACAAGCAACTAAACAACTATTGGGATTTTCACTGTTATCTATAATACAACCCGAATTTCATTCTGTCCAAAAAAGTCAAAAAACAAAGAGTGAACAATTTAAGAAGGACAACATTTTTGGTATGAAGGAAGAGAGAAAGAGAATGAACTGTAGAAGGCATCAGCTGACTCAGATACTACCTGGTTACTGAAGGCCACAGGCATACAGTGGTCCACTACCATCTGCATAGTTTTCATCCAAAAGACACAAAATACTCTGTAATTTCAATTTGCAGTTTTCAAGTCAGTTTTCCATTAGAGAAGCTCAATTTCCTTTTATTATCAATAGAAGTAATAGTCTTTTGCCTGGTCTACCATAACATCTCTATTGGGGGATACAGGAGGGCAAGGTGCATCTGCACCTACATTTTTCAGCCTGTGTTCAGCTCAGATCTGCGTGTTTTTTTTTTTTTTTTTTTTTTTTTTTTTTTTTTAATAGGAGCTATACTTTCAGAAGCTTCCTTAGTGGGACTGCACCATGTATGGAAGACATCTCAGGCTGTGTTAAGCCTTGCTGTATATCTCTCAGATTTTGATGAATGAAATTCAGAGCATCTTAAGGCCCCTTAAAACCCATCATAAACAACTTCCTCTGAACAGTATGATCTGCCCTCTGCATATGCCTATTTCTCACTATTATTTACAAAAGAAAACTCACGTGAATAGCTCAGATCTAAGAATCTAACTTAGACACATTCACTCAGTTTTGGACTCTTTCTCAGTTTGTCTAAATGCAGAATATGACTGACAAAGTGGAAAACATGGCTGGAAATGTTGTTATTTTTATTGAAGAGGCATCTAAGCGATAGCAAATTCTTTATGGGGGGTAGATATGTTTAAGAGTCAAGTTCTACAAAAGCTGTTGTAATTCTTATCTGATTATTATGTTTAAGGCCAGAGCAGAGACAAGTTTCAAAAGCTTTGGCTTTGCATGTCAAACAGAAGTAGTCCTCAGCATGTGGGGAAAATGGCAGTGATAAACCTACTATTAGGCATCTGGGATAGAAGCCCAGCATCTCCTCTGTGTGCAGGCTAAAATAGACACGAGCCACTATCACAGATAATGGCAGCTTGTAGGCACACGAAGGGAGCAACTAAAATCCATTTCACTTAGACAAGAAACTGCAGTCTGATATTTACCTTTGTCCATCACATGTGAAAAGTGTTTGCTGTGAATTATCCAAGAGAAAAGTGCAGGTTGAGGGGTTTCATTACCTATCTGAGAATAGTTCAGCTCACACTTTGAACACAAGAAATCACAGGTAAATCTCAGATTGGTGTCTTGTTCCTGCTATTCATCGGAGTTTATGCCTTTTTCTATTATTGAGGCCTACATCTGGAGCAGTGTGAACACGCGCAGTGTGAAAATAAAATAAGCAGAGTAGGCTTTAGGTGATTTTAGAATATGACGATCACTCTCAAATAACTCTCAATCTAACATTCAAAGTTAGAGACTATACCAGTCACCATTATAAAAGACAATGCACAGTTACGTCCGTTAATAGCTGCTCTATACATCCGTAAACTTACTGATTTGGTTAGGACTTGTAATAAAGCACTCTTTCTAGGCATAGCTGGAATTGGAATTTTCCTCATTAAAAGAGACAGTAAAGTCAATATATTTCTTAACATCACTTCTCTGTGAAATGTATATATGACCATATATTGCATGTGAAGTGCAAGACATTCTGCAAAACACAGATACTGTGGCAACATTTTAATAAAAATTTATAAATGGAGTTTGTAAGTTTGACCAGACTTTGAATGTGTGAAACAGATTCTAAAGTTGCAGGTTTCACCAAAACAAATGCTGACCTCCTAGATGCTCTCAAATCTCCCCCCGCTCCCCCACCCCCCCAAAAAGTTAAAGCATCTGAGAAATAAGAGAATAAATCATAATCATAAATGTTATATTCTTGTTTAAATGTTTGCTACTAAAAGTGGTATGTTTCAAGTAAATGCATTCTACTACCAAATCTTTCCTTTCAAACAAGGGCTTCTGTCAGAAGTGTCTTAATTTCTTATCACAGAATTTCATCCACACAAGGAGCAATAAATAATTCATGTTCCTAGCTCTTTGTTGTGTGTCCCTGAACTGCACAGAGCTGGAAGGCTGACAGCTGTGTCAGGACAAGCACCAAAGATCTGACATGACAAGTGACTAACAAGTTTCTTTCAGTCTATAGTGAAAGAAGACAATGGCATAAAGTGCAAAAACGAAATCCTGAAACAAAATGAAACTGTTTCTTTCTCTTTACCTAAGTGTTTGCTATGAGCTTATTTCCGACCCATAACCTCTGGTCATTTTATAGTACTGCCCAACCCCCTTTACTCCTCGCATTCGCCTGGCCATTTACGCCTGTCCACGGATCAATATGAGCAATTCTTGGAGAAATACGATGTCTCCATGACAACCAAGCCACAAATTCTCAGTGGAAAGCAGTGAGACCAGTTCTGAAATCTCCTGAGGTTTTCAGACCTATAAGACAAGATGTCTTAAAATGCAGGAATGGACAGAAACAAAAGCCAGAGTAATTCATTGTTTATTACTAGTTTAATGATGTCAGATGGACTGAAAGGGACTCAGTTTTTAAGTTTAGATGCTTTATCAACATGTATTTTTGCCAGTCATTATTCACCTCCTGACAGTTTTTTATTCTTTCCATTACTTCAGACAGATATGCACAACCCAGAACTGGAAATTTCAAATTCCTATCCAAATATGTACACTGTGCCACACAGACACCTTGACTCACAAAATAATTTAAATTACAGTTAAAACTAATGTTATCTTTTAAGTTACATTAATTATCACCTGAAGTGTTTAGTATCACCTTTGTTCAAATTCTTTCTCACTTCAGAACAGATTAGTACTGAGAATAGCTTCATTTTTGCCTATAATCATTCTAGAAGGGGCTACTGAAGGAGGTACTATGTACCATAGATAGTTTGATGTAGCTGAAGTAAGGAATTAAACTTGTTTCCTTCTCAAGTAGATTATTCATTTCTTTGTAAATCTCATGCTGCCTTTTGCAGTATAGTAGTGAGTTCAAGCCAAAGTGGCCTTAATACAAGAGCGTACTAAAAGGAATATAGAATTATAATTCATTGGTTTCAATTATTCTATAATATACTATTGTCCATTTCTGCAGAAAAGATGAAAAGGGAATGTAGTTCCAATCAGGTATAAGACAGCAGTTGAACTCCCAAGGAATCTTCGAGGAGTGGAGTGCAGTGAAATATAATCCCCCAGACACGGGTCCTATCTGGGTTTTGAGATGACTTAGGGGACCTGACATGGATTTCAGACTGCACCCTTTGACTGAAAATTAAATCTCAGCAGTGTTCCTTGGGGAAGGATCAGGGGACTGCTGGCAGCTGCCCCCTGTCAGCACAGCCTGCAAGATTTGGAAATCTCTTAACTAAGCTGACAGGCCACAGAGACGATGAATCAAAAATATGATACACGGATCAGCACACAAAGATGCAAGAGGGTACACAGAAATCAGATAAAGTAGGAAAGGAAAATATCAAGTGAAAAAAAGATGTTTAACTCTTTCACTAATGACTACTATGTACAGGTTACATGTATGGTATATGTATGTATCTCACAATTTGCTTAACAGATCTTAGTATTTAATCACACTGAATGTTTTTAATCAGCTATGACTGGAGACTCTTTATATTCAATTGCTGCTCTTTGGGATTCATTTAATAAATTTCTTAGATATGCCATAGCTAGAAAGATAATGAAGCTACATGAAGATAAATTTTTTAGACACCAAAAGGAATGCACATTATGGATGTTCCTGTTTTTAGCTGAATCAATGTTAAAAGCCATTAAAATGAAATAAAGATTGTGAGCTGATTTAAAGAAAAGAATCAGGCTATTTAATACTACCAATTTGCTTTTCTCCAGAGATACACTGTTTGAATGTCCACTGCTACACTCAACTGAAGTATATACAGTCCTTCTAATTTTTCATAATCTCATGCTACCTTCAAAGGGTCAGACATTGTACATATATTAACTAAGCAGTGTAGTCCAAAACTAATTATAATGAACTAGTAGTGTCAGCTTTCTTTTTGGTCATAAAGCCTTTATCCTTTCTAAGACCTGAATTCTTGATGAAAGAGGAAAGGATAACAGCTCCACACTGTGACCCCTGGAGGTGACCATTAATTTGACATTGCAGCTGCTAAAAAGGAAACAGCATTACAATGTGCTTTTCTTACAGGCCCAAAAGCTGTGTCAAATTTATCTCTTGATACTTGGTGACTACCTTTAAATGGCTCTCACCTGGACTCTCAGACTCTTCCAAGACACATCTGTCAGGCGTATCCTCCACATCCTGGAAGTTTGCTGAGCTTGAGTTCTTGTCATGCTTCAGCACACTGACTGTAATGATAAAAGAAAAAATAAGGGGAGGCAAAACTGTAATATATTCAGAAATAAACACTCCTGCTTTCCTGTAGATCTTCCAATGCTGAAGATATAATTTGTAAGCACAAACAATAAACTGAAATAAAACAGAAACTCAAAGTACTTATATGAAACCATACCATAGTAGAAAAATATAAAGACATGAATTCATCTGGGCAGAAGTTTGGAGCATAGCTTAAATATGATCACTTTGAAGTAAAAAAAAAAAAAATTTTTTTTGCTTCAAAAAAATCTGAAACAGTACAATTAGTAGTCATACAAAGATCTTGGCTGTTTCACCAAAGAAGAGAGCAAACAATAAAAAAATCAATTAGGTGGTCTTGTAATTACTGGAGTCATTAATAGGCAAAAGAATTATACTAATTTTCAGATGAAAATACGTTGTATATAACAAGCTACAATGTATATAAAAATATAAAAATAGCGTAAATTGCAGTTTAGCAATGATCAAATTTAATGTCTTCTTTACTTAATTGCTAAAATGTTTACACTTCAGAATAGGAAAATATTTTCAAAAAAATAGGAATCTGTCAATATAAGAATATTTAATTCACTTGGCTTTTCAAACACACCCCACCTAAGTTTTCCTGAACAGAATGGAGCTATTCCTCTTGTCATTGACAAATTTCTTCTTCTGTTCTGTATCTCCATTCTGACAGAACACATTGCTTGAAGATAAAATACAATTATTAAACAGCATATTACAGAAGAAAGTAGTAAAGACTAGATCTCAGTCTCTTAGACCCATTAAAACTATTAGCAGATCTCATCCCTTAGGGCAGGAGTGTCTAGACCTTAGTCTTCTGATATCTACAAAACTAAGCAAGGTTTCAAACTTCCAAACTAATCAATGTAGATAGGGATGTCAAAGCCTATGCACAACCCCAGTGTAGTTTTGCCCTGTATTCAAAACACAAACTTTGCTCCCTTACACCATTATGGATTTCTTTTACCAGATGAATATTTGCTAAAGGGCTGCTTAATATAAACACCTATTTAAATTTCCCAAAATTATGAGACTATTCACTAGGCTTCAGGGAATTATTCAGACATGAAGTCCTCAAATGACACATATTCCACTTCAACGCTCTGCCCTTCTCAATGTACAGCTGTTTATCCCAGGTCTGCAAATGTTCCACCATTCTGGACTCCTGCATCCTGCGCAGAGTCCACTTGAAGCAGCTAGAACTTCAAAATAATGGTGGAATTAGACCCTTGAAAATACAATACTAAAATAGAACAAAATCTTAAAAGCTGTGATAATGATAACGCACATCCACCTGAAAAAATGCTAGATTTTGCTTAAAAAAATAATCTTCCTCATGATGACAACTAAACTGTAAATAAAGCCCTGCACAGATAGAGCAGGAACACTGGTTAAACTTCTCATCTTACAAAAAGACTGTAGGTTTGTATCCACAGTAGACTTATCCACACAAAGAGATTTAACTCATGCTACTGCTATAGACAAGTTGATATGATAATCTGCATGAGGTGAGTTCACACTGAAAAACAACCTACAATAAATGAGGAATGCTCTTGTTCACATCTACTATGATATTTTGAAGAAGAAATGTCTCCAAAGATATCTATGTTTTTCTGTGATTTCTAAAACATCCAAATAATTTTCAGCTCTACCAGTTGAAGGCCAGGAGTCCCACTTCCAAAAGAAAAATTGGAAAATACAAGTTGTGTGATACAGTTTCAAAGAAAAGTTTTTTGTGCCATATGTTTTAGAACATTCTTTCTAAAACAGTTCTTCCCTTTAAATACTTATCTCTGCTGTGCTGAGTGATAGATTGAGTCATTACTGCTGTATGAATGCAAAAGTCTGAACTTCAGAGAAGTAGAACAATAGGAAAATTTCCAACACAGAATACTGTCATAAAAGGGAGAAAACAAAAAATGCAGTCACATCTCTACAAAGAAATAAAAAACATCACCAGAGCTGTCTGCTTAAAAAAAAAAAAAAAAAATCATAGCAATGACCAAAACCTCAGAACTGTCTTTTTGACCTGAATGGATCTGAAGCTCGTGACTTCAGGATCAGTAGTGAGGTCTGGTTTTATGCAGTAGATTGCTGCAGTGGTATGTTGCTCCAACTCTCAGTAACCATTTTTTCAAACTATTAGTATGCTTTTCTTGGGCCAAGTTATAAGAGGCTACATAATATGAGTTTAATCCAGGCAAGGATATTTCAATGGCAGAACCTGTTTGGTCTTGCACAGCATCAAGCAGGGGAGATGCATTCACAAAGCCAGGCACTAGTCCCAGTAAGAAGATGACACACGTGACTTACTGGAAGTCAGTGCTGTATTTGTTCTTGAATGAGACCAAGACAAAGCTGTTCAAGTGCTCTTTCTCTGTCCCACAGCTTGTCAGTAGGAGCCATATGGTTTAAACTGACCTGTTTGACTGTGCAAGAACGTACCAGATTCAGCTAAGAGGTAACTAAGGCACCTCCGTGTAATGATAGCTGCCTCTCAGCTGAGGTGCGTGCCAGAACACAAACTAACTTCCACACAATGGTGTATTCAAAAGCTTAGCAGAGTAACCACTTGGATTAAGACCGAGACCAAACACGCAAAAGAGATATACTAGCAGGTTTTGCTAGGACATAGATATAATGGCCAGGAAAGAGAGCACCGAGTCAAATATGATACCTAGATGTAAGGAAGAAGTAGCTATGATTCAGAAAGTTACTAGAGAGGGTTTGGAAGAGAAGATTAAGAGCTCTATTTTAGTTCTTTATTTTGAGATGATGACAAATATCAGAGGGAACATTAGACAGGTTGAGATCTGATACTGAACAGACAACAGCTAAGAAGTAGATCCGCACAGATGAGATATGTCAGAAGGAAGGTGTGAAGTGAGCAAGAAAGAGACCTAGACAGAGGCCAGCAAGATTCCTGGGCAAAGCAGGGGATCCCCAGTTAATACATTTAAATATAGATGACAGATAAAGGGAGATTCCAGAGAGGATGGAGTTATATGAGACTAAGACAGACAAGAGAGTAAGTAAAAAATAAAACAAGCAGAGCTGAGGTTGGCTGACAGATACTAGAAGATGATGATGAAACCCTGGCATTAATAGCTGGGTAGAAAGGACTCATCAAGCACAGCTTTAAGGGTGAATAGCACAGATGGAAATTTTCCTGAATCCTAGACAAGGAGTGCTAGAAAAGAGCTGCTGGAGAATAAGATTCTTGAGGAGAGAGGAAAGGATAGCAGGGAAAGTGGAGACTTCAGAACACCAGGAGGCAGGAGGGGATGGGGTCGGTGGGGGCCCCTGGTGCAAGCGAAGGGACGTGTACCTTAGTCTTGTCAGCTACCCAGAAGTACACAAATCTCCCTAGATACAATTCTGACAAATACACTTCACAACATCCTACTTTACAAAGTTGCATAATGAGTGTACACAGGGAAAAGAAAGAGATCTAGGCAGAGGCTTTCAAATCTATTTTCTTTTTTAAACATCACATGTCATGTGCTCAATTTGAGGGAACTGAAAAGTTAAAAATAAGAGAGGAACAGTCTGGCCCAAATAAAGAGTGAAAGTAAAAAACAGCATTATATAATCATGGAGAAAACACCAGGACTTAATAATCTTATAGCTGATGCCTACTTTACTAAATTAAAGTATCTCTTATGGGAATAGCATTTTATACTCAAATGTCAATAGAGGAAATATTCTTATGAATAGTTATAACCTGTACACTGACAGAATTTAAGAACTTATTTAAACATAAACAGTGTGATCTTTATTTATTCCAAGGCTGCTCTGTCCTATTTTGGGTTTAAATGGGCCTTAAAATTACTTTGGCTACCATTGGAAAGCTAATTTGTGTAGCCAAAGTGATGTAAATATCTGGAGCCTCAAATTCTCAAAGTCAGATAGTGAGTGCAAAACAAAAATTTCTGATACAGTAACACCAATGATTCTTTCTTTCTATTTAGTGAGCCATAATTTAAATTACTACGTGGATAGTATCAATTGCCCCTGTTAGCATAAAAGTAATGCAAAAGGACTTTTACTGAGGCAAATGACCTTGAAGGTAGCATATGAATATGACATAAATCTTCACAGTACAGAATCAATCTTGAGAATTGTAGGATTTTTTTTCTACATCTTAATAAACTGTTAACAGTTGTTTAGTGAAGTTGACAGCCATTCTCTTACATTACAGTGCTCAATTAGAAAAAGACAGTCACACAACTGGTCATACGATAGTCATAGGTACGGAACTTAGTATAGCAAAAGGATATCGTAAAATCATAGTATTCAAGGAAATATTTGTGTAAACAGTTTCCAAGTATTTCAAATTCCGCAAAATAACAGCAAACTGTTTCTAGAAAGAGACCACAGACTGTATGAAAGACTAGGCTGTGTGTGAAAAACTTTTAAAGGAAAGGCTGTCCTTTGGGATATCCTTACAACAATTAATCACCATCATTTATTTCTACCTATTCTGTTTAAACTCTGAAAAGCGTTGCTTCAGTCTGGTCAGAAATATCACACATTTAAGCCTAAGCACCTTTGCTTTGAATACCAATCTTAAGAGGGCAGACTTACTGGAGAAAAAGACTGCATAACACAGTGAATAAACCGATTAGTATTTTTTTGTTAAGATGCATTTTTATTTTGATAAGCGGTGTTAATAACTTAAAGATAGTATACCTAAAGCAAGATGGTATTTGTCATTCAATATGTGACAATTAAAAACAATCGGATGGGACAACAAGAAATAGTTTAATTGAAATATTGGGCAAGGTAGCCTATGGGTTATAAATACATTTAAGGTCCAGTACAGGATATAGAGCAACCTGATCTAAATAAAACAGCAGCTCACTGCAAAGCAGAAGAAAAATGTTGGGAACTTTTTGCAATAAATTGATGAAACAACTGTCCTGTAATGCTGTAATGCCACTTCTGGGATCTACTAGTTTCTACTTACTATACTGTACCTAAGAAGCTAGATGGAGAGCTGGGGAATGAATGATTTGAATCTCATTAAAAAAAAAAGCACGTTTCACAGAATGCCTGTATCTTCTCTACCAAATGTCATCTAATGTAGTGTCCTGTCTCAAACAGGGTTTAAAAGCAGATGCCTAAGGAAGAGTGTAAGAATAGAAGAATGACACAGTGCTACTGCACCACACAGTAATGCTGCACCAGTAATTTTTTCCCAGTCTCCAGTATGAAACTCAGGGAATTCTAAAGCCAGAAGTAGTTTCTATTTACATTTAGTAACTCACAGTACATCTCTTCTCCACAAACTTCTGCAGCCTTCTCTTAAACATGTATAAAATTTTCACATCTTTAACTTCCTGCAGTGGGAAGTTCCAGATTTACCACACAGATAGCCATCTCCTCTTGTTTGTTTGCATGTGTCCTTATTAGCAACTCCCTTATCTTGTACGAGAAGGGGCACATGTACGACACCCGCAGAATCTCTCCATGACACCCCTGTTTTAACAGTCTGTTGCTATATACTTTTTCATCTGCCTCTTTTCCAAGATGAGGATTACTACGCTACTTAGTTTTTTTCCTTCTATTTTTAAGCCAATGTAAAAGGAGATGATATTTTCGCTATTATGAGTAATGCAGAAAGCATTCATGAAATGGCAGGTGAAATACTAGCAGTATTTGCCATAATTGTCTAGAAACAGAAAAAGCAGATAATGAAGTAACCCAGTAATGCCAATATGGAGCACCCATCCTTCCACTACGGTGCTAGCATTCCCAGCTGAGCATTGTGCCTGCTGCACAGCAAGGCAGAAAGCCTGGGAACATATCCTGATGGTACCAAAGCGAAGGCGAGCAGAAGGATTACTTTGCAAGTCTTACAGGTGCTACTCCTGCTTGCAGTGTCTGGGCTAGTGCCTGCTGTGTTGCCACAGCATGATCACTGTTGACTCATGCTCAGCTTGGGATCCAGATTCTCTTCTGAACAACTGTTACTTTGCCATTTGTTCCTCCGCTTGTCTTTGTGCAGAAGATTAATCCTACCTCAGTGCAGACCTTTGCTCTTGTCCTTATTGAATTGAACCCTATTTTTCTTGTCCAGACTATTTCTCAGGCCATATAAACCATTAATTCATCTCACTGACAAAAGATATCAGTTGTTGGTCATTTCATAATTTTTAGTGGCAATTAAAAAACCTGCACTTTTTTATATAGTTGCCATTTAATGGCAAATATCTGGTTGTTATTTTTTGATTATTTCTGTGATTAATTGTCACACTGGCCCAGCTTTCATTACCTTCTGATTTAGAAGAGAGATTAAGAAATTAATCTGGAGAAACACTTACATTAGCATTCTAAAGTACATATAGCAGAGTATGGAAGTTGGAACTATCTTTGAAATAAGCCAGTAGGGAACAAGTCAAACTGGAAACTAAAGTAAATTAAATCTAAAGCTAAATTAAAGCTAAATCAAATCTAACACATTGAATACAGAAGTAGGACCTGTTACTACTAATCACACTGCATTGCTTAGTCTGGTACTGACAGGGAAATGGTGATTTTCCTCATTTTAAATTTTAGGGTTCTGACAAAGCTTTCTAAATGGATACTTCAGCCTCTCCAGAAAGTCTCAGTAAAATGCAAGGAGTGCAACACCCATGCTCAGCTGGGAATGCTAGCACCGTAGTGGAAGGATGGGTGCTCCATATTGGCATTACTGGGTTACTTCATTATCTGCTTTTTCTGTTTCTAGACAATTATGGCAAATACTGCTAGTATTTCACCTGCCATTTCATGAGTGCAACACCCACTTGCATCTCAAACTGGAAAATACTGGACTTCCTAAGTCTTCCAATATACCACAAATTTTTGATTATGAGACAAAATAATGAAAGTTCTGTTTGGCCCATGGGATATGACACAGAGACCACCTGTCTGGCACCAACATTTAGTCTTAGTAACTAGAAGCTTAAGTCCACTGGAACAAGAGGACCAAAACCGAACAGAATAATGTAAAAATTATTAGTAACACGAGATTACAATGTTATGTGGTTACCATTAATTTGTCTAATACACTTAAAAATGCATAAATATTAAACTAGGTGTCTGGAGCAATCTGGTCCACTTCACTCAGTGAAGACTCATTTATCGTTAACAGCATGGCAAAAACGTATGACTTACTTGTGTGCTCTGTTAAATCATACGAAAATGAAGCTCATTCCAAATACTAAGTGAATTGCAACTACGTGATTTTTTTTTTGTTTTAAAGTCTTAAATTGGTCTAAAAATCTTTATATATTTAAAAATTAAAAAAATCTTAAAACTCCATTTCCCCCCTAGCCTTTTTCCATATATATGAGAACAACATTACTCCAGACAGGAAAATTGAAATTTTCAATGATTCTTTTCCCAATACACCCTGAAGTTTTATTCACCCAGAGGGACGTTCCTATTTCTCTCAACTAAAATATAATGGCATGTAACAAATTATGCTCTCAAAGGACATCCCATTTTTGTTTCATTAGTGCAATGAAACATTCACTCAATTTTAAAGCAGTCGTCTTGATCACAGTTGTGATTTATAGCAGAATCTGTCCATATACTCTGTGTACTCTACATAATAAAACACCTAACTAGTTAGATTTGTCTCAGTGGGTTCTACTGTTCCGGCACAAGAAATAAAAATTTTCCCATAAAACCCCACACAGCATTTATTGCAAAGCTCTGAAGCATATGCTTCCCCAGAACTTATGAGGATTAAAAAAAGAAAAATGTAAACTCCAAACCGTCTCTAATTAATTCTTCTATCACTACACACTGCTTTTTTTCTCACTGTCTTTTCTAGCTAGCTAGCCAATATGTCTTTCTTCCAGTTTCCCTGAATATGTGTTAGTGTGTGTTTTAATCCAATATGGTTTAGGACTGAATTGTTTGATCACTTTTAATCTATGTTATTTGTACTCCTTTCATTATAGTTTTCAACTAGTCACTGAGCAATAATAGACATGTGTTTTTACTGCAAGCAGTAAAGAAGGTCAAATCACAGTTCTGATAGTTACTAGTAAACTAGTTTTTTTTTAATTAAAGCGTATAGCCTCTCCTATACATTTTTATAAAAATATATATCAAAATTCCCACTGCTTTCTACATGTTAGATAATTATGTTGTAGAGCACATATTGCTGCTATGACTGCCTATCAATGTATAAATAAATTCTGTAAAAATAATAAAATCATACTTCGTATTTTAAAAATCATATTATTGCCAGATTTTTCATAAAGATAGATTTACATGGGATTCAACTTTAACCAGGGAATTTAGAGACAAAATTTGAAATTATTAATTTCTTCACAAGAACCCTAATTGTAGATTATCTCAAATTGCTTTTAACCCCCCCCAAAAAAGTATGCAGTACTGTTATGACACTGATATATTTCTGTGTAACGTGAATGCTAGAGTTTGCATACACTTTCATTCTCTTAATCAAAGTACTCCCAAGAGCTTAATCCATGGGGAAAAAAAAACACAGGGAGATTCTTTATTAACCTCTCTGGGCCAGATTATTGTTATTATTTTGCATTATGGCCTTGAAGATGTATTACTGATAGGGAGGTAAAGCCAACTGCAGCACAGCATGAATCTGCTGAATGGCTGCTGTATGAAAGTGGAAGTACTTATTTCCAAGATATTTCTGCGATGCTCCCTACTGTTAAAATGTTATCTGACTTCAAAAGATGTTCAAGCCAATTGTAAACAATAAGTAAACGCAAGCAGTATAGCAGTGTATACCGAGGAGTTTTACTAGCCGGTCAAACAGGCATTATTCCAAGAAACTAATGTTGTATAGGACTGTTTCCTGGTGGCTGAGACCTCCAATTGGCAAAAGACAGGGGACTTTTCAGTCAGCAAGCTAGTTACCCATGGATGTGGCTCAAGGCTGACACACAGATTGACTGGTTCACACTAATTTACTTCACACAGATTCCATTTATCTCCTAGAAGATCCCCTGGCAGCAGCTTATAATGGCATATCCTAGGATGCCTGCCTGCATGAGTTTTTAAAGCGGCAGAGCTTGATGAATCTAAGTCCAGAAAACAGTTCACAGATTGAGGACTAGGTGCAATCAAAAAACATCAAGTAGCACAGCTGGGACTTGCTAGCTTGCTTGACTGGTTTGAGCAGCTGAGCATTAACTATGCTTGCTTTCCTGCCGCCAGCCTTGTGTCACTAGGACAAATCAGGAGCACTACCCCACAGAAAAGAGGAGAAAACAGAGGAAAGAGGAGAGAAGAAAAAAAAAAGAGCAGGAAAGAAGAATAAAACAAACCAAACAAAACAAAGCATGACCTCGCACAGAGTACTAAGTGCCAATGCAAGGAAAATTCATTAGAATATTTAATCTTTATACAACTCCAGGATTATCCAACCAGGTAATACCTAGTAAGTTCTGAGGTTTAAAATCTGGATAGTTTATTTTGGTCATGCAAACAGTTTCCAGGAAAAAAAAGAAATAAGGCTCAAACTATTGTAATTTTTTCCCATTGACAACAAAACTATATTCAATCAGATAATACTTGCACAATGAATACATAACTACTAGATTTTGCAAGGTGAGATATAGGGCAACACAGTTCCTCCCCTCCATACAGAACAACAGGCACAGACTTATAAACAATATTTTTAAAAGGACTGAATACATAAGCTTGCATTGTAGCCCTCCAAATTCAGAGGGACGCAGACTGTTCTTTAAAGACCTTGTCAGAAAGGAAGCAAAAATTAACATTATTAAACAATAACATTTAACAGCAAATGTATTGTTAGAAATCCAAAGCACATTTAGTACTTAGGAGGTTAAAGACTCAGCTGTAGTGCTAGTTGATGAAAAAGTAGGATTAAGGCTTTAGTATGAGTCTTGACATGATCATGTTGTCTGCCTGCTGTCTTAAGCTTGGAAAAACAGCTGGGATCATCTTCTTATAAGCCCCAACTCAAAGATGTTTAAGCAGTTCCCAATCCAATTAAACAGAGGTAAATATAAGGAAGGCCCTATTGAGCCCAATCATCTTATTTTTTTAATGAAAAACAGCATAATTGCAGGTTACACAACTCCTTAATCTCACTTTAAACCTAACAGACTGCTGTCTTATAGAGCACATGGCAGGCACAGTTAACCTAAGCGTTCTATATTGGTGTGCTCATTTTTTGGTCATTATCCTTTATTATGTTACTTGTAATCCTAAAAGCCTATGATCATGTCGAGATATTTGGCAAGGATTGTAACTGAATATACATGGATTCCTCTTCTAAAAGTAATGTACTAATTGAACAGTACTGTTTGACTAGTAGACCATTCTGCAGCAAAACTGTGGTGCAGTTTTTACTTTGCGAAGGCACGTGCTTCCTCTTCTGTTCCTGTCTGTTAAACAAATTGCCATTTTGAACATTTGGGGACTTGTCTTAGTAATCTATGCTATTCTTACCATAACATGATAGCACTACAGAAATAACACTGTTTTACAGAACAGACTGCTTACTAAAATTTTCCTTATAAAAATTAATGAAGTGATGAAAATTCTATCCTTTGTAGTGCTTAAGTACTAGTACTTAAAGTCTTACAGCATTAGGCCACTTATTTTATATACATTCAAAAGGCTTTTAAGACATATATACGTGGTCATATAGTGGCACATACGGAATATTTGACTAGACATGTATTCTATCAATGATTACACTTAATAACATAAAAGTAAAAAACTATATACATAATCCTTCTACTTTGCCTAACAGATATGCAACAGGACATACTCCAAGGATGCTAAAGCAAAATCCCATCAGGGACTACTTCAAATACAGGTTCTTCATACTATAAAAGCAAGAAGGGAATTTAAATGGCTAGGAGTGAACTGTTTGCAGTAGCACTGTTGCATTATGCATGATTCTTGACTGCACAGTATTTAATTAATGATTTTCAATTACACGTTAAATTTCGTAGTGAACTGATGTTTCGGGCAGCAAACGACAGTCTGACAAATTTATATCATTTTGTATTGGTTCCCAAACTCCTTTGAAGTATCTGTCCTTTTCTTGTACAGCTGGAAATCTATTTTAGATATATGGACAATGATTCTGGGCTCTGTTACAGAAGCATAAATCTACATTAACTTTAATGGAGCTACTCTGCTGAGGCAAATGAGAACAAAATCCAGCCTTTGCTATTTGTTGAATTAATAAACATACTTGTTGATATATGTAAACATCAGAAAGGTACAGTGTAGAACTGCTGGGTGATACATAATTATGTTGGTAATTAATTTGGACTGTTTGTTTCAGTTATGACAAAACACACGCAGATTTGTGAAAAAGACTCCTTCCCTTTTAAATGCTACAGGAAACATATCCAGAGATCAAATGCGGCAGTCCCACAAATGAGAGGCTATGTAAGTACCTGTTAACTACTACTTCCTAGGTAAAACATGACCCCTTTATAATTTTGCATCTTAAATCCATTTGCCTTTTCTCAGTTTCACTATTCAGGCTATCAGCAAAATGTATCTGGAAGCAGAGTCTGGACGTTCCACTTGGAGATGGGTAATGGATAGGTAATGAAGATATGAAGATAACAGAGACACTTCTAATGAAGAAAGCACCTAAGGAGGCTACTGCCAAGTATCTCTGTGTGAAATCATACAAGTGAGGGACTTCAAGTACATCCTCTGCTTCCAAAAAGGCAGATGATCTGTTTTTGACTAATGAAACACTTTACAAGCACGTATGCTTTTACTGGAGTCAAACATCTAAGAGGGGCAGCAAGACAAGGCGTAACACGAGTTTGGTTTCTTCGATGCCAGCTTTGGTTGAATCTAGTGTTAAATGAGAGGGTGAGACAGAATGAATCCAGATGGATAAATGGCAGTCAGTGGGCCAGTGCTTTATTACAGTGGTAAAATCTTACTGTCAAGTTTTTGCTAAAGGTATTTATCAGATGCTGCAAAATCTTATGTTGTTCTGAGACATCGTACAGAGCTGGAAGGAATCTGAACTGTATATTCATACTATCAGTGAGGGCAGCGACATTGTGAGGAAAGAGTGGGAGACAAAATACTTTCAGACTGAGTTTTTTTATGTATTGATTAAAAAACCCATAATCTTTGCATATATGCTTTTTGAAAACATAACACCGTATTGTCCATACTGTAATTTTTTTTAACATTCTAGATGGCCATTGCTAGAGTTTATTAAATCCTTTATTGCTGGCAACAACTAGTTAATCTTACTGTCATGGCTTTAAAAAACAGGGTCTAGAATTTGAACCCATTTGCAGTGGAGAAAATCTCAAAGAAGTTGCCTCAAGTTTACCCTCCTGAAATCAAGATAAGGAGAAAATGACTACTGTTTAGTTTCTGTTTTCTTTGTTTCTTTAAATTATTTAATTATTAGGAAAAAGCCTCAGTCTGGATTTTATAAAATGTAATTCACTTAAATAGGGTTGGTCAAACCTAACAGAAGCATGTTGCATAGTGCAGTCAACACTGAATCTCACAACCAGTTTTGGTACTGACAACCTTCAGCATATAAGTCTTCAAATGCATGAAATTAAAAAAGAAAGAAGTATTTATCTGGGTGCTTTTTACTTGTGGTTTTAGGTGCTGAGCCTTTAAAATATACTGAATTCTTAGGAAAACATCATTTTCTCTCTCTCTTTTTTTTTTGCTTTTAATAAAAAAAGAATACTTTCATTTTATCATTTTACTATCACTACGCTCAAACTTTCAGGGAAGAAACACTCAGTAGCATAAGTTTGACATAAAATTACAATTTTGGTGAAACTACATTACAGTCACTGTTTGTACTATTGTGGTAGCTAAGTCACTGGTTAGAATTTGAGTTTGTGATTAAATTGTCCTATCATTAACTTCCTCTTAATTCCGAAAGCAAAAATACACCTTAGGACATAATAGAGGGAGAACTTCTCAATCTTAAAATCACCACGACAATAACAGTTGTCACACAGGATGTTAAAACCAAACTGATTTCATTTTGTGCCTACCCTGTAAAATGTCACGCCTACAATGTCTTTTGTCTCTTAAATGGAACAAATTATTTCATGAAACCTGTAATTTTCTGATTCTAGAAGTAGCAGTTTTATTGCTGAAGTAATTTTCAACTGCAGTATTAATACCAGAAGTCTGTATGCAAGACTCAAAACGTGTTCCTTCCAATACACGTAGTCAGAAGCATCTGAAATATCCTTATTTAGCTATTCTAAATCTACCTTTTCATGGTGTTATTTGTACTCATCTTATACCTTGCTTCCCACATATGAGAAGTAGGCTCATATACCTACTTCTACATTCAAAAATGATGCAGTCCTCAACAAGAAATTTTATATGGGACTGCCTAACTACCTCCTGCAGCTACTTCCGATGTATTCTGAGCACTCTTCTCTCTTTTACTGTTTGATTTGTTTCTGTTCCTACATGCTTTCAGCTACCATTTTGTCTGCACAATCAAAGGTGAGTCTAGGAATAGGTATACATGCATCTGCCTACATATGGAAGGATAAAAACAAATTTAGCTTTCTGGGAAACAAAACTGTCAGTTCAAGAGATCGCTAAAGCTTGCACTCCAGCCTGTAAGATGAGTGAAGCAGAAATAGCAAAAGTGCTCCTGCACAAGAAGAGGTCTTTGCAGCAGGACCTTCACTGCAGATTCAAAGCCACAATGCAATGGCTACAGTATCATTAACAGAGAACACATCATTCTTGTAAAATGAATCACAGAACGCTCACTCCCTGCTCAAGGGACTGAGTTCATCTCTGTGTTAAGTAGGTGCACTTTTACAAAAGCCATTAGAGCTGCTCTTGCTTAACCACAACTGAGTTTGGCCAAAGTGACTGAGATGAAGCAAGTACGGCAAAAATTCTTAGGGACATGTAAAAAAAAAAAAAAAAACAGAAAAAATTAGAACATCTCTAGTGGAAGTAAGATGATGTTACATAATGACGTACAAAAGAGCAGAAGGCAAGTGGACTTTGACTAGAATACAACCTGCACAGTGGAATCTATCTAATCTTTTCCAAAGCATAGTGTAATCCAGATTCAAATGACTCCTCCAAAATAAAGCTGCAGCCTTCTTAATTCAACAATCTGAGATTATACACACACATGTGAAAACAACTATACACCTGATTTCAATGACTAGTTAAATGCCACTGAGGCTCACAGGCACACCAGTCTGAACATACCCTTTATTCCAGCCAAATAACAGATAGAAGTGAATTTCTACTTGTATACTGTTCCCATAGCCCTATGCTTTTTGCCAAAAGGGCACAGTCAAGAGAGCTCCACCCTACATTTTTAGATCCCACGCCTCCCTTCTCAAACTGACCTTTGCTACAGCATGGCAAGAATTCTTGTGAAAACATCTGAAAGAATCCTACAGGGAACACTGGCTACTGGACTCCGAAAGTATGCAGAGATTTGCTGTTCGTGTAAGACTTCTAATGGGTAATTCCTTTAGTGCACTTGGAGACACACTTTGTTCTTAGGAAAAATAAAAAGGCTAAAGAATAGATTAAAACAATTCTAATAACGTGAAGAGTTAAGATTTTCCAAATTAGGATCACAGCAATATTACTATATTGTATTATTATAAAACACATTATCTGTATCTATCCGACACTTTTAGTTCCATTCACAGCTGTCACTTCAAGCTCCAATCCAAGAGCATCACTCAGTCATTCAAAGCTAAAGGAAAGTGAAAATGTAGTTTAGGAGAACCAATCACTTGTTTTGTTTTAGTCCATGAAGACAGCTATTGAGTGCAAATGAATGGTCAAGGGTTACCATCCTCATTGCTTTTTTTTCTTTCTTTCTCTCTCTCTCTCTCTTTTTTTTTTTTTTTTTATTCTTACAGTATTGCCCACTAAAATGCATACATTTTGTCTGCCACCTTTGGGACTGCAAACTCTTTTGGATATATGCTCCTTTGCTTTGCTTTACTTCACTTCTTAAGAAGTAAAGTTTCACTTAACACCCAGGGTAAAGGCAATAGAGGTATTGTCCTCTTCCTTTGTTGATTTAATCTCAGCTAGATCGTATTTTGTATTTATCCCTGCCTGTTCCAGTAAGCACAGTCAACTTCATACAAATCATGTTTCTTTAGAAACAACTGAGACAATAATACCTTACAGAAACACCAATAACAGCTCATTTTAGCTGTTCACAGAAACCAAACATGATTGGAGAGATTATTAATGATGGGTTTAAGAAATGAATTTTGAATTAGAAATTACTGTTCTCTCCACCATGAAAAACTCTGGATCCAGCCATCTAGCTGTCCTGAAATGAATTAATTCTCACTAAATGTCAAACTAATTTTCCCTCAAAGCCACCTGCTTATGTGAAAATATATGTATAAATGCTTAACCCAAATCAGGTAAGACCAAGAAAGCCAACAGTGAAGGAACATTTAAATTTTATGTTTTAAAAGTAAGTATTTTGATGATAAATATTTCAGGTACAAAAATTAGATGCAGTAAAACAGAAGTGTTATTTACAAATAACCTAGAGTTTTGCACCCTAAGTAACAATAGGAACAATGAGGGATCCATGTGCAGACATGCCAATTGCTGAGTAGTTAAATGTTCAACTCATTCATAGACCATCTGGCGTTTGTACCCACAATTATTGGCAGACGCAAAACCTGCATTCACAAAATGAAAGCAGAGTTTTAAAAATTAAGCTTCCTAGGCATAATACTTCCAATATCCAGAAAATATCAGCTTTTCTGCTTTCCTAAAAGCCCTTAACGAGGACAAAGCAAAGCGGAATTCAGTGTTTTTTTGGAAAGTCTGCCTGTTTTCCTTAACATATTATTCTGTTTTTCTTCTTAGTAAAGGAAAGGACCCCGGTATTATACCATCGCATTATTACTTATAAATAAAATATGAAGATATGATTTTTTTCTTTAACCTTCTTAGTACTGTTTTTATACAAATTTTCTCTCACAATCTCCACGGTATTTTTACACAATCGTTTTGGACTTCTGATTAGTTGCATTGGTTTCTTTCATTTTCAGTAATGGAACACTATCCTCCACATTTCTTCAACATAAATATCAGAACCTTAGGATCTTCAAAATGTTTTTATGATCCTCTGAAACATGTTTTTGACCTTTCTTGTACACACACCTCCTATGAAGTACCTTTCATGGACATGTAACATTCATAATATATAGAAGGAGAAATACCTTTTTTTCACTTTGTAAAGCACAATGGCATTAAGCGCCAGGATGTCTTCCAAGTGCTAAGACAGAATGTGTTTCTCAAACTCTGTCACATAGCGTGAATACTTATTGTACCACGGTTATAACAGAGTTTGTGTAATAATGAAGGTTGCAGTAGGGCCTAAGGTTAACTCACATGTGATAGTGCTTTGGGACTTCTCTAAATGGTTCAGAAAGAATTCTAAAAAAATCTCAGTACAGACTGACTATAGAAATAACTTTTGGGGGAGAATGACATTTAGGTAAAAAGAAAAATGATGTACTGAACTACAGGATACCTGCAAGATATGGATATTTCTTACAAACATGAGAAAATCTGTGCTTTGAATTGGGCACCCTTTGATGATAGCTGGCAGTTCATTAATACACAACAGCTTATTTGTTTAACTTTCAATTAAGAAAAAAGAAAAAAACACAAAACCTTCATGTGCCACAAAGACAGCTACAAAGAATTTAAGACTTCTTCACATTAAAGAATTGATCAAAAGCACTAGCACACCATGATAGCACCTGTCATAACAATTGGACTCCCAGCCTCAGCACCCAGAAGGAAAGTCCTCATTCCAACCAAACGTTACATGCACCTTGGCACCCTACCAGTACGCAACTATTTTCATGTACTACTAGAAATATCGAAAGAGAGTAATTGATAACATTCCTGAATACCGACTTATGATTGAGCTGCATTTTCAAAAGCAACTGACTACAGGATACTTGGAAGACACTCAACTAAACTGTACACATTGGCTTGAGGATCTCTGAGAATGTGTTCTGGTTTTTGCACGTTGTTAATTCAGTGCCTGTTCAAAGCACTTCTCTTACTCAGTTCACGTATATATGTTTGGCCACATTTCAAATCTCTCTCTATGTATATATATATATATCTACTGGTACTTAAAGAATATGTATTTTACAGCAATATTTAACAGATCATAGATTTTCTACAATATTGCTAGAGTAATTCCATTTCTATGGAAGTTGTATATTCACAGTACATTGTTGAAGTATATATTGCATTAATACTTCACTGTGCTTATAAGCGTTAATATAGGCTATTTGTTTATTACTATGTCAAGGTTATTCATCATATGCAGTGTCAGAAAGCACGCGCTGACATCTCATACTGTCTGCTTCAAGGGTAAGAGCAACGTGACCTTTGACTTCTTCTTTTAAAAAGGATGAAATCATTCTAGAGGAGCAATGCTGAACTGCACAGCTCCCTTTAAGAATCAGTCTGCCATCTATAGTTTCCAATTTCCCATAGTACGGCTTGTTAAGATCTGATAGCTAATTTTCTGCAAAAGGTTTAATGTTTTGAAGGATTAATTTTTTTTCTTACTGGGATGCTATTTATACATCACAGAATGAAAATTTAAAATAATCAGTTCGTCATTACTGTGAAAAAAGATATTGCCAGGGTCTTTCTTGATTCTGGGGAGTAAAAAGATACAGAATGCTCATTGGTGATTTCCTAGATTGAAATTGCATTTGTAGTCAGAGAAGACCTAAAAATACTTTGAATCTCAGTGTTTCTTTCCAAATTCTATTAAAATCTCCAAGAAAACCTCTTTTTCTTAATTGAAATTTCTTAAGAGTTTTTCTAGTTCTCTCACATTGCGTGGCTATGTATTTCACAGCTGAAATGGGAAAATAATTACTGAAATAGCTGAAATAGTTACTACCGAAAATAATCTGCAGTCAGTGAAAAAGAATCTATCCAAAAGGATAGGAGTAGTAAATAAGAGAGATTATCTGTGAGCTATGGGATGCTGCCTTTAGCTGCCTCAGTACCACATTAGAAGAAAGCATACCCAGAGTTTGCAGCCTGAAACAGATGTGAAGCTGGATGTGTTATTTCAGCAAGATAAAGGGTATACACATGGACTCAAAGCATACATGCATTTGTACAGGCAACTCCTTCCAACTTTACCAACCACAAAGTAGCAACATTTTTGGAGAGAGGGGCGAGATGCACATGAATTGATAATTATATTATCTGTGCAAGAGCCTGATTTCACTATAAAATTGGGCCAAAGAGAATGCAGCGTTCTTTGACCTAGCTGATAAAAGGTCAGAAAGCAATTCTGAATAATAAATGAGGCCTGCTGCCCTCGCGCCCCACGCCTGGCAGGGTCAGCGGCCGCCCTCTCCCCAGCTGCTGATGGCAGATATACAGACGCAGACAGCTCAACTAATGAGCTTCCTGGATAGGGGGTTTACATCCAGTGACATTTAAGAGCTATACAGTATATAAAAAAAAACTTCCAAATAATCTGCATCGTAAAAAATTAAATTGATGTTTACAGGGAGGTGTACTATGACACAATTTCTAATCCACAATACTGTGATTACTTTACTGCTTTTCTGAGACAGCCTTTTGCCTCAAAATACTGACTTTAGCCACCTGACCAATGCTCCCTTTAAAGTTGTTTATCTTTACATTTGCATGGTTGCCATTCCGCAGGTATACTTTGCAGAGATATACTTGGATAGTGCTTTTTTGGCACGTTATTTAATCCGTATTAACAAAAACTACTTTTAAGATACATTTATTTGGTTTAAATTCAAGCAAATGTATTCCTCTTCCAGGGGGTGAAAAACAACCTAGAAGACCTAAGGCCAAGAACAATTTTCTCCTGACCACTTCGTAAACAGTGCTGCTCAGAAAGATCTCCAAAGCAGGTGGCTGGGCAAGAAGAGGGAACAGCAGAACTCACCTCACTAGACCGCACTGCAGCAAAGGCCTTGGCTCCCTGCTCCCCCCGGCACCGCGCGTCCCGAGCTCTGCCTGCACGCAGGGTGCCGAGTCTCGGCTCCACAAACTGCCATCGCGTTCCTCAGGTATACTACGGTTTGTATGAATTCAGCAGAAATACCTGCACGCATCTGCTTATGTTCTGCACGAGTCAGACAATTCATAACAAATTTTGAAATACCGTTGTTGGAGGTTTCTTGACGCCTGATTTTGTAAGGAAAAACAACTGTTTTGGCTCTCCAGATGTCCAACTATCTGGCTGTGAATATAGTAAGCTACTTTAATGTCTCAACTACTGAATTTACCAACAGAATTACAGCTTTGAAAGAGACTTTGTAAGGAATCGCCTTTGTTCTTGTCAAGTTGCAAACGGGCAAAATGAAAAAGTAAACAGTAAGAAAACATTCTTTCAAATATAAAAAATTAAATATAAACCTAGTATTCAAAGGTCTACATTAATTGCTACAAAATTCTAAAGAGTCTAGTGGAGAATAGGAGTTTTTCTATTTAAGAAGTCAGCACAAGTAGTTTTACAGAGGATGTTCCTCATATACAGAATCCTAGAGGCTATACTAAAAAACCTACAGAAAAGTTATTATGCTCTATTCAATTCTGTATTACTTTGCATAAATTAAAATTAATATACACAGCAACTAGTGTTTAACAATCACGAGCCTTTCAACGCTTAGTGGAGATGAAGAAATACTGCTACCCCAGTTGATAGAGGGGGAAACTGAGGCATCATATATTATGAAGAAAGGTTTTCTTTCAAGCTTTTTAAAGCTGCCACCTTTCAGTTTAATTGAATGTCTGCATGTTCTTGAATTATGAGAAAGGACAGAGAAGAGTTAGTAGCTGGAATAAAGAAGACTGAATAGCTGATTTACTTTTGCCACAGCATTTGTAATTCTGTATACCTCTGCCACATTTATTCCTATTTGTCTCCTCTTTAAATTAACCAGTTTTTAAGAATACCTTTACAAAGAAGGCCATTAATTTTTCTTGCCTATCTTCAAGCCCTCCTCAATTTATTCTATATCTTTTCATAGACAGAGTCAACAGACAGAACATGACCTCCCCAAAAGGCCACACAATCAATGCAGATAACTCTGTAATATTTGCAGTGTTATTTGCATTCTTCTTATACCCTAACAGTATATCAGTGCTTCCGAGTGCCACTGTGCAAGTTCTGACTGAAATGTTACCCATGACATTTATAAATGGAATTTGCCTCAGCAGTAGTGACTGGCATACCACTAGGGAGAGGGAATCCGTGTCCTTCGGATCCAGGGCTGCCAGGAGCCATTTAGATCTTTTTAATCAGTGCTGATTAAGGCAAGTCAGATGACTACCCTCAAATTTATCACTGCCTCTAAAGACCTTGTAGCCACCAACAGCTAGTGTAGCTAGCGTACGGGATTGTCTTGACCACACGTCCTCCCTCTGTGCTTGTGAGGACTCTGCAAGGAGAATTACACACTGTCTCTAGATAATCTACCTCAATTTTTCACTGAGTAAAGTGTGTGTCTGGAATACAATTTTGGGATTTCAGTACTGTGCGTAGATATCAATTAAACTCATTATTAGTGAACCCGGCTTCTAAAGCCTAGTGCATTTAGGGAACCAGTAACAGTAATCAGCTCCTTCTCTCCCAGTCTGCATATAACTGAAATAAAATCTGATTATAAATAGATTAGATTACAAAAGTTGTTCGAAATCTGCCTGTAGCCTTGCTTCATGCATTTGTGACAGCAGTAGCCTAGATAAGTAAAAGAATTTTCTCTTGCATCCAGAGCATCAGTAAAACGTACTTTAGGATTGCTTGATTTCTTTCAGGCCATGAGATAAAAATGTGCATTTTAGAAGGCTGCTAAATTTCCGTGAAAATATTATAGTCTTTGTTTTACAATAAACACATGCTCTATAGCAGGCAACCTCATTTCTAATCTACCGTTGTGCTCCTAAATTAACCCCTTCCCTGCTGATTTCTCCTCCTGATAAGTGCCTTGGTATTTCAATGCCCTCTCTCATTTCAAAGAAGAAAATATCTTGGATATTTGGAAATTATCATAAAAAGAGAAAGAAACAGATTCTTTTACAGCTGCTCTATTGTATAGCTAGCAGAATACAAGTCCTTGTGGAAGTCAATGAATAGTTGTTCACAATAGCTTCGTACATGCTCTTTTTCCCAGAGGTGAGACCCTACAGAAGCAGAAGCTTCTGCCCAGCAGAGTAAACCTTCCATCAGTCTGGAACTAGTTCAAAGTCTTGAGATACACCTCTTACTCAACATTTGAAAATGTTTTAATGAGAGAGATAGAGAGAGAGAGAGAGACTTGCCTCATGGTGTTACCTACAACCACAGAATCTATTTGGCTTTGCTCAGCAGGTTTCTAGTGTGTAGGCTATTTGGGAGCCAGGAGCAAAACATATGTACTACAGAATACCACTTACTGGGGGCTTGCAAGGGAATAAACAAAGGAAGGAGAGATCAGAAGGATTACTGTACCCAGCCCTGTACTACCCTGTAATAACAGGAGAGAATTCTCTTACAGCAAGTCTATGTATGTCTTACTTCACTAATTCAGAGGATGCATTTGTATATTACTTCTATGCTCTAAATGAGTAACGTGTAGATTAGCACTGTCCACTGGAAAAATATAAAAACAAAAACCACACCTTTCCAGACGATACAATATTTACTCCTCTTAACGTGGAGGAGTGTATTCCCCAAAGCAATTAGTATGCCTTATGCTCTTTCTTATCCTCCTACTAAATCATCCACTGTTAAAGAGAAAAGTAGAAAACTAATTTTTCATGTTGCTATGTTTTATCTAATTGTGGGCCAACCTGAAGTCCTAGTTGCCACATTTTAGCTCTTGTTATGCTTGATAGGAGATGTATTCTTATAATCCAGTACAGAGTTTGCCTTCCATGGCTCTTATTTTCTATTGTTTCATACACCATTTTTTCTCAGGAAAGATTATATCCAACTTTATGTTCAATGCATATTAGAGCTTTGCAAGTTGCAGGAAGTGATCAATTGAGAATTTAAGCATAACTTAAACTTTGCCCCAAAGAGATACAATCTTTTTTCCCCGCCTCCTCTCTCAAAGAAGCAGTTTCTCTGCACATAAGCTCCAAGATTTCTATCATCTCAAAATATAATGTCTTTACCTGCACTGCCTATTACGATCTTAATTTTCTACAACTTCCTTATATGCTTTTCTCTCAGAAAGCAGCATACTTCCTAAATTTTTAAATTGTTCTTGATTTCAATTTTATCTTTTGGAGGCCTTAAGTTGCAAATGATAAAAATGAACAAGATACACAAATGTCTGTAGAGTTTGCATCAAAATATAACACTTCTACTTCCACATATTTTACATATTTGTCCTCGTAACTGTTTAACCTTTACCAACCTTGAAGATTTTTTTTTTAATACCTTATCAGGAGTGAAGCTCATTTGCAGACAGCTGCGATGTGAGTTTCTTCACTCTGGCCTGCCATTGACCTACAACCTGATTTGAAAGAACCACCTTCTTTCAGAGTGAGGAGTTATTCGTTTACTGCAATAGCTCTGGTTTGGGTCTTCTCAGCAAGAACAAGCAATTGTGCCCGAATAGGATTGTGTTTTGTGATATCAGCCACTGTTTTATATATACCGACAAAAACATACGGATGTTTCAGGCAGGATCAGCTCACTATCAGAAATCGGAATTTCTTGTTCATATGGATTTGATGCAGTTTTATTCTTTATGCTATGAAGCTGATTCACAGAGAAAAAAAATCTAGTCTGCTAGCACCTCAGTGCATGACAGGCAGCTTTCCAGTGTTATCATTACCAGGGAATAAATGAAAAATGAGATAATCAGACTATTGGACAATAATTGCAAATAAAATGTTTCTGGTGAAAACAATTAGTCACAAGCATAACAAGTTGAAATGCAGTTCAGTGTTAAAGAGACAGTTTAGAAGCACACGGTACATTTATCACAGCTCCACAGACAAGTTATTGAGCTGTCTGTGAAAAACAGAGCCAAACAGGAAAGCTTTCAGCAGAAAGCAGTGGTTGAGGTCCTTGATTGATAGAGTTAGATGATGCAAAGCTGTCTGATGGCCTTTCTGCAAAATAAAGTGAAGGAACTCAAGGTCTTTCATGACGATCTCTGACCACAGATGAACAGCTACTTTATTACAGCATAGATTGAGGTTACACCTTAGTCCATATTCTGCCACTTTTGGATGCACACAGTTAACTTTACCAACAATCCACTGTGTTTAACATAAGTGTCTGCCATCTTTACAGGATTTTAAAAGGATAGCAGATTGCATTATTTAAAAGCTTTGCCTCTTCTCTGTTTACCTACAGTAACTACAAATAATATAGTCAGTTTTATTATAGGCTTCCTATTGCAATGACTGGCTTGATCTCATTTAAAAGATACAGAAAAATACTTGTGTGCATAATAGCCAAAATTTATCTGCTATACTTCTTATTTCAGAAATGAAGTTATTTGTTTCCCAAATGCAATCTCCATCTGCCTAATGACTTTCTCAAGTGTAGCTCTAGTCTTCACTAACATGATACTAATTAACTTCATAGAACACATTCTCAAAAATCTGAGAATTATTACATTGTTTCTGCTAAAAGCAAATGCAACATTAATCTCCATGCTTGGACTATCTAAGAAAAATTCCTTTAAAGCAAGAGAGTTAAAACTGGATGACTCATGTAAAAAAATTTATAGACAGTCACCTGAACAACAACCTGATTTGTGGTGTATCATTTAGTCCAGCAAGGGCTGTGACTTTTCTTTACATGAAAAAGTAGTATTTTGATCAGATTTTTAAAGGTATTTAGTTGTCAGTGAGGCACAATATACTGCCTCTGTTAGTCTGAATTCAGGCTTAACTTAGAATCAACTGCTATGACTCAGTTGCATCCATGCTGCCTATCTGTGGGACATGCCTGAAATATAAGACGGTTCATTTTCTTGCTCCTCACCATCCTTGTCACTACTCTCACACCTGGTTCCATGCTTCCCAGTCAAAAGAACCAGTGGACTCCATTTGAATCATAATGCAAACTTAGGCTACATGAATGTTTAAGATCAACATACGGTTTTAAGTCTCATATTACTGTGTGACATTAACACAGGCATGGGAGGCTAATGAGATTTTCTTCACTGCTTAAACACTTAATCCCTGTTTACTGGGACTCAGGCTCTCCCCTGCTTTCGAGAATCTACATACACCGCTCTGGATACATCAGTAGGGTTTTAGGTCCAACTTTTGAATTCTACAGGGTAGCTTCAAAGCTTTCTATCTTGTAAAGGGTCAGCATGTTTCCACTGTTATCCACATCAGAAGAGGGAGTAAGAAGGAGGAAAAGATGTAGGGACTACCAACCTTTACCTTGTAAACATCTTCACAGAGGGACATTTCTGATTTTAGAAAAGCAAAATATTCTAAAAAGATTTTTTCAGAGAACATGAATTTGACTTTGATTGTGCCCTGTTTTACTTAAGTTCCTATTCTACATTGTTGATCAGGTTACTAATGCAACTTTCCAGAAGTAATACATTTTTTTTTCACTTTCACTCTTGCATGAAGAATGTCGGCAGATGGTTGAAGTTCTTGTTCCTTAATTAATTATACTCTCTCTGGACAACACATTGACAAGGCTGAAGTAGTGCACAATATATTTGAAATGCTTTCGTTCAGATTTGGATTCATTCGGGTGGTTCAACTTCCGACACTATTGGCTTCAGTGCAAGAACAAGAGTGTGAGTAAGGGCAGCCTCAGAACAAAACAGGTTATGGTAAAGCCCAAAACCTTAAATGTCCCCACAATGTGTTTCAGCAAGCAACCAAAATATCAGTGGCTACAAATAGCACAGTTCTAATATGGGCAGATTCAAATATTCAGGTCTGAAAGAACGATTCTTACACTACTTACAAACAACTTCTGCTCTGCAATTCTAGATGCTGCACTTAAAGTGCAGTTGTAACCTTATGAATACCAGACTGCTCAGCACCTCTCCACCTCTAACTACCTTGAATTTAAAGTCAGTGTTAATCACTGCTCCCCAAACTCTTCTTCAGAACAGGTTTTTCTTAACATTACTTTAGTTTATTATTCATACTAGAAGCTGCTGCCTAAATTGTCTCTGGTTATGACATTCAATTCCTCAACTATTAAAAGGACTGATGGGAGGAATCTTACCTTGAAATCCTGGCTTTGGAGAAGCTGGCAACAGTTTTAAAAGTCATTTTAACCAGCACTTGTCACTGGTTACACACTTCAAATACGAAAAATGTATTCTGATATGAGGCCAATGTCACCTAAGTCTAATAACTGTGAAAGTAATAATTGATCAAGTCAAAGTTGTTCAGGTAAAGCAAAAGAATAAAGGCAGAGTACTTGTCAGGATTCAGTGTTCAAAACAAACACTATTGGTTAGTTCAGGAAAACATTCTGTAACCCTGTGAGCTATTTAATCAATAAAATGCATACAGCAGTTATATGTTAAATGACAAAATCCATAAACAAAAATGTCCATTAATGACTGGCTAGGGCATTTTGCGTGCAGTTTGAATTCACAGATTTGCCTAGCTCCATTCTCTAGAGTTGCTGTGTATATATACTCTGTCCTAGTAGTTCTTACAAATTTTAACACTAAACATTTCATATGATTTTATTTGGTTGCATTTATTCTGACTGATGGCATACATATTACAACTCATGCAAAATGAGATCCTAGAATTGCATTTGGATTTTTCCTCATGCATGACATAACAGACTTTCCTCACCACAGTACAACCTGATAAAAAGGAAGCAGCTCTCAACTGTCTGGGTTAGATACTTGTCCAATGGAACTGTGGAGAATAAAAATAACATTGATTGCTATCACTACAGACAGGTATTGGAAAAAAAGAGCTCTCTCTCTTTAACTTCAAACTGATGTGTTTCCACCCACAAAATTTGAAACAGACTTCAAAAGCATTTAGTTATTTTAAAGTAGCATTTCTCTCTGATTTTGGAAATTTTTTTTTTTGGCGTTCCAAAGCTTAAACTATGTAAAAGATTGCATTATTACATTTTTCTGTTGTGTAAGTTCAATTGTGGAAAATAATCTTTAAAAACAAAACATCATGTATGGTTCACACAAATAAAGGTCTTTTTAAAATGTGTATCGACTTTTCCATGTTATTAAGCTTTTTGGATGAATCCAGTTGTTAAATGGTTGTTCTAGTAACTGGCCTGTCATCTGGAAATGTTCTTAGATTGTTTTTTTGACACAATGTCCCTGCAGAAAGTTGGATAGTGTGACATAAAGAGCATGGGTTTGCCTATCACACTGATTACTTGATGTAATAGTAAGCAAGCTTAAGTGAACTGTGTGCCTTCAATCTTTCCAATCACTTAGGGATGGGCACCAGAGGATACCATCCATCATCCATGGCCTGAAACATACAGTGCATCAGCAATCTTAGGTTGACCTAAATGATAGTAAAAGCTGCTATGTTGTTCACAATAAGAAATTGTTGTCCACTGAATTACAGGTTTGTGATTAGATTGCTAACATAGCCAACTTGATGTATAAGTGAAGTGTCCAGAAAAGATATTTCCTAGGATCCTTTGAAGATTAATTTATACCCTTGAAATGTGCACCAATCACAAAATGAAAAAATATGCCAAGATATTTCTCTTGTGAACAAAAAACCCCCCTGCAATAGTAACAGCTATTAATTTATTTCTGGCAGTTTTAGCCAATAGAATTCGATAAACAAGGTCCTTAAAGCTTTCTGTTTTGTTGCAAAGCTTTTACTGCTTGAATCCTAGAAGGACAGAATACTATGAACCATATGACAATCTCTTTTATGAGAGAGAGCGCTCCCCCTCACACATCCCCCTCACTAACCTGATACATAATTTCAAATAGCACACAGATGGACAATATTGATAGCTTGCTCATTTTGTAGCATTCTTAATATTATCTATTGAATTTATAAATAAATATAACATTAAGTATCTATCTTTAAGACAGTCAATAAAATAGAAAATACACAGCAATATATCTGGCCACTGACCCCAAAATCAGCAATCTTGACAATCATGATCTATTACATGGAGAATCATGCTATTCATTCATCATTTTAGGAAAATTGCAACCGCAGAGTTAAGTTTTAAAATCATAATACCAACTTGTAATGGGGCGGAAGGGAAGGAGGAGGAGGAGGAAAGGGCTTTTTACTCCAGAGTAGCCCTAGTCCTTAAAATCCTCTCTAGGTAGCAGAACACAAATGGTGAAAGTCACGTTTTAAGAGGTACTGTCAAATATCAAAGAACACTTTAAGAACACTGCCTTATACTACCTGTGAACTCTGTAAGAGCACAACTAAAAAACAGCATATATACATGCTGATCATTAAAGATCCTTCATGAAAAGCAGCTTACTCCAGCCTAACTTCTTAAGGGAAATTATTCCCTTACAAACCACAGAACAGAAATTATTTTGCAAACATGGCTGCTATGCACAACTATCACACAAGGTACTAGAAGGACAGTGGTTCACTTTGCCCTGTATCCTTCTGTCAGTCTATCCTTCCTGTGTGATGCCTTGCTCTCCCAGCACCCCTGAGAGGTAGATCTGCTTGCCGTGTCTGTTCTTTAGATTAGGCCTACTATTGATGCTTTAGTTTTTTTCCTAGAGTGCCTGTCACAGACGTAAGTCCTTAACTATATACAACTCCCACTTAAAAAAATTCCTAACCATGCAAGTGAACTATTGTATTTCATAACAGTGAGGAAAGAGATTTACATTCATGATTTTTTTAAAAAAACTATTCCTTAATATAGTCCATTGCCAGCAGTGCATTTCATATAATATACTATGTTGTAGTATATTATAATGTCTTGACATGGATACAATGGTCACTAGTTAAAGGATCTCCTTTTAAACCTTCCAGTAAACACATACTAATTAAATAACTAATTCCTTCCTATGGGTTGAGAATGGTCTTATTCTGCTAATATTATCTGGACACACCTATTTAAAAGATCTCCCTCATTTATGCCAAAATTCTGTGCTTTCCTGAAACAGATTAAAACTGCTGCCTGCTTAACTTACATAATACAAAAATAGATTGTTTATTCCAGTCAGCACAAAGATTTATTGATGTTCATTGTCAGCATTAACCTCTCCAATCTGGTGAGATGTAAAACCTTGCCAGCACTCCACTGCTAAAAGGAGAAGAAAATTTAACAATAGGGCATTATCAATATATAAAACTGAACAGACATGCTTTACTATGAAGTCAGATCTACTTTTTTAATTTAATTTTGTACCTTAAGAAAAAAGGAAATGGAAAACTTACACTGATATTAGCATAGTAGAAAAAAAAGAACACACGCACTAGGTATTAATTATTCCACAGAAAATACCTCCAGGATTCCAGTTCTGACTTCACCTTCCTCACTAGGCCATCTGAGCATCTTCTGGTAGTGCAGCAGGTGACAAACTAACATCCATCAAGCAAGAACAATATAGGCACCTGGTGTTTAGGGAATTAGCAACAGGAACCTCAAACGTGATGCAAGTTGAGTTTTTCCAAGTGTATAAAAAAACCTTCCGCTGATTTATTTATCGGAATTTGAGAAAAAAAATACACAGATGTACTGGGAAGTTTTCTGCATTATCTTCATTATCATTAGAAAAAAATATTTGTGTAGTACACTCTGCAGAAAGTGAAAGGAAATAGAATGCTCACGTATAATAGTATATTTGGTGGCTCTAATTCTGGGCTTAAAATAAAGCTATGCTGAAGCACCAGATATTAACAGAGATGACAGGAAAAACTACTGAACAATATCCTTACTACATTTCAGAAATTGGAAGTCATATTGTGCTGACTTGTTCTAAATACCTCCCAAATATGAAATACTACTTATTAATGTTTACCTGCTTTAAAAATACGAGCTCATCATTATATAAAAACATAACTAAAAAATTTTGTCTATTTTGAAGAAATAAAGTAGTTCAGGTCTGACAGGATACTAAAAAAATAAAATCCAGGGTTACTCTGAATACAAAAATGTTACCATAGTTCTGAAAAACTATACATTAGTAGGTTTCATGGACTAGAGCTTCTTCACATGCATTACAATTTGAATCAGTAATGGTGAACATAAGGCCACTCTGAAGTTGTCTTACAGATTTTGTTTGACTTTTAATAGTGTCTAGTAAAAAGCATTGCTAAAAAAATGCATCAGCATTTATCTAATGATCTACTGTACTACCACAGCAATGTGTGTTAAGTCTACAGTAGTCATACTGCTGCTCTCCTGCTGAGAGCATATTTCTGAAAGAAGTCCTTTTTTAAAAATGAAAGTTTAAGCAGCATAGGAATGTATGATACATGTCTTCAAAGTAATGTTGGGAAGCAAAGACAGAGTTACTCTATTTTTATAAGTATAAAAAGATTAAAATTATTACAAACTTTGAGACTATTTGAGACTTCCCAATGAATAAAATGGGCTTTGAATGAAAGCTTTTAATACTCCAACAAAGTCAGTTACATACACACTGAAGAGAGAATAGTTTTATCTCAGATAGAAGTGTTTTTGACTTGTTATCTTAACTGCTTTAGGAAATAGCTTAACACAATTAAAGGCTTGAAAGAGCTCAGATTACTCCCTCCGCACAATATTAGTAGTGCACAGTTGCACGGAAATGTTAATTCTTGTTACTTGATGTTGAGCGCATAAAGATAGCAAAGCACTTAAGCACACACATTCATGAATGCACATTCACATGTATCTATATATTTTATCTTTTGCATCACCCAAAAAGAGATGAAAAATTTCCATTTTATCTGTGCTGACAAAGCTTTTACATAGCACTGTATGTAAACAATATTGTTTGGTACCTAGTTGGACCAGAAGATCCCTTCTAGTTCAGGTCCCTTCCAACCTCAACCATTCTGTGATTCTGGGATTACTTTGCTAATGCAGTAGAATACTGAAATAGCTAGGCTGTTTCTATGAAAATACATTTTGGAGACTAACTTAGTGTTAACTACTTTACAGTTAACATCAGATTACTGTTTCCTTTATTTCTTTATTTGGTTAAACACTGAGTTGAGGTTTTCAATAAATAGAGATGGTAATTTTTACCTGTTCAAAAAAAACCCCAGTAATTTAGATTTTTTTAAAAAAAGAAGAGGAATTCTTACAATTTTTTCTTATTCTAAATCCCTCAGAAAAACAAACTAAGTCTACAAGGTAGAATAGTCTTCACTGGAATCCTTGGTTAGAGAAAAAACAGAGTAAAACCCTGCACCTCAGCCTCTGTCCATCTAAACCATGTTCCGTACTTCAAAAGTCACATGGTTTGTATGTAAAATGTATAATTGAACTAGAACATACAAAGATTAATTCTAAAATAAAATTCTATAAAGAATACATATTAGTTCGATTTCTTTCTACAGTATCATAGACTCTCTCTGATAGGAATATTCATTGGCTAACTTCTTTAAATATTTTGCATGCAGTTGTCTTATATACAGACCAAATAAAACATGAGAGAAAAAGCTCTGTAAAGATCCATATTTTGGTTAAAAAACACAATTAATGCTATTCAATGCTTGAAAGTAGAAAGAATTCTTGTCAAGCAAAACAAGCGTCCTCAGTTTCATTACAGCTAAAGCAAAATAGATTCTGGGTTGCGTAACAGACTTGAGTTGCAAATAGACATACTTTTGTATCAAGACGTTTAAAAATTGTGGGAAGACACAGAAGAATGTGCGGAGCTGAATATATTCTCCATCCTGAAATTCAGTGGAATTCTGTTCTACATAACAGATGAATATATAAACCTTCAAACGTGTCAGTATTTTCAATAAGCAACAAGGGCTTCTTTCGAGGCATTTCCATTGTTTGTTGTCCAAGACAGACGTCTCACTCCTATTATTAGAGACAAGCACGGTTCAATTGCGTTGCTCTGCTGAGTGAGCATTAGCTACGGTCTCAGTGTGGATACTAATAACGAACACTTGTATAAAGTAGTTCTTCCTCACCCTCATTCCAAAACTGCATAGTAGAAAATTTCCATCTTACTGAAAACTGTTAAGCAGTAGTTTTAAGTAAATTCTCCTTTTTAAACAAGCAATACTATTAAAGCATTTAACTTGCATTAGTGCTAAACAATATTGTTTAATATTTGAGCTGATGTAATTTTATCATTTCCTTTCAGGTAAGTTAGGGGGGGTCTTTGGATACTCTGAAATTCCAGGACAAACACTTCGAACAGTTATGTACTAGCTTCAGGAGAGAAATCAGTTATCTTATAAAAATGAATATGAAATTCAAAATTGGGAAGTATGCAGTCACTTGCTTTACATATCCAAAAAGAATAAAAATAACCGCTTTTCCAACAACATAGAAGACTAGACAAAGCATGGGAAAAAATTAACTGTACACTTCAGATTGGTTTGACTTCCCAACAGTCCAAAATAATGAAATTCCACAATTTAGAGTATTTGTAAGTACTTGTAGAGCATTCTAGAGTTTTATACTGAAGCATTATGAATACAGACTAGGTATTCTAAAATTAGGTAATTCTGATCTGCAATTATTAGCAATACTAAGCTTCAATATTAACAATGAAGGCCTATACGCTGAGATACTTTTACCCCCTCTCCCAATCTGCAGTCTGCTTTTCAGAAGGTATGATAGAAAATTTCCAACTTAAGTGCTATTAGCACTTCTAGATGCAGTTAGCAAATTTTAGATGCAGTGTTGCAGTTTGAAGTGAAATATTCCGAGATTTCTTTTTCTGTTTTATTCACAAGCTTTGTACAGGAGTTGGGTAAGTGAAAGGAAGAAAGAGTGGGAGGAGAGGAACCAATGAGGCCTATGAGTTATTTGACAGTATGGACAATGGACAGATGAGAATTTGAGGAGTAAGTTCAAAGTTTCTGGATATTACTGATTTAAAGCCACAGAAAGGCATACTTCAAAACCAAACCTAACTAGGGTAAAAACAATAGGTTCTGTTCTTGTTAACTTTTTGGATGATGATAAGAATAATGTTAAATAGACATAGCTTGGGGAAAATGAAGTATGACACATTAGGAACTAAAATGCTACATCAGAACTTACAAACTTACTTTCCATGGTACATTCACACCTCTCCCAGCTCTAAAAGTACAGCCAGGAGGTTTGTTTCATCACTGAAGTGACCTTAGAAATACTTGATGCATGGCTCTGTATAACGTAGTGACAGCAAAAGCTGGGTCTCAACTAAATAAGGATAACAATTATATGCTACTAGCATGTCTTTGAACACCATGCTTGACTAAGAACAATATACGCAAGGAGACATTCAGACTAAGAAAGTGAAATATGATGAATCATGGATTTTCACTGGATAACATATCAGTAGAAGACAGAGGTTTCCTCCAGAAAAGCTGGAAATGTTGTTTTATACATGGAGTATTTGCAGTTCCTTCATTTGGTATTTTGAAGCTGTCACTTAGAACTAGGTTTCAAATTTTTGAAAGACTTGTATTGCACTTTCTCTGTGCTAAATGAATTTTTAAAGGAACTTAAATAGTAAAGACACTAAAAATGAACCATTCAGTGATAATTTTGTATGATGACTATTTACAGTAAAAAAAAAAAAAAAAAAAAAAAAAGTGCCTACTTTTAATGATATAAAAAGAAGATATATCATTTTTTTCCATTCAGTATGTAAAAAACAGAACAAGTAAACAGAAAACAATATTGTCCAAAAATGCAACGAATTTAAAATACATGTCATCCTTACTGCCTTCTTCACCAGTGTCTTAGAGCAATCCTATCCTTCCTAATGTTTTGGAGGAGTCTGAGATGGCGCCTGTACAATTTGATTTTGTGTAAAAATACACACCAAATCTGATTTCTGCTACATTAAGGATTTCTCTGGTAAAATATATGACGCATGGAATGAAATAAACTGTAGTTCTAGAATGAGTCTTTAAGCTTGCTTCCTTTAGTACTTGACCACTAATATTAAAGACTACTGGATCAAAATACCATTTTAATTGGATACATAGAAGATGATATAGTAGTATAGTTAAACCACAGGTTAGATGCTAAAATATAACATTGATTTGTATTCTTTTACTGGAAATATTTGTAATATGAAACTAGTATATAATACACTCATTTGTAATGCATATGCAGTACAGAAGAAAGCTACTACTGTCACCAGCCTTATACTCAAACTGTGTTCAAACACAATGCTAGATTAATTGGTTTGCTGTTTGAAGGACAAAAACTAAATTATGGACGAATCTAATTCTCATCAAAAGTGACAAAATGTTGATTATACAATCATTTCCTACACTGCTTATTGGTATAAAACACACACAAAAATTGGCCTAATAGAGAATTTTTTTAAAAAAGGTCTGAAGTCTAGTATTTTAAATAAACTTAAATGCATAAACTTGTCCAAATCTCTCTCTCTCTCCTCCCCCATGCCTCCCTCCCCCCCAAATACAAGTAAATTTGGGCATTCTGGCTCACCAAATTTTCTGCTCTTACTAGCTAGAACATTTGTATCAATAAAAAGAACACAGTGGACAGAGGAAGGAAATTTCATTTTGCAGGTAATTTTTAACATTAGTAAACCTAGAAGAAAAAAGATTGCTCAAGTGAAATGTTACATTTCTGTAGTGACCAATTTACTGTTACAGAATAAAAATATTATCCTTATAGTTTTGTGCTTGTGCCTACTCTGTGATAATACTTTTCCAAAAGGAAAAGTCATATTATTTAATATAAAAACAAAGTATTTCAGCATTGTTGGAACTTCTTCCCTCTCAATAGTCACATAATGTTGACAATCCTCACATGATCTAGGAGAGATTTTGCTTAAGAGTATTTAATTTTGCTTAAACTGCAATTTGAGACAGATATTTGTTTAATCACTCTTTTTTCAGCTGGCAGAATCTGGAGAATATTCATGGTCAAACTCTGCAAAGGTCTGCACAGAGTATCACTTTATGTACTGCATTAACTTTTTATATTCTTTCATTTTAATTTTACCTTCCTTAATAAGTTACAGTCTCCCTTCTGTATCAATGAACTTCAAATAGCTTCCTACATCAAATCTATAAAGTTTTCTTAAATAATTTCTATTCATTACTTCCTTCTCTCACTATGCTGATATATTTACTATCCTTTACCTTGACATATTCTTGACCTCATCACCATCCTTGGCTCTATTACCCCAGAAGAGAAACCTCTTATCCCAGGTAACTAACTTTTTTAATCCCTCACCTTCAGTTATCACTTCTCCCCAAACCTTCCACATGCTCTTATAATACTATTTCTCTCATTTCCTTCAACTTTATTTTCCCAGTCAGCCTCTCATTTTTTCATTAAATGCTTCTTAAAAAACCTCAAGCTTCCCAATTTTATTTTCAAGGTGTTGTGTATTCTTATCCTGACTCACAATATACTTATACATTTTCAAACATTTTTTCAAACATTATTTTATCTGATTAGAGATGATCTGTTCTTCACCTTGTAGTGGAATGAAGAAAGACGAGAAGTTGTAAGAATGAGTATTCTATGGTCCATTAAAGAAGAAAGAACAGTTCCTGAATTCAGACAATAGCAAGAATTGCAAGTAAAACTAATAAGAGACTTCCTCCTCAAAGGTTCATTGCTGGAGAACCTGTAATTTTTCTCTATTCCTCTCCCAACACCTTCTGAATGGAAGATATTAACAGGCAACAGAAGGTAATTGGAAAAACCTGAGGGAGGCCACACTGGAAGATGAAGAGAAGTTTGAAGCCAGAGGCCAATCCAGTTGAAAGCTAGCAATAAGAAAAGGTAGAAGCACAGTGTTTCGTTCAGAAGTTGCACTGGTAAAGTGTGAAATACTTCAAAAGGATAGACAGGCTACAGAGAAAGAAGAATAGTTTCAGTGACCTTCAAAAAGTTATTTATTTTAATTACAGAGATGCTGTGAGGCTCATAAGGTCATTTCAGATTATACATTTTGCAGAATACATATATGAAAAGAATTCTTGAAATATAAAGGTTTCTTCACATCAATATTCTCATTTGCATTACCAAAACTTATGCTTACTTCATGATAACACTGGCCTAATTCAGATTTCAAGTCTATATGAACAGGAGTCTACTTGCTCTAACCAGGTCAGCTTTCACTATATTTTGTAAACAGCATTCAGTATTTTGACAGAGTGGAGAAGTCTCCCACTTGAAAAGAACTTAGCATGGATTAACGAAAAATGAACTCCATCACAGTGAAGCACAATCTATTCATCCTGTTGCACTTGCTTTTTGGCCTGTGGAATAGCAGCTCTTGGACATGGGATGATTTAAACTTGAAACTAACACAGTATGAGAAAAACATTAGGATGTGAGGACAGATGTGTATATTTATTCCAATGCACAATGTTATGCAAAAAACTGATTGCTAACACATTGCTCAAATTTTGTCTGTTTAGTATTTTGTCAGAAAACAAACAATGCAAAATACTTCAACATATTTTTGTAAAGAAGTCTATCATATACCTTTGATATCACTAAAAAAATATTTCCCCAGCAATCAGGCAAACAAGGCCAAGTTTCTATTTAAATTACATGTGACCTTGGTGGTAGCAATGGACCAAATACACTGAAGTCAAGACTTGGGATTGTCTTTTGGATTTTTTTGCTTAAGTACACAGAATCAGAACATATGTACAGCCTAATATGAAAAGGCAGCAGGTTATAACAAGACAGTTCACAAAGTAGAACTTTGAGTAGAAAGTAGAAAAGAAAGTATCACAAATAAAGCACAACCCCTGTCCTTACCCACACTTTCTTGACAAAACATTAGTATTTTGCAGGTGGGAAAGCAGATTCATTTGCTACACAGAAAGACACTGTCACAGAATGACGTCCTAGGAGAGAGATGCATAAAGTAGACAAAAAGTCACTTGTAAATGGACAGATTGCTTTCTGAAAAATTCAGGTAATAGAAGTCTGAGACCTTCTGCTGCAGGTCACTATTCCTGTGCACAGAAACCGCTATATTTGGCCTTTCATTGATTTACCATTACTATCTGGATAGGTTTCCTTAGTTTAACAAAACATTGTTTTATTGTATTATTGTACTGTTATAACAATTTATTATTATAAAGTTATAATAAATATATTGTTATAATGTGTTATACTGTAAACCTTTGATGATTCTTTACGTTAATCTCAAACTTCACTGTTAATTTCACTCTTGTATTTATTAGCAGGAGTTTTTTCTGCAAGAACCAATTTCTTTAATTGAATAAAGAGCTCCAAAACCACACATAAAAGATGAGGTTACAGCTAATAGCTTTCAAATATACTTATTGTATACTTGTATGTTACAAATTATACTTGAATCATTAGAATTCGTAGTTTAAGCAACTGCTAACGTACAAAACAGAAGTTGTTGCAAGCTAACCTTAGTAGTGTTTTTCCTATTTAAACATTTCCCTAGTCTGAATTGTAACTTCATTTCTTTCAGAGACAAAGTAAATGAAGGCCATTATAATAATGTTACATATTTTGGAATAAAGCCTGTACTTTGTACAGTCCTTTCTCCTTTCCAATTGTTGCCATTCCTAGAATATCAAATATATTAATTCCGCAATATAATATCTCAGCATCAACATCACAATCTTAAACACTTCTCCTCACCATTTTCCTAAAAACAATTAGGTTCAGTTATTTGTATTTTACAAAGAATAGAGGGACACAATGCCAGAAGTATTTACACTGCAATGCTGTGTACAATAGGGTAGTTCTGGCTCACTACTCATTAGAAGAACAGGCATCTGAGAACGGCCTGTGTGAAACTGCTTTGGCGCACTAGCTGAACGGAGAGAACAGTTCGCACAGAATTTTCACCTGGCGGTGAGGGAATCTACTTTCTAACTCTTACCCTTATAAATGTTTTGAGATCTTCATGAAAAGTGGAACAATTTCTGTAGATGAATTTGAGAGAATTGACTGGAGAATGCCTTGAAGACAAGACAGACATTACTCTTAGGGAAGACAAAATCAACCACAGGAAGCACTATTAAATTTCTTTACATCTATTCACTGGGCTACTGAATAAGAACTACCATCCTTACTCCCCCAAGCAGGTTTTGCACATGTTTTGGTATGCACTGGGTATGTATGTCATAAGATCAACTATTACAAATGAAAATAAATTAAAAATGACAGAAAACTTAGTTCTTTAGCTTATAAAAATAAATGTGGATAACTTGATTGCTAAGATTTTAAACATGTTGCCTTTGACACAAGTGGCAGTGGAAAACAGTGCCACACTGAAAACCTATTAAATAGTACTGTTAAGGTGAGATTATTAGTGTTCAGGAAAAGAGTAAGGAGAAATAAGTGAAATGTACTTTCTAGAACTACAACAAATGCCAAAATAGGGAAAATCTCAGCTTCTTTGAGAAAGAAATCAATAGTAAGATTGCTACCAATATGTTTGGAACAGGCCCAAAACGATCATCTCTAGCATAAGGAAATTGCAACTCTTTGCATTTTTATTTCCTTTTAGTAGCAATGGAAGAAAGTACTAGGAGAGAACACAATTATCCCTTTCTCTGGCACGCTTTATATGAATGATTGTTTAACTCCTTGTATTTTTTTCTGATAATAATGCATTAGAGTCTTGGTTTTTTTATTCAATTAACAATTCTCTCTGTATGGAACCACATAGGAAAATATGACATTTTGAATTATTTAGCAAGTAATCTTTTTAAAAAAGTTATCATCCATATACATGAAGTAAGGATACACAGGAATCTCCTAAGACATAAGAGTTTTCTGAAAAATTACTACATAATACGTTACAAACTTTAAAGATAATAAGGACTGAAAGTCAAATACGGAAGTTTTACTAATCTTTTTAAAGATACCTATTGACTTCAGTGAAAGTTTGTTGAGTTTAAAATCTGAAACAACATTTAGCCTCTACACTGATTTCATACAAGGTGACAACTACTGTGTAACCCATAAATACTTAGTATTTAGTAAAATATAGGACAACATTTTAGATGAGTGATTAAAAGTAAACAATTACTCATCTCAGTAATTAGTCTGTGAACTTACTCTTGGATTTTAATTTCCACATATCATTACCTGCCACAAATAATTCTCCTTAACACATTACAAATCTGAGAATCTATTGAATTCTGAAGAAACCCAGTAGGTTTTGCAGTGAATATTGCAAAAACATACAAACTAAAGGAAGAATATTTGTGCTATTTACATACTGCGACGAAATAATACAAAAAGCTAAAAACATGAATGGAAATGAGAAAAAAAAGAAAGTTAACATGGTATTAAACACTCATAGCATAACAGTTCCTTCCCAGTCTTTCTGTATGTTTTCAATCTTTTCCAAAATGCATTCAATCTCTGAAAAATTGATGGCATGTCAAAAAACACACCCTGCTTTACAGAATTTTTACATGCAGTCTGGATCAGAGCATGAAAAAAAGGCTACATCCTAGTGAATGTAAGCGCATGAATAATGTGATCATTCTAGGAGGAAGTCAATTTTCTAGTTGAGTTTGTTAAATTAACTGCAAATAACAGCATTAAGAAAATGACAGTAAACATTACTAGACATGCAAAAAACCAAATCCCCCTTTCAGAGGATGGAAAGCTACAGTAAATTCACTAATAACTTTTTTGTGCCTCGATATTTGATTAGAATTAACAATCAATATACAAAGCACTAGACTCATGTAATCATTTCTGCACACTTTACATAACATGAAATGAATTTTCTTCTTTTACAGAAGGGTTTGAAACAAGCCTTAAACAGAGTTGAAGTTTACAGATGTGTGTATTTGCACTTGTGACTTCCAGTTAGTTCTAATTTTTCTTGTAGTCCATCCATATCAAAACACCACATTGAGTACAGTCTGAAAATTCACAAAATTTTGAATCAAACTCAGAGCGGAATGCTGTAGGCTGGGGATATTTTAGTTACAATACATCTTGTCCCAAACCACTTAAACTAATATGATTCAAAGCAATCTCCATTGTATGCAATACATAAATACATATACAACAGTTATTCAAAGCTTTTGAGTTATGCCATATAAGAGTCCAAGTTACAGTGACATTTTGTTTTGTGGCCTGAAACAAGTATCACTGATCATTTTTAAGTACCCTGGAACAAGAAGATCGGTAACAAATTTTCATGACAGACACACTCAATGAGATTATAAATTAGTTTCCCAAGAGAAGGCTCACTAATAAGATTGGATTTAAAATTTAGGTCACTTATTTTAAGACTCAGCTAATGGGCTAAAAAAATGAGTAGAACTTCATAACATAAATTCAGATTCAATCTTTTCTACCATAAACATTAGCACCATTGTAAAGTTGCAAAGAGTAGGTTTCATGTAAAATGAAATGATCTAATTGTAAAATGCATTTGAGTTCTCCTTGCAGAGAGGTTATTTCTAAAAGAAAAATAAAATATTCTGTATTACATTATGGAGTTATAAAATTTAAGCAATTAATTTTTAGTGCTGTACAAGTCTGATGTCATTGAAAAGATAAATTTGTAAGATTTCTCTTCATTTCAATGATTTACTGATTCTATCTCAAATGCACTGCTTCCTTTATTTTCAAATGTATTCACACTATCAGAGTTGTATTTGTAGGAAATACTGAACAAGCAAATTCTACTTTTTCTTCTTTAATACTGAGAGATAATGAAAGAGTTTAGAAATCCTTTAAGTATTTGACAATCATACAAGAAAACTGATAGCCTGATAAGGTCAGAAACAGGCCACTTGGCTTGTCTTGCACAGAAATGATGTATTATTAACTCATACTCCTAACTTGTTCTGAGCACTAGAAGTTCTGCTAAAAGAATATACCAATAAATTTTCCACTTAGATGGCAAAGGAATGTTTGTAATGTGTTGCAAATCTACCTGCTTTAGCTCCTCAGTTTTTGGCAGTCTGTAACTTACCATTTCCATTCTCTAGTATGGGCAGTGGCTCTCTGCAGACTACTGTCTTTCTCAAGGTTTTCATAATCCTTTGAACTTCTGCCAGCAGCATCGCTTGTATTGCTTCAATAATCTGTCATGGATGTAGATTATTACTGGATGATATCAGTATTTCAATTTGAAATTATCAAATGCTTAAATAGGAATGATGAGTTTAAGACTGTTACATTGGATGTCATTAGAAAGACAACATTTACCAATAGCTTCCATGCAGCGATAATTGTCTCTATACAAATACCAGAAATAATTGCTAACTGGATAGCAATAAATCATGCAAGTTGTCAATGGTGACTGCCGTCTACTAACAGAACACATTTTCATTACCTCAGATTCTGAATCAGTAGTCTACTGCCTTGTCATTGACAGCAAGATCAACTAGTAAGAAACATCTCCGATTGTTTTATAATGTGTGCAACAATAAGCTGTATACTCTGAGTAAAGATCTCATAATCTAACCTTTTTCTTAGAATTTGGGGGTCTAGTCAGTCTCTGAAAAGCTTCATTAACATTTTTATTAGCAGTGATCTCCCACACCTCTAGCTCAACCACAATTATGTTTTTTTTGTTGTTGTTGTTTTATATAAGGAGAAGAAACTATTCCAAAAATTCCTCTTAGCCAAAAGGAACATCTGCTGGAATTATGAGTAGTTAATAAACAGCACTTGCAATACCTGTTGTACAACATATGGGTGTTAAGACAAGGTAGTCTGAAGATAGTATGATAGGGCTGTTATTTTTCCTTCTATTTGCTTTACAGGAGAAGCATAAGGAGAACTGGGAAAGTTCAGAGCCCTAACACACATGGAGACCTTTCATGAGGGACTTGTTTTTTTGCAGTCCTGAGTAAACTTCAGTGTGGGGCAAACGACACCTTCTCCTAATTCTGTATGTTCTACAGAAGGAAATACCATTTTCCCTGACTCAGGAGACATTTATTCTCAAGTGCAAGAAATTTCATATAGGACAGATTCTACAGTTTTCAGGACAGCAGACCACACATCAACTTCAATTTAAATCCATATTTATATGCAGTCTCCCTTGAACTTCCTGGAAGAGAGAGAATTTCATCTCAGTAATGAAGTATGGTTAATTCCTGGGCTGTCCACACACATTTCTAGCAGCCATTGCAAATTCAGATCATTAAATAGAACAAAGGCTGCAGATGTCCTTTGTGACAACATTTCTCTCAAAAAACCATACCGTGGCCAGGTCCATAGTGTGAAAGTTAACAGCCCTATGCATTCTGACGTAGTACAAGTCCTTCATCTTATTATAACAGTACATTATTTTACAGTGGAAACCAAAGGCAGTTTCCACTTCCTTACACTCATGCAGCCCTGAGCTTTGGGGATTATAGATCCCAATTTTACAGCAAACTCTTACAGTAAATCTACCATGATTAAGAACAAGAAGGAAACAGAGGCATGCACTGATTGTCCTAGACAATTTCTGGCAAAAAGGTTCATGCAAAAGAGTTGCACATATTTTTCAGGAAAAGATCCATGTGTTGGGAAACATCCTGAATGCAGCCTACAAAGTTATCCTTTTATTACGGTTTTCTGATAAGAACCTGCCACAAATCTGGATCAGATACTCATTACCTGTATCACTGCTGTGTATGTCAGCCAGGCAGTATGTGTAATATTCAATTTCCTCCAACATCTTAGAATGAAATAAGAAAGTGTTGCAAATGGCACAACATGATGTTCTGGAGGCACCTGTAAATCTCTGCGTGCTACTTCACTATCACTTTGTTGAATCCACAATTCCGCAGTGCTCAGTGCAGTTTCACATCTTTAATTTTGCCCTCTGTGTCTTCCCAACAATTCAAATACTTCATCTAACATCATTTCAGAGTTAAAAATCTCCAGAGACCTCACCTATTTCTACCACAGAACAGTCTTCACAATTTTCCATGAGCATCCTTCATTTTCTCTGAGTTTCCAGTATCCTTTAGCATCTTTCTGGCTACTTCCTCATAACACTGATGTAAATATTAGCTGCTTCTGAGATAGGATTATGAAATATGACAGAAGTTATGCTTCTTCTAAGGGTATGCCTGACAAAGTATAAATAGTACATTTCCAACTATAAATATGGGTATTAAAAAGTGAAAGGTAATTGTTTGACTGTGAGGATCTACAGGAGCAATACTAGAGAACAGTTGAGAAGGTAAGTGGAAAAGAGTTAATGCAAGCAGACTTGTTACATCTATACTGAATTATACTGATGTCCTTTCTGTGCTTCATCCACTACTTGTAAGGATTGCTACTGCCTTTACAATGACTGGCTCTGAGAAGGGAAGGCGCTAGCTACAGCCTCTGCAGCTGCCTAGGTTGTAACCTCCCTAGGGCTGAAGCTTCCTGCAGCTGCTTAGCAGCTGCCTCTACAACACAGCCAGCCACATTAGGGAGCAAAAATGAACTACAGATTAAAAGCATCGGACTTGTAGTACCCAGGATGCTTTTCTCTAATTCTGATCACCACCCTCTACTACAAAAACAGACAGAAATACAAAGGGGAAAGGAAGAGAAGTTTGCAGTGCACTGGCCTATACAGTTTTTGAACATAAATTAATTTCTTTCATTCTGAAGATCAGCCTAAACAAGGCACAGCTGCAGAGGGGATCCACTAGCTAGCAACTGTCAAGAGAATTTTCTGGACATTGATATTTAAGTCACTTGGCTTCAAGTGAAGAGTCAAACACTATAAGAATATGAATGCATTTAAATTTTATTTTACTGTAAAGTAAAACATGGGCATAAAGAAAATATTAGCTTCTCTGAACTACTCCCAACTCACGGAGACATCCTTTACGTGAAGTAGCCTACGCTTTCAAAGTAAGGTCCTTTGTAATATGTCTTAGATTCAACCCACCTTATTTTTGAAATTAAATGGAAATGAAAAAACTGAAGTTAAAAAGTTACAGATGCACTGCAGGAATCAATAGAAAGAGATGAGCAACTCTAGAGATGATTCATTCCTCCTAAAATCTTAACAGCATCTTTTTCCCCCTGACAAAAGGAAGAGGCTAAAGCAACTACTCTCCTCATGTACTCGCTTATGTCAGAAATCTAAATATGGCATTAATAGTTTTCTCTAGGGGAAAGACTGTGCTAAGTAGCCAGTTGATAGTAGGGGATATAAATTTTATCGTACAGAAAAGGAATACTACAGGATCAGAATTGAATGTTGGTGTTGGGCTTCCAAATCAGGCCCTAGAAGTTATACAAGCTATCAGAGATAACTGAGGAACAGATTTTAAATATAAGTACAATTAATGGCAAAAGTAAAACCACTTTTCCCACATATTAAATGTTTTAGTGTAAATAATTCTTACTACACATCACTGAAAAGAGCAGTAAATTAAGTCATTTCAGGGTGGGTTGGAGCATGGTATCAAAAGGCTGTATTTTACCTGAAAGAACAGTAAAATGCACAAAAAGACTTTTCCTTTAAAATCTTCTGAGATGGGGAAAACCTCTAGGAAAATATTTCAAAAATAAGTAGGTTTTTGAAATTTAAGACAGAAAGAGACCTCCTAAAGCCCTTCAACTTTATTAAGTCGGTTACAGGGCACTGAAGTCCGAATCAATTATTTGCAGCAGGTTCTTTCTGTTTGGTTATTTGCACAGAATTTACTGCAGTTCAGTAAGACAATAAGGAATCAAAAACAGCGAGTCCTTTTGATCACGTCTTAGAGTCAGTATCCATCACTGAGAATAACCATACAAAAAGTTTTTAAGAGCAAGGTAACTAATGATATTTTGGATGAACATATCCAACTGCTTAATCATGCTGCTCAGGATTCGTATGTTGGCCTTGAACCTCTGCTTGCAAAAAGTGTTACAGAGGCATCCTATTAGAAACAAATTATACAAAGTTGTCTGCAGCTGATGACCACAATCTATTGCCAACATCAAAAACAATTTTGAATGTTACAATACTTACAGCAGTTTGGCTGCAAACAGAAAAAAAACATGTACTACAAAAGCAGGTTAACAAAGCTTATTACAACAACAAAGCTGTCAAAATAATGACAGAATTTGAGTTGAGCTGATATGCATATCTGCAGTACTTGACAACATCAATGTCAAGTTAAAGTCTTTTCAGATGAAAGAAGCATGAGGTTGCTTGTTCCTCATCTCCTCCTCCTGCACACTAACCTCCTTTGGTAGATGAGAACTTTTTCATTTTATGAGTTGCTAAATTAATTGGAAACTAATATATAGATCACATATAAGCAGTTATACTGCAAATTCAAGTTTTGCGGCTATACAACCCTACTTAATAGTTTCAGCAGCTGCCAGGTCAGCAAGGGATTATATGGATTTGACTTAACAATTGCAACTACTGAAACTGAGCTCCTATATTTGATTATTTCATTAAAAGGATTCCAAAAAGAAAAAGAACCTTATTCTGAGAAGAAATGGGGCAATCTATGAGGGAAGGAGAATGTCAAAATAATGTGAAGATGTGCAGGCAGTGGGGCAAAAAAAACAACTGAGAAGTTCAAGATAGAAGTTTAATTAAATTGGATGCGAATATTTGCAGATCATTACTGCCTCTGCCTAACAGAACAGGGGATCATTGCAATGATACCTTTGCATACTTCTCAGCCCTGGAAAACATTCTCAATTCAAATACAGAGAGCTGTATTCGCTTTAACAGGTAATATCATAAAACAAACTTGGGCGGGGGGGAGGAGAGGAGAAAGACATGATCTGGAGGACACACATGATCAGCTGCTCCTGGTCTTCAGTTTCATACTCCTGAACATTACTAGCCCCAGCTACCATGGCAGTTTATTTAAATACTTATTTCCAAAATGAAAAATGATTCCTACATTTCACTATTTAAAAGACTATCTCACAGTCACCTGATGACCCTGAAGAAACAGTAACTAATCTCCCAAGAGATCAGAATCTTCACCAGCAATAGGTACAAGCTTAATTTGACCTGGGAACCCGTAATTTACTAAATTTTCTGGTGGTTCTTAAAAAATATTCTAATGAGTAGAGATTTAGGATTAATTACATAGCCATTTAAGAAAGTATTCTCTGTTTCTTCTATAATACATTGTTATTGACATAACATCACAGGCCCTGTATTTTCCTGGAGCATAAAATAGCATTTGCAATGTAAGTTACATCTGATCATTAGAGAAAAGTTAACTTGGATTTTTTAAATACACGCTATGAACAAAAATATATTAGCAAGCATACTTTAATTCATAATTACCTTTGCTATATTTTATCGCATAGATTAAACTCTAGCAGGACAGTTATTTCCACATATTTAGACATGTTCTTAAAGCCAAATAGCTTCATAATTAACATCTCACATTGATAACTTTTCACAGCTCATATAAATTGCAGGATTTATATAATAATTTCACCACAGATCAGTAACTATCACATTACATTACAAATTCAAAATATGAAATTGCAGCTAATGTCACTTAAAGTCAACGTGACAACTCTAACAACTGACCCAGACTATTTCCTACCTTTATAGACTGATCACTCCAAGAAAAAATGAGTTTCATCAGTGAGACAGTCTCAAAATCAGGGGAATGAGATCTGCTTTTATCTGAAAAACATAATTTATGAAACTCAAGCTATACATACAAGTACATAAATAGAAAATATTTAATAGTTTTAATTTACATTTCAGCAACATAGTGAAAAAGATCTGAAAATCATTTCACAGAATACAATTTCATCTAACACAGACAAATGTTCCTACTGTTTATTATTGTCTGAATATTTATTCCTCTCGTAAATCAGATTAGTCAATTTCCTTTACAGACATTTGATACCTCTGCACCTTTGATACCTTTTGGTTTGATACCAAAACCAGAGGGGTTCTGTTTTCATCATAATTTTCTATAAATATTGGCTTAGTTTGTACCTCAGAAAAATAGCTTCTTTCACAGAAATTTATGTAAACATACAGATTTATGCAAAGACGTAGAAATTTATGCTTTATACCCAAGCTAGCCTTTGGGCATTTCAGAGTTGAATCTGCACTAACAAGTCAAATTTGAAGCTTCTAGGACATTGTTTTATGAAAAGATGAAGTATGAAAGTATAATTAACTTTTTTAAAAAACACTCATATCGAAAACAACTTGATGAAATCAAATCAGTTTAGAACAAAGAGAACCATGGTTACCTCTCCTGTATTTTTTATATAAAAGTGCAATGCCCCTTGTTTGATCACTTTAAGAATAACAGAAGAGGAAAAAAAGATTCAAATGAAAAAAGCAAACTTCTGCTTTGTATAAGTTTCCTGCCTCAAGCCTGTAGTGAATTTACATTAACTCAATGAAAACTGTGTCTACAGGCTGTGATGAAGTACACTTATAAAATAAGCAGGTCAAAGACATACTGAATTTTAAAGTTCTGAAGTTTTAAAATTCTGTACATATAAAACATCAAGCTGAACATTGATGTTTTCTGTCAAATATGCTACTGTAAGGTGGTGGGTACCTTGCAGTTGGAACACAACTTAATCAAGAAGCTAGAAATATTTTAGCCTGCAATACCTCAGATAAGAATCACGCTCCTCTGCCATAAGAATCCATGAAATTATTTATCTTTCACTAATCGCAAGATCAGGAATTCACCTCCATGTGGTGCTGCCCTATCTCCAGTCCTTGTATCTGAAGTTCTGTCCATCTCATCCATGTGGTACTGCTGAGCATATTTCTGCTACAGAAGCTATTTCACTGCATTTTTCTTCTTTTAAGAATATATTCAAATTTCAAGTAGGTAACTATAGGTACTGTTAGGCAAGTATGCAAGTTCTGAAACTACCTGAACTTTTCTTTTTTTTTTTTTTTTTTAAAAAAAAACCTTCAGAACAGTATGGCCTATATATAAAACACTCTAAACAACATTTTGTACAGTTACAATTCTACATGATTTACTTTTCTGCTCTTACAGGGCCATGATACTAGTACATGGTCAAACTGGCTCACTAGTTATGATTGTAGATACGAAATTAATTTTATTTATTAGTATGTAAATGATTTTTTTAATTACTACCCATCATGACCTTCCAAATGATTTTCAAATGAACAGTGTAGTTCTGAACTGGCAGTTGTGCTTGTTTAGTCCAGTTCTTCCTCCTCTGGGCTTCAACAGACTGATATGACTTATCTCAGTACTTTGCCTAAAATGTCTGATGCCATATATGTAATTTGGGTAAACTGGTTGTATGATCTTTTGAATTTACACAATCTCTGAATGCCAATGCCATGTCATATCTTAAGAACAGGAAGCTGAATTTTAAGTGGCAGCTGTGCTTCAGTAACAAGTTCAACAAATATTCTAACCATAGTACACCATCCTCCACTTAAGAATTCTGAAGTGAAGACTCAAGTTTGAAAGAATTATATAAGTATTTGCATATTAAGAAGTCAATGATATGTACTAGTGTAGTCTGAATAGCCTTGGTATGCTATTCAATAAATGATTATATAAATACAGACAGACTGAATTGAAGCAATGCTGATGTGAATTAATGGCCTTTTTGATTGTTACTAAACTGACACAAGAGCTAATCTGAGGCTACTTTAAACACAGAAAAAGTCTTTCAGCAACTACCCCCAGTGATCAGGAAGAATACAACAAAGATGGCAACTATCTAGCCTAATCCTTTGCCCAGGTACAAGACAGCTTGTCTTCAGTTTTTTTGTCCTATGTATGCAAAGAAATATTAAAAGTTACTCTTCTAATTTGGTTGTGTTCCCATCACTTTCCAAAAGGTGTAACTCCGTCCAAAGGTCCAAAGAGGTCAGCACAAGTCAAGATCTAATATTGCTCATTCTGCCTCCCAATATATCCTTGATGCTAAAGTGTTCAATCCTGAAATAACTGATTTCTGCAAGGCTCAGATACAATTTTTATTTGCAAATCCCCCCTCCACCCAAAAAAAGTGTGAACTCTGAGATTGGAATGAATGACCTAAAGTGTCCAAGGCAGTATAATCCATACTCCAGTAAAACTATTTTTATGACCATCAACATCATCTCTACACCATTCCCATGCCATTCACTTAGTTTATGTCTGTAACCCTTTAATTTCTTCTTCCATCTCTCTCTCTGTTATGTCATCATAGCGTCTACAAATTGAGACTCGCAAGCACAGGTATGTTAAAAGCTGTGTTTAGATAGGTATTTCAAGGCTTATTTACACACAATCCTTTTTCCCCTTCACATAGTACTAGGTCAAGATTTGACCTGAAATAATTTGTATTATCAATCTAGACAGGACAGACTATAATATGAACACACTATATTTAGTAGGTAATGCATACTGACAAATATCCATATTCCATTTAGCTTTTTATTTAAACATTCTTTGGTTAGTTGCATGTTATAAAAACACACTGGTTGTCTTACAAGCCAAGACTGGTGAACTATTCCCCGTGGGATGTTAATGTGAAGACATTACTTTATTCTGCTCTAAGCAAAAAGTCTAAGTGCATTATTGAAAAGTCAAGTTAACTCCTGTATTACTAAGGCAACAGTTTGTTTTGAAGGATTGTATATATTATTGGGCAAGCATGTGATTGTGTCGAGGGAGAGAAGGTTTGTCTTTGTAAGGTTATGTAATAAGACGTTTGTCTTATTATATTTTGTTTTTTTCCAGATGGCTAGAAAATGTCTTTTGAAATGCAACCAAGTATTTTCCCATCACACAAAATGTGTCTTCAAATGTGAAGTAATATTGGAATCAATGTTTTGTTTACATGCTTTTGTGATGTTCACAGATAAATGTAATGGACTAGTGCAGTTTCAGTATTTGAAAACTGAAACTCCTCTGAACTAAAGAATGTAAGTGGTAAGGCTTTTTTATTGCTTAATTTAAGTGAGTTTTATCAACAAAATGCACACAAAAATGTAACATTAAAAACTAGTATCACCACTCTTCCGTATACTCACTGCTTGGTAAGTCTGCATAAAAACTGGGGAATGAAGAGCTGATTGCTTCCACATTTCTCCATTTGTTATGTATATACTCCAATTTCTGTGGCCTAAAGAAATATTAAACTGTTAAATGAAAAATGAACACACTTAACAACAAAGTTGCATTTGTTTTAAGGTAGTGACTGACTGCTATCAATTACTAACAACCACAATTTAGTCTCTTCTCAAAAATCACTTGTATGCTTTCACCCTTGAAATTCACCTCACCACTGAAACATTCACATATATGTAATTCCTGAAAAGTACTGTCCCTATGCAGAAACTTTAGCATTTGGCCCCAAATTTATTATAGCTAACTTTCATATTGTATTATAGAAACAAAATCATATGCAGTGAATTAAAGCAAAATATCATTTTTGCTAAGCATTTGTGCTAGTTTGGTGATAAATCATTTTAAAAAAATATTGCAATACTTGGGACTTCAACAAATGGCTATGATTTAGTGGACTCATTCAGGATCCAAACTCTTGAAGACAAAGAAAGAATACAGAAGGAGGGAAAGGAAGTAGAAAATCTCCCCAAACCCTTATATTATTTTAAATCCATACGTTTGTTTTAAACACTACACCACAGTGACCCTGAAAAAAAAAGAAAAAAGTTTTCATTTTAAAATAACATATTTCATCTTTCAAATTCACTACAACCAACAGTAATTCATAATACTTTAAAAGCTTTAAGATTCTAAACTACTCTAAAAGCTTTCAACTTGAATGTTCAGGAATGTTACAGATACAAATCTCAAAATGCAGCAGGAGAAAATTAATTTTTTGAATTAAATTTTTAATTTTTTTGTTCCTGCTATCTTCTCCCTGTTTTTTCCTGATTATATTGATAAGGAATAAGGTACATCAGCAAAAAAAGGTCTGGACCATGAAATAAAAATGTAACATAAATGTGTACTGACGCTCTTGCCAACCAGGACACCTTAACTACTCTGTCCCACATTTATAACCTCATATGTTCTGCAATTTCCCTTTATTTTTAAAGATCAGGTCATGTTGCAAAAAGTAACAGATTTACAAACGTTTTTATGAGTAACAGCATATAAACTCAATTCCTGGTGTTTCTACGGTCATGTTTTTCATACTTTACTCTTTTTGCATAATAGGTTCTCATGAAAATATTTAGTTCTGTAAAAAACACTTGCTTCAGGGTTTTTTTGGGGGGATTGAAAGGGGGTTGTTTGTTTTTATTTTTGAAGACAGGGATTAGTAATCTGATAATCTGGTCTAAGCAAGTCATTCACTGTTCACTATTTTCCCACTCCATGGATTACATTCATCTAGTCAGGCAGCTAACAGTTCACAAACAATACCTGAAACTTGCTAATCCAAATCACTAGCTTAAAACTTGTAAGAGCTAGTCAAGAGTTTTCCAGCTAAATGTTTTTCAGTGGGGAATGCTGATCTGTCAAACCTATGCTTTAAGCAGAAACATATGTACCCATTTTGGCAAGGACAGAATTTCTACTCAAAATGAAAATAACTAGACTCATTCCAGAATGCCAAACACACTAGGAACTGACAAATGTATTTTTCCCTTTCTGATTCTCCAGGTTTTTTAAATGTATTTATGTTTATAAATAAATATACTTACAGAAGAGCCTTTCAATCTCCTGAAATAGCAAAACCTTATCAAGATATGGCAGAAAACTGGGATTTATTATTGCATTCCTCAGGGTCAAAGCCATAGTCAACTGACAGTAAGACAGATCTCCCTACAGCCCGATGTATTATATGCAAAGTAGACCAGCATTAATAGAAGAAAGATGGAATCCCCAAATTATGATAAAGCAGTAGTTAGAACACTGTGCTGGGTTAGAGAGAATAAACATGCAAGTCCATTCTTCAACATCAGAGTGGCCAGGGATTTGAGTAGCAGCCAAAAATATACTTAAGTGTCCCGGTCACTGGACAATCTGTTCAGATGTTCTTCTTTCCCCTGTTCTCATTTAGAAGCTTAAAAGCTTCATGCTTCCCGGGTTTGTGCCAACAGAAAGTAAACCTTCACAAGACTGAGAAACTCACACAGCTCTGCTGACAGATAAACTACTGAAAGGAGATCAGAGTGCAGTTGTCTTTCATAATAGTAACCAAAGTAGTTGTTCTGCAGTAATACTTAGGAGGCCAGTAACGAGCCAGGACCCTTAGAGGTTGTAAAAATGCAGATTAGGCAGCCATTCTTCCCTGAATCTTGTAAATTAAGTAATGTGTTTGGCTTTTACAGTAAGGAAATTACACATCCAGACTGTCCCAAAGTTGTCACACTAACTTTCAATCTCTCCAGCTCATTGCTGGATCTCATCATTCCCCACACTGGAAGGAGAGGGCTGTAAGCATCCTTGCAGAGGCATGAAAAAAACAAAACAAAACAAAACCCTCCATTCTCTGTCCCACTCACTAACTCCTTCCACAAATGGTGCAGAGAATTGTAATTTAATATTTAATTTTTCCCTTGAGCATGGAGCAGTTTCACCTATATCAACTACCCAGCAAACTGGTACAGCTACATGCTTTTACTTTTAGATGGTAAATTGGACAAAGTAACACTTGCTTCATTTCTTTCAACTTTCAATTTGAAAAAAGTACATTATGACATTATTATAATGAACAAAATTCATTCCAACCCTGAACACAGAGTAAAGAATGAATGAAGATAAGACATACAGAAAGATTTAAAGAAAAGATGATACAGATTGTGAGAATTCACTCTCAAGTTTCAATTATTTGCATGAAAAAGAGGTGAAACAAAGCCTGTATTCCAAAGTTGTGGAGAACAGGCAAAATCCTATTCATGCTATGCTTATTCCCAGGGGAAAAAAATGGAAAACAGAACTTCATAGGAAAAGGGCTTTTATCCTCAGCTGTAGAGAGGGAGATGCTTTTGTTCATCTCTAAGTGGTTTATAAATTAAGTCACCAAGTACCTGTGCTGATTTTTATAAATTATGGTAGCTTCTGATGTCAACAGAATTTTGACTCAACATCAGCACAGCGTCTGTCTCACCACATCCTGTACAACAGCATGTGCAAGATCTTTGCACAAATTTGAGCAGATGTGACTGATTAGTTTTCAGAATGAATCAACGGAAAAACAGTCTTAAATTAAGACATGAAAAAATTGCAGTTAGCAAAACTATGCCTTCAATACTCGGACAAAAAGAACTAGCTCATGAAAGTATATCATGCCTTTTTGTTTCCCTAGACTTACTAGGAGTTTGGAATTGCTTTTTAAAAAATACTTATGTTTGAAGACAACTGAAGTTCATTCCCTTGGAGCTCACATTCAAGACAGCATCTTAAGAGACATCCTTTGGTATAAGAGCATATGCTGAATATGGACCAACAGGCAACATGATTAGCAATAAAACTGAGAAATAGTTGTGCCCCCTACAGGCTTCTGCACATCTCCTGAGATATCCTGAATTCCTAGAGCTTTGTGGGAGATGCATAGCCTTTTGAATCATTAGGATATCTTCTGTACCTCTTCTTGTTGCTAAACCATAGCATCAACAACACTGAGTTACCGAAACACTAAATAGAGACCAATTTAAGTTTGCTGAACAAGAGTCTATGGACAATATCCACTGCTTATTAGTATGCTTCGTTTGGCTTGTCCAAATAATGTTGGCCACACTATCTTTTCCTTATTGCTGAAAAACCATTCAGTCAGTATGTTTTGAGTAATGTAAGTGTTATTTGGGATGGTTCTCACAATATAGGGGCTGAGGTGGCATTCATTCGTAGTAGCTGCCATTATTATTGGAGTTTTTCTGTACTTTAGGTAACGAAACTAGGACGGATTGTTCTGGTCTGTCATGATTTATCTATCTGTGGAGCCTGGGGTTTGTATGGTAAAGAAAGTATACTACTTACAGGGAGTGGAAGCTAAAACAGCACAAATGTGCCATGCACATCTCAAAATGTGCCTGAAGGGACTTGGTATTCTACCTACTTTCAACAGTGAGGAAAAGATTGATTTTTGGAAAGAAAGCTGGATAATTCAAGTCTAGTTCTGTTGAAAAAGTGTCTTGCATCTCTTTACTCATCTGTTAAACAGAAGAACAGAAGAGCACTCAACTTGCTACTAAATCTCCTTTCATGCAAAGGATGTCCTATAAGAAAATTCCAGAGAATGAACACAGACTCCATTGCATAGACCCATATTTAAGAATAAGAGTATTTTTAGTATTTTTCCATTTTTTGACCACTATTCAGGAGGAAAAGACTTATAAAGAAATTGTTCTTACCTTTCCATTTCAGATGTTACTTCCAAAGGCATGTTAATTATCTTGTTGATTAAAGCTATTCTGCTTAATAAGAATAGAGTTTCTGATCCCTGTGATCCATCCTTCTTCCCAGTTTGTCCTTCAGTTGCAGAAAGGTACTTGTTTGATAAATCAAGCACTCTTTTTGAAAACAAGTTGATGACTGTGTTTTCCTCTAGCACACCACAATCAGTACTACTCCATCCTGGCAACATTAGTGATATGTGTTTTTCATTTGACACAAGTCCAAAAGAGACTGGACATTGAAGTCTCAAGATTTTTAAGTAGCTAACACAAAGATTGTCTATTTCCTTATCTACACCCCATGGTAAGAGACATGACAAAAGCAGTTTAGCTGTATCGGTGATGTTCACATCAATGTTTCCTAGTGGCTGCATTCTATTTTTTCTTGAACTCTTCATTTTTTTCTGTCTTTTCACACCACCATTTTCTTCTAAAGGCCTAACTGCATTATCTCGATGGACCTGGTTTGCACAAATAGTATTTACTTGCCCATCCACTGGACATACGGAGCTAGCAGTTTTATTTCTTTTTAATGTTAGTGACCTTTTTTCAGTAGTACTTTTGGCTCGTTGTAGAGTGTCATAGTCATGGAATGAATTTGATGACTTTAATCCATTGAGTTGAGATAACAGCAGAATTTCGACAAGTCTTCCCGGATCAAATAGGAGAACATGAAAGTTTACATTGTTCCATTTTGTCTTAACAGGTAGAACAGTAAAGGTCTGTTGGACATGGCGAGCATCAGTCAGCTGAAAGAAAAATATTATGTGTTCAAATATAAACCCATAGTATATTCTAGTTTTCTAGAGTTGCATATGAAAAAAGCCAGATCTATTAATTCCATTAACTTCAACTTAATTATCTTTATTCATTTCTCAGACAGCAAGGAAACAGGTTTTTAGCCCTATCATATAAAGGCATACACATTTAAATACTATAATCCAGTTTCTAATATCTTTGATTATATAGTCATGCTATTTTTGCTAAACCTCAAGCAAATACTTCTTCTGCTAGGTCTCATTTCAAACTAAAACTTTCTTAAGATTCCTTCAAAGAAAGTATCTGTTTTCAAAATACAGCTGGGAAACAAAATCTCCAATGATGCAAAATTCTTGCAAACTTTGAGAATCTATATGCCTTATAGCAGCAGTTTGAAATGTGTCCAAGATAAGGACTATGCCTTTTGCCACCTCAAAGTGTGCAAAAATAGTTTAAAATTACAAACTTACAAGTCAAGTCACATATGCTTTGTCAGAACCAATAGAGAACTTAAACAACTAGACCTCCAGTTATAGAGTTATGCTGCTTAAATGAAAAGTGCTCAGAGAGAACACATTTACTACAATCATTGTGATCATCTGACTCAACTCTGTGCCACTGTATTTACAACCTGGATCTTTCTACAATTTCCCATACTACTACATCCATTTTAAAATCCATTCAAGGCAACAGATTTGCATTTCAGTTCCACATCCTGATGCAATAACTGTACTGGAATAAATACAAATGTCAGTGATTACTGTTGTTAATGAATATCCAAACAAAATGGTTTACAAATCCTTGCAGAATCTAGTAGAACTGCAGAGCCAAAACCAGCTACAATTACTCACCACTTTGGACTGATATATAAAAGTACAATAATAGTAACCTAAGCATGATGAACAACAGCACAGTGTCAGTAGTTGCAAATCAAGTTCATAATTCAAGTTTAAATATGTACCTAGTTTTATGTTTTTAGTTTCATTCTTTGAATGTTTCGAACAAGAGTATATACCTTTTAAGATTACAATTCATCTTGATTTGATCAATATTCCAGGCATAGGGTAGATTAAGCTCTGAGGAGAGAATCTGTTTGGACACCTTGAAAATCGACTCCTTTTACAAGTATCACAGATCTTACCCACAAAAATGCCCATCAAAAACATCTATGCTTGACATGAGAACCTGAGAAAGATTTTTGCCTAAGCGTACAGAAAGAATACAATATTTGAGAAGATTTGGACAGAACCATAGCCTCTACTAGGACATAAATTCTATAGATTAGTCTTCCTTTAAGTAGAACTTGTAGAAAGAAGGAAAGAGCAAGAATATAAGAATGAATAAAAATGTTTACATAAAACAATCTGATAAATGCAGGACACATGCAAGTGAGAACAAGATCCTAAGCATGTAGACTGTAAAGACAAGGAATTGTAAAGATAGGGAAATACCCTAACAGCTGCAAGATAGACTTTGGAATTTCACTATATATGGACCCTACCACTTACTTCCTTTTACCTCCATTTCCAATTTAGCATGACTTCCTCAGGAGACGCTCTGTTTCGGCCTTTTGCACCAGCCAAGTTCTGAGACTCTAAGGGGAGGAAACGCACAGCATGTTCCCTCAGATCCTGTATTCAGGCTCCACTTCGGTACTCAATTCCCTCTAAGTCTGTGAGTTCAGAAGAACATTGCACATTCCTGCTGCCCTTCTCTGCATATAATGCTCTATGCCTGTATACCTCCAGCAACACAGACTTAGTAGACTTAGGAAAACTGAAAGATCTTATTAATAAGAGCCCAATAAAATACCGACCTCTTTTGCTGCTTCCTTTTCTTACAATAAAAAAATGAAACCTACCTACCACCTAATGAAGAGACTGCAATAATAATGCTGCCAGTACTAAATTACAAATACCCTAAAAGGATTAATGCTTTTATATAGCCTAATTTCCTCATTTTTAACCTTCAAGATGAATTCTGATTTTTAAAAAGGTTTGAAACAAGCACTTTAAAGCAAAAAGTTGAAATATTTTATAGATGTTAACTGTTGGCATAATGAGTTTTTCAAAGTTTTTGCTTTACTACAGAAAATGTTAGACAGAATCATAGAAATCACAGAACTGTTCTCTAGTAAGCTTCTGGAGGTCATCTCACACCTGCTTGACACACATTCATACCACTGACACTTTTAGGACACTGTCAGTATGAAAAAACATGAAAAATGTACAATTTATTTAGAAGAAAAATCCTAGTACTTCTCCATGTAAATAAAGAGATGCAACAGAAACTAAACAAAGTAAAAGCAATTAAGAGTACTCTGATAAATGTCCATTGCAAAGACAAAAGCAACCTAAATGAGCTTGCAGAAGAGCAGCTACCTCTTCCCACTGCAATAATCACGTCTTACTACTAAGGGGCACTCTATGAACATACTATGAGAACCATCCAACAGGAATGTTAAGTTATGAGATGGTGATACAACATCTTCTATCAGAATCCTGTTGCACACTTTAAAGAGGTATCTTTTACTTTCAGGGGAAGAACAGAGACAAGGCAGATACTCCTCTTGGATACTTATGCCCTTATCCTAAAGCACTTAGGAACCATATGCTATGTCCTGCACAGGCCCATGCTCTCAGCACTTTGTTCATCCTAGCCTTTTCACCCTTTACAAGCAAGAACATGTCAGTAGAAAAACAGCATCAAGAAGCGAATTTTCAGCCCAGTAGTGCTTTTCCAATAAGGCAACAGTGCCAACTTCCACATCATGAAATTATTGACTTGGCTAGATCATTGCTAGTTTTAATTCTTCCTTGTGATAATTTTATTAGAAATATTTCACTAACATGAAGTAGAAACTGTTTCTGCTGAACACAATCTGATCTTTTGAAGATGACATCAGCAAATAGTGGTAAACAGGTTAACAGCTGGATTCAACTTGAATGCAGTCTTAACTAATTCATCTCCTTACCTAGCTCTTTTTACATTAGAAACTGATTTTATAGGATTAACTATCCTTAAAGTGTTAACATTGTGGTTACAAATAACATAACATTGAAAAAATTTTGCCCTTCTATAGCCTGTAAGTTATTTGGCCTATTTAATTTGGGATAATTACATAATTCGGCCTTACATTATTTGGAGAATGATGTTCCTATCAGATGAGGATGTGCTCTAAATACATAATCTTATTTAAAGATCTCCATAGGGAAACATAAGTAAGAGATTAGAACTACTTGTTCAGGTTTTCTTTCTATCCTTTTCCTTTTTTTAAAAAATAATATATTACAGTTAAGAAGTAGGATTATTTTAATCTTCAATTATGCCATTTCCTAACACACAGGAAACCGCCCATGGAATGCATACACTGGAATTCACAAGCTAGCTTTTGAATAGATATAAATAGAACCTATTGTTACAATTTTGCCTACCATTTTCATTTTCTCTGTTCAACACATTATTTAGTTGATTAACATTTGGTAAATCTTTAGGAAAATCACCATCCAGATAAAGGAAAATACTGTGACAATGTCAATCTGTTGATGCATCTAGTGATACTATTGTTCATGAAGTCACAATAAATGTTTATTGGCAATATGAAAGCTTATTGACATTTATCCTAAAAGCAGCTACCAAGTTATCTTAGTTTTCTGCCATAGGCATTTCATTCCAATGAAGGAAGGTGGGCATCTCACCATTTCAGAAGATAGTCACATTCTTTTCCTAATTTAAAATTTTAAGTCTTCTATGTTATCACTGATAAGACCAAAGACTTTCTGATCTCCCATTGATAGACCTTCCCCAATCACTAGTGTTCCACCTACTGTGATTAATTAGCAGTGCAATCAGGAGGGGTTTATTTATTTATATTACATCTTCTGGAAGCTATTATGAAAACAAATAGCAAACTGTATGACCATTCACAATCACACAACTTCCATCCATCCTGATCCTCCTTCATAGCTTCACTTGTTCACTGGTTTATTAATTTTAACCAGATTTTGGAGAGCTGATCTGTGTGTTCTTTGTCATTGTGTACAAGTATATGAATCTGAACTGTCAATACAGGTTAAAGCCCCAATACACTTCAGTTGTAAAAATAAGCAGAATGTGCTACCTCACTCTTGTGCATCACTAGTAGTAAGTCTAACAAGGAACCTCTCTGAAGGATGCCTATAGCATCCAAGAAAGCTTAACTTTGGTAATAAGAAAAATCATATTTTTGTAGTAAAACAAGTATTATCATGCTTAGAGCTAGAAACAGATTTTCATAATCATAATACACCTTATCTTTTTTTTTTGTTTTAAAGCAAGTAGGAATTACTTTTTAATTTTATTTTGCATATCTATACATTGTTTCAAAATCAACCCAATAGCAACATCAGCCATTTTAAAGTATTTGCTAGTACCTAACAGACACCAATGATCTCACAAGAATTTAATATTTAACTCTAACTTTTTAATTTAAGCTTTTCCAAAGCCCAAAGTAAAATAGCTTATTATTTTTAGAATCAACAAACAAAACCCCATTTGAAGCTGAATAGTTCAGTAACAAGACTAGACATCCCATGTTCAAAATACTGCCATTTGTGTGCTGGTTCCATTCCTATTAACAATTCAGCTCAGAATATTTATACTGCTTGGAAAGATATGCATTGCTCGATAATGCTTTCTTTGAGGCTTTCACCTGTAAGCTCATAAAAAAAGCAAGTAGTCTGGCTAGGGACATAAATTAGTATCAGACCCCGAGACTCACAAATCTCTTGAGTATGATCTCTGATTGAACCAGAGCAGAACTGGCATTCTGAATCCAAAGAACAGGATTCAGGGAGATTCTGAAACAGCAGGCTACACTCCATGCATGGCAATTTCTACCTCTGTAACAGCTCTCTGCTTTGCTGGGGAAGGTGTTTGAGCCAGGACAAGATAAAAGTCAGTGCAACAAACTCTGTTTATGTACCTTCAGTGAGTCCTTCAGGCAAGTAATCCACTCCTGCTTCATAATTTGCAAGTCTGATCTTCCCCTTTACAAATCTTTACCAAATCATCATCTTAGCATCCAAAGAAAATAATCTTTTCTATAGGAGAGGGAAGAAGGGGCAAAGCGCGGGAGGAGGGGGAAAGCATCCTCTTCTTTGTTATAGTCCCCAAATACATCAATTCATGCTACTATCTTTAACAGGCTTAAGACAGACATACCACATAAAAATTTCATGAGAAGTACAATTCAAATGTTATCTTACCTGGCTGCCTTGTCTCTAAAGACTCTTTCCCACTGGGATCTAACTTTTCCTGGGAACTCTATTGCACTTAAAATACACACTTCCATTAGTTGGCAGGGATTCCCATATTTTTTCAACTCCTCATACATATGCACTTTCTCCACACACCAACTTTCTTTACTAGATGCATTCTATTGTTGGTTTTGTGCTAAAAATGGATTTGACAAGAACAGTCTTGACATTCATTTTACATAAAGGAAATAAAGTGGCAGAATCACATGGGTGATCTTAGAAGAAAAATCAGTCTCAAAATGTACTTACAGGTCACTTCAATACTACTGAAAAGAAATGGCTCAGTTTGCACTGTGTGGACAGTATTCATTTGTATGTAAAACAAGTCCTAAAGATGTGTCTCTTTTCCAGACTTTTGGCCTTCTTTGTGTATTGTACACTCACTTTATCACAAAAAAACCAATAGCATAAAAAGCAAATATTGGCCTTAAAGTTCCCAGTGCCTGCAGCATGCTATATATAGCTTTAACACTAAATATTCTGCTGATTTTAATCAGCTATTTCCTTTAATTTTAGAAAATTCATGGGTTTCAATTGCCTCTCTTTACAGCCCCTGTTGAGAGCATGATTTACTCCATTAACATGAAATTCAAGTCAGAGAAAAGATGAGCCTTCTCCTTTCTCCACTCCTTAGCCCTCATGCATAAAGGGTCAAAAAATGTTAAGATAAAATTAAACAGCTTATTCTTGAGTTAAATTTTGATCAGATTTTGAAAGGGCGTGAGCTTAATCAAAGCTCCATCAAAGGAGACTAGAAGATGCATTTACTAAGATCATAAAAGGATTTTTTTAATGTTCTCTTCATATTCATCTGAAATTTTTGGCAGCTTTATAGTTGTTTTTTTTTTTTTTTTCACTGCCATTACAATATAGGCTCTTAATAGATCACCTTAATATATGCCCAATAAAACAGAGAATTCAAGTACACAATAGAAGTCAGCTTGACAAATAAGCAGTAGACCTTCAATCTTATGACTTAGTTTATTACTAGCTATACATATAACAAGAATCTGCTAACTGATCAACTAAATAGCACCATCCTATTGGGTCTGCACATATGTATGCATATGTGAAGACATCCTGTGAAAAAAGGACACATACTTCACCATTTCACACAAGTATTTTTAAGCAAAGAGAATGTAGTCATAAAAAACACTAACTTACAGTCTGTCTTTGGAAGTTTCTTTATATCATAATTTTTGAAATATTAGAACTAACTTTTTTAGAATACAAGATCACTATACCTAGTGAAATTAATATACATTTGCTTTCATCTTCTCATATCATTTCTGTAACCTTAATTATAAGACAAAACAAATCCTGCAGAACATGTAGGTTTCAATCATTTACTTGTCAGTACCTTTGTGACAATCAAAAATATCCATTAGTCTTTTTTTCTTTTTTTTTTTTTAATGAAAACCTGAAAACCTCAGTCATAGACATGAGTGAAGGGGGTGGGAAAGGTAGGATTTGCCACCTAAAATTTATTAAGGACTAGCAATTTTCTAAGTCTCAATCATGCCAGTCACTGCAATGTCAGTGGACATTCAGAGCTCCTAGCTTTTCTCTGAATCTGGTCCCATCATTTCTCCAGCTCTAAGCTCGTAAAAACAAACATGTCACACATGGCTCCTTGTAAAAGCACATCAACTACCCCATCCCATCTCTCACATTTACTTCAAGGAGCTGGAAGAATTACTTTAACTGGAACAGCTACATGGCTACCTTATCTAGGGGTCTTAAGGATGAACTTATATTTCTAAATACAGCTCATTTCCATTCTACAAGATGCTTTGTCCTTAACTGGCGGGAAGCGATAAATATTTTTTGATTTGGAACAAATATATGGAAGAGCTCTGTAAATGACTATCTGCACACAGCTTTTACTTTTTAGCCCCTCTAACAAATATATTACATATATTATACATAACACGAAAAACAATTATGTTAGGGGACATATTTGCAGGACATATCTTGCAAAAAATATTTTGTAAAATATGAAAATTTTAACTGTCTCATGAAATTGTCTCACAAAACAAATACATAAACAATGCACAGAATGGACAGCACAGTAGAAATTAAAGCATTAAATTTATTTCTAAATCCTCTGAGCCCTGGGTTCCTGGAGATAGTAGTCAATAGTAGTTAAAAAAAAAAAAAAACAGATTGCCTCCTTGAAATGTGCTTGGTGGACAGCAGCTTGATGATTGGCAGCACAAATAGAAGACAAACGAGAAAGCCTTCAATCTGCAGCTGATGCACAGGAAGAACATGGGGAGCTGAGTTTACAATAGAGAAAACATTACCAAGCTAATGGCACAGGCAATCATTTGACCACCATGCATCTCTGATAGCAGCAGGGCATCCATTTTCAGTTAAGTGTTAGAGTACCTTTTTGCTTTCTCTGACCACTGCAGGGGTAAAACAACCCCGTGCGTGAAACCCACTGACTGGTAATAAATTACTATATTGGATACTTTTTGTTTTCTTTCAGCAATGACTTTACTGTGTATTCCTGCTATCATTACCAATTAAAGTGGAGATCGCGTTAGCAAGCCATATCTAACTGTATATCAGTCCCTATGCTCCAATTGCTTCGGCAAGTATCACAGGGTCAAGAGGCTCCTTTGACCTGTATCAGCTAAGTCTCTCTGACCACTCACTATTTGAAGCAATCTCAGCTGAACAGATGGACACTTTTGTAGACTCTATAAAGCTTAGAATATAAAGATAAATGAAATTGTGTTTTGGGCTTCAAACTGGTTTATGAGTATAAAATATTGCTGGCAAGTTCCAGAAAAATCTCTGATTTCAAATAGCACATCTTAAATCTATCCTATGAATACAGCACCTCTTCACCTACTGGTAAATTGTAGTTTTTTGTAGAAACTTAACAAAAAACCTTGATACAATTTACACAGCCAGTTATCACAAACTTACTTCTGAATTTTAGAAAATCTAAGTTAATTATCTTAACTGGTAAAAAAAATGAGCAAGAAAATCCAGCCTTTCATCATGATGCTCACAGATAGTAGTGTAGCATACTTCACATGGTCAAACAAATCATTCAGTGGAGGAATACTAAACCAGTAAGATATCATAAAGTATTTGGAGAAGGCTCTGACCTTCATTTCCGGTTTCTCTGATCTTAAGGTTTAATTCTTTTTGAAGATGTCATGGGGCAGGGGGGAGGGAGCCTTTGCTCTTTAAATTACTGCAGAAAGATTTAAGTCATAAAATATTTCATAAAAAGCGATTGTCATATTCCCTGAGTGATGCTTTGAAAAATTGGTGACAATCAGACATACACATGTCATGGTCATACCATCATATTTATGCATTTATAACTGAAAAACAATCTCTCATTGTTCAAAACCACCATTGAATGGTCTTTCATATGAGCTAAATCACACCAGCAGACCTACTTGGTTAAGTTCAAAACTGTAAGTAACAAATGTTACATAGGCTTAAAGTTTGGGGTTGAAAATATCTGAACAAATTGGATAAATCCATGGGATGTCATTTTTTTTTTCCAAGCCTGACTCAGTATTCAACAGAATAAATTCTCAAGATGCAAAGTCCTATCTGCATCATTTTGCAGAAGACAATGGATGTTTCATAGTGATACCATCCCAAGACTTTCTCTAGTCCTTCATTCTAATACCACCTCAATTCAATCATTCATCGCATCCACAGTAGTTTCACTGACAATAAACTCACCATTATTTGCAAATGCATAGCTTATTTTCTTGTCTAGTTGAAATGATAAATAATTCATAATATGGGCAAAAAGGCATTTGTTTAATAAGCAAATAGTTACAAACAGTAGGGATACAACTGAAATAGCTCTTCAACATATATACCATCTCTTAAGGATTCTGCATAGGAAGAAAGAATGCAAGTTATCAGCCATGGTCTCAAAGACCAGAAACACCTTCTCATCCAGTAGAGCCCTCTATAGACAAACGCCACATATACTCTCCTGTATTTGCCCCAGCCTACCTCTTGGAGCCTCAGGATCCCCCGAATTTGCAGGGCAGTTTCTAACACTAAAAGTAGCTATAGCCTCCCAAAGTTGGCATAGGCAAGAACAAGAAAAGGTTGAAGGCTTACCCCCTCTAAAGCAATGCTGGCTTTCCACATAGAACGAGGCTCACAGAGTCAAGGCATTCCCATAGTGGAAGCCATTCATACTGCTTAACTTCAAGTACTTCACTGAGTTTTCTTACGTGGCAAAGGAGAGATATAAGATCTCCTTAAGTCTGTGCGTGTGGAGGGGGGGAGTGGAGGGAGGAGAAGATACAGTGTCTAAATCTCTCTCAATCACTGGAGAGGCATTCTTCTTCATTAACTAAAAAGGACTCAGATTAATTCCAGACAACTTTTTGTATCTCTTGAGGCAATTTCACAGGGCGCACATGCCACAGGTGCTCTCTCAAGTCAGTTGCAGCAGACTAGCATCTCCAGGTGTTGGTTAAGATTTTTGGACAGCCTTAATTTTTGGTAGCAAAGGCAGGAATAACCTGGGCCTCACCTACTGTTAGGCGGCAAGGGGGCTGCTTACTGTTCAGGAACTTTGAATGCTCCCCCTTGCTGCTGTCTGTGGTCTACACCCACATACTGCAAGTAATTGTCCCACAGCCCCCTTTACTGTAACTTTTCTTCAGTTCAATAAGCGTTTTCTCTCAAGTCACTATTTTGTGTTTTTCTTTTTTCAGAGAAAGTAAACAAATAACTTCATCTACCCTTTATAAACATCAGTACCTGCATACAAAAAAGTGTCAAATGCTTGCGTTGATAGTGGTGTCCCAGTTTGCTTTCACAGGCCAGTTCATGTCTGATCAAGCCCTCTCAATTTGTACAATGCAGTCCCAAACAAAAATTCTAATTTATGATGATTTTTCCATATGAATTGGTTTAAAGAAAGTGCACTGAACGTACTTTACATTTCTTTCATTACATTGATCATTACAACAAATCTGATTGTACTGAAGATGTCCAGAATCCACCTCCCACACAAAAATGCCTACAGTATTTTTTTTTAACCTTGTATCAATGTTTGCCTGTCAATTTAACTGCAACTTAAGTGGAGGTAATCTCTTCCCTTGCAACACTAATTTCTCCCTTTTTCTTATCCCAGTGGAGAACACTAGTCTCTTCACAGCACTTTGACCAGTAATCAGAGCATCACTTTTGATAACTCTGTGGCAAAATGAAAGTAATTAGGCCAAAGAGGTGCCTTCAAGCTCAAGCTGTGTGAGGAAAGTAAGTACAAGTAGTACAATGGACAGATCAACCAATAAATCCACCTTTTTGTATAGAACGAAAGACCAGTGGACAGGCGGATTGCAGGCCAGATGAATCTACTGGGCTCAAGAAACTGATAACTGCCTAGGGAAAATTGTTAGCACAGAACACTTACTGCAGACCGGTATGAAAACTAGATGTTTCTCATCCTTTGTTTTGATGTTCACACTAGTTCTCTCTCCATTAAACACACTGAATTTTTTATTGGATTAAATGTCAGTGTACATAAACAAGCGATTCTGGAATACCATAACACTACTGATATCAAAGAATATTCTTCAGATTAATTTTCAACATTAGACAACAAATCCACATTTTTTTCCACAAAAATATTTGAATATGTAACAGCATGAACTTTTGCTTTGCTCTAGAATTCAACTTACTGTCTGGGCACACTATCTGAAAGGTGAACCTGAATACAAAGTCTGTGACAAAGTCTCTTCTCTAATTTTATTAAAAAACAAGTATCAAAATAAACTGCGGCTCCATTCATCTCAAACAAGACCTATTTGTCTTCTACATTACAGACAGCCTCTGCACCATAAAAACTCTAGAGGGAAAAGTAGCGTACAGGTGTTTTTATACAAAAACACCTAAAGTCTTACTAACATATATTTAATATTTGAATACTATTTCTACTTCTTCATACACTAACTTATCTGGAACGATGAAGTAAATTCTCTAACCAAAAGAGAAACATCTCTAGGATATATAGTACCAACAGGTCAGTGACAGCCAAAACATATAGGTAAATTTTCAGTCACTTAGGAAAAGTTTCCAGCCTGGCTCAGCACTTACAAAGAAATGCTGGAATCTCTCACATGCGTTTTCCAAGTCATCAGCTACACAAACACTACCACAGCCATCCACATGGTACAAAACTGCCTCGTGGATATGGGAACTTTATACTCAGTTGCTTACAGGATGAATGAACATTCAATTATCTGTGAGAATAATGCTGCACTACTAAGAGATATTGCCAATATGACCATTAAAGGAGGTTAAAAGCACAGAAATATTGTTTTGTGCTATAGAGGTTTGGTGGATATAAAAGTTAAGTTACCAAAACATGGCTGGTTAACTCCAACTGAAACCATATATTTGTCCTGGGCTGCTCTAGTAGTACATTTCTCATACTGAATTACAAGGATTTTATGCTACATAAAAATATAAAAACTACTAGACCAAATCAAACCTATTAGAAGTGGCTTTCTCTTAAAAATCAACAACAATGTGGGATTCCTTCTCAGTGTAAATCACTCCCAAAATAAATTAATTCTTTAATATTAAAATACTGCTTGCCCAGAAAATTCTGAAATAGAAGAAAAATAAGTGTAAACTGTGTAAGAAAAACTCTAAAAGAAAGAAAATTATCTGTGTTTCAGCAGAAATTGGCTGTAGAAAGTTATCAGCAGAGTTCCCCAATATTCAGTCTTGTGCCAGTCCTTGGTATAAAAAGATATAGGTGTCAGAGGAACTTAATGGCACAAGATTTGAAGACACTCTCAATACAAGGAATAACCAAGTATCAGACAAGAAACATGTTTTAAAAAGTCACAGAAAGAGGAGGGAACAGCATGACCGCTCAGGTATGTGGGAAGATGAAGAAGTTAGTAAGAGTTGTTAGTTTCAGTAAACAGTTCCTCAATGTAAAATAGTTCGATAATAGTTCAATAATGACTTTAGATTTATTTCTAGTAGAAGGCTCCTGAAGCAGTTCCTTAGCTTTAGCACAGGATCCTATTAGCTGTGTAGACAAGGAAAACTGAATATTTTAAGCCACCTTCAAAATAATGTCACAGAAAAAAATTGCAGAAATATACATAAAAATTGTCTAAAGTGTTGTAACAAACAGATAGGCTTACTTAGATGCCTTGCAGCCTGTGTTACTGTTTACATCTGCACAAGTAAATTGTGCTAGAGGATCACATCACTTCCTTTCACTTGCTGCATTGGTGTAAACAACAGAAAGCACTGAAGTCAGAAATTCATGGCTTGAGGGACTGATTCAGAAAGCTACAGTAACTTTCAAAGTTGATACGTAGTCCATGCTATCAGTATCTCTCAGGATGAGGCCTTTTAACCAGCATCAAATTAATCTCAAAGGGCAACTACTTCATTGTAGTTACATTACCATGTTGGTTCCTTGATAATACACAACTTAAATTTCACAGAAAACATTCTATTGAGCTGCTTTTTAACTTTGAGTCATGGGAGATACATATGGAGGTCTTTCTCTCTTTGCTCATTTTCTTGTTACACTTTATTACCCTTGTGAATACAGCTTCTGAGCACCAATCCCAGTAAAAGCAAAGAAATACCCTGAAAACACTACAATAAAGATTATCAATGTGTGGAAGAAACATTCTACTTTTGTTTTGCTTTGGTCTTAAATTTCTGCTTCCTACAAATGATAAAATCTGGAATTCCTCATAGTAATTCTTTAAATATCACAAAATGAAAGAAATGAAAGGAATTTATGGCTAACCCAACATAGTATATGGTACTGTTCCTGATGTATTACTGATAAGCATTATTTGTTATTTGTACTTTTAGCTCATTTTTACTATGCTATTCATTTTTCATCACTGAGATTTAACTAGTAATATTTTTCTCCAGACTTCCATTCAAAATTTAATTTTTAACTTACATCCTTTACCTTACTGAAGCAAGTAACTTCTGTTGTCCTACAGTATGCATTTGTGTTTTGCTTATTTTGTGCAGCAACCTAACAAAGTTGATACTAATTTTATTTACATTTTATTGCTTAAAACAAGAAACAAGCAGATATGCACTTATTAAAAAAAAAAAAAAAAAAAAAAAAAAAACAGGCTTTCCATCAAACAAGTAGCTCAATTTCAGAAGCCTCCTGCCTATACAGGTTTTGTTTAGAGCAGAATATGTATGTTATTACATAAGTGAATAAGAAGTGGTTTAGAACAAATAACACTGGTTATGTCAATTTAAAATGTTTAAAGGTATTTAATAGGTGTTAGAGTAACAGATACTCAACTACTCTAGTCATAATTATTTGTAATGACTGCTTAAACCAAGATGACCTCTTACAGATCTTCTGTGATCTCCTATTTAGGTATTTTGACACTACTTTTTATATCATGTTAATGCTCTATTAAATATTCAATGATCAATATTCTGAAGTTGGAAAGTGAAATATTAAGCAATAAACAAATCTAAGATTCCTGTAATTGTTCATATGCATATATGTGTTTCCCTCTCATCTTTGTCTTGTCTTATCCACACTGATATGAAAAACAGTAATGACTGTTTAATCACAATATTTAAATCACAAAATACCAGCATGATAAACACATTCTCATCCAAGCACTTAAACTAAAATACTGGTAAACTTCCTAAGGTAAGAGGCTACTAGAGCACCAGGAAAACAATTCCCAGAAATATCCAGCTTACGTGGATCAATGAAATCTTCATATGAACTGCTGAAGCATTTTTTCTTTAGTCTTCTACACAGCCCCAATTTTCAAAATAACTATGACTTAGAAGTATAATGAGTGCTAGTTCAAAAAAACACCATAAGCACAATCTAGTGTGTAGTCTATTGTAATTAAGACCAGTGATTCAATACCTATTGCTACTGGCCAGGTATCATAGCAACCCTGTGTCAGTGAATACTGCTAGAAAACTGTTCAGCCCCAGCAAGACTATGCTTCAGGAAAATCTACAATGGCACTACAGATTGTCAACATCTATGGGGGTTGTTACAGGGAGAACAATAAAGAAATCTGCTTTAAAAAAAACCTGCTTAGAAAATTGACAGGGATATGACAGAAGCAATAAAAAAGGAAAAAAAAAATACTGGTAAGAAGGAAAGATCATTTCTTGTCATTAGTCATGTAACTTATACTTCCATATCCTAATACTTATCCATAAGCTAGAGTTGAAATAACACTGCATTGCTAGTGCTTATATTCACAAAGTACTCTCTCATTGTTTACTAAAACTCGTGCATCATTTATCACCTGTATTAATCTGAAAAAAGAAACACAGCAACTTTTAAAATAGTATTTAAATTTCATACATAAACTCTAGATAGTCTCGTATAAATCTGCAAAAAAAGAAAAAACAGGTTACCATGAACAAGAACCCAATATTGATTTTTCTGCGGTGCAGTAAAGCATCTCCATTCTATTTGGCTGCTGTCAAAGCCACTCTTTAACAGCTGGAGTCAAATTGCACTATTTACAGCAAGAGCCCTTGTCAAGTGGACCATAAGTATTCTAACAATACACTATTCAAATGGCACTTTGCCACACAAATTGCTGACTTGATGAATACCCTATGTCAATGACTAAGGCCAATATAAAAGTTTCATTTTTATGAGAGGTTTTACATTCACATACTAAGTAAAGCTTTCCTGAAGCACTATTAAGCTATATATTTCAGGTCTTTTGGCTTGAAAATAATTAAAATCTGCTTAAATATATCAAGGGAATTTGACAACATTAATATGGATCTTGTGTTAACTGCATTTGTCACACTCAGCCGTTATTGGTACTCCCACTGGCACGTGCAGCACAATAAAAGAATTAAAATGGCCAAAACACCATGAAATCGAAGCATTCTGCTTTTGTATCTGGTGATTTACATGATGACAAATGTTTTGAAAGAAAGCCTTTGATGCTGGACTGTTATGCCAGGATATTTTTCTCCTTTTTTCTAAGGATAAAGGTACTATAACCTTTCAGACATTTTGTCTTAAATATAGTAATAATAACAAAAAAAATAAAGTAACATTAAAAATGGAGAGCTGAACCTTGTTTGCAGTCTTCACGGAGACTGTATCATTGTATGCAATAAGGATTACTTACAAGTGTAAAACCCACAGGACAGAACACCTACTCTTAACTTTCTATTACATAAACCTTTTAAAATTGAAATCTTAAACATTCTATGCTAAAATGTTAAGTCAGGAGTTAAATGAAGAAAAGGGAAAAAATTGATATCCAGTGCTTTAGAAAAAGTCAGTCAAACGTGCTGGTTATTTTTTAGTAAAATAGAAATGTTTTAAACAATATAGCGTTGTTCAATGTCTAATATACAATTTTCCAAAGAAACAAATCGATAATGAAATTATGTATGTATACACAAAGTCTTTAGTTAATCTAAAAGTTCTGTGTTAGTTTCATCAGTGAGGTCATTGTTCACAGAAAAATAGCATGAAGTGCTGAATCTCCCGATATCCATAGAATTACCAATAATTTCATGCAATCAGATTTCAGGAGACTATCTAAAAACATTTTAATACAACAACCAGAAAGAGTCAATATAGTACTTTTCAAAAAGTTAAAATGTATTCTGAATAAGAACTAAGAAAAATGATGGAGTTCGTTACAAGTCTCTTATAGTGTCAGCTATAAAAAGCCCTAGAGCTCTACACTCCCTTGGTGTAGCACACATTGGCTTCTTGGAATAGCATTATAAGGGGGCCCTCCATCGTCACAGTTTTGCTAGGTTACCTACACATTATATGTATAGCCCTGGCCTCTCACATCCCAATCTACAAAGCATGCTCTAACAGAGATGAAAGTGGGAAAAAGTGCCAGCTTGTAAAGGACAAAGTTTTTTTATTTTACTTTATTTTAAAGTGGCTTTCCAGCTGCAGATCTTCATATGGAGACATATGAAATATTTATTAGAGTATTAGACAAAATTAATGTGACTACAACAATGATAAAAGAAAGAGTGAAAAGAGAAGGTGAAAGAAAAGCTCTTTCAGTAGTAACTATTAGACCTCCCTATGACTATCAATTTTCTTTCAATAAAAAAAATCTTTATCTAGACAAGATAATTCACAAACAAAGTTTAAACATGAAAATAGGTATCTTATTGCAAAATCAGAACAGTTGAGGTATGTTTGATCAAGTAGTATGCTATAAATGCTATTAAGACTCCACTCCCACGCTATTGTGACATTGTTTTCAAATTAAAATTATAGTAATCCACAAAGCATATTAAATTTCCCATTTCATAAACAACCAAAAGCTAGTTCCTTATATTCCATGGGTAGCAAATTCTTTCCAATTACTTTGGCAAATTCATAAAAATTTCAATTACTAAAACTATGTTCCAAAGAAAATGATTAACTTTTTTTGTTGTTCCTCTTCTAAAATACAAGAAACTATTCCTTTTAGTAAAGTAACAGTGCAATCAGATTCTGTGTCGATGACTAACTCATGCACCATCTGCCCCACAAGACGCTCAGCAGGATTATGCTCTAATAAGACTTTTCAGCAAATGGCATCAAAAAACTTTAGAAATCAGACTAAGGTTAGTCAAAGGTCAAAGACAAACAAAGAGCTAAAAAATCATCAGTTTGAACTCAAAGGTATATTTAAATTTGCAAGTATAGTAAAGAAAAAAGACTAGAAGAGTCAGAACTAGGATTTGGATTAAGCTGTGCTTTATATCAGACTGCATTTTGGAAAAATAGTTTTTCAGGCACTACAATTAATAAAGTCAAAAAGTTAAAAGGCTAGGGAGCATTCAAAGGCTGTTTTTCATGCACTTGTGATTTAAAGGAGGCTTTTTCTTTTTATCATCTCATACTTGCAAGAGGGTATTTACGATCTAGTGTTGAGGATTAGTGGATGTGACTTCTGCTGTTATATCGCAAAGAACAGAATTCCCCAAATTCATTAATAAAAGCGATAGACATGAACAAACAATGAAGTCCCATTCTTAAGATACTTTATTATGAAGAACTCAATGAATACACTAGGTCTTGATAGGCAAATCAGGTATTAGAAAAAGGCATGTATCATTGCATTAGGAAGACTGTTGCCAGCAGGTCAAGGGAGGTGATCCTGCCCCTCTACTCAGCCCTGGGGAGGCCTCATCTCGAGTTCTGGGCTCCTCAGTACAAGAGAGACATATGGAGCTGCTGGAAAGAGTCCATCTTTGTAGCGTAGGGCTACAAAGATGATCAGAGGGCTGGAGCATCTGCCCTATGAGCACAAGCTGCGAGAGCTGGGCCTCTTCAGCCTGGGGAAGAGAAGACTGAGGGGGGATCTGATCAATGTCTACAAGTACCTGAAGGGAGGGTGTCAAGGGGACAGGGACAAGCTCTTTTCAGTTGTCCCGTGTGACAGGACAAGAGGCAATGGGCAGAAATTAAAGCACAGGAAGTTCCGCCTGAACGTGAGGAGAAATTTCTTCACTGTGAGAGTGACAGAGCACTGGAACAGGCTGCCCAGAGAGGTTGTGCAGTCTCCTCTGGAGATCTTCAAGGCCCGCCTGGATGCAACCGTCTAACACGCTCTAGGTAACCCTGCTGAGCAGTGAGGTTGGACTAGATGATCTCCAGAGGTCTCTTCCAACCTTACTGATTCTACCATTCTATGATTATCTTGCAGCCTAAATAAGGTAATACATACCTTATTGAATTTGAGATTTTGTTAAAATTGTGACAGTTTTAATAATTGCTTTTACACATAATGAATGCTTTCTATGTATTAACAAATAATTAATAGATGTGTGTGTGTGTGTATTTAAGGTACAAACAAATAAAATGGATACTGCATTTTCAACCTTTTCATTATCCGGTACCTCTGCACTTGCTTTTTCAGCTTTAATAGGACATTAATACCAGTTTCACTAGGAAGTTTACTTCAACCTCCCCTTCCTCCCAGAAAAATCACATCTTTTCTATTAGTTGCTATTATTTGCCTTGATTACTTCTGCGAAAAACAAACCTAGCACTGTCTGATTCCAAATCTCTCCCAAAGAGCATGATACCTGTTTGTGACACAGCATCTTATAAAGGAACAACACCATCCCCCTTTTAACCACTGAATTGCCGAATTTCACCACACCAATATAAACGAAGACAGACTCTCACACAGTTCTGCAACGATGTCCAGAGAAGACAAACACCCAATAAAAACTAGCACTGAATTACAACAGAAACCTGCACTTTTGCAGAACGACAATAGGGGAAAGGCCAATGGCTTAGAGCCGTAAGGTGTCTTTTCTAAAGGCTTTTCCATCTCAACTGATGAGTTTAATTTTTCTGAAGGTACTTGTTGATAGATGCAAAATCTAATGGCAGTCACAGGCTAGCAGCATAAGGAAATAGAATCTAAATGCAGGTGCCAAGGCCTTGAGAAAAGTCTTCTAAGATAACCTGCTGATAGCCTTAAGTAATTCCCCCATCTTCCCCATTTGTTTTGGGAAACAGAGTCAAGGCCACAGAAATTGAGCTGAAAGGATCAAGGCTTTACAAATTTAAAATCAAGTCGCTGCATTTTTATACAGGTTTACATATCAATAAAGATGAAAAGGTGAAGAATCTGGATCACAACTCATTGGTCCAAAATTCTCTGCTCTTCATTCTTACCTTATCAGATGTTTTCTCTGTATGAGTAAGATTGCAAGAGACCATGCCATGCTTGTAAGAGCTAGAGGGTTTGTATGCAGTATCTTTATTCCTTTTGGAATCTTGAGATATAGGAAGTAGAGCATCTGTCACTAAATATTCTGAATCTTCACTGGAAGTAAGAATTGCTTTTGCTGTTTCACCTGTTTCATGTCGTTCTAGTGTACCTAGAGAAAACACAGCAGAATGATTTTTTCAAGGAACTACACTACTTCATACATATTTCAGTGTAAATGTCACAGTATTAACATAGTATCTTTCATGTGAGCACACAAATCATGATTCTAAGTTTAGAGACAAACCAATTCCTCATTCTCTAACCCCTAAAAACATAGCTTAACATAAGGGTCTACTCCGCAGCATTACTACATTTAAAAAAATAAAAGCTTATTTTTTTCTAAAGAAATCACAGCAGCAAGTATGTCAGATTGCAAGAAACTTAAGATATTTTGTAAAAATGTGTGAATTCAGAAGCAATTTTCAAAACAGGCAGTAAAAGAAAAAGAAAGTAAAGGAAAACACCACTTGCCTTCTTTTCAAATCAGAGCACCATTTGTTTTCTTCTCACAAAGCCTTCAAACACATATATAGTATGTATATATATAAAAATGATAAATATGTATCTCACTAACACTGAACAATAACACATTCATGTAATATTTTAGTGCTGTCCTCTAGTGTTCTGGATTACAAATAGCAGGGGACAGATCAAAGTTTTCCTTCCATTCTCCACAACCATCTCTACCTTTGAAGCTTTTTAAACACATGAAAGTATTACATATAGAAATATTACTTACAGATAAATAGTCAAGAATATGAAGACAATGTTTAAGGGACTTTGTTTTTACCATTTGTGTGCCTCTAGGGAAATCGCTTCCTTTAAGTGTTACATCCAGATTATACACTGATGGGAGCGCTATTCTCCAAGTAAGAATTTTCCCCTCCCTCTTGCTTCTCCTTTCTCTATTTTCTTTTTCCACTTCTCATTTTTACTGTAGCGGTAAAAGTGGAACGTTTGCTTCACGCCTGCTCTTTATCTTCAGCTTTTGCTATTCTAGCCATAATGAAAAATTGCAGGGCTGAGAAATGAATCCATTTTTGACAGATGACCACTTTAAATCTTGTCTCTTCCTTCTTACTAAAGAATTTATTCTCTGACACATAAAGCAGCACCTACGAAGTTGAACTAGTCAAGAAAAGTAGATAATGTGATGCTGCTTACTTGTCTCATGGAGCAGGAGGCTGGGCTAGACCCTCAGTTTGACAGTCCCAAAGCAGGGCAAGCAGTAGAAGGCACAGTAGGAACCTCTTCTCTTCTAGGATCTCTGTGCTGTTTATGGTCAGATAGAAAGAACCACCTATTGATTTGCTCTGTTCCCCTCACCTTTAGAAAGGACACTTCCAACTAGATCTTTCTTTCCTTCTATTCGTATGTTCTAAATAAGGATACATGTATTTTTCTCTATGTGGTATTGACCTCACTAGAGCCAGAAGCTTTCCCCCCACACTTGGCAAAGCTTCATTTTCCCCCGCCTTCAGCTTTTTCACAGTACTCCAGAGACAAAACTTTAGAGAATGTAAATAGGACTTAAATATTTGAAATTTGCAGGATATATAACTCTGAACAACTGAAGCAAACAATCAGCTTTATTGGCAATGAAAAATTCAGATTCATTATTTCCTGCATTGTACTAGTCTTTTGACAAACATCATAAACCTAAGCACCACAATGTATACTAAGTTGCTGCATCTTTCAATTATAAAGTAGCATATGAAGTAGACATTACAAACCTTTGAGTTTGGCTTTTCTGCATCATATATTTCAACTATTCCTACTGCAGGAAATTAAAATCTCCAACTTTCTACTTATAATGAATGTTCATGACCTGAAGCTTATGTTATTTTGATAATAGTTCTTTATTTATGAGTACTAAAGCTATCTAAATGAGCTTGAATGTATTTTAAATGAACTCCTGGTATACACCATACATCTCCTACAGGAATTTAACTCACAGGAAACATGGCTGAGATTGTAAATCCTCTACATACCCTTTATCTCCAATATTTATTAAAAAACAGACAAAGAAGTAAATGTGTGATGTAATGATGTAAAATGCTTTTTCCCTTAAGTTTGAAATCACTGTAGCCTCAAGTAATCCAACACGAATTTTTCCTTCTTTCACAATTACCAGAAAAAAAGCATGTAGCAAGGTGCTAAAAATACTAGACTGGGACTGAGGGATCTCATACAACATATTTGTCTGCATGTGTGTGTGTGTATAGAATTTTCTGAAATTTTTTCTTTGAAACTCATGCCCCTCTTTCCACATTAGTATTACCTCTGTTACTCCAATGGTCAAGAGTTTACACTGAGCAGAAGTAATGCAACTGATTCTTTCTATCCCCGTTCAACTCAGTGGAATGCCACAGACTGCTAAAATACAGCATTGAAATGTGAAGGTCAGGCCCAGCTGTTTAACACGCAATTTTCTTACCCTATACCCAGGATCTGCAGCCAGTTCCAGGGACTATTACAGAACGGAATATTAACTGGACGAATAGAAAGTTGCTCAAGAACTACAACTCTACAGTCAGGCTGCCTATCAGTACTTCAAACAAAACTAGCTACGAAGTTCCCATCACAGTAGCATTTGAGTATAAGCATGAAAATAGTTATATTCATGAAAGCCTGTAAGGAAAGAATCATACAAGCTGTATTAGATATATCCATAGAATGTGTTCATGCACTTTTTGTAAGAGTATTAATAGTTAGCTTTGCAACCATCATAAGTAGACTGGAAATACTACAGTTGCTCATTCAGTACTATTTTGGACTAGGTAGGCAGTGTAGCCTTTTGTACTATAAACATATCCTATACCTCCACAGGTCCTCCTGCAACATTTAGGGCACAAGACTAATATAAGTCATGAAGAAAGTAGTTCTTCACACTTAAGGGATTGAACTAAGTTTTCTATACAACATAATACTGCAAGTCAACATGTCTGACAGACATTCTGACCCATACAATCAAAATAAATGGTGGGGGGTGGAGCAATTGTTGTTCCAGAAACACTTATCTTTTTAAAAAGACACAATATATTCCTAAAAAAAAATAATAATAGGACACAGCCTGTACATGCGATTATGAAAGGAGAGAGACACAACTCAAGACTGCAGTGTTTTAAAATCAGGTGAGCCCTAAAGCTTCTGATTGGGGAGCATAAAATAACAACGGATGAAGGGGAAATAGATAGGGTTTTCTACAGAGCAGCAATACCACAACTATGACCCCCTACTACACATACAAAATACAGGAAAAGAAAGTCTTTATCTCTCTAAAACTGTGACCATGGCAACCAAGTCTCAAGAACAGACAAGACTGGAGTATTTCACTCTCCAGGGCAGCTTTGCACCACCACATGTGACTGGCTAGAGATTGTTATGACATCTTATTCCTCTTCTGGACCAAGCACTACAAACTGGGTCTCTTGGTGTTAGAGCTGTCTATGCAGTTCTCTGGGTTCTCACTCAATGATGCATTTTTACCAAGGCAGGTCATGCATATTATCAAGTCTCAAGACAAGGTACTCACTTACATCACATGACCTGTTGTATCACCAGGTTCCAGTGCTTTCTGCTTGCTGTCACAGCTAAAGTATTGAAAAGATATCCTCAATATGGCAACGCTGCTATGACCTAGTAACTCAGCTGAATCTTAGTGTTAAGAATGATCTGTGCAAACAAAAATTTTTAAAATAAAATTAATTCTGAAACAAGTGCATCTAGTTAAGAACAAATCCTTTTCTTCAAATTTACTCGTAAGCAAAATAAACATCTTTCAGACCCAAGCTCATCTTTAATATTAGCAGTTTCCTGGAGTTTTATTTTCTGTCAAAATCTGTCTTTCCATAAATACACGTTGCATCTGAAGAGACTCTCATCCACTTCTTTTCTATGCAGGTAGAGTCAAATAAACTTCATGTTCGCCATTAGAAGATGCTTGAATTTTACAAATCTACAATACAGCTTCAAGATAGTGGTCGAGCATTTGGCCTGAAAGTTTTCTTAACTGCTACTTCTATCACTAATACCAATGGCCCAAGCTAGATAGAGCAAACATTGCATTAAATAAGCATACACTGTTCCATCCAACATCAAGACACAAATATAAATACAACCTACAAATACAGATGGGATGGATTAACCAAAAAACCCACAAAAAACCACTTAACTCTAAAACCCTCAGGATGTTTTACTGATAGTAACAGGTTAACAATTTAGATACACTAACTACAGCATGATATACAGAAGCATGCACAGCAGTAAACCATGAACAAAAGACTTGGCAGACACTCCATAGTGATTTTTCCATTTGGAGATTTTTGCAGAGCCCAGTCACTAAACATTACTGATGTCTTCTCCTGAAGACATTCTCAAAATATCATTAGCAAACTACTATCAGAATATCTACCTACTTTAAAGAAAGCAAAGAAGAAGAATATAAAGAAGACTTCTAAAATATCTCATATACAACACAGTTAGATATACATGCACAAAGAGCAGTTCTCCAGTTCTTGGCTCAATTTCTGCTACAGGCCTAGAGAAAGGCCATTACAGCTCCCCAGTTTTCTCTGGCTCCATCTAAGCTGTCTTAAAGGACAAAAACCCTGTAACAGGAACTATTGAAATACAGTAAGCGTGCTCAGTTGAGCTGAGTGGAAGTGGCCAGTTTCGAACTCAGGAAGAGATGTGGACAGTTTGTCTTACTACTTGAGACACAGAAGAAGAAAACACATCCATTAATGTCCAGAATTACATCCCTCCATGGGATTAATAAACTCTTTCTGACTGCACACACAATGCTCAAACAGTTCTCAATTCCTCTGTCTCTTTTTATATATCATCATACTTTATTATTAATAAAGAAAGAATAAAGATCAGCTATCACCTTTAACACAGGCATCCTCTTAAGCATGGACACACACAGCTAAATACCACTTACATTCATCTGGTATGTCAAGTACACAAAAATATCAGGCTATTCTCTGCATAAAGACATAGGTCCTTAACTTCCCTAGTTTTAGAAAACAGTGGCATTGCTTTTTACTTCTGAGACTTAAGGACTCAAGCTCCTCTACCTCTTATTATTATACATCACTAAGTATACACACTGAACAATGGCTCAAATTTACATAGAAAGAAAACAACATGAATTAGTCAGTGCAAGCTGGACTGACCTGATGCTTACAAGTGTAAAAGAAGATGCCATAGAAAAGGAAAAAAATTAAATCTTAACTAAAAGGCTGATAAATTAAAGTGCTTCCATAACAAAGTGTGTGTGTGTGTGTGTGTGTGTGTATTCTTCTTTAAGACTTATTTTCAATTTTTCACATTTTCATCCAAGAAATAAGTTCTCTTTTAGAAATGGATTCAGGCAATAGTATAAAATGTTCAGTGAAACTGCAATAAGATTGCAACTTTCAACCACACTGCATCATTCAATGCGTGTTGTCATGTGCGTATTTTATCATTTGCATTGTGTTTTATCTTTAATATGCTTTGACTTTCCACACAGAACTACTGCTTTCTTAGAGAAAGATTGTCTAAAGCAGAAAAAGCTTGTTTCATGTCACATTGTATCTCCCTAGAGCTACAGCACTCCTAGCCCAAGGTGTTGTCTCAGTTCAAAAGTGCATATACAGGTTAACCAACTCCCTGCAGGTTCTCCCTTTCTCTAAGGGCACCTTAATGCAAAGGGAGAGAAGGGAAGGAGAAATCAAGAAGGCCTAAGCCCATGTGGTGTCTGCCCTGACTATTAATGCTGAAGGTCAGACCATGACCTAAGAACAAAACAGCTAAATCACTAGAGCCTTTTTCCAAATATGAAAAGCTCCCTTCAGGGGAGATAAGCCTTTCACAGTCTTCAATTATCTCCTTGGAGTAATGCAACTGGGTACTTAATATCTGAGCCATACTTTTGTAAGGGCTGTTCTTTAGTTTTATGTAAACAATGAAATTATGTACAGTAACTTTTTTAGAAAGATCACTCTTAGAAAGATCAAATGAAACAGATTTGGGCTATTATCAGAAAAAGCATGAAATAAACCAAAGTGTGATTTTTTTTTGTATGAACAAGCTTATATTTCAGCCATATCTTGAGTGCATTCATGGACATGTACCTGATTCAGAACAAATCTCTTGTTTAAAAGATGCACTTACCAATATTACTTTGTGTAATTCTAAAATGAAGAAAGCAAAGATATTATGTGGGTGTGAACGTTTGTGTGGTCTCCGAATGTGCATACAAGCCAATGACTGAATGATAGCAGAACAATAAAAGCTTAGTACACATTTTCTGAAGCATAGGTTAGACTGAAACAGGATAGAAATTTTACTCAAACTTTAGACTATCTTGGAAAGAAAAACAAAAATTAATCAAGCAATCTGTCATATACTTTATTTCACTGAAAATCTGGCTTCTCTGAAACCCTCCTACCACTTTGCTATTTTTATTAAAATAAATTATAGCAATCTGATCACAAGCTTATTGAACTTGTATTATTGAAAAGTCTAACAAGAGTTGACTATAACTACAGCATAGGCATTTTTATCAAGTAACATCTATCACAGAATTTGGCCACTTGGTACTTCTGAAGATTTATGGTTTATCATCAGCAGAGATGAAGTTCATTGCCTTGCTCACATGAACTGCATAGAGATCGACCTGATGCCCTTTCCTAACAAAACCATGCCACAGTTACTGCATCTTGCTTCTGCAAACACAGAAATGATGTGGATTTCTGATAAGGGGCATGGGACCCTGTAGGCAAAGTTTGTTAGCTAGGGGAAAGCAAACAAATAGACTCTAACAAACTTAATATTAATAGACCCTTTTGCTCCCAAGCATGTAGTATGGCAGCATGTAAAAAGAGTATTTTCCTGTATTTATATGGCATGGCTCATAAGAATTACAGAAAGAGCAACAAATCTAGAACAGTTTTGCATCAGCCCAGATCCTTAGGCTATACAGATTGTATTGTGTGTGTGTGTGGGGGGGGGGGGGGAAACAGATCACTAGACTCTTGACCATAGCTACACCACAGCATCCAGCATACAAAAAGCAACAACGGGATTTATCAGCTTGGCCATACTCGCTCAAGTCTAAATCTGACCAACAACCTGAAGAGAGAAAAAGAGAAGAAAAAGGGAAAATGAAAGACACTGAAAGACTAAATCAAATTTTGCAAAGACTAAAGAGTCACAGGGGAGCAATTATGGTTACTTCTACAATTACCTAGGCATAAATGTATATTAAATTAATGACCAAGTTGACTGATACTGTTCTGAAGGTTTAATAAAACTGGAAAAGCAAACCATTTCCTCAAAATCATTGGATGGGATCTAGAGTGTAGTTTTCTAACCAGTTTAATTAATAATTTCTTTCCAAAACAGAAAAGCTGTCATACTAAATTAGGGTATCTAAAAGAAATGCTGTATCACCACTTTTATTATGTTGCAGAATATCAAGGTTAATGACACTATTTTAAGTAGTACCTACCTAAAAAAAAAAAAAAAAAACTTAAAAAATGATTGCAAGGTTTACTTGTCAATAGTTTCCTTCTCATTTTCCTGAATGTACTGCTTTCACAAATTACTAGCCACTAGAAAGTAAAAATATTGCTCTAAGAACCCTATGAACCAAAACAAACTTTTTCAACAGACTGCAGTTTGAGACCTGTGTTTGTAACATTTTACTCTAGCCATAAAGACTAGATCAGTCACTTCCTGGTGACTTCCCTTAGCACTGCATCACCTACACCATAAAAAAAAAAATGGATTTCAGTAAGATGATACAGAACATTTTCCTTCTTCCAAATGGGATGCAAGACCAAATATATTTCTAATTACACCAGAATATCATCATAGGGTACCAGCAAGACAATCACAATACATTTATTTTTACTGAAGTTCAACCACCAAATTATGATGTAAGTTTATTGCTTCAACTTTGATGTTTTAATGTTTGGAGATATCAGTAAACTCCCTAGTTATACACACAAATTTTGCAACTACATTTGATGCCGTTTTAGAATTTACCATAGGCTTAGGAAACATTTTTTGTTGGCACAAATTATAAATATATTGGTGCACATATAACCACCTAACAATTACCTTACAATAATTGAAACTGTTCCAGTATGTTTGCTTGCCAATATGATCAAAAGTTTGATCTATAATATCACTAAGTGTAATTTCATTTTTCCCACAGCAAGGATGCTTCTAAAATAGAAGCGCTCTTACACAACAGTTTGAACTAATGAATACAGCATTAAAACTGCAGAAAATATATTCAGAGCATTTTTGATTTTTTTTTTTTTAGTTTTGTGATGAAAAATGATCATACAGACAGATTTAACTAAAGGAGAGCATTGCACATGTTGGTGCTGCCAAATTAAAAAACCTCTAAAAAAAATAAGTCAATACTTGCACTAAAGTTGTCCATATTTGACAAGTAGCATATGTTGTATTTTTAACTTCTCAGCAAAAACTGTTCAAACTCTGTTAAGAGCCACAAGACATTCATAAAATCTTCGTAACTTGAAGCATGACTCAAAATTGAACCTAGCACTTCCATGAAGTACACTGTCAGTGCTGATGCCTTTCCCACCACAATGGCAGTTTTAACTGGAGCAGGACTAATGCACCAGCAGTGTCACCTCAGTTTGTTCATGCAACACAGTTCTATACAGAGTCTAGGCTATATGATGACAGAGTCAATCTCACTATCATGAAAAGAAGTGATAATCTTTTCACTTTGCTCTACAAAAATATCTAATTACACACAGGTAGAAAATTTTACATCAACATAATGCTACGGCTGCAAAGTCAGGAAACAAAAGCACAGAATCTCTCTGAATTAAGGTAACTAGAACTGTTTTATCCAAGTCTCTGGTGCGTTATACATTAAAAATTTAGTTTTCAAATTACATAACATCTGGAGTGTACTAAGAATGGTCCCAAAGGACATAATGGAGGAATTTGTCATTTGTAGTATTCCTCTTGCTTAAATGCAGAAGTTAGAAGCAGAAACAATCATAATGCACCTGACAGTGACATTGTAGAAATACTATTACTGTGATAACCTAAATGAAAAAAAATATGAAAAAGTTAAGTTTGATATTCAAAACAGGATTTGAATAACATGGTACAAAGAAAGAACATACTGAACAGTGTCCAAAATATTTAATAGACATTTATTTACTAATTACCTGCAAGAGTAGAGATGCATGAAAAACATAAGGCAAAAGCAGAAGTAGCATGAATTAAGTTTACACAACTGGTCTCAGAGCTTTTCAAAGCTTCACTTTAAAAACTTGTCTTCTGTGTAGTCACATAACTAATGTAAGATTTTTTTCTTCTATAACTCAACTTTATATGGAAAATTATGGTTATTTCTTTTGTTATTTTGATAAACTTAATTGCCTTGAATGTAATTAAATGGTACTAAGCATCAATAAGAAAGAGGTAAGGACCCATAAACAATTCAGGTGAGGATACTCAAGAGAAGAAAAAACAAGATCAGGTACTTAATAAAAAGCTTATTACAAAATTTATACTTAAGTATCTCATGAAATATGTTTTCCAGCAATGCAAATTTCAAGTAGATACAGTAAAATCAGTGCTATCAACAGAAATGGACAGTATACCAAAATTGCTACAATCTCCACAGCTCCTATAGAGATTGTTAGTACAAGGTGGGATTTTTTTTTTAAGTTAGAAAACAATGAATAATTTAACTAAAATTTATTTTTAAAATGCATTTATTATTTTCAGTCACCAGCTAAATTGATTTTCTTGGTCCTGAAGGATTAGGTGATCCTTCAGATTATTCAGTGCTCTTGCAAAATTAAGAAATCTGGTCTCATACATAAAAAGCAAAATTAGGCCAAATCCTTATGAAATGACACAAAGTTTACAGACATCACAAAACACCAAAGCACTTGTATAAAATAATTAAGTAGTAAAAAATTACAGTGATACTATTTCAACAACATGTGAAAGCATCCAGAACAGCCAGCTCTGAAAGCAGTCCAAGGCTGTGGTTTCGTATTTTGGACAAATTTCTGATCACACTGGGTTCTATCTACACGAAAACTACGAATGCAAGTGAGCTGTACCTATACTTGAATTACTGTTATTGTTTATGCTGTATTAGGATTAATTTCACTATGGAAGGAAGTCCCCCAAAATTACATTTCCTGGATAAACAAAAAAAGTATAGCTAAAATAAAATTAACTTTGAATATTACTATTGGAATAAAAAGTTTGATTAAACTATGCTTGTTATCTACCTTTAATAAATGGCAGCAAGAAACACTGCTTTAATGTCTGTCTCTGTTCTTCTCCTACTCTCAATATGTATTAGATAGAATGATTGCTCTGTAGACATGTTGCTGTATGTTGTAACATCAGGAAAAACAAACACAAATCACTTATTATTGCAGTCCTTCTCATACTGATATTTGCCATTAAGAAAAAAATAAAGATGCCAACTACCAAGAATACAAAAAAAGCAATATAGATAACTGAACTAATTTCCCTACTGAGGAGTATTTTAAGTGGTGACAATATTTGAAAAGATTATCTGCACTTAAATTAGAAAAAAATTTGTTATTGATTTTCGTATTTGTCTTCCAGTACAGAGATTTGGAACATACCCCGTACACAGGCTACGTTCCAAGTGTTTTATATTATATTGTCATAGAAAAGATTCTGCTGTAATGGGAAGTAGCCACGCTCCTATATTACAATCTAGATAAAATGTATTAAATTGTATAGATACTAGTTCATAGCTTCTTTACTGTTTTGCATATCACTACCCATACATATATCTAACAGTAGCATTTAGTTTAGTATAAAATCATTTTACTTTGTTCTGTAAATTGAAAAACTAAAAGGATAGGATTCAATTAATCTTATTCTGAACTTGTACTAGCAGCAATTACCTCCTTATTGCTTGTTTAAGACTCCCATGAAGTCAATATGGAAAAAATAAGCACTTTTGCCTATTTCTGCTTCCTTCTGTTCACTATAAAAACAGCCTAGATAATTAGGTTCAGGGGTAGATGTCTTAATTTAGATAAGGTGAATTCCACTTGAAGTCAGCTATCCTCTTGGTGTTCAATAAATTTTACTAAGTACAGTAATAGCAATATTAAAAATGCCTAATCATTTGGAATAAAAGCACTCATATTCATCAGTAACATCCCGCTTATCACGTAAGATGACTAATCTTTGGCAATCTAATGAAAACAAGCTACAATAAGTTGTACATAGAGAAATACTGACTTAGATTTTTCATCTGTATAACAATTTTTCTTCCATCCTACTTATATTTGCTTTAATGTTATTCTGTCAAATATAAAAAAACCTATCATAAAAGCCAGCTACAACGCATCTTAAATACTTCACAAACTTCAGAACATCCTTTGAAAAAAAGATCAACTTTGTCACAAGAAACTGGAAGATAAACTATTATGCACAGCAATCTTTCACTTGTTTGCAGGGTCATCCTCTTAATTACCAGGGAAAAGGATGATTCTGGAGCTAAATAGGTACAACGGAAAGAATCAGAATCCAGATACCCCTAAACTTTTGTCAAGTCATCTGTCAGATTCTACAGTGCTGACTCTACACTAGTATAAATATTGAGATATTCACAGAAGTTCCTTAATCCGTATCCTGAAACATAAACAGACTATTTTCCCAGTTGTCCATTAACTCTAGCACAATAAAACTGTTCAAACTTCTTAAGAACGCAAACTGTAATGCAAAAATCTGACAAAATCAGGTCTTCCAGTGAATTTCACTTAAAGAGTTAATGAAGTCATGACACCATGTACAGCCAGAAAAAAAAATGTATGCTTTTGACCACAGAAACAGATGCAGCTTTCTTACATGCATTACCATAATGAAAATCAAGAACACACACGTCACACCAGACTTTATCCTGTCAAGGACCTGTAACTGCAGACATGGGCTACTAATGCAAGTCTGCTCACTCAAACACAACCCATAATGAAACACTCCTTTGTTTCTGCAGAGACCTCAAGACTGCGATGCCGTATATATCTTTCCCATATATCTGAGAGAGAGTTTGGACATTGCTGTCTGCCTGGCACTCATATCCACATAGCTCTTGATCTAGGTCAGGCCAATTTCAAGGATCAATGCCACGACCTCTCATGTTCTGCTACAGTACAGTGTAGTTAATTTAATGTAAATTATATCTATCTAGTAGGATTTCCCAGGCATTCTCCCTACACGGCATCTTTCAACTACCAGTGCAGAATATGAACAAGGAAGAAAAAATTAAATTGTCCATTGCTAATACAGCAAATAACTGCAGCCCTCATGTTCCAGCTACTCTTTAAAGCTGGAGATTATTGCTCTCATTCCTGCTTGTTGACACTATCAGAAAAATACTTCAACATCTGCAGCCATTTTAAATCTGTAATATACACGCACATCAGCATTCATTTTATTCCCATGTCTTGGAATAGGTTTTTTTTTTCTTTTTTCGGTAAAAGACAGCTAAAAGTACACCGATTTTTGACTCTGTGGTACCATTACAATACTATGCTATTCAATCTTCCTGGCTTACAAAGAATTCACTACACTTTTCCATGATGTTATCTAGCTATACTAGAACAAAGCTTGATCCGTGTAAAGTGTGATTCTGTCTCCTTTCCAGTCCTCTTAACTTCTTTGAGATGTCTTGGTCATTATATGGCAAGGGAAAAGATTAGGGCTTTTATCACTGAGTGCAGTAATCTGCATTTTAGCTAGGCATCTCTGCAGGACTTTTAAGATTTGAAGTCATTTTTCTTGTTGCTAAGCTCACACAGCAGCAGCGTTAGATTCACTCCACGGTATCTACTTTCCGTGAACTCAGGATACAAATGATTGTTATCTACTGAAGAATCATCTCATTGCTCCACACTCTGAAGGTGAAAGTATCCTCACTGTTGAGAGTGACTTCAAAGCCCCGATGCCCTAAGTATCATTTAATCCTGGTAAGGTATCTTTCAAACAGTGCAATGAGCTGCCCTTCTCTGCCAACACACACAGAACTGCCATTCTCTTCACTCAGCTCTACTCAGAGGCAGTCCTTTAAATCAACAGCCCAGAGTTTCAACTCAGGTTTGACAAGAGTAAATTATTCAGTGTTTAATTACTTTGCCCAACAACTTGGTAGATTCTGTGATCTGTCAACACTTTCTCCTTAATAGGTGTTCCACAAAGTAGTAATAACATTACTGAAGGCTGAAAAGGTAAGTATCTGGGAGCAAACTTGCACTATTTTTTCTTAAGCATGAAATATTGTAATGACAAATCAAGTCTTCAGAATTTTCAAATACAGACTTTCCTTACAAAATCTTTAAAAAAAATAGTAACAATTTATTTAAAAATGTGAAATAACTGAAATAAACTTCCTTCTCAGTGCATGTGATGCAATAGAACAGGTAGGAACAATTCTGTTCTACATTCTGCTATACTACTGTTGGCATTTCAGTGAAAAACAAGCTCTACTAAGATAAGGCTTTATATGAATGTCTACTTCTGCAAGATTCCTTTATAGCTGTACAAATAAGTTTTGTCAATAACTTCAACTTAACTTTTTGTACTATGATAGATTATATTACATTCTATCACATCCTTAACATAGCTGTTCTGACTCGAAGTTTTTTTTTCTTTTTTAAATGAAATTGTTTTATCAACATGCCATGGTGTCTGAGCTTCCCTGAAATGTAATTTCTTGTCAACAGGTCCATTAAGATTTAGCCACCCTGTGGCAGAGGATTATGATTAGTGGTGCTAAGTCTAGGTGGAGGCCTGTAGCTAGCAGAGTCCCCAGGGCTCAGTACTGGGTCCCATCCTGTTCAACTTTTTCATCAATGACCTGGATGAGGGGACAGAGTGCCTCATCAGCAAGTTTGCTGATGATACCAAGCTAAGAGGTGCACCTCCACTGATGCACCTGAAAGGCAACACAGCTCTCAGAGAGCTCAACAGGCTGGAGAGATGGGCAGAGAGGAACCACATGAGGTTCAACAAGGGCAAGTGCAGGGTCCTGCACTTAGGGAGGAATAACTCCATGCACCAGTACAGACTGGGGGCTGACCTGCCAGCAAGCAGTTCTGCAGAGAAAGACCTGGGAGTGCTGGTGGACAAGTTGACCATGAGCCAGCAATGTGCCCTTATGGCCAAGAAAGCCAATGCTATCCTGGGCTGCATTAGGAAGACCGTTTCCAGCAGGTTGAGGGAGGTGATCCTGCTGCTCTACTGAGCCCTGGTGAGGCCATACCTGGAATGCTAGGTCCAGTTCTGGGCTCCTCAGTACAAGAGAGACATAGAGCTACTGCAGCAAGGCTAGCAAAAGGCTATAAAGATAATTATGGGACTGGAGCATCTCTCCTGTGAGGAAAGGCTGTGAGAACTGGGTCTGTTCAGCATGGAGTAGAAAAGACTGAAGGAGGGACCTTATCAGTGTGTGTAAATATCTGAAAGGAGAGTGTAAAGAGGATGGGACCAGACTCTCTTCCGTGGTGCCCAGTGACAGGACAAGAGGCAATGGGCACAAACTGAAAATCAGGAAGTTCCATCCAAATATGAGGAAAAACTTCTTTTCTTTGAGGGTAATGGAGCAGTGGAACAGGTTGCCCAGAGAGGTTATGAAGTCTCCATCCCTGGAGATATTTAAAGGCTGTCTGGACATAATCCTGGGTGGCCTTCACTAGGTGACCCTGCTTGGGCAGCAAGATGGGACTAGATGATCTCCAGAGGTCCCTACCAACCTCAACCACTCCAATTTATTTTCTCAGTTCAAGTGTTTCAAATGCAGAAAACAATTCTTTGGTTACAACATGATTCTACAGGAAATGTTAATAAACATTTAAGTACAATGCCCTTTAACAAGATTTGTCAGTCTCAAATCACCATATACTTCAGAAACAATCTACTTACAGTTACATGTTTGAGATGCATCCTTTGCAGCTGTGAAATAAGCAAAACAAACATTCTATATTACAGTCCCCTCCCCCCAAAAAAATTCTCTTTTCAGTGTCTTAAAAGAACAAGAAAGCATACAGAGCAGCTGGAGGCAGGTAGCATCTCCAACACATAAATTCCACAAAAAGTTTGCATTTATTAATGATTGCCGAACTGTTAGATGCCTGCTCTATTTCCTTTACTTATAAATGGAAGATATTGCACTAGGCTCCTGTTAACAGTTAGCACTTCACTACTAGTAAAAGCTACAATACAAGCAATTGGTCAACATGAAGAATCAACTTAATTTTTGCTGCTTTATTTACTTTACACTGAAGTATAGGTACAAAAGTAGTTTATAGTTTCTTATTAACAGAAATACTATTTGCACAGATAAAATGCATGCTGTCTTTACAGGAGGTAATAATGAGATCCAGTAGTATCTCTAGGAGCAGGAAGGAACATATTTGTAAGGAAACATTCTGTTTACAGGGAAGAAAAAAGAGGGAAGTAACACAATTTACAATACTGTAGATCTGCTGTAGGACCAGTAGAATGAAAGAAGGATTAAAGGAATGACAAGATAAGAAGGATTCTGAGATAAAACTGTTCTATAAAGCCTCAAGAAGACTGGTCAAGCAGAAGGGCAGAACCAATGCCCTAGGATGCAAAGCTGACTACAAAAAAAGTATTTTAAAGACCTTTATCATACATTTACACACACAGTAGACAACGTAAGAGGACTCTTACATATTTACCACGAAACAGGTTTTTAGATTATGCATAAAACAGGTAGGGTAACAAGTTTGGAATATCCTAAAAGCATTCTGTAAACTATAAGTTTGACCTTGTATTTCCTTCTCTCCACAGTGCAATTAAAGTTAAAATTTTGGGCAAAAATTTCATGTCTTACAGTCACACAGCAGAACAGTAAAGTACAGCATTATATACAATTCACTGTCTAAGGCCAGATCTTCTGTTAATTCCTTACTGACATTTTTGAAAAAAGAATTTTTAAAAAAAATCAAAATAAAATGCAAGGATGAGAACTTCATATTTTTGGATAGTCATGAAAAGCTCACTAGTTAAAGAGTTTTAACTGACTATAGTTATTCAACTTTATTTTAGTCCAAAACTTAAGTTAGAGATGTGATTTAGTGTATTGGAAAAAGTAGTGCCATAAGCATTGGCATTTATTTAGTGATATTAAATAGCATACTAACAATATAAGCTTGTAATTTATGCAGTACCTTTTTGCCAAGTCCTTCATTAAATACTGGTATTCTGTATTTCAAAACAGGGAATTTCTCTTTGTCTGAAATAAACTCAGCATAGGATACTGATTGAGCAATCTGTTAAGAGTTTGTAAAGCACTATGATTTGAAGAACTGGAGAGGTGCCTGAGGACTGGAAGAACGCCAATGTCACTCCAGTCTTCACAAAGGGCAAGAAGGAGGACTCAGGCAACTATAAGCCGGTCAGCCTCACCTCTGTCCCTGGAAAGGTGATGGAACAGCTCATTCTGGATGTCATCTCCAGGCATATGGAGGAAAAGAAGGTGATCAGGAGTAGCCAGCATGGATTCACCAAGGGGAAATCATGCTTGACCAACCTGATAGCCTTCTACTGGCTGGGTAGATGAGGAGAGAGCGGTGGACGTTCTGTAACTTGACTTCAGCAAGGCTTTTAACACTGTCTCCCATTACATCCTCCTAGAGAAGCTCAGGAAGCATGGGTTAGACGAGTGGACAGTGAGGTGGATTGAGAACTGGCTGAAAGGCAGAGCTCAGAGGGTCGTCATCAGCAGCGTGGAGTCTAGCTGGAGGCCTGTGGCTAGTGGCGTCCCCCAGGGCTCAGTACCAGGTCCCATCCTGTTCAACTTTTTCATCAGTGACCTGGATGAGGGGACAGAGTGCCTCCTCAGCAAGTTTGCTGATGATACCAAGCTGAGAGGAGGTGGCAACACAGCCCTCAGAGAGCTCAACAGGCTGGACAGCTGCGCTGAGAGGAACCTCATGAGGTTCAACAAGGGCAAGTGCAGGGTCCTGCACCTAGAGAAAAATAACCCTAGGCACCAGTACAAGCTCGGGGCTGATCTGCTGGAGAGCAGCTCTGCAGAGAAGGACCTGGGAGTGCTGGTGGACAACAAGTTGACCATGAGCCAGCAATGTGTCCTTGTGGCCAGGAAGGCCAATGGTCTCCCGAGGTGTGTTAGGAAGACTGTTGCCAGCAGGTCAAGGGAGGTGATCCTGCCCCTCTACTCAGCCCTGGGGAGGCCTCATCTCGAGTGCTGTGTCCAGTTCTGGGCTCCCCAGTACAAGAGAGACATAAGGAGCTGCTGGAGAGAGTCCAGCACAGGGCTACAAAGATGATCAGAGGGCTGGAGCATCTGCCCTATGAGCACAGGCTGTGAGAGCTAGGCCTCTTCAGCCTGGGGAAGAGAAGACTGAGGGGGGGATCTGATCAATGTCTACAAGTACCTGAAGGGAGGGTGTCAAGGGGACGGGGACAAGCTCTTTTCAGTTGTCCCGTGTGACAGGACAAGAGGCAACGGGCAGAAATTGAAGCACAGGAAGTTCCGCCTGACCGTGAGGGGAAATTTCTTTCCTGTGAGAGTGACAGAGCACTGGAGCAGGCTGCCCAGAGAGGTTGTGGAGTCTCCTTCTCTGGAGATCTCTTCAAGGCCCGCCTGGATGCAACCTTGTCTACCATGTTCCAGGCGACCCTGCTGAGCAGAGAGATTGGACTAGATGATCTCCAGAGGTCCCTTCCAACCTTACTGATTCTATGATTATATAATTTCAGTTTTGCACAGGACATTTAGTAAGACTGTTTTCATGAAATATTAATATTGCGTGGGTTTAAATGGTCATAGACTCAGTATGCACTTTTCTCCAAGACATATGGCTCTGGACTTAAGGGAAACACTGTCTTGCAACATCTGGTACCATTATAACTTCTAATAGTTCTATCCATCAAAGTTTAAATACTATCCCCATGAATCAGCATTACACTATCAAACCACCCGCAAGTCTACAATTTAAGCTGAAATACTCTGCTTTAGTTTTCCTGACTACACATTTGCAAGCTTTGCAATTAACTGTTTTCCATTATTACTGATTATCAACTAACTCAAAACATTGCTGAGATTGTGATTGTGCTAAAGAAGGCAAAACTTAATGCCATAATTTGAGATTGTTAGCACAGTAAATTTTTCTTGTTAATAATTAAAGGATATAAGTTGTGTTTTTATTCATAGCTTCCAGAAATATTCAGCTCATTTCACTGCAATGTCAGCTAATCATCTTTTTGTCAGGAACTGACTGAAGCTATTGTATTTTATTAATGACATACCTTGAATTACACAGATTTTTTTACTTCTTGCTTATTTAAGTTTAAAGTACATTCAATGAGTGAGTATTTCTGCTTTGGCCCTCTGTAAAATGCATTTATATAACCCAGCACAGACCGAAACAAGACTTAAGGAAAGTGAACAAAAAGCCCTACATGGTATTACCTGTTTCAATTTCCCAAATATAAACTGAATCATCTTCACATCCAACAATTAATAGATTCTCAACAGGGTCAAATTTTACCATCTTCACAGGAAACCGGTGCTTTCTGGCATGTAAGAGACACACTCTCTCCTGAAGATGTAGAACTGCTACTGAGTGATCTCTGCACACACAGCACACAATGCTGTGATCTTTTAACTGCAAAAACAGATTAAAAGCTTTAGTATCTGTACTGCAACCACATTCACATTCAAACACATTGCAATGAGCCTTGAAAATGTAGTCAGATAAGTATGTTTTGGGAAAAAAAATTTATTTTGGAAAATGTTCTATTTCAGCCTACGTCTCCAAACTGTTTTTAAAAGGTTAGCTATAAATGCAATCTCCATACAATGAAAGATACATTTTTCTCTGCTTTTCAAATGCAAAAATAAGTCATTCATCCACAATCAAATATTAGCTATTAAAACACTAATTATACAATCAAATGTAAGTAACATTTGTCCCAGAAGAGGAAGTAGTAAAAAGTTAATTTATTTAAACCAATATACTATTTGATATGAAATTGTGCATCAGGTCTTATGACACAAAAGCCAACTTCTAGTGAAAAACTGGGTATGTTACAATTTAATTTTACAATGTTTGGATCTGATCCCGCAAAGCCTTCTCTTTCTAGAAGAAGTTTTTGGTGACACACAGAGGAATTCAGCCCTGCAGAAAACTGGAACATAGTTCAAACACATTAAATCCTATTTAGGTTACAGAAAAGGGGCTAAAGAAAGCCTTATAAGCATTAAAACTTGTGCTACTTAATCATGCCAAAGCAAAACAGCAGCAAAAGACCTTTTAGACTACTTAGTATTTCCACTTAAATGAACTGTAAGTCAACCATAAGCATTGAATGTGTCCTTGTAGGCTTTTTAAGAGGAAACTGGTGAGAACCCAGCCCAATGGAATGCAATGGCACCAGAATTTGCTCAGGGACTTTTCACATAAGAAAAAGACTTACTGTACTGAACTCTGAATTTTTACTTCAGAATTCAATTAAAGAAAATCAAATTGAATTATTCTAAAGCTCTTTAAATATTATATAAAACATAAGCATATACAAAAGGACCACAAACGAGTCAGGAATCAGAACCAAGTATAAATATTTAGAACTACATAAATACTGTTGGTCCAAGTCTTCTCTTATCACATTTAAATCCCTAGCTTTACTAATTATAACTTTTTAAATTCAGAAGCAAGTTAGAACTAACATACCTTGATAATATTCCATTCACCACTTTAATGTCATAAAAGACTAAATATGGCACTGTTTTAGGATCATTTTTCTGAATCACTGAAATCACAGCAAGTTAAGAAATCAACCCTCTGAAATTATAATGTTCAAGTAAGTCACAATTAAATGATTACTGAATTGAAAACAAAGATAAGGTGCTGCAGAGTAACACTATTGCCAGATAATTTGTTATGTATATACACATAAAAATATGTATACATATGTACCTATTTATACATATACAAACATATATGCATGTATTTAGACATCATTTATTATGCTTTTACTTACCCTGTAGTTTTCTGGAGGAGGCAACAGCTCTGTCACTGGACCAGACTGCAGAGTAAACCGGTGTAAAATTTCTCCAATAAATATATCCCAGCAGATCACAACAGAATCCTGGCCTCCTGATAACAACCAGCTTGGATCAAACCTTGCCAATTTATCATGTGGATAAAGTAAACAAGTGACTCTGCTACTATGACCATTCAGAACTTTGTGAGGTAGATTATCTGAAATAAGGTGTTAAATAAATTATTTCTGTCCTTTAAAAATAGAGGTTTCAGATTTTACAGTATATTTGCTAAAAAGTCAGGAAATTCAAAAGATGAAATATATCTAAGCATTTTCATCCAGAGTTTTACAGCAAGACATCCCTTACATGAGATCAGAGAATTTGGGATGCATTTGTTTCAAAAATGGTTGACCTTTGTCTACTGAGGTGCTTTTTCTTTTCTTTTTTTTTTCCCCCTCCTTCTCTTCTCTACTTTGGAATGAATGACCTTTGAGAGGGAGAATAACTAAGACTACTGCCCATACCATAACATCCCACATCTAAGTTTCAGGTGACTACATTAATGCAGTTATTCTATAGCAAGGACTTCAAAATATGCAAAGAGCCTTGGTAGTATTAAGCTGTGATGTGATAAACCAGCTAAGATCATAATCTTCCATTTTCTTTATTCAGTTCCTGACCATCACCTCTATTCTCTTTTTAAACTCATTTTGATTCAAAGACGTATTAGAAGTATGCAGTCTTTTGTACTTGATTCAGAAGAAATTAGGCAGACGTGTTAAAACTTACCTTTCAACAAGGATATGTTTTCTAAGAGTCTTGCTCTTGCAGTTTTTAAAGCTAGAGTTACAAATATCTTCCCATTTTCACATCCACAAACCAGCTTATCGAGACTGGGTATGTATACAGAGGAACTGATGAGTACACTTTCATTCCCATCTTCAGATGCACAGAGATGATCAATAAGGCCCTCTGACACTGGATGGTGTTTATCAAAATTATCCTGAAGAGTCCAAGTTGCTGTAATTGGAAGCTCTAGAAGGGAAATAAGTCAAGAATATTATTGGTTTTAAAACAAAACCAAAACCCAAACAAAATCGAATACACACATTCAGCTCTTTGCCATTTCCCCCATTTTATCCCCTCTGCAGTATAAGAGTTCGAATAGCAGCTGCTGACTTCCCATATTAGATTACATTGCTCCTCATCAAGATCTTTTATGCATCTCTATAAACAGCTGTAAGCAGAACCACCTAAGCAAATTTTCATGACATCCAGTTGAAGTGTCTGTGGGCAAATGGAAAGGAAATAGGAACATTTATTTATTCTTGCAGTCCTGTGAAGAAATAATGTCCATTTTCCACTAATCTTTGTCAGAGTCTTAATCTACCTTGTCTATCTACAGGTAATCATCACAATGAATGGATGCATAAGCACTTCATTCTAGTGTGAAAACATTTTCATGAGCAAGTTTTCATGAAAGTTGACCTAAAGACTGAATTAAAAAAATGCATCACAAGTATAGAATTGCCAAACCTCTTGGTGAGCCATCAAAAGTTGAAACAGGGACATCAGGAACATGCCACAAAGTGATTCTTCCTGAAGCTTCACCAGAAAAAAGAATCTTATAGAAAGGTTCCTTTCTTTCATTCATAAAGCCCATAACAAAAGGGAAACTCTGTCAAAAGTAACAGTTAATTAGTATTTTAATACCAAAAAGCTGACAAAATACTTTAATGCTTAATTGCAAAAATCAAAGGTTTTGACATCAAAAGCTGTAGAAATGCAAGACAATCAATGCAACTGAATCCTCAGCTGTGGCTAAGCTCTGCTCAGCCCAGGTCTACTCTGCTAGTGCAAATCCTTCAAAGATCAGCTCTGCTTTACCCCTATCCTTGGTTCATCCCAAATGAAAAACTGAAATAAGAGCACTCCCAGGGTTTACTACCTCTATAAGGAGAATTTATCAGCAGTATCAGCAGCTTACAGAAAATAGCAAGATGAGCACCAAAATAAGATTGAAAAATTCCAGTGAAATAGAGCTTTGCTAACCTTCACATCAAAACAAATTAAAGCTTCATTCATGGTAGTTTAAATCATTACAACTAATAAGAGGTAAAGATTATGTTTTTACACAGATAAATAATAATCTACAGAATCATCATTCACTTATCTGCAAAAATTACAGATTGCAGAGGTATAGCACCATTGATAAACAGACTTATTACTGACATCTACCTAGTTTCATTCAGTCAATGCTAAAACTTAAAGCAACGTCTTTATCTCAGATTAAAAAAAGCTATGTCTGTATCCTCCCATGAGGACCAGAAATCTGGAAGTCTTCCTTGCCTGCAGGTATAAGACAGGTAAATACCGTATCACATGCCAGTAGCACCCAAACTCTGTACGGTAATCAACAGATGACTTGCCAAGAGCATTGTTTGGTGGTTACATAAGCTTCATTCTCAAATGTCAACCCGTAAAAAACAGGTAAAGTGCCTAACTGGAACCTTCTAGTGGCTCAAAACTAGAGCAATACCCACTCTTGAAAGTCAAGAAAATTACAAATATAGTCAGTAACCAAAGGCAGGTCTGCAATAGTGTGTTTTAGTTCAGATCAGGAATGTATTTTGGAAGCAAATGCTTTGGTTTGCATTGTTGAATTGTCTTAGAGCACAAAAATCAGGAATCTTTTCAGATGAAACTGAACTGGAAGACATCTTAAGAAGAAAATCTATTGCATTCCAAGCACAAATAGATATACAGTCCAAGGATCAGACAACAACAACAAAAACAAAAACAAAAAAAAAAATCCATCATCCCCTGGCATGGAGAGCAAATATGTAAGGTCACCAGCACAAACTGATATGCTCTAAACTTTACTACTTGATAATGCAGACAAAGCTTAAATCTATTTGTACCTTTAAGGTATTTTAATAATATTCCCCTGCTGGACGTATTTTGCTTACAACACTGAAATTTGGAGTGAATTACACAATAAGCAACTGCACTGTAATGTGGCTTCAGTAATAATCTTAAGAATTGAAATCAAAATACTGTCACACGGATAGTTGTGTTGTGTTACAATGAACTGCTATCAAAAAGTGAATCAGGTAAGGAAGGTAAATATTTAAGTGTAAATTGTAATATTGTCAGAAGACATTACTAAGAAATTCATGCATTTTGGGAAAAAAACGTATCTACAAAGTTAAACTAACCTCCAATAAACTAACCTAGTTACAGGTAGGATTGAACTCTATGTCTAACAATTACTACTTCATAAAAACAGTGCCAGTAATAACTCTCAGCCTTGGCTCCAGTTTTGATGCTATGCAGTGATAAAATCTCAGTAATTTGTTGCAATTGGATTTTTACCAAAGTAAGAACCCCTGCTACAGATCATGTTCTGCTTTCTAATTTTAATCCATTTTTAATCAACCATTTTTCCTCATCCACCTCTGAGGTCACACAAAGCACCAGTCAAGACTAAAAAAAAATTCAGATGCAGGCTTTTTAACACAGATCAGTCTATTTGACTCAGTTTTAGTCTAGTCAGTAACCAAATCTGCAATGTGTAACACGTCCTGCTAAACACGAATTCTTAACCAGAAGTACTAACTACTTTGTCATCTACTTTTCCAGCTTCCTTTTCTTTTCTTTTTTTTTTTCTTAAAAACAGAAGCTCTTTCAAGGCATAGGCAATAGTTCTGATAATTTTATGCACTGAACACTAACAGTCTGCTCACAATGTGAGAAAGCTAGGCATGTAATTATGCCTCTGAAGGCTCATAATAGCAGTATTCTGAATAAAACGTTTGAAATTCACAATTACAATGGATGCATTTTACAAGTAAAACATCTTTCAGATTCAGACATTTATGCACATGAGGAACTGAGCCTATTCACATAGCGCTGACGAAACAGGCATACATTTTCCAATAGAACAAAGGTTAAGCAACTTGCATAAATTTTGACTTTTACAGATCTGAAAGTAAAGGCTTTAAAACTATTCCAGACCATCTTTAGCTTAAAATAAGCTCCCCTTTCCCCCCCAAGACTAGAACAAAACAAACAAAAAATCACCGCAACAATCCATAGCTGAACATATTGTTTCTTTTTTTCTGGCAGAAGACTTAAGTAATGTCCAAATTTTCAAGGCAAAATACACTAGGAACATCTCCAATTAAAATTTTTAAAATGAAAGAATAAGCCTTACTCATCATACTAACAATTAAATCTGTTTTTAACAGTTTTCTGTAGAACATTCTGGTAAATTACAAACAAAACAGGAAATAGTTTCTGAAGCTCATTTTAAACCTTTCTGATGTTACCTTATTTTCTTTCACACCAGTAGAGCAGAGTAAATGAGGATAAACAGTTTCTTTCAGCACTTTTCCATCAGGGGGATATATGCTTTTAGAAAGCCCACTGCATAATTAAAAAAAAAAACTTTAGAAATTCATTTTTTAAAAAGCAGAACAACATGCAAGATTCACAAGTTCAGTTAAAAGTTACTCAGTAAGTAATTACAAACGACTTTTTGAAATCACAGTACCAGCTGCCCAAGTCCTACATGGCTAATCTTATTCTTGTGTTCCCTGCTGTGTCAAACAAAGACTGAGAGCTGTCAAACTCAGAGTAAATCTTTGCGTGCCAAAGAGTTTTTGTTCTGGTTTTTGATCATTTGCAACATGCAGAGATTTTCCATAATAAACCTCTCAAAGTTCATCTTGTACCTGAACTTTTTATGTGAATTTCCCATCTGAGCCCACCTGTTCAGCAGCTGGTAGATGTAACTGTGACCATCTTCTGTCCAGATGATAAGTCTGTAAGCTGCTAGTACTTCTCCCCCAGCAAAGCACTGACCACTTTTGCAAAATTCAGTACACAGCAAAGAAAAGTCACAATAATCATAGACCTAAGCACAGAGAAATGTTAAGAAATCCAATACAATACTGTCATTCATTTTAATTCAAACAGTTTTAGAGACAAAGGATTGATAAACAGAACATTAGCTTCACTACTGGTAGTCTGACAACCTCTTTTAAAGCCAAAGCCTTTTTGTATCACCAAACTACAATAAACAGAGAATCAAACCATATGCTTCTAAGATAAAGAAGCTGTCAATAAAAAATCATAACTATATTAGGGAATTTTTGATGAGATGAAGGATTTACTTTGTTTTGCTTTGTATTTGTTATTAGTATCTATGGGATAAAATTCATTTCTTGTGTGGAGTTCAGTAATAAATTTAGCACAAATGTGACACCGAAGATTTCTTCGGATCAGTTTTAAATGCTTCTGTTCATATAAGAATATGAACAGAATATTAACTACAATAAACTACTGGCATAATCATAGTATACATCTCTTAACAAAACAGGTTTTTCTGTTCTATCCTTGGGAGAGACCAAACACATTTTTCTTCACAATTTAATTAAAAGCAAACACAAGAATACATAACCCTGCTTGCAAGAACGCTTCTAGCTCTTCCACTTCTAGAGTCTGTAAAAGTCATTGGAATTGTTTCATGAGACCTCTTTTTAAACTGAAATAGGATATATCCAGAGCAGCCTAGAATATGGTCTGCATATCCACATTCCTAGTGGCCTCATGGAGAGACAGAGAAAGAGAATTCATAGTCTCATTGTATAATTTATTCCAATAGTGAGGAAATAGATTTCAGAAAGAATTCACATGGATTTTTCATATAGAACATAGAACGAATTTGCTCTATATTTTCATTATAGTAGTAGGTTACGTTTCTTTTCTAAACATACATGTAAGGTCTCTCTCCCCCCTAAGGTACATCTCTCACATCCTTCTAATTTAGGAGTAAAAACAGAAAAGATGATCATGATCTTAAGTTCTACATACTTATTAAAACATAATGTTGAAAATTCAGAAAAAATTTATGTATTTATACCACTACTTTGATCAGTAAAATATAACTGTCAAAGGCATAATGGATCTCTCTTGAGGAAAAATTAACCGAAAATGCATTACACAGGTTTTCCATGAGAAATATATACATTCTGTACACAGATTTTGTTTATAAAAAAATCTGTATCGAAGCCTTTAAGTACTGTAATAGGAGTGTCAAGGATACCCTACTAGGCATTACTCAAAGTTGACCTGGACATTTCATTCAACAGAATAGTCTTTGGATCAGGTTCTTATGTTAACTAATAGTACAGGATTATCTTGGTAAAATGACACAGCACTGGGAAAAAGAAATACAAAATTGTTACAACTAAAGTTCAGCTTAAGAACTAAAAACAACCTCCCCCAACCTAAAACTCTATTTACAACTTAACTGTTCCAGCAATTACATTACGTATGTTTTCTTCTTACAGCTACAAGAAAAAGTAATGTCTAGGCTCTTTGGCTTTGCTGGCTTCTGCTAGCAGAACCCAGGCTTTTGGCCTTGATGAAACAAAGGCCCCTCATTAGAGAGGACTCACTGACTGTGATCTCTTCTGTCATACTTTGACAGTGTTTATGCATGTTTGTCTCCTTTTCCAATACAAGGCAGAAAGAGCTATAAAGCCCTTGGTACTCTAAAACTAAGTAACAGTTAAAATATTTCCCCTTTCAGAGGAAATTGGAACCTCATGTCCAATTCTTTTAAAGCAGAAGTACATTGAGAAAAATATAAAACACTTCATCTCAGTCACACAATTAGGGTAACTAGTTAAGAGAGCAATTACCACTGATAATTAGTTGAGTGATGTTCCTTTTAATTTAAGGAGAAAAACAGGTATTTACATGCAAGAATCAGTTACATCAGCTTTTTCAAGTGTTACCAAATTATTAACAAAATTAAAGTAGTGCAGTGTTCAGTGATATACCTGCCAGCATGCGGAGGACACAACTAGAAGTAGTCTTTCTGTGTAAGTACAAAACCGTATTGCTTGGCAGTTTATACAGTCCAGAGATTTGGATTCCTTCTCACATACACATTGTCTCTCCTTTACAGCACAGAGAAAAGAAACATGTGATTCATTCTAGATATCTGAGCTTTTAATTTTAGAAGAAACACACCATTAAAAATCATTTAATTAGCATACTTTTAATACAATATATTTTGCTTTGCATTTTTAAATTGAGATAGGAAGACAGTCAAGTCTACAAGTGTTGTATAAACAGAAGATACTCAGCATGCCTCCGGTCCTTGATCTTACTTCAAGTGATAATGAATGTGGAGAACAACTAACAGCAGGTCATTGATAGTATCAACTGCTACCTACTAAGTATTTTTCAGGGTAAGCAAAAATAGCAACAATAGTCTATAGGCTGACAGTATCAGATTCAAAATAGCTGAACATTCTGCTTCCCCATTCTTTATTATCATAGCAACCAGGACAGTCTAAGACACATGCTGTGTCATATAATCTTGCTGTAAACATCGTACTCTACGAGTAGTAGGAAATAAATCCATTTTCTTAACCTTTCAATTTTGCATGTATGGATGGTTACATATACAGACATATTTTTCCCTTTTTGTGTGAATATAAGACATATCAAAGCTGTCCTGCTCAAAATTACTATTTTGGAATTACTTTTAGTGTTGATTACATCACTGAAAATTGACATTTCCTGTTTTGAAAGATACCTCCAGTATCAAAATATCTCAAAGAATGGCCACATTGGTCACAATCCTGGTTGTTAGGTTAAAAGTACAAGCAAAAATTCCATGCCTTCCTACCTCATAACTTCAATTAATTCCAGTTAAATCCAACAAATTAAAATACTGGCCCCTAACCATATGAAACAATTGGATTATTATCAACTGTGCAGTCCTCCCCTCAGAAAAGAACATCCCAGGCAAGAAACAAAAGGGGTAGCACAATACTCATAGGCTTCTGCTGTGTTTGTTTGTAATTGGTTGTTTCAGTTCCCTGAGTATTATTACAACAGTACTTTTATTTTTCCTTCTTAGGAATGCTAAAAAAGTCCCCAGAACATGGCAAATCACAGAAAAACATGTGATCACTCACATAGCAGCAAACTTGACAGCATCTCCTGAGGGGCCTGATCCTATCAAATAGCAAACACTGCTGTGATGTGCTCTGCCATTTGTTTAATAAGGCAGTAATGCATTACAGATGTTCCAGAGAAGAACATTGCTGACATTTTGCTATCTCTGATAATTCATAGTGCTCAACTGTAATATTGAAGTCCCTTTGTGAATCCAGCTCTTAAAAGTCTAATTCAGGTACATAATATTGTATTCCAATCCCAGCCCTTGTACACATCTACAGATAGCTGCTGAGAATATTAACACAGAAAAGCTACACAGAATAAATGGGCTTGAAGATGGAAAAATAAGCATACTTGACAGAGGAAGATGCTTTACCAAATGAAGACATCATTGTGAAAGCCAGAGGGAAGCAAAGACTAAAGGATCATTCTGAAGACAGAAACAAGGATCAAGAGGGAGTACAAAGGTTGACTTTTAAGAAGCTTTAAGTTTTAAGGAAGAAAGTGAAGAGGTTCAAAGAACTGAGTGACATGGTCAGGGTCACAGAAAATCACTGTAACTTCAGCATCATGAAATATGGGAGATATGAAATTTGGATGAAAGACATGACAGTTGTTAATGAAAGAGCTGTGAAATAGCCAAATTAATTTTCAGTAGGGTGCTATCAGAGTGTATTTTCAGAATTTTGTGGAAGTTTAGCAAGGACTCTAGCTTCTTTAGCAAGGACATACGCAAATATACACATACATCTGTGTAATACATTCAGAAGATTCTCAGTCATTCCTATTCTGTTTCAGTATATCTTTTACTTGATAATATCACTACGTCGTATACTCGACATTGTTTTAACTGCTGTTTCATGCTTAATGGAAACTGACCTGTATGCTATTCAATGATGAAGATAGGTCCCATACTTTAAGCTCTCCAGTTATGGACACTGCAATCAATGAGTCTTCTGTGAAAAGGTAACAGTGAGACAGTAGATTTGAAAACAAGTTGAGACACATTGCCTACAGCCAAAACAGAATCTTCACATAAACTCTGCTGTTCTGTGCAGTAATAAAATTGATGGATTCTGCAGAGCACTGTTTAGATTAAATATTAAGTTTACATAGAATAATTTGTATATAGGAATACAAAATATGTCGGCAAATTCTGAACAATTGTATTTCATCCAATTGTCTACATTTGACTAAAATACCATTAAAAAATGGTTTTGCACACACAATATCCCAGGCATCACAAACAAGATTTTGTACTCACATCTAAGACTGAGCTACTTAAAACCAATGTAGAAGCTGCTTGTTCCTCTTTTAAAATGAAACCTGACTAACATTAAAGTTATGATAAACACATCTTCAGGCACTGACAAAGTGTTTACATTCTGTATTTAACATCTTTGAAAATCATGAGTATTTCTAAGTCCGGTAGAACTGCATTATCTATAAAGAAATATTTTATTTCATGTCTTAACTGATTGGCCTACATAAACATATGCACAATTTATACCTTGAATTCTTGTAGAGTGAACAATACACATACAATTGATCCAATCAGAAGACTGAGAAGATGTTAAAGTGTGAAGAACACTCAAAGTCTTAGCATCAATAATAAGAACATCTTGATATTCTCCACAACAAAGAAGCCAGCCTTCACCTATCATTCGGAAGGAGCAATGGTAATACTGTACAAGTGGAAAGAAGATGGTCAGCATAAAGAACTACAAAAACATGCATACATGTTATTTTTCACCTTACAGCATACTGCACTTTGAACTGTAATTTGCACAAGTAACATTACTGAAACCTATATGAAATTGCACATATGAGAATACTTGCACATAACTGCTATTAACAGAAGTTCTACATACGATTGTAACAATTTAACAGAAGCACAGAGCTTAGAGTTGCTTCAATCTAAAAACATCATCTGCTCTGGCTAACTATCAGCCTTTTTGGAAAGGATCAAGAGGTTAGCTTTCATTTTAAATTGCTAAACAATCTGGGACTTGTTTCTCTGAAAGACCTCTTCTCTTTCCAAATATTTGATACTACCACCATTCTGAAGAGGTATGTAAATATGAGGAAGGAGGAAACTTAAGGTAAAAATAAAGAGGATTCATTATGAGTTATTTCCCAGGAGATATTTTACTCTGAGCTAATTTTTAATATGGAACCAAATGTCTGAGCATTCAGAAGACTCAGTCTTTCTCAACAATCACATAGAGAAAGGAAACCTAGACACAGAACAAAGTATTTAAGAATAGAGATGATTACTATGTGTGGAGTGGCAAAAGGCTTTTTTGGTAAACATTGATTTGTATATGCAAGAACATTTGGATTGTGTAATATTTGTCTGTAATTGTACAAGTAACTGCTTTGTATATACAAGTGGCTGCTTCAGGCAGAATTTACAAATAAATAGCATCCTTAGGAAAGTGTAGTCAAAGGAAAATATCAGATAGCCTGCAAAACTATGTCTCTCAATTACTGTAAACTGTTTGTAGTTTAGTTAAATAATAGTTCTCAGTCTAACACAGTGAGCCAGTTGAAGTCTGAAAAATGAGAAGATGCATAAGAAACTTATCCAGGAAAGGAGTAAGTAACCCCACAAATATTGTGAATATTTGTGGATGGAAGTAGAAGTGTTTAGATACAGGAACCATTTTTAGTTGCTGTTAATCTTAAACTTGAACTGAAAGATTTGGACAGTCAGTTCTCAGAGGAGGATATCTCACATTTGCTAAACCACAAAAGATTAAGAGGCCTTTTGATCATACTGTTAAACTTCATTTCAAATGGCAAGCATTCAATTTGCACTGCCTGACATCTGCCATTTATAGCTGACTCATATGCTGAGCGGAAGGAACATACAAAACCAGATTTGTGAAATGTTAATTAGAAATTAAGCAGCATTTTAAGTGGTTATACTATCCAAAACAGTGTGCACTAAACCTGTAAGAGGTTATTACCTTTTGTAGAAAATGATACTGTCTCAGATATTCTGCAACAAGCAGTAAGTCCTGCTTGATCAAAAACCCTTATTACAAAAATCTGAAAGTTGTATTTTAAGAATTTCTTGTCCTAGCCACACTGTTGCTTTTCTAAGTTTTGTTGTTTGTATTTTCCTTTAGCCATCTTGTCAATGTTGCAGATCAAGAACCATTATCTATCCAAAACTAAACTTAACCTACTTGAACTCCTAATAAAGAAGGTGTAACAGCCTTTCCTAGAAGGCTGTTACTTCTTCATAACTATTAAAAAAAAAAAAAATCAAATTAAGCAATACACAGAGCAACTCATACTGGGTCTCTGTTACATTGTAACGTATATGTACATTAATACAGGTGTTTAAAAGTAATTCTTTTATCATTGTTATCCTGTAACTTAAATTTTTCTCTCCATCATTAACACCCGTATTTGAATTAAACATAACTAAAACCGTCAGGAAAAAGCTTATTTCTGAAAGCTTTGAAATATTTGAATTCTGAATTTGTCCACAGTTTAAAAGTCACAAGAGTTCAAAGTTGTCTCAAATGTCCATCACTTTGAGGTCTAATTTCACCTAGACTTCCCCACTCAAGAAAAACAGTATTTTAATTAACCTAATAGTCCAGAGCTGCTCTTTTAGAAACATATCCAGAAATAATCCATGTTTCTGAATAAAATCCACACATGCTGGGCTCCTAAATCATATACATTTCACATATACATTCACACTAACATCTACTTATTTAGAGTATATCTGAATACAGTTCAAAGCAGACACTTGAAAGTATCTGAAGAAAGATTTAAAGCAACTTGAGCTCTGAAAGTAAGTGATCTGCCGAAGAGTTCTGCAATGAATGAATGTATTTTTGTAAAGGGAACAGCAGTATTCTGAAGTTAGCAGTTAGGCAATCAAAATTTTTCAAGTTGTATTTAAAAATAAGGTATTTATTAAATTGCCTTACAAAATGTTTGTCTGGATGGCACGTATGTCTACTAAACATCATTAAAGAGCCTTTAAACTTGAAATTTCTATGTAATTTTAACACAGGACAACAGTGAAGATTACAAGACAGTTTCAATTTATACTGTTATCTGATGCAAATGAAGTGGTATTACATTCCAGACACTTGTGGCTTAAAAAGAATTAGTTTAAGGAGTATGGACGAATACAGACGTTTTATTTTGTTTCTTAAAAAGGAAGCAAAAAAGGAAAAAACAGATATAAAACTACTTATATTTTAGCAATATTTTCTTCTATCAAGTATGTTATGAGCTATACATTTAAAACCATACATTTATGAAAAGTATGGTAACAAAGCAAAACTCTCCTTGCAATGAACTGAGATATTTCATGAAAAGTTGCTATACTTACACAGATTGCTGTATGCCTATAAGGAAGCTTTGCGTTCTCAATGGACTGTCCACTAGCAACATTCCAAACACACATCTCCCTGCCAAAGATAACTTCATATTATTCTCTGCCATTTCCACTCAATTGGCTGGAATCATTTTGTGCCACCAAGTTTTTCTTTAGTACTGTACTTAAGTGTAGTCTGATCATTTACGTGGCTTTTTGTTACAGATTACTGGGTAAGAAAATGTTGTGGTCATTAACAGGGGATGACATAACAGTATCTATTTTTTTTTGTTTTGGTAACTACATCCTGCTGCCTTGCAGCAAACCTGACTTTAAGGCCAACTCTGGTCTACAACAAATTGTAGGTATACTGCCATTATGGCTTGTCAACATGTCACTGTAACTATCATTCATTGGAGCTACATCCTCCTGAAAATAATTCATTCCACTGAACTTAAACCACACATTTTGAAAGACATAATGCATCTTCTGCCATATCACACTAGGTCTTGATATGAACTATTAGCTTCTGTTAAGAAGAAACAGTGCCACCATGAGGCTGTTACTGAAGTCTGTTATGGATCATAGACTCATAACATGCATGCTTACACAACATTTTTAGCTACACTTTGCCTTTAAGATTAATACTTGAGAAAAACTCACTAGCCAGTCTTCCTCATCTAAATAATATTCAAACTACGCAGTCCAAGTTCAGTAAAAACACAGTCAAGTTAGCTGTCATAAACAAAGCTGCATGAGGTATGTTAAAATCTAAAAACAAAGTTCAAACAGTTGAAAATACAATTTTATGATTTTTCAGACACTATATTCTATGACATTTCTGGACAACAACGTAAACACACTGGAGAAAACAAAATGTTTTACTATGTCAAAACTATTTAATGATTTACAATCTAATCTATATACTTACTTTCACATTTTACGATAATCTAAAAAGATTATTTTTCAGGTGAGCATAAGCAATAAAATCTATACATCTGTAACAGTTACATTTGTAGACCAAAAGTCTACGAAGTAGACTTTTGTGCTGTTTAAAGGCACTGAATTTCTCTTTGCTTATATCAGAGCATACGACAATGAACCCTACTGCTTCAGCTACATGACTGTGATATACATGCAAACAAGAACAAATGAGACAAGAATATAAACAGTTTCTGCATGCTGCACTGGAATTTTAGTATTCACATTAGTTGCACCAAGGAGGAAGTGAAACAATATGAAAGTTGCAAGTTGATAAGCCTATCCTATTACACATGCTATATAAATGCACATGATATGCTAGCGGAAACTCTAATCATTGTAGAATAACTTTAAGACTTCCACACAAAAAAAGTACAAAAATACTGTCAAATACTCATCCTTCTGGAATAAATCAATTATATAAAGATTCAAGAGATTCTGAAGCAGGTTGAGGGGAATTATCTTCCATACAGTTTCCTCAACTCCTAGCGCAAGATGATGCAAGCTTGAAAGCATCAAATAAATGATTCACAGGCCAAAAAACACAGCTCAACACTCCCTGCATTTCCTGAAGATGAGGCATCTTATTTGTAATCATCTCAACTTCATGTTGCAATCTTCCACGGATCTGTGATGGATGCTTTGCCCTTGTGTAATACAGGTATGTCAGCATCTATTTAGTAAAAGCAAATATTTAAAAAGGGCCAGAAGACTATGCATTCCTACCCATATGCATCCCAAACCTAGCAATTTGTTCAGTGGTAGAACCTTCAGAATGTAAACATTTTTTTGTATACCTATAGCAAAAACCTCATTCTTAATGCTTTTTCTCCCAGCATTTTGGAAATACAATATCTTTTCTCCCCATATGATGTGGAAACAGTATAGAACTTCGAAAGTAAGATAAAAAACAATTTTACCTCTAATTCCTGGGTGGAATTATAGGAGGACAATTCAAAAAGTAATTTCATGAGATTCTCACCTTCCCTTCTGCACATGACAGGAGACAGTGGTAAAAAATTTTGACTGTTAACTATTCAGTGGGCCAGCCTAATCTCTGAAGAGTAAGAAGCCTGAACTAGTTGGTTCAGTTATCCCCTTCTCGTATAGTCATGATGGAGTGAGAGAATGAGACAGATCTTATCAACTGGGGCTATTTAGAAAGGAGGATAAACAAGCATCTCAGCGAGAAAGTAGAGGCCATAAGGGTCTAGAAGTTGTAGTTTGAAGAAGGCAAAAGGACAGGAGCTTTTCATGGTAAGAGGCTTTAACAGAGCTCTCCTGTGTTCATCTTTTCCAATTAAGATGAGAATGTAATATCATCAAGAAGCAAACTAAAGGTGTTTAGGAGGAGCTCTAAGGAACTAAGAAGCCCTAATTGCTTTCGGTGACTGAAATCCTGAACAATGTATAGGCTTCAGACCACAGCCAAAAGGATTATCAAATGCAAAGAGAAGTGCAAGCCTACCAGAACTGCAAAATGAGTTTGACTCAACCGATAGGCCATAACACAACAAACATATCAGAGAAAGGCTGCAGGTTTTGGAGCTCCCAGAAGGACATATTCCAAAATGGCAAGTCAGATATAAACAAAGACAGGCAACATGTTCACATTTTAAGAGTCTCTTCTTTGCTTCCAGATCCAATCACTGAACAAGCATAACCTGGATATTTTAACCTCCTTTACTGATTCAGTTCTCCAGACTGACTTCAGGATGAAATAGAAAAAAAAACCATCATGATGTTAAAATGCTTCTAAAGCTGTTAATTCCCTTTTATAACCTGTCTGAATGTATCTCTATTTGAATGAGGCCTGACACTGAACAATTCATTCCCCTGACAACTACATGGGTATCTGCATCTGCCAAACCCTTCTGCTGTTTAAGAGTCGAACTCTTGGTTGGCCTATTGTATATGAGCAATAGTCACTATTCGAAGGAATTGCTATCCTTTTTATATCACGGAGAAAGCGGATTAAAGATGTACTACCAAATATATATGACAGTTGAAGGGCAGATTCTACTTCATGACTCAATAAATGAATAATTGAATATTCAGTTACCTACCCATTTTCAGCAGCACTTACAACATATGGCTGTTTTGCAAAGTCTCTTGCTTTTGCCAAACAAGTTATAGAAGCAGTATGGCCAAACAGAATTTCTTTAGATGTAATCTAGGAGAATAATTAAATTGTTAAATTTAAAAATAGCATTTGCTGTATGAATTGAGATCTAAAAGCTAGAAAATACTACTCTATCAACTATTTTTCAGTATTTTATCTCCCTTCTTCCAGCTTTCTAAAAATGCTCCACTGTTAAACTCGTAGAGAGCTCTGGTTTTCCAAATGGGTATTTGTTCTGAATGACAAGCCACACCTAGCACTTTTTCTTAAAAAAAAAAAAAAAAAAAAAAAAAAAAAAAAAAGAAAGAAAGGATTTTCAGGATAGAAACCATGATAATTGCTTATGTTTACTTGCTGCCATCACTCACAACACAAATTATAATCCACAGTTCAATGATTATATATGAAACATTTTGACACTTGTAAATAACTAGTTGCTTATATAACCTTACCATTTTAACATTTGTTATTTTGCTTCATGAGTTTTCCGTAACAAAAATCCTCCACATTATCTTAAACATTAAGTGCAATTGCCCAGATAATCCCACTGCTAAGACTAAAAGACAAAACTCCAGTCTGTTTATCTGGCAGATTGTAATACAGTGGGCACAAACCTTTAATTCTGATGAAAGATTCCAGAGACATATTTGTCCTTCCTGACTTCCTGTAACAATTGTCTGCTGGTCATCTGTAATCATAATGGCAGTGATGCTATGAGCAGGAGCCAGCTTTCCCCACACTGCCACAGCCTGTATGGATACCTTCATAGTCAACACCTGAAAACAGAAACAAGTCAAGATGATTCTAAGCAGCATGAAATATAAAAAGGCACAACACAATCAACATCTGAAAAGGCTAGTTACAACATACTGCCACAAACAGAACAGATGTTGAAACATCTAGTTGAGACTAGTATCTCACAAATACACTTATAAATACCATTCAAACTGAAATACCATTCAAAACTGAAATTTACAGTGACTCAATGATGAGCCATTATACTGAATCTATACACTATCAATTCATATCAAAACTACTAGGTACCACCACAATACTGAAATATACACAACAGTTGCCTTGTGTCCTGTTCAACACAACCTATCTCAGCTCTGTTGGGCCCATTTCTTTCCAGTTTCTTGCTATTTTGGTTGGTGGTGGAACATACTATGTCCTTCTCCTAGCCAGCAGTGCTACTCATTCTGAGCAGCGAGCAGCTAGAGCACTGGGGTGGGGGCCAGTTAGAAGTCTGTGGTTTCTAGGAGGATAAACAAAGAGGTAGGCTGAAACACAAAGATGAGTGGTGGCATCAGAAATGGAGAGAAAGGAGACCCAGGACAAAGCACTATCTTCAACCACCAAGTGACATCTCCTAGAAATATGATCCCATAGGAAGGAGGAGGCAGAGATGCAGCTGACAAATAAGAATAACAAATAGTCTTGTTCTACTGCTCACAGTAGTTTCATGAATGCCTTTTCCAAGGGCATAATGTATTTTGATCACTGTTGGGAAAGACTGATTCAACAGAATGGTCCAAAATTACTACTGATCATTAACTAATTCAATAGCGTCTTATTAACTGCATTTCCAAGAAACTATTTCAAAGCGTCAGTTCAAGCACTAGTACGTAAAAAAGAAATTTTCCTCATGGGAAAACGCTCCGTTTCAGTTCTGTTTTTAAATCTGATTTATTTCTTAAAGCTACCTCAGCTCACTAGCTGGATTTTATATTTGTCTTGCTTCAATCAAATGCTTTGAGAAAACTGTTATCTCATAGTCACCTCACGTGTTTGTAGAAGTGTCTAGGGCAGTTCCAGAGTACTTTGACATCTTCAAAATGAAAAAAATCTTATTTATGCACAATGTGGTACTTGAATATTCAACTGCCATAAAAAAAACCCTTCAAATACCTGCTGTTAACTCTTTTCTGAAGACCTAGTGATACACCCAACATTTATGCCTTCTCCTGATCATCTTAGGAGAAATGGTTGATTGCCAAAGACAAACACAGATGATCTAGTATCTTTACTTTAACACCAGTGTCTTTACATGCAAGATTTGTACACTAAGCTGATGGTGTCTACCTTAGCCCAAACGCACACAATTCCATACGTATGTCAGCTCTGGCCAAAAACTCCCAAACTATCTTTAACTGGAGCAGGCTATGGCCTCTAGGACTCTTTGTGCCTGTATCCTCTGATGGTTCTTCCTATTTTTCATTTTTCTAAGTCTGTACATAGGTTTTGAGAGACTGCAAGTCATTCATTTTTTTATCTCCCTTCCTTTTCAGCTTTCTACAGAAAATGCCACAAGTAGGCCATGTTGCCTGCTCATAGCTATTATCATGGATGGAGTAAAGCGGGTAAATTTGATTTATGTCTGTCAAGCAACTCCTCTGAAACCTGAAATTGTCTTAAGCTTTCCCGTGAGCAATTTTGACTACTACCAGCTCCACATGGGGTCAGTAAGAGAGATGACTCAGGTTTTAAGTCATCTCAAAATGTTTATATGCATCTCGAGTGAAAAAAGTCTGAGCAACAGCAGGTGTTCTGATCTAATGACTAAGCAAGAAGAAACAAACAGTTTAATCTCATCAGATGTACCACTATGCAGGGTCACTTAAACAACAAAAAATAAATCTTAACTGGTCTTTTCAAAATATTGTGCACTGCCTATTTTTCAGTGAAAGAGCAACAGTAGCATTGTAAAGAGGCTTCAGAGCAGCCACTAAGCAAAATTTACCTCTCTGACACGGTATGCTCCCAGCTGTCCTGGAGGAAGGGAGAAAAAGAGCCCCAGCGGTTTCTTACAAATTTAAAATGAAGCAGGTGTCAGTAACAGGTACTAGAACAGTAGAGTTGGGAGACTGAAAGCTGAAATCTCAGGAAAAGACAAATTGAACAGGACAAAATGCATAGCAGTGGAGAGTCACAGCCAGCTAAAGGAAGTAACAGGAATGACCCAACACATGATCTGTGGCAGCTGATGAAGCCCTGGAAAGGCACATGAGGAAAAGCTGCTCCTGTGATAATTAAGATCACAAAGCAGAAACAGTGTATGGAAGCAGCTTTTTAAGCTTTACATTTAATGAATATGGCACGCAAATCCAGTACTAACTCCCACACAGCAGCAGCTAAAAGATAGAAGGTATAGAGACAAGAGATACATTTTCCTTACTACTAATAAAAGCTTTAACTGATACAGAACTAGATGGATGGTCTTGCTTCCTGGTAAGGACATGAGATGAAGGCTCATTCATTAAGAAAAAGGGCTGGAAAGGCTGGTATGGCAATCTTTCAAGGTAAGAAGACTTCACACACCACCTCAGCCAAAAGGCTAAAAAAAAGCAGAGGAAGAAAAACTTGATCAGCAATAGATTATAAGACTAAGTCTACCAGGCTAAATAACATTATTTTTAAAGCTCATTGCTTGTCAGCATACACTAGAACATTAAAGGAGGCATAGGATTTTAACTTTAGAATTTGATTTTTCTAAAACCTTTTTTTTCTTTTTTTTTTTTTTTTAAATCTCCTGTCACATGAAGTATTTGTATCCGTACTAGGTGATACTTGATGGGAATGGTCCGTGTTGTAACTTTTGTATCTGTACTGTGTGATACTTCATGGGAATGGTCGGTGCGGTAACCTTTTGTATCTGTACTACCTGATACTTGGTGAGAATAGTCTAGTGTTGTAACTTTTTAGTGCCTAGAACAATACCGCTGTGTTACGTGGGATACAAATAAGTAACTAACAAGGTCTTGGAACTCTGTGAGAAAGAACAGCGGTTGGAAGCTGCTGGAATCACCATGAGAAGCAGTCAACATGAAGGTCAGAAGCTGAAGAGTAATGAAATTGCGACCCCCAAAGTCAAATGTGGCCCCCGAAATAAGTCTGCACGCATGCGCAGTATCATAGCCCGGTTATGCAACCGGGGTGGAGTTGGGCTAGACTCCCTGCACTTGTTGGCCCCAGGTGCCGGGACTCCCGCCTACCGCAAGTAATCATAAATACCAGAGGTTTAAGAAGGAGGGAGAGGTTGCTGCACAACAGAGGACCACGCTGCCTCCTCGGGGACGCCCGAAAAGATTGTGCCTGCCGACTCTCTCTCTCACCATGCAGACGATCGGGACAAGCATTGAGGTGGTCCTTCTCGAGATTACCATCGGGTCAGTCTGTTTGTAAGTATCTACTAATAAACTGCTTGCTACTGAAGAGTGCGTGTGTGAGCGAGTTTGCGCTGGCTTGCCAAACCAGATGCTTGGCCCCCGAAAATCTAACTAGAACAGTATTATACCCACTAACAAAGAGTAAAGTTCTTCCCCCTTCTAGTTAGTGTCCTAAAACAAAAATTGTTCTAGAAAAAAACTCTAAAAATACATTTTCAGGTATCTGTAAAGCAAAATAAAACCAGTCATCTTCACAGGCCCTATAGAACAGTGGCTGCCAAGTTAATGTAAGGCATCGAGTCTTCGTGTTTTCTTGCATATCAATCATTTACATTTGTGCCATAGGAATGCTCTATTAGTGTAAAATACCATAAGGCAGTAGAATTGATGTTTGCACTGCATTCAATACAAAGTCATAAATAACATTTTCCTATAAAAGAAATATAAAATCAAGATTAATATTTTTAGAAGACCTACTGCTGAGCAAGTGATGACTAACAACTACAATACAGAACAGAAGTACCTCAAAACAAACTAAGAACTGCAAGAAAACCTCTAAAATTTGCTATGGGTAGACATCTGTTTTGGACTTCCATGAGTGTCACAAATTAGTATGCAGCTACTATTACAAAGATGTTAGTTCTACAGGAGAGTGTATTTAGACTAAAATTTTGCAAAAACATTTTGTATTTGTCCCATTATACTATGGCTGAGCCGTAAGAGTGAAATTAGAAAATAAAGTATTGGATTTCAGTGTTAACCATCTTCATAACTTTTTCTTATAGCTTCTCAGTCAAGTTTTCTTTTGGATCAAGATATTTTGACACACAAGATAAAAAGTACTTTGAATGAAAGTTTCTTAGAATTTTCCTAGAAATACTGTATACTCACACATACACATTCATATGTTGTCTGATGGTATTTAATCAAAGCTATTTTGTGATGCTGATGGCATCTAGAGCAAAATTTCTTATATTCTATCAACAGATATTTATCAGACTATTCCTTGGAAAGGGTAAAATCTGTTTCCACAAAGTCAAATATTGCCCAAGGCATATCTGAGCTACATGTAGCTTATCAGCACATGTTAAACTCCTTCAGCTCTGCCCACTCAAGCATGTCTGATTCACAGTATTAACCCATAACTTAACTTTAAACCAAGTTCCTTACTTCTGCTCCTGTTTCTTGCTACTTAGAACCTAGTAAGTTTCTTCTCCACTCCTACCACAGACCCTCATTATCACACTCCCAAGAACTCCCTCACAGCTGTCCAAAAGTCTTGTTCTCAGTTAAAACTGTACTCATTCATTCTACTTCTAACTTGTCACCCCTCAATCATCCTTTTCCTAGTTCTATGAACTTTCAAACTACAGCACAAATCTCTGCTAACTGGGAAAACTATTTCAATTTGTACAATTTGAAGGACTGACCATACTATTTTAGCAACTTTGGATCACCTGAAGCTTTCACTTAAAAAGCTTAATATATCATTTTTTGTTCTACAGAAGCTGCAAGGTATGTAAAAGTCCAGTCAAAAGCTTCAAGGGGCCAGAACCCAGGAGGTCTGCGATCCTGGATACATTTCTAAGCAGACATTTAGGCAAGGGCTCTTCCTCAAAACTTGGTATTCTTTGGGATTGATCAGGGACCTAAGTACCATGGGAAAGTGAATTACACCATGGAGACACAGTTCCACCATAAACTCACCATGTTCTCCCCATAGAGCCCTAATTCCTATATAGTAAACATAACTTGGCTTTTCCTCTTTTCCTGACGTAAGAGAAGGAGTTAGCTTCTCTGCAGAGGTCATCTCAGCTTTCAAGTCTGTGCCACTTAACCACAGACACACATCTCACTTCTGTCCTGCATTTTCTCAAATGATAATACAAAGGCAGGTGACTTGGAAATACAGCTTGAAGTTTAAGTTTACAGAGTATGTGTGCATGTTCAGTGATCTGAAGTGAAAAATTTGGGTTCTGTTTTGTCCTCATTGAAGTCTGTGGCTTACATTCCCCATTGGTCTTCACATTCACACAATATGCTCAAAGGCATAAAGGAAACTTTCATGTATGAAATCTCCTGAACAATATTAACCTATTGGCTAAAGTTAGAAGAATCATACATTTACATAAAGAAAATACATACCCTGATCTTTAAATGCAGTCTTCAGAATTCACCAGTTCTCACTTGACGTATACATACCTGATGTATGCATCAAGGTCCTTAAAACTAGGAACTGAACTTCCCAGAAATGTAATCTCAAACAGTCATGTAATAAAACACCACCAACTTTGATAGAAACCTCCTTTGCATAGCTACGTATCAACCCACAGCAAAAGTTTCCAAATAGAAATTTAGAGCTTATGTAGGAAAAGTAGGGAGCAAGAGGAAAAATTCTTTGTATGCCAAAAGATTATTCCACTCTGTCAGTAACCACTCTGTCAGAAAACCTTTCCTGAGTTTACATTTATATTTCATGCTTCCCATGAATCCTCAATACAAGATCAATTGTTTCAAAATCCAACCAAATGTATGCTAACCAGAGTGGCCACAAAAAATAAAAAATATCACTGACAATGCTGAAAGTATAAGAAATGAAAAACATAACTGCTTGTATTGGATTAAGACTTCAAATATTTGAGGAAAAGAGGTTAAATGGACCAAACTAATTAAAAACAAATTTTCACATAAGAACAGCATAGCATGTGCCATCTCAATCTAGCAAAACCGTTTGCCCTGTTCTGGCTCTCAACCTAGTCACTTTTTTTGATGGCCAAGTAAAATAGCATAAGGGGTTTTTCAACCCCTTTAGTTTCATCATTGTAGTAAAGCATTAAGTAAAACTTCGATAGAGCCTAGTAGGTTTGCATGAAGATTTCCTGAAGTTTGTGTCCCTAACCTATCTTATTTTGACATTTCTGTTTATTCCTTGATTTTATCTGACATTCTCTTTTACTGCTTATGTAAGAAAATAAAAGCTCTACCAGTATTTTTTGTAGTTAGTGAACTAAAACTACTTATTTTCCATAAAAGTGGTCTTGACTTGCAGCCTACTGATCCAATGTACATTGTTCTCCCAACTTCCCCAAAGTTTACTTTATGCTGTAACTGTTAAAATTACTTTAAGAATGATATGTTAACTCTGGTAATCAACAGAATCAAAGATATTTTTTTTCTAGAACTAGGAAATTATAGTAATCTTCTGTCCACAATAAAACAGAGCAAGTCTCTCTCAGAAGCATAAATAATAAAACATATTGCATTCACAGCTAAAGCCTTGTAAAGATGCAGAAGGGACACAGCGCTGCCTTTGTAAGCCTGCAGAGATACTACATTAGTGTTCATGACGCTGCTCACAGATTTCTTCCTTATATAAGCTGCTATTCAGAAGACTTTTATCTATGAATCTGAAAATACAGGTCAGCTCGCAATATGAAAAGCAGGAGGGTACTCGTGCATTTGTGTAGGTGTGAGCAATGAAATATATTAGAAAATAGAAACACAGTACTGAGAAAAAGGCTTAATGGAGAAATGGAAATAGTGTGGAGATACAGAGACCACAGGGAAGAAGGCAGGGAACATAACATAGGAAGTGGAAAAATGATATAGGTGGTGGAGTGAGAAGGGAATGACTACAAGAAAATGACAGACCCTGAACAAAGAGACAACAGTGAGGAAAAGACATTTGAAGGAGTAACAGCAAAAAGTAAAACAAAGATTTAGCACAAGATTTCTAAAGTTTCATTAAAAACCAATTAGATTAACATCCTACAACAGAACTAAAAACTGGCTGCTTTAGGACACAGATCATCTAAAATATGTTTACATTTCAAATATTTTTGTTCATTTTTCTAATCAGATAGCAGGCAACTAGTAAGTTACTCCAGTCACCAGTATTTCTTTCCTATGTCTGAACTCCTCATGTTTTAATATATTCTACCAGAACTCTCAGTATTCTACCTCTCTCTCTTTTTTTTTTTTTTTTTTTTTTTTTTTTTTTTTTTTTTTTTTTTTTTTGCTTCAAAAGCTTTCTCTCCTCCTCAACGTGGAGACCCTGCCTGCCACTATACTTCCAGCTTAAAATCTAATGAGACCTCCCTCGGGATCTGTCAGTGCTACTCCTTAATCGGCCAGAGGAGTCACTGTTGAGTGACACTCAGATCTCCCCTGGGGGGGGAACATACTGCTTTTGCAGTCCGAGGGAGCAAGAGACTGGGACCAGGAATCAATATAACCCATTTTTAACTAGCAAGAGCCACCTAGTAATACCTTGTTTGTATTTCTTGAACGAGTGACACAAGAAACACTTATTTCATTCCACACAATAATTCACCACAATCAGAAAGAGCACAGTAAGGGCAACACCATCTCCCAGCTGCTGATTACATCAAAGGTTTGCAGCACAAATTCAATTTTATGATGTTAATCTCAGCCTGCCACTCAGAAAATTTCTCTGAGGGATATGATTTTTCTCTGGATTTCATTTTAAGAATGATTTTCTTCTTCTACAATCAATAAAGATATGTTTTCATCAAAAGACTCTATCTTGGCAGAATTCAATTGGCCATTTCAAAACCTTTTGGTGACACAATATTAATTAAAATAGTTTATGTTGCACCTAAACTGGGAAATAGGGCAGCAAAAACATCAGCAACTCAGAACTCTTGTACTTTACACACTATCATAAGGTTCAGAATAACCTTCACCTCCTTGAAGTTACTTCACAACCCAATAAATTACCTTAAGCTTGCTAAAAAAAGTGTCACAAGATGTTATTTTGCTAAGTGGAAAAATTAAAGTGTGCAAAAATATAAATTTTCATTTTCTTGCACTTAAACACTTCAACAATAAAAATCAAAACAGCTGTATATTTGGCTGACAATAAACAATGCAATGTTAGCAATGAGCTAACAGACTTGTTTTAAAAACACATTTATCAAGGATTCTGTGTATATGCAAAGTTTATTTCAAAAAAAATACCATACAATTGTTCTGAGCCATAATTTATTTTTTAAACCATCGCTGTGTTTTTACTGTCTGCAACATAATGTTTTAATGTTCTAACACCTAGAACAACAGTTGACACCTACAGAAAATGAAATACTGTTTAAGTACTGCAGAGTCTTACAAGTGAATTATTTACTATTTTCAAAGTCTTAAGCACACAAATAGTATTATTTGTGTGTTCTTTGATAGAGCTAGGCAAACACTTAAGTTTGGTGAGATGCCTTACTGAGTGGAGCTTTTATTAGGCCTTACAAAATTCACTCAATGCTCATCAATTCCTACAGGAAAGCACATGACAAGAGGGCCATCACTTTCTACTGAACGTAAGCTTTGATTTTTATAAAATGGCCTCTTACTGACAAACACATGCAGGTTTTAAACCTAAGTTGATATATGTTACCTATACTGCTAATGAAAAATAACAGTTTGCCATATGAAGAAGTGCCACTTCGCTGTGTCAGCAGAAAGACAGCTCCCTAGCTGGCTTTGGCCAGAGCCCTTTATGTCCTTTAAAGAGCCAATGACCTCAACAAACTCTCAAATGGATGAAAATGTCTGCTAGGATGATTCCTATTTCAGGTTTATGTCCTACATAACCTGGAAAGGGTAGCGAATAGTAGAATTTAAGTCTACATCAAGACTTTGTGCCACAGATACAAGCAAAATTCACATGTGATACACAACGGCATTTATATATTTGTATGAAATATCCGATTTTATAATAAACTAGCCTTAATTAAGCTTACAGAATTAATTCTCATTTACTCTACTTCAAAGTAAAAGATACAAAACTTGGTATAGGTCTTGACATGTTAAGCCTGAGAAATTTACTGAAAAAAAAAATCTCAAACACAGAGGTAGTGAATATGCATCAAAGCTTTAAGTCCCTCAGGTTGTCTTCCTTACATGACCTTGAACTCATTTAAGAAAAAAAAGTCTGTTGATCAGAGAGATGATGTTTTTGGTTTAGCCACCCTGTGCTCAGGAATGTTGAAACAATAAACAAAATTGGAATCAGATGCTATGAATAAAATAACTAAGACTTTTTCACCAGCCTTTGTCCTTTAGGTAATAAAACAATAATCACTAATCACTGGTGTAATCAATTGCATCACAACGAAGATTATCAAACTCTGTCAGCTGAAAAAATTCTCATTTTCTCATTTTGTTTTTTGTATAGTTTCACTCATCTATACACTGCTCCTTGCAATAGGCAATGCAGCTGTTCAGTGTAAAAAATTCTGACTAATTTATTACATAGATATATATGTATAGTCAAATCTGCCAAAGAGCCATGAGACTTTATAATAAAGCAGAATCAAAGTCCAAAACTGATTCAGTGCATTGCAATGCATGGATTACAGTTCTGTTTACTGTAAACTTTCTTTTAACACACACAAAAAAAGCCTGCTCTTGTCCTGTAATGCAGTCCTACCAGCTAACACAAATATTTTGAGCAGTAGTTCACATTACAGCCATTTATGTAATGAGTGTTTCCAAAAGACAGTTCTGCATTTAATTAAGTAAATTTATTGAATTTAATTAAAACGTAAGTAAAGTATTAAGAAGGTATTGTTAGTGTCCCTAGCAGTGACTAAAAATGTAATCATGACAGAAACATGAGTGGCACCATAAGGTTTTAAATGACTCCTCCAACTAATTTCAATAACCCCCAACAAGGAACCATTCTAAAGGAAAAATGGAAAAGTCATTGAATTGCTCTAGAAGAGCTTTATTTCTACTATATGGTTTTGTATCTATTCAAAATGACACCATTAAAACAAGTACCAAAGCACTAACTGTTTCAATCTGCTAGTATTTTCCACCCTGATGTGTCTTCACACAGTGCCCCATTCAAGGAAGCCCAGTGACTATGCGCACCCCAACACAGGTGACAGAATATATACATCTCATTCCAAGGTAATGTATGGAATTAGCAAAGTCAACTGAGAAACCTAATATCAGGTATCAAAGTTTAAGAAGCTTACAGTTGATTCTAAACGTACAAGGGACCTAGATCACTTTTAAAGTCAAGGGTACTCTGAAAACTGCCAGCAACTTTGATGAAATGTGGCCCGAGGGGAAAGACGGGCCGTCGCACCACTCGAAAAGCCTCCTCCCCAGCGGGGACGCGGCCCGCCCCACCGTTCTCGCAGCTGCGGCGGCAGGGAGCGGCCGCGGGCCCCTTCCCGCGGGCCCCGGCAGCAGCGGCGCCGCGGGCGGCGGCCGCGGCCCCCGGCTCCCCGCCGGGCCCAGCTGCGCAGCCCAAGGCTCTGCCTGCAGGCAGGAGCCCCCTCCCCTCCCCTCCCCGGCGCGCCGAGCTGCGCTGCGCCCGGCCCCCGCCGAGCCCAGGGGCTCGGGGGACACAGCAACCCCCCTACCTCCAGCGGCTGCCCGGGCACCGCGAGCGGCGGCAGCGACAGCACTGAGGCGCGGGAGCGAGGACAGGTTTTATCCCGCTCCGCAGCGGCTGCGCCCGCCCTTGCGCCCGCCCTGGCCGCGAGCCGGCGGCGGCCGGTGCAGGGCGGCACGGGCCGGCGGGAGCCCGCTCTGCCCGCCGCGAGCCGCCGGCCGGGCAGCCGCGGGGGAAGCGCAGTACGCAGCAGCTTTCCGGCCCGCCGACACAGGGCCAAATCCTGGGGGAAAGCAGGGCCCAGGGGAAAAGGCTGCGGGGCGCCTCCAGGCTGGGAGCACCGCGCACGTCCCGCGCCCGCCACCTCGCGCTGCCTTGCCTCGCCTCCCCTCATGGCGCGCACGCGCCCCCGCAGCGGCGGGCCGCGCCCGCCACGCGGCGCCCCGCCCCGCCCAAGGCGGGCCTCACAGGTACAGCCGCCATCTTACCACAGTGGCCTTGTGCATGTGGCGAGGTGCAGGGGGCTCATTGAGGGGACCCGCCCTCCTCTAAATACGGTCCTAACAGTATTTCTGCTTGTCGGAGCAGGGTGAAGGCCTGAAGAATAGGAGACTAACTCTTCTGTGAGGTAGTTCGAGTGTCAGTCTCCATGCGTGAGCCTCCAGTCAGGTGCTTCTAGGTTAGCTTGCTTTCCCCCCTCCCCCCCGGGAACTTGGAATCAGCTGCAGGTGTCAGTATTTGGGGACTAAGCTAGTATCTCACAATATGAATAGCTTCTATTATCAGGAGTGTACGTTTTTTTTTAAAAAAAGTTAGGACTTATTGTTTCATAATTTAGGCTTAGATGTAATTGCAGTGAATGATGAATGTGTGTGGGGAACAACCTACTTTTGATCTCTCTCTGTTTAGTATTCTTTATCTTCCTTTTCAAAGGTTGATTCCTGAGAAGATAGGGGCTGTAACAAGCTCTTTTAAGGAGCAGACTGAAACTGCAGTATAAGGGTAAGTTCATTTTTACTCCTGAAGTACTTTATTGGAGTCATGTATAGACCTGCTAACAAAATTACAAGACTTGCCCTAGTACAAAAAGTTTCTCTCTCTAAAAATACAACTTCTTAAGTTTATTTACCTATTTATTTTTTTCAAAGAAATTGAAAGATTAAAAAAAAATGGAAGACATGATGAGGTTTAAGTATATCTCTTGTGCTCACAGATTCTCCTGTTTTAGTACAGTAACTGGTATGATAGCTTAAGCATACAGTGTTTTTATTTTCATGCTATTGAGTTATTTCACGTTTATGCTAAGACAGTATAGTCTGTAAGAAGCTACTCTGAGAGAGTAAGTAATATTTTGAAGAATCTGTAGACTGCCTCTTTAAAGTAAGCCATTTAATGAAAAAGAATAAAAACCTCATGAAGTATCTGAATTCTTGAGTTATATCTCTCCCTACTTTTTTGTTTGTTTGTTTTACTGGTTCTGTAGTTCAGCTTTCAGCACATTTTCTGTTGTAATATATTTGTGCAGTTTATGAATGGCTTTATTTAGGCAAATGATACAGGAAATGATGACATTTGATTAGATTGTTTCACTACAAGTAAAGAATTTTGTAATTAGTATCTTAGCTGAAAATTTAGAGGAACCTTTTCTGGGGAGTTTCTTCTGCAATGTGACTACCATCAAAATTGGAGAGCAAAATGAGATGATACAAGTCAATTTTTTTTTTCTTTTTTCAGAAAAGATAAAACTCACCCTCTGAAGCTAATGGTGTTCATAAGAGCCTCAGCTCTAGCTTTTATAAACAAAAGATGCTTATCAAGAAAGTGAAATAATGGTATGAGACTGAGCAACCTGATGGATAAACCAGATACTGCTTGTGCTTTTTGGCTTTTCTTAGGAACAGTGAATTCTGCCTGTGAGCCTAAATAAATGAGTTTGACAGCCTCTCCTCACTCATTGATGGGTGGTGGTTTCCATAAGAAAAACTGTCACAAACATTTTAGCACAATTTGATATGAAGGTAAGGTCACTCCTAAGAATTTATTGCATATTACTCTCAGAGAGTGTCAAGCAACTGTGTTGTTTCTATTTTGTTTTTCAATGCTACATCAGTTACCTTGGTAAAAAAAAAAAAACAAATTTTTTTAAATAGCTCTGTGTGTGTGTGTGTATATATATATATATACACACACACATACACAAAGCTATTTTATATATATATATGTATATATATATATACACACACACGTTCTATAATTTGAATATGTTTATATAGTAATAGATACTGGCTATTGATAACAATAGAAATATTGGTTATGCTAAGTATATGTATCAAATACACTAGTTATGTTTCCAAATATCCTAAAAAACAAGTGTTTGTTACATTTCCAATTGCTACAGTATGAAGTATTGTGTTTAGAAATACACAGTTCCTCAATCTTTCTAAATGATAGAAGTTTTAATGTAATGTAGACGTGATAGCATCCCATGATACATTTTTTTTTTAACAGTATTTATCCTACCTGAAAAAAAGTCACCTCCCAGGCCCACTATAACATTTGTGTTCTGTTTCCATTTTTTGTCCATTCATTTTAGAAAGAACAAATGAACTACTACAGAGATAAAATAGATAGCACATTAAATAGCATTTGTGCAGTAGTGGCTTAATGTAGACTGCATTCTTTTGCATTAGTTTAACTGGGATGATGTTGGACAAATTTCCCTAAATGGTGGCAGTTTTGTATGTATGTTTTAACCTTGATTAATGATAATTTAGCTTGTACCAAGTTGATATAAGCCAAGAGTGTACTTGTGTAAAATGCTCACATACAAGTGTGTATCATAAGAGCTAAATTGAATTTTACCATTATTTCTCAAGCTGAGCTCATGTAACTCCTGTCAGAAGTGCTCAAGAAAAATTTCAAATCACAGTGTAGGCAATAAAAGTCTTTCCAGGGAATTCGCTGAAAATTGTATTCACAATGACATAGTTTTATAAAAATCATGCAGTTCTTTTTAAGATACCACAAATTTTTAAGATAACGTATCTTGAAGTTTAGGATTTCTTTGCTGTCTGTGTTTTCCAAGCTTAAATTTCATATTTTCAACCATATCTTCAACATTATGTAACTTAGGTATTATGTAACTGTTTTAAGAAATTAGAAAGTGAGATTTTTTTGGTATATGCTTTAAGAATGGAATCTAGACTTTTAAGAATGATGCCAAAAATACTGTTACCTGTGGGAGTGAAACAATTTTGGAATCATTACAGTAATTTTTACATAATATTTCTCTAAATGTTGACTGATTATCAGGTGCACCAAATGTCTTTCTCTTTTTCTGTGAAATGTTAGAATCATAGAATGGTAAGGTTGGAAGGGACCTCTGGAGATCATCTAGTCCAACCCTCAGCATAGCCCATGTGGGGATTGAACCCATGACCTTGACATTAGCAGTACTATGCTCAAACCAACTGAGCTAAACCTGGCCCCTTATTCTGTTCATTGTTGTCTTTATTTCTCACTTTCTTTAGCCCTCTATCTTCTTGAGCAAAAAGAATCATTGGATGCTGCTGCTAAGCAGTAGTCAAGTCCCTTAGGGGCCATTACAGTAGTATAAAAAAAATTAGATGAAGTCAAAGATCTAACCCATTACTTAGCCTTACATATTATGATGTGCAGTAGTTTTATGTAAAAAAGGAATGTTTGTCATATGAGTACAGATACGTACACACACAAAAACTGAAAATGTTGGAGCAAAGACAGCACCCGTACAGGAAGGTAAGATTACAAAGGTTTAATATTTGGATATATTTTTCTAGTGTATATATTTTTTCCATTATGTGGCACTGGGTCTTGGCAAGAGCCTGCATTATGAAAAAACAGATCGAACGGACTTATCAATTTACCTTCCAAGACATCAGCTTGGTTGGCATCTGAAAATAAGTTTTAAAACTTACCTTGCCTCAAAATACTGTTTATGAATAATTTATAATGTGCACAGAATATTAGTGAATAGAAATCCATTTTGAATCATAGTCAAAGGTAAATATATCACTAGTGGAAGTATCACACCTGATACCTGGTAGAGAAGGGTAGAACATGCACAAACAACAAATAAAGACTGATAATGCCCTTCAGCTCGACAGAGATCTCCTCTCTGCTGGGGAGAAAGAGATCCACTGCCTTGGACTGCCTGACCCTCGCAAGGGAGACATAGACAATTCACAGATAAAATTGTACACAAAGGAAAAGAGTGTAGACAGTGAATGATGTAGGCAGGGGAAGGCACTCTTCTGAAGGAATTGTGTTGCGCCCCCGCCGCAGTCTCAAATAGTGAACTTTCTGCCTCAAGGCTGCAATCATCAGCTCCTAGTTGCATTCTTTATGCATTATTTTCACGTGCTGTTATTGAGCACATGCTTCCAGTTCCATTTGTAATTTTTGGTCTAGCATGCAGAACATTTAATCTCATTTTATCTAGATATTATTTGCAACAGGCAGGGTAGGTGAAGCTTTTAAGGTATTTTGAGATTCTTGTGTTGAAGATTATTTTGGCTTAATGATCGGAGTGCTAGACTCGGACACCCCATGTCCTATTGCAGATTTAGGCACTGGTCTAGTAGGAGACATTGTGCAGCTAACTTCCCATGTCAGTGACTCACTTTCTTCATCTGTAATTTGATAAATATGAGATTTAATCCCATTGTGGAAAGCCCTGAGATCTATTAATTGAAAGCACTTTGAAAGAACTTTTACAAATGCAAATTTTCGGTATTTTTTTTATGATCCAGAGTTTTGTTCCTGTATGTTTCTTTCCTTTAATGAGAAATAATCTTAATTGACTAATTTATTAACCTTTCAGAATACATAATTTCAATCTCTCACATAATTATTGTAATTATTTGATTGCTTTCCACCTTCTCTTCAGCTCCCTTTATGGCCTTTCCCTCCATCTGAGCAGGCAGCAAAGTAACTTGAACAAAGTGAATATTTATCTGTCTTCAATTAGAAATCAAGGAATGTTATTGGGATGAATAAACAATTAGTGGTTAACAACATTGTTGACAGGTGTCACATGGTGAAACATGAAACAGCATTACATTAGGGCAGAGTTGTCAAGGATTAAAAATTTATTGTATTATGTGATGAAATATTGATGAAAAATGTCACACTTCATGTCAATGGAGCTATTGTTTTGCAAAGATAAACTGTGTTATGTTCAGTTTTGGATACCTAAGGATAATGATTAAATCACTGCTTTTATGAGAATAAATGCAATTTCAAAAATTGCTCTAGTATGTGTGGGTCCCCACCTGCAGTTGCATTCTGGAATTAAAGCAAGGGAGTGAAATATGTATTTCACAATATTATTAATTGTAAAACATAAGAATGTCTTTGCTTATTTACTGTAATTGCTGAAAAGTAAATGTATTTCTCCCTTTCTCCCCCTCAGACACTAGAGGGAGCACCAGGAGAACAAGGAGGTGAGATTTTTTTTTTATTATTATTTTTTGCTTTCAGTCCTATTAACTGCCTAATTTTGCTTGAAGTACAGAAACTGGAGTTGCTGTTGAATTGCAGTTTGACTACACATCAAACTTGAAGAAATATTCATCTGCCTTTTGAAAAGTAAAAGATCACGGAATTTTTTGACAATTTTCCTCCCATCTTAAAATTCCATACAGTAAGCATTATGACCACATCTTTTTCAGTAGTCTTGCTTCTGTAAAACCATACAATGTGGACACTTATGGCAGCTTTATTTCGTTTGACTTTCCTTTACTTTTTACTTTTGTGGTACATGAGGTATCAGGAGAAAGAAGTTACTTATCCCATAAGTAGGACAGGAAATACTTGTGTTAGAAATGCATTTTAGGTGACTTTAGCATATAAAATGATTTTTTTGAAAAGGTTCAAAATACTGAACTATTACAGATATTTTTAAAAATACTACATATACAAGGAATACTAAAAATATAACCACTTCTGGTATGTGTATTAAACAGATTCTGGAAATAAATCTCATCTAATACTTGATTTCTGTGGATTCCACTGCTCTTAAGTGAGCTAAACAGAGGATTACACTTAAAAAACCACAGGCACAGAGCCCATACAGATTGAATGCAATTATTGTGTATCCCAAATATGGAGACTATTTTAAAGCATTAAGAGAAGGCACATGGAATTTGCAGCATATGTAACTGATTGCAGACTCTGAAGATTGCCAGGGCTGACTGGGTGAGAAAATACTCTATTAAATCACAGATCAGACTAACTAGTCTTGTTGCTTAGAAATACCTTTTTTCATGCAAGAGTGGAGACGAGAGACAGAATTACTGAGCTTTACTCATTTTCTTAGGGACTCTGTTCTGCCACCTTTTTGCATGTGGAGGAGTTCTACTGACATCAAGAAAGCTAGCAAGATCCAAGCACTCAAACAAATTCAGAGGGATGATTGCATGCATACAGATATACACAAAACGATGGAAAATGTCATCCATTTGTGAATTATGTTTAGAAGGAGATACAGATGCCAAGATAACAAATTTGATAAATAAAATGAATAAAATCGAATGTTCTGGAAAAGAATCTGAATTGAGCCTTGCACATTAGTAGGACTATCTATGAAGTTGAAAGTACTTGTATAAATCAGTGTAAAAAAATACAACCATCCACAAAGGAAATGCGCAGTATCCTAGCTGCAAGAACAAACACCAAGACAGGAGAGAGAATAGAGGAGAACTGAAGTGAGAAGTGAAGGCCAGCAAAGAAGGAGAGATACTGTAGCAGTTAATTGAATAGAACAGTTTGTTCATTTTTACTCAGCATTTCCTCCAAATCTAATACATAAACATACCTGGCCAGATGAAGCGAGTCTGCCAAATTTCAGAAAGCATATAGGAATTATTTGCAGCTCTCCAGTTAACTGATTTTTATTCATATGGAAAGTTTCTTAGGAAACAAGTATTGAGATACGGAACAATTAAAAAAGACATGTTCCAAAAAAGGCTCCTATGCAGTGCTAATACTGAGATATCACTTGTATTAATTCTCTTGAAAACTTCAGTCCAAATTAAAAACAAAATTAAGTAGACTGGGAGGACTTCTCAGGGTGACTTGATGTGCCTGGCTCACACAGGTGAGCTGCTTTTAAGTTTATCAACATGTGAAGAGCAGTGTAATCTCACTTGTTTTTATTGTTAAATTAATACATTTAGCAAGGAGAAGGAGAACATGAAAGAAAATTTTTAGCATGTATTTTATTTCCTCATAGGTTGAATGTTTTTTTTCCATTGAGAGGTAGCATGAAATATTTTAAGTCATATATAATGTTACTGTAAATTTTTTTTTGCTAAATAGGAAAAATGTATATACCTCTTTTCTGGGTTGATCTAGCCATTTCATAGGAAGAGAAATAGAATTTCTATAACCTTTGTTTTTGTTTTCAATTCATGTAATAATGTTCTGAATATGTGGTGGAAGAATATACAGACGGGAGGAATGTCTTATAAAGCAGATGAAAGAAATCTTGTAAAAGCAAGGCATATTTTCCATGGTCATTTGGGGGTGGGAGGAAGAAGGGGGAAGTTCAAGGTATGTTTAAATATACATCTGAAGAAATAAGTAAATCGTAAGGGGGGGGGGAAGTCACATTTTTTGATCAGCTCACATTTTTCACATGCAGTATGAAATAGCATTCTTTCTTGTAATTCATTTTTATTTGAAAAGTAGAATACCTATGCTGTGCTATGGCTTATAAAAGTAAGATCTGAAAATACCTGGAGTTCGTTCAAGGAGGAAAAGTCGTTGGCGTCCTTCAGAGCAAACTAGACTCTAGCCGCTAGGTGTCTCCAGATGTAAAATGAAAGCAGTCAAGAAGACTAAGTCTCTGCGCATTAGAATGTGAGCAACACATCCAAGAGACAGGAAGGCTTCCTTTCTCAGGAGGCAGACCTGCACTTTTAGCATTCAGTGACTGAGTACATGTTTGATTGGGCCTCTAGTGAGCTAAGCTGCTTTTGAGAATTTTCTAGTCCTTCTCAGACAATCTTATCCAAATATAACAGGAATTAAAGCTTAGTATCTCATATCGCTCCTTAACTATAGCTATAAATGAGCATAGTTGAATGTTTGAGTGGCAGTAAACAATCTCACACAAATCATACAGATAAGCAAAGCAATTAACAAGAAAAAATCTTTATAAAATCATGATTAACTTAAAATAGATTTTTAAAAGCAAATACATTTTTATTTCAGAGATCATATTTCTGTGTATTGTGTAAGGTATCTTTTCCTGATCTATCCTGCTTATTGATCATTTAATGGTGGCAGAAATCGTGGCAGAGGGAAGCCAGCTGCAGAGACTTCATTGGCACGTGACTTCAGTGGTCCAGATAACTATGTCATTGAAGAGACAGAACTCATAGTTGGGTCAGAACGGTACCCCAGCTTAAGGGCTGTAATCAGAAGTATGCAGTCCTGTGCCCAGAAAGTATAGCAATGCAGTGGCTCCTGGTTTGTACATAATCAGTTTCTATTTATGTAAAACAGTAAAAATAATTTTTTTTCTATTTGTAGTGTTCTTCTTGAGAAGATCCTAAAACACTATATGGATATTAATTCCAACGCGACCTCTATGAGACAGGTAATTGGTAACTCTTCAATTTTTATGAAATTGGAACCAAGGAAGAAAGATGTTAAGTGACATAAAATTTGTGCATGAGAACTTTCACTTTTAAATGGATTCACTAATCTATTTCCCCAAAGCTTAAGACCAACTTAAAAATGATAGTTTTGTCATACTCTAGGTGTTGAGTTTTTCAGCATTCCAAGATTTGTGGAATGGTTTGCTTATATTATTATATTAAGCTTTTATGGTTTGTTTATAAATGAAATACCATTTTCCTGTGATAGGATAAGAGAAGAACTGCTAGTTAAACCTATTATTAGCCTAATAACCTATTAATTCCAGTGAATATAACATAAAAGACATGTTGAATATGAATGTGACATGTTAGTTTTATCTTTGTTAAAACTTAATTTTTTTTACTCCTGTGGCTTGTTTTTTGTTATTAATCTCCAAAATCTGAGTGAATAGATCTTTCATTAAAATTCATATGTATATACTTGGTGGTTAATAATACGTAACATGTTAAAGAATGACAATTCGTTTGTTTCTTGTTGAAACAGAATAAGCCCAGTGCATCAAGCCCATTTGTCAAGATGATCCCTGTGAAGCCCAGAAAACATTCACTATTGTCCCTAGCCATAGTTGTGCATATTTTCTTTAGGAGGCAAGGACTGAACTGATCTAATTTGTAATTCCTATCAAATCAGTTGATTTTTTTTTTCTGTGTATTCTATCTCTTTGACAAAGTATTTGGTAGTGTATTTTGTTAGTAAGTTCATTATTTCTGTCTTCTATTACTTACGGAGTTTCTTGAAAATTACAGTATACATCTATGGATGCAAAACCTGTATCTCTAAAAGACAGAACTGAACTGGGAAAACTGACTTTACTGGTTCATTTCTTGATCATTTATTTCAGCTTTCTGTTTTACTGTGATCATAGTAGTGATGATAAAGATTTTTTTTTTGATTAATTTGATTTGAGGACTGTGTAAAATTTTTTCCCTAATAAACTTTCTCACACTAGTTTCTATTTTAAGGCAATGATTAACTTCAAGGGAATGGCCAAAACCAGTTCATCTGAATCTTTTGATGAGGGCTGGCATGTTGCTTCATGTGCTAGTTTGAGGTAATTGTGAGTGTTGATCAGATCAAAATTCAGCTCACTTGTTTCATTGATATGCAAAATCTAAGTAATGCTTTTCAAGCCAGTTTTAGAAGGAAAGGTGAAATGTTAGGGCTTCAAAGAGAAGTTATTTAAAAATATATACATAAATAGAAATATTGGGAAAGCAAGGGATTTTGCTCTTGCACTGCATACTTCTAATATTAATTTAAATTAGGAATTTTTTTCTCCACAATGATTTTTTTCTACAAAAAAGAATTTTTAAAATACTCTGCTTATTTCCATTTTTCTGTGAGAGTTGAGATGTTCCACATGTTATTGTAATCAGTATTCAGATGTGCCCTTTTCCTTGTTTTTGGTATGCAATATATTGTATTAAAATGCATGGGTTCATGACCATATTTGTATTACAAGTATCCTGTAGAGAAAGAACTTCCTGAGAAGAACAATATGTAGTTTTAATGCCAAGTACATAAATCATCAGGCTGAAATCTCCTTGCTTTTGATGAGTTAACGGAACAATGCTGGCAGGCTTCAGTTTGCTAATATGTGCCATATAAATTCAAGTGCAGAAAAGACAAGTAGTAAAAAATAATACATAAGACAAATCCTCACTAGAAAAAGCTTAATTTCACAGAAATGAAAAAACAATACCTTTTTGATCAGCTGAGAATTTGCATTACAAAAATAAATATATCGTTTGGAAGCAGATCATTGCACTGTGTCAGATGTCAGCTGACACATCCTTAATAACAGCACTGCTCTTGATCACTCTCTTCTACTAAAATACACTGGCCTTGAAAGTATGGACAGTTTTGCTATGGTTTAGATAGAAATGCAAGGCAAATGATTCCTTTTGCTTCTTTTTTCAATGCTTGTAAGTTCTTGATTCTGTGTTTGGATCTGCAGTGTTGAGATTTTAATTCCAGTGAAATTATAGGACTAAATGTCATATCAGGCATTAAGTAAGAAGTGATAATATCAGAAGAGAAAAACGCTAGGGAAGACATGGCTAAGCAGTAAGGTAATTGCTTAAAAGTACAGAAACTATTTTGTGAAACGTACTTGCTATCCTGCAGCTTCTGCTCTCGTGGCTTTTACTCAAACATCATCTTGACACAGCTTGTTCCAGCCTACTGCTTTCCATTACTTTTTTGTTAAATATAATAAACAGTTTTTCCAAATGAAGGAACATTTGCACATACCCTGTTCTCAATTCACAGGGCAACCTTCAGCCTCTGTTCTGGTGTTCTCTGTGTACTTCCCACCCTACTGCCATAACATCATTCCTAGTTGTTTATATGAGAAGGTCTCAACAGTGACCTCACAGTGAAGTAAATGAACCACAGTGACTGTTCTAACTATTAGAGCCAGAGAACTGAAGGGACTCTAAGGAAGTGAATATTTTTCATTGTGTACATTTTTGTTAATAGTTTGCTTCCCAGCTGGAAGTGTCATCTGGCTGGTGATGGTCCTTTGTGCATTTTCTTTGTGATCACTCACTCAAATGGAGCCATTGTCTAAAGTTTAAAAAGCAAATAGTTTCCATGACTGAGCTTTTTAAAAATACAGATGTTTTGTGCAAAAATGAATTTTATAAGGGAACTCTTTCAGAAATGAGTATTTACATGGACTATAACTTTCTTATTATTGTAGATATCTTCTTTTTATATTCAAGTTTGAATTATCCCTGTTTGAAGAAAACTATGATCACTTAAGTCATAATTTCAGAATAGGTGACTTTTAGATACTAGATGCAGTAATACTTGGCACCTCTTGGACAAACATGTTTGTTTTTGAGGGTGCTGCAGTCAGACCCTGTCAGAGTGTAGGAGAATCTCAGGATTCCATGTTGAGGGCCCTGGTACCTGAGAAGGTAGGTAGAAGGGAAAGAAGAGGAGGCAATGTCCCATAGATTGAGAAGTCAGAGCTGCAGCTGTTTAACTTTGAGTTATGCCAAGGCTTAGTGTGGACTCTAAGTACTATTTTCTGAACCTTAAGCGAGCAGTGATTAGGTGTTTTTTTTTTTTTTTTTTTTCCAAGTAGACTTTTTTTATTTAACCCAAATGCAAGCTCAGGATCAGGTTCTCAGCCAGCATAAATCAGACTAACTTTGTTAATTTCAGTGGAACTTCATCATTTGCATAAAGTGAGACTCTGGCTGTGAGAACATGACTGCTGTGGGAAACTTGTTCAGAATAAATAAAATTCAGATGCAAATATACTAATTTAAAACAGAATACCAAAAAGTGGTGTGTTAACAACTTTTTAGGATGATGCTATTATGCAAGAATGTAACAACATTAGTAAACACTTATGTAGCAAAAAATTCAGGACCATAGACATTCTGCAGTGTGACTGTTGATTTTTTTTTAATAAATTTTGTGCTGAATTTTGTTGAGTCTCCTATTGGAACATAAATTCTTCACTGTGGGAGTGACGAAGCACTGGCACAGGCTGCCCAGAGAGGTTGTGGAGTCTCCTTCTCTGGAGATCTTCAAGGCCCACTTGGATGCAACCCTGTCTACCATGCTCTAGGTGACCCTGCTGAGCAGGGGGGTTGGACTAGATGATCTCCAGAGGTCCCTTTCAACCTTACTGATTCTATGATTTCTGACCTTACTGGCTGTCAGATCTAGTTCCCCGGAACTGTAGGCAGCCACTCACTAGATACTGAATTCAGGTCTATGCCTCCCCAGCACCACATGCACGCTCACTTGCTCAGTCGCTCATTCGCTCCTCTAAGGATTTTAACATCTAAGTCCAAAAGCTGTGTTTACAATACAATGCAGACTGAACAGCTTAAGAAGTCAAATGTTATATTTTACAAAAATATATGATGAACTTAATTAAAAATAAACTACAACATTAATCTAAACAAGTAGTCATAAACAGCATAGCTTTCAATAGTGATTTCAGGCCGTTTTGAGTATTACGGTAAAATATTATGACTTTGCAAGAGCATATTTAATTATTGAAAAATAACAAGTGCAAAAAGATAAGAAATTCTTGAAGCAAGTTAAAATTCAGCTTGTGTTTCCTGATGTTTAATATTTATTTGTGCTTTATTTTAGAAAACTAACCCTATGTATGTTTAGCTGTAGCTGATGTAGTAAAAGAAAGATTCTGAGTGTGTGGACCTGTAAATAAAAATTAAACCTTCCATGTTCCACCTCAGATGCTTTGAATGTATTAAAATCAAAATTCAAGAATTTAAGAAACTAAGAAGAGTACGTCCTTAGTAAAATAGTTGCTATGTGCTGGTGTTACTGCTTGCAAAAATGACACTCAGAAATGTACTTAGCCTAGAGACAGCTACATACAGTGGATAGAAGGTGAGAAAACAACTGTAGTATTTCTCCTCTACACTTACATCTCAGCAAATATATATATAGAGGGAGGAAGAATTTGTCCAGTCCATCAATTGGCTGGATTTCCTCCATGCAAAGCATGGGAGGAGCATGCAGGAAGAGTGAAACCCAGGCATACTCGCAATGAGGAAACAGGGGAAAACACTAATCTAATCTTCACCAAGCCAACTATTTTTATTTCTAAAAAAGAGGATCACTTTAATTGGTATTCTTTAAAATAATTTTCTACCAGAATGGAACTTCTCTTTATAAAAGGTAGGTTTTTCTTACCAAGCAAGCTCCTTCACAGATGTGGCAAATGTGTAGTAGGCAGCTATAAAAAAGCACCTTAGTAAACTGCAGATGTGGGTGGTAATTAAAATGAATGGGAATATTTCTTTCAGTGCTTGCTTCAAGGGAAGCCAAGCAAGTGCAGTCTGTAAACTGTGCACTTGCAGAGTGGTTGAACTGCTGCAGTGTTTGGAGTGTGCTGGTGGCTCAGTGAGAGTGTTCAATGGCCTCTCCCCATTTGCCTTGAAAGTGAAAGCTTTCTGAGAGCTTGAGACTTGATGGAATCATTCAGGTAGTTAGATAAACATTCTGCAAATGTGATACAGTTCCATAGAGTGCTTAGGGATGTTTAGCAAAAGGTAAAAGCAAGAATAAGGAAAATGAGGAGGATAGGTGATGTTAAGCAAACTGGAAGGGAATCACAAAGCAATAGGAAACTTCAGGGACTGTTGCAGACTCTGAGAATTTTGCTGATTTTTTTCTTATTTATTGGCAACTATTAGGTCCTAAGTATAACAGTGAAATATATGGTATGCATGAGATTATTCCTAGAGCAAGCATAATTTTTGTAGGATGGCAGAGCTGTTTGTTTCAATTTGACTCTGAACTGTCTTATGTGTATTGATAGGGTAGGAAAATACAAGATTACTTTTTAAAAAATCTAAATTTCACAGACTTTAGTCGTACACTTGATCAAAAATGATGACAAGATTAGATTTGGGTAGGTATTGTGACTGTATGAGTCAAATACTATTAGCTTTGGGGCATTCTTCATCAGTGAAAGCTATACTGTGGAGTCGAACTTCTATTTGTTAAAGTCAGAATTTGGAATGCTTTTTACTTTTTAGTTGGTGAAGTAAAAGGCATGTCTTCTAACAGGCATAATAAAACAATTTCTTATGTGCAATCAAATAAAGAATTCACTACTACATATTTATCTGTGAATCTTCTGAGTAATCACTGCGAATCTATTATTGAGAAGAATTTTGAAGTAGCTTTTTGAGATGATGTGTAGTATTACTGGTTACCTGGCCTCCAATTTGCCCTTAGTGTTGTATTTGTGTGCTTACTAAGTTTTTGCGTTGTCTGTAGAACAGACACATCAGTATAAATTGACTATTAACCAGTTCATAAAATGTAAAAATGATAGAATTATATAGCTGGTGGATTCTGTGGTACTGTTAGTTTTCTTGGCACTTAAAGGAGTTTGAAGAGAATGTTTTTCCCTTTCAATGTGTTTATTTTATTTTTATATATATGTGTGTGTGTGTGTGTGTATATATATAATAAATTTTCCTCTTGGCAGAGGCTTGTAACATTTAGGAAGCAATGTTTGTGAGATCTGTAACTTAAGTAATTTCTGTTGCTTGTTGGCTGGAGTTCAGACAGTTTGCATCAACACCAAGCACTCTTGTGTTTGCATGAAACTGCCTTAACTCAGGTGAATCTGTGCCTTGGAAGATAACAATTTTCCTAAGGCATCACAAAGCGCAAGGGGAGTATTCATACCATATTGTAATTGATCGTGCTTTCTTTGTTGGACTTGTAAAACTGAGTGTTTTGCACAAGGATCAGAGGCCACAGCCTTTCTTTGTTTGGGCTCTAGAGTCTAACAGAAATACAAAGGAAGAAAATAGTGTCATTAAGAGGAAAGTATACCTGTGCACTTTGTCAAAGACACAACTGTTGAAACCCAAAGCACAACTAAGTTTAGAGCGACAATCCCATTGCCCTCCTAAGTCATGGAGTTTTCAGCCACAACATGTTGGCAGTCATGCGTGCTGTCTTTTCAAAGTTTGAATTTTAGCCCTGTGGTTGCACTTACGTTTGATCTAGTAATGGAACTCTAAGGAGTGAGAAATTTGGTCGTTGCTGAGTAGTCTTCTTTTCCAGCTATAGTGACAGGAAACATTAAATGTTAATGGAATTTTATAGCTCTTGTTTTAGCTTCTCGTCTGGCTGACACAGAAGCATTCAGCTTTCATGATATTCATCTCTTTTCAACTTACAGTGAAACATCTCAGGGTCATCCCATTCTATCTCTATTTCAAGATCATACTACCTCTTATTTCATTTACTCAGAATGACTAAATACTGATCCACTGACTTTTTGATCGTATTCCTTTTCAAGCAAGAGGAAAAACTACTTTTTAATGTCTCTTTGTGCATACCATTGTAGCACTCCAATTAATTGATACCTGGGAAGCTCCATATAGACAGAATTCTGAATACTGCTGCAAGCCATGTACCATATTCATGTGGCATTTTATTCCATATATATTTGTTATCATATGCATGTTACTAGAATTATATGGCTTTTTGCCACTATTATTACTGTTAAAGCAAAAGAATTAGCAACAGTAATGAGAACAATACTGTTAGTCATAAACAGAATTATTGAACTAAGGGGATTGGCAGACAGAACACATAATTATACTTACAGAGCAAGCACGCTTTTCTGGAAATCATTGTAAGCAGGTCAAAATTAAGTACGAAGACTGTTTTTATACAGTCCCTCTTCATAACAGGAGTCATCTCTATGTAATGGAAATTAATGCTCTTTACAGGCAGTGCTGCCACTTGTCAAGTATTAGATTTTGCTTTCTTAGTTTTGATGACATCTGACCTCAGATTGGTGGCTGTTGCAATATAGTATGTGGTCATAATACTAAAAGTAGTGGCATTTGTGCAGCTGAGTGAGATATTCTATATAGGTGCCTAGGGACAACACTGGGTTTACAAAATTCTTTTTTTTTTTATTTTTTTAGTTTATTTTTTTTTGGGGGGGAACTGGTTTCAGTTTCCTTTTATGCTTTTCTCACGTTTTACAAAAAAAAAAAAAAAAAAAAAAAGGCCAGATCCAGTGGAAGATTTTTATGTCTGAAATTAAACTTCTGTGTATTTGCCTCTTGGCCATAGAAGAATCTGAAGTCCATGGGTCTCAAAATATGATATCAAAGTATTTCAGTGCATGCCCAGAGTTGCTTCAGTCTTTAGAGGCTGAGCAGCTCCCCTTCTTCATTCAGTCCAAATCTGTTCAGAATTCAGTAGCTGAGCAGTCTTCTGTCAAAGTACACTGAAGAGCTCTGCTTGGGAGGTGTTATCTTCCATTTGTGTAACAGCACACTAGGTAGAACTGTTGCTTAGGAGTAAGAACTGAAAAACAGACTGTTATACTGGCTTGTATTGAGTGTCCTTTAGCAGACATACAGCGTAGAGGAAGAAATGGCAAGCATATGTAATTATCCCCCATCCACAGAAATCTCAAAACCTCCATGTATTTTCATCTGAGAGTAATTTCTGATCCTGACACATTTTTTTTCTATTTAGCAACCCCTGGTGTATCTCTCTTCCAAATAGTTTTCAGTCTCTTTTAGAATTAATTTAAATTTCTTGCACCATCACATCCTTTGGCAAGGAGTACCCCAAATCTACTGTCTGTACTTCAAATCACTTACTGGAGGATATTAAATTTTTATCTTTCACATGCCAGAAGATGAATACATGGTCCTGACAATTGTATGTGTATATACAGGTGTATATTTATTCCAAATGGCAAAGGAAGCATATATACTGTACTTTTATTTTTGGCTTTGAAATTAAGCTACTGCTCTTCTCCAGTTGTACTTAGTTTGCATCACAAAGGAGTTTGGGGGGCAAAAATCATGTTCCTTTTCAAGCAAACTCAACAGAAAGTTGTACTCTAGGAGTATGCCTCATCTGCTCCAGCTGTTATTGAGCATGCAGTCTATGGGATGACAGTAGAGAGAGTCTGAAGTAAAATCTCTGAAGTAGATGTGGAATGAATATTGGGTTCTCAATACTCCTGTTTTACTCAACAGGTGCACCCAGTTGCACCACTTTGGTAACAAATGTTTCCAATAACATTGGAGTGCATCTCCGCTTCCACATATCTTCTGCTGCATCATAAATGCTCTAACAATTTGGGGATCATTGTTTCTTATTTTGACTGGTTGATAGGAGAAAACCTCAATGCAGTACATATATTTACAAACACTAAACATGGCACAGAAAGCAGTACTTCTGATGTGCTGCTAATGTCTGCTATAAATTACTACTGGTGCCATTACTGAGCGTGGTTTCCTGTGCCATTCAAATTAATTCTTGTAACTAATCAGTATAATTATTATGGAGGATATTTGTGTAAACTGCAGAGATTCTCTGCATTTTTCCTCTTCCCTCAAGACTTCAGAGGAATCATTATCTTAAAAACATCATTGTGATTAAAGAATAATTTTCATTTATAGTGATGAATTCTTGAAACTACTGAAATCCTTATTTTTTTAATAAAATCTGCAAGAGTCATCAAAGCATTACTTGAATATAATCAATTACTTTTTTTTATATAGTGAAAAAAGGAAGGTTGAATGAAGCAGCTGGTAAGTCTGATTTCTCTTTAATTTCTGATTTATGCTTTCTTTTTTTGGAAAAGAATGTATGTGGCATATTAAACAATCATTTAAACCTAGGACTACTGACACCCATTTCTTCAAGTGTTCAATGTAAAACAAATAAGGAAAGAAAATTATGGGAGAAAAAAATTATTCATAAAATCCAGGTTATAGACTTGCACAATCTATTCAGTGCTAATAATTATGGTGTCATAAATTAGTGCTATTTAAAGGATATTTCCATTAAAAGGAAATTTTATCTGGTTTGATGACCTAACTACATCATGAGTTGAGAGAAATTATTTTGATTATAAGCAGAATGCAGGGTTTAGCATCACCAGGGTGAGGAGGAGATGGTGCTGCATTTTTCCTGTGAGGAGATACAGATGGAAGCCCATGCATAATTGACTGACAGCTGTATAGATCAGGTATAGGCCCTATGAAACAAACATCAGTGAAATCAAGCTGCCCCAGATTCTGTAAGTCTGGCTCAAGGACCAACATTTAGCCAAAGAGTGGACAAGAAAGGCCTTACTTAGCCAGAATTTTCTCACACATAGATGATAAACCCTTGAAGAGCTGTGCTGTTATTAGTTCTTAGGAAAAACTGATAAATCAACTAATCAGTGAAGAAAAATTTGCTAGTAGTTGTCTGGCTATGACATTTAAGTAATTCCTGCAAATTATTCAAAGATACCTGGATTAAAGGAGACATCACCTGAACCAGCGAACCAGCACAGGTTAAACTACTTGCTTGGGACATGGTTCTGCTAGTTTGCTGCAAAGTATGGTCATTGGTATTTAAACTGTGAAGTATAGATTGAAGAAATGTCTGAATTTGTCTTTTTTTTTTTTTTTTTTTTTTTTTTTTTTTTTTTTTTGTTAAATTCCTAATGCTATCAGAAGGAGATTCTTCAGGGTTCAGTAAATGTTATATCTTACTGGTACTCAAGAGGTAGTAATTTACAAAAGATGATTATCAAACAACGTTTTTTTTTTTACAAGTTAAATAATTTTCAGTTGGCCTTTAAATGTTGTATAGCACTTGTTAACGCCGTAAATAACAGGTAATGAAGCTTGAACGATATACTCTGATAATTGGCCATACTTTCTTGGGTCAGCTTATTTGTGTTGCCAGAGTATGCTGAATAGCATGTACTCCTGACACTGTTACTCTTTAAGGGGATTATTTAGAAAACAGTATTTTTTTTTAGTCCTCTTTCTCACTTGGTATATCTCCTGAAATCTGAAGAGGATAAATGAGTGGTGAAGTAGTGAAGGGAGACATCCAGAGAAGAGCTGCCAAGGAGCAAGGAGCTCCTGGAGAACTAGTGGTTTGAAAAGGCAAATGGCAAAGCTCTAGGAAAGGGAAAAATGTAATAATACAGCCAGATGGAATTTCTTTAAATGTACTCATTTATGCTAGAAAATGAGGTGGGGAAAGGCAGTAAGGTGGTCAGGTTTGAATGCTGGTGTGATACATTGTTGTGACATAGGGCATGAAATTGGCAAATGCAAATGAAATTAGAGTTGAATGTGAATATAATAGAGATTTTTTTTTAGATATGTATTTTTTCTGGTAGTCTATTTCATTGATCTGCATCTTGTCAGTCATGGTTGCATTTAAAGGAGATGATTTTTGTCGGAGGTTGTTGTGGTTTTGATTGAAAATTTGATCTAGATGGTGGCGCTCAACATGGCGGGAGTTAAAGATGGAAGGTTTCAGCCAAGTGGCTTAATGAAGAATTCTTTGGAAATTTAACAGCCATGACTTGCAAGCCCTCAAATGGAAAACAAATTTTTTCAACTAGAAAACATTTTGCAAACTTTACTTTTTGTTTTCTTTGGTTACACAGAATGTGGAATAGGAATATATGTGAATTACGTATTGTGGATACTTTAAATAAGTCATCAGACTTCCAAATCTATATTGACTTTATCAATAGTTTGTTCAGTGTAAGAACAGGTATATTTGAGAAGACTGGTACATTGAGTTATAAAAAATGGATAACTCTCTTTGAAACAAGTAGTTCCCATTACAGAACATATTTTTAGTTTTTACATCAAACATTGTCCTTAGCTGTAATCAGGAAGCTCTACATACAGGATGTACAGAGCTAACACTTTCCCTGCAGGCTTTTTAACTGCAGTGAAATTTGATACAACCTATTCAAGAGTGTATTGTAGACAGGAACAGCTCCCCTCCTACTCAGTCTGAATGTTTTACCTTTGGGTGATACAGACAACTCAAAAAGGACTTATGTTCTTGGTCTCATTTCACACGTATAGTTTGTAAAGAACTCTTCTAAATAAAGTCTCTCTTTAAAAATATGCTGATGTTGATCCTAATATAAGCTGCTAGAGGCTAATGTAGAATGTGCTTTGTGCATGCAAGCTGAGAAGCTTTTCTGAACAGTGGTAGCCATCAAGACAATATAATATGCTGTTGGCCTTTTTAGATGCCTATGTAAGCCCTAAAGGGTGATGCACTCCCATAGTTTTTCCTAGCTTTTTTTTAACTAAGGATATTTTTATGCACTTTCAAAAATCTTCAGGGCTTGTTTGTCTGCTGATTAGGTCCAATTTTATGAATATTCTTTCTGTGCATTTACAGAAACTGAGTTCATGTGGGACAGCATCTGAAGCCCAGTTTGTTCTTGCATCTATGAATAGAACTAGGTTCGCTCACAAAGGCATGAAAAAGCCTTACTGCATCTGTGACTTTACCATAATTGAACATAAGCCCCAATTAGCCAATCACCGGTATTGCTGTATCACTTGAAAGCCAAAGAATCCTAATTGCAGAAATGGAATGTTTACTGGTTGCATGCAGTATCTGTCAAGGGAGATGGATTAATATTCTGAGAAGCCATATCTCATAGCTGATCCCCCAAATACTTGTTCACATTTAGGATTATGTTCTCTTCCACCTGTGATAAACAGGGATTTTCCTGTTATAATCCCATTAGAAATAATAAGGATTTTCTTGTTCAAATACAAGAAAATTCACATTCAGATGTGCCTTTCAAATCTGTGCATAGGGTTTAGAGTTAAATCTCTACTGCTGTGAAGTTAAATGTGTCTAGCTTCTAGAAAAAATAATAAACTAGAAGTATAAGTAAATGTACTGGTTACTTTTCAGGTGCATTCCACACATATGTTGTTTTAAAAGTTCAAAATTTAAAAAGCACTACAATAGACAGAAGAGGAAGTAAACCTTGCTGGGAACAGGACTTCATGTTGTAAGTAACAGGGAATTCTTATCAATTGGTTGTGTTGACTGTATCTAAATGGTTTAGAACATTTAATAACATCTCAGACCAAATACAGACTGACAAATACAGGTAAGGAGAGAGTATGCAGCTCAAATGTCTCCGGCTAGTTCTATGAACCAGAACAAAAGTCAGTTTTGCAGGTTATTCAGCCACTCACACTGCAGACCAAGGCTAGTAGGCAAGAAGGGAGAGAAAATATTTTATCTCAATTCTTTAATTTCATTTTATTTTTTAGGAATGAAGGAATGGGAGGAGAGAGCGGAACTGAATATCCTCATGCAACTTCATTTTTGTTTTGATTGATTTTCTTTATATATAATTCATGCTTTTTCTGTCCATTTATTCATCCATTTAGGTAGTTTACTTATTGACCTGTACTGTTTCTCATCTCTGCCTGCAAATCTTTGCCCCCTTGATTTGTCTTTCCATCTTGTTATCCATTCTTTGTTCCTTTTCTGTACTTGATAGCCTTACATACACCCCTCATTAGCCAGATAGGTGCAAGCACATACATAAACACTGACATTCTGAGGAATCTTGCTTTCAACTATCAATTTCAAAGCAATTTAAAAGAATTAAATATTTAACCCTATTAGATGTTAAGATAGGGCATTGATCTCTACTTTTTTTTGGTCCTTTCCTCCACCTTTTTTGACCCCCTCCCTTCTCCCAGCACAAATCTTTTTCTGTTACCGTATCTTTTTCTGAGGCAACAGAGGTTTTATTTTTCAGGACTCGATTGAAATATTTTACAGAATTAAACACTTAATTGGCTTTACTTATTTTTGAAAAATATGCTTCCTACAATTTTTATTTTAAATCTAATTTAGTATTTTATCAAATGATTGAGTTTTGTTTTGAAGATTTCCCCCCACACGCACACTTTCTGGTCATCAGAAGCTATAAAAAAAAGAAAAAGCCTTTTAACAAGCTGTACGTTTACCGAAACTAGCATTTTGATTAGGATAACCCCACCACATTTAATTCTGTACTGTATTAACTGAAGCATTTCTTAAGTTTTCCCTCTCTTCTTCTTCTGCTGTACAGATGTATTTCAGTAAATTTCATAGTGCTTATATTCTTAAGTCCTTAATTTCATCAGATTTTTTTTCCTAAAGTTACTAATTGAATTAGGAGCTTTTCTAATGTCATGCAACTGATTTTTTAGAGATCTACAGTAGACTATTTGCTTGCTTAGCTAGACACTATGTAACTGAAGGGCTGGTCTCTTATTTACATTAAGTCAACATTTATCATCTTTGCATTCCATTTTATGGCTGGATGTAAAGAAGGATCAGAGTTATTGAAAAAAGGCTAACATCAACCAAAGCTCAACTTGGTCTCTTTCCTCTTCTTCCACAGTCATTGGACTTCTCAAGCACTCTTCAGAGCTGCAGCTTAAATTAGCCAGACTAGAGGAGCCTATCTCTGAGAATATTAAGGAAATTTATTCTCCGTATCAATAGCTAGCCTTAATAAATGCCGTTCTTCCACTGCAGCTGTGAATTGTAGAAAATGTTACCATGTTTTGGTGTAGAAGAGTCACTATTATATAATAATGTAGTGAAACAATTTTTAGCACTTTAATGATACAGACATAATAGTTTTATAAGGTGCTGGGGGCTTTGGGGTGACAATGTAGAGTGTATTAGTTAGTAGATGATTAAATTTCAGTATTTGCTCTATCTGTTACCTTTAGTGCAGCAGGCCATTAAATACTATTTCAGAATGGATGTGTAGCCTCTCCTATCAATTTTTGAGGTACACATTAAGGTATTTAATAGATTAGTTTTTCTGCTTTATAAGTGCTTTCTTTTAAATCATACTGTACATAAGTGAGTGTTCTGTAAAATCAGTGCAAATCAGCAGTTTATTAAGATTACTTTGTGAGTTTGTAATGTAAATGTTACCAAAGAATACTAAAGCACCTTTCTAGCGTGAAGTAATTAAATTTAGTTAAAAGTTGGAGGAAATATTTTGAGTTTGCTGTAGTTCCATATACTGCTTACTCAACTGTGCGACAGGACAGACTTTTTTAAAAGGCATTATAAGTAGGCATTTACAAATACATTCGTATAGACCTTTTGCTTATTCTAGTCCATTTTCTTAAAGGTTCTTTCTGCTTCTCTTTTTGAAAGAAAAACTGCTCCATTGAACAAAAACTACCAACTTGCTTTTTTGAAAATACATATTGTTTAAAGTTTTAATGTACGGTTTTATTCTTCAGTTACCGATACAACAGTATTAAAGATGGAGTCAAACAATTTCTGAAGACAGAAATTTTCAGTCTGCCTTCCTCTATGTATTTGTAAAGTGAGAAATTGAACGAAAAAATGCTGTATTCACTATAGCTATTTAACCACAGAAGTACAACAGTTTGAAAAAGTTAGAGCTGTCCACCATGTTTCTAACAAAAAGCATTGTGTTGAGGTCCAGTACCTGTCTCAAAGGTACTTTGCTCTTCTCAGATTTCATTTGTTCTTTCTCTGATAAAATTGAGTATACACTAATTCACTATGCTACACCATGCAAATCAGTTATTGATTAGTTTTCATACTTAAGTTAAACAAATGAAGATTACATATCAGTCAGTTGCAGACACCAGTGTCTACTTAATATGTGTCATATTTACAGAACTGCTTATAGTAAAATGTAAAGGATTGTCGGACGTTTTGTATGGAAATAACTTGCAGTTTTGTTTATTAGTTTTAGTTTCACATCACTGGTGAGCCATATGGCCTGGCAAAAAAATGATTTTAAATCCCTACAAAAGTATAGTTGTTGTGTGATCTTTTTGGTGTCATGGTCAAAAAACAGTTATTAGTAAAATGTGTATATATCATAAGTAAAACAAAAACAAGGCCTGCAGAAACAACTCTTGAAGTCAAGAGCAGTTTTCCCATTATAATTTTCTTGTATTATGCAGCTTCTCACTTCTAGTGAAGGGGATAAGATCCAAACATCTCTTGCATCTTCTCTCCTTTACAGTGAGAACAAGATTAGGAACTACATTAGTTCCTAATCTCAGTCTGTTTTTTCTCTCTCTTGAATTTTTGTGTGGAAGGTTGGAAGTTTTCCCATACCATTATAAATCCTCTGTAGCTGATGGCGCATGCTGCCTGTCTGTTGTACTGTCTTGGCCAGTATTGCCAAATCTTAGTTTTGTTGAAAATGTTCCTCTGAGTTTTATGTTCAAAATGACTGCTGCTAGTTTTATGGATTCCAGTTTCACCTAACAGAAATCACCCGACAGAAGGCTAGCTATATTATATTACTCCTGTGGCTAATAAGTTAGCTGCAGTGGAACCTGAGAATGCAGGTGACTTCAGGGTGTCCTCAGGAGACGAGTATCCTGTGGAGATAACAAATTCTATATGCAGAAGCTGCTCAGAAGAACTTGAGACAAATGCACTTCCTGATCCTGTTGTCTTTCTAGGTTGTATCCAATAGGTCCAAGTCTTGTAGCAAAGTAAAGATAATTGAGACTTCTGTGCTACGTATTTCCAGCAGAATTGTTGTGCTCATCAGTTTGTAGGAATAATCCTGAACATTTGATTCCTGAGACTTGGCTTACCTAGTCTAATGGTTGTATCATGACAGTTATTTCACGTTTTGAGTTCACTGAAAACAAAATTACTGTATTATAAATTACTAATTCAAGGTATTACACGAGAACAGAGTAGTTGGGACTGCATTTTCAGTTTTATGCTTTATGTATTCATAGTTTCAAATCTCCAATTTTTGTATTTGTTTTTAGTGAAATCAGTGATGATGCGAAGGGATTCATTATAGAACTCTGGAAGAAAGGCTTGCTCTGGGATAGCATTTTAGGCATTTTATGGATTCCTCTTGCAACTGTGGAACATGCAACAGATGTAAGTTGACTTTCTGTGGAAATGTAAAAGACTTGAAGTGAAATCCAGTGGCATTCTTAGTTGCTACAACTACTGTAATGGCATAATTAATGTAAAATTCTGTGTCACTTGCTTCATTCAGGCTGTGATATTAAGGCATAATGTGTATGTGACTCTTAAACTGACAGTTCATAGGCATTAGCCGCATACCCTGGAGTAATGGCTCATACTCAATGAGGTATAATTCAGTAAGTGGATTAAAGTTCACATGCACTCATTATTTATTAGTAAGGCAGAGGCAGTTTGGTTTATCTGGTTAGAGCAAGGTAACTTCAAATTAAGCTTCCTGGCCTGTATCTTTGGTGACCTTGGGTAAATCTTTAGTAAAACAGGCATAATACTATTCTGTCATTCAGGGGAAATGCTACTGTTTCAAAGAGGAAAAGAAATTTGACCCATTATAATAATGATGAAATTAATGGTAAACTAGGCACAGGGAGAAGGGTGTGTGGAGAAAATGAGTCAAATCAAGAACTACTTTGTGTCCAACGTAAAAACAGTTAGTCACCAGAATGCTCTACTGAGCAGCCATGTTTTCAGTAGGCTACTTGCACAAGAAGGTTGCATGTAGGGGGTATGGAGATACTGAAACTACCTGCCGGTGCTGTGAAGTTGTATGAACTCAAGAAAAGTAAGAAATGGCTTTACTCTTAATACTCCACAGTTATCCCATTCATGAATCATCTTTACTCCATGTAGTCCGTGGGTTTTATAAAAAAACAAACAAACAAACAAAAAAAAAAATCTAAAACTTTTTTTTTTTAAGAAAGAAAAGATAATTGGTGAGATAAGAGAACAAATCAAGAAAAATCCCTTCTGTGGAATCCCCTATCAGTCCAGTAGTCATTTTTTGTAGGGACTGATTATTCATATATACTTTGAACTGACATTTTATTGATTCTACTCAGAGAGTGGAGGCAGGGAAAGATGATTCCTGTTTAAATTAGAAGTTGCTCTGTACCACAACTGCCAAGAGCTATTTCAGCCCCAAGGCAAGTTATATTGCTCCGCAACCCTAGCTGCTGTTGAATTGCAATTGCTGGCACTGAGATTGTGGCGTAATATTTAACACTAGAGTTTTAAACATATAAAACATGCAAGTCGGTGTTTTCTTAATTTCTTCAGACCCTCTGAGCCTTTATTTATAATTAGGCTGCTTCGGAACTTTTCTAGTTCCTGAGTTGCTTCAAAAGTTGTTTTTTGGATTGGTTATTATCATATGTTGATCATGTCAGCCTTGCTATAATCTGCTTGTTTGTCATCAAGTCAAAGGGGAGCTCAAAGATCTCAGTTCATAAAGAGTAATTTTCAATATACATGTTTCTTGCATCTTACTCATCTTAATGTGGATTTGCCTATTTATGAATTTGTTGTTGAGTAAATGTTTTTCAAATACCATATCTGTAAGAACCTGAAGTCTTAGAAACTACTTAAATAAAAGTTGGAAAAATCAAGAATGGATCCTAAGCCTGTTAGTGTCATAAGGAGACTTCCATTGACTTAAGGGAACCTTGATTCAGGAAAAAGTGGGTAATGCTATAAATCCTACCCAAGTAATTTTCAGGATATTTTTCATAGGAAGGTCCAGGTGCTTGGTGGACATTGCACTCAGAAGTCGTAAAAAATGGAAGCGAGATCCATGGCACAAAAACACCAACTTCACATGAGATCCTACTAGATGTCTACTTTGCGTTACCATTTGGTGAGTTACAGATTAAGGAAAAAATAAAAAGGGTCCATAAATATCATAAACAAGAAATTAATGAAGAGGTCTCTTCTAACTCCAGCTCTCCAACTGGTCTGTTCCACTTCCTGAAACAGTGTCAGATGGTAATTCTTCTATAGAATTTACTCATCAAAACATTTGTATACTTGATACTGGTAAATAATAAGAGAATCACTGAGGGCCTATTCTAATGATCATCTGTTTCACATGTGGATTGTAGAACTACTCAAGAAAGAAATACACTTCCTTAAGGCTCTGTTCGTTCTTCCCCTATATCTTACAACTCTGTAACACATCATCTCTGACCAGCTATTTCCATAATGTAAGTTTTACATAAAAGAAAACAGGACTCCTTTTTTTTCCTGTTCACAGCAGATACCTGCCTGCACTATATATGAGTGGAAACTGGATATATATATATATGTAGAAATAATGTTTATGAAGGTGGAAATGGCAGCTGAAACTTAAATAATGTATTTTACATTATTCACAGATATCGTAGAGAAACTGATTAAAATATCAAGGCCATCCATACACCTATAACAATATGACAGGTCTAAATCAGTTTGCAAAAATTGATTTAATATTTTATTCTTTAAACAGTCCAGTGAATTGCAGCTTAAAAGACTAATTCTGAAATGTATACAAGAATAACAATAAAAATAAGAAACATAAAAACAGTTTTGAAAGGGAGAGGTGGAAAACTCTTATCAGTAATACGTTCTTAAGCTGTTTTATTTTTGAAATGCAGTGCCTAAAATTGAATTCATCAATGCAGTTAACATTGATTACAGCAGTCTAGTTACTTCTGGTGCTATAGACTCTACTCTTGTCAATGCACCTCATAGAATGTATACCTTTTCAGAGAAGCAAGGTCATTATGGACTTTCATGCATTCCTATAAGTCACAACACCCCTATTTTTTGAAGCAGAATTTTTATTTTGATAATAAAATTGTAGCCAAGAAAGTAACATGGGTGAAAGAAATTAAGCCCTATTCACATTCTGATTTAGCAGCAGCCATAAATAATTCTCGGTTGTCTGAATAAAGGTTTGCATGGAGGAACTTTCTCCTTCCTATTCACATATGCCTCCATCTGGATCATTCTGATTCTTTAAACATGATGAGAAGTACACGTCAAATGCATTGAGTCCTTAAAAAATAGAAAGTATTTAAAGAGCACAACAGAAAAGGGTAACAGTTTGTGTAGCATGTAACAGTAAAATATCCTTTACAAAAGGAGGAAACTTGGTACAAATGGGATTTATTTTACGTGCCAAAGATTCTTGCTGAAATCTCCTTGGAATTAGAATATTTTTAATGTCTCCTCTATGTAATTTTCATATGTTGAAGGCTGGCATATGTCCATTAAAGAAATTTGCTCTAATTGTATGTTTACAAGTTGTAAGTTCAGGATACTATCGATTTCAAATTGCTGCTTAGAGGGAGTGTCATTTTTTTAGACTGATGCTTGTATTCTGGTTCCAAATAAACTAATGGAGAAGTTTGAAGAAAATAGTCTTTAACTGTCGTTTGAACTGTCTGGAGTGTTTTGTAAAACCTGTAGAGGTCGCTCTTACACTATAGTTCTGCCTACATGAGAAGATACAAAAAGCATTAAGGTTCAGGTATTGGGAAAGCCACATATTTATCTTTACCATCTATCTACAGTCTGCTTGAGATTGCTTATTCTGTTGAATAGTTTTCAATTCAGCTGTAACCAGCTGAGGATCCATCCTTGGCTGTTATAGTCAGTACAACCTCTTTCTTAGGACAGCTTGTATCAGTAAGGCAGGAGACTGCAGTTGCTTTTAACTGTTTCATGAAAGGTGCTCATTTAATAATGCCAGACTTCATCTTCAGAAAAATATAATGCATCCACTATAAATCTGAACCCCCTGTGCTATTCTAAAAGTATGGCTTTATTTGGTCTTGAAGCACTACATGTGTTACTAGAAAAGAGTTTCAATATCATTAGTTTGTTCATGGATGCTTACTTCTAAAATTATTGGCTAATACTGGCTGTGGCTTGTTTCTGCAAAGTGCTCCTTTCACCATTGGCATTTAGGCTGTGCTCCAATGAACAGCTGTTAGCTAATGAGGATTTCATATTTAGAGTTCTGCAGGCAAATTCACAGCAATACTATAGGTCTTTTGCAAACAATATTTCTAAAAGTCAGTTCTTTAATGGACAGTCAGATTTCATTAAATATAATTTTGTTTCAAATGTGTTAGGTCATTCATGTAGTAAGACAAAATTTAAAGGACATTCCTTATATTTTTATTAAAGCCAGTGTTAGAGGCCTACATCTTGTGCTTTAACATTCATCAAATAATGAAATTATATACATTACGTAAAATGCATTCACTGAATAGTAGGACATATACTGTTAGTAAAGTGTAATACTCATCTCATAAAACAGCATGGAGCTGTGTATAGCTGAAAATACAGTGATGCTGCCAATTACATGGAGCAATTGGACTGCTTGTCAGATCATGGAGGCATTAAGGATTGTCATTGTTATTTATACTTTAAATTTGTTTTGCAGGTTTATTGTTACTTTTGAAATGATGATGTTATGAAGGGCTTTAGATCATTTCTTGTATTGAAACACAAAAGATAAAATATCTTTTACAAGTGTCTGGATTTTATTATGCTCATAAAAAGAATTGATTGAATAACATCAAAAGGATGCAGTGAACATCGGAAGTAATAGTGAAAAATAGCTCAAGAACTTATTGTCTAAATAGAATAAATCTTATTCATATCTTGGTGACTTGTCTAATTCATTAAATGCAGAAGGCCTGATCCCCCATATATATAAACATCATTTTTACCACTCTGACATATAAGGGAACTTTCAAATGGGTCTAAAGTACATTCCATTGAAGATGCTTTTACACTTCTAGAATTTTTTAAGAGAAATTTCATTTGTAAGAATCTGATTTGTAAGAATGATGATTTGTAAGAATCTGATGATCCAACAGCTTTTGGAGAGAATTTTGTTTTGCTGGTACTTCTGTATGGATATAAAAGCTCTTAAAATTCGTTCTGTTCATTTCTTATATTCTTTGAGAGGTTTGGTCTAATACTGTTAATCATTCAGGTGCAGTGAAGCCTCATAGAGCAAGAATGAGGAAATTGTTCCAGCTGCTTTGGAAAGTTACTGTACTGCTGAAAGAATGCATGTCTCTTGTCTGAGCTGCAGTAGAAGAGAATGTTGCCATTTTCCTGATACCTTGTACATTGCCCATAGGGTAAAAGTTCTGTTCATGCTACTATTTTACCATCAAGATTTATCCATGCAATTGCAGAGGTGTGATTTTTGATCTCATCTCATACCACAAGCAGTCTGCAAAGTAGAAAGCTGATCAGTATGGTGGGGGAACAGGCCTTTGTTTTCAGAGTTATAAGGAGAATTAGATAAGAGGGGTGAGGATTCAAGGAAATGCAGGGGAATGGGTATAGCAGAAGAGAAGTATGATCAAGACACAGAGCTAAAAAGTTAGGACAGCAGGAAAAAAAGGAAAGAAAAAAAGACCAAATAAATCATTGGGGGAAGATGATAAAGAAAGGAAATAGCACCAGAAGAAAGGTGAAAGAAAAATGAATTATTATGTTTTCACAATATATTGTTTTATAAATATTTATATCTTTCTAAAATTTACCTTTCTTCCTTATCAGTGGGCTTTTGTACTTATGGAACTCTTATTCTTCACATAAAGTTACCTGGACCTGTTAAATTGTATATGAAGTCTTAATGCTACAAGGGAATTTTTTCCTAGTAACTTGCACAGTAATATTGGGAAGCTGGTGTTTTATTTGTCCTATGAGTAGAAATACAAACATGAGCAAGGACCCACCAAGGTCAGTAAAAACCTGGAGTTCTCAGGAGTTCAGTCTCCAAAGTAATTAATGTTATGTTTATAAACAAAGCTTACCTGTGGAACATAAGAGAAATACTGAAGAAAAGTTACTCTTTCTGTCATCAGGAGGTTAATGATTCTACTTTTAGCAGTTGCACGGATTTGAGTGATGTAATTCATGTAATATGCTACTACTAGATTACTTTTAGATCAGTAGATGTGTACCCTGATATACCCCTTGTCTTTGAGACCCTAGTTATGCAGGTTGTGGATCTGGCCAAAATATACTGCAGCTCCCTTTGTCACAGCACTTTTTTTCTTGAAGGTGGGATCATACATGCCCAGTTCTCACCCCAATATGAGGCAGTAACTTATACATAAAATTACAGTTTCCCATGATGTGCGTAAATATAATTTTAAGATATATAGTTGTAGAATAGGACTAACCTTTGCAAAGCACTTTGTTGTATTTTGAGACAAGAAAGATCAACTAAAAAAGAAAATGCTGATGTAGGAAGAGATGGTCCAATTAACTCCATGGTAAAGAGATAAAATACGAGGTACCTACAGTGTACCAAGTGTTTCTGGTCTAGTGTTAGACAAGACTCTTTTAGTGCAAAGACAAGCAGAGTACTGTTTTATCAGCTGTGGGAAAGATAAATGAAAAAGGTTTCTGGGGAGAAACTTCATTTTCTTTGAGACTGCATGGGACTTTTTGGTTAATAGGACTTTGTGGTTCTGTTAAAAGCCTAAGCCTTGTAAAAAGGTTTTCCTCTTTTACTTGTACCTTGTGTAGTGAACACAAACTAGAGGAGGTGTATATAATTATAATTAAGTGGGATATATTTGATAATAGCTATCACCCCTTTTAAAGTCACTTGTGTGACATGGGAATTAAAATTTTATTTTGCAAAGTAGCCTACTGGCTACAGGACTTTAATCTCATAATTCATTTTAGAAGCTACCATTCAGGTATTCACCTTTTAGACATGCTTGAAATATGATTTGTTACTGTTTAGCCATATACATTAATCAGCCAACAATGGTAAGAGGTAACTTAAAAATGAAATAACAATGAGGCTAGTTCTTATTTCTATACCAGATGCCATAGTAATCCACTGATACACAAAAGAAACAGCAAAGGAGGAAAAGAAGAACTTCCCACAGAATTTTGATCAGCATAAAATAAGGGCCTGAAAAATCATAGCAGAATGATTAGGAAAGCTCATGCATCAAACTAAAAAATTCTAAACATAAAGCACCTTAATTTGTGCTGTAATACACATACGTCCGAACAGCTTAAAAGTTAGCATTAACTTATTCGGTAGAGTGTTAACTTAATATTCAAATAGAAATTAACTTAAGTACAAGATCTTATTTTTTGCCAAATGTTATCTTCATCTTATCTTTGTTTCAGAACAGTATTACTTTTTTTCTAAGCAAAAAATAAAACAAATTTAACTTTTTTGACAGCTAACTGATCGGGTAATTTGCTTAGGTAAGCAGTGTGAGAGAAAATATATCAAAACATACCTCTTAACATGTGACCAAAACATCAGACATGGGAAGATGAAATGGGCATCTGAATTGCTGAAATTAGCTTGGAAAAATATTTTCTCACTCTCGTGGCCAGATTATGAATCCTTTCCTCTCACTAAATGTAGGAGGACAATTTTTGGAGTGGAATGTTCCTCAGTAAATCAGTTTGTAGCTCTGACTGCAGATGAAACACTTTGGGTTCCACTAAAGAAATAAGACCTAGAAATAAAATCAGTTCTAGGCTGATAGCAAGTGGAGTTAAAATAATAAATCTGATTCTTTACAAAAAAAAAAAAAAGAAAAAAAAAAAAGCTTTTCTTGGAAAAGCAGTCTGTGCACAGACATCAAAGTAATATATAGTCAGTTAATAACAGTAACGTGAATGGAAAACGAAGATTTCTGGCGTCTTCCCGATCCAATAACTGTCTATTTTTCAGTAGTGAAATGAACTGTTCCTAAGTTTGTGGGAGCAAAAGCAAGTGGCCTAGGGCTTTAGAAATTTTCAGAACAAAAATCAAAATATGATCTTGGAACTGTTCCTTAAGTTCATGTAGGATGTGATATAATCATAAAAATATTTTGGAATCAATTTGATTAACTCCCTATGATTAAGATGATTATTATTATGAATTTAATGTTTACTTACTCTTTTAGAAGTTCCTCTTTTAAAACAGCCTGAGAGATTTCTAATAATTTTTCCTTTCTCTATAGATATCCATGAAGATTTAGATTGTAGAGGCTGTCACAGAAGGGCTCCTCTGCAAGGTACAGATCGCTCACATCAAGATACACATGGTAGTCCATCATCCATGGACAGTGGTCTCAGCATGAAAGAAAACAAACTAAGGTATTTTAATTTGTCATATCAGACATTTATTGTAACACTTACTGTTTTTTTTAAATCTTTGAATGATATGCAGTGATACATGTATAAATAGTTTAAGCAGGAATGTGCCTGAAAATTTCATAGACCTATAGAGACATAAATCGTGTTTCCATTATTGGCATGGGATAGAGAATAATAAATCTCCGTATTCTATTGAAACAGTAAATCTAAATACTGTGTCCTGCCAAACTAATTATCAAATATGTGTCTCTTCTGAGAGAGATTATTGGTTGTCAGAAAGGGGATTTTAGTCTACAAAAACGTAGAGGTAACCTAGAAGTGATCTTTTTGACAAATTCCTACAAAACAAAAGTATAATCCATTAATGGTACAAAATGGATAAATAAAATATTCTAGAATCTTTTGTAGGAGGTAGTTATATATATACTTACATACCGATGGCTTCAGAAGTACAAACTGGTGTTGATATCTTGGTCAGAGATGATGGTCTTTTAAGATGACGTTTTAAAAGGGCATAATTTTAAAGACAGTACAGCTATTTATTAGCTTTTCCATTTTCTTTATTGGCAGAGATATGGTAAAGTAACTTTCTTTTGCATAATGAATTTGCTCACAGAACTGGAAGCTGCTCTTTCCATTCATCCCTGTCTCTAACCCCTTCAGGTGCCTATTCCTTTGTATCTAGTTCTTTGTCATAAGTGTATGCTCTCATCTCCAGTTTTCCAGCTCTACTGGAATGGGAACTGTGTTAAAACAGGCTCTGTTGAACCTTGTGCTGAACTGGGAAACAGGAAATGTTCACTTTTTTGGCGGTTCTGTTTTCTGTTCAGTGAATCAAATATATTTTGATTGGGATGAAGGAATGAATGGAGAACACTGAAAGGAGCAATTCTATCCTCCTCCCACCTTCATCTGATCACTGCTAACGGTTTGTTGTTCCCCTTTGTGGGTCAGCATAAGAATTTCTATAGCCATTCAGTAGAGTAGTCTGGGGAACTGATTTAGATCAGAACTAAACATATTTGTTTATAATTTATATATTAACTATTGTGCATGTTACTTTCTATTCAGATAGTTTTGTGATCCATTTGACCTAGCTAATGCTTAAGTACTTGTTTCTGTTCTTTTGCACAGACAAAAAGTAGGGGCGGTCGTAGCTTTTGCCAGTTCAAAATGTCAGTGAATCAACAGTTTAAATAATAAAACATGAATGGAGCATAGAAAGTTTTTAACTGAGCTTCAAACAATTGAACTCTACCTTTCAACATGAAGCATTAAATACTCTAGTGGTACTGCTACTTGCATCATCTTTAACACTGGCTTTCCAGGTTGTGGTTCACAAGCAGTGTGCTGTCTGCATGATACTTAAATTTGATGTCCACAAGACAAGAAATTAAATCTGAGGCCGATAGGAAGAACAAATACCGTTTTAAAGGTGTGCAGTGGGATAACAAAGCTGATGGGCCAGTGGGCTCTAAGATTCCTCGTTACTGTCTTTTGCAAAATACATTGATTTCTGTGGCTAAACATTAAAAATATTCAAGTGGTCATTATAAATGCAGACAATTGTTTACTGTCTGCAGCTGTGAGGGTGGCTGTGGGAGTCTGAATTGTTTCACTTTGGAAATAATTCTCTCTGCAGAAACTACAGAGCTGTGACATAAAAAAGAGAAAGTCACCTTGGTGAAAATAAGAGCCAACAGCTCATTGGGAGCCCTGCTTTTCCCTAACTGTTAGCCTTCAACCTGGTCGTAATTGGTGAAGCAGGAAGGCTCCTTCTTCTCTGCTCAGATCACATGCTATATAAACAATAAAACAGTTCATACCCAGTAACAAAAAAGACATTTACAAAATGTGAAGCAGAACTGCTTACAACCAAAATAATCTCAAAATAATCTAAAAAAATTGAAGGACCCTGTCACAAACTGCAAACTATATGCCATCTCATCAAAGGAACATGCTTAATAGGAGCAGAGAGGTGTGAAAATGTTCGTTGTATAGTATATGTTCTGTAAACACTGTACTGTAGGTGACAGCAGTTTACATTAGGAGTACTAATGGCACTTAATTACAATGCCTAGAGCAGTATAAAATTGAAAAACAGTAATGGAACAGTGATGGAGTTTTATTCTATATGTTTTTCAGCTATTAAAAATCCTACTTGACTTAAATGTAGCAAAAAAAAGTAAAAGCACACAAATTTGTTCTAACCTGTTTTTCTTGAACTACAGATGATCCTGAGGATTTGTTATAATGAAATTATACTTGATGCTCACAGACTTGTATATTATTATTTAGATAATAGCTATGAATTTTCAGCTACTTTTTACAAACCCCAAATTCTGCTTAGATTTTTGCAGTCCGTGTTGCAGTTTATATATCACAAAGATTTTCTGTGTACCTTGTTCATATTAAGAGATACTACTTTTTTCTGTCTGTTAGATAAGTGAATGTGTGTATGAGGAAGGAGGGGATGGGATGATAGCATTTAATTTTTACAGTCATTTCCTTAAATCTTGGCACTCCTTGGTATGTTGCAGTTTCCATAATTGGTTTTGTTTTGTTAATGGCTCCTACAGCAGTGCATAGTTTTGTCTGTGGAGGCAGGTTTCAATGGATCCTCTCTTTTCCCTGTTTGTTCTTAGGTCATGATTTCACAGTGCACTGATCCTGTTTATTAAAAAAAAAAAAAAAAAAAGAATTAAAGGAAAATATGTAGTGGAGTGATTGGTTTTAAAGGCCTACAAATAGTTATTTGAAAATATCATCAAATATAAATGGATCCAAGGGGTAGAGGGTGGAAAGAAAAGATTAGAGTTCTTACTGACAGCTTTGTACCATAAAACTGCAGATTTAGAGAAGACTGGAGAGTACTCTTAATGTGAGCACTTGCCTCCCATCTAGCTGGAATAACATGGCTGTCATCCAGCTTTAGAAACTAGCTGTGTAAGTTTGTTGTTTTTCTAACATGCTGAAGCAATGAGATATTCAGCTACTGCTTGTATCTTAGGTTCCAGATTTCATTTGTCTGCGATTTTAGTAATAGTTTTTCTGTTTACAGAGGTGTTATACTTAAGTTTGGTAGATAAATTTCCTGATAAGAATGGGGACATTTTTTTTTGATAATGAATGAAATGGGTAGAGCCACAGAATTTGAAAAGGCAAAGCTGATGATATGTTTTTGAGTTAAAGAATAAACACTGTGCAACTAGTGATCCTGGTCAGTGAAAGATGACAGTCAGCAGACTGTTACTTGCTGTTGGAGCACTCCGTGATCTTTCATCATTCCTCATCTCTGATAGCCTGCCATGAAAGAGAAGCAATTCACAGAGACACACTTTTGGTCTAGTGAGGTTATACATAGCTCTGCTTCTGAATAGGAGGAGAGACTGAGAGAGGTTCCAGTGTACCTACTGTTCTTAATCACTAATTTTAATAGACAAACCTAGGCCTTTGGTTTTGAATGATTAGCATAAGCTGAAGCTGATCCAAGCTTATGCCACCACTAGAAAGTGGGATCTTCCAAACCTCCAGTAACTTATACCAGCCAGCTGCTTTGGGCAATCACTGACAATCATGTAATTGCACGGTGATTCGGAAATTTAAACTTGACAAGTCAGCTGGATAATACTATCTCCACATCTTGCTTTAAAATGGTTGAAATTTTGGTGCAGGGAAAAAATGGGACCATCCTTTACATTAGCAATGGAGCAGAATGATGGACTAAAACTGACAAAAAAATCCTCTTCTCTCCCACTTTTTTTTGTTGATTATAGTGAGAATCTATGGAAGTTAGTTTTGCTAGATTAAAATTGGCCTTTGCTAATGCTCCCTTCTAGCTTTATAAGGCTGTTACCCTTCATAAAGCAGCACAAATTAACATTTACAGTTTTTCTGGCTTTGGGGCTGTGATAGCTTGTCCAGTATTTAAAATGCACCAATTAAAAGTTGCTTATTGGTCACTCTGACACCTGATAGCAGAGCCAGATTGCCAGTGTTTACTAAACCATTTATAATAGTTCTTAAATTTCATTAAAATAAAATACTTGACTTTTTAAAAATCACATTTTAACATCAGAATACCTGGGAAATGGTGTTTATTACTCAACTCATCTCTCAAATTTACCACATTGGCAGTGACTGATTTCACCAAAAGTATGACAAAACTTTAAGATTATGTAGATATTTTATTCTAAGCATGGCTTTTTGCCTTTGCTTATGTTTATAATAAAACAGTAGAGAGCATTTGACTTTTAAAAAGTATGCAGAACAAATTGCCTTTCAGAATGACTTTTTATAATTGATCAGTTGACATATCTAGAGCCAAATTATATTCTTAAATATATGAACACAACTCAAGTTTGCAAAGCACATACAACTCAGCAGCTTCTTCAAACCATCTTCTTATGATGGTTTGAGTACCTTTCTACATAGCAGATGTGTATTTGGTAGTTATTAGTGAGCCATATTGTACATATCTAAAGTATAAGTCCAAGCTTGGAGTTCTTTTTGTCCTGCTATGGAAATAATGGATTAGATAGCCACTGCTCTAATGAAGAGGCTATTAAAAGTGTGTATAGAATTGATTTGTGTAAACAAGATGATGACTACATGGGTGAGTGACAGCTATAAAAGAATAGAAAGATTCAAAGGTGAGGGGAACTTAATCACAGCTGGACTGGGAAAGAATCAGCCCTTGGTAAGGGGAAGACGACCAAAAGAGTGTCTGAACCAATAAGGTAAGGTATTATGAAATAAATGTCTCCTGTTAAAGAAAGAGCTATGCTTCTCTCTATATAGCAGGTCTATGTGATACAAGGTTTTGTGACTAAATCCAACAATAAATGGTTAGGAGTATGTTTTACATATGAATAAATACTTCTTTATTTAAACTAAATTGGAACTACTGGCAGTGTTGCTCCATTACGCTTACCTTCTCAGCTATAGGTAATCGATGTACATAGGATTCAGCTGTTGAATAGTGACTTGTTCCATGGTTAAGAAAAAAAAGGATGCAAGTCTGGAAGTGACCTGACTGTTAAAACTAATCTATTGTATCTGAAAAGCTAGGAAAGGCATTTAAGTTCCATTTCTGGAGCTAATGTATTTACCTAGGCAGGTTATCAAATTTTCTGTAAGTTTTCTAGAACTGAAGTAGTTTTTATCTATTAGCTTTGAACAAGCAACAGTGTGGTGGGAAAAACAGATAAAGATAACTGCTGTCTCCTTGATTCCCTGGGTGTGGAAGATGATGCTGCATAATGGATGCAAGGGGGAAGGGATGGAGTGGCAGTAATCTTACTACTTTACTGCCATCACCTTCTACTGAGTGGAGTTAAATGCTGTGGAGGGAGTCCAGTCGACCTGTAGGGGTATCATTCAGCAGTAATTCCTGAGCAGCAAAAAAAACTTCCATTGGCATACTCTCTGGCACTTCTCTTCCTCTCCACTTGCAAAGGCAAACTGGAAAGAAAAGTAACTCTCTTTACTGTTAATTTTGGCTTCTGTACCAGCTGTTGATACTACTTTTCATTTATCATGCCCTCGGTCTATATTAAAACATGAAAGACACGATCTGTGGGCAATGGACACTCAAAAAGATGAATTGTCCTCAGGCAGGATAGAGTATACTCTTGGGAAATGCAGCAAGAGTATGTGAAGTGTCAGGTACTTGGCTCATGTTTAAGCTGATAGCAGTGGTATTAGCTCAAACACAAGAGAAAAGGTGATGAGTGCCTTCACATTATTTAGTTGTGTATTTGAGAAGATAACCTGTTGTATAACACTAACATGGTGTTTTCAAGTATGGTTAAAAAGCAGAGTCGTAGTACATGTATTTTCTTCATAAAATTACTAGGAAATGAGTCTGCAAAAAGATCATCCAGTTCATAGATGCAGTCAGGCAATAGAGTGTATATACAAGATACTACAGCATATTTTTGGCTATTGTGATTTTTGGCCTGTTAACATTTATTAGCAGGTTCATACAGGATATTTACAGAGAAGTAAAAGTGCTTTCTTAGGGCGAGAGCTGTCAGTAATAGTACCATTCAAGAGTTGTCTCCCTATATTTTTCTAAGCACATCTGGTCTTTAGCAGTTCATCTGGGCTGACACCTCTTTTCCAGCAGAGATCTAAGCCTCTGAACAGATTAAGCTAAACCAAAAGAATTTACCTGTCTGTCCTGGTTATGGAGTTCTTTCGTTTGCCTCTTTGTCCCAGATAATTTTCTTGAATTTAAATGAATTCATGGATTAGTAATTGAAGATGACTAAATTAGCTAACACACTGCTACCACTAAATTACGGGATAGTGTTTTAAAATTGAAAGTGTTTTCCTCTAATAATAGATATTTTCAAAGATTGCAAGCAGAAAGATTATAATTATTTTAAAGCTCGATTGATTTAAGATAGAGAAGAGTATTTATTCAAAATAACTCCATTTGTACTCTGAAAATATACAAATAAAAATCTGACAGGATAGGGAATTAAACTAAATTATTTGTTGTGGATGATCATATTTAAGTATCCTATAAATATTTAAGTATTAGTGTGTACCAAGCTCATTTCTTGATTAATCTGTTCTTTGTATTGGTATATGTCAATTTATTGGTCAAATATGTACATTTCTCTATGGCATTTGATATTTGTTGTAGACTATCAAGATACAGACAGATAGCTAATTAAGTATAACTGATTAACTTTTGCTACAAATCATAAAACAGCTAACATACAGAAGAAGGAGTTTGGAATATGTGGTGAGTGATTATTTTCTCCTAGATCTTTAAAAGAAAAAAATAATGAAGGGGAAAATAGTATTTTTTTAAAAAAAATCTCTTCTGAATTTTGCTTCAATGAGTCAATTGAATGAATGACTATAATTTTTTTAAATCAACATTCAGTTATGTAGTATATGCTTCATTTCAACTGTATATAGTAACCATGTGATAAATTGGTTGATGCATTCTGTATGCCTTATTAGTACCCAGTGCTGAAAGCTGCTACAAGCAAGAATATAGATTTGATGATTAGTCTCTTTTGCGCTGTTCAGATACAAATGTATTACTGTATATCCAGAATAGCCAGGGCTTTGCATAGATTTTATACCAAAATGACTGAGAACAAAGTGACTTAGTTTGAAATATATGAATGATGGAAAACGATGGATGCTTCTTCAGGGAAAATGGGCATATAAGTACTTAAATCATATTCTTAGTAAAAAACAAACAAACGAACAAACAAAAAAACTTTCGTGTGCTTAGTTTGTGGGCCATCATATTTGGGAAGTAACATACACACCTGTAATATTAGCAGTATAGTGTGACACGACTGCCTTAAGCTACAATAATTTAAATTAGTACTGCAGATGAGTGAGTGAAATAGAAACAATACTACGTGAAACATTAAAGCTGATAAAAGCTTGAAATGAAAACTATGTTCCATTAGCAGTCAAGGTATGTTAGAATAAAACTGAGTTAATATATTCAGGATCATATACCTGCAATTTGAAACACATGAATACTAAATATAGAATCCAATCAATTCTTGGGAGGTTTATAGTGTGTCTTCAGGAGACATTTTACTTAACTTGCATGTTAACATGTGAAAACATGTTTCATGATTGAAATCAATTCATCTAATATAGATGTTGAAATATCGAGAATAAAAAAAAGTCTGTTTTGTTAAAACATGTTTTAAAACTGTTTTTGTCATCATTATCAGCTACATTTAAGCAAAAGAAAAATTATGCTGAAAAGATGATGTAAATTTTAAAGGAAAAAAATGACAAAAGCAAGCTGTTATGGTCTATTTTCACAGAATCCCAGAATGATTAAGATTGGAAGGGACCTCTGGAGATCATTTAATCGGGTCATCTAGAGCAGGGTGCCCGTAACCCTGCAACCTCTCTGGACAACCAGTTCTTGTACTCAGTCACTCTCACAGTAAAAAAGTTTTTAAAATAGTTTTTACCTTTTCGAAGGTACTTATTCACTCAGCTCTTGAAAACATTACCCTAAAGATACTATGTTAACAGCTTCATTTGTTTGAGAAACCAGTGGCTTGAGTAGGATTCTGTTCTCTAAACATGTAGATATCTAGTGCTACTCAAAATTCCCTGTGGTAATGCAGACTTTTCTAGTGGGCAGATATGTCATGGAATCATCTAGAGTGGGATCTGAAGACCAGATGACCTCAAATAAATAGCCTCAAATGCCTGTATTAAATGCTCCGTCCTGCATTGCCTATTCTAATTTTCTTTACCTTGTACACACAACAAGTGAGGAAAATATTTCTAGATTGAACAGTTATAACTAACTGGGCTATATCAAGTCTTATTTTCAAGATAATAACTGAGCATGGATGCATAAATTGCAGCTGGCGTATTTGAATCTTTATTGTTCTATTTCACAGTACATAGAAGGAGAAAATAGGTTTGTCATTATAAGTTCTTCTAGTTTGTACAAACAGCATAATATAAATATCAAATATCAAAAGTCTTTGAGAAGGAAGCTAATATTACCTTCTCATTTCTGTAGTATCTGGCATGATAGAATCTCTGTCTGGGATCTGTATGCTGGTTAAATATGAGTAATACCTATATAATAATAACAAAGGATTATAAATTATATATAATTTGTTTCCTGTAGCATAAATGCATAAGTTACTGGTTTCCAGTCCATCAAGTTTCATCATAAAAAAAAAAAAATAGCAAGCATGGATTTTATACTTTTTTAGTAGCAAGAGAAATAAGATAACTTGAATTTTCCTTAACTGTAGAAAAGTTATACCGAGGACAGTTAGCAGAAATCTTTAACTAAATGGCCTGGTAAGACCGTTAATAATAGCAGTAGCAGTTGTGTATCCATCTGAGTTGAATATCATCTGCTATAAACTTGCATGCTTCCTCTGAGCTAGTCTTGTGGTATTAGAGAGTCACTGGTGCATTTTCTGAAAGCAGCAACTATATGAAAGTACCCTGTGAAGAGAAAAACGAGAAGGAACATACATCCAGAATAGTTCAAAAGAAGAAAACATATGTTGATAAGTGGCTACTGCAGCTATTTGTTCTTTGTTTTGCTGTTCCACTGGTGTTCTACCCCCCCCCCCCCCCCCCCCCCGGATTACAATCTACATCATGTAACACTTCTGTGTTGCAAAAGCAAACTAAAATGGCTGTTTACATCAAATGCCTACCAAATGATTTACTTCCTCTTAAATGTTAACTACTTTCAAATACTAAAGATCATTCCTTTAAGGAGCTTGGCTACTTAGGCAGCTATGTTTTCTGCCTGAGTTCTGTACAGTAGTATGAGTAAGAAAGTATTCTGTTTTAGGTGATATTTGACTTAATTTTTTTTTTAACAGTCATTAAAAACTACAAATAAATGGCATTATTCATTTATTATATTACAGCAGGATAGATCTTTACAATAAGAGAGAATTGTAGTAATCTTGGCTTACGGTTTTCATATAAAATAAAGTCCTTTTGAATAATGCTATAGTGCTGAAAGTTCATTCCATTGTTTCGCATGCTTAATTTTTGTCTGTCATGTAAGCTAACACCACTCATTCATGGTCCTTTTTGCTCTGCTGTTCTTCCCAAGTTCAGTTCCACCCTTTTGCTTTTCTCAACTGTGTTTTTCCTTCAGATTTTCTCTTGCTTAGACTTACTACACTTGACTGGAATAAAAATAGTTCTTTCAAACTCTATATTAAAAAAAGAAATACTTCTAAAGAAATCTAAAGACTGTTGCAGTAGCTTTGCACAGCAGGAAGAAAATGTAAAAGATTAAAATGAGAGTTGAAGAATACTAAATAAGATAAAGATGGTGGATTTAAAGTTTAAGAGTTTTTCTAAGAGTTCTGTAATTTGTCTCTACTTTAGATGAGCAAATAGGTCATCTTAAGAATAGATTTACTAACAATTGAATGTCTTAGAAGATTTGGGTGGAAAAACTAATATGGAAAATAAGATAAATTAGCAACAGCAGTGTGAAGAGAAAACATTGTACTCATAGGACATTGAGGGAATAAACAATAATTCTATCAGAACAACCAATGAAGTATGTATAGAACTGCTAAGAGTAGTTGTAGCGAACAAAATAAATTTACTTTGGCAAGGCAAATCACAGTTTAGAACAAATGATGGTGATCCAAGAGGACATGTTCCTTTACATTTTCTCTTTTCTAGAGTTCTCCCAAATAGATTTTGGTAGCTTGGCTTTTATGTTTTGAAAGTTACATGATTTAATTTCACACTGTGAAATTCTGAGTAGGCTCTCTTTAGAACCTTGTTATAAAATTATAGTGCACAGCTGCAAATACTTTCTAAAGCAAAACTCTTCATCATGCCCAACAAATGAGGAATATAGAATTAAGACTTAAGTAATTAAAGAGGAACTAGAGCAATATGGTCCTGAACTTCAGTAGAGATTATTACAAGTACAATTTTTTGTTAGTTATAAACATGTTTGTAAGCAGCCAGTCTCTGAGGTCTGTCGTAGGCAGGGGTGTAGGTCAGCAGGGCCAGCAGCCAGGCACAGGCATGGCTGTGGCAGGGCTCAAGACCGGTACTCTTTCCTACAGCATAGCTCCAGCAGGCACTCATGGCCCTGGAGTGAGCTGAAATGAGGCTCCTGGGCCTGTGGCAGGGGTGTAAGGGAAGGCCACAGGTGAGGCTGGTCTGATACAGCCTGTTGGTGCACTCAAGGTGCACCTGACAAACACCAAATAGAATAGAAAATTACTGCTGCAGATACTTAAATTAAGGAATTACTGATCATAAATGAAGTAGCTAAATTGAACTTTTATTTTGTTAATGCTCTTTTGGAAACTGTTTCTCACAAAAGAATAGTAAAGCTTTATTTAGCTGCATTATGTCTCTCTAAGGGCTGACATTCTGTTTCGGAGTTGAAAGGATTAAGATGACAAGTTACTCAGCAGCTCTGCTTGGAGTGATCTGTAGAGATGAGGTGGGTTTTTTGGATAATTGATTTAATGCAGCGCAACTTTTAAAAACACAGGTTTTTTGGATTGTTTCTTGTTTTTGAGCATGACTTTATAGTCCAATTTAGGAATAAGATAATCATGGAGAGGCTCCCAACAGGAGAGAAGATACAGTGTATAGATCTCACAAAAAAGATTTTAAATAAATGCTTAAGTAGATAGCCTTGACAACTTCTGGGAACCTGCTTATCTAACACAGCTGTTTATAAAATATGTACATTAAATCTCTATGCAAGTATTCTCATTAAACAAGTAGAAAAGCTGTACACTTACAGAAAATCAAAAGTAGGTATCAGTTCAGGTAAATTCCCTATGTCTGTATTACTTGATCTCAAAAAAAAAAAAAAAAAAAAAAAAAAACCTTTCAGCCACTTCAGGTGGAGCAGAGTGAGAATTCTACAGTTAGAGAGCTACAAGCAGAAAAGAGCATAGCCTTGGTGGGAGGGGGAGGAAATCTTTATGAAAAGTTTAATTAGAATTTTAGTGCTATATCACATTCTCAACTTTAAGCTGTTTTCTTGAAAGGTATGAAAACATTCACATGCAGGGTAAATATCACTGGAAATAATTTACCACATTTGCATAGTGATTGTTACAAACTCATAGCTTGAATTTTGACTGGTTTACAATCAGAGCCATATACTAGTTCATCTATAAATTCAGTTACTGTTGCCTTCATCATCTGATTAAATGATTATGCATTAGTATACGTTTCTGAATCAGAATTTCTAATACTGATGTGGATTATCAGAGCACATTTTTCTAGTGTATTGTACACCGACTAGTGCATTGGTGTGTAACTGAACCAATTGATCAAACTGTCCTCCTGAACTTGTACACATATCAAAGCAGTAGATTCAAATATAGTTCAAACAGCCTTGGAGACTCATTCCTTTTTATTCTTGGATATCAGGGTTCAAGCTGCATAAACTTGTGATGTGAAGAGGTGGCTACCCTTTGCTTCGTGTTACAGCAGATGCTGAAGAGCAGGGAAAACTCTGATCCTGTCATAACTTGTTTAGGCAGTACAGGTACAAAAAAAAAGTGTATAATTAAGTTTGGACTAAAACTCAGCCATGTTCTGACGTGTGCGAGCCCATTCAAATTATTATGATGTATGAGCAGATTGGGACTACCTTACAACATAGATAAGTATGAATGCATTCATAACATCTCTCCAGTGCTTTAATCTGTGTACAGTACTGGTCTCTGATATTCCTATTCCTTACTTCAAATCAGATAGGAGGGAAGGGAAAAACTGGAACAGCATGATGATCCTAAAGCAAACCTTTTTTTGTTTTTTGGCACAGCAGGTAAGGGTATGGTAAGAGACTAAATATGCGTATTCTAGCCCATTTTTAGAAATGAGACGAAGTTTCTGTTACTTGCTTTGTTTGTATACATACAATTGAAAATTCTAGATATATTCAAAATAAGAATCGACACAAAATAAGCAAACTACTGAAGAATTTCTTAACATCGTTCCTTTCTGTGTTGACTGAAAAAATGTTAAAAGAAAGCTGTTTAATTGAAATAATAATGTGTATTGATCAAGCACCCTGAAGCTTGATACTGTTAACATGAACGTTTTTTTTTAACCTAGATGGTATTGCATTGCACAATTCACATTGTTCAAGACTGTATACATACTGCATCAAAAAAAGAAAAAAAGTTTTTTTGGTCATTTTAATAGATGCAGATTTTTACACTGAAATACATATGACCTTAATTACATAATTAGAAGTGCAGCAAGATGAGTTGCATGGAAGAGTCAGAATCGGAGCAGCTAAAATAGATTTGTAGATAGGATTGCATATTTAGAAGTGATATAAAATGAAACAACAGTAAAAATTGTTATTTCCTGTAGTCTTTTCATTATTGACAGTTAACTAAAAATAATAACTGATCTGGCATACTAATGTTGTTTTACTTATCTTCTGAAAGACAGCATTAGAACTCTTCGTTAGTGTTATTTCAATTAGTTAAAATTGCAGAACAGATTATTTTCTATGACAAATGCTTACTTAGAACATATTGAAATATAGGAATTTTATGGACTATGACAAATACTCTATTTGAATTTATTATATTTAACAATGGAGTTCTTTCCATTGTATCAAAGAGGATGACCTCAATATAACATACCTACTTTCAGAATTAAGAATTAATTTTGACAGCAAAAATCGTCTGTCACTTTGGTATGTGAAAGAATTTGCTGTAAAGGTCTTAAACATTTTCATGCAGAAAGAGGGCAAGGACATTTTATGTTTTTTAAACCATTTGAGAGTTCCTGAAGAACGGATTCTTCCAAATATTGTTCATATTTTTAACTATTAATATGTTATACTACATACAGACAGCAATGTTACAATTATTCAGCCTGATGGAATTACTAGATAAGTAGTTAAATTTCTACATGTTACTTTATTAGGAGTGGAGACAGATCAAATCCATAGAAAAACCTATTTGAATTGAATAGGAGATTAGTTGACAATATTTAGATACAGTTTCATGTCTGAGGCCAAATTCAGACAATAGACAGTACAGCTTCTGTGAAATTTTCTTTCAAACAGTGAAAGTTTCACACACAACCTCTAAAAGTAATTTTCTTGGATATTTTTTCTGTACCTAAGTTAGAAAATCAACTTTTTATGCTAAAATTGATTTAGAAATTGGGACTAGGGGAGATTATTGGATCTGGATGTGTGATGTAACTAGTCTGAAGTTCATGTATGCGTTTTGTTTGTGTTTGTTGCATGCATATACAGTCAAAGACTTTGGTAGCACAAAGTTTGATATCAGTTATGACTACAGAGATACAATAATGTATACAAAAGTTTGACAATTCAACTGAATACAGAAAAGTCTTTCCAGAATAATTGGGAAAATTACCTGCAGTATTATTACTTAAAGATGGGGGCATTAAATAAGACAGTGGTTTTAGCAAGGAAATGGCCAGAAGATTTCTAAATATCTGAAAAACAGATGGATAACAAATAGTTCCATAGTGGCAAACCCAGGCAAAATCTACAGCAAAGCATGAAATTTCTTTATGTGTCAGTTTGACATTGTTTTCTTATTGTGAACACTCAAAGATGACACTTTCTGCCAGATTCAGGATTGATTACAAGCTAGCACTTTACTGGACAGCAAAACAATGTCTTGCTGGTGTCTTATGCACATCAACATGTGTTTCTTTGTGTCATGTGTCTCCTCTGATAGCCTTTGATTTTGTCTGTCAGTTTCTGTCCTAATTACATGTCCTTTTGTTCTGATAAGTATCTTGCACTTGGGAGACACTGAATGCAACTAGTGCAGCATTGAAGAGAGAGTGTATCTTCAGAGGATTGTTCAGGTAACAAGACTGAATTCTTGTACCTTTTCATCTATCAGAAAAGCTTGGAGGTTACTTTGTAATACATTGATTTATTGTCTGTGACACACTTTGGAAAACAGAAGTCTGTCTTGAAGAATACTGTTCTATAGCTATATAGAGAAAAATACAAGCTATTACTTAATAGCACTATACTAAGTGTACTAAGGTTAAGATAATGAACAACAATTTCCAAACTATCTGAATGACAGCTTTCAGTCCAGTTCACAGCTTTCAGTGCTAGGAAGTAGACTTTATCAAGCTACAATACATGTAGCTGTATGTCTGTGTTTACATACACTTAAGCACCAGGTCTTGCAGCATAATCAAAACAAAATGCCACCCAGTCTTGCAAACCAAACAGGTATCTTATGAGAAAGGTGTTCATCAATGTTTGAGAAAAACGATTCATCAAATAACAAACAAGTTACCTCACATATCTCTTCCCTGCATAACCCTACAATGTTGAATCCAAAATGCATCCACATCTTTTGAAGTACAAACATTTTAAATGACTTAAAAGAAGCAGGAATCTCTATATTTGATCCTAACGAATTTTGTCATTGACTCAGAAGAATGATAAATACTGCATACATTTGGCTGTCCTCGTAAACCTTGTTCAGGTGTTTTCAATCTGAATTTTATACTCGATTTCAGCTGTAGCTGCAAGCTTCTTTGCAAAAAACATTGCTTTTTTGTGTTAGTTTCCTTCCTGATAAGATTCTAACTATTGAAATTTCACCAAAATACAACAAAAAAAATCTTCTCAGCACTGTGAGAGTGAAATAGAGTAGCTCTGCAAAATAGAACTGCAGAGTTGTGCCCCAGAGAGTGTTTAGTTTGTCACAACGTGTAAATGGTAATATAAATGCAGCTATTTCACAGCAGTGCTAACAAGAAGTCTTGAATGACAACTTGCATTATGCCTCTCTGCTTATTTTTGCATTAGCAAAAAAGCTTACCCAAATATAACAAAACGGGCTTTATTAGTAATACCTCAGTTCTAAAAAATTGTTCTAATTTTTTTATTCCCTGTTCCTCTGAGTTACAATCCTTCTGAATGGCCATTCCCCAATAAGCAAAAGGTAAGGTGTCATCTCTGCATTTTCTCCATCAGTACAGTTAATTTTTCAGACAGATTACGATCATAGAGAGAATTGGTCTGGTTTCAGTGTGACCCTTTACTTGGCTGCTGCCCAGTTTACATACAGAAACCAACTTTGATCTAATTCTCTTGAGGTCATGTGATTTGCTGAGCTCCATTAATTAAAGTTGTATTGAAATGAGAAGTTTCCTACATTTCTGTCAATGACAGAACTTGTATTTCACCTAGAGATCAGTCTGTCCTCTGAAATGCTCTAGTGTCTGTAGGTATGTTACAAGATGCCTCAAAAACTGTATAAGGGGTTTGAATACTACCGTGACTGGTTGTATTCAAAAGAAAGCAGTAAGTCATATGCACTATAATTATGTAAATATAAATTACATTTGTAGTGAATTTTACACTTAAATGCTAGATTTATGGTTTCCAAATTGTCTTTGTCAGTTAAGCCAGCTTGAGAAATTATCTCTTTCTAACCATTCGCACCTACATAGAATAGTTTACCATCTCTTTGTCTGTGATACAAGTGCTTATTGAACCACATTGTAAACGAGAACACTGAATTAATTTAGTTGGAAAATAATTCTTAAGACATATGCTACAACTTCCTTAAATCAGCTTTATCATAGATGCCAACAATCTATAAATATATAGCCTGAAAGGTGAAATCTCACTAGGGAGGAGGAAGAACTTCCCTTGCAACAAATAGTTAATTATAAACAGGAAGAAGAGGGGTAATGAGCTTGCAATTATTGACAGGATATTTTGAGCAGCTGTGTGGATAATGCACTTGGCTAGTTATATCTTAGAGGTATTTCTAAAACACAAGCAGGAATAAGGATATTCCTACAGGAAAATACGATTAACAATCTACATGAGTTATGTCTATGAAAATCTTCAGAGGAGAAATTTGAACTTGGAAAAAATGTGAGTTTCACTATGGGGGGTAAACACATATACAGAAATCTCAGTTATTATCTGTAAAGGTGAATCTAAAAGTGTAGGCCTTGTAAAAACATAGTTTATAGTGATTAGATAAGTATCACTTCAACTTGAAAAGGGGAGACACACATCAAGAATTTATTTAAAGTTTATATGTAAGCATATTTTTGTTTCTCTTAATTTGTTTCAGAACTTTTGGATGAGTATGGTTAATAGCTGGGTGATAGTGCTTCACTATGTATTTTAACTTAGGCTTGTACTCAAGGGTACTTCAAGGAAATCAGAAAACACTAAAATTTCATTCCTGTGTACAACAATGCTCACCAAATATGGGCTGATAATGTAACTCCAGCATCTTGTCCCAAGAAACTTGCAATAATAGATTTAAAAAACCAACAGGTTAGAGCTTTAAATGTAAACTATCCCAAGTAAAAAACAGTAATAATTTACCTATGATGTGGACAGGTCGTAATGTAACTTCTGAGTGTAGAAAATAAAAAAACATATGCAAAAGAAAAGATACAGTAGTTCTACTTCAAAGATGAGTTAACTGGTAGCTGACCCATAAGCAAATTTTGTTCTCTGCTGTAGTGCTCAGAAACTAAGTTTAATGAAGAGCTATTTGGGCATCTGCCAGGGGGTACTTATGCAGAAATAGAGGCTGAATGCTACAGGAAAACTATTTTACGTCAGCCCTTCTGTTGTCATTGACACAAGAACAAATCTTTATAAGGTAGTCAGATAATAATAAATCATATGAATCTATATAAGGTTAAAAAAGATCTCTTAATGTGATCAAGTGGATTGTGGAACGCTTAGCACATTTCCTAATTCCAACTTCTATTGATTAATTTGTAGTTAACATGATTAAAGCTAAGCTGTACATATACTGCCTTTTGTTTTTACTAGAGTTTTACTAAGCTGCTATTTATTATAATTTTTTAATGTTATCGTATACTTTTTTCTTTTTTTTTCCTTTTTACATCTACACAGTATAATTCTGAGGTATACAAAATGTGTTAAGACTAAATTACAGCTCTACATCACAGTAGTCCTTAAGCTGGGATTCCAAGACCACATCCCACTTCAATTTTTAAGAATACTGTTCTTCTAAATACATGAGTTGATTTCAAAACTAGTAATACATGGTACCTTATTTTCAACTGGAAATTATTTCAGTGTACTCTATTTCAGATAATCTGGAACTGGTTTGCTTGTGCATTAACAAGGACAGGGTTATTGTGGCTCGGGTGCATGTAATATTGGTAATGTCACTTCAGCCTACTCTGGTAGGCAGTGGTAGTTACCTTCAGCAGCTAGTCCTGCTGATGTGCTTCCCTGCACGAGCACTTTGAGATATTGGAAAAAAAACTTGTTGATGCTCCTGAGTAAAAGGGTATATAAATCCCCCTAGAAAAGTTACAAGTCAATTTATATACTTCTAATGTGCATTAAAATTTGAATACTTCAGAAGCCACACTTGAAAGTATTTTTTTGATATTAAGAACACAGAAGCTGTTTTTCATCTTTATATATTCTTTCCCATCTTCCTTCATTTAAACCATAAAAGGGCGGAGAACAAAATTGAGAAATCATCATGAATGTCACTGCTATATCCCATATCCTTAGAAGGAATGATTGGTATCAGATGCTTTTCAGAAAGCTATTTAAAGAAAACAAAACAAAGAAGTTTTGGGGTAGCATACTGCCTATGTAGAACTCTGCTTGATCAGTCTACTAGAGATTGACTCAAGCACAAAATGTGTCAGCATGGCTGGGAAGTGGAAATCAATGATGAAAACATGTCATAATAATCATTTTTCTTTTGAAGGGGGAAAATCCGTATAATTATTTCAATTTTTCTTGCATGATTTATTTCTACTTAAAGCTGATGAAATGAGCAGAAATGATTAATAATTAGAAATCAATGCAACTGCTCAGGACTGTCTGCTGAAAACAAATAAGCATTCAGAGGATGTCATTATTTGTCTGTATGTGACCACACTGCAACTGCTATATAATTTACTGCTTTACAACAGTCTGTAGTGACATTTAGTTTTACAAGAAGTGCCATAAAAATGCAAATTGTCATTGAAATACTAGACCTATTTTAATGTTTGGGCACACAACTGAGAAGGAAAACATCTGTTAGAAGCGTCAGTGTCACTTCTGCTGTTGTTGCATAGAAGTCTGTAGCTTTTGATACACATGATTGCGAACAGCCCTCAATATTTACCTAGCCTGCACACTCCCATGCACCAGTATGTCTTCTGTTCTTAAATGTACTGCAAGGAGACTACCTATTTCAGTCCTTAAGGCAAAGAGGCTTGGGGTCCAATTAAGTTTGCACAATGCATGAAATATTTGACCCAGGGTACAAGCTCAGCTCGCCGTATCTGCGTATTCTTGGAATTCTCATTACCTGGCTTCTTTTCAAGTTCCTCTCATAATTGTGTGAGCTACAGCAAGCTGCCCAGTAACCTTTCAGAGACCATGGTTGGGCAGTATCTTGTAGAAATAGGTGAATTAGTGTGAATTTCAGGCACTCTTAACTGGCATTCATCCTGTCTGAACCCTGTTTTTTTGTTTAGCTAAAAACACAAGCTCCTAATGGTAGGCTATCAGCTGTGACTCAGTTATTTTCAGATGTAATCCTTGTATTAAATTCTCGTAATCTGACTTTATTGTTTTGTAAGTTTTTGTTCTAAAAATTATGGCAAACCTGCCTAAAAGAAAACATATTCTTTGCACCTGGTTCAGTTAGCAGTACAGATCACTTTAGAGCAGCATCTGGTCTTTGTGACCAGACTCAGAATTCCTGTAACTTGTGCATTGTCTAGAAGCTTTATTCAGTAATGAGTTGTTGTCTTCTCCCAGGTAACTAGTTAACTTTACTAGATCTGAATAGAAATGTAACAATCATTTGTTGTCTAAACTGAACTGATCACTGTGTTGGCATAATGTGCACAGGTAAAAGACTGCTCCTACCTTCTCTCTCTGTGCTGAGTTTCCCTATGGATATATAAAATCTCCCATTCCTGCACTGAGATAAAAAGGAATTTATTGCACTGCACACAAGCCTACAGAGAATCCTTACTCCTGTACTACTCAAAAGTACAGCTTACCTGAGCTTTACACAGACTGACTAAAACTTCCTTTCATAGATAAGAAATGATCACAGAACAATCACTTTCTGTAAGTAATGCAAGTCAGTTAAAAATCCTGTCTGCCTGTCTATGTTATCCCTGAAAACTTAAATGACTCTACTTACTTAGCGTGTAGAAAGATTTATTTATTTATTTTTAAATCTGTTCCTTCTGAATCAGTGTTGACATTAACTTCATCTGACCTTTGGGTTAATTACCCTAACAATTCTTGAGGTTAATTATTAACTAATAATTTCAATGTAATTAACAGCAACTGAGTGGGGAACACTAAACACTTGGCTAATTTACTGTGTGCGTGTGTGCACGCACACGTGTGCGTGTTTATATATTATGTATATAAAAAAAGTAGATGAGAATATGGAAAAGGCTGAAGCTGCAAATATGCAGATGCAAAGATGAGGGCAGGGGAAGACAAGACTCTTCATATTTCATTTGCATTGTGTTCACTCACCCGTGTGTACGGGGGATTGGAGAGAGCATTTTTCCCTTCAAATAAAAGAGCATTATTCCAAAAGTCCAAGATTAAGTAGGAGTGTGTGGGCCTAGGGATCGCACTGAAATGTAATATAAATAACTTGCAACCTTAGTAGATAGGATCAATCTGTGGAGAATAGTAGAATTTTAGCCTATAGAATTTTACTGTGTACTCTTATTTTGCTCCTCTCTAATATTGTACAAGGTAATATTTACTTAAAGATTCTTTCAGGAGTGGTAGAGTCTATACTATACTTAAAACTTCAACCTGTGCATAACAGCTGTAAACTAAATTTGCATTTTACAACTCAACCTATGTATTTGTCACAGGTGTGACAAAACAGATGAATAGCGAGATTTCATTGTAATTGACTTTTTTTTTGGGGGGGGGGGGGGGGGAGGGGGACATGACACACGGACGGGACGTTGTTCTCCATTCTAGCCCAGGGCTTTGGAGCATTTTTCATATTGAGAGGAAAATGCTGACATTTGTGAACAGGCTTCATCATAATGTCAACACATGGAAATTGAGTTTGTGTAGTCTTAAAGACTGCCTGGATATATATGTCATTAATATATTCAGTGGGACTTTTTTAACTCATACTTTGAACTTTCACACTTTGACTTGTCACACAGATGAACAAAGTGATAGTGGCTTTCTCTCATTCACTTACTAAGTTGAAGTGAAATTAAGATTTCAGGGGTATACAATAGTTTGTGACATTAGATATTTTGTATGAATCCAGCTTCCCTTCACAAATTTTTCATAGGATCCAGGCTGGGCAGTACCTGCAGAGATCATCTGGTATGTCTCCAGCCCCTGGTGGATTAAATGGCACTGTTTCTGACACTTATTGTCTGGTCTTACCTGACAGAGATCCCACAACTTATTTATGCCATCCTTTTCAGCAATTAGCTATCCTCACCAGCACAGCATGTTTGCCAAAATGTACTTCATATCTCCCTTGATGCAACAGCAACCTGTATCATATCCCAATGCTGTTGTAATGCATCCTCTCATTTTCTGCTCTAGACTGAATAACTCTTGCTCCTTAAGCTTTTGTTACAAAACATGTTTTCCAAATCTCTTTTATTCTTAATGTGTTCGTCTGGCTCTTTGGTCTATCTCTGCTTGGAGTGTGCCACGCAAAACTCGGTGAAGTACTCCACTCCTTGCCAGAACGAGAGGAGGCATTTCTTCATGTCCCAAACAGTATTTGTCTCTATTTCTCCATGTTTGCTATTTTCACATAGTGGGCCACTGTTGAATTCTTACTCAACTTGAGAACTTCTATATTCTTGAGAATGTTCTCTGAAAAATGGCTGCCAGCACATTTTTCTCCTTGATGTTTATTTAAGCATTTGATTATTCCTGCCTAAATACAGAACCTTGCATGTTTGTATGTTGAATTTCATCTTTCTTTTTTAATTTTTGTTTTGTTTTCTCTGTATTACGTCTTTAATCTGTCAAGGTCATTTTGAACTCTGAGTTTGTGCTCCAGCACATCAGAATGTGGATACACTGCTCTGAATAAGTTCCTTTAGCTCTATGCTTCCTGTAAGCAAAACTGATTGTGCTGTATCGGGTACAACAGACAACCATTTACTAAGGGCCAGGCAGAGGATAGTATATGTTCTGTGCCACAGCTTTCACCTCCAGGATATTCTCTTAGTGGCTCTGAGTGCAGTTTGAGTGAGCCACAGTGTTAGCCCAATGTCTTGCAACAGTTTGCTTTCACTGAGGTAATTCAAGGACCTCCTTTTGTTTTCCTGCCATTTGATGGCAAAAATTTTGTAACCCTAATTTTATGAATCACTAGAATCAAGAAATACATTCCTTTACCAATACTTCAAGGGCAGGGATCATGTCTTTGCAAGGTAATACGCTCATAGAATTAATGGAACTCCCTGTAGTCCAAAAGGAGGATACTGTGAGCCACATTCTTCTTGAATATTGGAATTGCTTCAGAAAGACTGGATGTATCAGAATTGTTTCAGGACTTCAATTTGATAGTTTGATACTTTGCTACAATAGAGAATCAACAGATAGAGATGTCAGCATCTGTTTTGATGTTTTGTCTCTATGTTCTGCTTATTTTTCCCTCTGTGCAGAATCAGTTATCTATATACTGTGCTCTAAATTTACATGAAATCACCAGCAGATCTGGGGATCTTCACTATAATCATTCTGTGTTCTGTTTTGTTATCTAATTGCTCAAGTAGAGAGCGACAGGGTAATTGGAAATAAATGTGGAAATTGTGTGAGAGGAACCTATTTCTCTACTCCATTCTTAAAGAAAAGAATCTTGAAAATTAAATTTATCAAAATGAATAATGACTTTGACCTTATTACTCTATTTTAACTGTAAAATGCTACTGGAAAATAGTTGTTCAGAATAGGAGTATTAGGTTTTATTAGAAGGTTATTAGTTTTATTTGCTTTTTGGAAAGAAGTGAGCTAGAATTGCAAATATTGTTTTAGATTTAGATAATGGGATGAATTGTCTTTTAACCCGGTTATCTACTATAACAAATATTGATCTATCCCATTATATCTTGTCACTTTAGCAGATACGAATTAAATAAATCTTTCATATTGAGGGCTAAGTAGCTCATAATCAAGTGTTCTCTCCAAATATTTTTTTTCTGTAATTTGTTTGGATTTAATATCAATAAAGTGAGGCCAATCGTGAATCCACTCACTGAAGAGGTACTTGTTGAATAGCTTATCATGTTATTGAGTAGGAGAATGATACCGTGTGACTGAAGATCATCTCTTTTCCAGTTAACTGTAAAGTTACACTAATTACATGATAAATTTTCATATTAAGAACAATTTATGTAGACCTAATATTTTGTAGAGTTTTGTGAAAATTACAGGTACAGTACTGTGTGTAAAGACTAAACACATGGAAATGGATGATAGTTCTTAGGAACTTTGATCAGTCTCTGCATAAATTTATCAGAGCTGTTTTAAATTATTTTTTACTCATATTTGGCTGCTATGAATGCCTTTTTATTTTTTTCTCCAGGAGAAATAAAGATCAAGCTGACAGAAGTAATTATGCAAAAGCAAGATGGGCCAGGGCTATTCAGAAGGTAAGAACTTTTACTGTTAGCATTTATGTGTTACTGAAACTTAAAGAATTTTCTCAGATGAAGGCAGAATTCAGTAGAAGGTTTGTAGTTTGTGTAAATAACTATTCATTTACAGCAGGCTCTGAGGAAGTGGCTGCTGAGTTTTAAAATGGTAGGGACAATTTTCTTCTGTTGGATCTTAAAAATTTGTGTGGTTCTTCTCCCTCAGGATTCTGGTAACCTCTACTCAGAAAGAGGAGGGGATTCTGAAGCTTTCTTTTAGACACATAAGATGATCTAACTATAATCATTTATCATCTGCATTGCATATTAATCTAGAAAGTATGATTTAGACACATTTTTATGAATAAAATACAAATTTAGAAAGTTAGGTACTTAATTCCAATATTGTTTAAAACAAATTGCTTCAAGAAACATTTTTTTAATATTCTCTCCTAGAAAAATCTCAAGTTACAATGATGATATCATTGCCTGAGCAGGCTTTTTTTTTTCCCTCCACTAGATATGATAACGAAGAGAATTTATTATCATCATTTGTTCAGTTTATGATGTCAGCATTGGAACCAAGTATTTCCTTTCTTACAACTGTTAAACTGTAGGAACTGTTGCTCATATGACTGGTTGTGAATCAGTCATCAGTTTTCCCTGCATTGCTCAGTAGTACTAAGTAGTGCTTAGTTGTGTCAGTTGTATGGCACTCTTAGATAAAGGGAAGGGAGTAATAAACCAGGTTTTAAAATTGTTTGCATTAAATTATTCAACATTTGCTAGTACACTTCTGGTGTGCTCAGCTGAGCTGTTTACCAGGTATGTATAGCAGGTAAAGGGTTTTGAAAGGTAAACTACCTAGGTCTCTGTGCTGGTAGCTTCACTGGGATGACACTGAGCTATTTTGGTGCCAGAGTTTCAGGGAAGGTTTGAGCATCATTGTTCCACTATCTGGAGAGATGAATATTTTTTAATACAGGCCGGCCTGCCTTTTAAATTAACACTAATGCATCCACTTTGAAAACCAAGTGCTTAGCCATCTTTAAGGAATGGCTGCAGTTATGGTAAACTGAATTTCAGTATCATATGTTCTTATACTTACTTCATAACTTAAATATGAACTGTTCCTTCAATTAAACAATTCTGTGTCATGTATTAAACTGAGTTGGTCGTACAAAACACAGGAACACAGGAAGTAATTGTTTGCACCTTTGAGTATTTGGTATCTATGGTCTAGACTTGAAGTCTGCTTGCACAATTTTCAAATGATCAGAATGAGATAGTTTCTTTAGGGTTGTTTAGGCTTTATTGTTTATCCAGTGTTTCCCAGAGCCTTAAATAGGAATATATTTAAATTGTGTGAATTCCAGTGCAGTACCCTATAGAACAATTTTGTAGTTATGAAAATACAAAAATCACATGGGTTTTGTTGTGATTCAGAATGAAAAAATTAAAGGATTCCAATTTTCAAAAAATGAAAGAATCACTTTCCATTATGTCACACTTTTTGCTCTATGCTAATCCATTTTCTGTACTGTTGAAGAGAGAGGAGACTGGGCTGTCAAAACAGCTGCCAGAGAACTGCTGAAAAGGAGTTTTGGAATGATATACTTCAGAGTTCCAGATTTCAGTGAAATAAACAGTTGTGAGATCATTGTTGCTTGCTGTTGCTAAAGGGGTACAATAATTTTAAGAAGGACCTAGGTTCCTGCTCTGAGGAAACCATTGATTTATTTTCCAAAAGGAAGGGAAAGTTACTGGAGTTTGTCAGGTTTTCATCAATGTATTATGCTTCATAAATGTGTTGTATTATACTTAAGAGGTTTCATCCATCTCATGTTTAGTAGTGGTTGCTTAAAACCTATTTATCTTAATAATGTATAATCTCTTTATTTCCTTAATTGAATTCTTTCTAGTATCTTTTAGCACTTAGAGAAAACCATGACTGCTTTGCCATGTATATAACATTAAATAAATTTATACAAAACACTGTAGTCTTAATGAGATAAAATTGGATGATAGACATTTTAAACTTCTGTCAATTTCAGTTGCATTCTGTTGTAGAAGGACTGTTGAAATGTCTGATACGTTTGCCTATGTTTGTCTAAGTGAAGTTTTCAACGTAACTTTTTCTTTTAAGGATTTATAAAGTATGAGAGGAAGGATTCTAGTTTTGCTATCTAGAGAAGTCAGATAATTCAACAGTGATCTTAACTTTCTAGCTTTCAAAATTCCAGTTCTCCTACAGCAAGACTTCCTTGTAAGTCTGGTAAAGGACACAGAAAAGGCTGGAAAAGGCCATTTTGCAGAGATGGTGGCCTTTCTCTTCAGTGCGTGTCTCTGATTTGATAACAGATGATACTTCAAGTATTTAGCCCTTCATTTCTTATCTGAAAATTTTTGTATATACCTATTTATACCATCTTATCTGAAGAATAGTAGGAAAAATGCATGAATGTAGGAATAATTCATGCAAGTACTGCACCGGAGATTTTTTCATGGACAGTTCATAGAATCAGTTTGTACAGTGCCCCTTCTATGCTTTTTATGGCAAAGTTAAACCTTTCACAGGAAAAAACTTGTCCAACCCCTTCCCCAAAGCCATCACAATCAGTTTCTTCTGAGCTATTTCTTTCCTGCTCTGTTGGGGACCTGATTCCTGCTTCTTATTTACTCATTCTGTTGTTCTTGATGATCTGCTTTTTTTCCTTATGTTCTTTCTAGAGTGGGGATGTGTGAACACAGTGAGGAAAATAAGTGCTTATATCGGGGTCTTCTAGGAAGAGAGCTTCTCTGATTGGAAGATCTCAGCATCTACCTCTTAATCTGTTACTGGTTTGGTGTTTGTTTATGTCAAACAATGTTAGTTTGGAGGAGGAAATCCTGGTCAAACTGACATCATACACAACTCTTGAGTGTGTCAGGTTTTGTCCTGTAGACAGAGACTACAGTAATTTTAAGGTGCTTTTTTGAAATTTCTTTTGTGAGCAGTCACTTTTCAGTGCTTGTTTGATTGTTTATTCAGTGCAATAAGTTCATTCTCTTGTTTGAAACCAGATAGTTAATGTTGTCATGTAGTCAGTAACTTGCATTACGATTTGATGAATCAGCTTCATGCCTTTTAGGTGTCAAAGGATGCCTTTGTATAAGGGAAGGTAAATATTACTCTGCTTTCCTCTACCATTCTTCCAAATAATTTTTGAGCTCTACGGTTATAAGATGAGTAAGAAGTTAATATGAATGAGCTCTGGAAGGGCTGGGTTATCTTGGAGAGAATGATCTAGATATCAAAGCGAATCAAATTTAACGTTAAAATATTTAAATCGTTATAATGCTATATACATTGTATCACAATGTTTTGCGTAACATTAACAAGGGAAAATGAACACATTTTGTATTCTCAGCTGGATAACTTGTATTCATGTCTTGATGCCTGCACCAAATATGTCTCTGTTGTTGAAGGACTTGATTCTTAGTAAACTGACCTTGTCAGGGAAAAGGTGTATATAAGGCAAAACATTTTATTTAGCTAAGCTTTAGTATTTCCCTGGGCCTGTGTAGAACTTAAGTAATCTTACACAAAGCAAAATGCATGGTTTGACCACTTGTTACACTTGATTTACAATTAGTTTATCATAAAAATATCTTTCCCTCTTTTATTTTTCCTACTAAGCTTGATAGATCAGAAAGAGTAATGTATTGTATGAAACAGGAGTATAAGAAATGAAATGTAGAATGAAAATGTCACTCGTTTCTTAAGCTTACAGCCACCACAGACTAATGATAGCAGGTTACTGCAGAGAGGCTTACCTCTTCATTGGGTCTTAAAGTCTGGACTTAAACTTTGAATTTGGACAAATAATACCTTCCAAATATCTTGGTTTAGCAAATTACTCTAGTATACGTCTGAAATTTTGTTAGCAGGAGATGATGGAAGGATTCTTTTTTTTTTTTTTTTTGGGGGGGGGGGGGGGGGCGGGCGGTTAGTGAGGTATTGCTAAAGTGAGGCTGTTAAGGAGTGTTATATGGACCAGCATTTATCCAGTATTTCTCAGGCAAGTTGATGAGTGGTTGCTGTTTTTTGAGAGCATAATGAGACTTTATTTTGATGGCTGACAATATATATGCAAAAGGTTTGGGAATCACTTCTTAGGAGAAGGTTCAGTCATCTTTGTTTGTAGTAGGTATTTCTTTGTGTCCCTAAGTGTTAGCTTCTTGTTTAGATATTCAATGCAGTTCCTTCCAGAAGGATAAAGAAAAATCTCTCTTTAAGGAAAGCTCATTTAAGTTGACTGATGGAAACTATCCATATCAGCTCCTGCATTTTAAAAGGCACAGTCAGAGGAAAGCTGCTGCATATATGGTGCTGTCTGCAGAATGTGGGTCTGATGACCTCTGAGGAAGTGCCTGATGATTACAGAATGAAAGAGCCTTAAGGTGACAGTGTGTATGACATGCTGTTGATTAATTTGACAAATAAATGCTTGTGGAAGATGGACCTGAAATCAAAAATCATTTCTGTGTGTGTATAAAATTTTATTTACATGCACGCATATGCACACGCACAATTTTTTGGAATGACCTATTTCCTTAGGTTAGAAACAAAGCAAAAAGATAAGAATTGCCAAAAGGAGATGACTTAGCTTGTAAATTTCTGAAGTTGTCGCTTCTATGAATTTCCATTTATGTTGGTCTGCTGCAGTCTTGATCTCTGTGTAAATTCTAATTGCGTAATTGTCATTTAGTCCACATCAATGTAGTACATTTGATATGACATTAGTGGCATTCTTTGCTCAAAAAGTCTGAGAAGCCTGAAGGATGAATCTCTGCAAAGACCTAATGAAAACTCGCTTTGCACTTTCAAATGTTCTTGTGGCTAAAAAAAATCTTAAATTAAAAAAAAATCAGAAAATGAACAATTGAACAATTCTGGTGTGTTTTACAAATGATATAATATTCATACAACCTCATAATAGTAGCACACAAACAAATAAAACAAATGACGTAATTCTTCGCAGAAGCTAATCTCTGTATGTAGGTAATTATACTGTAAAATCTTGCTCCCACAATAAAGGGACTCTCTCTGTCTTAAGGAATTGGAGAAGGAAATAATGACCTTTAGTTACAACAAGGAAGGCTTAGTTAAGCACTGGAGCAGGCTGTAGAATATCCATCACTGGATACCTTTAAGGAATAGAGGAATAAAAATAAGGATCGATCTTATTATTACTATTACTGGCATTTTAGAGGAGGAGGTTTAATTTGGAACAGAAAAGTGTGAATGGAGAGATTACTTAGGCAAATGACCTTTAAAATAGGCAGCTACAAAATACTTTTCGGACCTTTCAGGTCAGTATTTTCCCCTCTTAATTTCTCAGACTGCTAACTTGCATCTTTTTTTTTTGTTTTCCTCCTATCTTACTCGCACCTTAATCACAGTTTTCCCAGTAAAACTTGGCCAAAGTTATCCGCCTGTACTGAATGGGTCAGACTTGATCTTGGGTCAAAAAAACCTGAATTCCTAGGATGAAGGTTACAGTGCTTTCCTCAGCATTCCTCAAGGCAAAGTGCTTCCACTAATAGAGCTGAGACAGGAAAGTCTGAGGCGGGTGCATGGCAGCATTTGCATACAGGGGTTGTTCTATCTAGTATCAAAGTTATAAACAATCAATAGAAAGAAATTACTTTCAAGAGGGAATAATAAAAATTGAATTTTATAATGGGGCAATATAGAAAAACAGATGACTGGTTTTTTTAGACTAGAAGACTAGTTATACTAGTCAGAGTTCGTTATACTTTCCTGACTTTTTAAAAACACTGCTAACAAGTTTATGTGTTTTTAGAAGAGTAACTATTTGCACAATGCAGTTAGTTATTTTTCTTTTATTTATCCTGAAATGGTCTATAGGCATTCTTGCAAAATTATGCCTGAAACTTAATGTTTGTGATTCCTGGACCATTTCAAGTTAATTATTGCAGATATCAGGATAGTCTTCTGTGTAAAGTACATTGCTGCACAGCTGGTTAGTTATATTACTGTTATAGCAGAATAATGAAGATTCATATTCTACTGAAACTTTTTCACATTTTTTCTATAATAACTGAAGAGCTGAGTGCAGTAATAGTTTCTGTAAGAGAGTGGTTACTGGAGAAAATACTGTGATTATGGCAACATTTCTAAGGATACAGAAAGCAAAGCAACAAACTATAAAAGCAGTCCCTTAGGTAAAATGAGTCAGATTATTTTGCAAATTCACTAGCAAATACATTGCTTTCCGAGGCAGGAAAATCAAATGATTTATAGAACGAACACATTCTGAGAGGGGAGAAGCAAACAAAATGGTCACAGGAGAGAATGCCTTGTGGGGGTTAAACTTTAGAAGTAATGCACATTGTTCTTAAGTTACCACTTCAAATGCAGAGCTGTGACTGTGGGACTTTGGTACGTCGAGATGGGAGAAAATTCCTAGTTATTTGGCTTACTTGAAAACTTTCCCTCGGTACTTGTTTTCACTGCCTTGAATCTGTGATCTAATCTTGTGCTTTCCTCTGAAACTAGAGCCAACTTTTGTCTAAATTGCAGCCTGCCAGGGGCTGTTCTTAAATTGTTTGCTTGTTCCTTGTTTTTAATTACAGTTTTGAAGATTTTAAGTTGCATAGTTTTATAAAGCTAGGACTTAGCTTAAGAAAACTGTGTTTTACTAAAGACAGTGGAGACGATTTGCAGTAGGGGAGGAAAAATTGGCTTTGGCTTCCAGGGCTGCAGAAACTAACACACGCCCCAGCGCAGGGCCGCGCGCGGAGCGGAGCAGCCAGCAGGGGGCGCGCAGGGAGCGCTCTGGCGGCGCCCGCGGGGCGCGGCGGGGGGAGGGTTTGCTGCGGGAACAGCCGGCTGCTCCGCCCGGTTCGCTTTTCGATCTAGAGAGGTCACTCGGTAGGTTAGAATATGGTCCCTAAGATTTAAGGGCCGATGCCGTTATTGCCATCCTTAGTGAAGAGGGAAGAAGGTTATCCTTAAAGCAGATGGAGAACAAAATACAACTTAATTCTGTGACAGCTTTGCAAACTTTCAAGCTGAAATCCATCATGAAATATCAATTATTTCATCAATTATAATTAAGTCACTGTTTCAGTATAAGTATTATGCAATGGAAATATTAAAAAATAGTTATAAATTGAAGTATTTTCATTTGATAGATGATTATTCCTAAGTAATACATACCAAACTTTATGTAAAAATTGAAAGAAAGCAACTATTCAGACAAAGTTTGGAGTGTTTCTGGATGTGTGTAAAATATAACCGCATAGGACAAGATGTTCTCTTTTCAGTCTGCAGCTAAGTGCCAGCCACAAAACTACTTTCCGTGCAAGTATTACACTGCCTTATAAGTGAGTTCTTATCCTTAAGAATGAAATAATTACTAGCATAGTTTGGTATAGAGGGATTCAAAATTTTTCTAAATTAGCATGTAAGTAGATAACAAATTAAGTAAACTTGGGAAAGTTGTAAACGCTGTGCTTCTGATTCAGTCGTTTAAATTTTCAAGTTCTTCCTCAGTGAAAAAATGATTTCAGTAATTCAAAGGGCACAAACACACGTGTTCTGATGTGCAACAGGATTTCCCTGTGTCGTAGTCTGGAGTAAAAGTTTTGAGTGTGTTGCAAGTGTGATTTCAGGATTTAATTGAGTTCAGTTTATTTCAGAAAAGTTACGTTTCAGTCACAGAACAAGGGAAATAAGTCTCAGATTTTCTTTTAGAAAAGATGAGAAATGTTTTTGCAGCTCATACTCTGAAGTTTCTGGGGGGAATTTTTCAACTCAGAGTTGCCAAGGTGCATGGAGCTATTCACCAGTTTGAGTTACTCTCAACTTAGTGAGTTAAAAGTAGTTGCTGTTTGACTAGATAGGTTGGATAGTTTTGATCCATTTCACCTTGAGTAGTTGTTCCTATCATAGCTATTGTAGAACGGAGTGAATCATCTCTCTCTTTTTACTCTATAACTTTCAGTCCAGGATACAAAAACAAAAATATGCCATTGTTATTAGACAGATAAAGAAGGACCTAATATTTCTGCGTTGTTAAGAAATACTGGAGATTTTTGTGGTAAGTGCTTTTCTTGTAGGGACTGAGGTACCCAGACTTCTGAAAACCGAAGTACTTGGGAAAACTGGCAAGGTAATTGTGGGCTTCAGGTGCATTATTCTTAATAGGATATAATATGTTCTTCATACCACTGCACCTGACCAGAGATACTCAAACACTGTTTACAGTATGGGGTGGCAGAATCGGTCATAATCGTTACTTTCTCGGCTGTTGTTTTTAATATTTTGACCAGATGATTGAACAGAGTTGCAGTTGTCCATATTCCAACATTGAGTGTTTCACTTATGTTACAATGGAAAAGCAAATCCATACATAATGCTTTGAGAGTAGGAGCTGACTTGTTCCTGTACAACCGGTGACTTCAAATTGGAATTTCATCTTGCACATACAGGAAATACTATGAATTGGTGTTTCTGAGACCCTCAGCACACACATACTTGGAGTTTTGTGTCACTGGTCAAGTGTTCTTGATATGCTTCAAAGAGTAATCAGTGAAAGTTGTGGTCACGTAATATGGAATAGGCAGACAGATTAGCTCTTCTTTCCGTGCAGGCCTATGATTGCATATTGGTTTGTTCATGTATAAGCTGGCTTTCTGTGCAAGCTAGGCTAAACTAGTTGCTGACGTTATTAAGATAGTATGATTGGATCAGAATTGTGCAGCAGAAGTTGCACCGCATCTATACAGTCTGTATTTGTCTTATTAATTATGGAGGAGTTTAATCTTTAACATTATATTTGAAATGCCTCAGTAAAATTCAGTGTCAGCCCTTAAAGGTGGTTCTTTAAAGCTACAACTCCATCAACATAGGAGGTTGCTAACAAGTAAACACAAAAACCCAAGTGACCCACGTACGTAAACTGTTCCTTTGTGTTGTTTTATTGAGGGCTGACATGGACACCTTCTGGGTTTTTTTTTTTCAAAACATTCCCAATATTTGTTCTTTTTAATATCTGTGATCTCAAGACCTATTTGATTATAGTTTTGTCCAAAATCCAATATTTCTGTTTTAAGTGTATGTTTAGAGTAGGTGGACATGCTCAGGATTAGGCCCTTGCTACCTGATTTTCCACATCCTTATATGAATAGTATTGCTAGTTTGAGAAAGGTTACTGTAACATTTCGAGTAATTAAGATGATGTCACTGAACTTTGTATCAGGAAATATTGTGCTCTTATAAGTTATTTTTTTGTTGGCACACAACATGTCAGATTTGAAGCACCATTCTGTATTGGTCTATATGAAATATTAAATAATTGTTATAGGAGAATAACTAGAAAAATATTTGAATGATAAAGCATTCGTTCATCTAGTTCTTAACTGTGCCACTTAATTTCATTTATAGCTATAAGTAGCATTCATTCAACAGGACATAGTAACTATGAAGGATTTTGCATCAAATTGCTTTTTCGGTGTACAAGAAACATCTGAAATATTTTTTCCTTGCATACGTCACTGACTTTATTCTAGAATTGTTCCACTTGTAAATTATACTTTAAAAACACATTGTATTCCAAGATCTTGTTGAGGATGGTGTTAATACAATGACTGCAGAAAGTAAAAGCTGCAACCAGTAAAGCTTTAGATATTACTAGAAATGATGTTAAATACTTAGTGCTGCCTTTTATTCTGGTATCCTTAATGTATTTCAGAAATAAATGAATTACTAGCTTCTTCATTTGTTATTTCTAGTAAATTTTGATGTATTTCTAAGTTTTGTTTATTGTAGCTGAAAACAATGTTTTCTATGGCTTTCCAGTGCTATTATTTCCTAAAATTAAAGTGGTAGTAGTATTCATGTATGTATATGCACATACATACTTGTGTAGAACTTTCACATTTAGATTATATGTACATTTTTTGCATATAGAATGATTTTATTTAAGACCATTCTGATTGTTTTCTAGAGCTCTTCGTGTGGCAGGGAGTTTTAAATATATCTTTAATATCCTGTACACCATTAAATTAGTTAACACTTGAAGAAATGCCCGTTGTTCTTGTACAGGGTTATCATTTACTCACTACATGCACAATAATCCATCCTGTTACTTGTATCTCAGTGAACAATGACTGAGCTCTACTGTCTAGGTATTAACTGAGAACATATAAAATACTCTGTGTGCAAATAAAAATGGTATGTCTGTTATTATCTGGAGCATCCTTAAATAAACATGAAATGATGATAGTTATGAATCTATTTAGCAGCTTTATTACCAAGAATGACTAGCTGTTAATAAAAACCCCACTGAAAGAAATTGCTGTAGAATTCTCTCTCTAGGTCATATTACACTGATAAATGAAAGGTTAGATGAAACATGGCCCTACCAAGATTTCCTCACCAAACAAGAGGAACATCTCACACTGTTATCCTTGTGGCCAGTGATGTGCCTGCTAGCTCTCACGAAGCGCTGCATGTGTTGCTCCTGTGAGCAAAGCTCTCACTAAGCCTATTTTATCCATCTGTGAAGCAAAGGAGCTGCCTGCCACGCAGGAGGGCTGTGGCTATTGCAGTGAATACTGCAATCGGAAGCTGTGGCAGGAGAAAACAGCAATGGGTGAAGTTACCAGCACATAATCCACCAGGATGATTACTCTTCTCTCGTGTTGATGATGTATTTGAGCGGGAGCAGGGCACTGCCTCCCATTTTGCTATTACAGAGAAAAAATAAAGCTGAGATACAGAAGGAATTAGTAGCTAAGAACACAGTCAGTCATAGCTGTTAGCACAAGTTGTAGGAGAGGGGAAAAAAAAAATACGTTTAATGCTACCTAGGGAATATGACAGAATTCAGAATACATATCGTTGCGGACTAACAGCATGCCTGATTGCACTTGAGTTGAATCGCTGAGAAGCAGCTTCATGTTATATTGTACCTTTTTTAAGGCTGAAGAAAGAATGGGAAATAGGAATGGAGTTGTATACAGTATTTCTACATCATAGGAAACTATTATAAAGATGGTGGTATGTAATTTGTATTTTAGTTTTTTAAGAAGAATTTAATTCAGGTATGTATCCTCTTCCTCTTTGTGTATCTAGTCTATATACATATTCTGTGTTTCCTTTGTTTCTCTTCCTTATTTTCATTCAGAATGTGCCTCCCACTGTTCTAGCTAATGTAATGCATTGAAATGTAACTGATTTGCCTTCAAATACTACTATGTTGATGAAACTGTATGGGCTTGTGGACTTAAGAATCAACACTTCGTTAAGATGTTGTTGTTTACTTTCATTTTATAATAGTAGTAAGTCCACAATTAAAATATGGTTAAATAGTGTAGTATTTGATTTTAAAATGAGTCAGAGCCTTTTAAATGATCTTAAAAGCTAAATTAATCAATTCAGAGTTATGAATACGTGATGAAAATATAATATGTTTTGGTAACGCTGCCCTGTACTTTTTTTTCTAGTTCACGATGGGATTAATAATAAATTGAGCTTTACAGATGCTTATGTATTTGTGGGTCTTGCTTAATCTTCAAGATGAACACTCCACAGCTTTGCTTTTAAGAGACAGCTTGTTTAGAATACATCCTTGATTCTGTTCCACAACTAAACCTTTCTATAAGAATACCCTCTAATGTATTCCCCTCAAACCCACAGTCTGAGAGAATGTGTAGTATTCAGTCTTCTGCAATTCATAGACCAAGGAATAGTGCCTGAAACTATTCTGTTACTACGAAATTGTAATTCTTCCTCTTAATAGAAAATAAATTTTAACAGATATAAAAATCTGATAATGTTAAATAACCTTCCAGCTTCCTTTAAATCAGCATGGGTTCTGTTGCACTGCTGTTGTGTATTAATTGTAATTTTTTTTCAACTGGCAGCTGATGGTGAATAGTAAAAGTGAAATTAAAGTAAGAGGCTGTATGCCCTTAAACTAAGGACACTAGTACTCTTTCCGTGGTGTAGCCTGGTACTATGTATTATCAACCTTCAAAACCTTAAAAGTAATGCTTATTTGATTGTTTAGTCCTGAAGTCTTTTAAAATACTTTGCTGTTTCAGTTGGGCTGCAGGCCAATATTAAGTTAGATTTCTTTAAAATATGTTGGTGCAAAAAGGGTTAATATCAGTTCCAGCATCCTAATACTGATGTTAACCCTTAGCTGACAAGAGTTCTTGCATCTGGAAAGATTTAATTGGTGTCACACTATTTAATTGCTTTGTAATGTGAAAATAAACCCTCTGTTGATCATAAAATTATTTTTCGTAGTGGAGGTGGTATAGATGCTTGTATTCTGAATGAAGCTGTCAGTGATCATATAAAGTTGTCATTTTTATCTGGTATAATATAACTATTACTTGGCAATTGATAGGAAATACAAATAACGAAATGAAAATGAAATGTTACTTGAGATATTAGTGTTCTAAAATGTCATGTTAATTCTTACCATATAAACAAGCAATATACTTGCTTGATAAAAGTTGAGAGAATGTTTTTGCATCTAAAAGATGTAAGAAGAGTCAAAATTAGTGCTTAAGGCTAAAATGTCTTTTGTCCATCAGAAGTTACTTTTGTAAAGAATATTGTAATAAAAAATATGGCTAACTGTCATTCTGAAGATATTTTATACTGAAGCAAGTCTTAATACAAGATAAATGAAATTTTTCTCTGGAATTTGAGCTGAATGAAGAGATGTATAAACTTTTTAAATGTATAAACATTTTTTATCACCATAGCATTTGCTTGATCCTGCATTGATGTTGGCACAACATGGTAATGTCTGTGTATTGCTGTGGAAATACATGGGAAGTCCTAGGTGAATTCCTGGGACTTCAGAGTATTATTAAGGAGGAGAGGACTGATGGCTTGAATTAGCTCTCTCAATTCATATAAGTAGCAAGAGGGATGGAAAATTCCAAGCTTCCTTTGAACTATAGTGTTGTGAATATCTAGGAAGAATTCATTTATATGAAGTAGTATACTTGACTCTGCTTCCTGAGAGCATTACAGTAGAGCAGAAGCTCTGAAACGTAAGAATTCTTTGGCACCTAAGAAGGTTCTTATGCAGGTTTTCTCATTTTGTCTGTGTCATTCAATTAGGTTGAAGGTCTATAGCAGGGATTCCTGCTTTCAAGTGGAAATCTAAGTTTCACTCCATAGTTGTCAATATACTGAAGCAAATAATGCCATTCTTATCAATGAATGTCGTCGGGTGTTTAGCGAACGTTGCTCCTGTGTGTGTGTGCGCACGCGCATGTCCACTCATCCTTGTGTATCATACTGTCAGTGTTGTTTGTGCTTGTAGCATTTTTTTTTCCAATACAAAAGCTACAGATGACTGCAAAGCACTTATGTCAGGTGAAAGGATATTTTTTCAAAAACTCTCCATATTTTTTTGTTCAAACAGTTTGACAGAAGTACTAAACTATATTCTAGAAAATACTTAAAACCTTTTTTGGAGGCACAGTGGAGGCCAGAGGGTTTTGAAGTTGTTTGTTTCAAGTTGGTCACTTACTCTGATTGTGGAGCTTTTAGACTATTTTTGTAAGTAGTTTTAAAAGCAAACAATTCAGAAGAACAAAAATAAAAAGCCCCTCTACCCACTGTCTAAAACAATCTCTGTTGTACAGATCTGTGTAGCACAAACACTGTCTCTGTCCAGAAGAGAGATAATCCAGAGCAGATCATAGCCCATCCCAGGGTTCAGGCCAGTATAATTAGGGAATTAAAATTTTATACCTAGGAGAGGAGGGAGGGATGTGTGTTTTAAAATTTTCTGAGATCATGATTACAGAAATTGTTTAAAGTTGTAGAACATCTTGAAATGTTTAAAGTTGTAGAACATCTTGAAATGTTTAAAGTTGTAGAACATCTTGAAATGTTAGAGTAAATCCTAGAGAAACTGAATAGTGTTCAGAGCAAAATGAGTAGTAGTAATGTAAATGGATTTGAGAGCATACTTACTATAGTATTCTGTAGATATCTTCTCTGCATATGCATTATTTTAGTAAATCATATCACTTGGACCTTCTGGATATAATGCTGCAAAGAAAACTTGTTGGCCGCTTACTAGACTTACAACTGCATTGTTACATGACTTTTTCAGTGAGAAATGCAATTATTAAATTGCATATAAAGATGCAACAAATAATGTAACTAAAGGAGTAAGAAAAATTTTTGCAAACTAAGTTTGTTTTCCTACAGCTAGCATCTTACTTCAACAATAATTGAGCAAAAAATGTCTTTGAAATGGCAGAACTATCTTTTCCAATGGTGGTTATAGTAGCTGGTGAGCAGGGAGAGATTTTTCACTCTGGAATAATTACTCATTCCAGCTAGTTGAGAATTTATACTTTCTTCTAAGGTGTCCTGAAGACAAAGTAGTTTACATGCAAATGACTGTTAAACCACTGAGTAAATTCAGTAATATACAAAATTCTGTGTGATTTCTCTTCCAGACACTGTTTTAAATCAAAACGAGCCGAAGAAAGTTAGTTATGAACGTGTGGTGTTTGCATCTATTGTTACTTGTTCTTTCATCACACCACTTAATTCTGCTCAAAGTCAAATTACAGTTGTAACCAGTATCTTGCACTACTGGTGTTAAACATTTAGATCATATTTCACAGTGTACTTGATAAGTATACATATAAGGTCTTCAGGAAATTAAAGGCCATATTGGTTAAAAATTAACAGATTGAATCATCTTCGGATGTGAGTTTGAAGCAGCGCTTTGGTTGATTATACTAGTATCATGCTTCATAAAGAAAGATGCATTAATAGATTGATAACAAACTCCATAAAGAAACACCTTTGGATAAATAAGCAGATATATTGAATTTTCTAAATGACTTTCAAGGACAATAGAAATGGCGTCGTCTCCATTTGGATAGGAAGCTATCATCCTTGGCCGCTAATGGTATCAGACGCTAAAAAATAGATTGCCTGGATCACAAATAATGTTAATAGAAGGATGTTGTGATGCTTTCCAAGTCAAGGCATCATATGGCATAAATGATGACTTCTGCAGCTGCTTTTTGTCAGCAAGCTACCCTCTCTTCTATTCCATTAAGATTGATGCTGCTGTTAAAATTGATATTGCCTGTTCAAGCCTCTCTCTTACACCAATACTGAAAAGATAAGTGAATCTGCAGCCAGCTAAGCAACAGAGCTTACTGTCTTTGGTGTGATGATAGCTCTCCATGATCTTTTGTGTATATATATATGTATATATGTATATATAGATATTTTTAAGTGGAAAAAAGTGGTGAGATAGGGTAGAACTCTGCAGTTTGACCTGAGGAATTTTTTGGACAAAAGGGAGCAATAACACCAAGGAGAAAGGAGAGCTACTCTGTTGCTGTTGTGCCTACATTTGCAAGGGTTTGCAGGCAGGTCAGCTATGCGGCATATGCAGTATTAACATGAATAACATTTTATGTAACAGTCTTTAGAGATTCACCAAGCACTTCATGACACAACTCAAAAGTGTCAGTATTTAAGAATATTACACAGGAAGTAAGTTGTTTCAAATCAAGTTCTTCTGAATTAAGTCATTTGTGATAGGAGATTGTGTCAGTATGAAGCAACTATTGTAGTAAACTTCAGCAGTCTGAAGTGTATGCATTTATGCTTATATAAAAATGCTAGTGCAGTCTTCAACCAACAGATACACTAATGTAAGCACAGTTATGTCAGGATCATCTTATTCCAATATTTGAAAAAATGTGTGTATTCTGTTATTGATTCCTAACATACTTAACAGCAAGTGAAACTCTACCTGAGTTTTCACAGCTGCAAAGCAGGATTGTTTATATTCTGTTTCTGTCATGTATGTGATTGATTCACATCTGTGAAGCATTTTGTATCTCGGATATTGCTGTCAATAGGAAACAGCTCTTCTTTGGGAGTAATGCAGTGGCATTGCTACTTGTTTTTTGGTGGATTTCTTTTCTCCCAACTGTTTTGACGTGGTGAACGTAAGCTGCCATATGCCCTCTAAATTGAGAAACTGCTCTTCTGTCTCACCTTTTCCTCTGACCCCTTCCCATATGCACAGCCCCCTCATTGACCGACTAATAGGATAGAGGGCAAGCAGGACTACGGTTGTGCCTATTTCTTGCTTTTCTTGGGGCAGTCTGCTTCTACAAAGCTACTTCTGAATGGAAGAGGGATGCTGCTCTGCAGCTGTATTTCATGGGATCAGGTCAGTTATGATCTAGCTATTCATTTTAAATACTGAAATCTTCTAAGTTGATTGTTTTTTTTTTTTTTTTCCTTTGTAACAATAGGAAGGTAGGTTTGAAATGCGAAGAGTTTGGCTATAAAATCCTATAGTTCCTCTGACTTAAAAACACCTTCCCTCCTAAACAGACTGAAGGGGAGGGGGAACAATATGAAAAGGAATTTTGGGTATCTATAGGACCTGGTGTTCAGACAGATCTCTAAAAACACTGTTTTGCATGCATTAAAAAAGTGTCATTCTTAACCTTCCTTTAGCTGATGCATTTGTTATATATTTGGGAATAGATCTTTTATACCTGATCCTTCTGGCTGAAGAGTTTTATTTTTGGCAATGCTTTATTATTGACTGTATTCTTGGAATGGAGCCAAATTACCTGTTCACCATGAAGTTCAATGACAAAAACCCACCTCTAGACTTGCTACGGTTAAAAGATTGCAGAAAGTGTGTTTATAGCCTCTTTACAGAAGGAACCCATTCATTAAAGATTTCTTCTACTTTTAACCTCACTCCATATAGCTTTCCAACTTCCTGCTCTGTAACCATCTAGCATGACATTTCTCACTTGGGCTGTAGATGTTTGAATTTGAGTCTCTGTGTTTAGAACAACTTAACCCATCTTTGTTCAACTCATATATATTAGCTTGACTTAATAAACAACAGAATAAAAAGAGTTATGATAGTTTATTGGGGGACTGGGATAAAAGCAGAGAATCGTTGAATGAGAATTTACAGCTGATTAAACAAACTGGCTTAGTCCTGTGTGCTTCACTAAAAGGCATAAAGGTTCAACCTGCATTAATACACTGATTTAAAATAGTAGGAGCAACCCTGATGTAAATCTGCATGAGAAGAAATAGATGAGACCTATAATGATTCAAACTTTATTCTACATCTATAGATAAAATTTTTAGGAAAACAGTATTTGATAGAGCCATAGTTTGATCCATTTGTCAGCTTACAATCCATAGTTAGTGAGATGCAGTGGAACTCAATGAGAGAACCTAACTCAGCTCCATTTAGCAGATACTTGTGCATCTTTAGCAGTACAGCTTTTGAATTTCTATGATGCTGTCAAAAAGTGCTTTTTAAATAAAATTGAGTATGTAGCTATTTATACTAGATACTATACTTTGATAAAGAGCATAAGTTAGACATTGGATAAAATTTAAATATACTACTGGCTTTGAAAACAAGATTCTTCTACAAAGGAGGTATTAAACCTTATTTTAAAAGGGATGAAGATGTTCGAAATTGCAGTGATAGTTTCATTATGTCTGGATGTTTTGTAGCATATGCCAGTAAATAAGCCTTCTAATTTGTTTATACACTGTTGAAGTCTTGGTATTTGTGGGCAGACCACAATGTTTTATGAAGTGCCATGTTATTTGCAGACCAGTTGGATAATACATACCCTTTCCCCCTCTTATGCTACCACAGGGCAAGTTTTAACCCTTTGTATATCCTATATCTTCATAAGCTTCTTACTCTGCCAAAGAATTTTCATCTAGTTTAGAAACTGAAATAGTCATTTTAAGGACTACTTCATTCGATTCTTCTGAGCTGTTTTTCTTGTTATTTATTTGGGAGCTTTGAGATTGAGTTGAATGGTACTCTGTACAAAAGTATATCTATATGTCTATTTAAAATGTTTTTCTTGTTTTATGGAATAGATGCTTCTCTGTATCTCCTGGAATCTCTTCTTACTCTTTCCAGTAATCAAATTACCTTCCTATTCTAATGCCATCTCTTTTTGTTCTGAAACTTGAGAATCGCTTTTCCTGCCCCTCTGTGTACCTCTCCCCCACAGCACCCCACCACCACCACCACTTTCCATCTCATCTGTTTTGTGTAGACTTTCTTTTTTGGTGACAAAAATGTGATACTTAGCAACTTGAATGAGAACATTCCATCAGTCTTCATTCTGATTCTGTCCTTTTCCCAGTCTTTTTCTCATTCTTAATGAAGAGATACCTATAAGCTGTGCACGCATCAAGTCCTGGCTTAGCATGTGTAACATATATTAAAGACTGCAAGATAGTGTCTGTTTTTCAAACCACAGTCATATGTATAATTCAATCTCAAAATAGAATAGTACTTCATACATGTAATGCCAATTTGTTGCACAAAATCCTACCTTGCTCCAAAAAGTGAGCCAAGAGAGACCTTTCTATTTGTTGTCATACTAGCTAGGAAGGATTTGTTCAATTATTGTTTTTTACCATTGCTGTATATCATAAAGATATCTAAATGGAAGTGTTAATATTACTCTGAGAGAAAGCAGACAGCGTAAGTAGTAAATATCTCAAAGTCTGAGATCAAACTGGGCAATCTGTAAATAAATATAGCTTATTTTTTTATTTTTAAAATATTCGCCCAGGACTGCTTGCAGCTTCAGTTGTTCATGAAAAGCTGCATTCAGACAATTAAGGAAAATATAAATAGATGCTTAACAACTCTGTGTTTCCTTTGTAACCCAATTAAAATAATATCAGTATTATTGAACAAGAAGTTTGTTTGGCAGCCATAGTAACATCATTCCCTCCTTTTTAGACACTTCAAGAAACCATGTGCAGCAGTGTGAGATCTTACAACACATACAAAACACCTTCAGGATTTGGTTTCTAACAAGCAGATGTGTTTGTTGTTTTTTTTTTTTCCTTCCCTTTTTTTGCTCTCACGGGATACCAGAGCATCAATAGTTTACATGTCTTTACTTTCTGTTGATGAAATACTTGATGATCCTACTGGAGATAAAAAATATTTGTCTGGATCAAAAATTGTGTTTTATGGAAACAGGTTAATAAAAACTACACTTCATGATTTCTGCGCTTTTAAAGAGCCTGATCTCGTCTTACATACATAAGATTTGCAAAGGAATGTTTACAAAGAAACTGGGAAATAGTACAAAAAAGAAAGAGAGTTCTCAGAGCAAAAAGGAACAAGACTTATCCCAGATTGGGCAAACAAAGAATCCAAAATTTTCAAATACTTTGAAAAGCACTGTTAAAAAGATTGCCAAGTGTCCATCTGCTCGCAACTTATCAGCTGAAGAAGAGGAAAGTAATAGAGAATTTTCACTTTCTCCAACATTCAGTTACAGAGTTGCTATTGCCAATGGACTACAAAAGCCTATTTTTGTAACAAACAATAATAATGAGGATATAGTTCAAGATCTATCTTCAAATGATAGCTCATATTCTGAATCATTAAGTGAAGTAAAAAGTAACAGCAAGAAAAAGGAATATTTATCTCACACAATGCCTGTGAGACGCAACAGAAAGAGTTTAAGCAGCCTTGCACCATCTGATGGAAGCTCTGATGGAGAACGCACTTTACATACACTAAAGCTGGGAGCTTTACGAAAATTAAGGAAATGGAAGAAGAGTCAAGAGTGTGTCTCATCAGACTCAGAGCTGAGTACATGGAGAAAAACATGGGGCTTAAGAAGTAAGTCTTTAGACAGAACTGGTCGCCACCAGAAATCAAATACTCTCGAACCTAGCTTTAGTTCGACAGGTTGCATTAGTCAAACCCATGATGTTATGGAAATGATCTTTAAAGAGCTTCAGGGAATCAGTCAAATTGAAACAGAACTTTCTGAATTAAGAGGGCATGTAAATGCTCTGAAACAATCGATTGATGAAATTTCTAGTAGTGTAGAAGTTGTACAAAGTGAAATCGAACAATTGAGAACTGGATTTGTACAGTCCAGAAGAGAAACTAGAGATATACATGACTACATTAAGCAAATAGGCCATCCAGGAGACAAAGCAAGTCTTAGGTTTCTAAATGTGCCTGAAGAGAGATTTGAAAAAACTGAAAATACAGTTTACAAAATACTAATAGATAAAATGGGATTCTCAGAGGCACAAAGCATTATTAAGATTGAATTTGCTCAAAGACTGGGGCAACAAAGGGACTGTCCAAATGCAAAGCCAAGACCAATTCTTGTTTACTTTGAGTCATCACAACATAGAGATCTGATTTTAAAAAAGTCTTACAAACTTAAGGGAACTGGCATTGGAGTTTCCACAGATATGTTTTCCCATGACATGAAAGAGAAAAAAGAAAGAGGACTACCCTCCTCTCAGACATATGAGAGTATGGATATGAAGCTGTTAACTGTAGAGACAAAAACTAAAAAACATGATTGGGAATCACCTGACAGTGATAAGGAGATGGAATCAGATATAAATAAGAACAGTTATGCAAAGATATCTAAATCAGCACTTCAAATAAAAACAAGCACTACCAAGGGAAGTATCCAGTCATCAAATACTAGAGACTTTAATAGACCTGCTGACAGTAGCACTTTCTCAAACAGAAGAAAATATGATGATCAGTCACCAGAATACGACAATATGGAAAAGCAATCAAAGGCCTACTATTCAGACATGACCCCTCTGTGGCATTTGCAAAATGACTTTGCAACACCAAAACTTAGCCGTTCAGAGTCAGATTTCTCAAAATTGTGTCAGTCTTATTCTGATGATTTTTCAGAAAATCAGTGTTTTAGCAGAACAAATGGTAATTCACTGTTGTCTTCCTCAGATCGAGAACTTTGGCAGAGAAGGCAAGATGATTCTACCAACTGGTATGATAGCTCCCAGGAACAGACTTTTGCCCGAGATGTTCAAGAGCATCCAATGCAAAATGAAGTAGAGAACACAGAAACAGTTGATAGGGGATTAAGCAATGGAATAACATGTGTATCTGGAGATAGAAGCCGCTATAGCGGTTCCCAGCTTTCTTTACGTAATGATCTTTCACCATGGAAAGAATGGAATCAGTTGGAACAAGGGGCAGATTTGGGCGTAGACTCATCTATCCAAGAAGTTTTTGCATATGATATGAGCAGCCCTTCAGATCAACAGATGGATTTTGGAAAGTGCCAAAGTTCTGATCTCCAGTATGATACTGAGAGTTATGATTTTACCCTCAATGGTACTTCTCCATCGTGTCCTGGCCTTGACAGTGAATCACAAAGTCAGTGGACTGGTCAATATGACGATTATCAGGAAACAAATTCTAACTCACTTTATCAGAATCAAAACAGATTGCCTATGATGTACCGAAGTCAGAGTGAACTACCAAGTGATGACTCGGAAGAAGCACCTCCTAAATCTTGGCACAGCCGATTAAGCATAGATCTTTCTGATAAAACTTTCAGTTTTCCTAAATTTGGATCTACACTTCAGCGTGCTAAGTCAGCATTAGAAGTAGTCTGGAATAAAAGCACACAAAGTTTAAGTGGGTATGAAGACAGTGGGTCTTCTTTCATGGGAAGGTTTAGGACTTTATCTCAGTCTACTGCAAATGAATCGAGCACAACGCTCGATTCTGATGTTTACACTGAGCCTTATTACTATAAAGCGGAGGATGAGGAAGACTTAGTTGAACCAGCTGGTGAGAATGAAACAGATTATGTAGAAGTAATGGAACAAGTCCTTGCTAAGCTAGAAAACAGAACTAATACTAGTGAAACAAGTGAGCAGATCCAAGAATATGAACTGGAACAACCTTCGTATGAAACTCCTTATGGAACACTACAAGAGGTGGAATATGACAGACAATTTGACAGTGTGGTCAGTGAAGTGATACTGGAAGTCGAAGGTGACATGGCTGCTGACATAGAAATAAAAGAAGATGAAAATCAGAATGTCCCAGAGATGCCTACTGAAACTCCAAAGAAAAAAAGAATACGACCATCATTTAAGGAAGCTGCTTTAAAAGCATACAAAAAGCAAATGAGTGAGTTGGAAGAGAAGATCCTTGCTGGAGGTAATAATGTTTTAATTTTATCTTTTAAACAAAATACTGTTGTTACTAACATTGGTCATTAATTTCTGTATGGTATCCAGTTCTGCTTCCATTGAATTTGGTGATATCTGATTTTACTGTCGCAGTGAAATTGTTGTCTTGAGAAGTCAGAAAGCTAAAACTTTACACCAAGTCTGTTTTGGAAAGATTTTTAGTACGTCAAACAAATGTTTATAAGCAATTGTATGACTTCAAATTGAAGGTACTTTAAGTCTTTTACGGTTTAAATTTTAAATTCTTGTTAAAGGAACTAGACAGTAGACTATTCTTAGAGTTGTCATGTAGCTTTATAAGTGTATTCAGATATCACAGGAGCAGTCCAGAGGGTTCAGATGCTGTAGTATTTCCTTTAACTCTTTTATAGACATGGCTGGTTTTATATTCCTCCTGATGAGCAGTGGTCTGCAACTTATAATTTGCTCTGTAATTTTGATGAGTATGCAAGTCTAAATTGATCTGAATTCTCATATTCAGATCAGTACTGATATAAGCCCTCAGATAAGATGTTTCTCGGAAAAGAAAAAAAAAAGGAAAGAAGAGGTGTAAATAGTAGCATCCCTGTATAAAGAAAAAAAAAAGAAAGGGGGGAGGGAAGTAAAGTTTTTAGAGAAGTTTTCTTCCACAATCCTTATAATCTATTCTAAGAGACTCCAGAGCAGATAACTGCTAAATATATATAATTTTAATACCTCTTGTGATAAACGAAGACAATGATTTTCAAGAGCAACCTATATTTGAAATGTTGACATTATTGCATTGCAAGTGTATTTAATGGGTAGCTCATAGTTAGCCCAAATAGCCAGAGGGTAATTGTCACCTTGACTGAATCTTTGCTTTCTTTGCCTGTCTTGCAAAAATAATAATCAGAGATGTTAATTTAAAGATGAAGAATTGCACAAGAATTGTCCATTAGCCAAAGAGTGTATTTAGTAGTAATTAGTATCTCAGGCTTTGGATGCTATTTCTTTTGTATTGGGTAACCACTTTTATAATGGACATTCAGTCAAATTGGAAGTGTTGAATCAACTGCAGAAAGTGTTGCATAAACTGAAAGTGTTACGTAATAAATATTAAAAATATTGCTGATATGAAAGTATTTTTAGACTGAAATAATGATACTAAATTATAGATTTGCATTTTGCAGATATGTTTCTTCAGAACTTTGACACGAGATGGTGTACTTTCTAAGAATCAGCTAGCAATAGTATTTTCATTACTTTTTCCATTGTTAATCACTTTGAGGTGTGTGTTGGGGGAGTCCAGTCATTATATCTAGTCATCTTTGCACAATAGGAACGTAAAAGACATGGAGAGGTAATTTAAGAAGGCATGTGTTGAAGATACAAGACAGTGAAATCATATTGCTGCTGGTATATTGGCTGCGCCTTAGTGTGTGTTTCTGCTTAACATGAGTTGTTGTTAGAAAATGAGAAGTTACTTTCGATACTACATCTCATGTGATCAGTGATATGAATTACAGAAAGTATTTTTGTGCTTCCTTTAATCCATCAGGTGAAAAATGTCTACTTCAGTCTCTTAAAGTCTTCTGAAGTCTTATTTTTGTGAATTATAAAGTCCTTCTTGTAGTATATTTGCAGAGAGTTTAACCAGCCTGGAAGTCCAATATATGAAAAAATGTAATTAGATGAAGATTGTGAGTTATAGAGTATCTGCACAGTTATAGAATGTCATATTAAGGCTTCTATTTTCCTTTTCCCTGAAATAAACAGAGAAGGGAGTACAGTAAGAGATTAAAGGGAATTTACAGACCAGCTCCTGTAACAGTTGTACTTCTCAGATTACCCTTATCCTGTAAACAGAGTGCATTGACATTTGAGTAGTGCTTTCTCTCCACACTTTCCATTTTCTGCACCCATAGGGAGTATCTATGTTCCTCTCAGTGATTCTTGCCTCAGCAGTTAGCAACTGATTTGTTAAAAATGGAATTTCAGGTCCTGTAGAATACATGGCAATACTCATTGTCAGGACTGTCTTTCATGCTTTATGTCTAATGGATGCGTGTGGTATTTTACTTGACTTTCTGCATTTGTAGAATACCTAAGAATTCATCAAAGTTTAAAACTTTCAGAATATATTTAATAGTTGGAGAGCCATACCAAAAGAATACATCACCTGAACACTTCTGCTGAGTGATATGTTATTCTTTTTTGAATTAACTTTTAGTGAGCACGATGACTGGTATCAGAGAGAGTATTCACTGATAAGGAAATCCGTTTTTAGAACACTTTGTGTGCAGCAGCCTTTGAAGAAGGATGTCTTTTTAATGTCACCTTTTCCTCAAAGAGAAAACACATTCAACTGCCATATATCATTTGAATTACACAGCAATTTTGATTGTATTTACAGTAAGTATAAGAAGTAACATATTGCAAATTAATGCTTTAGTTCTACAAAATGTGCAAACTACAGTTTGTAGCCTGTCAGTTCTCAAACCTTCCCTCCCCATTCTTTTCACATGAGGCCTCATGCTTATGTAGAGAATACTTACTTAAATGAATCATTTAAGCAAATAATAGTTTGGAGTATTACACTTCACTTTTAACACTTTCAGGAGCAGTAATACCTTTAAAGAAAAGTGACTAATCGCTGATTTGGCATTTACATTACTTTTATGAATGGTTTTCCGACTCTTACTTCCATAATTGATTCATAGTCAACTTCTGTTTTTTTATTTGTGGGTGGAAAAGTGCTGATTGCAGATCAAGTTCCTGGAATTAATCTTCAATATAATATCCAAAGCATAACTCGTTGTTTAATGAATTGTTTTGTCTGTCCGTGAAGGCAAGGATTGGTAGCCAACAACCTGACCAACACAAGATGTGGCTGAATAGTACAAAAGTAGTATTTCTGCAGTCCAGGACAAAAGAAAGGTTTAGCTGAATGTTCTTATTTTCATTTTAGTAACACATGAGGTAATGTCATTGAAACTTTGGTACATAAATAATGTATCAGTGCACAACACTCCCATTGGATAGTCCTATTTTCTCTCTAGCTGGAGACAAAAAAGTATATTATGGGCTGATTGCTTGTGTATTATTTGTTACAACATGGTTCTGGAGACACACTGGAGTGAAAGTAATAGGATATATGAATGAGAGGAGATGGAAGTAGTACATAAGTTATCCCTAAAGTTTTGTAGGGACATGGTGATGATGCCATAAAATTCCTGGGCATGTATATTAATGGAAAGATTCACTTTTTAGGAAAATACCAGAGAACTACTACTTAGTGTACAAAGAAACAAAACACTATAATCAAGAAATTTTTTTCCCTTTTATTTTTTGTTCCAGAGCTCATTTGTTACTTTCTCTCTTTCTAGCTTTTTTTTTTTCTCTCAAGTGGCTTCTTTCATTCCCTCCCAAACTTGCTCTGCTTTTCTTTTACAGCTGCCTTAGAGTAAACATCATTCTGTCTTTTGATAAAGCCATCACTCTGGATAAGCTGTCAGAGGTGCATGAGCTCTGGAGTCACTTTTAATGATACCAGAGACTTCCCTGTGTGAATGGTAGTTTAGAAGCAAAACTTTCTTGATCTAGGTGATGAAGATCTTGCTGATCATTTGTGACCAATCAGATTTTAAAAACTCACAAAAACAATAAACAAACAAATGTTTTGGTCTGGAGTTTCTGGCATGGAATAAGCTGTGCATTGTTTATGGAGTCAAGATGGGTGAACTTGTCTTATGCTATACCTAGGTACAGTGTACATATAAACTGTACATATGCACAGTGACAAGTCAGATTACAAGGTCCAAGGATGGAAATTGCATCTTTAATAGTGGATGGAAGTTACTATACTCAGTTATTTTATAGGAAGGGATTTGTCATTATGATTATTAGTGTCTGAAGAACAGAACGTGGAGAGATTAGTATTCTATACAGCCCTATTTTAAGCGTGTGAAGGAGAAAATGTGATGCTAACATTTGAAATTGGTGACTGTACACTAGTAATGCATTGCTGTGCTTCTATTGCAGTGCAGTTGTTTGGTTCCAGCTTAAGAAAACGTGAGAATAAGTGTATTCATTGAATCATAGAATCAGTAAGGTTGGAAGGGACCTCTGGAGACAATCCAGTCCAAACTCCCTGCTCAGCAGGGTTACCTAGAGCGTGTTAGATAGGGTTGCATCAGGCGGGCCTTGAAGATCTCCAGAGAAGGAGACTCCACAACCTCTCTGGGCAACCTGTGCCAGGGCTCCGTCACTCTCACAGGGAAGAAATTTCCCCTCACGTTCAGGCAGAACTTCCTGTGCTTCAATTTCTGCCCATTGCCTCTTGTCCTGTCGCATGGGACAACTGAAAAGAGCTTGTCCCTGTCCCCTTGACACTCTCCCTTCAGGTACTTGTAGACATTGATAAGATCCCCCCTCAGTCTTCTCTTCCCCAGGCTGAAGAGGCCCAGCTCTCGCAGCTGTTCCTCATAGGGCAGATGCTCCAGCCCTCTGATCATCTTTGTAGCCCTGTGCTGGACTCTCTCCAGTAGCTCCATATGTCTCTCTTGTACTGAGGAGCCTAGAACTGGACACAGCACTCGAGATGAGGCCTCCCCAGGGCTGAGTAGAGGGGCAGGATCACCTCCCTTGACCTACTGGCAACAGTCTTCCCAATGCACCCCAGGAGACCATTGACTTTCTTGGCCACAAGGACACATTGCTGGCTCATGGTCAACTTGTCATCCTTATGTGTATTCCAAACTTTGCCTAATCAAACTAATTATGCCATTTTCAAGACTAGTATATATTTTCTATATTTTCTAGCCTTTTTATAATAACTGTTTGTTAGAACTTGTATGACTTGGGCATATTTTCCAAAATAGCCTTGTTTTTTAGAAAATAATCTAGCCTTGTCTAGTAGCACTCAGATTTAAATTTCTTTTATGCCTTTCCTCTATCATGCTTATTTTTAATGCATTTTTTTAGGTACATGTAGTTCATAGTTACTAACAACCATAGCAAAGTTTTGCTATATGAATATATATCTTGGATTTGGACTTGAAATATATGTGTATATATACACACACAAGATAACATTTATCCTGGTACACTTGAATGGCTATATTTTATATATATATATATATATATATATAGTATATATCCATTATATATATGTGTGTGTGTGTAAATATATATATAGAGAGAAAGAGAGAGTGTGTATGTGTGTATATATACACACAAACAAGCACACACACAGTATATATCCATTATATTGTATAGCCATTCAAGCGTACCAGGATAAATAAGTGTTATCTGAAGTATTGCAACTACGTATTGGTTGGTGGTGACTGAAATGGATAAATGATAAGGCTATTAAAAGGTGAATTGGTTTTTAAGGTTGACGAGGTTTCCTGCATTCAAACTATATCAGCAGGGTTAAGAAGTGAGCTGTGAGTAAGGAGCACTTTTTTTACTAAGAGAAATGAAAGGTAGGTGTTTATCCCATCTTATTTCTTAGTTGATTGAAGTAAATGCCTATATTAACTGATTAAAATGTTGTTAATCACGTGGGTTTTTTCCTTACAAATATAGTTGCTTCTTAGGCTGCTGGTGCCAAATGGAGAAGGAAAGGATACCTTTTCAGAAGGCAGCATTTTTGTTAGGTATATAAAATACTACAGCAGTTAATGAAAATAGGAGATACCTGTTTGCATGTATTAGACCGAGCTGAGATAGGAAAGGTGTTAATTCCTTGGTTGACCAGCAACAACAGCTAGGGCCAGTGAATCCTATTCATAAGTCAGTGCAAAAAAATCAATAAAGATGTTTTCCCCCTCATTAATGAGTCTACTATTACCATAAGAAAAGCAGTATTTAGTTTGGAGTCTTGTGAGAATTGTCAAACTTCATAGAGCCCAGTACTGCTGGTTACAACCTTCTTCAAGTATTTTGCTGCTAAAAAAAATAAATACAAACTTAATTTTATGCTAATACTGTTTTTGAATAATACTTTTTTTTCATTATTGAATGCTTAGATGTAATTAAATCCAAGAAAGGTGTCCTGAGCTAATATGGTTTTAAGATAATGTATTTTTGACATACCTTGCAAGGCTTTAGGTGTGCTTTACTGTAAACAGGCTCACCAGAAGCTCCTTGGGAACACTTAAAGAAAAGACATGGCTACACTTTAAGTTAGCCTTGAGGTTAGTATTATATTGTGCAAAATACTGATATTTGTATATTTTTAAAAAGTTCTCACTGAGATGCTTTTTCTTCACTGAGTCTAATGACATTTTTCATCTCTCTAATTTCAGGCATAGTCTAAGTCAAAACAATAATTAAATGAATTGAGTAAACTGCAAGTAGTCTTTGTGACACTCTGAAAGAATAGTCCAGTCAGAAGTCCTTTCTGTTAATAAAAGTTAACAACAATATCAAGCCACAAAACTGATTCTCTTTTGTCTCAAAATTTGAAAACAAAATGTTCACTGAATCAAGATTTTGCTGGTTTTGCTTGTAATCTGCTATATACCTAATGGGTTTTTGCTTAGGGTAATGAAAGACTTCCTTAATGTAAGGACTGATAGTGTATGTAGTGTCTAATATAGCTGATGGGCAATATTTATTAATTAATCTAAAATAGGAGTCATAAAGAACTCAGTTTGGGCATGTAATACTTTCAATAGAAATTGGTTAGTCTGTCATTGTTCTCTTCATATGTAAATAATAGGGATAAGCAGGTAGCTTACAAGTTTTTTTCAGCATGAATCCTCTTCCATATTTACATCAGGAGACAATAGTGACAATAGAACAGATGTACAGTCGTAAACATTCTGAGTAGGAAATGAATACCTTGTTTTATGGTTGAATAGATGTTTGATGCTAAGGAACCAGGATCTACTACATATTAAGATTTTTTTTTTAATACTTTATTGGGGGTGACAACAAAGTACGGAATTTACTAATCCATATTTACCAACTGTCTTTTTCCTTTCTTCATGTTGGTGCCAGCCTTTTTGGTCAGATGAACAAGATATCTTTAGACATCTTTAACTTCACTTTTGGGGGGGCAAGAGGCTGAAGTATGAGAAACAGAATAAATTCTCAGGAGTTAGGTTTAGTTCAGTTGGTTAGTGCATGGTGCTAATAATGCCAGGGTCATGGGTTCAATCCCCATATGGGTCACTTCCTTGAGGGTTGGACTAAAATGATCTCCAGAGGTCCCTTCCAACCTTACCGATTCTATGATGTGGTTAGAAGTTGATAAATTTATTTTTTTCCTATACTTAACCTGCTTAGGTGAAATTGTAGAAAAACCTTTTTGTTTGGTTTTTGCTAGATGCATTCTGTGGAAATATTCCAGTGGTATCACAGAAAGTAAAATACTGTATTCTAGGATTCTTTTTTTACCACTGGTTTCACTGTAGAGTCTGACATAAGTCTTATATCCCAGCTTCCCATCTGCCCTTTTATGTGGAAATGGGAGATTAGAGATTTAAGACAAGGGCTGTCCATTCCGTTTGAGATGAACAGAATTGCAGCTGCTTTGGAAGAATTGTGTGAGGAGGTTTAACTGGTTAATGATAAAGATGATGCAGCCATTTTTGTCTGTGAAGAAAGATCAAGTAGTTATTCAACACTTACTCTAAAGTTAGGATGTGGTGGAAGAATGAGCTGCATCAGATGCTTACTGGTACTATGTATTTAGTCAATAAAAAGAGGGCTCAAGAAAGAAAAATTGCACTGAAAGTAGTGATCATCATCTTGAACTATTTTCATTCAAATAAAACAAACCACTTACAAGAAATTAGGATTTTTTTCCTAAAGTCTATTTAAAACAAAAAATAAGCATTTAAAGTTCTAGAAACTTTAAATGAAAGAATCTTTAAAAAGCTGTTTGATATCTCTTAGGTAAGGTAATAGTATTCTTATGGCTGATAGTATTTTTTTTTTTTTAATAGTTATCAGAATACTTATCAGAAAATCTTAAACTCTTTGCATTCCTTTGAAAAAGGATAATGAGCAAATAAGTTGAGGATCAACAGGGCAAAAGAACACAATAGCCCTTTACCGCATAAGTGCACATTATTATGTCAGAAAAATTTGTGTTCCTCTTACACTTTCATGACTTAGTCTGAGAATCCAAAGAAATTCTGTTTATACCAGACAGTCTTTTGCTGGAATATTTGCATCTGTCCTTTTATTGACAAAAAAAAAAAATCCTTAATCAGTATGATTTAACATAAATCATACTTTTTTTTTTTTTTTAAAAAAAAAAAACCCTTCTGTTTAGAGGAAAATCTTCCATTTGTTTCTGCTGCCCTAATCCTGACAAGAGTAGAAAACTATCTAACACTATTTTTTCCAATTTTAGAATTAATGTTGATTAAGTATTCATGAAATTTGCCTGCCCTTTTTGTGTGTAAACAGAATTAAAAAATTTACTAGGGCTTAGAGAAAACCTGGGCATGAATATTGGTTCCAAGGACTTATTTATAAACTGCATTGATTCTGCTCTGCAAAGAGCACAAATTAATATATTACCCTCAAGATAAAAAAGTTTCTACTTTTAAGACTAAAACAATCTTTTTCTTTAGATAGCTGTATTTTGGAGGCCAGAAACATAGCATCATTTTATAAAGCAATTTCAGGATAAAAGGAATCTTGTTAAACCAACTGGCTGAATAAAGACGCAAACATACATCTTGAAAAATGTAGTGACATGGAAAACGTGTGTTCATAAACATGCTCAAATCTTTCTAGTCTATTGGAGAAGCACAACATTACAATCTGGTGTTAAGCTGAAGAGATTCTGTTTTGGTACCCAGGCATAATTCTGACTACTTTCATGGAACAGGTGCCAAACGTTCTCTTTATGCACATTTTCCAGGGGATCAGTGGAGCATCTATGCAGTTTGCCTGGATGCTTAAATAGAAGCATGTAGGTGTGAGGTCTCCAGTTCCTAATGATTAAAAAAAAAAAAAAAAAAATTGTTGGAATCATGTCAACCATGGGGTTTGCCTCCCTCATCTGTAGAGAATATTATGATAACTTGCAGGATCAGAAGTTCTGTTAAGAACAGAATTGATATATTAAAAATTGTAGTAAT